>NC_090935.1:866462669-867712669 GCF_040938575.1 Ambystoma mexicanum
GGGGTGAAAGTTGCTGAGGCTAGACCCATAACTGGATTTCTTGGGTAACAAGTTGGTTCACAATCAGGAAAACGTATCTTCTTTGCTCGCCAGTCGATTCTGGGATTATGTGTTTCTAACCAAGGAATTCCAAGAATTACTTGAAATTGTGGGGCCTTGATCACATCAAACACGATTGCTTCCCGATGTCCATCCTGACCCACCAGTGTCATTTCAACAGTGGAATGCGTTACAGGCCCTGAGGCAATTTCGGTTCCATCTACTGTAGTAATGACATCTTGGGTTACTTTCGGGCGGAGAGGGAGCTTAATCCTGGAAGCCAATTCACGGTCTATGTAATTTCCAATAGCTCCACTGTCGATGTATGCTTTTATAGCATGCAACAGCTGAGGCTGTTTTGGGTCCACTAGCACCATTGGCATGACAAAATGCGAGGTCAAAGAGTTTGTTTTCAAGCTCGGCAAGCGGACCCCTACGCTTGTCGGGCTAGGTCGTTTCCCGAATCAGGTGTCAATAAATCGTTATCAGTGGCTCCAACCACCTTCTTCGGTGGTTTAACCGGACAATTTCGAAGAAAGTGACCGGAAGTCCCGCAATACAGGCAAAGTTGCATTTGCCGCCTTCTCTCTCGTTCCTTCTGTGTTAATGGTCCTTTAACACCGCCGATTTGCATAGGTTCGGATACGTCGGTACTCTTGGAGTTAGCGTGGGTTTTGATCGGTACTCGGGTTTCGTACTTGAACCGATCTGCTTTTCTATTTTGAAGTCTGTGATCAAGTTGAACCACCAAGTCTATGTAGTCTGCGCAGACCTGGGGTGGATCTACTATCTGAGCTAGAACATCCTTAAGCTCTCCGCGCAGGCCTCGATGAAACAATGTGATCCTTTTGTTTTCTGGCCATCCAGTTTCCACAACCAGTCTATTAAAGGTGGCAACGTAGGACAGAAGATCCTGATTACCTTGTCGTAAGGATAGCAGTTCGTTATCAAGGGCCTGTCCTTGAGAGTGTCGAGCAAACAATCTTTCCATGCTGGCCTGGAAACCCTGAAAATTCTGGAGGATGGGATCATCCTGATTTACCAATGGAATAGACCAATCGGCAGCACTGCCACTGAGGTAAGATAGTATAAAGGCTACCTTGGTCTGGTCGTTAGGGAAGGCCCCGGGTCTGCATAGAAAGTGTAAACGACATTGGTTCATAAAGACGGCATATTTCTTGGGATCCCCCGCAAAACGTTCAGGCGGGGCCAAAGGCATGTGTCCAGGTAGATTGATTTGTACCGGGTTATTCAAACCCATTGATGTGGAAGTATCTCCGGAATTAGGTAAAGGAGTGTGCCCTGCCTGGGCCTGCAATAACCTTTTGGCCAGGTCATCTGTTCTTTCCTTAGATAGGATCAGTTCTCTTTTGAGAGCGTTAGTCTCTTGGCGGGCTGAGTGCACTTCTGCCCGTAATTCCCCCAAAAGCTGGGCCAGCTGATCTGTCTCGGAAGTCTCCATAGCGCCCGGGTGGGAAATTATGGGTAGTCTTCGCGTTCTGTCACGCTCACCTGATTCCCACAGAGGCGCAGGTCTGGCTTCGAGTGCTGATGCTTCTTCTATGGTGAAGCGCAGGACTCTGAAGATGGTTTCACTGGCTCGCAGGAATATTCCCCTGTGCGTGAAAAGGGAGTATTACCTACTGACGGAATAATGCTCAAGCCTCCCACTCCCTTCCAGCCCTCCACGATACCCTTCCTCGATTCCCCGTGAAGTCTCACCTTAGGGTCTGGAAGGATGAGTTCTCCATCCTGCTTCTGATGCAGGGGTGCGTTGAAACCCAGTTACTTCACTGGATTGAGGTTTGATGGGAGTTCAAATATGCTTGACTATTCAGGTAAGGTGCTGTAAGAGTTCTGTAGCAAGTTCAAAAGTTCCAGCCTTATAATAATGTTCATTGTCTTATTGCAGCAAGCGCTAATCGCTTATGTCTTTTTTCCCCTTAGGGGCCGGCGTTCGGAATGCCGGAGATATGGCGCCGACCCAAAGTGAAACGTGCAGTTCCAGTAAATGACAGGTAAGTTCTGGATGAGCGTTCGGGTAATGTCTTTGCATTCGCTCATTCAATGTCTTTGTCTATTTTCCCCATAGGGGCCGGCGTCCGGAATGCCAGGAAGCGGCAGGACCCGAAATGAAATGGGAATGACCCAACAGGTAAGTCTTAGAAGGAAACTGAGCTTTTCCTATTCCCTTCCTTCTCTCACCTTGTGTTCTTGTCTTTTTCTCTCTAGGCTCTGGGAAGTGGCTGCGGATCCGGATGATCGCTGCTGAAGATGGAGGTGCCCAGGAAAGGTGAGTGAAATGCAGCGCTGCAGCGATCGAAGCGAAATGCTTTTAAAATGATGTCTTCCCTTTCAGGATCGTCGGTGTGAAGTCTCAGTGATGCAGCTTTAGCAGGTAAGGTCTTCTTTCTCTCCAATTCTCTCTTAGCAGGTGACCCAGGATGCTGACAGGCGTGGCTGAAGTCCAGATGCAGGAGCTGACACGGTGAGCGTCCAGCTGCGAGGAGCAGAACAACGCGAAGCGTGAGTTGCTGATCGGGCGTGGTTTAAATAGCTTTGGAAGAAGTTCCAGGTATGTATCCTTCCACCGATCAGGTATGTATCCTTCCCCGACCACACCCAGGGGAAAGTAGGTCCACAGGTAAAGTAGTTCCATTCAGGCCTCAAGAGGGCCTGGATGTAGCAGCATGGTCTGCATCAGGTTAGTGCACCTTAAAACACTTGAACACATGTCTAGCTTTATGAGCCTGGCGCCTAAGGCGCCAGGACAGGGGTCCAACATGAGCCTGGCGCCTAAGGCGCCAGGACTGTGTCCAAAGGGCCCCAGCTTGGGCCTGCTGGCACTTCCCTGGGGGAAATGATGCCTGCCTCTGGGGTTGCTGAGTCGGACCTGGCTCCTTGGAGGTAGGCATCATGACAACTGCAATCAAAACTGAACCAAGAGCAGCATAGCATTTTTCAAGAAGTAACAAAAGAAATTGCACTGGTGTACAACATGAAAATATAGAAAGTACCTGCCAAAATTATAAACCTATACTACTATACATCAGTGGTGAAGCTGCTTCAGGCAAAACATTCTTAATCAAAATCATCAGCAAGTTCCTTCAACAATTGACAAACAACAGACTGTCAGCTGTTGTAATTGCCTCCACAGGTTTAGCTGCCTACTACATAGGTGGTGTCATTTTACACCGATTACTACTCCATCCAGTAGATCACCAAAACAAATAAGAATATTACAAACTTTCTACAGAAGCTGCAATGGAATTACGCAGAGTGTTGAAACAATTGAAAATGCTACTAACAGATGAAGTGAGCATGGTCTCCAACCTAATGTTTGCTTTGATTCACCTCAGATTACAAGAAGTACTCAAAAACAAACTAAGAAGAGTTCTTTGGAGGAAAACACATTATTGTTTTCGGAGATCTTCTTCAATTGACACCAGTGAAAAATAAACCTATTTTTAAAACCCTCTGCCGTAAAACTGTTGGCAGCATAGGAAATGTTAACCTTTGGCAACATTTACAAAACAGAGAATTAACAGAAAACATGCGCCAGTCTGCAGACCTCACCTACGCCAACATTTTAAAAAGTATTAGAGTTGGTGTACTATCTCAAGAAGCACAAGCAATATTAAAAACCCGGCACATCCATGCACTTTATGGCCATAACTCATGTGCTACTGATGTCATGGAACAATTAGCACACAAAAAGTCAATTGTATGTCCTTGATGCCAACTCTTGCAAGCTGTTCCAAATTCAATGAAACAATGTTGCTTAAAGAATTGCAACCAATCATTGAAATTTGGTCCACAGACAAACTGGACGTACATGGTATGACACTACCCATGTGTAAACAAGCCACAACAAGACTAAATACCTTAGAAAACTCTATCTCCAACACAGCTGGTTTGGAGAAGATATTAAAATTATATTTAAACTGTAGAATAATGCTTAAACGTAACCTTGATGTGGAGCAAGGACTAGTTAATGGAGCACTTGATACAGTTGTTGGCTTTCAAACATACCCACGTGACAACAACATTCAGTTTGTCAATATTCTCTTTGACAAACTATCAGAAGTAAAAAGGATAGGACGCTCAACAGCTCGATTCCTTCTTTTCAAAGACATGTATGTACGCAGAGAGCAATTTTCTCTAACTCTAGCATACACAGTCACCATTCACAAATCACAAGGTCTTACCCTAGATAAAGCATTGATAGATATTGGGAAAGCAGTCTTTAAAAAGAAGGCATGAGCTATGTAGCACTATCACGCTTACGTACACTTGATGGTCCATTTCTAATCAACGTCGATGCAAGTAAAGTAAACGCTGATATTCCTTGCATTTTAGAATACAATAGACTACGTTCACTGTACACCCCCCCATCTAAAAACCTATCCTGTTCCACAAAAAGCAAAATGTTGTAAAAGAAAACTAACTCACACAGAAATGCAACAGGATCTCACTGCAAATCCTCCAAAGAGAAGAAAGGAAGCTAATACTTCATCAATTACTACAACCAAAGAAGAATGTACTACTCAAAATAACTCAAGTACTTCTTCAAAGAATCAACGCAGACTCCAAAGAAATGACTTGCACACAGAACTATCTGGTCCATTCAAATTTTCAAATGTAACTGGTGTAAATTGCTACGCAAATGTTGCAATATATATTCTATTTCAATTGCCACCAATTGTTGACAACATTTACTTACACAATACAGACCAATTGTGTTTGCAAATGTTGTTCCTTCATAGAAATGCAAGCAACAATCCTAACAACACATATAGGGGCTGATTCATGGAATTTGTGCACCGAAAAACATGGATTTGTGCTGTCACGATGCCCGCTCCCGGGGAGCCGGCTCAGGCCCTGCGTCCCCGAAAGCGGACATCAAGTCCCCGGGGAAGGTCCCAGCAACCCCTTATAGGGGCCCTTTGGACAGCGTCCTGGCGCCTATGGCGCCAGGCTCATAGAAAACGTCAGTCCTGGCGCCATAGGTGCCAGGCTCATTATGGAAGTGTTTGGGTGCACTTACCTGATGCAGACCATGCTGCAGAACCCCGGCCTCCTTGAGGCCTGAAAGGAACTACTTTACCTGTGGGACTCATTTACCACCCGGGCGTGGTCAGGGAAGGATACATACCTGATTGGAGGAAGGACACATTCTAGGAACTTCTTCCAAGGCTATTTAAACCACACCCGATCAGCCACACGTGCTTCGCGTTGTTCTGCATCTAGCAGCTGGACGCTCACCGTGTCTGCTCCTGCATCTTGACTTCTGCCACACCTGCCAGCATCCTGAATCACCTGCAAAGGAAGGGAACAAGAGAACAGAAGAAGGAAAAGGCCTCACCTGCTAAATCTGCATCCCAGAGACATTTCGCTGACAATCCTGAAAAGGAAGACATTTATTTTTAAAAGCACATCGCATCGATCGCTGCAGCGCCGCATTCTACTCACCTTTACAGGGCGCCTCCATGTTCAGCAGCGACCATCCGGATTCGCAGTCGCACCACCGCGCCTAGGGAGAAAAAGACAAGAACAAAGGTGAGAGAAAGAAGGGAAAAGGGAAGCTAAAACTCCATGTCAAGAATTACCTGTTGGGTCATTCCCTTTTCATTTCGGGTCCGCGCCGCATCCAGGCATTTTCGGACCCCGGCCCCTAAGGGGAAAAAGACACTAGCATTAGAACATTAATGCATGGACACAAGGGGAACCACTTATAGAAAAAACTTACCTGGAAGCCAAGCAAGTTTGGTTCTCACCCATCCGAAAATCCAGTGACGTAACTGGATACCAACGCGCCCCTGCATCAGAAGCAGGATGAAGAGCTTGTCCTTCCAGACCCTAAGGTGAGACGCTACGGGGAAGCACAGAAGGGTTTTGAGGAGGGTGCGAGGGGTAAGTGGGAGGCCGATTGCATTACCCCGCAGACAGTTAACCCCCTATTCTCACCTACAGAAGGATACTTCTGTGTGTCAGACAAGCCAGATCTGGGGCCCAGTCCAGTCCGCCTTCCGAACCTTGCGCATCACCTTAGACGAGGTCACAGCAGCGCGAACCAGGCCAGCGCCCCCGTGGGAGTCAGGTGAGCGTTACAGAACGCGAAGCCTTCCTACAAATTCCCACCCAGGCGCTATCGAAACTTCTGAGACTGATCAGTTGGCCCAATTACTGGGGGAATTACGGGCCGAAGTACATGCCGCTCTTCAAGAGACTAATGCCCTCAAGAGGGAATTAATAATATCAAAGGGAAGAACTGATGACCTGGCCAGACAGCTTTTGCAAGGTCAAGCTGGACAAACTCCTCTACCCTGTTCCGGAGGGAACCCCGCTCCTGTGGTTCCCAGTAACCCTGTGCGGATTTATCTACCTGGAAACATGCCGCTGGCCCCACCTGAACGCTTTGCTGGGGACCCCAAATGATTCGCCGTATTCATGAATCAGTGTCGTTTGCACTTCCTATGCAGACCTGGGGCCTTCCCTAATGATCAGACCAAAGTAGCCTTTGTATTGTCATATCTCAGCGGCTGCGCTGCCGATTGGTCAGTTCCACTAGTTACTCAAGATGACCCGATTCTCCGTGATTTTCAAGGATTTCAAGCAAGCATGGAAAGGTTATTTGCTCGACACTCTCAGGGGCAGGCTCTGGATGACGAACTTCTATCCCTGCGACAGGGCAATCAGGACCTCCTATCCTATATTGCAACCTTTAATAGACTAACTGTGGAAACGGGATGGCCAGAGGATAAAAGAGACACGTTATTTTATCGAGGTCTACGCAGAGAACTTAAAGATGTCTTGGCCCAAGTTGTAAATCCGCCCCAAGAATGCACAGAATATATAGACTTAGTGGTCCAATTGGATCACAGACTTCAAAACAGAAAAACAGATCGGTCCAGGTTTGAGACCCGGGTGTTGGTCAAGACCCACGCTAACCCCAAGGTAGTTGATGTCTCTGAGCCTATGCAAATTGGAGGGGTTAAAGAACCCTTAACTCAAAAGGAACGTGAAAGGAGGCGGCAGTTAAAATTATGTCTTTATTGTGGGAACTCTGGACACTTTCTACGAGATTGCCCGGCAAAACCTTCCCGAAAAGCGGTAGGAGCCGCTGATAAAAACCAGGAAGACTCTGTTTCGGGAAACGACTCAGCCCGACAAGCGTAGGGGTCCGCTTGCCGAGCTTGAAAACTAACTCTCAGACCTCGCATTTCATTGTGCCAATGGTTCTCGTAGATCCAGAAAAGCCTAAGCGGTTGCATGCAATAAAGGCATACATCGATAGTGGGGCTATTGGAAACTATGTGGATCGTGAATTGGCCTCTAGGATTAACCTCCCTCTCCGTCCTAAAACCAGCAAAGATGTCATCACCACAGTCGATGGAACTGAAATTGCCTCTGGACCGGTAACACATTCCACTACTGGGGTGACTCTTATTGGTCCTGACGGCCATCGGGAGGCAGTTGTGTTTGATGTAATCAAGGCTCCACAGTTTCAGGTTATTCTTGGAATTCCTTGGTTAGAGACACATAATCCTCAAATTGATTGGCGAGCTAAGAGAATAACCTTCCCGGATTGTGCACAAACATGCTACCCAGAAAACCTGAAGATTAATCTAGCATCTGTAACCTCTGCCTCCATGCAGTTACCTCCGGAATACCAGGACTTTCAGGACGTCTTCCAAAAGGAACAGGCCAACACGTTACCTCCTCACCGATCGTACGATTGCCAAATTGATCTGGTGCCCGGTGCACAACCCCCTTGTAGCAGGATTTATGCCCTTACCGAACCTGAGAACCTGCATTTGAGACAATATTTGGATCAATACCTTGCCAATGGTTTTATTCGCCTGTCAAAGTCCCCGGCATCCTCGGCTTTGTTCTTCGTGCCTAAAAAAGAAGGCGACCTTAGAACTTGTATCGATTACTGCGCATTGAACCAGATAACGGTTAAAAACCGTTATCCTCTGCCTCTGATTCCTGAACTCCTTGACCAGGTGAAGGACGCTTGCATATACACCAAGTTAGATCTCCGGGGGGCATATCATCTGGTGCGAGTAAAAGAAGGCGACGAATGGAAAACAGCCTTCCGTACAAAATATGGATTATTCGAATACCAGGTAATGCCTTTCGGGTTGTGCAATGCGCCTGCTGCCTTCCAATTCTTCATGAATGATGTCCTTCGGGAACTCATCGATGTTTGTGTTGTCGTCTATATCGATGACATTCTAGTGTACTCCTCTTCGGAATCTGATCACAGATCAGATTCCGTTAGGGCAGTTCTGGAAAAACTGCGCCAACACAAACTATTTGCTAAACTGGAGAAATGTGTTTTCCATACCACAGAAGTTGAGTTTCTCGGTTTCATCCTGACACCCAAAGGAGTCCGAATGGACTCAAGAAAAGTGGATGCCATCCTCAAATGGCCATCACCTAGCTCTGTAAAAGGGGTTCAAAGCATGCTCGGCTTTGCCAATTTCTATCGCAGGTTTATCCCGGAATTTTCACGCATAGTACAACCCATTACTGCACTCTTGAGGAAAAATACACGTTTTGAATGGTCTGAAGAAGCCGAGCAGGCCTTCCAGGATTTAAAAGCTAAGTTTACCTCTGCACCTATATTGAAACACCCACGTCCAGATCTCCTGTATGTCGTCGAAACTGACGCATCCAGCCTAGCCATGGGAGCAGTTCTGTCTCAAAGAGATCCTGAAACCAACCAACTGCATCCCGTAGCATTTTGGTCCAGAAAATTCTCGGCACCAGAGATTAATTACACAATCACTGACAAAGAACTGTTAGCCATAAAGTCCGCTTTTAAAGCCTGGCGGCATTACCTGCTTGGCGCTCGACATACCATCACAGTGATCACTGATCACCGGAATTTACAGTATTTGAAAACCGCCAAGGCTCAGTCATCACGGCAGCTCCGATGGGCTTTGTTTTTCGCTGAATTTGATTTCGTGATTACCTATCGACCTGGCTGCAAGAACGGCAAAGCAGACGCCTTATCCCGAATTGGAATGGGAGAATCTGATACAAACTCAGAACCAGTACCAATAATTCCCGAACAGAGAATTCTAGGCATGACTTCGTTACAGACGCTTGAAGACATTCAAGTCAGAGTGAAACAACTCCTGGACCCTACAGTCCTACAGGATTGGATACAAAAGGGATCAGACCTTACCATAGATAATGGTTTACCTTATTACCAATGACGCTTATTCCTGCCGCACAAGGATTTACACAAACTAGTTATTTCAGGTTATCATGATACATTAATAGAGGGACACCCCGGTATTGCCAAGACAATGGAAAAGGTGAAACGACAATTCTGGTGGCCCTCTTGGCGAAAAGATGTTAAATCTTTTGTGATGTCCTGTGGTGTTTGCGCCCAAAATAAAGGTCAAAAGAAAAGACCAGCCGGTCTCCTTCAACCTCTAGACATTCCGCCAGCACCCTGGCACACGCTATCAATGGATTTTATTACGGACTTGCCTCCTTGTTCGGGATAGAATACCATTCTGGTAATTGTGGATTTGTTTTCCAAAATGGCCCACTTCATTCCTTTGAAAGTTTTACCTTCAGCTTCTGTCCTAGCCAAAGAATTCCTCGAAAATATTGTTCGGCTACATGGATTCCCATCTATACTAATCTCTGACCGGGGAAGTCAATTCATTTGCCACTTCTGGCACAAATGTTGTCAAATGGCACAAATCGACGTAAGATTATCGACCAGTCACCACCCTCAGACCGATGGTCAGACCGAGAGGACAAATCAGACCCTTGAGCAGTACTTACGGTGTATGTTACAGCAATCTGAAAGCAACTGGAAAGACATTCTTTGGATAGCCGAATACGCATATAATAATTCGGTACACTCTGGAACTGGCCATAGTCCTTTTTATACCTTGTTTGGACATCACCCTCGAACCTCAAACCTCGACTCACCTCAGAACCTCGGAGTGCCCGCAGTAGAACATCTGCATTCTACCATTACCCGAGCCTTCAAAGAGGCAACCACGCATGTACAACAAGCCAAGAGAAAATACAAGGAGAATGCTGACCTACATCGGAGTGAAGCACCTCTGTATCAGATTGGGGATCAAGTGTGGTTAGCTACCAGACATTTACCGCTCAAAGGGCCTTAAACTTTTAACCCAAAATATCTGGGACCTTATTCTATTACGGCAATAATTAACCCAGTAGCAGTTAAACTTGATTTACCAGCTAATATGCGAATTCACCCTGTTTTTCATGTGTCACTTCTGAAACCAGTGGTCCCCGGAACCCGACTACTCAAACCTCCAGAACCTATTCAAATAGATGGGGAACCCGAATTCGAAGTGAAGAACATTTTAGATTCAAAAATGTTTAGGTCAAAGCTTTTCTACCTAATTGGTTGTAAGGGGTACGGACCTCAGGAGAGGTCGTGGGAACCCAGTGACCATGTGCATGCACCTCGATTAGTCAGGAAATTCCACCGACTCTTCCCAAACAAACCAAAACCCCCGGAGGGAACAACCTTGGGAGGGGCCTTGGGGGGGAGTGCTGTCACGATGCCCGCTCCCGGGGAGCCGGCTCAGGCCCTGCGTCCCCAAAAGCGGACATCAAGTCCCCGGGGAAGGTCCCAGCAACCCCTTATAGGGGCCCTTTGGACAGCATCCTGGCGCCTATGGCGCCAGGCTCATAGAAAACGTCAGTCCTGGCACCATAGGCGCCAGGCTCATTATGGAAGTGTTTGGGTGCACTTACCTGATGCAGACCATGCTGCAGAACCCCGGCCTCCTTGAGGCCTGAAAGGAACTACTTTACCTGTGGGACTCATTTACCACCCGGGCGTGGTCGGGGAAGGATACATACCTGATTGGAGGAAGGACACATTCTAGGAACTTCTTCCAAGGCTATTTAAACCACACCCGATCAGCCACACGTGCTTCGCGTTGTTCTGCATCTAGCAGCTGGACGCTCACCGTGTCTGCTCCTGCATCTTGACTTCTGCCACACCTGCCAGCATCCTGAATCACCTGCAAAGGAAGGGAACAAGAGAACAGAATAAGGAAAAGGCCTCACCTGCTAAATCTGCATCCCAGAGACATTTCGCCGACAATCCTGAAAAGGAAGACATTTATTTTTAAAAGCACATCGCATCGATCGCTGCAGCGCCGCATTCTACTCACCTTTACAGGGCGCCTCCATGTTCAGCAGCGACCATCCGGATTCGCAGTCGCGCCCCCGCGCCTAGGGAGAAAAAGACAAGAACAAAGGTGAGAGAAAGAAGGGAAAAGGGAAGCTAAAACTCCATGTCAAGACTTACCTGTTGGGTCATTCCCTTTTCATTTCGGGTCCGCGCCGCATCCAGGCATTTTCGGACCCCGGCCCCTAAGGGGAAAAAGACATCAGCGTTAATGAGTGAATGAAAAGACATTACCAAAACACTCATTAAAGACTTACCTGATTTCCACAAGGATTTCACCGCTCACCTCGGGTCGGTGCCTGTTCCCCGGCATCCCGTACCCCGGTCCCTATGGGGAAAAAGACACTAGCATTAGAACATTAATGCATGGACACAAGGGGAACCACTTATAGAAAAAACTTACCTGGAAGCCAAGCAAGTTTGGTTCTCACCCATCCGAAAATCCAGTGACGTAACTGGATACCAACGCGCCCCTGCATCAGAAGCAGGATGGAGAGCTCGTCCTTCCAGACCCTAAGGTGAGACGCTACGGGGAAGCACAGAAGGGTTTTGAGGAGGGTGCGAGGGGTAAGTGGGAGGCCGATTGCATTACCCCGCAGACAGTTAACCCCCTATTCTCACCTACAGAAGGATACTTCTGCGAGTCAGACAAGCCAGATCTGGGGCCCGGTCCAGTCCGCCTTCCGAACCCTGTGCATCACCTTAGACGAGGTCACAGCAGCGCGAACCAGGCCAGCGCCCACGTGGGAGTCAGGTGAGCGTTACAGTGCCCCCATTCTGCTCGCAAACCCTCATTTGTTAAACAGGGATTTGCGTGCAGAATGGCGCACAAATCCACGTTTTTCAGCGCACAAATTCCATGAATCAGCCCCATAGTGTCCATGAAATAAGACAAGAATTGGACTAATGTGCTGGTATGGTGAAATGCACTATAAACTCACAAGAAGATCCACAATAATTTCTAATGTACTTACTACAAGTACTGGAAAACAAAAACATACCTATAAATGAAATCTTCCAGATTTCATACATGTGGAAACATACATGCACTCTGTGCAACAATATGGCACAGGAACAAATCCCTAATGAACATTTTGTGTATCTATCCATACCTAACTGTGAATCCGTTCCATTTCAGCAACTTGTACAAAATGCAAACCATGGCAGATTATGTACTACCTGCAATTCAGATAATCGTTCCACCTTACAAATACAAACACATTGTAAATACGTAATACTAATGCTTTTACGTTACAATGCAGATGGTACCAAAAACAACTGCAAGCTGACTGGATTCACACATCGTCAAGTATCACCTGGTAAGAAAACCTTCACAACAATAGGTATAATCTACCATGCAGGAGCCACACACGATGCAGGTCACTACACTGCATATATAAAAAAGAATTGTGGTTGGTTCGAATGTAATGATAATACCATTACTCTAAAGCAAAGATTACCAGCAAATCTTATAAACACTTATTTAATAGTTACAATACGCCAAAAGGTATCTAACTGCCCCAAAATTCTGCAACAACCAAACAGATAAATCAACACCACTAAATTATAAGAAGAAATAAACAGTTAGACTACACCAACAGGTATCTAACTGCCCCAAGATTTTGCAACAACCAAACAGATAAATCAATACCACTAAATTATAAAAAGAAATAAACAGTTACAATATGCCAACATGTATCTAACTGCCCTAAAAATCTGCAACAACCCAACAGATAGATTAGCAACTTGAGAATATAAATAAAAAACTATAACCAGTTACAATTCCACAACAGGTATCTAACAATCTGCAAATAGCCAACAGAATATTAGCCAGAAACAACAAGTAAACACTGAAAACAAAGAAAGAAATATACTGTACCATAACAAAAAAAGGTCTTTTTTAATCCAACATGGATTTTCCTTTCCCACAGACCCAATGATTTAAGCAACACACACAGAAACTGAGCAAATTGCACAGTACACTGGTTTGTCAAGTACTAAATATGAGGGTCGAAATAAAGCAGAAATGTCTATACTTCACTGTAATAAGTCTTTATAAACTACGTACACTAACATGATCTTTTCTTTTATCACAGAAATTGAAAAAAGAATATCTGCTTCAGTTACCCACGTCATGAAAAAAATATATCCAATCACAAAAAATCAAACAGTAAGTATATTATTTATTTATATTATAATAAATAACTCATAAATACTGCTCCATAACACTACCATTGAAGCAAACATCTAACCATACACTACAATATAAAATGTATACTGCAGTGCTTGTTACCAAACTCTACAATCTTAATGACATGATGTAGCCAAAACTTCACATACAAACTATACAAATCAAACACAACACAAACTGTAGATTTGCAAATATTTGATAGATGTTTGATTGTGATCTATGGGTGTGTTATGCTGCAGTGGTGGTGGCCAGGGCCTACAGTCTTGGGTACATTTTAACTGGCTATATGGAGTACCGCATTGTATTTTTTTATGTCCGCGGACAACCGCGGTGACTGCGGACATGACAAACACATCAGGGTGCCTGCCACCTAAACAAGCCGCCGCTCCTGATGCAAATTTGGTGAAAATCCGTCCAGCGGTTTGCGATGTAGACGTGAGCAAAGTTTTTTCCCTGTTCAGTCTATGGGGAAAAAAAAAAACATTTTGGGAACCCCCCTATAACTTTGCCCCCCAGACCAAACCTCACCAAACTTTGCAAAAAGATTCACAGTGGGCCATATACTTTTTTTGCACAGTTTGGTGAGGATTCGTCCAGGGAGAGCCACCCAAAAAGTGCTCTTCCTATGGGATTAGCAACTTAACCATAACTACACAGCCACTACCGTGGCTGTGTAATATATATGGTAAACCTACGTGATCAAGCGGTCTGCGTACCGCGAAACGCGTCGTTCTTTTTTGGTTCCCTTTCCTGATGCATTTATATTAATAAAGAAAACGTGCTGCCAGGAAATACCGAGGTGTTTTCTACACTTACTTGCCGCAAGGACATTATTCTCCTGTTGCAGCTGCTCTCTGGAGTGCATTCCACTCGCTGCCTTTCCTTTCAAAAGCATTCATTTCATATATATATATATATATATATATATATATATATATTGTGGAGTAATAGTCCTTTTTTCACTTGTATCTCTACTATCGCATGACTATTTAGCCCTTGTCGTTCCAATGTATCAGTCTGAATGTGACAGTAACTATTCATTTATATGGACTTCAGTATGAAACTTAAATCAATACCATTCTTTTCTTGCCATTTTTGTGGTCATTCGTCCTGTGTAAGTAATTTTATGTTAAATGCATGGAATTTGAAAGTCAGACTAAATGACTTTTTAAATGGACATGGACTCTGAGGTCATTAGATGGAGGAAACAGGTAATGTGAACTTGGAGACAAGATCAGGGAAAGACACTAGCACATGGACTCTGAGGTCATTTGATGGAGGAAACAGGTAATGTGAACTTGGAGACAAGATCAGGGTAAGACACTAGCACATGCAGCAGGGGAAGATGGTCATTTTGGTTTTCCTCTAGTAGGAATGGTCAGGTTATTGTGTGAGGGACATCTGCATTGATGACAGGCTCATCTGCCCACAGGGTTTTTAAACTTGGCTGGGGAGGCCTCCTCCCCTAATTGAAATATGCAAGTTACCATTCTCAAATGTTCTGGGTTGCTTCAAATACATCACACAGTACTGAACTATACAGGTGGAGGTTTTGTGCGTGGGTCAGGCTGTTGTGGCTTTGTTCTGGTTGAGTAAATATGATGTTCTGATGACTGTCTTGCAAAACAATACATCTGTCTCTGACTTTGCTGTTATCCGAGAATGAGTTTGTGAGCCTGTTTTCTATGACAATTCATACAAAATATATTAAAATGTATGACATATGCATAATTTGTATATTTTCATAATTCTGTCACAAATAAAGTGGCAGAAACATGAATGATATCTCCAGATTCAAAATACAAAATATTTGTACGAATCTGAAAATATCAATTTTTCTTTGCCAATTTCACATGTCCATGTAGAGAATTACTTTTAAAATGTCCACTTGAATATTTTTTTGTCATTCCTCCTGTGACATATAGAATTCAGTGGGCCAATAGAAGCAGGGAGGAGGGCCCTGCTGGATGTAAGAAAGTGCAGGGAACCTATCACAAAGCTTGTCTACTCCAAACACTGTCAAATAATGCTGCTTCAGTGGTATTTAAGCTCAAATACATTTGAAGAAAAGTGAGTTTTGGTGAAAGCAGAGAAGCATGAGAACCCATCTAACAGGAGAAAAACAGATTGGATTCCAACTGGATGTAACTGATAAGGAAATGTCTTCATCCAGACTGGATGGAATGCAGAGGCCTTTCCCAAAAATCAGGACTAGAGAACCAGAGAGGGATTTTTGAACAGGTACCCAGATTTGAGTTAAAGCCTATTTGGCAGAGTTGCGTAAGGCCATTTACATGAGGTAAATTCAATGTAATAAGACTTTTCTCCTGCAAATTGGGATCTCTGGAAGTTTTAAACATCTGAAATTGAGATGTGCAATACTAAGTCCTTTAGATTGTTGTCTGTCATATATTTTGTGCGTAGAACTTTGTCTGGTGACCACAAGCCAGGTGGCCCAGGAAGCCAAATACCTAACCAAGCCAGTAAGAGAAAAATACATTTCCAATAATGCTCATCTAAAACTGAAAGAAAACCCGGGCTGGATCAGGGAAGCAGATTTAGGGACCGAGAGAGGGTGAACTTGGCAAAATACCTGGACAAGTCACTTAAGCTAGGGAAGACATCTGGAAACCTGTCTCAGGGCCTAAACACCAAAACAGTACAGTTAAATCACTTTTCAGGTGTACTACAAATCCAACAATGCCCTTCTCTCCCAAATGGAAACCCCAAAAACATGAAATGAATGTATTCTTTCAAGGACAGGAAGACTATAGGAAAACCCTTTGAGGACAGGAAGACCCTGGGGAAACCTAAACCCCCTGCAATCGCCCCTAACACACTTGCCTTCCCAGTAGAAGAGCAGCAGAAAATCCTCACACAAGCATCTTGTTCAGCCTCTCCAGGCACACAGAGTTTCAAAATAGCCCAGAGGGTGTCTTAGATGCTTAGCTCAACCTAGTCAGCCTCATTCTCCTTGCTAACCCCAACCCTCAAACCATTTACGCAAACAGCTACAGACTATCAGTCCTGGTTTCAATCAGAGCAAGTGGATGTGTTACTATATAAGCCAGAATCCCAGACCAGTGTAGTGAATAGGAACAGGCGACTCCTGTTTGGAGAAGGGAGTAGAGGGAAGACTGCTAGAGAGGAAAATGCTGAAGAGACTTTGGAGACTGAAGACTGTAGAGTGCTGTAGAGGTGAGCTGAGGAAATGACAACAGGAGCACAAGCAAAACTTCCTTACACTGCACACCAATGTTACTAATGCTATAAAGCACAATTATGATAAGTAAACGAAGTACTTATGGGAGTAAAGGTGCTGGAGAGAAACTAACAATCCTGTCACAGAGATTGTGATACATAAAAGAAAATAAAAGTATGCCAACTTGTCACTTGCCAAATTCTAAAAAAAGCCCAAAATGTTAAGAAAACTATTCACCACTTTTGCTCCTGAAGAAGGGACATGTAAGTCCTGAAACACATACAGCTGGATTGGATTCATCCCTCTGAATAAATCACTTGGGTGAAAAGAAAAAGAAAGGAGTTGGATATTTGAATATTTTTCGGAATGTCACTTGCCTGTATCTATTACATTAGTTTGTAATCTAAGCACTATGGGCCTCATTACGTGTTTGGAGGCAGCCATGCCCTTAATAAGGGCATGGCTGCCTCCAAACTCAGGTCCGGGTCCATGGTCCCTGAATGGGAAAATACCAGGCCATTCCGACCTTGGAGGGCCCAGTATTTCCCCATTCATGGAGCCTGGACCATCCCCATTCTCATTGAGCCCCCATAGGGCTCAATGGGAATTGGGAACATGCTAAGAACGGGCCCGTAAATGACGGGCCCGTTGTTAGCATGCTGGGCCGCTCGCGGGACCCGCTAAGGACGTCTGGTAAAACCAGATGTCCAGAGTGGGTCCCGCGAGCGGCCCTCGTAATATGGCGGTAAGGGATTAACGCTCCGGCACCTTTACCAGCGCCGTTAACCCCTTACCGCTCACCACGTAATGAGGCCCTATGTCTACATTTCAAACTATATAACATTTTCGAATCAAAAGTGCTGAATAGTTGTGCTAACCTTTTTGTCTTTTTTTATAGCATTTGACAGTCTGCAGGGGACGGGAGTGTCCTACGAGTTAGGACACTTTTATTTTGTTTTAAGTGACAGCAGGAGAGCAGATGAGACAAGACCATCTCTACAGAAGACAAGAACGTGGTGAGAGTTAAAGGGCAGAGAAAGAGAGAGGAAGTAAAATCAGGAATAGAGTGCAAAGCTGTAATAGGAATAGAGGAAATTAGAGAGGACACACAACCAGGAGTGGGATGGAAGGTGGTAGTAGGAACAGGGTAAAGGAGGAAGGAAGTAAAACTAGGAGTGAAGTAGAAGGCAGCAGTAGGAACATAGGAAAAGAAGAAGGAATCAAACCCAGGGGTTGAAGGAAGGAGTCACATTAGAAGGGAGGAGGTAAGATCCTGAGGGGAGTGAAAGGTGCCAACAATAAGCAAAGGTGGTAGTAAGAAGAGAGTGAGGGATCTGCAGGAGGAGGGGGTAGATTAGAGGCAGGAAACTGAGGATGAAATATTTTCAGATGAAGAGAGTGCCTAGGGGTTGATGAGGAATGTAAGAATAAAATGTAAGTGCTAGAGAAAAAAGATTGGGACTTCATTAGGGTATTGAAAAGACAGGCAAATAGCCGGAAGCAGGTTAGTCGGCTTGAGGTAAGAGGATCCAGAGCACCAGGTTAGGCCCTAGGCAGGTCTAACAAGTGGGAGGAGGCTTCAGCAGGGGGACAGGGAGTCTTGCAATAGTTTACAGAGGGGGTGGGAAGAACAAATGGAAGAGGGAGGGCTAGTAAGGAATGGTCCTTCAGCCTGTCTCCTGCTTGACACCAACACCATCTGTAATAGAACACACAGGGTCCCGAAGAACATGAAGGACTGGCTTAGTCCTGGAGTACAGGAATCTAGACTGCACCTAGGCTCAAAGGAGAAGGAGAAGATTTGCTATGTCCCAGAGCCGGGATCATTAGGGAGGAGTATAGTAACTCTTCTGGAACTTTTTACCAGTAACAGTGGAGATTCGCAAGCCTGACCTTTCACCCTGAGATTTGGAAAGCCGTTGTAAAAGACATTTATGAAAGTAGGCCATACTACATTTTGTTATTTTTTGGGGGAAAGGTCATGTTTATATTTAAGGTGCCCACCTGTATATGCAGTCCTTAATAAAAAGCTTAAACTTTAAGGACGTGGTCTTGGTGTACTTCTTGGTCCCAAATGTCCAGTCTGTGACACATAGTCAATAAGGTCATCGAAACCCATTCCTTAATTAACACATAGAATTGGTGTGTTATGAGGTTGAACATGATTACTTCAAAATGGTGAGTGAGATAGGCTTGGCTGTCCCAGCATTCCAAAAGCAACAGAAACCCAAGCCTTATGGTGCTCTAAGATCATACAAGAGGCAGTCAAGTAGTCTTGTTCCCAAGCTAAGAAAAAATAGTTTGTCATAGATAGTGTCCAGTATTTTAGATTTACTTCAGCTTGATGATTGGTAATCCATATTTTAAAATATGCATATTTTCTTGATGACAATATTTGTTATTGATTTCAGAGAAAACTAAGAAAATAGTTTTGCTTTCAAACGTATTCCGAGAACTGCTTCAGCTTCACCTTTTGATTTCAGGGACATGTGGGTTTAAGGCAAAAAAAATGTAAATGGGGAAAACATGAACCAATATATGAAAATCATGGCAAAGCTACAAGTCACCAGGAAAAGCAGACCATAAAAAGATAGCGTTAAAGCCTTTTCTTAAAAAGAATTAAGTTAGAAAAAGAGCGGATATTCAAAGGAAGAGAGTTCCATGATTTAGGGGATGACATTTGAAATGAATGAATCCGAGACGATGCACACGGAGGATGAGGAACAGAAAGAAACCAAAGAACACAAATAACCTAGATCCAAAGAGTGAATACATTTAAAAATTAAACTAGGAAAATAAAAGTAAAATCTGAATTTAATCAGAAGCCAGTGCAGTTGGATCAAATAAGGTGAAATGTTTGAAGAATATTGAAGTTCAAAGTATAACCTAACCGGTGGAACGAAAAACAGAATGAAGGGGACAAACATATTGCCAGGAAGGCCAACATATTCAGAACAACAATAGCTGAGCAGAGATAGAACAATAGTTGTAATGATAGTTTGGTAAATGCAAAGTTTAAGAGATAACACATTTTCTTAATGTTGAAAATGTGAAAGCGGCAAGATTGGACTAAAGTAGAAATATGAATCTGTAAAGTAAATGAGTTATGTGTAAACATATAATAAAGTGTCTGAGGACATTGTGCCGCATTGTGAGTTGGGCAAGGCAGGTTAAATGTGGTATACTGACACATTACTGAACCGCCCAACTATGAGGTGGTTGGAAAGTTGGAGGATTCACCTCCGCCGACTTTGTGCCCATTTGGCGGAATTACTATGGTGGAATTACTGCAGCCGTAATTCTGCCAAAAATGCCCCATTGAGTCCTATGGACTCAAAAGAATGGTGACTTACACCGCCACTGCCACTTGTAATCCAGTGGTAATACCACCAGATCAGTGGCGGTAAATATAACACAGCTTGGTGGCATCTGGGAAGATTTACCACCACCAAACTCATAATGAGGCACATTGTCTAGAATAGTCGTTCATGTTTGCCTTTCCATGTATGGATGTTTGTGCAAAAATGTAACGTAGACTAAATATGTTATGTTTATTGAAAATATTAGTGCGACAAAAGTAGGAAGGCCACAGTGTATTCATTTTCATTGTAGTCTGAAGTAACTTGTGGTTTTGTAAAGGTGATTTCAGAAGCATTTAGAGTCAAAGACCACCATTGTAAAAGATGCACAGGACTTCCACCGACAAAGAAGGAAGACATATACTTGTGAACTTTTCAGCTGAGCTCTTGCTCCACCTCATGTTGGTGGAGGACAGACTAGCTGGAAGGGAAACTGTCATGAACAAATATAAAGAGACTTGCCAAAAGATATTAGCAGAATTCACATTTGTTCAATAAGTCAGTGATCAGAGAGAACAAGACCTAATAAAATTATTACAGGAGGCTCTGGATATCCACTAGACTTCACTGCATATGTACTATAGTGTATTTGAGTGTACCCAAGATCAACAAAAAGTGCCAATGTGCCAATGCTTCGATGAGGAGTTGAGTCCCTTTGGCTCCTGCTGCCGCATTACACATCCTGAAAATACAGCCTGCCAAGTGACCGCTAGCTGTGCACTAAAGGGACCATATGAAAGAGGAACGTCCGCGGCACAACTGGATGAAGTTGTGGGGCTAGGGGAGCCTGCTGCGCTGAACCCCGCTGGTTTGAAAACTGAAGTTACGAGCGCAGTCCCCGTAACAAGATGGCCACCGTCGGATCTTCGCGGCTACGACCGAGCTGGTGAGGCCCTGCTGATGGGAATCGGAGACCTGACTGCGGTGGGGCCGGGGCTACTGAAGCAGCGCCGCCTCTGGCGACATGTGATCCCCACCGAATTGGAGCTGAATGTGGGGCGGCTCGACCCCTGCACAGCCTGCAGCGCCGGCGACTCGACCGTCCTTGCTGCAACTGCACTGCCACACGGTCACCGGCACCAGCGCCAGCTGTCATCACCTGGGGCCCATGGAGGGACTGGCCGAGGTCCCGGACGACCGTGCGTCCACAAGGGGCATAGACGGTGAGGAACTCTGGGAAATGCATCCGGAGACTACCGGGGGCGGGCAGCTCCGGCGTTCGCTGCCTGAGGTGGCGGCCGGCGATACCATAGCGCCGTGTGCGGGCGGCGGGCTTGAGGTGAGCTGCCCGCGATGCCCTGGCCCCTAACGGGTGGCGGGGAGGACAACCACATGCAGGCCCGCAGGCCGCTGCAGGGCCACCCTGAGGAGGATCGGCTGGTTCTCCGCTGACCGGACCGGACCAGGGAGGTGAAGCCCAGTGCGTCAATCAAGTCCACCTGGAGAGAGTGTGAGAGGCGCATACCAGGCTGTTCTGGAACTGCCCAGAGCAGGTGAAAGGCGTCCTCATCCACATCTCGGGGGATCTTCCCCCATATACCACTGGTGAGTGTGCCGGACCGAGTGGAGTGCCGGGATAGACAGGGCGCCGAGTCGCTCCGGTGCAATACGTAGCCGCACACTACCTGGCACCACGGCAGGCGACAGTGGGAGTAGGACCAACATACTGAACTTAACCGCAGGACGACAATGTCACGGTCGAGGGAACCCCCCCTCGACCAATACCCGGTGGGAACACCTGCCATCATAGCAGCGTGCAGTGGCCGGGTACCGGAGCCCGCAAATGTACACGACCTGACAACAGGTAGCAAACCCGGTTTGCCACTAAACTATTGAGTCAAGACCAACCTGGGCAGTACTCCGCGAGACCGAGGGACAGGAACTCAGCCACAAGACTACATCTGCCAGACCGGGTGGTAACCATGGGCAAAGAGAAAACCTAAAAGCCCGCTATGCAGAATAGGATTGAACAATATACAGTTCCCTCTTCACAAGCCGCCGACCTTCAGCCGCAACACTCTGGAGAAATGGAGCCCGCACACACGCTCTCCCTTAAAGACGTTATAGCCGCCATAGCAGATTCACGCTCGTCCATGGAGCAGAAGATAGATCAAATAAGTCTGGATGTGTCCCTCCTCAGACATGACCTGCAGAAATTGTCAGCGCGCACAGGAGAAGCAGAGCAGCGCATCTCGAATACAGAGGATGGGCTACACAATGTGCAACAACAACTCCAGGGAGTCTCGGCCACACTCAAGACCCTAGAGGCTAGGGTTGAGGAAAGCGAAGGGAGGTCCAGGCGTAACAATGTTCATATACTCGGTATTCCCGAGAAAGAGGAAGAACCATGCATGGAACTTTTGCTGGAACAATTACTAACAGATCTCTTCGACTTACACTCCTTTTCAAACATGTTCTCCATAGAGAGAGCACACCATATGCCCGTGGGTAGGCCGCTACCCGGAGCTCCTCCGCGCACTCTGATAGTGAGATTCTTAAACTATCGAGACTGAGATGCACTCTTACAATTAGCAAGGACCAAGGGCACAGTGACGTTCAATGGGTCCAGGCTGGCCTTCTTCTCAGATTACACAAAGGAAGTACAGAAGGCGAGGCTATCCTTTGTAAAGCTTAAGAAACAAATGCAAATACTAGGAGTCAAGTATGGCCTGCTCTTCCCTGCACATTTGAAAATTCATCACAGAGGCACAACGGTCCACTTCGACGACTCCGGCGAGGCGTGGCGCTGGGCGTAACAGCACATTGAGGGGGACTGGTCGGTGCACCGAGGAAACAGGCACAGAAACCCTAGACCACCGCCGGAGCAACGCCCTATGCCTGACCAGCCACCACTGCCGGACCGTCCAGCGGTCGGAGGAGACGGGGCTCCGCCCTGACCCCCCACGAGGGCTCCACCTCCTGCCGACAGGCAACCAAACCAAGGACGCCACCACAAAGGGCCCTCGGAGGGGTACCAAAGGCGTGCCACACACTTAAAATGCGGTAAGCAGGGAATTGCTACCCTCGCACATGGGGTATCTTATCCCCCCAACTTTTCTAGTTAAACTTCCATAGGGGCTGTTACAAGCTGACACTCTACCCTTTTTCTTTTTCGATTGTCAGCAAATGTTTGGGCGACAGGACCTTCGTGTTGGGGTGGAGTTTGGGGAGGGAGAGGGAGGGGGTAGTTGGGAGAAATTTCTTTTTTTTCCAGAACCAGCTTACCCCTGTAAGTCTCAGGGGATAGTAGTGCTCCAGATCAGTTGGGTCCATAGTACGCCCAGGCAGCGATTCCGCCATCAATCTTTGTTTGTTCCTCACTACACCGCCAGGCACCGGGGTGGTATCCCAGAGATCTATTCGCCTAACCCTCAAATAATCTTACTAGATGACACCTGACCAATCTCAATCGCCACCTGTTCCACGTCCCAAGTCCCTCAGGATCCTCACCTGGAATGCGAATGGGATGGGCTCCGCGATCAAGAGACGCTTGATTAAGCAACTACTCTCTAGATTCTCCCCCGATGTGGCCCTGCTCACTGAAACACACTTAGTGGGATCGCACTGTAATTTCTTTCAGTGGACCAACTATAGGATAGCCTTCCATGCGGGACATACCACTGGATCCAGGGACACCATCATCCTTATTCATAAATGCGTCCTGTTCGCATTGCAGGAACTGGAGCGGGATCCCCGTGGTTGCTAAGTGTTGATCTTGGGAACACTCTGGGGGGAAACATATGGGTTTGTCTCAATTTACTCTCCACCGGGACTGGGGCAGGAACTTCTGGACGAACTGACCACCCTTATGGGCAAACATCAACCCGATAAATGGTTCCTGGCAGGCGACTTTAATGACGTCATGAGTAACACCATGGACCGTTCCCACCAATGATAGCGTAACCCGAATGCCCCCATGAGGATCTCCAGCTTTGTATCTGCTCTGTGCCTCTGTGATGTGTGGCAGGAACTCCACTTGGAAACCAGGGGCTACTCATTCTATTCAGGAGCCCACGGATCCCTCTCTAGGCTGGGCTATCTATTCATCTCGCACACAGATCTTTTCAGAGTACTCTCGGCAGATTTACTTTCCCGGGGAATCTCAGATCATTCACCTCTGATGGTGGAATCACGGCTAAAGGGTACAGCCCTCCCTAGAATGTGGCGCTGAACAACTACTATTTGGGGAGCCCGGAACTGGTAGACCGCCTCATGGAAGCCTCAACCGAGTACTTCGAGATTAACGATACCGGCGAAAATGACCCGATAGCGATCTGGGAGGCCTATAAGACCGTGCTGCGGGGAGAAATTATCTCCTGGACGGTGGGTAGGAGGAGGGAGAGGCTCCGGAAGATAAGTGAGGCTGAGGCAGAGGTAACCCATTGTGAAAATGAGCACACCCTTGACCCAACCCCCCAGACCCACACATCCCTTAAACGTGCCACTGAACTCCTCCGCAATCTTATGTTGGATAACGCCAGGCAAGCCCACTGGGAATCCAGAGCTAGGATATATGAGTTAGGGCACAAAGCGGGGAAAATGCTGGCTTGGTTGGAAAAAAGAGATGAGGGACAGCGCTGTGTTTGGGAAATCATCACCCCGCAGGGAGAGAGATGCTGATCGGACGCTGAAATAGCAGAAGCGTTCGCCCAATTTTACGCTTCACTATACTAGGCCCCAACTGTGTTGTCAGACCCAACCCTTCACGACGACATAGTAATCCCTACCCTCTCGGAACAACAGCGGGCGATGTTGGACGCCGACCTCTCCGAAACTGAAATAGCAGAAGCACTGGCACAACTGCAACCGGGGAAAATTCCGGGCCCCAACGGGTTCCCGGCTGAAATCTGGCAGAAACTAGGGAGTAGTAACATAGCCCCTCCCCTGCATAAGATGCTGCTGACAGCCCGGGAACAGGGCTCCCTCCCACAAGACCTATGCAAGGCCACCATTGTAGTCATCCCCAAATCTGATAAACCCCAGGAGAAATGTGCGGAGCGGAGTGGACAGAGTGTTTCCTGTGTGGGGCAGTCTGTCATCCATTGCTATACTGGAGAGGAGGAGCTAGCTATCAAAACCCCCAGCAAAACGAAGCGGAGCGGAGCGGAGTGGACAGAGTGTTTCCTGTGTGGGGCAGTCTGTCATCCATTGCTATACTGGAGAGGAGGAGGTAGGTATCAAAAACCCCCAGCAAAACGAAGCGGAGCGGAGTGGACAGAGTGTTTACTGTGTGGGGCAGTCTGTCATCCATTGCTATACTGGAGAGGAGGAGCTAGCTATCAAAAACCCCCAGCACAACGAAGCGGAGCGGAGTGGATAGAGTGTTTCTTGTGTGGGGTAGTCTGTCATCCATTGCTATACTGGAGAGGAGGAGCTAGCTATCAAAAACCCCCAGCAAAACGAAGCGGAGCGGAGTGGACAAAGTGTTTCCTGTGTGGGGCAGTCTGTCATCCATTGCTATACTGGAGAGGAGGAGCTAGCTATCAAAACCCCCCAGCAAAATGAAGCGGAGCGGAGTGGACAGACTGTTTCCTGTGTGGGGCAGTCTGTCATCCATTGCTATACTGGAGAGGAGGAGCTAGCTATCAAAAACCCCCAGCAAAACGAAGCGGAGCGGAGCGGAATGGACAGAGTGTTTACTTTGTTCCCTGGTGGTCAGTGGAGGTCTGGAGAGGTCCGGAGACTCTCACCGGCAGAAGGCAGAAGGTGACACGAACGCAGGAAAGAACTGGTAAGAGCAGCTGCGCGTGCACCTTCCCCCTATTTTCCTTCCCGCTGTCCGCTGTGCTGCGATTACCGCGAGTGTTTTCTGACGAAAATAGATGCGAAGTGCGTCCTGTTCGAGGAGAGTTTGGAGAGCTCCGGAAGCCTCAAGGATGAGGACCGGAGACACTGCCCCTCCAAATACGCGAGCACACGCAAAGCGAGGGAAAGTAATTCCAAATGCCCCGATGAAGGGCTTACATACCCCTATCACAGCGACGAGTGGAATGCCATCAACGGAGGTGAGAGAGGAAAGAGCAGTGGGAGCAGAGGCCCAACGTGCAACAACTTCGATCTCGCCATACCACCTCGCTGCATGTTCTGAGCCCCACGCTGTTTCGCTGAGAGCAAGAAATGAGAGGAAAGACAGCACAATTTTAAAACGAGCGGCAGAATTCGCTAGCTCAGTTAGTGATGAGCTGGACATTGTAAGTGACTGCGAGGGGATAAGTGAATCGGAGCACACCGATGGCGCTGAAGAATCTATGGAAGGGGGTACTGGGGGCTCGGTGGAGTGGGCACATGTGAGTGAGGGATGCGAGAGTGACATAAAAGAAGGGAATCCCCCCTCCTTCATTCCGATGCAAATTCAGGAAACTACTGACATGATAAGGGCTGAAACAGAAGATTTGCAAGCAAAATTGGGGGTAAAAGTGGGGGTTGAGTCGAGACTGAATGTCTGCACTGCTATGGTACATTGCGGCTCCGCCGCGATAACATCTATTGCCTTAAATTAATTCTTTAGACCCACGAGTGAAGCAATCGCAACTATCACTGAGAGGAGAAGGTCTGTGAACGTTACCCCAAACCCTATCCACATGGACGCCCAGACAGGACTCAGAGACCACTCTGACAAAGTCAAGGAGGGCGTGGATTTACTTAATGACGAATCACACTACAATAAGCAGAGGAAAGAACTGAATAAAACGACTTGTGCGTCAGAAAGGACACAGCAGCAGAGACGTTTGATCTAACAAAAGAGTCATCTCCAAGGAGTGTGAGAGGACAAAGTGTGTCCCCAGTAGGTTGCGCAGCTGTGCCCTCCAAGACTTCATTAAAACCAATACATACAGGTTCTTCTTTAAAGATACTGGCATGGACAAGAGTGGCCACAATGCACAAGGAGGATCGCAAAATATTAAATCAACAAACTCAAAAGGGAAAAGAACATGCCTTAATAAGCAATAAAATAAGAATATCGGACTCTGATTCCTCCCTCTTAGAGTCAAGCGAGAAAGCCAGTATCGCTGTAACAGAAGAAGATTCCAATGAGGAGTGGTCTCGTGCTGCGAGATGGAAAGAAAGACTTACAAAGGAAAGAATTGTTGAGGCACCATGTAGAATGGACTCAGTAGGGCTCGCAGACCAAGTCCTGAGAGACCTAGTGGAAATGAATTCCAATCTATCGAAACAACAAAGGAATTCAGTAACATATTAATGTGGAAGGACATCTCCACAAGTAGATTGGCAAGGAACTAAGGAAAAGAGCCTACATGAAGTGATGACGCTAGAAGCGAACACTCCGTCCTTCGAGTCCAGAAACAAAGAGATTGTAGTTTCACAAAAAAGGAGCCGGAGAAAATTAAGCTCTGACTTAGAACTCGAAGGTGGGCACAAAAGATTTAAAAGTAACATAAAACAGAGTTTGACGCCCACACCAAAGAGACTAAGTGAGCAAGCACCGAGTCAGGCATCACCTGAGTCTGAGGACGAAGTAAAGTCTCTCCCTCCAAGAAAGGTGAGACAACAGTCTGAGCAATCCCCAGCTCCGATGGCTCCTCAAAATCCTTATGAAGTCACGACACTCTTAGAGACGACAATTGGAAGGTTGAGCCCCATTTTGATGTCTGCAACGACGATAGCGGTGGCCCCGTTGTTCAAACTCTACGAAAATCTAAACAAGAGCCTTCGCGACCAAACTACATTGGTCGCCCTCCTGAACTGGAAAATTGTAAAACTTGAACTAGATCTGATGGACATGACGGCCCAGGTCGTGGAAACTAGAAGAGGTAATGACATATCTTTAACAGCGCTAAGAGAGTCCTTAAAAGCAACAATCGAAGACAAAAGACTCTTGGCGGAAGTGACGAAACAAGCTTTGATGCTCTTACAAAAAGATTGTGAATATAGAGCGGATGCAGTCGAGAATCGACTTCCATCAAAAATTCAACTGAACTCAGAAACAGCACATGCCACGACCTCAACAGATATTGACGCTGTATCACTAACAAATGAGAAAACGTCAAAACCAAAATCTTTACCTATAAGAGCAAAGAAGAACAAGAACTGCTGTTCTGAAGCAGACTTGGAAATGTCAATCGTGACGAGGGACAGTCCAGAGAAAACAAATAAGAAAAAGGACTCCTCTGACGAAGCTAGTGAAAGAAATAGTAAGGAGAAAAATAATTAAAAAAAGGACCCCATTAAAGAGACCAAAGAAAGTGATAAGGTCACGAAGGAAAACACCCTCAAATCTCCAAAAAAAAAAGGAGGGCCGAAGAAACGGACCTAATTGAGATTGTACAAATTGAAAATGACGATGGAGGAAGTGAGAGTGAAGTTTCAGATGATCCAAAGCTGAGTAAGAAAGAAAAAGATGTGAGACAGATGCCACTAAACAGCAAAGCCGACGTCATAACTGAAAAGAAGAACGAAGCTGAATGGTTTGACATTTTCGAGTCTAGAAAATCAAAAGGGCGCTCGGGTCAAAGTGTGAAAGGCAGGTCTGCCGAGATAAATCAGAGTAAACACAAAAAGAAATCCAAAAACCAGCAAGTGCAGAAGAATAAAAATCCACAAAGTTCTGCAAACTTCTTCCGAAACATTGAAGCGTTAACCATCACAGTAAATAATACAGAGCCCACGGGTGCAATTAACAAAAAATGTAGCATAGACTCCAGTGAGGCCGCGAGAACAACGGCCACGGAAGATCCAGCTAAGAGCAAGACCCGACAGATGGAGACAAATGAAAAAGAAGGAAAAACAAAAACATCACTGGCGATTGAGGATGAAGTTGAGGATGATGAAGAATTACTGAATATGTCAACCTATAGCTCACCGGCTGATGAGGATGTCGAGGTAGATACTGCCACTGAGACAGCTGATGAATGCGAAGTGAAAACCCAGCAAGATAAGACGAGAGGAGTGCCAACTACGACATGCAAGACCCCTATTGAACCTGAACAAGAGAGAGAGATAGGACAACTAGGAAAAAGAGCCTTCTTATGGCCTGTCACTCCAAAAAAATTAGAATATCCGATAAAGAATAAAGAGTCTAAAGAGGGAAACGCTAAAAGCGTTAGAGGAGGAACGTGTAAGGATTATACAACAACAAAAAAAATGCTGTTTGCAGTCCAAGTGGGTTATCAACTAAACCAATAAGCAATGATATGAAGTGCCAACCGATTGTGGGGGTACAATCAGTAACAGCAATCTCTCTGAAAAGTCAAAGAAGGTTGTGGAACTGATAATGATGAGCGAGAGGCAATTGTTGAGCGCAGGTTACCAAGTGTATGAGGCTGATAATGCACTGGGAGGAAACGACTGTGATAATCCGAAAGATAAAGGTGCTCAGGTGAGAACCGAAAAGGAAATACAACTGAAAAGCCACAAGAAGGGCATCAGTTCAGATCCGACGAACTACCGCCCAATAGCCCTACTCGATGTAGTGGGGAAAGTGTTTGCATCGATGCTGTTAGCTCAACTGACCACGTAGATCCACCAAAATAAAGTATATGATGAACGCCAGTCAGGCTTTGTTAAAGGTGTAGGCTGCAGTGTAAACCTGCTGATATTGCACCTGCTAAAAATCGATGCCATCAGATCAGGACGACAAATATATCTGGCGTTTATTGACATGGCGAATGCCTTCAACGGAGTAGATAGAGAAACTTTATGGGAAAAACTCAAAGAAAGAGGATGCAACGCGAGCCTCATCCATGCTATTAAAGATCTATACTCCGACACCTACATACAGGTGAGACTAGATCGTGAAGGAAATCTAACCAATCCCATACCAACGGAGAGGGGTGTGAACCAAGGGTGCCCGTTAGGAGCTACCTTGTTTAACTTTATATATCTGAAGTTGGAACATCATTAACATCCATTGTGTCATTCCCGCCGCTCATAAATGGAGTGCCAATGAATCATATCCTGTATGCGGACGAGATGGTAATCCTAGACCAGACCCCCATTGGGCTCCAAAGAAAACTCACAGCACTAAGAACTTTCGCTGAATATTTGGGTCTTGAGATCAATGTGGCCAAATCGGAGATTTTAGTATTGGAAAATCAAAGAGGAAGAACGGCAATCAAATAAACGAAACAAGGTGCCGCACACAAGATATTTAGGAACCATGATTAATTCCAGCATAAATGACACCCCAATGATAAAAAAAAACTCCTAAATAGCTGCAAACTATTAACAGCACAGGGTACTATTTTACAGCAAAAATATGGCAATTTTTTTTACGAACCGGTAAGAACATTTTACCAAAGTAAAGTAAGCCCAATTCTCAGCTATGGTGCCGAGAACATGTTTGGGTGTGATCACAAAATATGGGCCCGTTGTGAAAGCATCTTTCGGAAAAGGATTCTACAGATCCCATTAAGCACACCTACAGCATGTGTACTGTTTGAGGTAGGAATCTCTACTCTTAACGCGAGAATCACCTGGAACAAACTGGCTCTGGTCAGGAAGACACACGAAGAGGCAAATTTACCCTCCGTTAAAATCTTGACAGAAGACAAAGGACAAGGAAAATCAGCATTGTGTGAGTGGAAGCGTCAGTGCAAAGAGATTCTAGCACAATTGCGTTCAGACGAAGATACTTTATGGCAGAATCCAGATCTAGTTAAACGAAAACTACTAGACTGGGACTGGATCGAAATCAATGAAAAAAGATCTTCTCAAAAATGTATGCTAAACACTCCACCTGAAGCCAAAAGACGCAACACACTCACGAAATATCTAACGCTATCACCGTGTAAACGATTATGAAGACTGTACCTAAACCTCTATGAAACCAAAGAGATCTTAATCCATCGAACAAAGTTTTCGGCTGGAAACTCTAAATGTAGGTTCTGTACAGAGGAAGACGAAAATTTAAAACATCTTGTCCTGCGCTGCTCTGAACTTAAAGTTCAACGGGAAAACTGCTTAAGGAAGGAGAGGAGTCAAGTCCTGTCGTATAGTCCAGAAGAATGGTGGATACATCTTCACATTGGCGAAAGTAAATCCCTGCTGATTGCAATGATGAGATTCCTTGATCAAATGCAAATTCGGTTGGAGGCGACATCTCCATATTGTGAGGATAAGATAACTGCAAACGATTGACTTGGCGAATAGTGACGTCATTTAACAAGAAGGCCCATATTATATATACATAGATCTGAAGACAGAAGGTTCAAAGAGTGCAGAAATAAACAGGAATTAGATACATTTCCCGAATGGAGATATGCCAAGGTCCATTTGTGCTAAGCTAAGAGAAAGTTTGTCATCTAGTTGTACTTCCTATTTTGTTTTTGTACTCTATTTTATGTATACTAAAAACGTTTTTTTTAATAAGTTAAAGTTTTCAAAAAGTTTTCAAAAAGTTTGTAAAAACTGAATGAAATAAAAAATAAAAAAAATAAATGTGCCTCTTATAGGCCAATCTCATAAATCAACGGGGAAGCCAAGGTCCTGGACAAACTTTTGGCCAATCGGCTCCAACAAGTAATCAACACCTTGATACACCCGGACCAATGCGGCTTCATGCCACACAAATCAACCCGAATGAACATGCCCCGGCTCCATCTGGCGCTAGAACGGGCTCCTATTCTAAATACCCCATTAGCCCTCTTAGCAATTGATTTTGAAAAGTCGTTTGATTCAATCCGATGGGATGGCCTCTGGGAAATCATGGCCTGTATGGGGTTTGGAGAGGGTTTTCTGGGATGGGTAAAACTGCTCTATACAAATATCCAGGCAGAGGTCAAGGTGAACGGGTGGACCTCCCGATCCTTTCCCTTGGGCAGGGGCACAAGACAGGGGTGCCTCCTTTCCCCCCTCCTCTTCGCCCTCGCGATTGAACTGCTGGCCTTGTGGCTTCACCAGTGCAGGGATTGGATGGGTTTCAGATGGCCTGAGGGACACAAAGATCGTGCTTCCCTGTACGCCGATGATCTCCTGCTATACCTGGCCGATTCGGTTCGGAACTGTGCCATAGTGACCCAGATGCTTGTTAGCCACGGGGAATTTAGTGGACTGAGAATTAACAGGAAAAAATCATACTCTTCCCAGTGAAGGGGGGGGAGTACGCCAGCCCACCGGGCTGCCCGTACCGGATGGAGAGGCAGGGTTTCAAATACTTGGGAATCTGGGTTACAACTGATCTTACCAAATATGCAATGCACAATCTCCAACAAATTATAGAAAGGTTTGTTAACGACGTCCGTCATTGGAAACTCCTTCCTCTGACTCTCATGGGGAGAGCTGCGCTTTTTAAAATGATGGCACTTCTTAGATTCCTCTACGTCCTGCAGAATGCCCCACTCACGATCCCCACCTCTGAATTCACCCATCTAGAAACCCTCCTCAGGGAACTCATCTGGGGAGAGGCCAGTCACGTATTTCATTAAGCACTTTGCCAAGGTCGATCTGGGAGGGTGGGATTGGGGTACCAGGCCTCCTGACCTATTACTTGGCCTCACAACTCGCGGTGGTCAATGACCTGCTTCAAGGAGACCGGGCACTGCCTCACATCAGGGCCGAACTGGATGCCATGCAGGGTTTAGACCCACTACAGATATTATACCAGTCTCCACAACGGCCTCCTCGGCCGACGACTACGACCCACATCACTACCTTTTGGAGACAAGCACACATGTTTCTTGGGTGGGGAAATAGGATAACCGCTGCGCAACCTCTATGGCAAAATGGTAATCTAAAAGAAATTGAGAGGCTCGAACCGTGGCCGTGCTGGGTTAGAGCGGGAGTTCTGAGGGTAGAGGATACCCTGAGGGACGGGAAACTAGCCTTGTCCGAGGACATGCAGTGTAAATTCCAACTGTCCACCACCGAACGATATCACTTTATGCAACTGTCCCACAGCCTGAGAGTCCACATACCCCCAGATGATACGGTCCCCGACTACACACAGATAGAGCGTAATATATTCCCCGCGCACATCCCCAGCAAATGCACATCCACCCTCTACGTCATCACATCCTTTGCTACTCCCAAGCTATCAAGATTAAAGGCTAAATGGGAGAGAGATGTAGGGGAGATAGAACCAGAGGACTGGATCCAGGTTCTAATGCATCCACGGGAAGTGGCTATCCCCTCTAGGCTCAGGCTAGTGCAACTTAAAATCTTGCATAGAATATACTACCCTAGAACTACTTTATATGGCTGGAAGAGGGCAACGAACTCAAATTGTCTCTGATGTGGTGAGGAGAAAGGAACCTTCTTTCATATTCTGTGGTCATGCCCCCAGATCGGTAATTTTTGGAACGCTTGTTGTACAGAACTGTCCAGGCTACTCACTCGCTCTATTGAACTGGACCCGAGGGTCCTGATCCTTGGTGTGCCAGATGAGTTTGACTTTAACAAATGGGAAAAACTGCTATTAAACACAGCAACGGCCCTAATGAAGCGTAACATCGCACAAAAATGTGGAGTGCCAGACCCTGCGACACTGGAACAGTGGATTTTGGACATGGACTCATGTGCTATCATGGAACGACGGATCTATGGCACAAGAGGCTGTCCAACCAAAGCTGCTAAAATATGGGGAATTGGGAAGAGACAGGGCCTTGATGGCCAGGGACAGCGTTGTTTACGGCATGTATGGATGGTGAGAGGGCTGGGGGGGGAGCTCTTGGTGATCGGTGACGCGAAAGATATTCACAGACACATGAAAAATTAAAGGGTAAACTAAATGATCATACCATTTATATCAATGATTTACTAAATGACATTTTGACAATAGAAATGCAGCTCAAAGAAAGTCAAGAAACCACTGCAAAACACATAATACAGGATTTAAATTTGAAGGCTGACTTTGATCAGCTACAACAACGTTTTAAAATAATCAGCAGAGAACCCAGCTAGCCCAGATAAGAAGACACTGCCATGTAATAAATACACCACTCAACTTACATTTGGCATAAGCACAGGAACAAGGTGACCGGGGAAATGTGTCCGCACAAGAACTAGTGAAAACATGGAAGTAAACATGACATTGATTGAGAAGTCAGAAAAAACTATGAAGAAACTTGATAGTGCCGTATTGCAAATAATACCACTGAAGAAAGAGTAAGCGGGATGACAATCTGTAAACCATGATACAGTGAATGAAAAACATGATTGTGAGAGCAAAAAGACTCCTACAAATGGAGTTACTAAACACACATAATTACTGCCTTAAAGAACTAAGCCTAGTCAAGCCAGTCTTGTTGAATGTTTGGAACAAACACTACAATGAAACAACACATAATAATCAAAATGGATATTAATGCCAGACTAAGGCAAGTAATTAATGAAAATAGGTTGAGTTCTGAATTACTAATTAAAGTTAAGAGACAAGTACATTTTGTGGATGGGGTGGGGGAGATCTCCCCCTATCCCTGAAACTACCTCCATACTACCCAGACCTTCCTTGAGAAATGCCAGTGAATCAGGCACATATGATACGAGCCAAGACATTGAGGGGGCCAATTACATCATTTCTCCTTCCCAAATGCACCCAGAGAGACAAGAAGAGCTGAGTTCCCTGCCAGGTACAGATGAATATATAGAGGTTGAGGTCAAAGAGGGGTGATGGCCTCATAGTATTTCAGGAGTGAACAGGAGAGGAAATGAAAGTACTCCCAAGCAGCCAATTAGGGAAGAAATTGATCAAGATGAGTTAAGAGAACAATAGTTACAATCTATGATCCAACAGGGAGACTATTTAGCCTATCTTGCTAACCATGAGAAACAAGGAATGCAACCCAGAAAGAGTCATTCTGAAAAACCCTTTCTGCACAAGCGACCATTAGGGAAACCCAGACCCCCCCTCTCGCCATGGCTCTGAACATCTACCTTGCCCCTCTAGCCCATTTCATCTCTGCCTTCTCTCCTCACTTCCAGTGTTATGTGGGTGACACACAGCTCTCCTTCAAGCTTCCTGCTACTGTCACCTCTTCTTCTTCTTTCATTCCTGACTGTCTGACTGCTATTCAGGCATCGTGCACTGCTAACGATCTCTGCCTTAATGCCAGAGACACTGAGATACTTCTCATTGTGGCCCCCGCTCCCTCCTTCCCTCCTACTCTCAGGCCGCCCTCCATGGGCCCCCTCCCCCAACCCGCTTGTGAGGAAAAAACTTTGGTGTCATCTTTGACTCCTCTCTCTCCTCACATCACAGACCTTGCCAAGAAGGCGCACTTTCAGCTTCACCTCCTCAGAGGCATTCTCCCTTTCCTCACATTCCCCCAGAAACTCAATGTCCCCAGAGGTCTGGTACTCTCTAGTCTGGACTACTGCATCAGCCTCTTCCTCAATCTGCCTAATTCCTCCCTTTGCCCTGTTCAACTAATCAAGAACAGGACTGCAAGACTTATCCTTATCCTCAAGCCCAGGGACTGCATCTCTCCATCCCTAAAATCTTTCCACTGGCTCCTGGTTGCTGCAGGGATGGTTCTAGGTCAAAGGATCGACAGTAAAAGGGTCGAGAGGTCAAAGGATCGACACCAAAGGGTTGACAGGTCAAAGGATCGAAAAAAAGTCACATTTTTTTGGGGGGGGGGAGGGTCAAAAAGAAAACATGAAAACAAAAATCGATCCTTTGACCTGTCGACCCTTTGGTGTCGATCCTTGACCTGTCGACCCTTTAGTGTCGATTCTTTGACCTGTCAACCCTTTATATCCGATCCTTTGATTAGACACCTGCAGCAGCAGGGATCAGGTTCAATACCCTCTGCATCATCCACAAGGCTTTCTGGGGCCTGGGACCCCACTACATCCAACTCTCTCTCCCCAGCGAGTGGGAGTAGATATCTCTCTCTTCCACAGGAACCTCCCTCGGCAATGGCCTCCCTGCCCCTTCAGACTTGAGCCGGATCTCCCTATGTTTCAGAAGCTCCCCAAAACCCTCCTTTTCTCTTCTTCCTTCCCTCTCCCACTCCCCTGCTAATGTCCTCCTTTGCTACACATTGACTGGCAGCCTGGTTCCTTATAAGTCATAGAAGGCACCAGGCCCTGCTCTCCCAGTCTACCCCAGCACTTTGGTCTCCCCTGACCCCCCCCCCAACCTGCACTTGCCCATCTGGTCTCCCTCTCCCTGCACTAGCCTGGATGAGTCAGCACCCCTAATGAGCCCATACAGCCCCGTTCTCGCACTTAGCATGTGGACCTTCTTCCCCCTGCACTATCTGCATTCCCCTGACACTTGTCCACTTGCCCTCCCCTTAGCACTTGCCTAGCCCAGGGGCCCTCTTCTCCCTCTTGCCCCCCCCCAGCACTTGCACGCTCTCCACTCCGACCCGCACTTCCTTTCCATCTTTAGCATTAGCGCATTCCGCTCTGACGGCACTTCCCCCCACCTCCTCACACCCCTGCACTTCTTGTTACTTCACTTGCACGATCCGAATGTGACAAGGCCTAGTAGGACCATTGTTTTGTTATTGTACACCTGTGCCCCACCCCTTTCTGTCTTGTTACACCTTCAAACAACATTTCGCTTTATAGGTGCATTACAAATACCCAATAAATACATTAATAAACTTCTAGGTAGATAGAGAAGCAATGATTTCCAGCAACAATAGGAAGAAAAACTATATCATCCAACTCCTCAGAAAGGATGTTGGGTCCAGAACCAGAAAAGCAATGGTGAAAACAGATGATAGGCAGAGGCTCCGTTGTACTACAATATCAAACCTTCCTGCCATCACTAGGACAGGGAGAGGGGGGTTCAATGAGTAGCTCTGTCAGTGATGAGATAAATTGGAGTCAAGTGAGAAGATATAGAAAATTAAAACCACAATCCCATTTTGTGAATATTCCAATCATAGAGGTCAAAACCATAAAAAGCTGTATGACTCCCTGTCATAATAATGCATAATATTATGTTTGAGAACATTTAGAATTGTACAAACAGATGGTTGCATCATTTAGATTAAAAAACAACCAAAACAATATTAAGTTAATAAAATTTCCCCCCACAGTTTTTGAGTTTGTTTTCCGGACTGGATGACCAAAACCACTATAAATTGTCATCTTATAAAGTGGCCATTCTAAAATAATTTGGACACATAGAAATCTGCATGAAGCACACAAGGCAGCTATAACCTATTGTGCGCAAAGGATCAATCTCCTAGGGCATTTGTTCAGGAGCTCAAACATGCATTTTCCCACATATCTCAACATGTGGTACCAAATGTTGCGACTTTAAAACCACTTTCATCCACATTGTTCCTGAATATGTAGTAATTCTATAAGTCTGTGATTTCATTGACTCTAGATCATTGGAGGGGCTTATCACCCAGGCTACAATGATCTATGAGGTACAGAAACTAACAGCTCTGAAAAACAAAGGAAAGAACCCAAACAGAAGCCTGCACCAGCTGCTGTTAAGGTAGCTGAGGTGAAGAGTACCCCTCTGTTGGAATTAGATACAGAGGGGCCAAAGACCTACTGCTTTGGTGGTAAATATACCAAATGTCAGAGAAATCCCTCTGTTCAAAGCCAACAAAACCATCCTCCACCTGCGATGCAAAATACTGAGCCAACGAAACTGGAGACTTAGTTTAGACCCCAGTATTTAGGTTCTAGTCTTATCGTCGGATACTGGTACACTCACCCAGAACTCAAGATCAGGTTCCCATGGGAAACCAGAATTTCTCTCAAGAAAGAAACCAATCACCTCTTCCTAGAGCCAATTACGAAGACAACTTTCTCCCACGTCCTCCTAAATTCCAGGATAACAGATCCCAGTTTCAGGGTGTGTGCAGGCTGAGCAATATATACACCAATATTTATTAGAATGATCAGAATGATTCCCCTACAAAAGACAAGTATGTTCCAAGGGAGAAACAGAGATATGAGCCAAGATAACGCCCAGTGAAGAGGCCGGAAAAAAGATTTCTCAATTCGAGTGAAAGGCCATACAATTGTCAGAAATCATTGTTGAAATGATGATACCCCAAAAGGGCAACCCCAGTACTAATGTTCCTACAACCTCTGTTCAAATGTAATCAAAAGGCCAGAGAGAACAATGACAGGAGCAAAATATTTCAAATAACAGTTCACAATGAGAGAAGGAAAAGGGGATATCGTAGGAAGGTGCTGCCAACCTGTAGAGTAAGCTTCTTATATGCCCTTTGAAAATACCCCTGAGTTTGTAGGCAAAGACCCATAATGACATCTCTTCATTCAGTGAGTCAAAATAAAATAAAATCAAGAGAGTAAAGTTCAGTGAAGAGAACCATCAGACAATCACATTTGAGAAACAGAACTCGGTGGAATGAGGAGTGTTCTCTTAGAATGGTGGATTGCCCTTTCCAAAAGAGCAAAACATGTAACTTAAAATAAGACTGACAAATAACTTAAAAGAAAAGAATGAGAATCAAGAAACCCTTAAACACTAGATGCACAAAGAAGAAAATAAACCAAATCTGACTGAGAGAACGAAAAACAGGAGAATTCCTTTGTCTCCAGTTTACTCTAGAGACCTCACAGGCTGTGGTCTCAAACTTATGGGGAGGGGGAAAGCCCCGTCCCATTTGTGATTTTGAAATATATTTTGTATTGCTACAGTCCTTGGCCAACCCACCTGAATCTGAGCTTGAGGAAGATACCCACATGGTGAGAGTCCAAGGTCAAGTTCATGACACCCCAAACATGAGATAGAAACATTCTGAAGTCTCCACTAATTCACACTTCATCTATAAATTATGAAGTGAAATATTAGATGTTTTTCACACCTAACCAGATTCGCTGACAGTGTGGCTTATAAACTCTTGTAGTTACAGGGTGTTACGCTCACTGCACCGCTGCGGTGGATGTGGTACACTCGATGGCGGCGAACAAGTCCATTCCAATATGCCCGCCATGTCCAGATGCTCCGCAGAAAGCACAGCGTTTGCGTGATGACATCATGAGTGGTACAGAGGGCCTGGAAATATAAACAGACGCAGGTCTCGGTTTCCTCATGTCTCAACTCTGCGCCTTCTTGAGCAGACACTTTTAGGTTCTGTCTTCCGTGTTCCTGATTATTCTCCTGCTACTTCTTCTTCCTCCAGGGTTTCCTCTTGTTTCCACTGCTCCTGGATATTTGCTCTTGTTGCATAGCTGTCTACCTTTTTCCTCCTTTCATTCGGTTCCTGGGCTGTATGCAACTCTGCTCAGTGCCCAGCTTCTGGATCACCTAACTTCAGTCATGTCTGCAAGTAGAGGTTTTTTCAGCCTTGCTTTTTCCTACACATTTCCTGGCAATTCTGGGAGCTAGCTGGGCAGCAGTGTGTTTCTCCTCCACCTCCTATCGGGGTGGCTTCCGGGACTGACAGGGCCTACCTCTACCATCCTTCCCGCAGCAAGAAATCAGAGGTAAGGCCTGTTGGTGACAGATTGAGGTGCTAACAGTCTGATACTGAAATGGCTCAGTTTCAGGACTGTTCCAGCCTTGACAGCTGAGGTCCAGGTGTTGAAGGTTGAGAATGCTGTCCTGTAACATGCTGTTGCCCAACGCACACCTCATGATCCGGTTCCTCTACCATCAGACCCCTTGATGGTACCCCTAAAGGACTACAGCAATTCCTGAATGTATGTTCCATTCAGTTTACTTTTCGACCCATTGCCATTCCTAGGGATCAGAATAAGGTGGACTATCTAGTTACCAATATGTTAAAGGCAGCCTTGTTATGGGTTACACCTTTAGTCAATACCAGGAACCCCTTATTTGATAATTATGGGGCCTTTGTTACCGCCTTGAAGGGTATTTTTGGACGTCCAGGCTTTACCTACACCGCTCAAGAAGCCCTTTTGGAATGTTCCCAAGGTTCTCAGGATGTCTATGTTACTAGATTTAAGCTTCTTGCTGCTGAAGCCGCATGACCTGAAGAAGTACAATATGCATTGCTTCATTGTGGCCTTTCGTAAGAACTCAAGGATGAGTTAGCCAGGGTTCCAAGACCCGCTTTTTACAAGATCTGCTAACTTCAGTGATGCAGCTGGAATATCGATCAATGGAGCGAAGAACTGAAAAAAAAATACAAATCCAGAACTCCATCTCTGACAACTGTACCTAACACCCCTGTGGTATCACCTGAGTCTGAACCTATGCAAATTGGTACAGCCAGGAGTCATTTGCCGGATGTAGAACGACAACAACAAAGGCTTACCAGCCTCTGTATGTCTTGCGCTTCCTCTGAACACATGGTTCGTGACTGTCCTATAGTGCTGCGCAGGTGTTTGGAAAATGCGGACACCCGTTCCTAGAGGGAACCAAGGGGCAGGCATCTATGTCGGTTCTGGTTTATCCCTCCTTGGCTCGAACTAACTTGGAGGACAATCTCCTTCTGGTTCTTGTCATGGAATCGTCTCTCCTTTCCAGATTTACTTTATGGAATGTTCCGGCCCTCATGACTCTGGAGCAGCTGGAATTTTGTTGGAAATGGATTGGGCTGCTCACTATAATTTGAACACTTTTCAGAAGTTGTCTGCCCCTTAGAGGGCGTTGATGGACGACCGCTGTCCTCAGGTACTGTTACTCGCCATATGGAACCTCTGTTCATGAAAGTTGCAGCTCACCATGCAATGTTATCTTTTGACCTCATCTCTACCTTGCAATGTCCAGTAATATTGGGATTGCCTTGGCTCAAGCACCATAACCCTTATATCAATTGGGCAGCAGAAACACTCTTCTTTGGATGGAAAGTGTGTATGTCTGGCTGCTCTTTATCTCACAATCCCTCCTCTGTTCCTTGGAATCAATCAACCAAGGTTCCTACTCCTGCTGTGTGTTCACTCTCGACTGTCTCTTCAAAATACAGTCATTTCTGGAAACTGTTTGAGGACAGTCCTGTCAGGATGCCTCCACCACGTAGAAGTGATGATTGCACCATCAACCTTGTACCTGGTTCTACTGTTCCTTTTTGGGAGAATGTATGGCCTCGTTGAGCATGAGAAAGAAGCACTTAAGTCCTAGCTAGAGCAGAATCTGGAGCAGGGTCTTAACGTGCAGTCTAAATCTCCTGGAGGTGCCTCTTTATACTTCATCCCTAAGAAGGATACCCACGAGCTATGCCCTTGCTTGAACTACAGGGTCTTGAATCACATTACTGCTAAGGACAAGTGTCCCCTTCCCATTATCCAGGACATCCTCAAAGCAGTTCATGGGACCCAGATCTTTACCAAACTTGATCTGAGAGGGGCCTATCATCTCATCCGCAGATCAGCAAGGGGGATGAGTGGAGGCAGCCTTTAGGACAATGTATGGGCATTATGAATTTAGTGTTATGGCCTTTGGCCTGGCTAGTGTTCCAACTTTCATGGATCACTTGTTTGGCAATCTATTGGGACATACTACCACCATGTACTTAGATAACATCCTCATTTATTCGGAGAAGCCTGCCCTCCACACCAAACAAGTCACTGAGGTACTGCAAAGGCTACAAGACAATCATCTACCGGTGAAGCCTGGGAAGTGTGAATTTGATGTTTCCTCTGTGCTATTTCTAGATTATCGTTTATCCTCTGAAGGCATTGCAATGTATTCTAGAAAGGTTGATGCTGTTCTTGCCTGGCCTATTCCTACCTATCTGAAGGCACTGCAAAGGTTCATCGGGTTGGCCAATTTCTGTAGAAAGCTTATTGACAACTTTTCTCTTTTATTTCTACGATTGACTGCCTTGTTGAAACCATCAGTTAAGTTTCATTGAAATACCAAGGCTGAGCAAACCTTATGTGACTTGAAGAATGCCTATCCTTTGTCAGCCTGATCAAACCATATTTCTTTGAAGCAGATGCCTCTGAGAATGCTGTGTGTGCAGTTTTGAAACAGTTACAGTCAGATGGTTTGCAACATCCTCTTGCCTACTATTCCAGAAAATTATCTGAATCCGAGCTGCACTACTCCCTCATCAAAAAGGAACATTTGTGCATTAAATGCACCTGTAAAGAATGGCAGCAGTTTCTATTGGGTGTTCGACATCCTGTCGTATTACGCTCTGATCACAGGAACTTAGAAGTTCTCCAACAAGCTGAATGCCAGAACAGCCGTCAAGCTTGGTGGGCTTACTTCTTTGCCCAGTAGGATTTTGTCATCACCTATATTCCTACCACTGCTAACAACGTGGCCGATGCTCTGACTAGACACAATGTGCCTTCCTGCTGTGTACCATTAATAAATAACTGGAGGGCAAGAGGTTCGTTATGCAGGTATCATGCTTCTTGGACCAAGTGAAAACCGGTCAATCTTCTTCACCTCTCCGGATTGAGGTCCATTCTTTACATGTCTCTCATGGACTCCGCTTTTATCATCAGTGTCTCTACCTTACCGCCTTTAGACTTCAGCAAGTTGCCTTGTAGCTGGTTCATGACACCCCTGTTTCCGGTCATAAGGGTATTCAAGGAACCTGCAAGCTTCTTCGCCATTACTTTTGGTGGCCGTCCTGGAGATTGGACGTCCATCGGTATGTCACTTTGTGTCCAGTCTGTTCAAAGTACAAGGTTCCTTGTTGTCTTCCTGTGGGCAAGTTATGCCCATCGGCTCTTTCTACAGTCCCTTAGCATCAGCTGTCCACTGATTTCATCATGGATCTCCCCTTATCAGAGGGGCATACCGCTATCATGGTTACACTGGATCGCTATACCAAGTTGACTCATTTCACACCCTTTCCTAGGATTCCATCGGCAACTGCAATGGCTTTCTCAGGGATATTTTCCATTTGCATGGACTACCTGATGACATAATTTCTGTTTGTGGCTCTCAGTACACCTCTCGTTTTTGGTCAGCTTTTTGTAAATTCCTGGGTATTCAATGTCTCCTATCCTCTGCTTATCAGCCACAAACCAAGTGCTTGAATCAGAATATCAAACAATATTTGTGTTGTTTTGCCTCCGCAGAAAGCGCATTGTGTGCGCGATGACATCATCAGTGGTACGGAGGACCTGGAATTATAAACAGACGTTTCCTCACGGTTTCCTCACGTCTCAAAACTCATGTTTTTTTTGGAACAAACACTTTCAGATTCTGTCCTCTGTGTTCCTGATTATTATCCTGCTACGTCTCCAGTGTTCCCTCCTGCTTCCACTGCTCCTGGATATTTGCTCTTGTTGCTTGGCTGTTGCAATTTTCCTCCTTCTGACTTCTGCCTTTCATTCAGTTCGTGGGCTATGTGCAATTCTGCTCAGCTTCCCTGTTTCTGGATCACCTATCTTCGGTCTTCTATTTTCACCATTGCTCTTCTGGTTCTGGACCGAACACCTTTTCTGAGGTGTTGGATGATATAGTATTTCTTCCTGTTGTTGTTGCTGGAAATCAGTGTTTATCTACCTAGGGGTTTATTTACTGGGTATTTAAAATGTGCCTATACATCACAGTGGTGTTTCAAGGCGCAACAAGACAGAAAAGGGTGTGCGGGGGAGAACATGTGAAGCATAACCAAAAGATGGTCCTAATAGGCCTTGTGACTTTCGGATCGTGCAAGTGCAGTAACAAGAAGTGCAAGGGTGTGGGGAGGTGGGCGGAAGTGCCGGTCAGAGCAGAATGTGCTAATTCTGAGGAGGGAAAGGAAGTGCAGGTCGTAGTGGTGAGCGCTCAAGTGCTGGGGGAGGTTTAGAGGGGGGTAAGAGGGCCCATGGGCTAGGCGAGTGCTAAGGGAAGGCCAGGTGAACAAGTGCCAGGGGAATGCAGAGAGTGCAGGGGAAAGAAGGTCACATGCTAAGCGCGAGGACAGGGCTGAATGGACTCAATGGGGGTGCAGGCCCAGCCAGGCTAGTGTAGGGGGAGGAAGCCCGGAAGGGCAAGTTCATGTTTGGTGGGTGGCAAGGGGGAACAGGGTAGACTGAAGTGCTGGGGTAGACTACATGAGGAGGGCTTGGTGCCCTGTATGAATTAGAACGAACCAGGCAGCCAGGCAATGTGCGGTAGATGGGTGCATTAGCAATTTAAGAAGATCCATCTCAAGTCTGAAGGGGCTGGGAGGCCATTCCAGAGAGAGGTTCCTGTGGAAGAGAGAGATCTACCTCCCACTCTGTGCTTGGAAAATTGTTTGATCAGCAGGAGCTAGAAGACAGAAGGGCTCTAGCAGGGAGGTTTTTAGGGAGAGAGAGTTGGATGTAGCGGGGTCACAGGCCTCAGAAAGCCTTGTGGATGATGCAGCAGGTCTTGAACTTGACCCGTGCAGCAAACAGGAGCCAGTGGAGAGATTTTAGGACTGGAGAGATGCAGTTCCTGAGCTTGAGGCCAAGGATAAGTGTTGCAGTCCTATTCTTGATTAGTTGAAGGGGCAAAGGGAGGAATTAGGCAGATTGAGGAAGAGGCTGTTGCAGTAGTCCAGCCTAGAGAGGACCAGAGCTCTGTAGACATTGAGTTTCTGGAAAGGTGAAGAAAGGGAGAATGCCTCTGAGGAGGTGAAGCTGAAAATGGGCCTTCTTGGTAAAATCCATGATGTGAGGAGAGAGAGGAGTAGAAGATCACAAAGGTTTTTTGCCTCACAAGAGGTTGAGGGGAGGGGGCCACCGAGGGGGGCCAAATAGGGTGAGGGGAGGGGGCCCTCAGAGGGCAGCCAGAGAGTAGGAGTGAAGGAGAGAGCTGGGGTCCAAATGAGAAGTATCTCAGTCACACTGGCATAAAGGCAGCTATCGATAGCATTGCACAATGCCTGAATAGCAGTCACACAGTCAGGAATTAAAGGGGAAGAAGAGGAGGCAGTGGAAGGAAGCTTGAAGGAAAGCTCTGTGCCGTCTGCATAACACTGGAAGTGTGGAGAGAAGGCAGAGATGAAATGGGCTAGAAGGGCAAGGTAGATGTTCCAGAGCCACGGCAAAAAGGGGTTCTGGGTTTCTCTAATGGTCCCTTGTGCAGAGAGAGTTTTTAGAATGACTCTTTCTGGGTTGCATTCCTTGTTTCTCATGGTTAGCAAGATGGACTAAATGGTCTCCCTGTTGGATCATACGTTGTAACTATTGTTCTCTTAACTCATCTTGATATATTTCTTCCCTAATTCACTGCCTGGGAGTACTCTCATTTCCTCTCCTGTCCACTCCTGAAATACTGTGAGGCCATCCCCCTTCTTTTCACCTCAAGTTCTGTACCTGACAGGGAACTTGGCTCTTCCTGTCTCTCTGGGTGCGTTTGGGAAGGAGACATTATGTATTTGGCACCCTCAAGGTCTTGGCTAGGATCATATGTGCCTGGTTCACTGGTATTTCCCAAGGAAGGTCTGGGTAGTATGGAGGCAGTTACAGCGATAGCGGGAGATTTCCCCCACCCCATCCACAAAATGTACTTGTCTCTTAACTTTAACTAGTAATTCAGAACTCAACCTATTTTCATTAATTACTTGCCTTAATCTGGCATTAATATCCATTTTGATGATCATGTGTTGTTTAATTGTAGCATGTGTTCCCTACATTCAACAAGACTGGCCTGACTACATTTAGTTCTTTAAGCCAGTAATTAATGTGTGTTTAGTAACTCCTTGTGCAGCAATGTTTTTGCTCTCCCAATCATGTATTTCATTCACTGTATCCTTGTAGATTGCCAGCCCGTGTACCCTTTCTTCAGTGGTGTCATTTGCAAAACGGCACTATCAAGTTTATTCAAAACTTTTTTTGACTTCTCTATCATTGTCATGTTTTCTTCCATCCTTTCACTAGTTCTTGTGCAGACACATTTCCCTGTTCACCTTGTGCATGTGCTTATGCAAATGTAAGTTGAATTGGTGTATTTATTGCATTGCAGTGTATTTTTATCTCGGCTAGCTGGCTTCTCTATTGTTTGATTATTTCAAAATGTTGTTGTAGCTGATCAAAGTAAGCCTGCAAATTTACATCCTTTATTGTGTGTTGTGTTGTGCTTTCTTGACTTTCTTTGAGCTGCGTTTCTATTGTCAAAATGTCATTTAGTAAACCATTAATATAAATGGTATGATCATTTAGTTTACCCTTTAATTTGTCATGTGTATGTGAAGCTGACACTGGGCATTCTTGATACTAAAAATAAACTCCTCATCTAAGCATTGGCTCATTGCACACGCTCTTTTGATCTTGTATACACTCAAATAGACTGTGCTGCATTTGTAGTGAAGTCTGGTGGATATTCAGAGCCTCCTATTATATTTTTATTATGTCTTTGTCTCTCTGATCACGGACTTGTTGAACAAATGTGAATTCTGCTGATATCTTTTGGCAAGTCTCTTTATATTTGTCCATGACAGTTTCCCTTTCAACTAGTCTGTCTTCCAACAACTCTAAATGCTGGTGAAATCACCTTTAAAATACTACAAGTAACTTCATACTACAATGAAAATGAATGCACTGTGGCCTTCCCACTTTTGTCTCACTAATATTTTCAATTAACATAACATATTTAGTCTACTTTTTTGCACAAACATCCATACATGGAAAAGCAAATATGAATGGCTATTCTAGACAATGTTATCTTTTAACCTTTTATTATACCAAACTATCATTACAAACTATTGTTCTATCTCCGCTCAGCTATTGTTGTTCGTATTATGTTGGCCTTCCTGGCAATGTGTTTGTCCTATTGGTTATGTTTTTCATTTCACCGGTTAGGTTTACTTTGGACTTTAATATTCTTCAAACATTCCCCCCTATTGGATTTATACTGCAATGGCTTCGGATTAAATAAAACATTTTGTTTCATTTTCTTTGTTTAATTTTTAAATGTATTCACGCTTTGGATCCTGGATATTTGTGTTCTCCTGTTTCTTTCTGTTCCCCGGCCTATGTGTGCATCCTCTCGGATTTGTTCATTTAAACTGTTATCCCTTAAATCATGGAACTCTCTTCCTTTGAATACCTGCTCTTTTTCAAACGTAGTGCTTTTTAAGAAAAAGCTTAAATGCTATCTTTTTATGGTCTGCTTTTCCTGGTGGCTTGTGGCTGTGGCATGATTTTTTACTATATCAGTATATCTTCATTGCCTTGGATACATTCACTATGTAAATGCTGTGATACATAAACTTGGCATTTATGGTATCACAAAAGGTAAATCAGGCAATCTGAAGTAGAGAATGATGTCAGCCTTAAACCCACATGCCCCTGAAATCAAAAGGTGAAGCAGTTCTCAGAATATATTTGGAACCAAACAATTTTCGTAGTTTCCTCTGAAATCATTAACAAGTATTGGCATCAGGAAAATATGCTTATTTTACAATATGGTTCGCTAATCATCAAGCTGAAGTAAATATAAAATGTTGGACACTATCTATGACAAACTATTGGTTCTTAGCTTGGGAAAAAAACACTACTTGACTTCCTCATGTATGATGTTAGATCATTGTATGGCTTGGGTTTCTGTTGCTTCCGGAATGCCGGGACATCCAAGCCTATCTCATTCACTGTTTCAAGGAATCGGATTCAACCTCATAACACCCTATGTCCAGGTGTTAATTAAGAAATAGGTGTCACAGACTGTACATTTGGGACCAAGAAGTACACCAAGATCAAGTCCTTAAAGTTTAGGATTTCTATTAGGGACTGCATATAGGGGTGGCCAACTTAAATATAAACCTGATCTTACCTGCCAAAAATAACAAAATGTAGGATGGCCTTCTTCCATAAATGTCTTTTAAGATCATGCTCCCATTCTCAGGGTGAGTGGTCAGGCTTGCAAATCTCTGCTGTCACTGTTACAAAGTCCCAGATGAGTTACCACACTCCTCCCTAATGATCCTGGGAGGTAGCAAACCCTTCTTCTTCTCCTTTGAACCTAGGTGCAGGCTAGATTTCTGTACCCCAAGACGAAGCCAGTACTTCACGTTCTTTGGGACCCTGTGTGTTCTCTTACAGATTGCGTTGGTGTTAAGCAGGAGAGAGGCTGAAGGATCATTCCTTACTAGCCCTCCCTCTTCCATTTGTTCCTCCCACCCCTCTGTAAACTATTGCAAGACTCCCTGTCCCCGTGCCAAAGCCTCCTCCCACTTCTTAGACCCTGCCTAGGGCCTAACCTGATGCTCGGGAACCTCTTACCTCTAGCTGACTAACCTGCTTCTGGCTCTTCCCCACTCTTTCAATACCTTCATAAAGTCCCAAACTTTTTTCTCTAGCGCTTACATTTTATTCTTCCATTCCTCATCAACCCCTAGCCACCCTCCTCATCTGAAAATATTTCATCATCAGTCTACTCCCTCTTATTTACCCCTCCTCCTGTGGATCCCCCACTGTCTTCTTACTACCATCTTCGCTTATTGTTGGCACCTTATTGTATTTATGTATTGTTTATTTATATAGCGCTTATACAAAGGTGAAGTGCTCGAAAGCACTTCAAGGTGGGAAGGTAACAAGGGAATGCAGTAATCATTCTTAGACCTTGAAGATTCCGAATAACCTAAACAGAGAAACTAGCATACTACTGATGACATGACATTTCTCCTAGTGGGAGCGCATGAAGTGGAACACTCCACTCAGGATCTTACCTCCTCCCTTCTAATGTGACACCTGCCTTCAACCCCTGGTTTTAATTCCTTCTTCCTTTCCTATGTTCCTGCCTGCCACTCCACTCCTAGTTGTACTTCCTTCCTCTTTTACCCTGTTCCCACTACCACCTTCCACCACACTCCTGGTTTGGCCTCCTCTCTGATTTCCTCTATTCCTATTACAGCTTTCCACTTTTTTCCTGGTTTCACTTCCTCCTTCTTTCCCTCGTTTCTCTCACCACTTGCTTATCGTCTGTAGAGATCATCTTGTCTGCTCTTGTGCTGTCACTTAAAATAAAATAAAGGTGTCCTAACTTGTAGGACACATCACACTCCCGTCCCCTGCACACTGCCAAAGCCTAAAAAAAGGACAAGAATTTTAACAAAACTATTCAGCACTTTTGATTTGAAAATGTTAACTAGTCCGACATATAGACATGGTGCTTAGATTGCAAAATAATGTAATAGACACAGACAAGTAACATTCCAAAAAATATTCAAATACTTTCTTTTCCTTTTCATCCATGTGATTTATTCAGAGGGAGGAATCCGGCTATCAGGGTTTCGGGACTTACATGTCCCTTTTTCAGGAACAAAGTGACAAGTTAGGATACTTTTATTTTCTTTTATGTATCACAATCTCTGTGCCAGGATTTTTAGTTTTTCTCCAGCACCTTTACTCAAATAAGTACTTCATTTACTTATCATAATTGTGCTTTTCAACATTAGTAACACTGATGTGCAGTGTAAGGAGGTTTTGCTTGTGCTCCTGCTGCCACTTCACCAGCTCCCCTCCACAGCACTCTACAGTCTTCAGTCTCCAACGTCTCTGCTGCATCGTTCCTCTCCAGCAGTATTCCCTCTACACCGTTCTTCAAACAGGAGCTGCCTGCTTGTATCAGTCACTACAATGGTCTGGGATTCCTAGTTTATATAGTAACACATCCCTCCCTCTGATTGAAACTAGGGCTGATAGTCTGTAGCTGTTTGCCTAAATGGTGTGAGGGTTGGGGTGGCCAAGGCTCTCTCACTTCCCGATTGTGAGAATGAGGCTGAATAGGCTGAGCTAAATCTCTAAGACACCGTGGTGGCTATTTTGAAACTTTGTGCGCCTGAAGAGGCTGAACAAGCTGCTTGTGTGGAGGATCTGCTGCTCTGCTACTGGGAAGGCAAGTGTGTTAGGGGGTGTTCCAGAGGGGTTTAGGTTTACCCCAGGGTCTTCCTGTCCTCGAAGTGTTTTCCTATAGTCTTTCTGTTCTTTAAGGAATACGTTAATTTCCCTGATCATGGAATTTCAGGGTTTCCCATTTGGGAGAGAAGGGCATTGTTGGATTTGTAGTTCATCTGAGAGTGATTTAACTGTACAATGTTGGTGTTTGGACGCCGAGACTGGTTTCCAGATGTCTTCCCTGGCTTAAGTGACTTGACTGGATATTTTGCCAAGTTTACCCTCTCTCAGTCGCTAAATCTGCTTCCATGATCCAGTCCGGGTTTTCTATCAGTTTTAGATGGGCATTATTGGAAATGCATTTTTCTCTTACTGGCTTGGTTTGGTATTTGGCACACTGAGCCACCTGGCTTATGGTCACCAGACAAAGTTCTAGGCAGGAAACATATCAAAGGACTTGTTGCAAATTTCAATTTCAGATGTCTAAAGCTTCCAGAGATCCCAATTTGCAGGAATAAAGTCTTAGTTTACCTAGTGTAAATGGCCTCAGGCAACTCCGGCAAATAGGCTTTCACTGAGGTCTGGGCACCTGCTCCAAAATCCCTCTCCGGTTCTCTAGTTCTGATTTCTGGGAAAGGTCTCTACATTCCATCCAGTTCGGATAAAGAAATGTCCCTATTAGCTTCATCCAGTTGGAATCCAATCTGTTTTTCTCCTGTTGGACGGGTTCTCATGCTTCTCTGCTTTCACCAACACTCACTTTCTTCCTATGTATTTGAGATAAATACCAAGTAGGCTCCACCAATGCAGCATTATTTGACAGTGTTTGGAGTAGACAAACTTTGTGATAAGTTGCCTTCACTTTCTCACACCCATCAGGGCCCTCCTCCTTGCTTCTATTGGCCTACTGAATTCTATATGTCAAAAGAGAAATGACAACAAAATATTCAAGTGGACATTTTTAAAGTAATTCTCTACATGGACATGTGAAATTGGTTAGAAAAATTATATTTACAGATTCATCCGAATATTTTGAATCTGGAGATATCAGTCATGTTTCTGCCACTTAATGCATGACAGAGCTATGAAAATTTACAAAATATGCATACGTCATACATTTTAATATATTTTGTATACAATGTCATAGAAAGCAGGCTCACAAACACATTCTCGGATAGCTGTAAAATTAGAGACAGATGTATTGTTTTGCAAGCCAATCATCAGAACAGCATGTTTACTCTACCAGAACAAACCCACAACAGCCTGACCCTTGCACAATACTTCCACCTTTATAGTTCAGTACTGTGTGATGTATTTGAAGCCACTCAGAATATTTGAGAACGGAAACTTGCATATTAAAATTAGGGTAGGAGGTCTCCCACTACAGTTAAGTTTAAAAAAACTGTGGACAGATGACCCCGTCATCAATGCAGATGTCCCTCACACAATAACCTGACCATTCCTTCTAGAAATTTCCTACTAGAGGAAAACCAAATGGCCATGTTCCCCGGCTGCATGTGCTAGTGTCTTTCCCTGATCTTGTTTCCAAGTTCACATTACCTGTTTCCTTCATCAAATGACCTAAAAGTACATGTCCATTTAAAAGTAATTTAGTCTGACTTTCATATTCCATGCACTGAACATAAAAATACTTACACAGGAAAAAAATACCCACAAAAATGGCAAGAAGAGTATGGTATCGATTTACTTTTCATACTGAAGTCAAAATAAATGAATATAGCTGCAAGTTAGTGTCACATTCAGACTGAAACATTGGAATGACAAGGGCTAAATAGTCACGCTATATTTGAGTTAAAAGTAAAAAAAGGACTATTCCCAAAAATATGCATACAATTTGTGTTTTTCTTCTGAATCCAGATCTGCATCTGTTTTTGTAGTGAGACCAAGGGTTCAACAAGGGCAATTTTAATATATTTACAATTGTTTTTCTTTCATATTGCATTATTTAAGGTTGACTTGAGCCGTCTATTTAGCTAAGTTGTATGTAAGTGTGGCTTGATCATTGTCAGTAGACATCCTTTGCTTATGAAAATGTCATTTAACTTGACAAAAGCACTGATTGGTAATCTAGTCCTCATCACGAAGGACTAATGGAACAGATACATATTCTTTGTGGAGCCAATGCATTCTAAGGTCATGGGCTCATGGACCTCTTCAAGGAATCAGTTTCTCAGAATACACTAAAACGTCGTCCAGACATCCATCAATCACTGGGATAGTTCTCTTTCTGATTATTAGCTGGTCAGATAGCACATCCGTGCAGAGCCTGCTGATGCAGGTTCGAATCCCGGCAGGACCAAACTCAGCCTTTCATCCTCCCGAGGTTGATAAATGCGCACCATACACTTTGGGAAATAAGCAGCGCTCAGATACCTGAGGGTTTGTAGCGCAATATAAATACACAAACAAAACAAACAATCTTAAACAAATAAGACCATGATTTTGGGATTGAGGTCCAATATAAAGCTTGTATTTAATATTATTTTAAAGTTTAAGGCAAAGGCCTATTGTCTGGATTAAACACAACTGCTCTGTTTACATTAATGCTTTGATGTAAGTGGTATGTTAATGCGGTTAGGACTTTTTTGCTTTACTGAGAGCTTAACACATGATTATTTTGCACGAAATGTATATTTTTGTACATTTTCAGTTCACAGAATTTCAATGTTACATGTAAAATAGAAAAAGGTCTAATTTTAATAATTTTTTACTTGTAATAGCAATCTAACAATGGGCCTCATTACAAGGTTGGAGGAATGAGTTTACTGGCACCGGTAATGGTGCCAGTGGTGGTAAACCCATTCCGCCCTATTACGAGGTTCCCTTGCGGGACCCGCTCAGAACGTCTGGTCAGACCAGATGTCCTTTGCGGGTCCCGCAAGGGGACCAAGGAGCTAATAACGGCCCATTGTTAACAGGCCGTTATTAGCTCCATCCCTATTCCCATTGAGCCCTATGGGGGCTCGAATGGGAATGGGGAATGGTTTTTTGAATGGGGACTTACCGGGTCCTCCAAGGTTGGAATGACCCGGTAAATCCCCATTCATGGAACCCGGACACGATTTTGGAGGCAGCCATGGCGCTAATAGCACCATGGCTACCTCCAAACTCGTAATGAGGCCCAATATCTTGTTTTATCAACAGATAATATAATATGCGTTGATTCATAATGAATATTGTACATTTACAAATTACTTTGCATTTCACCATTTTCTTGTGTAATGACACTGAAATAGTAAGTATCTCGCCTTCCACGCAACAACATTTAACTGAAATTGTCATTATTTCCTTTAGACCCTACAGAAGACATGCAAGCTGAACACCAAGTGAGGGATCATTAATTAGGGAAGGGTAGAGTAGGGCTGGGAACTGCAAGAAAGCAGACTATCATCAAACAAAGGCAATAATGTTACAGGTAAGGATGTGCATGTTGCAGCTCGACAGAATAGATGATACACTAGAAAGAGGAAGGATCAGACAGTGGTCTTTTGGCAAAGAGTACAAGAAGAAACTGGCAGTGTCCTAATGGCACAACAGAGGGAACAGATAGAGATAGGCATTGCCTTAAGGACACAGGAATATGAGGCAAAGACTTGCAGTGCTCTGATCAAATGGAAAGCAAGCAGAAAGAGTCAGTGCCCGGGTACCACAAGTAACAGGCCAATCAGGAAGGATCCAGATGGCACAGGGAGTATGCAGAAACAGAAAGGGCCCCACTGAGACCGGATCTCCCATGTTTTCCAATTTCATCCTTGAGAAAGCCATCCAGTCCAATTTTTTCTTATTTTAGGACTATACATTTCAGAATTCCAAGGACGAAATGGGACTGGATGATTTCACGCACAGGGAACTGGGAAACGTGTGAGCCTTGTTGACACAGGAAACCTGCAGTGCTACCTTTACACAGAAACACAGCTATTGCTAGCTGCATGACTGCTCTGATAATTTCAGGTAACTGTTTCCCAAGGAAGAATAGAAAGGCAAAGCTGAGCTTCAAGCAGAAAGAATTCCAGTCGAATGCCATTTGCAAGTGCAAAGACATGTTCTGAAGTCAGGCTTAATTTCTATTTTATTTTATTTAACGTACATATGAAGCTTGAACCTCAGAATTATTGATTATCGGCGTGCTGTATGTGACAAATCGCGGGATTCAGTCACTTCTCCCCACAGCGGAGCCTTTCCACTACACAAAAATCCCCTTATGGGTGATGGCATGCAGGACTTCGCAGGCAGAGACTCCCCTCTGAGGAACAAGGACTGTTCTGCAGAGGAACTCACTGGAGCCCTCTGTTCTAGAACAACAGTAACATCAGAACTTCAGAGACATCCACCAAACCAAGCCACTGTTTGTGTTTGTGACATAAAACCGAAAATCCAAACTGAGGAACAATGTAGTAAAAGTACTGTGAAGAATAATGCTGAGCGAGTAATATCGATTATTGAAATGGTTGGAAGCCACTACTGTGACGAAGAAAAATGATCAAGCAATGAAGAGTGATCAACTAAAAGAGGGAGCAGACTATAATCCTATAATGGGGAAGACCCAGCAGCCAATCATAAAAAGAGAAGATGGACTACTGTCCATGAGAAGCGAAACCGGGAATTTCAAATCAGTTGAGTCAGCAGTGCTGAGAAAGACTGGGAGAGCCTGTGTCAGGAGGAAACCACAAGGTGTTCTAGACAAGAAGCACTGAGGAAGCCGAAAAGTCAGAGACAGAGGGGATGAAAATGGAAGCCGTGAAGCCAGAGAGAGAGGGGGACAAAAAACGCAGGAGAAAGAGCGAGTCGAGAGCGGTGGCGTGACACAGGAGAGGTGGACTGTTCAGTCTGGCAACAATGCAAGACCACTGGAGCACTGGTTCCGTTGAGCCACGGAGAAGAAATAGGAGTCTGAGCGAGAAACATAGCTATCCTGACTATGAAGGAAGTTCTTATTTTGTGAACAGGCCCGATGATGCAAACCCATAGACAGCAAGGTCATGGGAATGGTGGGAGACCCGGAAGGGAAGACGGGGATAAAGAGTATCCTCAGCCGACTCGTCCCAGTAAGTTGCCGAATCTAAGAAGAGGGAAAAACACTCTGAGACTCAGCCTACTCATCCCAATGAGTGGCACGAAACTAAGAAAAGTGAGAAACAGTATGAAACCTCTTTTACTCGTCTCAGTAACATCGCAACTGGATAAGAGAATAAGAATTACTTTTGGGTCTGCAATAAATATCTAAAGGAGACAGACATAGAAACAGAGGAGGAGCACGATGTTAAATGTCTTATTCATAAGAATTTAAAGAACTATAGAAAGACAGAGGATAAGAACCACATAAAAAAGGGATTCATTATCCCTAGTCATCTCAGAGAAGGAGATACTCCCAGAGACACTTAAGAAAGACATTGTGCAAGAATTTCCAAAGCACTTAACATTGAGGAGGAGAAGCCTAAAAAGAGAACGAATAAGGGAGCCAAAAACTTGGAAAAGTCCCCTAGATTAACTCAATAAATAACTCGAAGAGATAGCTAAAACATATCTCAAAATTGGCTAGTAAGGCAGAGGAAGCCTACCCAGGAGAAGGGAGTCATTCTCCTGGTCTTTTGTTATTTTTGACTTAGTGGTTGGGACAGAGCAGATTAGCTTTGGATGGAAGACATACTGCTTACTATGGACTTCAGAACAGGTGACGAGCACCTTGGTTAGTTTGGTTCGGCAGGGAAATCCATGGATTGGGGGTAGTGAGACCTTTTTCACTTATTATTTGAAAAAAGAAAGCCAAGAATGTCAAAAACTGGTCTGCCTCCTTCTTCTAACCTCCCACATGTACAACATGAATACAAATAAAAACCATTAAAATGCACCAATGACATTCAACTAAGCAAAACAAATAAGAAAGTACTTTCGGAATGAGCTTGGACCTAAACTCAATCATAAATCTAGCCAAAAATCAAAAATTCTGTTTTTAGATGGTTACATTTAAAAGGGGCTTCCCCCATTCATTCTTTGATGGTGTATAAACAATTGCTCCAAAACTTGACATCTGGTCTCCCAAGCATTCCATATATCGATTTAAAAATAAAGGTGACAATATGTAACCTTGAGGGATATCATAATGAACTGGGAGAGGGCACGACATACCAGTACACATATGAACAATCCAATGTCAACCGGAGAGAAAAGCACTAAACTGATTAAAGTCAATCCCATCAATACCCCGACGATGTGACTAGGAGTACAGCAGCAGCTGATGAGCCACCATATCAAATGCTACTGACAAGTCAAGTAGCACTAGCAAACACGTTTCTCCGTTATCAGTAATATGGAGAATAGCATTCAACACTTGTAATGGAGCTGTTTCTGTACTATGCTTAACTCTAAACCCCATTTGATAGGGTTGCAATAAGTTTGCATTAGAAATAAGTAATTGTAATGAAATATTTTTTCAAGAATGTACCCAAAAGAAATAAACAACACATTGGCCGAACGTTCATCAATTCAGCTGTGTCCAAATTTGTTTAGCAAAGGGGTAATGATTACAGTTTTTAAACAACTAGTAAATATGCCAGCTGTTAAAGAGGAAATTGAAAGCTGTAATTGAGCTTCTAATGATTTTTAAGATCATTTTTGGACAATCCTTTCTGGAATTGAATCATTAGCACAAAATGTAGGTCTCAAATTTATGACTAATTTAATAAATTCATCAAAAGCTGGTAGGGGAAAAGAATGCCAATTTCAATTAACCTGTTTAGTGTACATCATACAGCAATCAGTTGAGTTGTGAGGCCCAAATTAGTCCTAAATGGCATTCATTTTGTCAATGACGAAATTATTACATTTCTCACATAGAAGTGGTTGATTAAGTAGTTGCTGCACATACACACATTGAGGCTGTGGCGAGTGAGCACAGCCAGCACTTGTTAACTTCAGGCGTGCTAAATCTGACCATGCTCCGAATCTGGGACAGAGGGGTTCTTCTACATTTAGTTCTGTACAGAACAGTTATAAGTTGATTTTCTCTTCTATGAAAGTTCATCAAATTTGGCATGCAACTGATCTGGGCAAATTCAGCAAAGTTTCATCAACATGTTGAAGCCCAAAATGATTGCTGGAAAGAAGATGCTGTTTGCGGTGAAAAATGAATGGAACCCATAATCACCTGTTTACCCATCATATCTTAAAATGTTCAGCTTCAATTGTGGGATCATTAGAAATTACACAGCCGAAGTTCTGCACATAATAAAAATTCAAAAATGCATCAGGCAAGCTTGGGATATTCATTTTTTAAGCACAAAAAAATCATTGTTTTTGCCATACATGCACAGGAGGCACAGAGCCAAACATTGAAAGAACAATATACTGTAAAACACACAAAAAGATCTGGAGCTCTCAACACACATATACACAACCCTATTCAATCTTTTTCAAAATGAAAAATATTCTACAAAACGCACAAGATGATACATAATATCAAATAGACAGTACAGTGGCCGTGCATGTGCAGTAGGTTTGGAGAGACCAAACTAAATGAAAAACATTTCCCAAAATAAAAAATACTCTGCTGAATGCACAAAATGATTGCTTACAAGATACGCAAGGGCTACTTTACCTGTGAAGTTCTGTCAGAGGGGTAAAACTAAATTTAAAAGATGCTGTGAAATGAAAAATTCCACAAAACACACAATGGGCCTCATTACGACCCAGGCGGTAAATTACCGCCTGGGCCGTGACTTTACCACCATGGCGTAAACTACGTTTACGCCATGGTGGTTGGCGGACTTACCGCCCCATTCCGAGGTTGGCGGGGCGGTAAGTCCCCAATCCCCATTTACCCTTCCCCATTCCCATTTTTGCCCGATAGGGCATAATGGGAGTGGGGAAGGCGTTAATTACGCCACCGTAAATTACGGTGGCGTAATTAACTCCATGGTCCCTTAGCGCCATGGATTTTAACACCTGCTAAAAGCAGGTGTTAAATCCGCCATGGCGCTAAGGGACCTCGTACTCAGGCGGTAAGGGTCGGCGCTGTTTACGCCGTCGTAAAACCCTTACCGCCTGAGTCGTAATGAGGCCCAATATGATTAGCCTCATCCAACATGCAGTAGGGCCATAGGACATGAGCAGTTGGGTCAGATGGAAAACACTAAATGAAAAACATTTACGAAATGGAAAATACTCTGAGAATGTTCACTAGGATTGGCTGCTCCCACACTTAGGGCCACTGCACATATGTAGTAGGGTACAAAAGAAAATGAAAAGCATACAGCAAAATACAAAATTCCTCCAAACACACATGATGATCAGCCACAGTCAACAACCATCAGTACCAACATAAATGCACAGGATGGACAAAGCAAAATTAAAAACCTTTCAGCAAAATGGAAACTATTCTGCCAAAGGCTCAATTTGATCGGCTGCGTCCAACAAAGAACAGAGCCACTGCACATGTGCATTAGGGTCAGTGAGGCAAAATAAAATTAAAAATATACAGTGAAATTAACAATACTGTGAAATGCACACGATGATTGGCTGCAGCCTGCTTGCACAATAGGGTTGGTTGGACAAAAAAATATGAAAAATATACAGAAATATTTAGTGCATAGCACAAAACACAAGGTGTTCCACCACACCTAACACAAATCTGTCACCATAACTCACATAAAAATCATTCAATACTCTCTTAAAAAGAAATAATTCAGTGGGGAAAAGACAATGGTAAAAAAGAAAATTAGGTATAAATATGTCAATTCTACAAACATTGAGAATGCCAATCTTAAGGGTTATCCTATTACTGAGCACTAAACATGAAGTTAAACCAACATTGTTGGAGCCATTCTGTAGCTGAGCTTGGAGCTGGATCCTTTTTGATCGTAGGATGTATTTTAGTCCCCAGACAATGCTTCCTGGTAATTCAAACATCACTTCCTGGCAGCTCCTCATTTCCCCGAATCAGGTTACAGTGAAGAGCAGCGTGTCTAATCAATATTTGTTCACCATAATGACCTATATCTATCTAACACTGCTGAGGAATGCGGTGAATAGGCTGCAGGGATCCCACAAATAGGTGGCCAGATTCCTTATAAAATTGACATTTTACTTGATGCAAAGCACTTTGGGCCTCTTTATGAGTTTGGCGGTGTGGCCGAAATCTGTGGCAATGCAGTGGTAACAGAGTTGCCACTGCATTACGAGCAAATTACAGCACTGCCGTACTATGGGTTGAAGGTAAGGTGGAAGAAAAACCTCCAGCAAAATGCTGGAGGTAATTCTGCCACCTACCACCAAAAAACTGCCATTCTGTCGTAATTACCGCCCGCAGTAATTCTGCCGATATCCCCATGGAGTCCTATGGAGTGCTATGGAGAGAACTAACACCGCCTACCACTACTTGTAATCTTGTGGTAATTCCGCAGGTCCAAGTGGCTGTAATTGTAAATCAGCGGATTTAAGGTATGATTTTGTAAATGATTGAATCAATTTCATGGTTAATTACATATAAATTGCATTAAGTGTTATTTTACATGTAGCTTTACTGTTGGCGCTAGTTTTGAGTTTTACGTAGCTCATGTTGTTCCACCCTGTGCACTGCATCGCCTGCCCTCTCCCAGCCTAGACCTCTTCAGAGTGCACCCTGCGAGATCCACCTCCCTGCTCACCCCTTCTTTCCTAACTACTCACCCCTCATCTTTCCCTGGATCCGGTTTTATACACATTGTAGAACAAACTTCCCATGGAGCTACACAAGGCTGACACATTACTGGTATTAAGGAAATCACGTAAAACGCTTCTCTTCTGCAGACAAAAACTATTTAGTTGAGAGATCGATGGGCGATAATGATATACTCTGGCTTAATGGGAAAAAGTATATTGATTTATGCAGAGGTGGATAGCTTACGCTTTAAGCACTGACCTCTGGTATGCACAAGCCTGAGTGATGCAAGTTTGAATCCTGGCCATATTGACTCATCCCTACAGCCTTCTATCGATAAATTGAGTACCATTACAATGGATAATATAACAGCTATTATTACAGGTATTAGATGCGGGAGTAATCACGCATAAACAATATTGTTATATATTTACCAGGTATAATGAAAAAATGATTTATGAAAAAATAAGATGTAAAGGTTGTTATCAAATATTGTCAGGAAAAAGTGCAACAGTAAAATTCGGGTGGAAAAGGCATTCGGGTGATTTGCAATTTCCACATGTATTTATTTATATATTTAGTAGCAGCTGCACATGTAGGTTTATACCATACCATAATGTGAGTATGTCAGGCATACTAAGGAATTATTAGGGTATTTAAAGCTGCAGTTTACATAAAAGAGAATCAATCTATTGCTGGGTGGATCTTCCATAGTCCTCCTTTTATGTCTACTAACAAGACACTTGTTTGTTGTCCTTCCATATACATATACATAACAAGTACTTGCAAAGATAATAGTTTTGGCATTTGTAGTGGTTTATTGCATTTTACATTCATCATGTAGGCAAAGAATGAGGAATAACAGAACAAAGAGGAAGAAATGACAGCAAGGGAAATTATGAAGGACTGCGCTGCGGTTTGAGGGAAACACTGTGGGGGGAGGAATTAGAAACGGCAACATGAGGAAGATATAAAAAAATCCAATACATGAAAGGTAGGCCAGTAACAGTACACAAGAGCATTGTACAACGTTTGAAGGAAGGAGTGCCAGCACAAAGAGGAATGACAATGCAAGGGGGAAGGAGCGACAGTGCAAGAGGGAAAGATCGGCAGCACAAGGGGTAAAGAGGGACAGCGCAAGGGGGAAAGAGGGTCAGTGCAAGAGAGGACAGAGGAGTGACAGTGCAAGTGGGAGGAGGGATAGCGCAAGAGGTGGAGGAAGGAAAGCGCAAGTGGGACAACGCAAGGGAGGGAGGTAAGCCAGGGCAAGGAGTTGAGGAGAGACAGTGCAAAGGTGGGAGGAGGGACAACGCAAGAGGGCAAGCAGGAAGGAGCAACAGAAAAAGGAGGGAAGGAGCAACAGTGCTAGGGGTGGAGGAGCGACAGAGCTAGGGAAAGAGGAGGGACAGCACAAGGGCGGAAGAAGGACAACACAAGGGGGAGGAGGGACAGCACAGGGGGAGAAGAGACAGCACACGAGGGGAGGAGGGATGGCACAAGGAGGGGGAGGAGGGGCAGAACAAGTGGGGAGTGCATCTGTTGGTTGTATGTATAATTGTAGCCTTTGGTCGTAGTTGTCCTTTATTATAGTTTTGATCTCAATATGATTTATACAAGAACCCCTGTATGTTGTCATTACCACTGGGGGAGGAGTAACAGGGGGGGAGAGCTATAGTGCAAGGGGAGAGGTGTGACAGTGCAATGGGGAGAAGTGATAGTGCAAGGGGGTAAGGAGCAATGGCGCAAGGGGGAAGGTGGGACAGAGCAGTGGGGGAGGAGCGACAGTGCAAGGAGGAGGGACAGAGCAATGGTGGGAGGTATAGCACATGGGGGAGGACATCTCTATGTTGTCGGTGGTACTGAACCTCTGCCAAAAATAATCGCTGCCCTACCAAAATACCGAACATGGGCAGAACCACCCTGCTCTCTTTTGTCTGTTTGTCTAGTAGTCATTCTCATATCACTGCAATGAGAGGCAATGGAGGTGTGGTTTTGTATTTGCGCAGAACATATATGCCTGTCCATGCTCTAATACCAAATTAGTATCATGCGCGGATTCCATTACTTTTGGCTGTTGAATGTGCAGAATCGGTCCACTCACTCCATGTCTTGCACATCCAGCACAATATTTCAGACTGAAAGAAAGCATTATGGCGATAATAGGGTCTGAGGCGGGCCATAACATCTGGTAACAGCATCCCAAGCCAAGGTGCTGGCCCAAGCAAAGGTGGTTTCATAACATGGGAAGAGGCGGATGAAGCAAGAGTGAACATGGCGGTGCAGAGGATGGCTGAGACGGAAACAGGGAACTGAGGCATGGATCGGAAGATAATGCCCCCGTTCCCCACACCCTGTTGTTTGTGAGGTAATTATGGCAAGCCATGCAAGCTAGTACTGTGTCAAACCATGGCTGACTCATTTAGATTGATGAAAATGTACTGGTGTAGCCTAGCCTGACCCATATGCTTTAAACATAGTCACTAAAACACATTACCATGTGCTTTCGGCAATGGGCAGTTTCATGTGCAATGAGTAGGAGGAGCACCTACATTGTCTGCTGCACACATTGTGACACTTCAAAAGCATACATGCCTCCACAATACAACAACCATTGAAGACCCAAAATCCCTTTCACTATTGTTTGGAAGGGCAGAGGGTCTTCCCACGCCCCTAGGTGATACTGAAAAAGAAATAAACACTAAGAGAGCACATGTAGGGAACAGGGGCTAGGGGAGTGCACATTGAAGAGGGTGCGCAATCACCTCAGAGCATGCAGCATAAGTTATGTGGTAGATGCGGGTGTGAACGCCATCTTGGCGAGTGGCAGCCATCTTAGAAGTTAGGCCCAAGCGCAGCAAACAACATTTTGTGTATTAGTATTAGACCCCTTGCCTGAGCGTGAACACCACCCCCACCCCAGCCAGGTCCCACAGAGTCCATGAAATCCTCCATTGTTCTAAGAATGTCACAGGCCCTCACGTGCTGGAAGAATGCGCCCTGAAAGGTCATGAGTAGGGAGCAGTGCCTCTTGGCAGTACCCTCCCATGGGACAGATAACAAGGCCCTCCTGCCCCCAACAATCCCCACATGAGAAATACAGCTTTGCCATGCTTTCATCCCAGGGCTCCTGCATGCCATGGCACCTTCCAAACCTTGACCACCGACCATAAAACCTTTACATCCCTCGATCAATCACTAAGATCAGAAGGCAAGGCTATTGTGCCTTCAGAAATGGGTCACATGATTTGTGCAGCAACGTGCAAGGTAGCATCAAATTGATAGCCTAAAACTAAGGTGGAGGACCTTGGGAGTTGCTGATCTGTCTGGGAGCGAGTGAAGCATGTGAGTTAGTGGGACCATGGCCCTCCCCAAAGCCCATCCCTCTAACGGCCAGGTGCTTGTTACAATGATAAAATAACATGGTTTGTGTTAGTAGCCAATTAATTGTTAGGCCAACTTCACCTCTGATGACGAGCTCTGCAGTGCCCATATCGAATGAGATGGACAGATGAAGATGGACCAATGACCCTGCATCCCATATGGAGCAGGCCCTATATGTATACAGCTCATCCATTTAGGATTGAAGAATTGTACTCTATATGATTACGTCATTAGTGACATTATTTTTGCTTATAATGTGCTGCACGTGCTTACGGAGCTCAGAACGTTCGGCGGCAGCAGAATTCCTTGCTGATGCATCTGTATTTTGTAGATATAAATACTTATCCCTGCAAGTGCGTCTTGGGCCTTTCTCTTTAGCGGGCTGTATTTGTTCTGGTGTGAGCATGCAGGGGCGTGCCTTCACTATCCAGGTACAATGCTGTGTTTGGTGTTAGGAGGAACATGTAGTGGTGAAGCCATAGGGTTTTAGGGGCTTTTTAATATAAGAACTAATAACCTGATGTGAAGTGTTTGAGCCTTGGGCACCACATGGCTCTGCACTCTATAATTTCTTATAAAGTGGTACTTGATTAATGCACATTATGCAATCTATTGGAACTGAACAGTAGGCATCTGCTAAGCGCCTTGAAATAGTGAAATGTTGATACTAACTTGGTTAGCAATGGCCCTTTTGCTTCATTACCAATTGAGCTAAGCTGTGGTTTCCCTCACGGGTCTCCTTTAGTACCATTGCTTTTCAATCGGTACATACAGCCCTTGATGAGTATCTTACAAAGGTTTCGGCTACAATATCATTCAAATGCGGATGATCCTCAAATCTTTGTCAAAGTATCTGGTCCCTCTGATACTTTCCTCTCCATGATGGATGGTCTAGCCAAGGTGTATGAATGGCTGACTAGCAGTGGCCTACAACTTAACCCCAGTAAAATGGAGGTTCTACTACTTGGCCTGAAACTGATGCTCAATTACCCTTACTGTACACCGAGTCCTCCCAATGTTTTGGGCTTCCCACCTCATAGGCCTTAGGGGTAAGAAACCTTGGGATCCTGTGGGACCAGGACTTATCATTTTTATACCAGATCAAATAAGTTTCTAGTGCAGCTTTGAACTGGGCTCTGCTTTTTATTTCAAAGGGACATTGGCATCCGGTCACCGGCACCCTAATCAACTCTTACATTGATTATGGCAATGCCTTATATGCCATTGTGCTGAATCATGAACTAGAAAGACTTCAAAAGATCCAAAATACAGATGTGCACCTTATCCTTCAGCCTTCCAAGGCTACTTCCATTAAACCTTACCAGCGGGAACTTCAATGGCTTCTGGTCCAGCAAAGGATACATTTCAAGATCCTATTCCAGGTCTTTAAGTGTAATCTGAGTCTGGACCCACCCTACCTAGCCTCGCTTCTGAAATGGTACCAGCCCGCAAGGTATTTAAGGTCAGTGCACAGTAACCTCTTGTTTATCCATTATACAGTTTGCTGTTCCAGGGTTAACAGATGCTTTGCAGTAATTGGTCCCACATTGTCGAACAAACTTCCCATGGAACTACACAAAGCTGACATACTAATGGTATTAAGGAACAAACTTTAAACTCTTCCCTTCTGCTGATTTACACAACGGTTTGGTAGTTTAGCCCCTGACATCCTTGTCTAGATACAGGTTCTCCTGTCTGGTTCCTTAAGAATTAGCGCAATACAAACACAAATAATTTCAAAAGCATTTGACATTGATTCAAACAATTTTGGACAGTCCCAAAAAGTAGAAGCTTTGGATAGTCAACTGCTTTAGCCCTGTATGGTGCATCTCACACCTCTGAGCAAGGAGGCCGAATTATGATGGCGGCTTTGCCAAAGATTGACAACGGCCAAGTCCAATGACAGCCACGACATGCCCAGGAAAACCAATAGCTTTTTAGAAAGTCCACAGGTACATTCTGTGCATTGCAAACGATTGCCATTAACTGCGTAGCATCTTTCTCCATTGATAAGGATTCCCATCAATGTTCAGAAGTGTGTTCTACTGCCAAGGTTTGCAGTTCAGTGTTCAGGTACCGGTCCCATTGCCAAGGATTGCTATCATTTTCTCAGCTGCTTGGCTGATTGCCATGGATTTGATCAACTGGTTAGGAAATACTCCTTTGCCATGGATTGCCATCAATTACCCATACACATGCCCCTTTGCAAAGATGGCTGTCAACTGCCCAGGTACTCTACTCGTGTCATGCCTATCCCCCTCTCATCACCAGTGGCGTAAGACAAAATGCGGGGGCCCCTCTGCGAGCCATGCTGAGGTCCCCTGCCAAAGCACGGGCCATGTCACACTCCGAGCTGGTCTGGACTGCCACGCATGCGCAATATGCATAATTAGGCTGCTGCAGGGCACGCCGCACACTGCATTAGGCAAAAGAAATAAGTATGTTTTAATCAAACCTTAAATTGTCCACCCAGCATAGAAGCAAGGAGTCTGTGCCTGGCTCTCGGCAGGCACACAAAAGTACCAGCCAACTCTGTGCTTGGTCAGTAATATTACATACAGTAATTGTTAAATAAGAACAAAATGTCATGCTGACTCTGCCAGTATATGTCATTATCCCCATGTGTGAACATTGTCCTGTTGGCTTTGCCTGTAATGCCAGTAAACATCTCCTGCCACAGGAAGAAAACATGTTATGCACAAATGCTTGGCAAACTCCCGCACCACCATATAAGAAAACTCTTCAAGTTGACTTTGCTCCGAATGTCAGAAAACCATGGAACGCTATAGTAAGGAAACATTAACTTGTTTGCCTGCACAAAAGCTTCTAACCACCATGTAAGAACACTCATCATGCTGACTTTGCCTTTAACACCAGTAACAATTGCAATTCCTAACAACTGCAATGCGAAAGTGAGGAAACATTTACTTGCTGACTGCACAAGTGCCCCTGCCTTCCCTATTGAAGAACACACATCATATTGGCCTTGCCCCTTATGTGAATAAAAATGCCTCGATACAGAAAATGTCCAATCTGCCTGGCCCCTTGCGCTATCACCCCCTTCCACTCAAACCCTCCTCCATGTAGTGACATTCATCAAGTTGACATTGCCCAACAATGCCAGTAAAACATGTAAGAAAGCATCCATGTTACAATGCCCCTTGCTCACGCCCCAACCTTGCATGCGCACATTCATACCCATTCACCCACCAGTCACTCACCCAGTGGCTACTGGTGAATTTATTAATTGAAGTGGCATAAGCATTTCCCACAAATATGCCAGATTGATGAAGCATATCAAGGGAGCCCGAACTAACCAAAGGGGATTGCGGGGTGTGTCCCCGCTACCCCAGACAAAACTGTTTCATACATGGGTTAAAAGTGCACATTAGACAGCACACTTTCTGCATAAACTTGGGCAAAAAGCCAGACAGTTTGCAATTAGTTTTGTAGAGTAACTCCAATCCAAAAGACGCAAGTCACCAACAGTGTACAAGAGCATTTGCCAACACATTTTCATGTACGCCAGCATAAAACATTTTCACGCTGGCTCTGCTATACATTTCCATTCTGGCCACACTGCTATATGGCAGTACACCCACATAAAAACATGCTCATGTTTGCTTTGCACATAATGCCATATTGATTGTATAAGAAAACATGACCATGCTGGCTCTCCAATATATAGCAGTATCCCTGCATAATGATATACTCATGTTTTCTTTGCCATTGAAAATGGAATGCCACAATAAGAAAACATGTCCAAATAGGCCGCATAACGTAGGCACATCTAGACACATAATAACACATATAGTGTTTGCTTTACCCTTGATGATGCCCAGTAGAATATGCCATGCAGCAAAAATCCCATTCTAGCAAGGTTATAACACTTATAATGTTTACTTTATCATTGATGCCCAGAAATGTATGCCATGCCACAGTAAGAAAAGGCTAGACTGGCTGCACCCAAATACCAGTATGACCAAGTAGTAACACTTACCATGCTTACTTTATTATAGACATCCAGTTCAAAAATGTCATGCCACAGTAAGAAATAGCTAGACTGGCTGCACCCAACTGCAAAGCTAGCCATAGCACTTAGCAGGCTTGCTTTATCATAGATGCCCATTAACAATTGCCCATTAGTGCGCAGCCCTACCCTCCTCCCTTCGTCCACCAGTCCCCTCTCATTCCCAACTCCCTCCCCCTAACCGCTTCTCACCCCAAATCAGCTCCTGTGCCCAACATTAAACACAAGCACACACACATTCACACAACACTTACTGACTTACATACACCATTCACCTACTCATACATGCACGTACCCACTGATGCTTACACCATATGCGCTCATTCACACACACATTACATAATACATATGCACACCCTTTCACACACATATACAAACATACATCATGAACATGCAACACCCTTGCACACATGCACTCACACACATTTACAGAAAAATAATTGTTTTTCCTTACCTTTTTTTGCCTAATTCGTTGCTCCATCTGACTCCTCTACAGGAAGGCCTCCAACTCCCAGCTGCGCTACACTCAGACAGTAACCAGGAAGCAGGGAGAGCTTCCTGGTTCCTATCATGAACAGAGGAGGCATCTCGCGCCAACCGGAATGGAAATATTTTCTTTATGAAATCAATTTGACTTCAGAAATAAATAATTTCTGTTCCGGCTAGCAAAAAAATAATTTCTTTTTGAGGTCATAGTGACTTCAGAAAGAAAAGATTTATTTCTGAAGTCCGGGTAAGCCCCCTTAATCCCCCTGGACCATAGGGTGACGTGGCACTCTACACCATAGATGCTGATTTTTTCAAAGACATTGCACTGGAGCTGTGCGCATCAATGCTGCACTCTGCTCCCATGGCCAGCTCCTCTTGAATTCCAATGCATGGAAGAAAAGTGTAGTATTTCTGCACTCTTCTATGCATCTCAAGCACACCAGCATTGACGACGCGCCAACCACGGGAGAAAAGTACAGTGCCACTGCACTGTTTTCTGTGCACTACTGTTGATGAGGAGCCTGTTTTTATTTTATTTATTTATACTGCACCATAGCCCACAAAAGCCTCAAAGTTTGCCTCTGTTCTCATTGATATGGGAAGTTTATTCCAGATTTTGCGGTGAGAGAGGGAAAGGATCTGCCAGATCCTCTAGCTGTTTTGACCTGTGGTATGGTCAAGAGATGTGAAGCGCTGGACCGCAGCGACCTGCTTGGTGAGTATTTTCTTACTGTTTGCTTCAGGTATTGTGGGGTCTCTCCATGCACACATTTATGAGTAAGGGTCAACGTCTTAAATTTAATTGTTTTTTCTATCGGTAGCCAATGAGCAGCCCTACGATACTGTGAGATATTTGATCCCTTCTTGTTGCAGTGAAAATTATTCTGACGGCATCGTTCTGAATTGTCTGCAACTTTTGGATGTTCTCTTTTCCGGTCAATAAGGCATTGCGGTAATCCAATCTTGGCATAATTATGGCCCGGACCAAAGTCTCACAATTTTTGCGAGATACTAGAGGGTCGATCTGTCTTAGGATTTTAAAATGGTAGTGTGTGTTTTTAGTCACATAGTTGACATGAGCGGCCACATTTAAAGAGGCTTCAAATTTTGTGCCCAGGGTTTTTACCCTTTCAACCACTTTTGTGTCGCAGGAGTCGATCATAAAGCTTGTTTAGGATGGGTCAAGTCTCTTTATAGCCTGTGTGGATCCAAAGACCATAGGCTCAGTCTTAGAACAATTCAAACACACCCAGTTCTGCGTCATCAAGTCCTGGATGATCGAGTAGATGTGGTTAAGTGTTTTGGTGTCCCCAATATAGTCCCCGCTGAGATCCATGACCAATTGGAAATCGTCAGCGTAATTTGTGAAATGGAAACCCAGCCTTTCTAGTTTATCACACCGGAGTCTTATATAGATATTAAATGGGATGGGAGAAATACAGGCTCCCTGTGGTACTCCATACTTGTTATCAATAGAGTCTGAACATGTCGTGCCCCAGCATATTTTCGATGTTCTTTCACCTAAAATGGAGTCAATCCATACCACTGCTTGTTTTGAACAGTTTCCAACATTTGCTAAAGTTTCCAATAGTCTAGCATGATCAAGAAGATCAAACGCCGCTGAGAGATCCAGTAAGATAAGCAGGCCCGTTTTCCCCTCATCCAAACGACTTAACATTTGTGTTTGTAGATCTAATAGTGCACTTTCGGTACTATAATTCCGGCGGAAGCCAGATTGTTTATGGTGAAATGCTGAAGCAGATTCAAAGTGGGTCTGCAGTTGGTTAGTAGCAGCTTTATCTAGTATCCTTAGGAGCAAAGGAGTGTTTGTTATTGGGTGTATATTTGAAGGGTCCTTCTCACTAAGCCTGGTTTTTTAACAATAGAAGTACCCACCACTTCCTGGATGGAGGTTGGTACACTTTTATGCGCAAAAGGGGCATTTATAAAAACGTGTAAAAAATGGTGCAGAGATGCTATGAGAATCATTATGCTTGAGAATGATTCTCGAAGGAAGGGTGTCTCCGATACAAGTGGTGGGTCTGATGTTTGTAAGCATGAGCAAAGTATCTGGCGTGGTTATCGATTGAAAGCTAAACTTTGCAATAGTACTATCTTTCTCTTTATCAATCTCTCTATCTTGTTGTCAGGACATCTTTGTGGCCCCTTGTGAGTTGTGATTCTTTTCTCAGGCTAGAAGGACTTTGTTTTGGAAAGCCTTTTGTACATTCTTGCAATCTTCCTTATTGGGGTTGATATCTTGAGTAAGAGCACCAGGTTTCTCCCAAGATCTGTAAAGTTCGAAGAGCTTTTTGGAGCAATGTCCTGCCTGTTCGATTTGAGCATCACAGTATGTAGTTTTTGCTTGAAGAATCTTTTTCTTATAGTCTCTTTCTATGAGTTTCCATTTGTCTCTATTTTCAATAGAGGGATCTTTGACCCATACACGCTCTGTTTTTCGTTTTTCCTGTTTAAGAGTTTTGAAATCATCTGTAAACCATTTTTGCTGGTTTAGGTGGTGCCTAATGATCCTTGATTTTGTAGGTGGTTCACAAATCAGTGCTTTAGGTGACGGCAGTAAGATGGTACATGCTATTTTGCTATGCTATGGTCGGACCAGATACATCGGTTGGTGGCCAAATCACATATTTCAATATTACGATTTGCCACCCAATCAAGTATGTGACTTCCAGTATGGGTTGGTTTGTCATTTTGAATAGTAAGTCCTGCATTACTGAGGTATTCTTCTAACTCTACGGCTTCTTTGTCCTTGATGTCTCACTGCTAACGATTTAAGTCTCCTAAGAGTATGGTTGACGTGTTAGGGCGATAGGAGGAATTGAGTATGGATATAAGATCTCCAATAAATGAGGGAATATCAATAGGTGGTCTGTAAAGTGAACAAATATCAATGCAGGAGTTGGGTGTTTGAGTTGTTTTAGCACAGAGTGCTTCGCATCCCAAACATTCAATTTGTGATTCGAAAATTCTGATTTCTTTTCTGCTAATGATAGCAACTCCACCCCCTTCTCTTCTAGATAGTTCTTTTTTTAATCATTTTGTATCCTAGTGGTGTTGCTAGATCAATGCTGGGGCCACTGCTTTCTTGCAACCATGTTTCAGTGAGACATAGGATGTCAATCTCATTTGCAAGGATATAATCATGTATATCCAGAGAATGTTTGGGTAAGGACCTTAAGAAAGGAGAGTTTAAGGGGGTGTAACCAAAAGAAACGTGCAGTGTCGCAGGCAGATTCTTCTTTCTCCTACCTCTCATGTTGTATTTGCCAGTGCATCCAACAAGGATATGGCAGTGGAAGAAAAAACATTCCCGAACAAAACCTAGCAATGTGAAGCGTTAACAGGAATCTTACGTCTTTATTCTGCGGGACACATGGGTGTGGTGGCATGCGGTAGATGGACAACCAAAATGGCAATGTAGTAACTCTCCAAATGCATGCCACCATCTATATCTCTCCATGGTTTTACCACCCTCAGAGTGCCAATTATAGCGATACTTGGTGTAACTAAAGTGCTATAAGACACATGTGAAGTGGAATTTAGGTTAAAGTGAGTCAGTCAAACGCTCTAAATGAGGCTCTCTGGAAAGATGACGCCATGTGATGTATTATTCACTGCAGCTGTGCCATTAAGTGCAAAAATACAAATTAACATTCAGTTTAAAACCTTGATTCTGTCCCCTCGATTGCAAAAGTAATGTAAACGCATAGATGCAGGAAATGGGGAGAACTGGGCGGACACCCCCCCTTACAATCTTAAGTGGGGGTACATAATGCCATATACCCCCCACAATCTCCACAATCAGAAGCAAGGCGAGGGAAAGCAGGAGTTATATCTGTCTAAGTGGTGATGAAGCAGCCGGGCTGTGTTAAGTAAAATCAGGGCTGGATTCTATGAGCGATGGTCCCAGTCAGCCTGGGTGACCCAGGCTGGCCTGGATGTTCACTCATATAGGGCCTCATTCCGACTTGGGTGGTAAGGGATAACGGTCACTGGTAAGGAGACCGGTGCCGTTAAACCCTTACCGCCCAATTCCGAGGTCCCTTAGCGGGAGCCGCAAAGAACGTGTGGTCTGACCACACGTCCTTTACGGGTCCCGCTAAGGGACCAGGACGCTAATTATGGGCCTGCTATTCGTGGGCTCGTAATTAGCACCTTCCCCATTCCCATTGAGACCTATGGGGGCTCAAATGGGAATGGGGAATGGTTGGTTGAATGGGGACTTACCGGGTCCGCACAGGTCAGAATGTCCCGGTAAGACCCCATTGAACCAGACAATCCTTTCTCTTCCCCCATACTAAAAATCCCAATAAACATCTATCCCCTTTACTATGGCATAATAAAAATATTGTCATAAATAAAAAGATCCTCAATCGTAAAGCATGGATTGGAAAGGGAATTAGATTCATCCAACACATTATAGATGGTCCTTCTATTCTCTCCTTCCAACAATTCTCTACCTTATTCAACATACCCAAGACTGACTTTCAGTTTTACAATAAATTAATCAACTCCTGCCTTGATGCACTAAATCATTTCTCCTATGAGATTCTTTCCCCAGACGCCCTTAGACTACTACAGCTAACCATGACAGGTGAGGTCAGAGCCTCAAAAATATATAATATGCTAACCTCAACATTTAATATTTGTCCTATTCGTCTCAAATGAGACGTTGTACTTTTAGTGACGTTTACAGTAGCAATTTTGTAGGAAGGACTTAGTTGCCCCACCTGACATTGTTTATCCAATTCCCTCTCCCTGTTACCATATACAGATATAGTGCCTATATTAAAGTTACCTTCCTAGAACCAATCAAGTTGCATGCTAAATTTTTAGAGTTACTCGTCAGTGGTGAAGAGTTTTTGGTATAAATACTATGTTATTCCTGAAATTAATTGGAGTTGAAGCGAGAAGGAACATCGAGCGATTGCTGATATTTATGCCTCACCGTTTTCTCTACTTGTCATTAAACGGACTCCCTTTGCCAAACTATTGAGTTGTCATTATTGATTTGATGCAAGAGTATTAATCTGCATCCCCATCCATCTCAAGGGTGCTGCTACTCATCTTAAAGTGCTGTTGGGAAACCCCCAGTCCTATGGGCCAGCTGGGGTCCCTGCTGCACACCTTCTAGACTATTATATCACATATGAGAGCCTTAATCCTCAGAAGAAGGTTGAGGCTTTACTAAAGTTGAAGAACCCCACAAATCTACATGAGTTACAAAGTCTCTTAGAATTGTACAACTACAGTTGCAAATTTAGAGATTTACGCATAGATAACTCAGCCATGTGTCCATCTATTGGAGTAGAGGGACTCATAAAGGTATGCAGTGATAAAATCACGGCAGAAATGTCGCCTGTACAAAAAATGCCATGGTTTGACCCCTTTAAGGTGTACCCCATTACACCATTTAAGGGGAGCGGGAGTTGCGGGGGTGTCCCCCGCTCTCCTTAAATGGTATAATGGGTTCAGGGGTTGCAGGGGTGTCCCCCACATCCTTTACATGGATTGCAGCGGCAAAACCACAGCCTTTTTGCCGCGATATTTTGTGTCCACAGCCATTTTTGCCACAATTTTAACACATGGAACCTTCATAAACCGTGCTTGCCTTATCCTATTAATAATAAGGAGTTTTTTCTAGAAACAAGATGTTCCAACACCTGTTAAACTATGGTCTTGCATCAGGAACATGACTAGGTTAACAAAATAACTTAATTTGCAAGTTAGTCATTATCACCTTTTGAGGTACAATTTAATGAATGTGAAAAAGCACTCCTGGTAGCATTCTGGTGGTTGAAAGACTGCATCCTTTAATGGTTAGGGAGAATTTTATTGCTGAGACCTTCCACCAGCCTCTGCAATATTTGCAGAGAGACCAGATACAGATTGGAAATGTCCTGATTCAATGATTACTTCTGTGATCCTTTCCCTGCAAGGCAACCCAGTAGAGATCAGATATTGCCAAAAATAAAAAGATCCTGATGTCTCAAGGATTAGCAGACCTGCATGACTCATAATGCAAGATCTCAAAACAACTGAACATATGAAGGCATAGATTCCCCTCACAAGGTGCCTGAACAAAACACCTGGCAGGGAGAGCCACCAGTTAATGTGGATGAATGTTCTTATCGTAGCATAGAAAATGGTGAGAAGGAATTAGTAGCTGGTGTAGGAAATGCTTGGGTGAATGACAACCCTGAACCCTCAGCTGGTCATAAAATTGGTCTCTGGAGTTGCTAGGTGGCAGACCTAATGGCCATATATCAAGTCATCTTCAAGTCTATCAATAATCAACTCCGCAAAGTGGTGATAATTACCGGTTCAGATTATCTTTGAAATTGATTTTCAGAACGATTGTTAAATTGGAAAGCCAGCGGTATGCTGTGTGCTAACAACAAACTCTCGAAACATGGAAAACAGATACAAACCAAAGATGATTTGGTGATGTTAATGATAAAGGTTTTTATACCGCGCACTGATGCCACTTGTGCGATCTCCTGGCACTCAGGCAGATCTGTAATGCAAGGAGGGAGGGTGGGTGGTTAATAGGGTTGAGCAGGAATAGAGCAAGAGAGCTGTGATGTGCTGTTGGCAGCTTCAGTTCGGAAACACTGTTCACTGAGCATAAATGTGGTTTTTGGAAGTTGGCCACCATGTAGTGTTGTGCAAGATTATGTGTGGTTTGTTTTGTTGTTGTGGTGGTGTGAAGTATGTGCGGACTGTGGTGCTGTAGAGGTCTGTTTGTGGTAAGAGCAGAGTTTGAAAGGTGTATGCAGAGGAGTGGGTTTATTTGTACAAATTGTTGGTGAAAGTTCTAGAAATCCATCCTAGTGTGCCATACCTCCCACCCCTGAAATTAACCTAATTATAGGAATGCATCCAAGTATGCCACAAGTCCATGCAAAGAAATTCTTCCAATTGCACCACTCCCCCACCCCAAAAATAAATCCAAGTACTTCACACTTCCCCCCTGAAAATCCATTCAAGCAGATCACATCTCCCACCCCTGAAATTCACCCAACTACGCCACAACTAACATGCCTGAAATGTATCCAAGTGTGTCCTACCTCCCAGATTCCCTAACCCTGACAGTTAATACTCCCAGTTCTGTCTAGATGTGGTGGAAGCTAATATTCACAGAACTGTCTAGATGTGACACCAGCTAATATTCACAATTCTGTCTGGATGTGATGCATGCTAACAGTCACAGTTCTGTCTAGATGCGACTCCTTTGTGAAAGTCCTGGAAATCCATCCAAGTGCTCCATACCTCCCACCAATTAAATTATCCTAAGTGCACCACATCTCCCACCCTAGGAATCCATACAAATGTGCCACATGCCCCCCTCTGAGAATCCACCCAGTTGCACCACTCACCCACCCCAAGAAAAAATCCAAGTGCTTCACACTTCCCCCTCTGAAAATCCATTCAAGTGCATCACATCTCCCACCCAATTACGCCACAACTACCATGCCTGAAATGTATCCAAGTGCGTCACACCTGCCAGATTCCCTAACCCTGACAGTTAATACTCCCAGTTCTGTCTAGATGTGATGCAAGCTAATAGTCACAGTTCTGTCTAGATGTGACGCGTTGGTGAAAGTCCTGGAAACCCATCCAAGTGCTCCATACCTCCCACCCATGAAATTATCCTGAGTGCACCACATCTCCCACCCTAGGAATCCATCCAAGTGTGCCACATGCCCCCTCTGAGAATACACCCAGTTGCACCAATCACCGACCCCAAGACTAAATCCAAGTGCTTCACACTCCCCCCTGAAAATCCATTCAAGTGCTTCACATCTCCCACCCCTGAAATTCATCCAAGTGTGTCACACCTCCCAGATTCCCTAACCCTGACAGTTAATATTCACAGTTCTGTCTAGATGTGACACAAGCTAATATTCAAATTCTGTCTGGATGTGATGCAAGCTAATATTCATAGTTCTATCTAGATGTGATGCAAGCTACTATTCACAATTCTGTCTGGATGTGATGCAAGCTAATGTTCACAGTTCTCTTTAGATGTGACGCTAGGCTAGTCTTCACAATTCTATCCCATCCATATCTGCCCAAAATGTAAACTGGGGCTGACTAACCCATTTGGCTTGATACAACATATGGCGACCTTAAACATTGATTCTAGAATCAGAAACGGTACCGTACACTAGTGGGGTAAATGCTTATTATGGCTGATAAGCAACAAGTAGGCTGAGTGCCTGGGGAGTAAGATATTGGTTAATGAAATGGGTGGGGTAGTTAATGGACTACAGTAATGGCTGATATGGCTGACTAACTTAATCAGGCTAAATGTGAGATAAGATTACTATACAAATTGCGGGCTGAACGCATCAGACAACCACTTAAAAGAGAATAAGATAGGATTAAATTAGATAGGGTTGGTCATTTTAGAGGGGAGCAGTGATGGCTGCACCCTCTGCCGGAACTGCACTTACCTTGTTAGTAGCTGCTGGTTGACACCTGCAGGTCCCACGGGCTAACAAAGTCTGGAGCTGCTTCTGCAGGAGCTTCCCTTTGCCTTGGGGCCCTTAGCTGAAGGTGCTGCCCGGGAAGGAGAGCTGCCCTGTTTGGCTATGCTGATAAGCCAATGGGGCACAGGGGGAGGGCTGCAGGAAAAACACAACAAGCCAGGAAGCGGGATAGAGGAGGGGAAGAGAGCGGCAAGCAGCGCCGAAGAGAAACAAAACCAAAAGAGGAGAACTAAAGGGTGTTGTGGGCACAGGGGATTGGGGCTCAACACTCACCTTCCCTCTGGAGCCAGCAAGGAGTGCGGGGGAGGCAGTGTGTTACAACTCGCAGTAGCAAGCCTGCCAGCCAAAAGCATGAAAAAGGCATGGGAAAGGAGATTAAAAAAGGTAAGAAAACCAGCAAGAAAGAAAGAAAGAAACAGGCCTAAGTGGAGGAGGGGCACAGAGAGTAAAAGAGTGGGCACTTACCTCACCAGGCCAGGTCAAAGGATGTGGCCTTGGTCAGAAGAGGTGTTTCCCAGACAGGTCAAGCCAATCACGGCAAGGAAAGGGGGTGGACGAAGGGAGGGGGGCAGGGGCGCGATCGCAATCAGGGGAAAAGAAAGCAGAGGGGTTAAGAGTATGAGAGAGCAAGAAAACTGCATGGGAAAGGTGAAGAAAAAGCAAGAAAATGTCAAGAAAGCAGGAAACGAGTCTTGGTGGAGCATGGGGCACAGAGGGTGAGAGAGGGGGAAAAGAGCACAAGAGAGCGAGAGAAATGTATGAAAAAGGTATGGGAAAGGGGAGAAAAAAGGCAAGAAAACTAGCAAGAAAGAAAGAAAGAAACAGGACTAAAGTAGAGGAGGGGGCACAGAGAGTGAAAGAGTGGGCACTTACCTTGCTAAGCCTAGACACGGAATGTGAAAGAGGATCCTGGCCTTGGTCGAGGCTTCCCAGACAGGTGCATGCAATCATGGCAGATGAAGCGGGCGAATGGAGGGAGGGAGGAGAGCAGTGGTGGGTTCACAATCAGGGAAAAAGAAAGCAGAGGGCTAAAGAGTACGAGAGAGCGAGATAAATGCACAGGGAAGGTGGGAAAAAAGGCAAGAAAATGTCAAGAAAGCAGGAAACAGCCCTCAGTGGAGGAAAGGCAAAAAAGGGCGAGAGAGGTGGAAAAGAGCACGAGAGAGCGAGATAAATGATAGGAAAGGAACAGGAAAGGATAGAACAAAGGCAAGAAAACCAGCAAAAAAAGAGAAAGAAACAGGCCTAAGTGGTGGAGGGGGCACAGAGAGTGGAAGAGTGGCCACTTACCTCGCTAGGCCAGGACACGTGTTGTGAAAGAGCCTTGTGGCCTTGGTTGCGAGAGGTGCTTTGGCTTACCAGACAGCTGCAGCCAATCAAAGGCAGGGGAGGGGGTTGAGGGAAGGAGGAGGGCAGGGGAAGGGTCGCAATCAGAAAAACAGAAAGCAGAGGGGGTAAAGAGTCAGAGAGAGCGAGAAAAATGCATGGGAAAGAAGAGAAAAAGCAAGAAAACAGCAAGAAAGCAGGAAACCGGCCTCAGTGGAGAATGGGGCACAGAGGGCGAGAGAGGGGGGAAAAGAGCACGAGAGAGCAAGAGAAATGCATGGAAAAGGCATTGGGCAAGGTCAAGAAAGAAAGAAAGAATGAAACAGGCCTAAGTGGAGGAGGGGGCACAAAGAGTGAAAGAGTGGGTACTTACCTCACCAGAACAGAACACAAGATTTGAAAGAGTGTCCTGGCCTTGGGCGGGAGAGGTGCTTTGCCTTCCCAGACAAGTGCAGCCAATCACGGGCAGGGGAGGACAGTGGAGGCAGCGGAGGGGTCACAATCAGGGAAAAAGAGAGCACGTGGTACGAGTAAAAAGTAAAAGAGCGCAAGAAAAATGCATGGAATAGGTGAGAGAAAAGGCAAGAAAATGGCAAGAAAGCTGGAAACAGGCATCAGTAGAGGAAGGGGCACAGAGGGCGATAGATGGGGAAAAGAGCACAAGAGAGCAGGAGAAATGCATGAAAATGAGATACAAATGGCATGAAAGCAGGAAACAGGCCTAAATGAAGGATGGGCACAGAGGGTGAGAGAGGGGGGGAAAGAGCACGAGAGAACAAAAGAAATGCATGAAAAGGGCAAGGGAAAGGAGAGAAAAAGGGCAAGCAAGCCAGTAACAAAGAATGTAAGAAACAGGCCTAAGTGGAGGAAGGGGCACAGAGAGGGAAAGAGTGGGCACTTACCTCGCCGGGCCAGCACACAGGATGTGAAAAACAATATGCCAAACAGATATTGGAAAAACATTAAGGGTCATTCTAAGATAGGGGGACTCAACGAAAAGAGGAGTTCTACAAGGGGAATCCATCGGACTGAAACACCTCCTGAGAGAAATACAAATAGCAGCAGTGGCTCAATTACAATCTCATTCTTAAAGTGAATTTTCACTCTTTAACAGAGTAGAGGTGCCGTGGATTCTGATTCAATTACTGCTTACAGAGAAGATGCCATTTTCTGACCATTTGTACCCATCTCTACAAGGTCTAGAAAACGTTCCCCTATCTGAGCAAGACTACTAGCTAGGAGAGTATTAATGACATTTCATAAGATGTTTTAAAATCAAGATCAAGAACATTAATTGAATTTTCAAACAAAGATTCCTTGAAGACGTCCATGAATCAATGAACTTGGAAAACTTTAGGCTTCACAAATAATGTTCTTCTGTTCCATTAGGACTTCGTAATGAAGAATAGATTACCAATGTGTGCTTTTGTCAAGTTACATGACATTTTCATAAGCAACAAATGGTTTCTACTGATAATGATCAAGTCACACACAGATGCAATTTAGCTAAAAGTGCAGGACAAGTCGACTTTAAATTGTGCAACCTTACAGTTTATACAATTTCAAATACATTATTAGTTGCATATTTTCAACCACTTCTGTCACTGAAAAAACAAATAAAGATCTTGATTCATCACAAAAACATGAATGATATACATATATTAATGATTTATTAACATTTATCACTTATGTATAGTTTGCATCTTTTCACAACTCTATCATGTATGAAGTGGCAGAAATATAAATGATATCTCTGGATTCAGAGTACTCTTATGAATCTGAAAATGTACGTATTACCAATATTAGTTATCCATGTAGAGAAGCATTTGAAAAATGAATATTCCAGTGTAAAATTGATTTCTCACTCCTGAGTCGGGAAGCTAGTTTGTAGCTGACATATGCTTCATGTGACATATAGAATTCAGTGGGCCAACAGAAGCAAAGAGGCAGATCCTGGTGGGTGTGAGAAAGTGAAGGGAATCTATCACAGGGTCTATCAAATCCAAAATGATGTGTCCAATTATGCTGTGTAGGTGGGGATTGCTGGGTTTTTAAGCACAAACACATAAGAAGATGAGAGAGTTGCTGGAAAAGCAGAAAAGCAAGACAGACCGTCCATCAGAAGAAACGCAGATTGGGTTCCAGCTGAATGTAGCTGATGGGGACATTTCTTTAAAAAGGCCTGTTCTGGACTTGATTGAATGGAGATGCATTTCCCAAAAGCATGTCGAGATTACTCGAGAGGGATTTCGGAGAAGGTGAACAGACTTCAGGGAAACCTTATCTGATGGAGCTGCCTTTGACCAGCCAGTGTCCTTACCTGTCCAAGTTTGTGAAAGACAAACAGAAAGTGAATACCAAGCCCATATTGCTTTAGACATTTGTCCCAAACATTAACTAAATCCGCGATAGCAATTAAAATGATTTTGTGACTTTTGTTTAAATGTACACCAATGGAAAGGGGAATATAGTGCAAGGTGAATGTGTTTTGTGATTTGCAATTAATAAAAATTGAAGCCCAAAATTGTAACATCATAATAGGACTTTTCGCCTGTAATTTGGGATGTTGAGATGCTTTTGACATCTCAAATTGAAATCTTGAACAATAAGTCCCTAGTCAATGAAGTAATTCAAATCTATTTCTTAATGAACACATGGAACTGGAGTGCTATGAGTGGGAACTTAATTCCTTTAAAATGGTGAGTGAATTAGGCTTTTCGGTCCAGGCATTCAAAATGTGGCAAAAACCCTGCAAAATCCAAGCCTTCACCATTATGTGCAAGAAGCTGTCAAGTAGCTTTTATCCCCAAAGTAGCAACCAATAGTTTGTCAATTACAGTATCCAACATTTTAGCTTAAATCAGCCTCAGAATTGGAGATCCATTTTATAAAGCAAGCATATTTTCCTGGTGGCAATACTTGTGAATAGCTTCAGAGAAAAAAAGTAAATTGGTTTGTTTTATATGCTTTATTCTGAATAGTACATTCCCTTTTGATTTCAGGGAGGCGTGGGTTTAAGGTAGACCTAATTCTGTATTGCAGATTGTTTAATTTAATTTTTGTGAAACCATCACTATCAACTTTTGTGCCTGCATATGCTAAAGTATCTGAGCACATTGTCTACAGTATTCATTCCTTTGCTTTTCTATGTATGGATGTTTTGTGAAAATGCAAAGTAGACAGGATATTGTTGGTTAAATTAACATTTTAGTAAGATAATGGTCAGCATATCCATTTTCATTGTAATCTGAAGCTCTTTGTAGTGTTTTAAAGGTGGCTTCCCTAACATTTGCAGTTAGAGGACCATCTGCATTTCTTTGATTCATTATTTTAAATAAAACAAAATATTATGATCAAAACAGCCCATTTCTTGTGCCAGATTTTGGGGGTGGTATTGTTACTGTGGGGGATTAAATTGGGGAGAACCAATTATAAAAGTAAATATACATTTCTTAGATATATTTATTTAGATTCCTTTTGTGTTTACTCCAAATGGATTGTATTTTATTGGTCTAATTTCCCCCCTACATGTTCTCCAGGATCCAGTGTTTGAGTTGACGGGTTCTCAGTTTGTCCTGTTGTTTCCTCTGGTGACACTTTTGTCCCTGTGAGTATTGCAAATGTTTTTGTGGTAGTGTAAGGTATTTATCCATGTTGGAAATATACAAGGCTAAGACAATCATCAGACAGCATTCGAACTTGTCAAGTGCAGGATACTGTCCTGTCAGAGACCAACACTTCAACTGTCTAGCCATGCATTGTTAGGTGGTTTTGGTATTGTTTTTTAATAACCCTTTGGGGGCCCCTAATGCTTACTGATTGGGCAGTCTGCAGGCTGGACCAGATTTTATATCTTGCAGATTGCCCAGAACACTATTGAAACTAATGCAGAGCATACCCTCATCCAGGTGAGATACAATACCTTTAAAGATGTGCAACTTGGGCTATTCAGTGCATTATGGTCCCTCTAACCTCATTTAACTCGGTGTTCAGGGCCCCTGATGCACAGTACAGAACTTTCTACAGGTCTATAAATCTATAGCGTTACATGCTCCAGGGTTCGATTGTGGGCCACTTTTTCATTGGTACCTGTGCCCAGAACGCCTTTTTACAGCATTCATTTCTAAGTAGGATGTAGCTATTACATCTGCCAGACAAGCCTTCGAATGTGCTGCCACAAGAAACATATGTCCATCCAAAACCAGAAGAATCTGGGTGACATTGGGTCACATATACAAGTTTAGACTGATTGAAACAACTCTGTGGGCCAAGGATGTCTGTTAAAGATCAGATAATATTGGAGAAATTGCTGCGCCTTTAGCCACACGAGTCAGATATTTTGTAGAGCAGTCAAGAGCCACTAGTGCTATTGATTCACATTGTTCTGATAAATAGGATTCCATCCATTGAAGAGCCAGAACAATCATCCCTCATCTGGCAGAGACAATTGAGATGTATCTAGTAGTCAAAAGTGCTGAATGCAGCTGTAAGGGTGCTGGGTCATCTTACTGTACCATTCTTTTGAGGGCCTTTTACCTCTTCATTTAAAATAAGCATTGGCAGTGCCAATAGTTTGGGCGTTTACTGCTGTTCTTTGCATTTTGCATTGATAGGTACCAGGGTGCAAGAAGGAGAGCAAAGTTTCAAAGGAGGATGTGCACACATGTAAAATCTTTATAGCCACATGGTAAGCCGAAAGAATATCATTGGGGCTTTCATTTTCACATCCTGAATGGTAAACTATGAGTCCCACATTGCAAGATAATGTCAAACTGAAAATCTATTTACGCCCACTGTACTTTCAGTGATTTAAGACCTACGATAGAAGAAGATGTGTAATGAACTTAGATAGCTATGAAGATTTTGGGGGGCGCTGTTGAGCAGCCGAGGAAAATGGCTGCCTAGCCAGTAAGCTCCGTCTCTGCCCACCGGAATCCGTTGGACATCGGCGCTAATTCGCACACCCGCCCAACGAAATTGCCACGATTCTTACCCTCTCATTCTCCTGGTTACGTGGCCGAAATCTGGACAGAAAACGGTGCTTGGGGCCGGTGTGGTGAACCTCGGGGCCTGCGGCGCAGTGCGGCCTTCTTGCGAATCCTTGTGGAGGCAGCTTGCGGCCACCAGACACACTGCTCTCGCTGTCCCTGAAGGGCCGCCGCCCGCGGGCTCCCTTCGCCGCCTCATCGCCTGGCGGCAACATTCCCCCGCGAGTGCCCTGAAGAGTGGGGCTTCGTTTGGTGCACCCCCCACCCTGCTGCTGGTCCGGCGGCGGCCGGGAGCTCGGGACGGCTGATCGGCTCCGGCTGCCACGGACTGGGTTGGAGCCCCCCTGCACCCGTGTGAGGTTGCGGCCTCTCTGTCCTGGCCTCGATCTCCCGGCGGGCTGTGAAGGCTTCCCGATACCGACCGCGAGGCGTGGGCGCTGCCCCCCTGGCAGTCCTCTGTGGCTGTGGACTGGTGGCTCCACCCGGGGGCCTACCCGCACAGCCCCATAGACGTGCCTGGCCTGGAGGCATTGGCCGGGGACCGCCTCGTAGGCGACGGCGGCGCTCTCCGCTGGCTGGCCGTGCTTCTACGCTACATCGGCCCCGCATCTGGACCTGGCCTCGTGGGGCGCGGCCCGACCCCGTGGGGGAGAATCATGCGCTGTGAAATGCACAGGTCCAGCCACCCTGAAGGCTGTAAGGTGGGTGACTGTGACTGGACTGCGCCCCTCTGCTCCACGCTAGCGGGGCCCCCTGCACTCCCCTGCACTGCATTCAGCGTGTGCTCATGGATGCTTGCCCTGCTTCTCCCCCAACTCCTGCTGCTTAAGGCGCCTCAGCCCTCCACGGGACATCCCCTGGACATTGACTCTCCGACAACTCCTTGGACTCGTGACATCCTCATGTGGCTGCCACCTCATAGGGCTCCAGGTACTGGGCTGCAACTCCTGGGGTGCGGATAAAGGCTGGGTCTCCCCACCCAATCAACCTGTACCGCTGAACACGGGGGCACCTGAAGGAGGCCCCCACCTGCATCACTAGCGGTTCTTTGCTCAGCGCACCCAAACCACACTCGGAGTGATACGCATAACACAAGGCTAGCCGGCCCTCCCTGGCCACAAGGCTAGCCGGCCCTCCCTGGCTCACCCCCAACTGCAGCTCCGCCACCATTGCCTCGCTACCAGCTGGCTTCTACACCCTGGCTGTACAATACTACGCCTACTGCTCTTGAGCGACTCACGTGCCGCAACCACAGTCCTACTACCGCCCTACCATCGAGGATCTATCCTGGGGCCACCACCAGTCCTAGCCAAGTAGGCGCTACCTCCCTCCACTGCAATGCCCAGCAAGACGCGGCCCGACGGTAAAGTAGGCGCCATGGACAGGTTCGCCAAGATAGCGCCTAGAGCGGGCCAGGCATCGTCCTCTGCGCCACAGGAGGAGGATGAATGCAGTCCAGACCCCCCTCAACCAGACCTCTCCACGATGATGGAATCCATGGCAAAAAAATGTGCTGCCTTCCACGAAAAGCTGGATGACATCAACGCAAATGTAGCCTCCCTGAGAGCGAAGATTGATCAACACAGGGCCAGAATCACAAAGGCTGAGCAAAGGATAGGGACCAATGAGGACAACGTTCATACCCTACAAAGCACAGTCTCAGAACTTGTCCATGACATGAAGCAGGTCAAAACTAAGTGTGATGACCTAGAATCGAGGTCTCGGAGAAATAATGTCTGCATAGTGGGGGCTCCCGAATCTGCACTGAAGGGCCGCATGGAACTTGCGGTCGAACAACTCATCAGAGACCTCCTGGACAACCCGGCACTCTCACCATTCTTAACTGTGGAAAGGGCACATCGCTCCCTGGCACCCCGGCCTAAACCTGGGGATTTCCCCAGGCCAATAATTGCAAAACTATTGAGTTATAAGGACAGGGACCATATCCTCCGATTGGCCAGGGAGAATTCACAAGTCATCAGGATTTTCCCGGATTTTTCAGTGGCAGTGCAGGCGGAGAGACGACAATTCAATGGGGTGAAGAAAATGTTGAATCGAGTATGTGATGCTTTTCCCTGCTCGCCTCAAATTCACCCACCGCAACAAACACTACTTTTTCACGGTCCCGGATGAAGCCGTCAAGTACATCGAGGCGCAGATCCCACTGGCAGATCATCCTGAGGAACGGATGGAAGACGACTAATATCTGGATTCCCGGGCTCCCGTAGTGGCTCCCAGTGGCTGTGGTGTAATGACTGTTGGCTTCCTTGTTGGGCTCAAGGCTCCCCCTTCTCTGTCCTGTGGCGGGCCCACCGTGGCCCAGCACCACTGCAGCGAGCGCATAACTTATTGAGGGGGACGCACTATGGGCTCATCTAATTGTAACACCACTCACTGGGCCCGAACTCCGCAAAACTGAACATCACTGTGGTACACTGTCCTTGGAGGTGCAAGCTATGACTTCGCTGCTCTAAACCATGAGGGTCTTTGCCTCGTAATCTAAGTGTTCTAGTATCCTCTCTTTGCAACCGTTTGTTCATCAGCTGATTTCCAGTCCTATATGATATTATTGAAATTGGTATTAGTACACGTGGGCAGAACGGCAGCGGCAGCCCCCACTGCAGCTGCGATCCCCTCTGAGTCTAAATGTTTATGTTTTGGCCCCGATTGGGCGAGTTCCCCTGCGCTGCCGAATTGGGGTTGGCGCGCAGTTGTTCAATGTAAGGGTGAGTATCTACACACTGCTGGTTGGGCCAGGGCGGTGAGGGTGGGGGGTGAAGAAGTTGGGGCAGGTTATATACAAAATGGCGGAGGAGTTAAGACTGGGTCCAAAGGGTGGCACCCTTATGCTAATACAGCACACACGGCGGGAATCAGCGGCAGATGCTCTACTTGGGATGTTCCGTAAATTGGTAATATGGCAGTCAAAATGATGTCATGGAATGTTTGGGGGCTGACAAATTTCACGAAGTCTCGTAGGATTGCGGCCTATGCTCAAAGGCATGGGGTCAAGGGCCTCCTATTACAGGAGACGCACGCTCTGAAACACTTATCGTCCAATATAGCACATACCTGGGGTCTCAATAGATACTATACTCAATACTCTACTCAAGCTAGGGTAGTCCTGACCCTTATCCATAAGTCCTTAACTTCACACTCCGCACGTCCCACATTGACACTGAAGGCAGATATGTCATTCTACACTGTACCTTAGCTCATGAGGAATGCTTGCTGGTCAACTTATACGCGCCCAATACTGACTCCCCCGAGTTTTTTGACAATGTGGCCTCCATTCTAATGAGATAACTAGATATCCCCATCATATGGGGGGGACATGAATCTGATAATTGATAATGTCCTAGACAGAACAAAAGCCACTCGCAGATCCACAACGCGTGCTGCCGGGCGACTCCGCATACATATGGACTCTCTAAATTTACACGATATATGGAGGACTCTCCACCCCCACGAAAAGGACTATACTTTCTATTCCACGGTACATGATAGTTCCTCACGAATTGATCTGTTCCTGCTCTCTGGTGGTTTAGTGGGTAGAGTCTCGGACGTCAGGATCCTTGCACGCACGCTATCTGATCATTCCCCTGTGCTACTACAGATCCAGCTTGGTAACACAGGGCCAACACGTCCCGCTTGGCGCTTTAAGTCTGCCGCCTTGGCTGACATTGTATTCAAAGCTGAGATATTAGCGGACATTACCACATTCTTTGAAAAAAACAGTGCATCTGACACATCAGAGGGGGTCAGGTGGGAGGCATTCAAGGTCTACATGAGGGGGATGTGCATCTCCAAGGAAGCAGGTGTCCTGAAAGCTATAAGGCAAGACCTGAATAACTCTGAAACCAAGCTAAAAGCCCTAGAACGGGAATATCTCGCTACTCCGTCCCCGGGGATCCTAGCAGGGATCAGAGCTGAGCTGGAACAGTTCGAGTCACACGCCATGAGAGAGGTGCAATACCATGCTCGTCCTGTCGCCGCCCGTAGATATGGAGAGGGGGACAGACCGGGTAGAACCCTGGCTAGGCTGGTGCGAGCGGAGAGAGGCAAGACTCGGATTGATTGCATTACAGACAAGCAGGGATTTAGGCACTGGTCTGACCAATCCATCCTTGACATATTTGCTAGCTTTTATGCCAATTTATATGGTCCCCAGCCTGGACGCTCAAACCAGGACTTGGAGGACCTACTGGAGAGCATCCCTATGACTCTTATTTCCCACGACACCGGAGAACGTCTTGAAGCCCCGTTCACTCTGGAGGAGATAGTCCAGGTGATATCTGATCTTCCCAAAAACAAGGCTCCTGGCCCGGATGGGCTCACCTCTGAGTTTTACCAGGAGCATGTGGCCACTCTGGCACCAGCGCTACACGGGGTCTGGACCGAGGCGCTTCGATTACATATCCCCCCCCTCCTTAAGAGAAGCCTTAATAACAGTCCTCCCCAAACCTGGGAAACCCCCGGAGCAGTGCGGGTCCTATAGACCCCTATCCCTCATTAATACTGACATGAAAATCTTTGCCAAGATAATCGCAAACAGGTTTCTCCCCTTCATGACCCACATGGTTCATCCGGACCAGAGTGGGTTCATTCCCGGTCGGTCCACGGCACTCAACATCCGTCGCCTATTTAATGTGATGTCCAGGATTGACCCGAGCGCTGATGCTATAGCGGTAACTATAGATGCCCAAAAGGCCTTTGATATGGTCTTGTGGCAATACCTGTGGGTATCATGATCTCTGCTTCCAAAAGGTCAGGACTTACCCAACTCCCTTGGAAGCAGACCCATAACCCAGGTTCCGAGTGCCAACCAGTCCCAATTGGGACCTTTTGGACCCTGTCCTGGCGCCAGTGGCACCAGGCTCATAAATATGCCCAGTCCCAGCGCTGGAAGCGCCGGGCTCATAATGCTTAGGTGGACTTACCTGCAGCAGACCATGCTGCTTACTTACCTGCCAGTTGAGCCTCTAATCCTCTTCTGTTTGGGACTACTTTTCCTGTTGGGTGGGGCAGGAGCCACTCCCTAGGTTCAGAACACTGGAACTCTTCTGGAAAGCAGGAACTCTTTTCTTACCTAGGCGAGGCTGTGGAAGGAGACCCCTAAGCACTACAGGAGGCTATTTAAACCACACCCAATGGATGAATCTTGCTTTGCGTTATTCTGCATCCTCTGCAGCAGAACGCTCATAGTGTCTTCTGCATCTGATCCTGGGCCTAAGGGAAAAAGGCTTTCCATCCTGAATCCAGTCTTCAGCAACACCTATAAAGACAAGAAAGAACAGGTTAGCATTACGGTCTTCAGTGACAGCGCTTCTCTTACCTGGTCCATCGGCTGTCACCAACGCCTTGCGCTGCATTCCGGCATCTGAAAGACAAAGGCTTACCTACTCTTCGCGTGCTCCGGAGGTCTTCGCACTGCATTCCGGCATCTGAAAGACAAAAGCTTACCAACTCTTTGCACGCTCCGGAGGCCTTCGGCGCTGCATCCCGCATCTGAAAGACATAAGAAGGTGCGTTTAAAGACATTGGGTAACTTTATTACTCACGTGCCAGTACTCCTTCCCACGCCGAACCCAGTGGGTATTCCGGCACCCTTCAGCAGCTCCGAACTTGTACCTGCAAGATAAAAGGACAGTTAGTGCGCATCGTGAAGCAGGCAACAAGTGCTTACTTACGTGCTTCCAGGCGCTTCTATTCCTCACACGGGTTCCAACCTCAACTCACTTCACCCCGTCATCCGCCATCGCCGGAACCCTGCAAAACAAGAGACATCATTACAAAAGACTTTTAAAGACATTTGAAATACTCGGAACTTACCGTTCGTGCAGTAAACGACGGACAGCAGTCCTCTGAGGTCAAGAGGCCTGCACCCTTATCCAGTGAAGAAACTGGTTACGGCACCCTGCCCCGAGGCAGATGGAGAGCTCGGCGTTCACTTACCTAAGGTGAGAGCGTTAACCTTTGGGGTTCTACAGGAGAAGAGAAGGGGAAGGAGAGAGAGCCACCCAATAACCCCAGTTCATTAATCCCATATTTTCTATCTACAGACATCTTACTCTTCGAGTCAGACATACAGTGCACAGAGGTCCAGCCCAAAGAGCCAACCGTGTGTTACACATCACCTTTGAAGATACGGTATTCGCCCAGTCAAGACCGGCGCCTCTGCGGGAATCAGGTGAGCGTTACAGTGGGCTGTGCTGGAGAAAATGGGTGTAGGCCCAAACATGGTCTCTTACATAAAGCTCTTATATACGGATCTGTTAGCTAGGGTCCTTGTAAACTCTGTTCCCTCCTCCCTCTTTAAGCTACACCGTGGGACGCGCCAGGGCTGCCCATGCTCCCCCCTCCTCTTTGCACTCGCCATCGATCCCATGGCGGCCAATGTTAGAGGGTGTCACATCAATAAAGACATTCGGTTAATTGACGCACCGGAAATCATCTCACTTTACGCGGATGAAGTGCTCCTGTATATCAGAAACCCCTCCACATATCTGGACCCGATCATCCGCGACATTACTAAAATAGGCACGTACTCCGGTTTTACAATAAACTACTCTGAATCTGAAATTTTCCCTCTCACTGTAGCAACTCAACAACCAACATGTGAGTACCCCCTGCGCTGGTCCCCGGAGGGAGTCAGGTATCTCGGGGTTCAGGTGTCACTAACCAAACCGTCCTTACTAAAGGACAATTATGAGGCCGCGGCTCAGCTCATTATTTCCAAGTTTTCCAAGTGGCGCAATTTACCGATATCCCTAGCGGGTAGACTCTCCCTGATAAAGATGATAGTGGTTCCCAAGCTCCTCTACGTATTCACTAATGTACCAGTCTGGCCCGGGAAGCAATACTTTAAGAGGGTCCACTCGGAGTGCGCCCAATTTCTCTGGCACTCGGGGTCAGTCCGCAAGAAGTGGCAACACATGGCAGTACCATATGATAAAGGGGGGTTCGCGGCACCGGACCTACGGCTGTACTGGAATGCGGCACAGGCCCAACACGCCTCTCATTGGTACGCATTTCAGAATCCACCCCCGCATGTAAAACTCGTGAAAATGGCAGGGGGTGGGACCAATATCATGACCCTATTGTTACACCGCACGCTCCGAACAGACGCCGAGGCAGACCCGGTGACCACCACGATCAGGGCTTGGAATGCTATTCTGTATTCTGAACAGGAGCCACACCCGTACTATAAGTGGCTTCCCATGTGGCAATTTCCCGGACTCTCCCCCACACACGACCAGCACCTCTCACGACACTGGGAAAATCTTGGCTACCGAGCCCTGACTGACCTCTTCCCAGATGGTAGGTTTGTCACCCCTCAAACATGGCGACCAGAACACACTAACTCCCTGCTTGAGATGCTACAGTATTACAGGCTCCGAGCTGCGGTTCGGGCTATGTGGCCCTCATACCCAGACGAGCCCTCAGAATCGCCCAAACTCCGATACATAGCAAACTCTGCGGGGTTCAAGGGTGTGTTATCCAATTTGTATAAAATGCAGCTGGGAAGAACAATGATTGGGTCCCTCAAACCACGTGAGGCGCGGGCTAGGGAGCTTGGAATGGAAATAACTGATGGACTTTGGGGTAAAATGTGCGCACATACACGCATGGTCTCCCTTAGCACCAGATTCCGCTGCATACAATTCAAGTTCCTCAACAGGCTCTACTACACACCGTATAGAGTGGCGAAATTCACAGGTACCCTGTCTCATACATGCCCTAAATGCAAATCTTCCGAGGCAGATCATATGCACATGTTCTGGGCCTGCCCTGCAATCAACACATTCTGGGTGGCTGTGGCGGAGGCGCTCTCCGAAATAATAGATTCCCCGGTGGACATGAACCCACTTGCCCTGTTGTTTGGTATCTGGGAGGGGGAAAATGCAAAGAACATGTCTAAATTTTTTAATGTGAGCTCCATTGTTGCTAAAAGATGTATATTGCAAAGATGGAAGCGCCGCAACCCCCCCACCCTCATGATGTGGCTCAAAGCCCTTACCTGGATACAAATGTGCGCAGAGGAATACATTGGATCCTTGCCACCCACATCACGCCCCAAAAACGCGTGGTCAGAATTCTGCAGCTACCTGAACAATAGAGACGGAGTGGAGTGGAGGTCTACTCCTCCCCTAACACGGCTCACTATGCCATGAAACTATAATTCTTCTTCCTCTCGTCCTGTCTGTGCCACTCCAAGACACTAATCGTTCTTTTCCGATGAAGGTGTGCCCAGCCGTGTTGTGCGGCTGTTTGTGTTGCGATTTTGATTGATTACTGCCATGTAACCTGTACTGTGCCTGTCTTAACTTTCTGCCAATAAACAAAGTTTAAAAAAAAAAAAAGATAGCTATGAAGATTTTGTCACAAACCCTCCAGCTCGCTGTAGTTCATGATGTTGAAAACATTTGATTCGTGATTTAAAACAACCTTTTTTTTGCATGTCAAGATATTAGACATCAAGGATATAAACACATCTTTAAATTTGTGCTTTTTGTTGCTCACTTTAGCCATCACAGATATGCAAGGTCACTGGAGCTTATGAGCTATTTGAGTTGGAAATGTTCCATCATGCATATGAAAGGTTCTGCCCCTGAAATCCAACCAGAAGCACTTTTAAAAAAGGGGACGTAACAATAACATCATGGAATATGTGTGGCTTCCAGAAATTGGTAGGAGGCACCTCAATGTCCCTTAATTTGGCAAATGTTATCGCTTTACAAGAGACCATGGCTATGGGCTCCTTCAAACTATTTGGGTTTTCAACATATTGCAAGCCAGCAACGCCTGGTGCAAAAGGGAGGCCAAAAGGAGGGTTGGCAGTGGCCATAGATTCAACCTGGGACTGAACTCACTGCGAGGTAGAGGTTGATTCACCGGATTTAATGGCTATTCATATAACGACCTCACGGCCCAGCCCAAATCTCCTATGTATAAATATTTATGGAAACCAAGGTAAAGAAAACGCGATGGCTCGCCAGGCCGTGATTGATACACTGGCTGCGCAAATTTGAGAACGCAACTTTAATTGTGGCAGGAGACTTCAATGACATCTGTGTGCCGTCTCAGGCGAATCTGCTGATGGGGAAGACCAAATCCAGGGGTGAACAAACAGGAATGCTGTTGAATATTTTTATGACTGACTAGGACCTTTGCCCCTGTACTCCTACAGAAGAAGAGACAAATGATTTCTATACTTGGAAAAGAGGAAATAGGAAATCATGGATTGACTATATTTTCCACAGCCCGGAGCGGAGTGGTAAAAGTGACTGTTTAACCATTGGAGAGGATTTGGGATCCACCATCAACCCATATAGCAAGGGGAAGCAGAGCTATCAGATGGAATCGGAGCGCCTGCAGATTTTTCATGTATGTATGGGGGGACGAACTGGAGCACATGGTAGAGCAGGGAGAACATTTTACACCCTGAAATTACAACAATTAGCTTCTTGCCTGCATGAATTTGTTGTCAGACAGGGGTCAAATGCAGGAAATTGTTTCTCACATAAACACACATGACAAGCGTATTCAGAAAATGAAAGCGGCAAAGGGAGTGGACAGTAGAGCATGTCGCAGTAAGTCCGCCTCTTATCACAATTTCTGTGAAGGAAAGTGGAAGATCCAAGCAGGCTTTAAACGTAAGGTGAAGTTAAATAAGAGGGAAACCTCAATTAATAAAAATCTAGAGATGGTAGGAAAAAAGGCCTCCATCCATATTTGGGCTTTGATGGGAGGAACGTTGGGAAAACCCTTCCTAATTTAGGAAATATGCTTTACCGGAAAATGAGCCTAAATGGGTCCCAGAAAGAGAGGGAAGGCATAAGAAAGATGCCTCTCCATGGGAGGTAGAGGATGTCTTTTGGGCTAAACCAAAGCTAAACCTTCAAGAGTGCCTGGCCCAGATAACATCCCGCCTATTATCATCAAAGGGAACAGGGAAATCTGGGACCTCCCCCTATGCCAGCTTTTCCAACATGAATGGGGGACTCAGCAGGTGCAGGATACCTGGAAACAATCGCTAGTAGGCCCCATATATTAGAAGTGGGACAAACAAAACCAGTCAAATTATAGGCCCATATCACTATTGGATTTGTCCAGTAAAATCTTTGAATCCCTGCTGCTGAGGGATCTCAATACCCAACTTAATAAACATAACCTCTTGTCCAATTGCCAAATAGGCTTCAGAGCAGGGATGGGTACCCCACTTAATGCATTCAGGTTAGCTCACATGAGGGCTGCAGGCAAAAAGAAATCTGTGGGCACAGTTTACATGGCCTCAATCGACATGACTAGTGCCTTTGACACGGTCAGTCGAGGGAGGCTATGGCAAAAGCTATCGTTGGCAAGGCTGCCAACTCATTTGGTGGGGTTGCTGAAACTGCTACATGTGGATACTGAACTAAGAGTACGCTTCGACAGGGTCGGGGCAATGACTGCACCGATTAAGACCTTTGTGGGGCCGAGGCAGGTCTTTGTGCTGGCGCCAACTCTCTATAATGTATATATGGCAGATCTAGAGAGAGTATGGAAGGGAGGCACAAACAATTCAGTCAGGTCGGGCTCAGTCACGCTTGACTGGATTGCGTTTGCCGATGAGATTGTCCTATTTGATCTCACGCCCATTGGCCTCCAGCGGAAACTGCTGTTGTTCCACTCATATGCGGTGGAGAATAAATTAAAAACAAATGCCACCAAATCAAGAGTTTGCATCTTCACGACAAAGAAAAATCCCAAGGTAATGGTATGGCAGGTAGGAGATGAGCCCTTGGAATGGGTATCTGCACTGATATACTTAGGGTATGAAGTGCTAAATACCTGCTCAAAAAGGGGGTCAATTATATCTAAAATACAAATATGCCCAATGAAGCAAGTTTACGCGCAGCTATGCGCCTACTCTTTGACCCCATTGACTCAATTCTATCTTATGCAAATTGAACCAATAATACTCTATGGTCTTGATATCAACTTCACTGACCTGGGGGAGAGTCTAGATGTAATACAAGGCATGCTTTGGAAGAACGTACAAATTGTATATCATAGAAATTAGGATTTTAAATGGACAGTCCTGATGACAATACATGGTGCTAATCACAACATTAAAAACAAGATCCTGTTAGCTAAAGAACAAAAGCTTATCTTCCTTACCCAAAGTGACAAGAGAGGTCTTAACGAAGCCATAGAAAGGCATAAAATATGACCCCCAGTCTCGTAAGACATACCTCCTGTACCACCATAGAGGAGGCACTACTCAGTTGCAATGCTAAGGTTTCATACTTTCCAGATGCCATAACTATCTGGTGTATATAACTATACAGTTATATCCACTTCAAGTAAGATTAGTAAAAACATTGAAACTAGTACCTTATGAAAGGACAGAGAGATCGGGATCCATCTTATCCTCCTTGTTTTATCTATGAGAGCCACACTAGACTCCATCAATCAGCCTAGATGATAAACTCTAGATTGTATTCAGCATCCTATACTATTTCGCATATATCTAGCCAAATAATAAATCCAAAAAAAGGACTGTCTTTGTTTTTCGTCTTTACTTCCTCCAAGATGGCAGGCAATATCCTTTTTGCCAGTAGTGAGTTCTAATAACAAACACAAGACTCCACCTATTAGAACAAGCCACAATGCCATGATTTAATAACTGCATTCAACCATTCGACATATAGACATATTAGACATATAGACCATGATGAGAAATGTTTTTGTTAACCGGTTGTCTTTAACTAAACATTTTCATTTTTTTCGTTTTTTTCTGTTTTCCGAATACCAAAAATAAAAAAAAGGACTTTCCCAATTCATTCAATTATGAACGTTTCTCATTTGTTTTGTGTCTTGCATCTCAACTTATGGGAAATAAAAAACAATGAGAAAAAAACAAAAAAAGGTTCTCCCCCTAATCAAAGAAATGCGTTTGCAACCTGAGCACCTTAAGGACCATCAGAGCCATGGAATGTGTGTGTGTGCCTGCCTCGCTGTGACCTGGGAAACTGGCAGGGCTTGAATGTCCTCTCTGAGCCATTTCTATAGTTGGCTCAGGAGAAAGCCTTGGGGCACGTTTCTTAAGCCTTTGAAATAAAGTGCGCTCTGTAAAAGCAACCGAACTAGTGGTATGCTAACAATCATTTATATTACACTTCCATCTCTGATTCTTAACACAGACACTGCAGGCCAAGTGTGCCACAAACCTTTCTCTCCCCTTTCCTCTTCCCCCAATGGTAGCAGAAGATGGTGTCATATAACTCTCCCTGTGGCTCTGAAGAGGCACCAGATGGGGGCCTAACTCCCACGCGAAGCAGGAGCAGGGTGATCGGCACAGGAAGGTCCATCGCCCCGTCACACATCATCGCACACTGCCCATTAACCCATTCAGCGCTCAGTTGCACACACTCTCAAACACGGACTGACAATTGGTGACTGAAACCTTTAACCTACAACTAACTACCCTAATCCCAACTTGGTGAAATCGCTTACTTTATTAAAGCTCCCTGTGACATAAACGCGTTTGATGTGTGCAGTTTCCCCGTTTCCCCCAGTTAGTAGTTATCCGTCCGGACCTTTATTTCTTCCATGGCCATATAGGAGCGGGCTGATCGGTGCCTTTCATTTACCAACTCAACCCTGCATAAGTCATACTTCACATACTGTGCCTCTCCAACCTGAAGAAGTCGTTTTAAAGAACACCCCTTTAATCATCAGTGTAACGTGATAGCCAAATCCATTTACAATACATAAATTAGGAGATCGATCTATTTTATTTGTATCGCGCTCCTACACAAGTGTTTCAGAGGTCGACAAAGGTGAGGGGAACAAAGTAGCACAAAAACAATGATCTTACTAGGCCCAGTGACGTTGAGAACACGCATGTGCATGGGAGAGGAAGAAAGGGAAAGTGCATGGGAGGGGGAGGAGGAGAGGTGCTGAGCAAGGAGAAAATAAATTTAAAAATAAATAAATAAATGCAACAAACAGTTGTAGTGCAGCCAGCAAGTGGCAAGTGCTAAGTATAAGGCAGCAGACAGGGTGTGCCAGATAAGTGCAGAAAAACAGGTGGGCGGGCACTGTAGGGTTACAGAAACAGATGCCAGTTCAAGGGATTGCCAGGAGGCAATGCGGGTGGGTGGCAGGATGAGCAGGTACCTGGGCCTGAAAGTCAGAGGGTGGCCAGGTGCAGAGTGCCAAGAGAGAACAAGATCAGCTGGGGTGAGGAGGAGAGAAGGCAGAAGCAAAGAGGAAGGTCTTGAGGTGCTTCCGGAACCGGAGATGGTTCTCCTCAAGTTTCAGAGAGGCAGGGAGGCTGGAGACACTCCCTATTTCCAATGTCAACCCTCCTAGGTGACAGGCCTGGCAGTCCTTCGGAAATGCTGTTTACTGCCCCCTTCCCAGCAGACCCAGCTCCACCTGGAGCTACTCCATGCACTCGCATGGGCGGTGCGGCCAGCAGCAGGATTTGTTTTGCTATGGACCGTCGTCCAAGTCTGGCGAAAAATACAATGACTACATAGTGTGGGAATGCGCTTCCCCTGTGTTTGTCAACTATTATACAACTGTATGATGAGTGCTGCTGGGGCATGAGGTGGATTAGTTCCGCGTCCGCGTTACCCTTGTTGGAGCTGAATGAGCTGTGGTTATCAGGGCGTGCATGTTCGTGCTGTGGGGGGTAGGGGGGGACTGCATCAAAATGCCGCTTTCTTATTCGCTGTTGATGTGACCCTATCCCGTTGCCGGGTTACACACGAAACCACCGTTCGTTCCTGATAAAAGCAGAGCCCCCCGTCCCATATTATGCTGTCATTTGCAACCAGCCCATACCATTGAAATTATATATGCGACACATTGCATTTAATTGATAAGAAAATACAAAGCAATCTTTTTCAGCAAGGCGCTGGTGTGGAAGGAGCAGTGTAAAGAGTTGATCACACTTCCTAAGGGAAGGGAAGGGAAGGTCAGAAGGAGCGCCGCAAATGCACGTTTAACGCTTCCACCCAACCCCCACTAACCAAAGGAACTATATAGGAATGTATTGCCTTGTTACAAGCCTGAGACTTGAGGCCCTGCCGCCGTTCCTGTCTATGGGCCTGGAGTCTAAACATTTGAGGGCTAAATCTGTGTGATAACTCAGAGCTTTTCCTGCTTCTGAGTGACACATTAAACACCTTCAAATTCGGAAGTAGCCACGGCTCCTATTTAGAGCAATGTGAAGCTGCACGGCTGCTGTAAAGCGCTATGTATTAACCCCTCACGCACAGGATTATGCGGCTTCAAGGCAAGAAAGGTCGTCACTTCTGCAATGCAGAAGGGCCTGTATCAGTGGCACACTTCCTTTAAGAAGGCCAGTAGTCGGTGAGGGGCTGTCGGGTGAGAACGCCACAGGGGGTGCAAGCATGGGTCGCGATCTTCTGATGCAGACCACTTCCCCATGGCAGTCCCTGTGCAGAGGCCCTGCACCTCCCCAGTGTTTCTCGGTATTATCGAAAATCACAGTGCCCTGAAGTGCTAACGGCTGACCTGCGCGCATTCTCCCCCTATTCACATGGATGGGCACTAGCAGGGACGCTCCACACCAGGCAAATGGCGCGTCTCCATTGATATGATATGATAGTTTATTTATATAGCGCCTATACACAATGCAAGGGAGGGAACAAGGGAAAATACAGCGACATTCTTACAGGCCATGAACAGTAAGGATGTGAAATTAACTATCGTACTCGGCCTGAGGACATTCCAGATAGCGCAAGAGCTAAAATATAGATAAGGAAGGGAGGGGGGGAGTGGGAAGGAAGTGGAAACAGACAGGCGACTACCGTACTAGGCCTGACGACATTTCTGGTAGAGCCGGAGAAAAACAAAAGGTGAGGGGGAGGGGTGCAGAAAGGGAGGGGAGGAACAAAACAAGCGACTATCGTACCAGGCTGACAACGTTTCAGATAGGGCTGGAGGGAGGGGGGACAGTAAGGGGATGGGGGAACGACAGACGAGGTAGCTATCATACTAGGTCCAGGGACAATTTTGAAAGAGTAAGTGCACAGATAAAGTAAGGGGAGGAGGGGAGGAGGTAGGAAAAATGAGATTCCGTCTGCTTTCACCAAACATCTTCCAAACTGCCCCACTCCCATATCATGCCTGCACCCCTGGGGGACAGGGTCCAGGCATCCAGTTTCTGGGGGCACCCAGCCGACAACTTCTGGAACAGGGATCACCCTGTTAACCCGTGGTCACGTGGGTGCACCATGGTCTGGGGGCACCCAGGCCTTTACACACGCACAGACAGAGTTGCCATGCAGGGTCTCTTGGATATGGTGTTTCTGGCTCTGGAAGCAGGACTTTCTACAGAACTACCAATGAATTGAATGAGTTTCGTGCCGCCTGTCAATAGAAACTCGGCACTGGTATCCTGGCAGCAGTGCTGTTAAGAGAACACTCCACAGCAGACATAGTCCGACAAAAATTCAACTAACACTAAGTATTGGCGCATACAAAACAAAATTCTAACAGCCATCTAGTTTTGTACATTTATTTTGCTCCAACTTCGGGGTGCCACACAGCTCCCATGTTACAGCAGAAGGCTGGCAGACGTGAGCGAGAGGGTGAAGGCCCAGCTGGTGCTTTGGCCATTTAATCACAGAGCGTCAATGTTGCCATGACAATGTCATACACGGTTACTGAACTCCCCTTTCTCCTTTCTTTACAGTACCAATGTTTTGGCATATTTGCAGCTCACGCCACAATGCGCCAAAAAGCAAAAATGGGATCACAGACATTTCCCCTGTCAAGAGAAAAAAGGAAAAGAAAAAATAAGAGTGTAGCATGCGTGTGGGGCGAGGAAGAAGAAGTGGTAGCCGGCACAGGGATAGCCCACTAAAAAGTATGCCATTGTAATTGGATGCTGATCTGCTGTGAGTTCTTATAATATCACTATTCCAAAATGTCACCATTAACCACTTGCACCGGCCATGCAGGACTTCCACTAGGACACCATTGCTGCATAGAGCTGTGAGCAGAGGCTCTCTACCGATAGATATTGGGTAGATGGGGTTACTGAGAAGCACGTCAGAAGCTACCTGCAACCCTTTTCCTCCCCATTCAGGCTCCCAGACCATGGTTCAGGTCCTTGTGATTTCACATCTGCAAGGCAGAAATGCCAGCCTGGCTGCAGTCGCTACTGAGAATCCCGCTCCGCAAATGCAGTCAAGCGCATTGCTGCATGTTTAATAACTGGACTCAAAAATTGAGCATATCACTCCAATCCAATTGCATTGGCTACCCATCCTGGGCAGAATACTGCTCGAGACAGCAAGCAGCACACATAAAGCCTGGTGGATTGCGCATACCGAGGAGCTGCACCAACCTCAGCCTTCACACTAAGTTATCCCACAAGGAAACAAGGAAAAAAACAAGAAAGCAGGCCTTCTTGTGCATGCCCCAACCAAATGGAACAGCATCGCAGTTTCAATTAGAGCAGCTTCCAAACTCCTTAATTTCAGTAAAGGGATAAAGACTTCTCTTTAAGGAATACCTAGGAGACATCCCAGCTACAATACCATCGCCTGGTTTGTGCTACAGCCGCCCCCAGCCCCCCTTGCCATTCCTTAGATGTTCTCCCTTTTGTGACCCTTCTTTTATCATTATACAGCGCTCCATTACCACCCAGCTAGGTTCGAGCTATATAAAACCATGCAAACATGCCTGTAAATGTGCAAATGAGCCCCCAAAAGACCCACACATGTGCTCCTGTGGGGAGCCGGGTAGAGCCATGAATGAATCGTATCCACTCTTCAGCAAGTTTTCCAGATTGACAGACGTAGTCTGATGGCTGGACATGGGGCATTTTTCAGCGGAGGCTTATTACTGCCTGAAATAAAATACAGGGTAAGGTAAGGTAAGGTAAGGTAAGTGGTCTTGTAAAGTGCCCTTCTGCCAACAGTGTTGGCCTCGCTGCATGTGACTCTGTAAATAAGGCGGGGGTGACGGGACTGCGAATGGGATGCGGCAGGTGCAGAAAGCTTTTGTGTAGATTAGTGCAGGTTGGAAGCACCCATTGGCTGTGTTTCAGTAGGGATTCCCTGTGCTTAGAGGGATAAAGGGATGATGGGTGGGTTATCCATAAGGGAAGCCTCAGGGTTCGTTGACCTGCAATAGATGAGGCCTGCTTGGTGACTGCAGCGGGAGAGGGTAGAAATATGATTTGTATACTAAGCCTTGTGGGCTGTCTGATCGGGAGTGTGCGGGGTGTAAAACATGCTAGATTTTAGCAGTGAGGGTGTTAGTGAGGCTGGAAACATAGGGGAAAAGGAGAAAAGGAAGTGAGGGCTCAGGTAAAACTTCTTCAGAAGCAAGTCCGGGTGCTTCATTACTAGCAGCAGTTGCAGTCTGGTTTGAAGATTGCGGATACAGGATATGTGTTTAAGACAAAGGTATGCACGTCGTGGTCTGGTTATGGGATGTATAGTCGGCCAACACCTTGCTCAGCTTGGGATAGGTGGTTTTGGCAGTTAGTGCAAGAGCCAGGTCTTGGGCTGTTTCTTGAAAGCCTTGTGGTGCTCATCCATGCAAGCTTGCTTGGGAAGTGAGTTCCAGACTTTGGTGGCCAGCTGCGAGAATGAGAATCCTCCTTGCTTTTTCCGGTTGAAGCTAGGAACTAGTACTAAAGCAGCTTTGCTGGACCTTATAGCCTTTGTGGCTTGTAGTGCAGGAGCTTCCTTCTGAAGGGAGACTGTGCCATTGCCATGGTAAGTGCGGCGGGCAATGAAGTGTATTCTTTCTTGATTGAGAGCCAATGGAGAGTGTGCAGTGCCGGGGTAATGTGTTCGAACCTTTTCATTCCAAGGAGTAGTCTGACTGCTGCATTTTTGAACTCTGATGTTTTTCCACATTGTATCACTGCACAGCAGACAATACAATATATTTTTGTTACTTTGTGAAAGTGGCTGCAAAGTAAAAAAGATTTGTTCTAAACGATCGTCGCAAGGGAGCAGAATTGAGGGTTAATTTGAGAGCTTATGTATCTTGTCACATGGGTTCTGGTGCAGTTCTGCAATGGACCATCCCTGATTACATCAGCGTTTTAACGAACATGTGATCCGTGATAACAGTTTGGAGGTGCACTGGTCGATACCTATGGCGATACCTATGGCGATACCTATGGCGATACCTATGGCATGCTTCAAGAAGGGTAAATGTTCCAATCAAAAAAATAACACGATACCGATTTTGGAGTGGGGTCGGGCACCGAGGGTGATGATCTGGAAGTTACACTCCCAAACTGCTTGATTAACCTGGGGTTCAAAAGCCAGTTTACGGTCCCATGTATCACACTTTTTGAACTACAACAAGTTCAGGGTCAAGGGCAGAGGGCCTTTGGGGTGACATGGTGAATGAAAGCAAGTAACCTGTTTTCGTTTCTATTGGAATCTGTCATCTGGTGCAAGTCTCCATCATTTTAAACGCAGTACTGCCAGTCTCCCTGTCTAGTCTCCCTGTCCATCCTGACCAGGGCTACGTGCCATATGTATAACATTGGCAATTCCAACAGTTTGGCCTTTTGTATATCCATGGGAAAGGCATTTGCCAGGCACTGCTGTAATGGTATTAACTGGCCATCGATGGTAGCTGCGAAATGGCGTTAGTACATGGGCATATAATAGCAGTGCCTGGCAAATGCCTAATACTTGGGGCTCAAGTCAAGGGTACGTGTGGGTGGGCAGTGTCCCCACACTTTTTTCAGAGGCCGGACACCATTCCCCAGGGTATTTTGGAGGCCGTGTGTCAAACAAGACACTTCAACTCTTTTTTTTTCGAAATCACGATTTTAAGCACGACCTTGGGATTCAAACCACCAGGCTCACATGTCGGGCACTTCGCCACTACACCTATAGCCTGGGGGAAAATAATGAACAATCGAAGGTGAAAAGTCAAATTTCGGGACTAAACTCTCCAGGAATAACATTGGCATTGATTCTTGGGGTTTAAAACGTGCACTCCTTTTTCCATTTTCAAACCCTATTAGAAGAAAATATCCTCTCTTTGTTTTTAGTGTATGTTAATTTTATGAGAGACAAATTCCCATTTGCCCCATGCAATTCTTATGGTTATGCAAAGGTATTGAATGAAATGTGCTCTGTTCTCCTTGATATGCTAATTTGCGGTGCCATCACATCCCATTATGTAAGTGAATGAGCCCTGCCACTTTTTTTTAGGACTTGCCAAATCTGTTGGCTTTGTCGCTGCTTGTTTTTAACAGGATTTCAGTGAAGGACACACATAGTGCCTATAAATTGGCCGCTGCCGGCAGACAGAGTTGGGACATGTTTTATTTCTAATGCAATAGTTTCGTCGTGTAGGCTTTAGCTACACATAATAGCCGAAACTAAAAATGGACTCAAAGGCCAGCTAGTTTCCTCGTATAAATGTTAATGAGGACGGCGGGGCGACAGAGACTTTGGCATTGCACGTGCTACACGATGACCACGGTGCAGATAAGCGGCCGACATACGGCTGCAACAGCCGGCTGGAACAAGTTAGTTTAGGCGCACAGGCTAGCACGTCCCCAGCTGGCCTGCTCCCAGGAAGCTGGGGTCATTACTGCAGGCCGCCTTAATGGCAAGCCTGTTGCTTGCACTCTCCGAGTGAGGCAGCACTCTCGTCGAGCCAGTCGCTTCTTCCCTGCAAGACTAGCTTTCAAGCACTGAAGTGCCCCTTGACATGCTGAGCCGAGACGCGCCGCGCACAGTTCCCGCGCGAATGCTAAATGGAGGTGTCCAACCCATCTCCTCGTTAAAGCTCGAATTAGCAACATGTCCCCAAAGCAGAGTGCAGAGTACTCTCTCGCTGGCATGTTAAATCGTTTAGCTACATTTCCACAGTTAATGGTGCAGCGAGAGCATTTATTTCAGCCCTATTAGCTTCATTACATTGAGCGGAGTTGCTGCTTATTGCGTGAACTAGCACCGTGCGAAATGATGCGCGGGAGTGCGGATTGGCGACGACTGTAAAAATGAATGACGGACAGTGTCCAGGCGCAAAGCTCATTTCTTCATACTCTCCAAGTTCCTTATTTCTTTTACCTTCCGTGTTCCTGTTTACTAATGCCACTGCTTTTTCCCTGCTGTTGCATTGCTATTTATTTTGTAACTCCATCTGCAAGGTTTTCATTTTTGTTTTATTTTTCATTCCTTTCGCCTATCTTTTTCCTATTTAGTTTATTGAAATGTTTCTGTTTCCTCCGCAATGTCACGCTTAGTCCCCAACCTCGATTATTTTTGTCTAAAGTAACAATGGTCCAAGCAGCTGTATTTGAACCGGTTTCTTTCATTCGTTTCGTCGTGTCGCTCTCTAACTGGCGCCCCTCTCTCATTTCCAATTCTATGACAAGACAGGAGGCTTCATATTGTGCAATCATTCTTTACTTCTGACAACCATAGCGGGGGCATCCCATTGCTGCGCCTCTCCCCACTCCAGACGCCACATCTTGTATGCCACATTCATACGCCCCCCCAGCTTCCCCACCCCCAGGAGGAATTTCCCAGAATAAAGGACCAAACACGTTTTCAAGATGGAAATCACAATGCCACAGCAAGCTTTATTTGCATAAAGTCAAGGAGTTATCTTACAGGCGATCCGTGTATCCACCACACCACAGGTTCTTCTACTTGGAACTTGGACCCTTCTGGTTGAGCCCGGCCCTCCCTACCGGTTTCTCTCTACGCATGGCCATTCTTTGTTGCATTTTGAACCTTTCCCGACATTTTCCCGGTGTCCTTATTCCCAGTACACATTCCCCGGACACTTTTTGCGGTGTCTTTATTCACAGTACACGTTTCTATCTCCCAGACACTTTTTTCGGTGTCCTTAATCACAGTACACGTTTCTACTCTACTCTGTGCTCCTGTCCCCTTTTCTGTACCAACTCTTCCTCTGTTACGTTCCTGTACCCTTGTTCTACCTGCCCAACCAACTATCTAATTCTAGCGCTAAGTGACCCCAACTTAATTCCTATCACCCATTTCCCGTCTCGGTGTGCTCTGATTCACCCGCATTCCATTCCTCCTTGTTCTCTCTCCCCTTTACCCCCCTTCCATGATCGTACCCTGGTCTACCCCGTTCCGTTTATCCCTTGCACTTACACTTCCATCTCCGAGACTCACTCCTCCTCCCCCTTCCGGTTCTCTTCTCATTTCGCCCGACCACTCCCCCTGGCCTCCATGCTCTGTTTCCTGTAATTCATACACCCGCCCCGTTGGCCTCCATGTTATGTTCTCTCTATTCCCCAAGTATCCCAGTCTCTTCCCCCCCAGCCTTGCGCTTACTCCCCCCATACCTCTTGGACCTTCCCCCCTGCTCCCCCTTGTCACCCCCCGAGCCCTTCCCCGTACCCAATTACCCTTTGCTTAGGTATTTTCCTTCAGTTATCCCTTCCCCTACTTATTTCCTTATCAACCTTACTGTGCCACCTTCTTCTTGTTATCCCCGACTTCCCTTCTTGCCCTTTGTATTTTCTTCGTTCCCCTCATTTCACCCCCTCTCCCCCACATTTGGGGTTACAATGCTCCCTTTCTTCCCAGGGCCTCCCCTGAGTCTATTACTCCTGGGCGCCGTAGATTCTAATCTGTTGGCTGAGCAGCCCCCTATGGGTCTGCCAGTGCTTTTGCTAAAGGGATCGCAATGTAATTCCGCTGGGCGACCTGAAACATAAAACAGACATGTTAATGTTAGCTGTCAAAACCTTGGAATTGGCTGGGAGGGTGGGAATTCCGCTCTGTTGCCGGGAAGGAAGGCGGGGACCGAGAAAGAAAGCCACGCACGAGGAGGCCTTTATAGGCCCAACTCTCTCTCGGTCCTGCGCCCCCTTGCTCCTTCCGACGTCATGGGCGTCGTCCCTGCACTACTTCTGGCCCTGACGTCCCTTTGGCCCGCCCTCTGTTCCGAGTGGGGTAGGCTTGCAGGAGCCCCCACCAAAGGGCGGCACCCGCCATGGCCTCCTCTGTCGTCGCGTTCGCCCGCCATAGCGGGGGCATCCCATTGCTGCGCCTCCCCCCACACCAGACTCCGCATCTTGTATGCCACATTCATACAGCCCCCTCACCCCCCACACCGCCCGGGATGAATTTCCCAGAATAAAGGACCAAACACGTTTTCAAGATGGTAATCACAATAGCACACCAAGCTTTATTTGCATAAAGTCAAGGAGTTATCTTACAGGCGATCTGTGTATCCACCACACCGCAGGTTCTTCTACGCCGGGTGTGGCTTCTTGAGTATGCCCCCCAACCCTCCACCCTCCGTGTCTGGTGGATCCTTCCGGTTGAGCCCGGCCCTCCCTATCGGTTTCTCTCTACGCATGGCTTTCTTTGTTGCGTTTTGAACCTTTCCAGACACTTTTCCCGGTGTCCTTATTCCCAGTACACATTCCCCAGACACTTTTTTCAGTGTTCTTATTCACAGTACACGTTTCTATCTCCCAGACACTTTTTTTGTTGTCCTTAATCACAGTACATGTTTCTACTCTGCTTCCTGCTCCCTTCCCCTTTTCTGTACCAACTTTTCCTCTGTTATGTTGCTGTACCCTTGTTCTACCTGCCCAACCAACTATCTAATTCTAGCGCTAAGTGAGCCCGGCTTCATTTCTATCTCCCATTTCCCGTCTTGGTGTGCTCTGATTCACCCTCATTCCATTCCTCCTTGTTCTCTCTCCCCTTTACCCCCCTTCTGTGACCTTACCCCGGTCTACCCCTGTTCCGTTTATCCCTTGCACTTACACTTCCATCCCCGAGGCTCACTCCTCCTCCCCCTTCGGTTCTCTTCTCATTTCACAAGACCCCCCCCAGCCTCCATGCTCCGTTCCTTGTAAATCATACACCCGCCCCCGCTGGCCTCCATATTATGTTCTCTCTACTCCCCAAGTATCCCAGTCTCTTCCCCCCCCGCCTTGCGCTTACTCCCCTCATACCTTTTGGACCTTTCCCCCCTGCTCCCCCTTGTCACCCCCAAGCCCTTCCCATTCCCACTTACCCTTCCCTTAGGTATTTTCTTTCAGTTATCCCTTCCCCTACTTGTTTCCTTACCAACCTTACTGTGCCACCTTCTTCTTGTTCCCCCTGACTTCCCTTCATGCCCTTTGTATTTTCTTTGTTCTCCTCTTCCCACTCCCCCCCGCATTTGGGTTTGGAATGCCTTCCAAGCCCCCTAATCCCTCCCCTTTTTCTGTGGGATGTTCTGACCAACTTGGCTCTGCCCTGCAACATCCCTGTGAGCTGCTTTCATCAGAAACAACAGAATGTCTGCCTATGCGTGCAAAAAAACTTTGAGAAGTGCACAGGGGAACCGGAAAAATAGGCTGCCAAATCTATTTTGCCTGTGTCAGTGGTAGAACAGGAGACCACACTGCCAAACCTGTCATTGGGCTGTCCACAGAGTGAAATGGAACTACCTGAAAAGGCAGTGCTTCATTGCCAGGAAAACCCAGAAGTGCTTTAAAATCCGTTTTTCCTTGGCTGTTGAAATTGCTAAATAATGGTTCCCCAAACATCAGAAAAGATCCAACATCCCTGTTGGGTGTTAGCCATCACCTTATTTAAGGAATTCCCATAAGCACAATGTCAGGAGAAGCACAATTCATCACAAGAATATCCACATTCAAAAAGGTGCTTCCCTGGGAAAATATGTCAGAATATGGGCGCAGTACCGCCGCTCGCCTGTGTCAAAGCTGTCATTTACTTATACTGTTAGTTTAAACTGGTACATTAAAATCAAATTGTGGAAAAGAAGAGATTTGCCATCAAAAGCAATATAGGTTGTTACTATTCAATTTCTATGTTTTAAAAAGACTGGAATTAAGAGATCTGTGTGTATATTTGTTGAAAATGTAAAGTTTATTTAGAAAAGACAATTTTGAACAAAGTGTTTTAAAGTGAACTGATGCCGGCCACTGGACTTCAAAGGCACATTCCACAGTTTGCCCCAAACAAAGGTGCCTTCCCTTTTGCTCTCTGCCCAGGAACTCTCCGTTCGATGCTAATGAAAGGAGGAGGAGATTTTGCTCTGCTTCTCTGGGAGAGACAATAGGCTTCCTGGACTGAAAGGGAATGCAAATTCAGGTGTCAACAGAAACAACTGCCAGCAGGAAGAGAGCTCTGGACTGCTCTGGGCCCAGCAAAACCATGGAGGCGGGACCAGACAGATTTGTGTATCTTAAACCCAAGAAAATATCTTTTTGAAAAAGACTCATAGAGAACTGTGAACAATTTGTAAAAAATCTGTAAATTATGGGTTGTTAACATGAAAATTCTGCTCACAGTTGGAAACTACTCTGAATTCTGCATGTTCAGAGACAGGACTACCGACATTTTGATGTTGTAGCAATTGTGATAATGCTAGAAATATGAAACTTCAAAGGAGTATGCCCAGATGTCATGCGCATATATGTAGAAAAATGTGGACAGGTCTGACACTGGGTACCCAACCAAAAGCACAAAAAACTGTAAAATTGGAACTAAAGCTCTCACCAAGATGGAACTCCGATGGATACTTGCTCTACTAAATCTGTGATGTAAATATGTATTGTTAGAAATTTGGTTGTATTGTTAATATGATTTATGTGAAAAATAGACATACTGTATAGAAACAAAGGGGAGGTACTCCCTGGATTGTAAAATACTGCATCATCATGAAACCATGTGTTCTTTCTCAAATCAGGAGAGAGGACAGGCACTAACCAATTGTTAAGGTGTGTGTCCCGGAATCGGACAGCACCTGTGGAGGCAGGGTTCCTGGAAGGTGTCCGAACTGGCAAGGCCAGGCTGGTTGAAGTGTCACTGGCTGAAGGTATACAAAGTAGCAACTCCAATCCTTCTCGGTAGGACAAAGGGATTGGATATACCTCCAGAGGTACAAAATACTTCCCCTGCGGATCAGAAGAAGTTACTGCGCTGTGGTAGAAGGTGATTCTACTGACAAGGAGTGAGGAATGCACAGGAGGTACTTGCAGAGTCTGGACACCACAGCGAGAAGGGCGAAGAGAGAACCAGAAGCGTGGTGATCAGGATTCTGGAGATAGGGAGGAGCAGGCAACTTGAGAAACCAAGGGGAACAGGAGAGGAAGCCAAAAGGCGAGGGAAAAGGTCAGAGACCAACCAAGGTGGCTAAGGCTGGCTGATTCCAGGTCTGACAGCACAGGAAGGACCCCACAAGAGATCCAAGGGAGCCTAGGGCCAGAGAACCGGCTGGGGAAGTCTGGAACCAGGCAAGGCAAGCAGGGTAGGAAACTAGAGAACCAGGGAATCCGGCAGGAAGGGCAGAAGCAGGTGTGGAAGGCAAACTGGAAGCTAGCGCTGCTACGGCTGGTCAGGAACAAACCGCGTTAAGACGCGATTCGTTCTCTGACTCAGCCGCTATTTACGGCCCTCGGCATGAAGCCGAGGCCTGAAGCACAGGCTGAACCGCGCATGCGCAGCCGCCCAGGCCAGGAGCGACAACGAGGCTTGAAACGCAAGCCGCCGGCCTCAGCGTATTGCATACGCCGAAAACAATCAGAGGTTTCGGACGTCGGGAGGCTCCTCTCCCTATTAGCCGAAACCTCGGATAGACCCGCCAAGACTGGCAGCGTCTCGCCTCCCCCCCAGGTAAGTGGCCTAACACCAATAGGATTCCTAGAGGGTGTGCTTAGTATAATTTAGCCTACCCACCCCTTAGGGAAATACATAAATAGGGACAGTTTAGGACCTAGAAAAACACACACAGATTCTCCCATCAACTGATTTACTGGCGAAGCGCTTTGCAGGAGAAACCGATATCCAAGACTCCAGAACTTTGAAAGCAGAGAGGCCCAATTCCAAAGCTGAACCCTTCTCAGCTTGGCCTTTAAAATCTTGAAACCTGATTTTACCCCCAGACTTCAAAGGGGCACACCACAAAAAGAACAGCCGGGCTGTGCTGTTTCTGCTTTCTTGCCAAGAACTCTTGCTAGAACCCAGAGATCCAAACCAGTAGAGCAGAGCTGTAACCTGATAGCTGCAACCCAGAACCAACCCATCAGATCCAGTCCAGAGGCCGTGCAGTGTCCAGAGTGCTCTGCTGAGTGCAGAATCCGGGTGCCCTGAATCCTGTTCGGTGGGCTAGCAGAATTCTAGTCCAAAACCTTTGACCAGATCTTTGACGAGCCTATTCCAAACCATAGTTGTGAGTATCTATAGCATAGAGTTGTCCATAACCAGTATCTTATCCTTAAGCAATCCTATCCAAACTCTTCTATCATATCCAGAACTGCATTGTAGAATCTCTTTTGTTTTTCTGATTCTTTCCCTCATCCATATAGTCCTTTGTTAATTGTAGTGATAATGTCATCTTTGCGCTAATATATTTGCTGAAGAAAGACAAGGGTCTCGGCGGGCAAAAGTCAGAACAGAGGCGCTGCTGATCTGGTGGCTATCCCGTTGGATATCTTGAATCTTCATAGACTCCCTAGTGTAAAGAAATTCCTGTTTGTAATATTCAAAAGCGCATCTTCCATTTGAAAATCTTAACTCTTTCTGAGAAAAATCGACCTCTACTAAAACCTTCATAACTTCCATACCGCATATGCTAGAAACTAAATTTAAGTGTCAAATTGAAGCTAACATCCCCAGCCTTCCAACAAACTATTTCAACCCCTTAAAGTTTTCCAGCAATCGCGTTTCTCACGTGCAGAAAAAGTTGCTGCAAATTTTTTGTTTGGCTTCATTTCATCACGTGTAAAACAGCTATTCTTTGCATTCGACCTCAGAATTCAGTTTCCAATCGGCTAGTTATTCAATCATCATTGCTAGTGTTTACCTGAAACTATACAAAGCGGCTCCCACTAGTTTTGAATCCAATTAAGTAAATTAAATCCATTTTTTTTTCAGTGTTTTTCCCTTTAATTCCGAGCCACATTTAAAAGCATTTGACCTGTTTTGAAATCATTCCTGTTTCTCTGTATGCTTGCTGGGGGGGAATTGGGATTGAAACTGTATTTGTTGAGTGTTTATTCCTGAAACCTGTGTTCTCTCCTTCCATCTCTTTATACTGCATATTGGGGGGAATTGAGTTGTGTGCTGGGGGAAAAAGTGACATTGCATTTGATTGAACCCATATCAAGTATTATTCTATGTTGCCTTATTTTTCTTATCCATACTCCTTCTGATTAAAGAGATTGTTGATTGTTGTAACATCACCCAAATGGTGATCATTGTATAAATATTAATAGTGTGATATATATATTGTTCAATTTCATAAAATAAATCTTTTAACTTTGCAAAACAGCCTGCTACCTGGTTCAGTGAGACTGGGGGGGATTCGAAGAGAGGGGCGTGATATAAGGGTACATCATTCAGAAATAAAAGAACTTATAGACAAAAATATATAATTAAGGGTTCCAGCTGTGCATCACACGCTAGGTATTGACTTAGGTGGAGTGCTAGGTTGAAATCACTTACACTTCCCAGAGCCTCCCCTGAGTCTATTACTCCTGGGTGCCGTTGATTCTAATCTGTTGGCTGAGCAGCCCCCTACGGGTCTGCCAGTGCTTTTGCTAAAGGGATCGACCTGTGACCCCGCCAAGACTCTCTGCTGGTTACCAGCGGCAGAGAGTTCCCCCGAGAGAACAGGTTGTAGCTCCAGCCCCCAATCATCCGGCTCCAACACTCACAATCACATGCCCCCTTTTTCTTTTGGGAATGGGGAATCCCCCCGACCAAGTTCCTCACATCTCCCTCCCCCATTGCTTGGCTCTCTTGTACCGCCTCACCTTTACCCCCTTGAATTTTCACGTACACCCCGAATTCGTCAATGCTTCTCTCCATTCCATGGCCATGAGGGCATTCCCCATGTCTGACAAATGAGTCCTACCCCCCTCCCCCAAAATAGCCAGGTACTTTCAGTGTGATCAGAGGGTGCCGGACCCATCCCATTCCTTTGCTTTTCAAATATCCCCCCATCCTGGAGTTCGCCTTCCTTCTTGCAGCTTCTATTGCCCCATTTCATAATGGTCCTCTCCATTCCTGCCTAGCGATTATTTCTGGCCACATCACCTCCATGCTCTGAAACACTATCCCTACTCGTGTGAGGATGTTCCTCATGGATGCTGTCATCTCCTTTCTTCCCATTGCCACCAAGTCGTTGCCCCCCCATGTGTAGCACCAAGATGGGGGTGGGGTGCTGTTGCACTGCCTCCTCCAGGGTACCCCATAGTTGGTCGCACCGTAAACCGGCCTTTGCAGTCCAGCAGATTTGCGTGTGTTTACAACCCATGTTGCCATCCCTATTCGCCGTCCTCGCTCTTTCTGCTGCTCTGGCCACAAACAAATGTCCCATGACCCATACCCAGGTGACTCCTGTTTCGACAAAGATTCAGTTTACCCTTTTGAGAGGGTTAGACGCACCCCCCAATCCCATTGCACCCACGGAGATCCACTCTAGCCCCTAGACCCCATTTACCCGTTTCCTCCTACCTGATGTAAAGCTTAAATTTTTATGACTCCCATCTCCTTATCCTTTGGATGACATCGTCCCCCAGACCCTCCGTGTGCGCCGCTGTTGCCGCACCTATTTGGAATGAATGAGTGGAATAGAGTGCTGGCTCGACGCCCGCCTTGTCCAGCCTTGTGGCTAACACCTTTCGAAATTGGAACTGTGTGAGAGGCGTTCCGTCCTCATGCATGAACAGGTAGGCTGCCCTGCCTCTCCTCGCCCCCAAAAATGCTGCCATGGTCACAACTGGGCAAAAAGCGTCCTGGCCCAACTTACCCAAAACCAGCTCCCTCCCTTTGGCCCCCTGGTCAGTTTTGGATATCCTGACGTGAACGTGAAGCGCCCCCTCCTTTATTGCTACATCTTTAACCAATAAGGCCCTGTGGTCGTGATCACTCTTGGCCCTGGCCACCAGCTCGCTAACACGTAATGCCCCAAAGAAGGCCCAAGCAAAGCATGCTTTGAACATTGTGTGTTCATATCCGGAATAGCAGACCGCTCCCGCTGCTAACATGATCTTTTTCAAAAGGTCAAAGTTTATGGGTCTCCTCTCGTCCCTGTTCTGAGGTGCCCCCCCCTGTCCCGGTCCCAACCCTTCAGGGCCGCCCTCACTAGGAAGCCTTTTGTTGGGTCGCTTCCCCCTGCAAACTGGCTATTAAATGCTATTGCGCTGAGGTGTGCCGCCACCCATGATCTTGTTTTCTCTGCACCTTTGGCCCATAGCATGAAATGGTCCACCTTCTTCTCCCAGCTATCCCCCCGTGTCTTTGGTGATCGCCAGGATTGTGCTGAAATCAGTGTTGTATCTGGCTCTCGTGCTTCCAGCCAGCGCCCTTGCCGCCAACTGTCTCATGCCTTCTCCCAACTCACTAAATGCCAAAGCCGATCGCTGATCGGTGTCATGGTTGCCTGAGCTTCCGGGTGAGCCTTCCGAAAGCGCGCCATCTGCAAACGAGAATGTGCGTCAGCTGCTACATTATGACTCCCTGGGATGTGAAGCGCTTTTATTGCAGTATTCATGGTTAAGCATTTGCGTACCATGTGGCGTAACAGACACAGTGTGGCCGGGCACCGCGCAGAGTGAGTGTTGACCACCTGTACTACCACCATGTTGTCGGACCAAACCACTAGGCACATGTTTGCTAGTCCGCTGGACCATACATGCAATGCTAATACTACGGGAAACAGCTCCAAGACATTGTTGTTTTTGCTCAGCCCCTTCCTGATCCATGTGTTTGGCCAGTCTCCCCTGCACCACTCAATCTCTAAAATTGCCCCAAACCCCAGACGGCCTGCTACATCTGTGAATAGTTGAAGTTGTGAGCATGCAACCCAGGGGGTCTGCCACAAGCAAACCCCATTAAAGTCTCTCAAGAATTCGAGCCACACCCTCAGGTCCTCCTTCAAACCTGTGCCCAATCATACCTTGTGCCACCCTTTCGATGCCCCCCGGTTACTGCTGCCAAGCGCCTCGCAAATACCCTCCCTGCCGGGATGACCCTAGCCGCAAAGTTGAACTTGCCCACTAGTGATTGAATGGTTTTCACAGTTGTTCTGCCGCCTGACAGTGCTGTATTGATGTCAGCCATGCATTCTGTGATCTTCTTAGGCAGGCGGCAGATCCCCAATGTTGTGTCTATTTCGATGCCTAAGTATGTCAATCTTGTGCATGGAACTTGCGTTTTTTCCCCAACTAGGGGCACCCCCAGTTCTTCTGCCAATTTAGTGAACTTGTGAATCAGAGTGCTGCATACGTTGGTCTCCCGTTTAGCCACAAATAGGAAGCCGTCCAAGTAATGTGTTCCCCCCCACTCTCCACCTCATTCAAAAACCACTACAGAAAGGAGCTAAATGCCTCAAAATATGCACATGATATGCTACCCCCCATTGGCATGCATTTGTCCACAAATATTTGCCCAACGAACTAAAAGCCTAGTAAGTAATAGCTCTCCGGGTGCACGGGGAGTAGCATGAAAGCTGCCTCGATGTCCACTTTTGCCAGTAATGGCCATTTTCCTGCTTTTTTGGCGAGGCTGACCGCCTGGTCAAAGGATGCGTATGACACCGAGCAATCCGCCTCCTCCAACCAATCTTTCACCGACTCCCCTTTGGGATGCTGCATATTGTGTATGAGGCGGAATTTTCCTTTCTCCATTTTCGGACTATCCCTAACGGAGATATTAAGTTCTTCACAGGTGCTGTCTGGTACGGGCATGCCACCCTGACTACTGCCACCTCCTTGTAAATGTTTTCCTTCACCACCACGGGCCACTCCTTTGCCGATTTCAAGTTTTATGCTAATCGTGCTCCCCGAGGGCCTTTGTACGGAATGCAAAACCCCATTGTGAAACCCCCCACCAGGAGGTCCCTCTCATGTAGCAGCGGGTACCGTGATAGCCAAGGAAGCAATGTGTCGACCCTAATCAGTGACGGGCCCTTTTTGCAAAGATCCTTTGACCCCCCCCCCAGCCCTTCGGGCCCCCCGCCCCCCGGTATGCCCCCCTTAGCATTCAGTCTTGGCCCGTGCGCCATGACCGGCATAGGCCCTCTTGGCTGGATGACTGTAGGAGCCCCAGACATACTGCCACCTTGGAGAAAAAAATACGTTTATTTAGTTAGCAATGCAGTGGAATTCTGCCCTTATTAAAGGGATGCAACCACACACTACGTTCCTTTGCTTGAGGATAATGGCTCCTCTATTTCCTCTGCTCGCCCCCACTAACCCCTCTGCAGTTCCTTGATGGGTGACCAAATGCCTCAAACGAGGTGCAACTGTGCCTGAATCTACAGTTTTGTCCCCAATTACTTTCACCCTCATTGTAGAACCTGCACGTGAACCGTGCTCTGCCGTTGGGATAGTTCCTGACTCCCCATCTTCCCCCTCGAGGTGTCCCCTGCGGTGGTCTGGTGCCTGTTGCATTCGTAGTTGCCACTCCACATGTTCCCCCCCTTGCCTTCTCTCCCCCACCTAGTTTTTGATCCGTATACACTCTAGCGGGAAACCCCCTCCCCCGGCTGAGAGAACACCCCTCCTTCCAAGTGCACTGTGCGATTATCGCGCCCTCCTGCCAGGACGATCCTTCCGTCTGGTTTTTCTACGGTACCCCTGTTTGACTCTAGCCAATCTTCCACTGATTTGTGATCCCATCTCAATTCAGGATCGTGCTCCATCCTTAAGCGGAATCGCTGATCTCTCAATATTTATTTATTTATTTATTTATTTATTTATTCGGATTTGTAAAGCACGCAACAGCTCGGAAGCATTGTGGCGCTCGTTACATAAGGGGGTGAACAACTTAGTTACATAGGTAGCAGTAAAAAGAGGTCACAACTTAGTTATAAGGAACAGCAAAAACAAAACTTAGTTACATTGGTCGCAAGCAGCGAAGAGTACTCATGGAGGAGCAGACAGTTTGTAGCGAAACTAGTGGATGGGATAAATTAAAGAGAGCAGTTTTAAGCACTCAATGCCCCCTAACTGATTGTGTTCCTCTATCACACACGCCCAGTAGTTCAGTAATGCGGGCCCTAGGCCGGGTTCCTTTTGCAAGATGACCTGTGCCATCATCTTAAAAGCCGCTAACCAGTTTGAAAGGGTTTCGTCTGGCCTCAACCTCTTCCTGGCCTTCACTGTCTCCCTTCCCCCCTTTTCCTGCATCGTGTCCTGGCCTTTTGTTTCATGCTCGAGCAGTGACAAGATATCTATGAATTTTCTTACCCATATTTGATTCTTCACCCACTCTGGTATTAACCAGGTTGAGTAATCGTCCCCGTTCGCGGCAGGGAGTTTGCTGAGCTTCCTTAAACAGCCTGGCTCCTTGCCAGCATTGCCCTGCCTCCCTGCTGCATTTTCAAATGCCGGGCTGCGGGCTATTTCCTTTTGGCCTGCCCGAAGCCCATTTTCTAAGCATACCTTGCTTGCCCCTCCTGTGGCTGAACCTTCTTTACTCGCCCCCTGCCTCCCCTGCATAGCTTTTCCTTCCTGCAGTGCAAACACAGCTTTTGCAATCCTTTGGATTAACTCCAACTCACCTTCCTTGTTCGAGATCATGCCGTTTGAGGCCGCACCACCCTCTCTGTTCAATGCTGTGTCTTTGTTTGCCGGTGGTTTGGGAGGTAAGGTTGGCGGTGGAGGTGGGATTTTTGAGCCGCTATCTTCCCTGTGGCCATTGGGGCCTGAGCCCACATGCGTGCGTTTAATGTTGCCAACTCCTCCTCTAAGTCCTTTTTTGTCTTCTTCTGACGTGAGCACCCGCTGGTTTTAGCCAATCTTTTGGGCGCCGAGTGCTGTTCCTGCACCCCTCCTGCCGGCTGCAGTTCGCCACTGGTGATGAGTGCCTGGCGTGTTAACTCCTTTGAGTCATTGGTGCCTCTGTTTGCCTCTTGGCCCCCCATCGGGGTGGTGGTGCCATTACCTAGGGATGGGCCCCCCATTCTGGTCATGGCTGCTTGCCACCCAATGACCTCCGCTAGTGCTGGGTATTCCTCCCATGATTGGGCGTCCATGAAATGCCCTGACATTGATGGTCCTGCAACTTCCTCTTCTGCTAGCCCTTCCTCCAATAACACGAGCTCTACGACCTCCGGCCTTGGGCTTCCTGACCTTGCCTGACGCAACATGTTGACCTGGTGGGAAACAAAAGGTGTCAGCTGCTGCAGTGCCGTGCCTCTCCCATCCCCTCCAACCCCTTTTTCACCCGAGTAGTATGCATCGTTTATGAGGCCCCCAATATACCTTCAAAATGACAATCTATTTCGGATGTCGGCCACCCGATTCGCTTGTTGACGTTTTGGTTCCGATACCTGTGAAAAAGTAATGTTTGTGTGAAAAACTGCCATTTCTCCTCTTATACATCCACTTATATAATGCTTCCTCCTCTTACTAAACTGATTACATTCCCTACGCCATTTACCCCCACCCGCAGTGTTACGAGTATTTGTGCCTTTCGAATGGATTCAGTCACCATTGCCAAGTGACGCCAACTAAAGCTCCACTGGCCACATGCTGTGCGCTGAAGCCAGCATCATTCTGTTCCTTCGACCAGTGTCGCCCCATTGCATGTCGCCCCTGCTGCTCGACGACCCGCCCTCCTGCGACGCATTCACTCGTTTCTGTGGTTGAGCCTAGCGAGGCTTAGAATTGCTGATATCGGGCACATGTTGATATCATACCCACTGACCTCCAACCAAGAGGGCCGCATAGTAAGCTTTCCCTGCCGTTGTTAAATCATGCAACTCTACCAACAATGGCTGGTGTCCCTTCAACTGAGAGTCAATCAGGTAATACTAACTAATAACCAATACAGATTACATGTCCTAACTCTCCTTCCCCACCATCAACAGTGTTACAAATATTTGTGCCTTGCAAACTGATTCAGTCCCAACTACCCGGTGTCTCAAACTAAACACACCACTGACCATATGCTGTGCGCTGAAACCAAGCATCATACGTGCCCTCGGCCAGTTTTACCTTCTGAAATAATTACATCCTCAACTGTCTTCCATACCGGCTGGCTTGATGTACACTGGAATCCCTAATTAAGGCCCCATTGCACGTCCCCCCCCGCTGGGCGGCAACCCGTCCTCCCTGCAAAGCATTGTCTCGTTTCCCAGACATGAACGATTTGACTATTGTATTACTATATCATGCGCTTCCCTTAAACACGACCAATGCCTGCCAATTGCATCCCCAACATCAGATGTTTACAATTATAATTGCTGCTACCTACCCCTAATTTGCCTGAGCCCCTTGACCTCTGATACCCGTGGCCCGGCCTGTGTGACGCATGCCCTTCCTACATTTTGGCCTCCCTACAATCACGCACTATACCCCCACCTTCCCCCGATTTTTGGGCAAGGGTGCCCTCTGGAACGCATCCCATGGTGCACACATAGCCCAAATACCCAAAATTCTTAACAACCCGGAAGTCCGCCTGCTCGTGCCCCTTGCCCCCCAAGTAATCAATTCCCCAACCCCTACTTCTATGCTTTTCCGCCCCTCGCTCGTGTTACTCTTGGTCTGCCGCGTGGTGGGACATGCTGTCCCTTATCCCCCGCCTTCTGTTTTTCCATTCCAGCCACCGGGCTTGGCCAGTTAGGGAAACCTAAATTCAGGCCACTTGTAATTTGTCCTGCCTGTACACCCCCCCCCCCAACTTGGGATAAAGCGTTCCACTTTACTGCCTTGTTGCCCTCTTTAGACTAGACCTACCTGATGGGGAATGTTATTCCCACTAGTTCGCACCGTCTGCGCTCCCCGCCATACTGGCAGAGTCCTCAATATTCGGGTCCAGAAATTGCTCCCTATAACTGCCCAAACCCACTACCCATGCTTCTGTCCCACCTTCCACTTAGCGGTTCGAGGCCACTGCAACTCCCCTCTTGTGAAAACCACACACGCTCCCCTGTGTTCCTTCCATACTCGACATTACTAACGGCGCCTGTTAGTCATTCCCATCCCATACCCCCATGTGAGGCTTGGTCTCTATACCGCGCGCCAGGTGATCCCTTGCCCTTTTTGTGTGCCGTTCCCAAAAAATGCCTCCTTATAAATAAATACTTTAATCCATGTTTAAATTTGCAGGCCCCAGCATCGTGCCCCCCGCGCCAACAAGAATAACGCCACTAACAACCTATATGCACCCAAGGGGGGTCTCTCGGTAACGAACCAAAATGGCGGCCCATACCCTGCCCTGCGGTTTCCTCCCTTCCACCACACCTGCGCGGCCGATTTCATGGGATATAAAAACCTGCCCCCGCAGCACAATTCCGCCACATGGAAAAAGAACTGGCGCATATGGATTTACAAAACGGAGAGACCCCATTCTAAGTCTCAGGGTTTCATAATAACACCATCTGGTGCATGCGAAGACAGATAAAAGTGGCACCCTCTAGGTAATGGGGCTTTCCCACGTAACAAATAAAATGCACTCCATCCCAGTTCAACCCATGTGTGTTTCAATGCACTCAATCAAACAAACTAACTTTGCAATCTGTAAATCTATAATAACGCCACATACGCGTACCACCTCCCTGTTGCATCCCTGGAGCAGCGTGGTGTCCTCCATTCACAGTCTAACCATCATCCACAAGAGCCGTAAACCCTTTGTGCTTCCGCAACCCAAACACTTTAGACAATTGCAACACTTCTCCTAGGCCGCTGTGCAGTTTACTGCCATAGAAAACCCACTTATGTATTTCAAATTGTGTCTATCCTTAGACAGAACTTGGTTCTTTTGCGTTAGAAAATAGCCAGAAACAAATTTTGCATTTCGCTTTAACCTGAAATGTTTGCATATCCACGCTGCATCGCGCCATCCTCCCTTATAGCAAAACTGTTGCATATGCATGTGCAAATTATAACGACCAATTTAAGTTCTTTCAATTTCCAAATCGTACCCATCCTACCCTGCGCCGCCTTGCGTATCCACCCCTAAGAAACATAGATTCAAATCGGTTAGGGCCCCACACCCTCATGTGCCCTCATGCCGGAACTAACCACTAGCGTTTTCACACCTAAACCCGTGCTTTCCCATACGCGATGTGGCCTCTTTGCAGCGAGCCCGATCCTACCTTGCCCTGCTCTTCCCCGCTTTCATAACTCCTTTGTACTTCTTCGAGAGAAAGCCACGCGCGAGGAGGCCTTTATAGGCCCAACTCTCTCTCGGTCTCGTGCCCCCTCCCCCTTCTGGCGTCATGGGCATCGTCCCTGCACTACTTCCGGCTATGATGTCCCTTTGGCCTGCCCTCTGTTCTGAGTGGGGTAGGCTGGCCAGGAGCCCCCACTAAGGGGTGGCGCCCGCCATGGCCTCCTCTGTCGTCGCTTGATTCTAAGGTGGCAGACATGGCAGAAGGAGAAGTGGGGCCTAAGGCCCAAGGAAACTTGTTTGGGGACAGGTTCATTAAAGATCTCTCTGCCTACGTTCATACTTTCACCACATTGGACAAAGCGCAGGTCAACATAAAGAAAGTCTATGGGACAGAATCACTTCAGGCTCAAATGTTATGCTCACTGCATCTGCAATTCAAGTTTTAACAAATTGTGAAATTGATGTTTAGAGAGATCGCGTTGTGATTGGGAAATTGGGATCAATCTGACAAGAGAATATTTGGTACGAGTAAAAGGGCTGGGGAGTAAAGCGGGACTGAAAAGACAAGCACTCTCGTTGAGTAACCTTACTGGCTGGAACATTTTAATGGCCAATTTAGCATGGATTTATCGTATATTTCAATGTACACAGATTTGTTTGTTGGTTTGTTTTGGTATATTTTGTAAAGTCTCATTTGGCCTCATTACGACCCTGGCGGTAAGGGGTTAACGCCAGCGTTAGCTGCGCCGACCCCTTACCGCCAATTACGAGTTCCCTTTCCGCCATGGCGGTTTTTACACCTGCTTTTAGCAGGTGTAAAAAAACATGGCGGTAAGGGAACTTGGTGTTAATTACGCCACCGTAATTTACGGTGGCGTAATTAACGCCTTCCCCACTCCCATTATGCCCTATGGGGCAAAAATGGGAATGGGGAAGGGTAAATGGGGATTGGGGATTTACCGCCCCGCCAAGGTCGGAATGGGGCGGTAAATCCCCTTACCGCCATGGCGTAAACGTAGTTTGCGCCATGGCGGTAAAGTCACGGCCCTGGCGGTAACTTACCGCCAGGGTCGTAATGAGGCCCATTGAGTCATAAACAAATTAAAAAAACATTTAAAAAAAGCAAGTCTTTACCCCTAAGGTTTTTATCAGGGCCGGAAGAGGTAGAGCCCGCTGCTCTGGCCATTTCTCCCAGGGCTCTACCTGTCCTGTCCAAAGGGGCTTCCATTGGAGAGGACGTACCGGCAGGAGTCCTGGTAGATCAAGCTCAGGTCCAGGTAATGCCACATTTGTTAAAGGATTCTTCACACAAATGTTTGGGAGGCAGGCTGGCCAGGTTTCTTCCTGAATGGGAAACTCTCAACTCAGATCCCTGGATTTTACAGACGGTGAAGTGGTTTCAAATAGAATTTTATTCTCCCCCTTGTCAGCTAACTTTGCCATCTCCCCTAGTGTTCAACAAGGACAAACAGCAATCGAGAGATGCGGAAGTCAAGGACCTCATTTTCAAAGGGGCAGTGGTCCTAGCGCCTTTTTCAGCCTCCCATTTCTTGAGCATGATTTTTCTAGTCCCTAAACCAGAAGAGGGTTTTCGCCCAGTAATAAACTTGCGAGCCCTCAACTCATTTGTGGTGTATCACCATTTCAAAATGGAAGGAATTCAGAGATACCCTTCTCCCAGCGGATTGGATGGTCAAGATAGACCTCAAAGATGTGTACCTGGTGGTCCCTGTCTTTCCTCCCCACCAGGAGTTCCTTCAGTTCCAGTGGGGGTATTGCACTTGGCAGTACGCCTCCCTTCTGTTTGGCCTCTCGTCAGCCCCCTGGTGCTTCACCAAGTTGATTAAAAACGGTGATGGCTCACCTCAGGTCCAAAGAGATTTGGAAAATAATTTACTTAGACAACATGCTTCTGCCAACTCAGAGTTCTCAGATTCTTCAGGCTCATCTGGGGTTAACATTGAATTTACTGCAAGTATTGGGGTTTGTCATAAATGTAATGAAATCCATATTCCAGCCTACGCAATGGGCCTCATTACATCCCAGGCGTTAAGGGTTTAATGGCGCCATCGGCGCGTTAACCCTTAACGCCTGATTACCATTTTAACACCTGCTTTTAGCAGGCGTTAAAATGCAAGGCGCTAACCCGCCTTGGTGCTAATTACGGCACCGTAATTTACGGTGCCGTAATTAGCGCCTTCCCCACTCCCATTATGCCCTATGGGGCAAAAATGGGAATGGGGAAGGGTAAATGGGGAATGGGGATTTACCGCCCCACTCACCTTGGAATGGGGCGGTAAATCCGCCATCCACCATGGTGTAAACACAGTTTACACCATGGTGGTAAAGTAGGGAACTTACCGCCTGGGTTGTAATGAGGCCCAATGTATCTAATTTCTGGGCTTCAGTATAGATCCAAAGCTCTGCATCCTTCTCCTTCCAGATTGCAGGCTCTCCAAAATAAGGACAGAGATTCGTCTCCTCCTCAGGAAAGGGAGGGTCTCCCTCAGGCAGCTGGCCATGGTTGTGGGGATGTTGTCACTTCCATCCAAGCCATCTTCCTGGACCCTCTCAATTACAGAGTGTTACAGCTACTCAAGGCCAAGCATCCTAGAAAGAGTCTGTCGTACTCGCAGCTAGTGGTTCTATCTCTCGAAGCCAGGTCAAAGCTTCTTTGGTGGCTCAGGCACATGGGTGCCTGGAATGGCAGAGCAATTTTTGATCCCTCCCTGGATGTGATCCTGGAGTCAGATGCCAGCGGAGCGGGCTGGGCGGCCAGGATAGGACAGGTCTCCACAGGCAGGAAGTGGTCTGCTTCACAGAAGCAGCTGCATTTCAATTGTCTGGAGTTGTTAGCAGGCTCCTTTGCAGTCAAGAGTCTTCTCAAAGACCAGGGAAATTGCTGTGTCCTTCTCCGGATGGACAACGTTTCAGCGGTTTGATAGATAAACCTCTTGGGGGAACAAGATCCAAGTCCCTAGCAGATTTAGCAAGGGAATTCCGTTAACAACGGTGCCGGTGCTTCCGTGAAAACTCTGTGGGTGGGCGCTGTTCTGCCCGGCAGATCTGACCTGCTGGGCGGGACGCCAACCGCCCGCAGAGCTGTAATATGCCAGTCTGGAAACAACGGTGCTGGTAAGCTTAAGCTTACCAGCACCGTTGTTTCCAGACTGGCATAATTGTAACGAGGCCCAATTTCATTTTGAAGTATTAGGGCTCCCCTCAGCCCCATGATGTGTGCGTGTGTGTGTATGGTGAAAGAGTGCACACTTAAATGTATAGGTGGTTGCCTGTGTGAGTGTATGGTGAAAGGGTGCACACTTAAATATATGGGTGGGTGCCTAGGTGTGTGTCCCTTTATGGTGAAAGGGTGCACACTTAAATGTACGGGTGGCTGCCTGAGTGTGCCTGTATGGAGAAAGGTTGCACACTTAAATGTATGGATGGCTGCTTGGGTGTCCCTGTATGGTGAAAGAATGCACACTTAAATGTATGGATCGCTGGGTGTGCGTGTGTGTATATGGTGAATGGTGTGTGTGCTTGCATTCAGGGGCGCAACAAAACCTACATTTTCGGGGGCTAACCCTTCAAATGTTGGGAGAGGTGCTAACTTCATCGGCGGTGGGAGAGGAGCAAACTTATTTGGTTGGGGCATCTAATTTCTTTACACATTTTAATGAGACTATTCTAGTGCAGCTTCAATGTTACAAGCAGTTAACCCTCTCCTTTAAGGTTGAAAGCACCCACTTATGGACTGCTGTGAGAATGAGTGGTCTCCTGTTCCCTCTTTACCCTTCCAATCACTCCCCTGGCATGCAAGTATTGAACCCACATCACGATTTCAATTTCCTAAAAAATGTGGCATTTGAATGCATGTACTAACAGTGAAATGCTTTATGTTTGTAATTGCAGGGCTCTTGTTAACAGCGAAACCTAGGTGCCATTTAACATCTGTGTCTTGTTCTGTCTGGCAACTGCTCTGAAGGTCGACCAGGTCAAGTCAACATAGCCCAAAATTTCAAGGGGGCAGGGGGGAGTGCTGAATCCCAGTCAACTCAATGGTGTTGCACCAATACTTGCATTTAATACCTTGATTACTCATTACTCCTAGTCCTATTCTTTCTCGTCCCAGTGTGTATGAGACAGTACTCGTGTATAAGGCACTCTACCTCATACGCAAGTATTGGGATGAGGTAGAGGTACATGGAGGTAATTCCTGACTACCTGTAATCATCATTACTCATAGTCCCACTCTTCCTCATCCCAGTACTTACCTATGAGGCAAAGAGCCTCATACGTAAGCTCTGGGACAAGGAAGAGGGACGTGGAGGTCATTCTGGGCCCAGGAGCTGAGTTTGGAGGTTGGGGTAGGGTTGGGAGGGAGAGGGGATGTGTGGGGGGGGGCAGAATTGTGCAACAAATCATAATGGCTGTCCATGTCCAGGCTAAGCAGGCATGGTATGTGGTATTAGTAGCTAGAGAGGTATTTTGGTGCAGCCAGTCTAGTCATTCCTAAGTTTGGTATGACTTTTTTTTAAAAGGGCATTTCTGATAAAGCAGTCCTGCTAAGTGAATTAGCTGGCTAGACTGCCATTTGGGTGCTGCCAGTCTAGCTATTTCTTACTGCAGCATTGTATATTTTTCTGGGCATCTGTGATCAAATGATATGATATAAGTCATTTATAACGCACCTGTACACAAGTGTTTCTCGCCGTGACAAGACAAGGGAGGGAAGATAGAGGGAGGACAAGACAAGCGATCTTACTAGGCCTTGTGTCATTCAGATTATACAAGTGCCAGATGAAGAAGTGCAAGGGGAAAGGGATGGGTGAAGTGCAAGGGAGAGGAGAGGGAAAAACAGGACAGCAATGCTCTGAGTAAGTGCAGCCAGGGCAGCGCGGCTTTGGGTAGTGCAAGGAGAACAAGAGACTGTAGGGTTACAGTTACAGCCCATACGTGTGTGGTAGGCCCAGAGGCAGTGCAAGAGTGACTGATCAAGAAAGAGGCTGGACTCAGTGAGACTCTGAGGGTAGCCAAGCAACCAGTCGGTACAGCAGACAGGTAGGTCAGGTATGCGAGCTGGGGAGGGAGAGAGAGAGAAAGAAGAGGAGAAGAGGAAAGTTTTGAGCTGCTTCCGGAACCTCAGGTTGTCCGACTCAAGTTTGAGAGGGGCAGGGAGGCTATTCCCGAGAAAGGCGTCTGCAGAGGAGAGAGATCTAGCCCCCACTCTCTGCCTAGAAAAGCGTCTAACCCTTAGAGAGTTGTAGGTAGCAGAGTGAAGGGTTCGAGAAGGAAGATATTTTGGAAGAGAGCATTGGATGTAGTGTGGGCCCCAGGCCCAGAAAGCCGTGTGGACAATGCAAAGGGTCTTGAACTTGATCCTTGCAGCAATTGGGAGCCAGTGGAGCGATTTCAGGGCTGGAGAGATACGATCCCTGGGCTTGAGGCGAAGGATAAGTCTCGTAGTCCTGTTCTGGATTATTTGCAGGGGGTGGAGAGTAGAAGAAGGCAGATTGAGAAAGAGACTGTTGCAGTAGTCCAGCCTAGAGAGAACCAGGGCTCTGGAGATAGTGAACTTCTGGGGGAAAGTGAGAAAGGGAAGAGTCCCTTTGAGGAGGAGCAGCTGGTAGTGGGACTTCTTGGCAACATCCGAGATGTGAGGAGAGAAAGAGAGAGTGGAGTCAAAGATAACACCAAGGTTGTTTGCCTCACAGAATGTCGAAGGAAGAGGGCCCAAGGCAGGCGGCCTGAGTGAAAGGTGAAAGGGGGAAAGCAGGAGCAGGAGTCCCAATGAGAATGATCTCCATTTTACTGACATTAAGGCAAATAACGTTGGAGGCGCTCCAATCCTGAATCGCGGATAGACAGTCAGGAATGAGCGAGAGAGGAGAGGAGTATGAGGGGAGCCTGAAGGAAAGCAGAGTGTCATCCGCATAACACTGAAAGTTAGAGGAGAAGGTAGAGATCAGGTGAGCCAAAGGGGCCAAGGAGAGGTTGAAAAACCAGGGTGAGAGGATGGAACAGAGAGAAAGGGACCAAGTTGGACCTGGTAGGGGCTGTCCAAGAGGAAGGAGGTCAGCCACTCAAGGGCCTGATCTGTGATGCCCAGGTTCTCATGGAGTCGATTGATCAGGATTGATCAGGAGGGCGTGGTTGACCGTGTCAAAATCAGAGGAAAGATCAAGGAGGATGAGGAAAGAAGGAATGCTGGAGTCAAGGTTAGAGAGCAGATCTTCACGGTGTTCAGGAGAGCAGTTTCCGTGACTCTGCCAGCTCTGAAGCCAGACTGAAGGTCATGGAGACAACCAACAGATTCTGTGTGGAGAGTAAGCTGGGAGATGGCCAGCTTTTCCAACAGTTTGCACAGGAAAGAGGTGATGGAGATTGGGCGATAGTTTGCTGGGCAGGCAGGACCGGCAGACAGCTTCTTGAGGAGTGGATGCATAAGGGAGTGCTTAAGGGGAGAGGGGAATGTTCCAGTGGCGAAATAGTGATTACAGAAATCGGCCAAGGCTGGAGCGAGGGTGCCAGGGTGTGTGCTTTAAAACCCATATTTATATCGTTCTCCTAGTGCAGTGTGCGACATATCAATTCCTCCTTGTCTTTAATAGAATCTAAACCCCCCTCTCACTTTAGTGAGGGGGATTAACCACTGCACGCACAATGCACTGAAGGTCAATAAAGTCAGGCTGATGAACGCAAAGACAGATTTTCACGTGTTGTTTGTAAAAGGGAAATGCAGCATTGGTGAAAAAACGAAATCTGTTTGTCCCTTTCACAGTACACTAATACTTCGGCAGCACATATACTAAAATTGGAACGTTACAGAGAAGATTAGCATGGCCCCTGCGCAAAAAAATAAATAAATAGTATTTTACTTTCAGTGTGTGAGAAGAATATGAATACCCGTATGTGCCATTAATGACATTTATGGGATCTCATATTGTTTATAACAACTCCTTTGGGTTTCTTAGCACTTTTGTCTGCAATCTTATTTTTCACACCAAAGGATAGTTGTGACGAAAGGGTTACTGTCCCAAAGAACAAGCATGAATAGGGCTTTGAAGCTCCTACCCGGTCCTACACTAGTACTTGTCTAGCACAGCAGTGATTTCAGTAATAAAAGTGAAGCGGGCACATCATGAATGCTGTACTCCCTTCAGCTCGTAAGGTAGGATGGACCAAGGGCAGACTATACAGGAGGGAGGGAGCCATCATGGAAGCATTCAAGCAACAAAGCAACAAGGTACGGTAAGTGCCAAAATAAAAGAATAGACCAATCAAGGTTCCACACAAATAAGACTTCAATTAAACTAAAAGTACAAACAAAATACTAAAACACTGCAAACCTACCCCATAGAATGCAGATATTGGGAGAAATTGGCACTCTCTGTATTGAAGAACAGGGGTCTTCAGGTGAATAGCGCTGTAGAAAGTCAAGAAAAGTTTAAGAATGTGCCTTTAAGCCTTAGAATGAGGTCTTAAATGTCACTAGGGCCCATACATTAAGGCCAGGGGAATGGAAACCGCTAATGTATACCTTTTAATCTTTTTTTCAGAATCGCAACAGGATTGAGACATGCTTCTGGGCACTTTCTAGTGCTTCAACTCAGGTTTGAGGTGGCAAACTGGCTTGATGGGATTCAACAATGCAGTATGTTTCATGCTAAAATAAGCTTAGGATATGTTGGCGATGTTTGAGTTAGCGTAGCTCTAGATTCATCTTCAGCACTTCACAGCCTCAAGTCAGCTTGAGGCGGCCATCGGTCTGCGTCCTCAAATGGATACCTTGGCAGCAGTTTTAGAAGCGTCTCGAAGGTGCTCCACGCACTTCAAAGTGGATTGAATTTACAGAGAGTGCCAAAGGCAGCTTCATTTAGTTCTTACCGTGCTTCAGCATGAAGGGTCCTGGGTGCCAGTGTCCAGTGGGTTCTATGTGACTTGATCATGGAGATTTGGTTGAATGCAAAACCACCTATTTTTGTTTTTCTTTTAATCCTTTTGGCCGTCAGTATATGTGGGGGGAGACAACCGTTTCACCACCACTTGCCCCCCTCCACCCTAATTATTACCCTTACTCAGCCCCCACGCATATTTTCGGCCAAATTCAGTCAAAAGAATTTGATGGTTTTGCATTTGAACAAATCTCCTGTGATGTAATCTTCCTATCCTGTCCAGTGACATTCAGTCTTCTAAAGGAGGGTTGTATCAAATGTTCCCCAGAAGCAGTCATGAAGAGAGTCTGCGCCCTCCTTGGGGGTCTTCACCCAATGGATCAGACTTTGGGCAGTCCTTACCTCAGCAAGGGTCCAGTGAGATCTGGATCTAGTTGTTTCAAGATGGTTCCAAGATGATTCTTCAAGATGGTCTTCTAAAGATGATTACCTAAAAGTGTCTCAAACATGATTCAATTAAGGCAAGGTGTTTGAGGGATCTTCACCCCGTATATAGTCACTTTGCCACAGTGGATTATCAACATCAAGTATTCTGTAAGGGGGCTAATCTTAGCTGCTATAACAAGGGTTATTTCCTGTGATGGCCTTTCTGCAGGAAGTTTGTGGGTGGCCCGAGGCAGAACTTGACCCCTGAGCATGTTCACAATGGCAGTACCTTTCTCCAGTGTCTAGGGCCTCTCCCAGATACTGTGTACTTCCCCCATGCTCCTGTCTGCCTCAGATGAAAGGGACTCCAGTAGTTATCTCTCTGGTGAGAATGCACCATTATGCTGGAGGCAACCCTTTGAAGCTCCCAGCTCCTATACCACCCACAGGAGAGGTATGTCTTGTTCTCCTAGGAAAGGTATCCGGACTCCCCGCAAGAAGGCAAAGGTCATCCTGAGCAGGCCCACCATTGTTTGTGGGGGAAACGTCCAAGACCACATGCAAATACACAAATGGCTCTGCAGTTTCAGGTCACAGTGGAAACCAAGTGGATACAATTATGACATCAAATTGGGTGTTGGTAATGTAACTATATTTTCCTCATATGCCATTATACGTAATCATATTTAAATGTATAGTTGAACAAGGTATTGCTGCAGTCATGTGAGGATATGCATTTTACGGTTGTTCGAAATTGGGCACCAGTACATTTAAAGGCAGCCCGTGGTTGTTGGAATTAATTTGATACCAGTAGACTGTTTTAGGAAGGTACATGTTACTCTGTATTTATATTGAGGCCAAGTCCCATTTGAGCTACTGTAGTTCCAGTAGAGCAGGCCGAGCAAAGTACACAAGTGTTCACTATACTTTTCATCATGAGTACTGGAAAGTGAGGGCTGTTTAACAGAGCACGCTGCCTGGGAGAGAAAACCACCGTAATTCTGCATACGACAAAACAAAACAAGCTCTCAATTGCACACCCTTGCAGATTGCATCCAGTGCGAAATTTCGCATAACTATATTGGTAGACATTTGAGCAATAAATCCTTTAGAGGACACCCACCCGATGTAGTTAGGAATGTTCCCTCCAATTTGTAGACTGTTACTAATCGACTGGGGAACCTTTGGAGGTGCTACCCCACTGCTGCTAAAGATGAACTTAACTTTAGCTGTATGATATGGCATTTAAAACGAGCCTATGCACAACTGTTTCAAGGCGTGACGGGGCAAGTGAGGGGGGACAGAGGGAAGACAGCGACAACGATCTTACTAGGCCCTATGACATTGCAGGGAGAAAGAGGGGAGGGGCAATGCAGTGCAGTACATAGGATAACAGTAAAATAAATAAAGACCATAAATTGAAAGTGCAGCCAGCTGCTGGCAAGGGTAAGGGCAGACATCAAGGTGTCAAGTGCTGGTAGGGGCTGTATGGATACAGAAACAGTCCCTGAGGGCAGGGATTGCCAGGGGGGCAGTGCAGGTGTGCAACTGGTGGGGAGGGGACCTGGGCCCAAGATCAGAGGGTAGCCAGGAAACCAGTGCAGTTTCAGTTTCAGCCAGGAGATCAGCAGGGGAGAGGAGGAGAGAAAGCAGAAGCAAAGAGGAAGGTCTTGAGATGCTCCTGGAACCGGAGATGGTTCTCCTCAAGTTTCAGAGAGACAGGGAGGCTGTACCAGAGGGAGGCCCAGCAGAAGAAAGTGATCTACCACCAACTTGCTGCTTGGAGAAGCGACTGACCCTGAAGGAGTTGGAGGTGGATGAGCGAAGAGCTTGAGAAGGACGATATTTAGGAAGAGAGAGTTGAAGGTATTGAGGCCCCAGGCCTCAGAACGCCTTGTGGACAATGCAGAGGGTTTTGAACTTATCCTCGCCGCCACTGGGAGCCAGTGCAGAAATTTCAATCCTGGAGAGATACGCTCACTGGGCTTGAGGCCAAGGACACGTGTTGCAGTCCTGTTTTGGATGAGTTGCAGAGGGTGGAGAGTAAAGGCAGGCAGATTTATAAAGAGGCTGTTGCAGTAGTCCAGCCTAGAGAGAACCAGAGCTCTGGAGACAGTGAGCTTCTGGGGGAAGGTGAGGAAAGGAAGAATACCTCTGAGGAGTTGCAGCTGGTAGTGTGACTTCTTAGAGACGTCAGAGATGTGAGAAGAGAAGGAGAGTATGGAGTCGAAGATGACCCCAAGGTTTTTAGCATCCCAGTTGGGAGCAGGAAGAGGGCCAAGAAAGGCCGGCCAGAGAGTGACAGGAAAGGAGGGAGCAGGTGTGTTGATAAGGAGAATCTTGCTCTTACTGGCATTAAGGCAGAGATCATTAGGGCACAACCATCCTGGATAGCAGACAGACAGTCAGAGATGAGAGGAGGAGAAGAGGTGGCAGAAGGGAGCCTGAAAATGAGTTGAGTGTCATCCGCATAGCACTGAAAAATGGGGCTGAGAGCGCAATGCAGTGGGCAAGTAGTGCTAGGTATTGGTTGAACTGCCAGGGAGAGAGGTTAGACCCCTGGGGAACACCACAGGTAGAGCTAGAGAGAGAGGAGAGGAAGGACCCAAGTTGGACTTGGGAGGGTCGATAGGAGAGGAAAGAAGTCAGCCAAGCCATGGCCTGATCGGTGATACCCAGGTTATCACAGAGAGGTTGAGCAGGATGGCATGGTTGACCTTGTCGAAGGCAGAATAGAGATCAAGTAAGATGAGGACACAGGGGGTGTTGGAGCCAAGGTTGGAGAGCAGGTCTTCACGGATATTCAGGAGAGCAGTTTCCATGCTTCTGGCAGCTCTGAAGCCAGACTGATGGTCATGGAGATTACCAACAGATTCAGTGTGAAGATCAAGCTGGGAGATGGGCAGCTTTCCCAGGAGTTTGCCCAGGAAAGGAGTGATTGAGATTGGGCGATAGGTATACGGATAGGAAGGGTCGGTGGAGGGTTTCTTAAGAAGAAGGTGCACAAGGGAGTGCTTCTGGGGGCAAGGGAAGACTCTGGGTGCCTAGTCAGGCCAGAGGCTTCTGGTCCGCTACTACCTATTGGCCTACACGTGTTTCACATAAAATAAAGCTTCTTCATGGTCATATGAAATCTATTAATACATTTCTTAATTAGTTATAGGCAATTGATGAGCTCCCAGTTGAGATAATAACCATCAAAATGGATATCTCCACACATTTAGTTTGGATTAACAAACATTAGGACAAAATCAAAGGGAACCAATGGAAAGAAATCATAAAATGAAAACACATACACATATTTGATAAAAATTGATAGATATAAATAATATCTATATGTGTGATAGGGCGATTCATGTAACCCTGCCAGGGAGCTGCAGGGGCACCTCCGTACCTGGGGAGGAAGTCTACCAGGGTACAGCCAGAGCCAGTCTTACCTCAGGGGTGGCATGTGGGGAGAGGGGTTGTTGGGGTTCCTACTCCATAGCTCCCCTGAATGCCTGAATGTATGCAGGACTATTGGTGCCACTGCCCCTGACCCAATGCCTTTTGGCCTCTGGCCTGACTAGGGCCCTTTTTCTTCTTTTTCTGAAAGCACATGCAAACACCTAGGCACTCAGAAGACTGACATGAATCATGGATCCATGGAACCAATACAAAGTAGAGAACTCAAACTACCACTACGCACCTGGGCTCAACTGGGAAAACCCTGCCCTGGGGCAAGAGGAAGTTGTGACCTATATAGTAATAGACTGGGAATTCTCCTTCCCAAGATGAATTAGACATCCAACCCCTGCCTCACCAGCCCCAGATGGACCCCGGGGGAACAGTGGGACAACAGCAGAGGGTCCTAGACTGAAGAGGGACTGCAGAGGAAACAGGGAGATCAAGACACCATCCCCAACCCCTGTTTGAAGTAAAATCCCAGCAAAAACAATCAGTCTGAGCACATGGCACCCTATAGAAGAATGGAAACTGAAAAGGGGGTGGGCTAGAAGGTCTCTTGAAGGCATACACTGGAGATTGCAGCCCCAGGGGAGTAGCTCAGGTGAAGATTGTCATGGCAGGACAGTTGACTTAGAGAGCAGTGGGAGCCAAGGGGAACTCCTGGGAAGGAAGGGATTGGGTATAAAAAGGCAGCAGTGCAGAAGAAATTGAAAGGTGTTCAGGTGAGGCCAGGAGCAGCGGAAGTGGACCAAAGACCAGCCATGATGTTGTGGCATAGGGAAGAAGGAGTTGGAGGAGATTGTGGTACCAATTGAGTTGTGAGTGAGAGAGATTTACAGTAGTTGTGAAAAAGCTGTGTGTGTTAAATAGTGAAAAAGAAGTGGATGGGAGAAGGAGGGTAGAGGAGAAAAGAGGCTGGGTTAGTGTTGAGAAACCTGAAGATCAGACGGGAGTTGGAGGGTAGAGGTAGGAGTGAGAGAAAAAGAGTGGTAAGCCAGAGGAATGAGGTGTGGAGAGAGAGATATAATGAGAGAGGGGTAAGACCAGAATGCAGTGTGTAAGGAAAGGGGACTGAACAGTTGAAGGTGAAAGGTAGTAAAGAGGGAGAGAGACAAGGAGGGGGTTAGAGCAGAGAGGAGACAGGTGAGTGAGGTGAAGCTGAAGTTTCAGCCTTCAGGAGAGAAGTGACAGATCAATTAGGGCACAATGGGTGTGGTTGGTCTGCTTTTCTGCTCATTTCTTCCTACATTCCTCTGCTTTCCTGCTCGTTTTTCCTCCATTCCTCTGCTTTTTTGCTCAGTTTTTCCTCTATTCTTCTTCTTACCTGCTCCCCCTCCATTCCTATGCTTGCGTGCTTGTTTCTTCCTTCACTCCTCTGCTTTACTGCAAATGTTTTCCTCAATTCCTCTGCTTTCCGGCTCATTTCTTCCTCGACTCCTCTGCTTTACTGCTAGTTTCTTCCTCCATTCCTCTGCTTTCCTGATCGTTTCTTCCTCCACTCCTCTGCTTTCCTGTTTGTTCGTTCCTCCATTCCTCTGCTTTTCTGCTCGTGTGTTCCTACATTCCTCTGCATTCCTGCTCGTTTCTTCCTCCATTCATCTGCTTTCCTGTGCATTTTTCCGCCATTCCTCTGTTTTCCTGTCTATTTCTTCACAGTCTTTTTTCCATTTTTCTAGCAGTCTCTGCCAGACCTGTGTGACCTCTCCCCTGCCCCCTCCATCCCTACGCCCTGTGCCTGGGATTGGCTGTTCCCCTCCAGGAGGTAGGCTCTTAACAACACCCACTAAGGCAGCCCACTGTCCGTGGCAGCCCATCAGCTAAGAGCCCCAAGACAAAGGGCAGCTCCCGAAGAAGCAGATCCAGCCCGTGTTTGCCCGTGTTCACTTGAGAAGCCAGTAGCCAGCCATCAACCAGCAGCGACTGACAAGGTGAGTGTGGTCTGGGTGGGGAGTACAGCAATCACTGTATTCTGAAAAGGCCTGCCTCTCTTCTTACCTACATAATATAGCATACCAAAATTAGCCAGCTAGTAAAGAGTATCCCTATCATTGCTGTGTGCCAACTGTTTGGTGGTTTTATTTACTGCTGTGTCCCATACTTAGGTGTTCTCCCTCTATCCAGATACCTCAAATCTAGGTGTTTTGTACTTACTGTTGTACCTCCAGTTTAGGAGTTCACACTCTGTCCAGTTTAGCCATGCATCACACTTAGATAGAATTGTGAAGTTTAGCCATGTGTCATACTTAGAATTGTCCCGTTTAAGCCATGCGTCACACTTAGAATTGTGAAGATTATGCATGCGTCACACTTACATGGAATTATGAGGTTTAGCCAGGCATAAGCCTTTGATAGAATTGTGAAGATTAACTATGCATCTCAAAGTAAAATGTGAAGTTTAGCCATGTGTCCCGTTCAGATAGAATTACAATGTTTAGTCATGCATCACACTTGGATAGAGTTGTGAGGTTTAGCCAGGCGTCACACCTAGATAGAATTGCGAAGTTTAGCCATACGTCACTTTGAGATAGAATGGTGAAGTTTAGCCATGCGTCACACTTAGAATGAATATTGAAGATTATGCATGCATCACACTTTGAATCATGAAGTTTAGTCATGCATCAGACTTAGATAGAACTGTGAGGATTAACCATGCCTCAGACTTAGATAGAAGAATTATGAAGATTAGTCATTTCTCACAACAGATAGGGCTGTGTAGATTAGGCACATAAAAGAACTTAGTGAGTAGCCAATGCACTAACCACCCACTTCTACCTCATCAAACACACCACCCAAACACTATACACACCCACTGGGCTAGCCAACCTATACCCTTACACAAACCCAAGACAAGCAACACACACTTACAACAAACACTGGACCTTACCTGTACGGATACAACACGCCAGTGCTCGCAACCTTAAACACCTGCCAATCTACACATAAAACACACATGCACACCCCAACATGACAGTCACATACAAACATCCCAGGCAAACATCCCAAGCATTGGGCCATACCTGTATGGATACATCAAGCCAGTGCGCAAGACCCTAAATAACAGCAAACTACACATAAAACGCAGACACACCCCAACACAACAAACAGCCACACAGAAAATGCCCCAGGCATTGGACCTTACCCATATGGATATAACAAGTCAGTGCACGCAACCTACCATCTAGATAACCATCTAGATAAGGTTAAGGCAGAAAAAACAAGAAAAAGAAAGGAAGTGAACAGCTCAACGACATAATAATCTTTGGAAAGTAGAATAACATATGTGAAAGAGTACCTAAGTAGCTTAGGCCCCTAAAGGACACAAGCTGCATCTACGAATAAGTTACTCCTCTTGATCACAACTGTACTGTCCATGGAATGCTCTGAAAAACTAAATAATTCTTGGTTAGGGACTATGTTCTGTACAACTGAAACCTGACCTATACCAAACCCCTCAAACAATGAGGACACAGGAGTCATACCTTTGTTCCATGAGTTAGAGCCAGCCAAAGTTAAACAACTTCTGCAAGCGAACCTTGCTTCGCACCACCCTCTTCAGTACAGGGTAAAAATATAGGTGTGTACCATCAATAAATCAACCAATCTCACAGACTGGAATATGTTTTTCAGTAAAAGTAGTCCCTATAACAACTTGCATGACGGGTCGGAGCGCCACTTTGGAGTAGACTGCAAGTATAATTCTGATGCTGAGCGCGTTCCTAAAGACGCTCTCAGATGTAATTAGACAGGCGCACGTATGAATGCAAATATGTTGTACATGCTAGGTCATATTTATAAGTAAACACACATGACCAAAAAACGTTGGAAATAAGAGTATTGTTATGGCAATCCGTTCAGGAAACAGACTTCTCTCGGACAAAATACGCTCTTTGTCCATCGGTATCTACAAACGTTCAACGTGCTGCAAGTGAACTGAAAATAAACACATCCGGGCTCACCCAAAAAAATGCTAGTGTAATCATAGCTAGTGATAACACAAAAAGCGCACCAAACCAAAGAGGCAAATTAAATACAGAAAAAATTGAAAAATCAGAGGAAGTTACCAGCCAGGTCAGGGTCGATATCAACTGAAACTACACATGTACAATGAATCAAAGCACTGCTCCTAAACAGTTAAATAAAATCAACCTCTTGTGGTTCTGGAACCGACCACAAACCTGTGTTCTTTTCAATGACATAAGCAAACCATAGGCAGTAAAGAGAAAGATAATAGATAAAAGTAAAACATTAAGATACTGATAAGGATCAATCCTACCTGGAGACTAACTCAAACTTACTAATGACACCACATCAATACTACATCTTTAATATGTTCATACACAAAATGATTGTGGCAATGGAAACCCTAAAAGTAGAATTGTTGACAGAAAGACTTCCACTTGTTCAAAGGTGAATATGTATACAGTATACCACCCACTCATCTGTTAGATCAAAGGAAACATTGTAAATCCAGCACCTCATTAATGCATCCAGTGGCAAGAGAGTTGTGATAAATCCGATTATGTCATCACTCATTTCCCCAGAGTTAGCCTCTCCTCATGTGGCCATGGGACGGCAGCTGCTACCTGATCCTGAGCCTGTGGACTGCTATTTGAGGGAGATTCACATGAGGGGAGGTTACCCTCAGGTGGAAATCCCAGCATCATCAGATGAGGCATGGTTTCCCTTTTTCCCTTCTAGGGGTACCCCTTCCATTCTTCATGCCTTAATGGCATCCTGTGATCACCCCATTCCACAACCCTTAAAGTCTGCTGATAGTATCCTTCAATATTCTGTAACCAACAGAATAATAAAGACTGAGGCGAGGAAGAGGGGTCGAGTAATGCCAAATACTCAGCAGAATCAAAGAAGCAGTCTAGTGTTTGAAGGACGCCAACTGGCTCCAAGCAACTCCCTGCCTGGAAGCGGGAGTTTAAAGACGGAACAGCTCAAGGTAACGAAGAGATGCAACCGGCTAGTTACTGCTGGAGAAGCCAACCTCAAAAGCCCACAGATGGCGAGAGAGGAAGGACTGCAGGAGCTAGTTCACCAGGCTGGGATCACAGCAGAAAGAGAAGAGGACCCTTCCTGGCGACCGCAGGAATAGAGAAGCAGTGCCTCCACCACCCAAGATTGGAGAAGGGCTCAGGAGTAAGCTCTGAGCCGTGAAGGATGTGGAAGCCACCAGGCGAAGCCGGTAAACCCATGGACTGGAGGCAGGACGCCGGTGCACTTCTGTGTGTTTGCTGCGAGAGGTCCGATGAATGCCAGAGAAAGCCGGTGAGCCCTCGGAAGGGAAGCTGAGTAACCGGGGAACTTCGGCAGCTCCACCAAGTACCGATAAGTACCAGGTACATGAGTCGAGTGACCCCGGGCAAGGAGGTTGGGTCACTGGGTCATTTAACCAAGAAAGTGAATGAAAGTGGGTTTGAGACCCGGCGTTTTGAGGAAAACACTGCCAAATGTGGGAACTCTGTGAATACGAGAAATACAAGAATAAAAAGAGAACCTGGCAGGGGAGCTTACCAGGTGTTTGAACATTTAACTAAGGAAGTAAATGAAAGTCACACAGATGGTATGCACTAAGTGTGCATCTTTTCGCCTTTTTGCAACATTATTCAAGTTTTAGGGTAAGCTGCATCCCCCTCGTCACTGTTGAAAAGAGGCGCCTGACAAGCACTCCCATTTTAGAAGTACTTTATTCAATTGTGCCACGTCCTCTCGGTTTAGGGGCCGCAGAGAAACTGTCCAGGAATTCAGGACAAAAACTTTTCCACTGTCTCCATAATACCAGGGTTCCATTGTGTCATTTGATGATAGGCAAGCTTGGAGTACACGTAACATATGATCTAGACTTTTTTATGAATACCCATAACATGTTATGTTGCTGTTTATTATCCATATTTTCAGCTAGATTTTCATTCGTTTTTCCTATCCATTCTCTATGTAATTTTTAACTTCCATTATTAATATATTTTACATTTTAATTCCTTCTTTCACAATGCTGTGCAGATAACCCCTCACCCCCCACCTCACCTTAATTTACACTGTGGTACCATTGGTCCATGCTGATACATTTCACCAAAGTGGCTAGAAGACAGACACCACACTAATTACTCTGGAAATACTTTGTAAACCAGGTAATAAGTGCAGCTAGTTGTTTAAAAATAAAAACCATAAACATAGGATATTGCAGAGACCAAACATTTGTTAGACTAACTTATATTTTGGCTGCTACCTTCTAACACCACAAGGTTTTTTTGCTCAACTAAAACAGAATCTATCTTTATGGGGAGAGGCATTCTGACGGTTATTTCTTAAAGGGCTGGCATTTGGTATGAGTTACATTTCTGGAATCTCAGAATGAGTATACCAACTATTTTCTATGTCGTATTTTATACCTTTGGGTTCCTTAGTACTCTAATGGATGATAGAGAAGGTGGTGTGAAGTAGACCTGCAGTGTATCCATATCACATACATTGCTCCATCAACCATGTTAACAACTGAACAGGTTATCTGCCTTCAGGAAGGGCCCACTGACCATAATGGATTTGTAATTCTATTACAAGACCGGAGGCGAGCATTATGCTTTTACTTCTTTAATTACTGCTCAACAGCAATTCAAAACTTACTTTTCAAACTGTTTTTTTTATTTTTTTTAAGAACATGTGCCCAACTGGCTTAAAAAACAAGCCTAAACAGAAACCTAAACAAAAGCATGAGGACAAGAACTATCCTTCCCAAGAATCCCAGAGACTCTGTAGTCCTAGCCTCCTTTCTGTCCACCAATGGTAGTCCTTTGTCTGGTATAAACTCCTCTGACTCTAGGTCCCTTCCTCTTCTTTTTTTGCTGGCTCGACAGTTAAGTGTTCCATTTATTTAGCTAAGCGTTTCATGTTATGATAATGTGAGGTTTTCTATTAAGGCTAATGTGTTCACAGCTGACGTATTGTGTAGCGCGTAGGGTGCTTATTTGATACCGCGAGCGCAGCGTATTAATACGAGTAGCGCGTAGGGTGTGTATTCGCGAGCGCAGCATATTAATACGAGCGCGGCCGTGTGCGTCGCGCATCAGCGCCCGATTTCGTGAGTGACAGGGCGCATTGGGGGAACGGGCATCCCGCGAGTGATCTTGCTCGCCTAAGGGAGCCCGTTCCCTCTGTGACGACTAAGGCACGAAAAGCGCGTAGGTTCGCAGCCGCGGAACTGAAAGCGGGCACATTGGAGCTTCCGCGCATGCGCAGAAGGGGACCGTGGCTCTGGCAACGTTCCTTACTCGAACGTTCCGTGTGGTGAGCAGCGGTAGGACGGTCGAATACACGGAGCATTTTGGTCTGATACGAGCGTTCGGAGAGGCATAACAAAAAAAATCCACACGCTCGTGAGCTGCACTGTTACAAAGGGGGTTTAAGCTACCCATAAGCAGCTCTTGACAAGACCTACCGTCAGACAGTGATGGCCTGTGACAGAGGAGAGGAGTACTGGGAAGAGTACTCAGAACATGAGCAGGAGTTACCTGAGGAAGAATTCGACCTCTCCCAGAGTTTCAAAAAGGTATTAGGGGATTCCCTTGTGAGAGCAGTAGCTCAAGGGGTCCAGCCTATTCAGGACAGATTACAAGTCCTTGAAGATATTTTGGGCACAAAAGCTGGCAGAGTTGAAGACCCAGGGGAGGGGACCTCCACCACTGAGCCTCTACATAAAGAACAAAGGGGGAGTAAAGCAGCCCGGAAGAGAAAGCACTCTTCTACCCCCCGGGGCTTAGACATGGGGAAGAGAGAGTAGTCCCTAGAGGCAGCTGACGCCTTCGACAGGCTCAAGGATGCGTTCCTTTCCAGGTCAGCAGTGCCCAGCCTCGTACCCCCTACCCCAGGGGCGAAAAACATAGGGGTCACACCGTCTTCCTCAGATGAATATAAGGAACAGGAGGAAGACGTGAGAAGTCTGTCGGAGAGCATCGTAGAAAAAGAGAGACAGATGAGAAAAGATGCCAGCATGGTGGAAGGAAACCCCGAAGAGGACATGTCTGATATGTTTGAGCCTGATGCCATCAGGCATCCGAGGTCCACTGATTGGGCGCCATCCCCAAGAGTGGCGCTATACATGTCTCAGAAACTCAGAAAGACTCTGGAGAAGGAGATCAGGTTCAGATTAAAATCAGAGTGTCCCAGGCCAGAGCTCACGGGGAAGGTGGCGGAGACCCAGAACTAGACCCCAAAATGTTGACCTTCATTACAAGGGCCGCTAAGGACACGCGCAGAGGAATGGATTGCGCATGGCGGTCCTGTCAGGATAAAGTGTTGGATCTGACAGGCCCAATAGCAAAAATCATGGACCTCGCTGAGAGGGCCAAGGACACTGGGGAGTCAGTAGACCCGTACAAGCTGGCTGGATGGGCTCAGAGAGCCATTTGCCTCTTAGGAAACGCAAATACCGCGATTTTGACAGAGAGGCGTAGGTCTGCACTGTTGAAAGTGGACAACAAATTGGGAGACCTAGCATCATACGAAGCAGGAGAAGGAGCACAGGGTCTCCTATTTGGCGACACGTTCGTCAAGGAAATGAACAGATTTGTAGGGACCTACACCGCTCTCGAGAGAGCCCAGGCATCAATCAGGAAGGTTTTCCCTTCTCGGGTTTTTGCAGGGGCCGGTCGCAGCAGAGGTCGTTCGTCCGGCCGCCTCAACTTCAACAGAAGACCTCAAGGGCCCAGGGCCCAATACTGGGAATCACGCCAACAGGATGCATTGTTCCCGAGCCAGGGAAGAGGTTCCAGAGGGCGCCGAGGACGAGGATACTTCAGGCACCAGAATAGCCCCACAGGTGAGAACGGGAGCCGCAAGTTATCCCCCGGTGGGAGGGAGAACGCTGCTTTTTATAGACAACTGGCGCGCAGTATCAGCAGACGCATGGGTGATGCATACAGTCCAGGGTTTCCAACTAGATTTCATGCAGGAGCCACCCCAGCGCATGCATTCCTCGGCAGAAGAGAAAGTTCTCTTATATGCAGAATTAGAGGCGCTAGCGCAGAAGCAAGCAATAGAGAGGGCAAAGACTCAGGCGCAGGGTTTTCTGAGCAACATGTTTTTGGTTCACCGCAAAGGGAAGGTGAGACCAGTTATCAATCTGAAGGAACTGAATGGATGGTTAGAGTACAGGCACTTCAAGATGGAGGGGATGCACTTATTGGCGGACCTCCTTAGGAAAGACGATTGGCTTGCCCGTCTAGATTTGAAAGACGCATACCTGACAGTTCCAGTCGCTCCCCTGTTCAGGCGTTTTCTGCGTTTCAGGTGGAAAGAGGAGATCTGGCAGTTCAAGACCTTGCCGTTCGGACTGGCATCAGCGGCTTGGGTGTTCACGAAACTGATGAGGCCGGTAGCCACCGCAATGCGAGAGCAAGGCATAAGGATGATCATATATTTGGACGACATCCTTCTGATGGCAGAGAGCAAGGAAAGACTGCAGAGACAGGTGCAGTGGTCGATTGCTTTTATCTCCAGCCTCGGTTTCTTGATCAGCGAGGAGAAGTCGGTGCTCGTCCCAAGCAGGAGCCTGGAGTTCCTAGGCTTCGACATAGATACAAGAAAGGCCACGCTAGCTCTCCCGCCCGCCAAAATAAAGGCCCTCAAGAAGGAGCTGAGATCAGCTCTGGGGAGACAGCTTATTTCGCTTTGGAATCTAGCCAGGATAGTGGGTCTTCTGGCGGCCTCGATCCAGGCTATCTTCCCTGGACCGTTACACTATCGAGCCCTTCAGAGGCTCAAGATCAAGTACCTGCAGACAGGATGGCGATACCATCATCAGGTCCCTTTGGACGAGGACAGCAGGTCAGAGCTTCGTTGGTGGCTGAGCAATATGGAAGCGTGGAACGGCAGAGCCATTTTCGGGGACAGACCAGAACTCATAATAGAGTCAGACGCCAGCAGGTCGGGCTGGGGAGCCAGGTGCGGAAGCACAGAAACAGGTGGAAAGTGGTCCCCAGAAGAGCTGGAACTGCATATCAATTGTTTGGAGCTCCTGGCAGGATCCTTCGCAGTGAAGGCGTTCTCCAGAGACAAAGCTCAATGCTGCATTCTGCTACGCATGGACAATATCTCAGCGGTCAGATATATCAACAAGCTCGGGGGGATGAAGTCCAAGATGCTAGTGGAGATAGCCAAGGACTTCTGGCACTTCTGCCTGAGCAGGAATATAGCGATCAAAGCGGAATATCTTCCGGGAGCAAAGTATTTTGTTGCTGATTGGAATTCTTGCTATCTAGTGGACTCCAGCAACTGGAGGCTACACAAATCAGTGTTCAACAATTTGCAATGCAAATGGGGGCCGCTGCATACGGATCTGTTCGCCTCCAGACTAAACGCGCACCTGCAGAATTACTTCAGCTGGAGGCTAAACCCCGAAGCGTTGGGGACGGACGCTTTCCTTCAGTGTTGGGGACAGAACGTCCATTACGCGTTTCCCCCCTTCGCAATGATAGCCAGAACACTAGCGAAGGTGCGCAGAGACAAGGCCGAGCTAGTGATAGTAACTCCGGAATGGAGTTCTCAGGCCTGGTTTCCGATTCTGATGGAACTTTCGATGGATTTCCCTCAGAGGATCTCACACCGAGAGGATCTCCTACTAGATCAAGCAGGAGCGTCTCACCCTTTGGTCAGGGATCAGACCTTGAAGCTGTTGGCTTGCAGAATTTCAGGAGGAGATGGCGCTTGCCGGGGCTTTCAGAGGAAGCTACAGAGCTCATCAATGTATCATGGGCCCCCTCGACAGTTAGGAGCTATAATTCCGCTTGGCAGGCCTGGGAATTATGGTGCAGGGAGAGGAGTATTCCTCCCATTTCAGCTCCTATAACTCAAGTTATACATTTTCTAGCAGCGCTAAGCGCGGAGGGGAAAGCTTTCAGGACGATAGGAGTGTACAGGTCGGCCATTTCGGTGGGCCATGATCTAGTGGAAGGAGTACCCGCGGGAGAACATCCAGTGGTGATAAGACTCCTCAAGGGCATTGAGGTGAGCAAGCCTCTGCGGCCTAGATATTCAGTATTATGGGACGTTACAAAGGTACTGAGCATGCTAGCGCAATGGCCAAGAAACGAGCTGCTGTCAGAGAAGCAGTTGTCTGGAAAGCTAGCTATGGTATTATGTTTAGTGTCATGTAGGCGCATTTCTGATGTTAAGGCTCTCGAGATTGACCGGAAGATTTTCTATCCGGAAGGAGTAGCGTTCAACATAGCGCAGCGTACCAAGACTAATTCCAAGATAATTACTTATCCGTATTTTCCAGGCAATACTAAGCTCTGCGTAGCACAATGCTTAAAGAGATATGAGACAGTGACAGCCGCTGTGAGACCGGCAGGAGTGACTCAGCTCCTTATTGCACGTAGAAAGCCATTTAAAGCAGTAGCAGTAGCGACCATAGCGAGATGGGTGAAAGAAGTCATGCAATTAGCAGGAATAGACATATCGAGTTTCGGGGTTCACTCAGCTAGGGGAGCCATGGTTTCAGGAGCTTTTGCAGCCGGAGTTCCACTGCAGGAGATCATGAAAGCTGCAGACTGGGCCAGTGATTCAGTATTTAGGACGTTCTACTTTAATCCAGTCACTGATATTACAGCGGCAGTGATTCAAAGCTTTGAACAAGCATAATGCTCGCCTCCGGTCTTGTAATAGAATACAGATTGTCCATGCGATAAGCGCAGGAAGTCTTGATTCTATTAAAGACACAGAGGCGAGCCTTATCCCGCCCATCTGAAGTTCAAATAATGTTCTACTGCATTGTATTTAAACTGTGTAAAAGATTTGCCGGCCCTGATGATGATGCCCTTATCTTTGTTTTAGGGGACGAGCAGAAAAATAACAGGGACTGATGGAAAGAAAGAGGTCTACACTGTGAAGCGCAGCAGAGTGATTACAATGGTTAAATTTGGATCTGTGTAGCAGTTACAAGACTAGACAGCGAGACATGATGAAAAAAGAAGAGGAAGGGACCTAGAGTCAGAGGAGTTTATACCAGACAAAGGACTACCATTGGTGGACAGAAAGGAGGCTAGGACTACAGAGTCTCTAGGATTCTTGGGAAGGATAGTTCTTGTCCTCATGCTTTTGTTTATGTTTTTGTTTAGGTTTGTTTTTTGAGCCAGTTGGGCACATGTTCTTAAAAAAAAAAAATAAACAGTTTGAAAAGTAAGTTTTGAATTGCTGTTGAGCAGTAATTAAAGAAGTAAAAGCATAATGCTCGCCTCCGTGTCTATAATAGAATCAGGACTTCCTGCGCTTATCGCATGGGCAATCTGTATTAGTGATATTTGAACCATACTGCTTCGGGGTCGGACTGGGCATTAAAGTCTCTCGGGCACAATGAAAAAGTGGCCACACTTGCAAATGGCAATTCATTCCTTTTGTGGCAGAGTGTTTGAGTAGTACGGAAGGGGGACATTTTTAATAAAAATGTAATGCAAATTGTGCATTTTAAAGAATATATATTCAGTAACACTGGTCAAAACTACTAGCCGCATGGTGAAGTAACTTACCAAAGTGGCTGACAAGGGCCAGAAAAGTATCACACTTTGACCCAAAAAAATGGTAAAAACTAGCATTTTGTGTTTTTGGTTTGGGCATTGCCTTATTTCCCTATCGGCCACCCCGACCTGTACTGCTTAGTTTGTTGGTCGCACCTAGTGACCAATGTGGCTGATGCTCATGCATCATCCATTTCATTCTGTCTGTGGGGCAACAACATTATTGAGACAATTGCCTTTAATAATGCATAACATTTATATTTTGTGACTGAAAGTACCTTTCTAGCCCTCTGGTGAGACACTGTGATTTTGTTGTTTCTCATCTGGTTTACCCAAAATTTTTACTGATGACTCATTAACTAAAGTCTCCTTAGAGACACAAATAGTGCTTGTGCCTTCCGAGGGAACCAAAACTTGTCAGAGTCAAGGAACACACGTTATGCTGCTTCCCCTGTGTAACCCTGCTTGAGTGGGTGGCTGTTTGGGCCCTACTGGTTTGCAGCATCCTCTTTGTGATTATATGGGGTACAGCCTCCTGAACCCTGGTGATGTGTCTACCGGGAACCGTATCTAAAGTCCAACAGCCTGATGTTGTTCCTACAAGTGAGTAAATGGTGGAATACAGATGTTGCCCTTTATAGTCATGGCTTCTCTATGTCTTTGGAGAATGAGGACAACAGTTGTCAATACCAGATATGACCAGTTTGAAAATGGTGCCTGGGATTTAAGCATGAATCCACACCTGAGAGAAGGCCCAGGAGGAGGCCCACAGACATTGATTCTGGCAGTCCTAGTGATTGGGTGCCTGTCAGAATGTTTGAATGCAAACCTGTTATTGGGTCCTGCATTCATTCCCTATTCTCAGGTCCCATAAAAGAGAAGGGACTGCCTCTTTACTTTGTGACACCTGCAGATGAACCATGAAGCACAGATAAAGATGACAACCCAAAGATTGATCAGCAAGGCCCTGTCTGAAACCACAACTTGTGAATGCACTTCCTAACGGCAAATATCTGTACTGGTAACTGCTGATTCAGACAGCTATTGACCAGAGAGAGACAAGGCACAGTGATTTCTTTCCCTGACAAAGTGGGATCAGCCAAGTCATGAGCCTTCCTTCCTGTCCCTGCTTTTTTTACCTGACATTAATAGATGAGAGTATCCAGGACCGAGCACACTAGTAAACAACAGCATCCAAGGATGAACTGCCACCTAAATACACAGACCAACCTCAAATTACAGCATCTGAAAGCATTATGTATCTAAACAAATCAGATGTTGTCCCAAATGCTAATTCTAGGCCATTTCTTATTTTTTATTTTATTGTTTTAAGCGTGTAACCTAAATTGAGAGCAGCGGAGCATTGTAGAGAGTGTGGGTAGCCAGTATTTGGGCTGGTATCTTTTAGCAGTAGCGCAGTACTGTGAATTGAGGTCTGTGGTTTGGTATGTGCATCCATTCGTATTAGTCGATGGTCGGGTTTTGTTGAAAAGCCATGTTTTGAGAGATTTGAAAAATGTGATAGTTTTAGGGGCATTCTGAGCTGACACCTGGACCGAGTTCCAGAGAGTGGGTGCGTGAAAAGAGAGGGATTTGTTGTGGGTATTCTCTTTCCGGATGAATTATGATTCAAGCCAGTTGGTTGATTTGCTGCACGAGGAGCATCTTCCACTCGATAGGTGGAGCTTAGCAGCCACATACTCTGGTGTGCTACTCATGCCTGCTTTGTAGATGATATATGCAGTCTTAAACAGTATACTGGCCTGGAGATGAAGCCAACGTAGTTCACGTAGAACGGGGGCAATTCATTCAAAGTTCTATGCAGCCAAAATAAGATGTGCTGCAGAGTGGTTGACTACTTTTGGGGGAGCCAAGTGAGCAGGTGCGCTGTCAGGAGAGCATTTCATCAATTGATGTGCGAGACAGCAAGGGGCTGCATTGCCTCTAAAGATTAATACTCCTTTTTTTCAAACTTGAGAGAATACAGGCTAAAACACACCAAAAATAAATGCGATCACCGACTATTAATGGAACCCCTTTTTATATAGAACAGGTCAAACACATTTAAGAAACTCATTATTAATAATAAAGACGCAGCCTCAGCCAACATAATGTAAGACTCTTTGAAAGCCTATTTGAGAGTTCAAATTACAAACTACTACATCCATAAATTAAAACAAAAAATTAAAACCCAAATCAGATATGGGATCAACACCATTGAAGCCAATCATATCCAGCAGATTTTTACCGGAAAAAATACTGCAAACAAAGTCTATATGCAAATTGTAATTACCCATGCCCTTTCCAGGTTAAGGGACATACTAAAACTTGTGAACATGTAGAAAACTATCTTCTATCACACACAAATGTTCGGACAAAGAGAAAAATCAAGCCAGTTATCAACTGCACAATTGAAAGAAAAAGTACATTAAAATGTGTATTTTATGTGAAATTAAATAGCCCAACTATTAGAAACCCTGATTAAAACAGAATGGAGTTTCATAAGGACTACCCAAACTATACACCAGTTAAATAATTATTGATCATGAAAATATGTACATATATTGAAAGTAATACGAACAGTAGCTTAATTGAAGCTGAACAACCAGTCGTAGAACCCATTGTTGATATCGGTAATAGACCTATATATCAAATTACTACCCAAAGGAATCCACATAGAAATATAGAAAACTTCTATCATAAAAGTAAAAACGAATTCACACCTACTTAAGAGGATGTGATATAAATCACCATGATATGCAACAACGCCGACATATTCCAAAGGAAAACAAAAACACATTGAGAAAAGGATGACATCGACCCATATCCTTGCCTAGTGTGGATAGCGGAATATTTACTAACATACTTGCATACAGCCGTCCAAAGGTATACATCATTTAGTATTGCCCACATTTTCTTATTGTGAAATTAAAACCTTACACAACCCAAAAAGTGCATATCCACTAAATTACAGCAGGGTTTTAGCTCAGGCGGCTCAATAGTTGAGCAGATAACTGTAATAACTGCTGTGTTAGAGACAGCGACTGAAAGGAAAATCCTTGCAGCTGCTTTATTGCCTGATGCCTATAAAACATTAGACAGTATTGAGTGAGACTTCTTATGGGGTGTTTTGACAAGAGCTGTATTTCGAAAACAATGCATGAAATGGATTTGCATATTATATGAATTTCCTCACTAGAATTCAAACTTTTAAACGACAACTTTCTAGAACCAATCAGTGTGAAAAAGGCCCACCTAGGTGATGACAAAGGAAGGCAGCTCAATCGGACAGTCAAATCAATATCACCTCCTTGCAAGATAAGAGGTAGGCATATGAATACTTCAACATTCTCCTAACACATGGACAGCTAAAGCCTTCTGTTTATTTACTTGCAGATAGGCAGCTCGGGCAGGCCAGTATGCTGCTCCGGCTAAATATACTAGAACTATGAAAGTATTGAGTCCTCGATTAAAGTTAGATGGAAATAATAGAACTTGTAGGATCAGTAAAAGCAAGGACATTCTGGATACTGTCAAATATTTGATCATTAGTTGTGCAGGTTGGCATGCTAGAAGGGTATTGCTTTTAAAAAAAAATGTAAATGTTGGACAATGTTATAATTAAGCAATATGACCCGAGCGGCGGGTGCATTACCGACTCAGGTAATGCCCTGGGGCATTACCAGAGTCGGTAATGGCCCCGCCGCTCGAGTCATATTGCTATTAGTATCCCGGCCCGCAATATTTGCGTGACCGGAGTACTAAAAGCAATTTTTTTCTGTCCCGAAACGCTGCTGCGTTTCGGGACAGAAAAAAAGAAATGCCAAGAAAATGGCCGCCGCCATGGAAAGGGAAAACGGAGTCCGTTTTCCCTTTCCATGGCGGTCATCAGGAGCGGACGCGCTGCGTTTCGGGACAGAAAAAAAGAAATGCCAAGAAAATGGCCGCCGCCATGGAAAGGGAAAACGGAGTCCGTTTTCCCTTTCCATGGCGGTCATCAGGAGCGGACGCGCTGGGAACACATGTGTCCCCAGCGCGTCCGCTCCCAAAAAAGGATCAAGAAAAAGGTAAGTGGGGTTGGGAGGGGAAAAAAAAAAAGTACCTGCATCCCCGGCGGGGGACGAGGAAAGCCCAAGCCTTGTGGAGGCGCGGAGCGGGGATGGCCCCGCTCCGTGTCTCCAAACGGCTGGAGACTTCCCTCGTCCCCCGCCGGGGACGCAAAAAAGGATCAAGAAAAAGGTAAGCAGGGTTGGGAGGTTGGGAGGTTGGGAGGGGGAAAAAAAAAACATAGCTGCGTCCCCAGCGGGGGATGAGGAAAGCCCCCAGCTGTGTGGAGGCGCGCAGCGGGGATGGCCCCGCTCCGAGTCTCCACACGGCTGGAGACTTCCCTCGTCCCCCGCCAGGGACGCAGAAACAAGAGGGTAAGTTGGGGGGGCGGGTGGGAGGGAGGAGAGGGAAGGGAGAAAAAAAAATACTTACCCGAGTCCCCGGCGGGGACTCGGGTAAGGCGCTTCGAGCCTCCCCATAGGCTGAGGGGTTGCCACGCCCCTCACCAGGGAAAAAGGCAGTGGAATCCCGACGGAGGGATTCCCGGCCGGGTATGGACCTGGCGAGAGCCAATCAGAATGCTTGTTTCATTCTGATTGTCTCTCGCCGGGGTATTAATACTGAATATTCTATGCTGGGCAACGGTTGTCTCTCATAATTGCATTATGGTGTTGGTTATCTGAAATGTTAAAGGAAACAATATGTATTGATGTAAGATGTTAAATTTACCATATTTTGTTGTATTTGTATAGTTAATTGTTGAAGGATTAATTTAAATAGAAAAGCCTCCAGCTGCAATATGCATTCATTTGGAATTTTCTGAGAAATGTATAAACCAGACAGAACCTAGACAGCGTGGTCGACTTTTCCCCATGAATATTTGCTTTATACATGCAAGAACTGATTACAAACATACAGGGCCTCATTACACGGATAGCGATAAGGGTTTACCGGTACCAGTATTTTACTGGTCCCGGTAAATCCTTACCGCCTTACTACGAGGTCCCTTTGCGGGTTGGGGAATTTAACGCCTGCTTTTTGCAGGCGTTAAAAACCAAATCGCAAAGGGACCAGGGAGCTAATTACGGTACCGCAATTTGCGGTACCGTAATTAGCGCCTTCCCCATTCCCATAGAGCCCTATGGGGCAAAAATGGGAATGGGGAAGGGCAATGGTGGAAGGGGGAATAGGGCGGTAATTCCCCTTTCCACCAAGGCGGTACCGGTATTTTACCGGCATGAACCATGGCGCTAATAGCGCCATGGTTCACCGCCATCCGTGTAATGAGGCCCACAGAGTGAACCAGAGGTGACTGCAATGGGAATATCATCTGTTCCTTCTAAGCTACTCTCCTCTGCAGATGTTATTGTTACTCCTACTCCGGCTTTCACAGCTAGCTTACAGGCCATATATCGAGTATGATGGTATGACTTTATTCTTTTTATATTTTTTTCTTTTTATTAACATTTATTAGTTTAAGATTTTAAACTTTTTATGCTATTTGTAACTATAACAATGAAGAAAGAAGGTTGTACAATAGGCTAGAATTCAAAACATACAAATAATTTAAAAAAAAAAAGAAAAAAAAAAAGAAAACCCAAACAAACAGAACACATAAAAGTGGTAATGATAAATTAAAACAAACATAGAAAAAGAAAAGGATATAAAATCCTACTAACATATATGAATGCATTATCACAACCAAGGGAGTTCCAACACAGTCCAGTTATCATTATCATTATTAATTTACCTTTAGAGCGCTGGGAATCTTTTGTGGTTCCAACAACCTGTTTGAAATGTCTTTAAAAAAGGCCAGTAATCCCAATGTTACAGTGGTTCTTCTCCCTTGCATCTGGAGAACCCATGTTTCTCTTGAAGACCCTGTATTTTTAGAATTTCATCCAATTGTTTTTCTCTTGAATCCTTCAGGGCCAAGCACTCAATCATCAAGTGCATCTGTGTTTCAAAGGGATCTGCACATAGTCTGTATGAGTAATTGCGCTCACTTTCCTGCCGCCATCCCTCAGTTACCTCTTTAGTAAGGAAGAGATTCAGGCGGAGTCTCAGGAACTCTTGTCTTAATGTTGGGGAAGGAAATGTCTTAATGTAAATCAGTGTGTCCCCTCTTTTCCCAGGGAGGCATCACAGTTCGCCTCGTATTTTAGAAGAAGAAATCCTGTTGTTTGTGGTTATCCAGTCAAAGTCAAGTGATTTTCTTTTTACGAGGCCTGGATTTGCCAGCAGGGTATCTTCTGAAAGAGCCAACCTTTGGAGTATCTCTGAACATATACTCTTCCACTCAATCAAGGATCTTTCCTGGTTTTACTTTAGGGCGTTGTGAAGTAGGTCAAAACCTCCTACTCCCGGGGGATCCAGGCATTTACGCAGAAGGGAAAGCGTTTTCCACTCCAGAGCAGCATTCAAAGATGACAAACCTAGCTCTCTCCGGATTACTTCAACTGGCAATGAGTTAGGCAAATCGAGGGTTCTTCTCCAGAAGATACCCTCAGCCTGTCGCCAAGCTGTACCTGTCAGCCTTGATGGAGTTTCTGCACCATAAGAGAGTATTGGCACAACCTTGAGTTTGTACAACTCGATGACCGGAGACAAGGAGAATTTACCATACCTCTGTTTGATTATTCTGGCCTGGGTGGCCAGATTCCTGGCTTTAGATTTTAGTATTTACAGGCCAAAAAATAAATGGTGCTATTATTCAAGGACAAGCCAAGTTATGTCTTTTCAGCTACTTCGGGAACTGTCTCCCCTTTGAGGAACCAAGCTTTTTTAGGGTGTTGGCGGCCACTAACGTTATTTAGCGTTAAGATTTTTGATTTTTTTGGATAATAGTTAACTCATTACTGTCGACATAGGTTGCCAGTGCGTCCAACTGTCTTTGCAGACTGATCTCTGTTTGGTCTAATAGTAAGAGATTGTCTGCATAAAGCAGTCTTCCCACTGATGTTCCAGAGAAGCGTGGTGGAAAGCATCTCACATTTACGAACTCTTCTTCAATGTCAGACATTAAAAGGGTGAACATTGCAGGCCCCAGGCGACACCCTTGCTTTAGACCCTTCGTAGTGGATATTTCCTTAGAGAGAGTTCCCCTCTCAGTCTTACTCTGATCATAGTTGACTAATGAGTAGTTCCAATGCTTCTCGTATATGTAACGGGCAGCCCCACTTTTGCAATTTAGACCAAAGAATGTTCCTGACTATGGTGTCAAAGGCGTGTGCCAGTTCTATCGAGGCAATGTAGTTTTTATTGTTAGTCTTGGAACTTTTTATCCTACATTTAAAGAGATTAACCAGGAATAAGTTTAATGATGTTCCTGTGCCTTTTTTAAATCCTGCTTGCTAGGGATCCTGATGGTTCGTAGCCCTGCTCCACATATTCAGGTCCTTCAGCACAATTGCTGAAAACAATTTTCCAACCACATCGAGGAGGGCGATAGGCCTGTAGTTGGAAAGGTCAGACCTAGATGGGTACCATAAAGGATTTGGTCCAAGAGTGTGGAATTGTTTTAGTGGCGTTGATCTCGAAAAGTTGTACCATAAAGTCAGCCCAATAGTCCAGATCTTTTTTTAGAAGAGCATTGGTAAGGCCATCAGGCCCTGCAACCCTAGAGCTGCTTGCTTTATCTATCAAGGTCCTGACTTCTTCCCTGTCAATGACAAAACTCTATGCACCGGGACTGCACGTGACTGGTCTTGGAATTTGGTCCTCCTCATTGTTAAATAGCCTCCCAAAGTGCTTCTCCCAAGACCCCGCTGAAACTGGGTTACCAAGTAAGACATCCTTGGGGGCTGTTAGGGCATTAAACAGCTTCCACATACCAGCAGTGTTCTTTGAGGCTAATCAGTTTAGCATGTTTTCGCCGTCTGTTTGAAATAACCGGCTTCTGTGATGCTTTAGCCAGTACCTGAAGGATTGATTAGCCCATCTGACCCCCTCTGCAGATGCTGGAGTAGGAGATTTTTTATGCTGGCGTCACAGTTTATTCAGGGCTTTCTTCATGGCTGCCACTTCTTGGTTATATGCATGTTTAGCCATATGGACTCATGTATTCCCAATGCATTTTTTTACTCCAAATTGTTTAAAGACCAGTGGGTAATCCAGGATCGACTGCGATATTCCAGCACCGTCTGTGATGCCCCCATTAGTGACCAAAGCCTCCAGGCGGGCCAACCCCGGTAAATTGATTCTTAGATGATTCTGACCTGGCACGAGTTCCAACGGCAGGCAAGTTGGAGACTGATGCAAATATGAAGAGCCAGTAGCCCTGTGAGTGCCTTTTAGTTTGAGTAAGTAATGATCACTTTGGGAGGTTCTAATTACCTCCAAAGAACCCAACTTTCCCCAGAAGTTTCCAGAGGTGAATATATAATTCAGAGTTTTTCCTTGCTCGCCTCTGTTCCAGGTTAAGTTTGGAGTGTAGGAGTGTCCCCCTTCATGTGACCGTTGAGTAAGTGTATATTTCTTTTCTTTAATTCCACTCTACAAAGTAAACCTCTTGTGACCTTTGGGGATGCGTTAGTTGGGAGATCAAGTATTAGAGCCTTGTCATTGTCAAAGCATTTGACGTTCAAGTCCCCACATAAAAGGATATCTATGTTGTTGTTAGCCACCATTTCCTTGTCTATGTAGGTTGTTAACGTCTCAGCAAAGTTGTCAGCCAGGGAAGAAGCTGGGTTCCAATAAAGGTTGCAGATCATGAGTAATCTCTGGTAACTTTCGGATCTGGAAGTATTTTCCAATACTGTTAATTGGAATGGATCTATGGATGCAATGGATCTATTGACCATGGTGATAAAACCTGCTGTCGGGTGTCCTGCTTCCCCTTTTGTGGCAGGGTTAAGGTGGACTTCATAACCTTACAGGATTGGCATTTCCCTAAAACAGGTTTCCTGGAGGCACAAGATGTCATACTCTTCAAAAGTTATGTGCCTTTTCCCAAAGAGATGCGTGAAGCCCCGGGTACCCCAGGGTCCAAAGGTCATTAGATTGTATAATTTACTGGTAATAATGTGTGGGCTAGTCGTCTCTTGTTGTTCCTGCTGGCATTATGATCTTGCTGGTGGTATGTCCTTATACTGGTGCATGTGCATCATTATGCATTTGCATCAGTGTGTTTCCTTTGGTGAATTTACATCAGTTTTGCTACTTTTCAGGGCTCAAGAAAGAAGATGTAAAAAAGGAAAGTGGGTATAGCAAAGAGGATCGGAAAAAAGGGGAATAGGAACCATGGGGGATAGGGTTCCCCTCGCCAACCCCATTTTCCTAAGTAGGGGGGCTGTAAGAGGACGTATTCCTTCTCACTTTCCCAAGCAGAGTATGCAGGGCGAAAGGGCTCATTGAAATGCAAAGGCTACCCATCTGCTGCCCCGCCAATTAACAGAAATCCAGTTATCAGTGAGCAGGACACAAGAGGATCTTAAATGTTTGCATATTGACATGCCTACAGTTTCCTGTAAATATTATATATTCTAACTGAGATGGTAAGAATCGCTCTGCAGTCAACCGCATGCGGCCCATACTCTGCATGTGGTGGTATAATGCTAATATCCCCAATGAGCAGCACTGTCTTAAAGTGGTGACTGTGCTGTCAATAGTAAAATAAAAACATACCAGCAGAATACTGGCAATACTGGCATGCTTTGTCTTTTTACCCAATAAATATTGTTAAGCACGTAGTGCCATGAAGGCCCATAGAAATACCTCTATTTGGTTTTGGTTAAGATGGGATGTTGCAAATCCCCATAACCTTTATTTGTCCCCCAAGGAATGTGTGGTTTGCCTATGCTCCTGTGTTGTGGCTACCATTGCTTGAGTCGCTTGGACATGTGTGTCAACGAACACAAGTGTTTAAGGAGTCAACTTTTGTGTTCCCTGATATAAATGATTTAAATGTGTGTGCTAGAAACATTGTGTTTGCAGAAATACTTGAGTACCATGTCAGAAGTGCGAACAGTAACACAAGAACATTTTGGGTGCATTAGCAAATACACACATGATAAAATGTTTGTGGATGCTTTGGAAATATATTCTTATATAGCAACACAAAGAGGACATCAATTCTACAACTGGTCAATTAATACACCTGCAAAGAGGCTGGTGTGAAGGCCTGTAACAGATAAGGAAGCACTGATTGACAACCAGATATTTCATCGTGACAAACGGAGCGTAGGCAACATTTTAGTTTGGCTGCACTTCGAATACGTATGCCAGACTGATAAAAAAACACCTGTTAACACCATGTGGAAGTGCACACCAATACATCTAATTTTGGTGGCCAAGCGTGCAATGTTGCCTATTAGAGGCCTGCAGTAGTGGACCAACTTGGCCATTGCTTAAGCCTGTGAAATGTAAAGGAGCACACACTCACAGCCCTATTTTTCATCTGAACAAAGTTGACACAGGGGTAGAATGTCTGTGGGTACATTACTTGCGAGAGACTCTGCAGCACCTCATATTAACCAAGGGTGGTACTCGACTGCTGCAGTCATTTGTTAGTCACAGATTGCATAGCTTCACCAATTAACTGTCTACAGTACTGCAAACCTGTAGAGTCAATGCCAGGGCCTAACTCAACAACACAGAATATTAAAGCCTACGGTAGTGCACTCCTGTACACCAGTTGCTGGTGCCTGGCTCCACAGCCCTACAAAATGCCATGGTACATTAAATTAAAATGGCGCCATACACAAGCACATCAGAATGGTGCAGTTGCAAATGTTTGTCAGTGTTTTTGACATGTATCACAAAGCACCCTGCACAGAAGAATATGAATACATATACATGCAGCACATAGGTGGAGAAAACAATGCAGTAGGTAGGGTTGACTAAAGCATTGCTTACAGGCACCATTTTACAACTCTAGCCCCAACCAAACGTACCAAGACGACACTCAGGTCGGACTCAAAAGGTCAAATTGAAATTGCCAGATTCAAAAAGGCTAATGGACTTGGGAAGCCTTCCATATTAAAGTATCCTCGATGAGGACAATCTGCCCATCTCTCCATGGTTGGACTGGGACAAGAAATAGGCCCGGACACCAAAAATAAAGTGGCCCACTCCTCGCCTCAAAAAAGTGGCCTGCCCCTTGCCTCAAAGTGGCCCACCCCTCGCCTCAAAAAGGTGGCCCTCAAACCATAATCCGTGAATCGCGTCAATTCACGACTTTACAGAAAATGCTACGTATGGAGGATTTGTGTGTCTGTTACATTACAACACAACTCATAAAATAACATTACTTTGCATAGAGTTCTGTGACAGGGTCCGTCCACAACTCCGAGGCGCAGGAGTGTAATGAACCAACCACCCCCACTGCGGTTTTGGGACCTGCTGCAAGTCAATGCGTATACAGGGCTCCGCAACCCCAGAAGGGAAGGAGGGTTAGGGTGACGATGGTTGGATAGGAAGGGGGGAGGGGAGCAGGGAAACCAGAATGAGGTTTAGGGAGAGGTTATGGATAGGTTGGGGATGTTAGGGTAAGGTTTTGATCACTGAGCTCACTTCTAGCATGCTGTTACACTCATACAAACACACGTCTCTGCTTCTGACTCTACACACATATTCAATATCACTATAGCACTATACAAAGGTACAGCAACATAATAAACACGCATGAGGTAGTGCGGCACTTAGCTTAGGTTAGTTGTCACCAGAGTGTCCCTTGTCTCCTGCGATTTCGTTGTGCCAGGATGTGTTGTAGTAGCTGTTCAAATGCTGCAATAAAGTGCAACAATTAGTGCACATATCAAACACTGCCACATGTTGCTGTTCACATGCTTGTACACATGCAAGAGATTTAGAGAGGCCGTACGCACATGACTACTACTAAACATGCACAGTAGGGTTGCATGTGGCTCTGGTAAGTGGTGGTAAAGTGTTAGTGCAAGCAGGAGTAAGCAGTAATAGTAAGGCCTTAGGAAGGTGTGTCGAATTGTGTCCACAGCTAGTAAGCCGGCCCGCTATCCAATCATTTATGGTGCTGCGCATGGCTAGGAAACGCTGATTATTGTTGTGCTCTGTTACTTGGCATGCAGTGTCTTACTGGTACAGTTACCTTTGTAGGAAGCAGGTGCCAGTTGTCTCTGTCTGGTGGGGCTGGCTGGGCCCCCTGCGCGACCCCACTCATCCCCGTGGTTATGCAGAGCGCTGCAGCACTTATCTGCGTCAGGTGAGGGTCCGGGATGGCGATCGGGTGGGGCGTGGCCCTTCGCAATGATATAAAGCCGGAGTTGCTCTGAGACATGTCTTCTCAGCAAGAGGACTTGAGGACAAGCACTGTGTCTTTGTTCCTGGGCATGCACGATAACGTGCCACTCCCAACGTGGCCTTCCTGTAGTTCTGGGACCAGGTACTGCTGGGAATTAGTTTGCTAGGTGGTTACACTACAAAAAGGGCAGAGAGAAGTCTTCTAACAGTCTGGATTGTCCATTTGGGGTGCATTTTAGTTGTTGCTGTGTCTTTGGCACTATTTTCAATGTCTTTGGCCTGACTATATGTTGCTTGCTTGCCTTTCTTGCTTGTTGGGTGGTGCCTGCTCTTGGCCCCCAGCCCTATCATCTGTTGAAAGTCATGTAGCTGGCCTGGACTCAAAATCTGATGATACACAAAGATGTAAAGCTGAATTATTCATATATTGTCCCCACTAATGTTAACACTGTCTTGATGAACTGTACTGTCTTCACAGAAACTTTATGATTCTAAGTACCGTGTCACCCTTCCCACTTTGGTCTTTGATTGGACACATCATCATGGTGTCAGAGTACATGATGTATTGCACATTTCAACTGAACCAAGTCAAGGTCCTAGTGATTGAAGTGATGATGGTCAATTGTGAATCCTGCAGGCGCCATACAGTATGTTTTTAAGATGTTAGTTGGTGATTTATCCAAACTGAAATGTTTTGTTTTACTTTAAAATACGATATTAGACTGTTTGCCTTTAAGAAATGTGGTTTGGCAAAGCAATCTAAGAACATTGTTGCATCCATTGACAAGCTGGCTCTAAAGTCTTCCTGGAAATCCTGAAAAATCACTTAATCAAGAGGTCCTTCAACAGTGCACTTTTTTGTGCAATCAGGTCGATTATGTCCGAATTTTGCAATTGGACAAGCAAATTCCGCTCCACAGACATGAGCATAAAGACTTCGAGGTTGTCCTGGCAGAGGTGGTTTCTTAGACGGGTTTTAATATTCTTCAATTTCTAAAAACTTCCTTCACATGCTACCTGTGTGCAAGATAATGTCAAGATGAAATTGTATGTCAAATACAACTGCCGGTAAGCACTACTAAAAAGTTCATGCCTTTTTAGAATTGCATAGCAACATATTGCACAGTTACGGCATGTATTACATTTCTGTACTAAATGTTTAAGTAGCTCTCCAAATTCTTGTAGTGCTGGATCTTCACTATGTAGAGCTTCAAAGGCATACTCTTCTGGTAGTGTCCTCCTCAGTTTAGTCCACTTGCTTGCAAAGTCTGAGAGTTCTTCCCTTAACACCTCTAGTGTTATGGAGTCATCCAGTCTTTCAAGCAAGGAGCAAATATTTGTAAGAGCATTGTCGGATAGACTCTCATTTGAATTTTTGGGATCCAGCTATGCTATATCTGCGGCAAGAGATGAGTGGGTTTTAAAACGACTAGTTAGGCTTTGAAGAATGTTGTCCATAATGGCATTATGTACAGTAACTCTAAACCAGTTTTTAGCCAAGGTGATTGGCTCATCCCTTGCATTCATTCCAGGCATCCCCTTTTTGTGGGACACTCTCCCCTCTGGAAGTGCAGTTTCCACTCCTTTATCATAGCCTTTCTCTTCCAAGCCCACGTTGGCTCATTGTGCAAATGTTTCAGCTGCAGAATACACAGAATCAAAATTTCTTGACTGTGCAGCAAGTGCTTTTGTAGTGTCCGAGACCATTTTCTGTGCCTGGAGGATGTCCATTCGACTTGTCTGGAGGTACTTAGATAATGGGGTTGTCGAATTAAATACTCTGAGATATAACTGGGCTGTGAGCACTGTTTGGAATTTGCACAGAGCCTCAGAAAAATTTAAAGCTTGGTAACGGACGTTTGCATTGAATGTATCTGTATTTGAGCCAATATTATTGAGTGCAACAACCACATCAATGAACATTGCTTTGTTTGGGTTATTAAAGGAACCAGAAACTTTCTATAGTGCTGCATCCTTTGCCCACCACCTTGTTTCTCCTATTATTTGGATTGTGCGGCCTTCCACAGATAGCTCACACCACACATCCATCCTTTTGTAGGACTCCCTGAAAAAAACGGCACAGGAGTTTAACAGGCCAAACAAATATGTGGATTCATTTGATGCTTGTGCCCCTTCTATAAGTACAAGATTGAATACGTGTGCATAGCACCAGACATGTATTTGACCAGGGGATTCCTTACTGAGCCAGGATGTGAGACCATTGTACTGCCCATGCATATTGAAGGCACCATCGGTTGAATTTCCAATGCACTTGCGTAGGTCCAGACCATTATCTTTAATAACACTCTGCACCAACTCAAACAGTCCCTTTCCAGTAGACAAAGTGCAGTCGGTTACTACTAGCAGGCGTTCATGTACAGTGTCAGTAACACATCTAATAATTATAGAGCACTGGAAAATATTCCTGCTTCCTTTATTTCTTGACAGATTACCATTTTGATCAGTTTGGAAATGGCTTAAATCACATACCCAACTGTAGTCTTTGACATGAAGGTCACAGAAGCACCCCATCCTTGCCCAGTTTTCTTTTTGGTTTTGGTTTGAATGGCCTCAATATGTTCCTTTAGAGGTTTGTCTTATTTACTTAGGAGCAGAAGGATTTTTAGGAAGTTGCCATGATCCAGCTCTTTGTTATCCAGCTCGGACATGGACTCTGATTTCCCACGAAAACTGAGCCCCCTTTTCCCAATCACTTTTACAACGTCAATAACGTGCTCCAATATGTCTCTCCTTTTTCTGATTTGCTCACTTCAAGCTAATTTCTGTCCGTGAAAGAGTAAACCGCCTATGTCGACCCCTGAAAAGGTCAACATATATGAAGCTGTGCACCTTCAGTGACCTTGGCCTGCCTCATGTTCTGCAATGCGCCGGTAAATACGCTTCCAGTTTTCCATCCCGTTGATGAAAAGACCCCTCTCTCCACGTTTAGTAAACGCTAAACAAACTGTGCAAAAAAGGGCCTTTTGTATTTCAGAGTAACTTAACCAATACGGTTTTCCCCCATCTTTCCTCCAGAAGGCTAAGCTTGCTTTAATGTGTCTATGTTTGGGAGGTTGAATTGGATGGTTCTGAAAATAATAGGAAAGTTGATCTGGGTTTGGACGTTGAAACAAATAGTCTGCCACCTGTAGATCATCTTTCTGTGCTCTTTGCTTCACACCCCCGTTCCCTGAGTCTTCAGTATGTTGTAAAGCAGATAAAGATTCTTCTGAGCGACTAGTACCTGCCACTTTCTCTGGGGGGATGATGTTGTCTCCAATTATTTCTGGAAGACTTGATTCCGACACTTCTTCCTTGGGGGAATCTTCAATTGTTTGTGGCAGACTGCTACCACCACCGGCTGCCTCTTCCTCGAGATGGACAGCCTCAATTATTTCTGGCAGACTTGATTCTGACACATCTTCCTTGGGGGAAACTTCAATTGTTTGTGGGAGGCTGGTACCACCACCAGCTGCCTCTTCCTCAAGATGGACAGCCTCAACTATTTCTAGCAGACTTGATTCCGACACTTCCTCTCGGGGGGCACCTTCAATGATTGCTGATATTGTAGTTGCTGCAGCATCTGCCTCTGTTGAGATGCCTCCAATAACTGCAGACACTCTGGCTTCTAGTCTTCTCACATCTTGAGCTCTTGTTGATGGGTCCGGTGAAGAACCAGGTTGAACAATTGTACCTGAAGAAGATGGCTGGTCACCCTCATCCACTTTCTCCCAGCAATACCACCAGGTGACATTTTGATGGTCTGACCTGTAAACAGATCTTCTGTTTTTTTTGTTTTGCCGGATTTCCTCTTCAATTCGCTTTTTCTTCTTTTCTCTTAGTTTTTCTGCTCCATTGAGAGGAAACAAGTGCTTGTCAGCATTTTCAGATTTGACTGTTCCCCAGACTCACCATAACCTCCCTGCCAAAAAAAAGAAAACAATATCCAGCTGGGTCTATAAAATGCTGAGTCTAACAGTAATCCAGTCCCATGGCATGGTAAATGAACTGGATGCATGCATGTTATTTCTCCAGGCTAGCAGGGCTTGGATGTTGTATTATGGTATGACGTCTCAGAAAAAATTAGTAGCCAAAAAAGGAAAGCTGCATTGTAATTAACTTATGAAAAACACCAAGGGTGCATGCAGCAACAGACATATAGCAAGTGAATTCCAGCTGCATGCACACAAATGCACACGTTTGTGTGATCATCCTACCAGCCACCCCAGTGCTTGAGAGGGGTATAATCCAGGTTTTCCTTTTGCCCAAGCGCACATTAGGTCTGGATGCAATGCAAATTCACAATAACAAAACTTGGTCAGATTGAAAGCGGAGGAATAGGATAGGAGTTCTGCCTGGCCACTGTGTTGCTTATAGGCTGGACTGGAGCTTAGGATGGCCGTGCTGGGGGGCGGCCACAGGTGTGCATAATAAAGGCTGACAAAGTGGTTTGAGTGTGCTATACAGAACCACCTTACATTGCACTGCATTGAAGATATATATTGACTAGTGGTTACTTACCCACAGGGATGGGCTCGCCTGGCTGGCTGTTGCCGGTAGCTCCGCGCTAAGGCCTGACTAGAATGGATACTTGATCAGCGACCTGCATGCAAAAAGAAAAAAGGTAAAGATGACGAAAACCCAATCAACAAAGTATATATCATATAAATACAGTGCATGGCTTGCAACAAAGATATGATGGGCACCAAAGTATCCTCCAATTGCTAGGGGCTAAACCATAGATAGTCTGTCACAAAAAAAGGAGTAGAGCATCAAGGTCCATAAAGGCGGTATAACAAATTGTCAAATTGAGCTAAAAACACTAAAGGATGTATTCCTTGTTTCATTGGAGGTTGATGTATTCCTTGTTTCATCTCTGGGGATAGACGGCCACAGGGTGGTGTTCAGCGCCCTACCAAATGAAAAACAAACATTGGCAATGCCAACAGTTTGGCCTTTTGTTTATATATGGGAAAGGCATTTGCCAGGCAGTTTTAACTGACCATTGATGATAGCAGCTGCAAAATGGTGCGAGTACTCGGGCAACTAATGGCACCGCCAGGCAAATGCCTATTATTTTCTATACAAGCTAAAACTGTTGGCTTTGCCAATGCTTGATTTTAAGAAGACTTCAGTGAAGGACATGCATAGAGCTTATAATTTGAGTGCCTGAAGGCAGACCTGGCTAAGAGATTTGTATTGCACTAGTACCACTTTACGGCTTCATTTAAGTCATTAACTCTCAGAAAACTGCTTTGCAAAAATACTGGCAGTAACTTCGAGTGCAAAGTTTGAAGCATACAATAAAACAAAGCCAGGGTCATGGAGAAGGCAACACTATTAAGTGGGGCAAATAGACTGGGGAAGCATGCACGGTTTATATAGGAGTACAATGCATTATTCTGCATGTTATTTTATCCAAATCAGCGCCTGAAGGCCAGATTAATGCAACACAAGGCGCTACGTAAAAAAAAATATATATATTTAAGTTAACGGCCAACGGGGAGACAATGTTAACGCAGTTTAACAGGTGGCCTAGGTGAATTCATTCACTCTGCTGCTAATTGTACCACAACCGGTATGTTCGTGGTACAGCAGTCATGTGGCAGACGTGTTTAGGCCTGTGCGTGTCTTTTGGAGTGCGCGTGTTTCCCCTATTCCATTCCATGAATACGTGTAGTTCGCGTGCGTGTGGGCGTTCCGTGTATTTCCCAGCAGTACTTCCCCAATTACGCCCTTATTTTCATGCGTTGTTCCCCATTCCACGTGTTCCGCCCCCTTTTTGGTGTGTGCGCTAACATTGTGCGCTTGTGCTGTGCACATCGCGCACGGCGTTCGGGATGTTGCAGTGACGTGTGCGCCCGTGTGCACCACGCGTGGATTTGGCGCACATCCCATGGAAAACATGCGTAGGGCCTTCCATGAATCGCATGCGTGCAATTCACACGCGTGCGCTGGCTTTTTCACGCTTGCGCCAGCTTGCGCCACAAATTGCGGCGCACATTTATTCCATGAATTACCCCCTCAATATCTACGTGTAATATACATAAAATAAATGTGCATCATGATATGAGAACAACCACTATAAATCACCTACATTTTTATTCGAAACCTTTTAAATTGTTTCATTGGAAGTTTAAACCTTCTTCTGACTGCCCATGCTGCATTGGTCTTAAAGCAAGCTGGGAACATGTGTTTTTGAAATGGCCGGAATATTGGGTTTCAAAAAATGCATGCTACAGCGAAAAGATATTGAGATTGTCGATCACAAGAGTTGCATCAGGGTGTACCTCTCAGCCTGATTTTGATGATTGTAATGAGTTATTGATCTCAGATTCTCAGTGATTATTGCTTTGCTCGGGATATCAATCCTCCCAAATCCGGTGATTGGAAAGAGGAACTCAGACAATATTGTCAATTCTAAAAGGGCAAATGCTTTGAGCAGAAATGCAGTACATGAGGCCAATTACAGTGAGCGGAACAATTGCATTGTTGGGTGCCTTACAAGACTTCTGCGTACTGCATGAGTAGGTTGAACACCAGGTGGTGCAGCTGGAGAACACCAGTGGGAGCATGAAATGAGGACACCACACACAAATGATATAGATTAGACACACAAATGATATAGATTAGGTACATTATATGTACATTTTATTGCACAGAGTACAGTTGAGTGGCCATCCGTTCAAAGGGGAGGTAGAGTAGATGATGGGGGAAGAGATGACTTCACTCTGGACTTGAGTTGCCCCTTTGTTTGTTAGAAGGAATCATTTGAGGGCAGTTATAAACGCCTGAAGAGAAGCTGTGATTTCTAAATCTGCAGGTAGAGCGTTCCAGTGGAGAGGTGCATGTAGGTTGAAGGAGCAGAAGGAACAGACAGCTCAGGGGAGGCAGAGGCCTGTCAGACTGAGTAGGACTTGAGATTGCAGGGTGCTTGTTGGGGAATAGCAAGAGATTGTGTTGGCCAGGTAAGGGGGCCATGTAAGGCCTTACCCTAGAAGTTCCACGGAGACCCCATATGAAAATGTGTTTAGCGGGCACCAATTGAAAATTGAACAGATGAATTAGAAAGGGTCCACAAAGACTCCATGAATGCCTTAGTACCCCGCTGTGATACCCACTCAACAGAAACAATGCAGTACAGTAGGGATCACAGTTCGGGGAAAGGGGTTTGTTAAATATCAGCTATGTCCCCCTACATTGTCAGCTCAGGCTTTATGTTTGCTTCTTATTATGCCCCCTAGTGGCATCTCTGTAATGAGAAATTCAATTCTTAGTACTCCTAGAACCTCCATTCACACTCTAAACCCCCTGGCCACTGCTATCCCTTCTACATGTAGAAGGAGACTGGAAGTGTAACATAACAGAAAGTAGTAGAATTACTTCAAGGTAGTTACGTCACTGCCTTATTAGCATATGCCTGCCTACAATGGCTTCCTAAATAGCTGATTCCAAGTTCATTGAGTTTTGCCAAGTTCAAGTCAAATGGGTATTTACTCAGAAAATGCAATGACCGGGTGAGAGGGTTGAATGCTGGATTTAATGGAGTGTCTCTGTAAGGTAAGGGCAGGGTCATGCAAATGTTCTCACCCGTGTTATTGTTTGCCTTCCAGGTGTGTTGTTTCTTCCATATGTAGCGGTGACATGTCCAGGAACCCCAGTAGCTGTGGTGAGATATCTGGAGCAAGATGAGGATCAAGGACTGAGCGCTGGCGTTTGGATAAGTATGCCAGGAAAACAAAGCACTGATTGCAGCTGCAGAAAGTGGAGGAGCTTTATGTAATCTCCACAGGCATGATGTCCGCCATGTTTTGCAACCCCACTGAACCGGAGGGGTGTCTGAGATCTGCAGTGTGTTGCCACCTCCACCATCGAACACGCCAGTTATTGTATCTCCCTATGCTCCTTATTTTATTTGTACTGGATTATAGTATAATACAGTCAAAACAATAACTTTTTTCAAGGATAATATACGTTTTTTAAAAAAAAATGAAAACAACATTACAATCCAGCAACGAAAAGGAAAAGCAAAAGATTACGGGTCACAATCCAAGTCTTCAGTCAATTCCCAGGGTCGTTCTCCTCCCCAATATTGGATTTTAGTGAGGCCTTAATTATTAACCAAAATTTGTGCAGATGATAAATTAACACAATATGGTTGCCCTGCATGTAGCTCTTCCACAAAGCATCCTCGCAAGGAAATAGGTCCTCCCAGACTCCCTCCTGCCGCTTTCAAAGACTTACATCTCAATACTGACAGAGCCTTGCACAAGCATATTTTAGCGGGTAAGATGGCTCAGCGTGTTAAAGACTTGTTGCTGTGATCTGTGTTTGATCTGCAGGTTCAAATATCAGCAACACCAACTCAGCCTATCATCCTTCTGAGGTCAATAAGTGAGTACCAATTTCGACTGTGGAATGCATGTAAATATGTCCTATGTAAAGAACTTTAGATTAAAACACTACATAAAAATCTAATTATTATTATATTGGGTACTTAGACTTTTCAACCACTGTTGCATCACACAACTTACAAGTACGGCGGTGCTCTCTCTTGAAAGAAACCCTACTTCCTAAAACATCCAGGGTCTGAACCATGTTAAATTTGACTCTCATGTATTCTGTATGGATGAAGGCACTGGGAAACGCACATAGGGCAGAGGAATAAAGCAGCTATATTGAAAATATAGTCCCAACTTGACGATTTAGTGGCTAAATTCGTCTAATTTGTCTCCAAGTCCATTTCTAACATTCCTCTTTTAATGAGTGCTTTAAATTTGGGAGCTGGAGTCCTCAAAGGGTAAGGATTTAGTCGATTGCATCCTATCGATCCCTCATTCATAATCTGAACATATGCAAGTATTTTTACATTCCTGCCATTCTTAGTTGCCTCTTCCTGCAGTAACCTCATGAGTGACTTGTTACCAGTGTTAATCAGTTTCCAATAAAACAATAGGCGAAGTGGTCGCAGTCGTGCAGTGCTCCCTCATTTGGCGTGTGTGTCCTCAAAGTGTTGCTGAGAGGACGTGCTCCGGCTCCGCCCCCTCGACGTGTGAAATATGCGCAGGCTCCCTGAAGCGGACCGCGAAGTGGCAGCTAAGTGGTTGCAGTCTGCATTCTGCTGGCCGACGGGAGCGGGAATTAGCAGAGAGGAGCTGAATTACAGTTTTCAAGAATCCTGGAAATGAAGAGACCGTCAGTAAACAGTGCATATAGACTGTGAATAGACTGTGCTGATGTTGCGAGAAGGTCGCTGACAATCAGGAGGACTTGCATCAGTGTGTAAGAGTCTACTATAACAACAAGTACGTTGTGGTGCTGACCCTGTGTGAGGCGTGACTAGTGACTGCAGGGTTAGGCCCTTTGAACTGGGCGTGGCTTCGACTTGGATTGTTAAATATGGTTGGGTCTCTACGCATCCTTGGCATTTAGTTTCTCTGACATTTAGTTTTATTGCTGAGGAACCACCGAAGCCGCGTTACCAGTGACCAGTGGCTGCAGGTCAATCCATTTGAACTGGTCGGGGTTACCCACCTGAATCTCAGGATAAGAGAGGGACGTTAATTGGGCTTTGCAGTCAGTTCCTTCCCCCCTGAGTGTTGTGGTCCGCCCCCCAGTCACCAGAGCTGGCCACACAGGTGTCGGGATCACCCGACAGATACATTTGGGCTGCGCTCACGCAGCCAAGCATTCAGCAGGGGGCACCCTGCGCACCCTGGTTTCCCAGAGCAGACCACCGCGACTGGGGGCACCCCGCACACAGTGGCACCCAGGCCGGTGTTCTCCCAACAGCCATGATCACATAGAAAATCCAATCCATAGGGATGGCGTAGCCCAGCAGGAGCACCGTCCTGATGCCGGGCCACGGCATGCCTTGGGCATGCTGCATGGCACCCACGACACAGGAGTCAGATCTTGGCTTGACTGCTGACCCGGAAATGGCTGGTGACTTTTATTAACTTGGTCACATGGTTAGCACCACTAAACAAACTGTGCAAAAAAGGGCCTTTTGTATTTCAGAGTAACTTAACCAAGCGACCATGTGACCATGATACAGTTCCTGGGAGCTACCATGCTCCCCAGGAGCGGTGACATGCAACACTCCTCCTTTTTCATAACAACAAAACAAATAGAAAATCACAGCACAATATACACATTAGCACTAAAAATATGGATCTCATTAGCCTTCACACCCTTTATTAACTTGGGTGAGTGGACTCTGCCCCACTGACACATCACCCCGAACATAGAAACACAGCGTCATGCACTATTCTGTCTGGGCCAGTTTAGGCCTGCGGGCTCCCAGCCTTAATGTGTATAGTCACAGGGCCAACAGGGTATTCGTCTGACCCCCCACCAAGGTGCCATCAGGACAGTTCGAAGTTCAAGGGCCGGTAAAGCCACACCTGGGGGCACCAGGGGCCACATCGGCCTGGTCTTTGCTGGTGGAGGCATATAGCATGGCAGGCTGCTGGCATGGCCATGACGGGCCAACTACACGTTCAGGGTGTGCAGCGCCGCCGATGGGATTGCCAGGGCGCCACCTCGGTCTCATCACTGGATGGTTGCAGGAATACTATAGCCACAGAATGGCAGGGTGTTAGCTTTCGCTGACGAGCCACTCACAGCACTCCTCCTTCATCACCGGGCTCCTTGATGATTCCCCTTGTGTCCACCGCTGGCGTGCACCTGGCTTGACTCAGAGAGTCGAACGTCCCTGAGGGCGCACAAGCACTCCCTATGGAGCCGCTACCCTTCCTGGTTCCTCTGCAAGGGACAAATTGATGGGTCGGTAGGGTATCCTCTCCCTGATCATTCTGGGCTGATGGAGGCCCTGTTCTGGAGCTGGGAAGCGCTGGTCACACGACTCTCACCTTCTGCTGCCATGGGGGGGCACAGGACGCTGTGGCTTCCCTCTTCGGGTTACTCTACACTCCGCTGACAACCCGGGACGGCCTGTCGATTGTAGCTCCCTGAAGTGGCAACTGCCCTCCTCTGTGGCAAACCATGCCAATCTCCTGCACCACCGCCAGCCTGGGTTGTTAAATGGCCCCAGCCCCTTGCCTCATTCTAGGCCTCAGCATCTCCTTTGAGAGAGTTTGGCGACACCCCCAATGGACAAATGCAGCACCTACTCATGGTGGAGTGGGGAGGACATGCTGTGGGGTCACACCCTCAATCATCTTGTTGCTCCTCCCCCTTTTTGATGTGATGGGGGTGGTCACCCGCAGCTCCCCTGCGTGACTTGGGACCGTGGCTCCCTCCAGGGTCCATAGTGCACCGCAACACCAGGTGCTTGATAGCCATGCCCCTGGGCGGCAGCCCTTCTTGTGTCTTCCTCACAGTGGCCCTGGGGAGGCTATAGGGCACCTCCCACCGTTCCGCTTTCTTAGCCAACCATTTCACCCCAGCAGGCCCGGGTTGTCCATGTGCCTTGCGCATCTTGTTGCGGATGCGACACTCGATCAATATTCCTTTGTTTGTTGGTGTCGCCGTGACCCTTCTGTTGTTGCAGGTGAAATGAAATATCTTTTTTTCTTTTTTTTTTCTGTAAATCACCGCCAGGCCCAGGGTTTGGGAGGCCACGCCCCCTCCTTTCAGGGCCGCTCAATGCCTCTGCATCGGGTCTCTTTTTTTTTTAAGCTCCGTGTCGGAGCAGCACCATGGGCTCCTTTTCCGAAACGCTCCTGTCCAGAGCCATCTTCATTTTCTTGCGGGCCCGAGGCCCGCCGGCAGCACCTCCATCCAGGAGAAGCCAGCAGGAGATGCTGGCCGAGGCAACACCATGGCTGAAGCCGGGTGCCTCGGGCCTCCTTAGCTGTTTGGCGGCCCCAATGGAGACCTCAGCACACAACCGGCAGCAGCTCCTCTTCGTTTGGCAGCTGCTGACACCGGCATCACCGCCGCGGCCACCGCCGCCTCTTCCATGCGGGTGCCAGGCACCCCATGTTAGCACAACACGGGGCCCTGAGCCACCCGTGGATCGCCACCAAACGAAACACACGGGCTTTCCACAGCCCGCTTGCACCTCCATGCAGGGCCAACCAGCCCTTGTCGCCATTGTTGTGGCCCACCCCCGGGTCACCGGAGCGGGCCACACAGGTGTCGGGATCACCCGACAGATACATTCGGGGCTGCGCTCACGCAGCCAAACGTTCAGCTGGGGGAACCCTGCATGCCCGGGTTCACCGGAGCAGACCACAGTGACTGGGGGCACCCCAGACACAGTGGCCCCGGCTCTGGGGCCACCCAGGCCTGGGTTCTCCCAGCGGCTGTGATCACACAGCGAATCCGGACCATAGGGACAGCGTTTCCCAGCAGGGGCACGTGGCAGGCCTTCGGCGTGCTTCATGGCACCCACCTGGTGCTCCACACACGACACAGGAGTCAGGTCTTGGCTTGACTGCCGAGCCGGAATTGGCTTGTGACTTTTATTAACTTGGTCACATGGTTACCACCATGTGACCATGATACAGTTCCTGGGAGCTACCATGCTCTCCAGGAAGGGTGACATGCAACACTGAGTGTGATTTCTCAGATGGGTGGCTTGAGAAGTGTTGTGTGCTGCATTAACACGGAGCTCCTTTGGTGTAAGTTAAGCTCTAGGTAAAGGTTTGACGCGAAGCAACGTTTCCTTTTTCGCAGTCTATAGTTTGTGAAATAATACATAACTGTGAAACTTAACTGGAATATTCTTGAAAGGGAAAGGGAAAGAGTAAATATGTGAGGTAAAACTAAAAGGTATAATTTAAGAAGTAATGAACCTACCCCACTTGATAAGGAAGCGGTACAGAATTTAAAGACAGAAAGACTGAACTCTATGCAGCATGAGCAAGGGGAAATTACATCCCTTTTTCCACAGGTACAGAATAAAACATATTGTCAAGCAGTCCAATCAATACCAGATTCTTTGATGGTTGGCCGGGAGAATGACTTTAATGACGGGATTGATATTTCAGGTCTGGTCTTAAGGGATGTGGAAAGAAATGCAAGCACATCCTTGGATGCATGTTTGTGTTTGGAAGACGAAATACACACATTGAATATACCTCTGTCAAGGTTAAGTGTGTCCTCTAGATTGTTTGACTCACTGGTGGGACAAGAAACTGAGGTGAACCAGCATCTGGTTGAACAAAGTAGGCAAGTTCCTACCAGTGTGGGGAATAGGTCGCCACTCCTGTTTCAAGCGGGGGGGGGCCTTCAATCCTGATTCGTGGGAAGGTGGTAGTAATCCTTTGGTAGCATTAAATCTAGTTTTGCTGTCGTGTATATGACTTTATGATACGGTTGTAATAGAGGTGAGCGAAAATGCATGCATTTTAAAAGATGTAAGTGCCTGTTTATCAAGGTTTGATCCACCTAACTACGAGGTAATGGAGGAGGTGGTGGAGGTATCCACTGGTTGTGAAATTGGTGAAAACAGGAGTGAAAGTATGACTGCGGATACGACCATGGGTATCACCATTTCTGAGAGAGTAGAAGAGAAGAAAACAAAGAGTATCAAAGGTAACACAAATTCTAAGCACAGGGGGTCACGAACATTCTTAAGAAAGATTGTCAATGATACGAGGGGGAGAGAACAGCGTGGCTCTGTGAGCAAGGAAGGTGAGCAAGGAAGGTGCTAATGGTATGTCTGAAATAATTACAATTAGTGCCACCCAACACCGGGCAGACCCAAACACGATTGTTAGGAAGGTGGTGTAAGAGAACCAACATACTACTATGGTTGCAGGCAAGAAAAAGAAAAAGAAGAGTCATGCCAAGAATGGAATTAGGAGATTCTTTAATTCATCGAAGGAAGAAAGTAATAAAGTAAATGAAGAAGAAGTGATTGAGCAGGAGGAAGACCAACTAGGCACAGTACAGCTTCAGACTAATAGTTTAAGAGTAGCCAGCGAGAGGTGCTCAAAGTAGGGGGAGGGCACTGGTGTTTTTGCCACAACCTTGAGGGATCATGATGTGAATGTGGTAGGAGCAATACGAATAGAAGCAGAAAACAGTGGCGCAAAGGAAGTAAACAATACAAAGAAGTGCTTCGCAGAAGATGGACTAAATATAAAGCTCCCAATTATATTTGTATCAGTATTTCAAGATGGGTCGAAGATTCCGCTCAATAGGGTGAGAATACTGTCCTTATTTTCCATGGTTTCTGATTTAACGGCAATCAGTTCCTCAGACATTCAGTTGGTGAACTTGTTTGATGATGCGTCTGTTGGAAAATGTGAGGTGTATTTCTACTCGAAATTGATGAAGAAAGTGGTGTGGGATAAGAGGTGTAGAAAGTCATCTGTTCAGTGGGTAGGAGAGAATGCAAGGACAAGGCAACATGTCACATCAGGCTCAGCAGACAAAAAGAACATACAATGCACAATTGATAATGAGGGACGGAGGCAGGTTTGTTTTCATTAAGAGCCAACAAGTTGGGCTTGGCCAGCAAGGTCCCTGTCCACATCATCAAGTACCAGACCTGGGTTTGGAAAAAAGGGAATGTAAAGTGTTGAGCTGGAACTCTAGGGGTCACAACAGTTTTCTCAATAGCAAGAAGCGAGAGGTGTTGGAGAGGTGTTGGAGGGTCTGATATAGTTCTAATTCAAGAGTCAGGGTTGAGTGTCAGGCATGTGATAGATGGATTTATAATAAATGATGAATTGGCAAAGAAGGGAAAAAAAGGGTGCACCACATGGTGGCATCATGACAGTAGTAAAGAATTCCAATGACAGAGTCATAAAAAAGCTGAAGATGGTGTCCGAAGCAGTTTTAGCGACTATAGTTGTAGAACCGTTTTTTTTTAGAGAATCTTCTATGTAGGTTAACATATCTACTTCAATCCTGTAGGTTTAGATGTGGATCAGGTTATTAGTGTAGTAGAGAATCTATTGGTGGACTGGACTAAGAAGAATAAGATGTGTCCTGTAATTATCGGGGGATTTAAATTGTATTTGTCCCTCGTTAGAGCCACTATTTGAAGAACTAAAAGAGGTGACAGGAAAGGCACTTAATCTAGAATCTAGGTGGCATATAGGTGCGATTCTTAGCCCAATGGGATTTTTGTCAACTCCATTCCCTCTTTTGCAGAAGCCCCAAATTACAACCGTCCTGGTTTGGTATTACATCACCTTTGGTCTTGCCTATATAATTTTGGCGAAAGTCAATCACTGTGACATCAGTAACTTTGAGGTGGTGAGGACGGTGGCCAGTGACCATGCAATGTTGACAGCGACTTTCTCAATAACAGGTGAGAAGGGCGAAATGGTAGGGTCAAGTTGTAACAACATGATAGCAAAACTTCTGGGAATAATTTGGTTCAATTTAACAGTAATAACGAGAATGTGAATTAGCAAGTAATTACTTGGTGGGACACCTTAATGGAAATTGAGAAGAACTTTTATTGTTCACGTAAGGAATTTTTCAAATACTTTGTTTAGGTTAAAAACAAAGGCTCAGAATAGCAAAGGGTGAAAACAAAAGTTCTTCACAGAAGGAAAAGAAGGACATTTGACAAAGAAGTGAATTTTGAAAAAAGGGGCCATGAGATCTAACATCAGGATGGTATTAAAAGCTAAGGAGATAGTTTGGAAGGATAAAAAAGCCAGGACAGACATTTTTGAGGCAGACCTTTAAACATTGGTTAAAGGGTTATCGTACTATGAACTACATAAAAGAGAAGCAAGATTTTTTAGGAGAAATAGTAAACAAAAGATTCCAGATCAATTTGGTGGAGACTTAATAGGAAAGATGAGGTCCAAATGAATTTACAATCGCCATGTGTTGCAGATGGAGATTGGGTCAAGCATTTTTCCACCATATAAGGGGTATGTGGAGACGGTCTGTGTTTAAAGAATGACCGCAGGCCTAAATGGTTGTATACATTTGACAAAGAGGAAATTAAAGACATCATTGATAGATTAAAACATTGACGAGCATGTGGCCCTGATGGCATGTCAAAATGTATATTAAAAAATGTCTCAGAGATCTGGGCTGACATCTTATTTAGACTTTATACATAAGTGGGTTGAACTGAAATTATGCCAACATCATGGAACCAGGCAACAATTGTCCCAATCTTTAAAAAAGGCAAAAGGGAGGCCCTGGCTAGCTACAGACCAATTTTACTGATAGATACCTCCTCTAAGAACCAGGCCAATTTAGTATTACGAGATTTGATGTAATGGGCTGAGAGTATACATAGGTTCACCCATCTCCAGAACGGATATAGGAAGGGACTGGGAACTGTATTGAGCTGAATTACACTCTCTGAATACATGGCACAGGCCGGTGGTGGGACAGGAAGAACATTATATATGGCATCTTTTCATCTCTCCTCTGCCTTTGACAATGTGGATATATACATATGGTGGCACAAGTTGTCAGGGTGGGGTATTGAGAGGGGTTTGTTGTGTATGCTTCAGCTTCTTTACTCCAAGAATGAAGCCAGGGTCAGATTGAATACTGATGGTTATCTATCAGGGGTAATTGTAGTTGGGAAAGGGGTCCAACAGGGTTGTGTGATTGCACCAACCCAGTTTAATTTATACATAGCAGACCTTTGCAACGAAAGTACTAGTTGGGGAGGTCTGCCCCCGAGATGTGGAGGAGTACGTGTGAATTGTGTTGCCTACGCAGATGATCTGATTTTACTGCATTTGACACCACCAGGACTTCAACGATCTCTGAATCGGGTGGAGCTGTACTTAAATCAAAATAAATTGATTTTTAACTCCAGTAAAATCACAGATTATGATCACGAGTGATAAAAGAAAGAGGAAAAAATATTTATGGGAAATTAAAAATGTGTTATTAGAGGAGGTGGAGTCACTGTGTTATTTGGGTTATCCGTTCTCAACAAAACAAGTGTTACTTAAGCAGAATGCAAAAATGGAGGTGAAAGTAAGATTGTGTTCTTCACTGATGAAGTCTACCAAATATAGGCCGTGTGCATTTTCTGTAGTCCCTCTGATGGAATTTTGCTGTGCAAAGGTGCAGCAATGATTCTGTATGGGTCTGAATTGGTGGCCTTTACCAATCGGAAATATTTTGATTGTCTTGAAGGTCGAATTCTGAAGGAACTTTTAGGTCTGCCTAAATCGGTACCTATAAGTATTATAATATTGGAGTTGAGATTAAAATCTTGGTGGGCCCAACACATGAATAAATGTATCTCTATGTATAAGAAAATCATGAGAGAGTCCCATTCTTGCTTCTTACTTGGGAGAGATGCTAAAAAACACATTTGTAAATTTGATAAAAATATGTAGGTTTCATGGAAAAGCCGACATATCAATTTTTGAATCTCAGTGGTGCATCAAAAACAAAATTAAAATGTGGGATAGATCAACTGACTTAGGCCATTTCAGTAAATTGAAACTTTATTGGAACAAAGGTCTTCAATATGCACTGAAACCATACTGTATTTGCAGAAAGGTCCATCCCAGCAATTCCGTATTTGCTACATGAAGTTTAGACTGAACAGTCTCCCCGCATTGGAGGTCAATGGGTGGAAATTAAAAACACCCTAAGGGACTTAGAAGATGTAAGCTCTGTAAACCGGACTGTGTGGTGACAATACAGCATGTTATAATGGAATGTCCACAGACGGTGAAGTCAAGAATAAAGTTCCTGGGACCGTTTGCATAGTCTACCTCTGCTATGGAACAGACTATTGATGGGAACAAAAGTGTCCATTTTATTGGCTCTACCTCTGCTGTAATCACAAAAGGTTTATGGAACAGACTACTGATGGCAACGGAATTGTCTCTTTTATCGTTTTTTGTACAATTTGTAATGAACATTTTCGAGAATCTGCAATCTGTAATAGATGAGGGCAAGGACATTTTATGTAGTATTTTAGAAGTTGGTAGGTAGATTATAAAAATACCTTTTAAATTATGTAAGGTGTAATGATGAATTTGAGTTAAGATTGTAATTGTAAGTGTTTTGATTTTTGTGTAAGTTATCATGTTTACAATAAACACAAATAAAGAAATAAAACAAGAAACTGTGCAGTATTTTCAGAGAGTTAATAGAGCAAATGCCCAGTTCTCCTAGTAAAAATCCCACTGCAAGGTGATGATGAAAATATAAAATTGCTCTTACACTATGACTTTGCAAATTCTTACAGTCTTTTTCTCGACCTTCACCCTACGATTGTAACTGAAACAGAATTATTGGGATAATTGTAGTCTTATATATAACAACTAACGAGGATAAAGAATATCCAGCATGCTTTTCCGACACAGATCTGATTGCCCCCACTTGCTGATGCACTTCCACCGCAATTTGTTCCAACTGAGATTAGGATCAATAATTACCCCTTAATACTTATAATGTAGAACCCTCTCAACCTGCTGTCCTAACAATCCAGGTAAAATTAGTGGTCTGGTGTTTTTTCCCAGATCAGGAATGTATAACCTTAGTTTTGTTGATGCTAATGGTAAGATCTATTTGTTTAGCATTCTTAGTTAGCATGTTTAGCTTGGCTTGAAGGCCCTTAGGGGTATGATCAAGGAGAATAAGATCATCCGCGTAGCTGTACCAAGAAACTTGGGGACTGCCCAATTTGGGCAGATAGGTAAGGTTGAAGGCTAAGTGGAATGAATGATCTGCCATGTGAAGAATTACCAGTCCGGGAGCCAGAATGCATCCATGTTCCAATCCTGTGTGAGTGAGGAGAGGGTCAGTCAATGTACCGATAAAATCTAATCTAACACTTACTGTGGTGTTACAGTGTAGTACCATAATCATTTGCAGGAGCCCAGGGGGGATGCACTACCCAATGAATTTATGCCAGAGTTTGTGTTGTAGCCAGTAGATGGAGGGTGATGTAATTGTTAGTGTTCTAATTGATGTTACTATGCATGCAGAAGATGGTAATTAGAAATCTTGTAATTTGATGCCTGCGCTTAGCTGAGGTAGCTTGGGCTACTATATTGTCTAATAATCTAGGTACATCAATGAAACAGTGAGTTCAATAAATACAACAGTTTGCCTCTGTTTGCTGTGTCAAATGCCACACTAATGTCAACAAAAGCCATGTAAACAGGCTACCCATTGTAACTCCAGGCATGCTCAATTATTGTAGTTAATGTAATAGAGTTGTCTACTGTGGATGACTATTTCCTAAATCCATTTTGGTTAAATGGTAAAATGTGCTGGTGATTTACCCAATGGATAAGTTATGGCAAAATTACTCTTGCAAAATCTTTGTGGGGGCAACCAACATGGACAGTATGAAATAGCATTTGGGGGTCCTCCTTGTTTATGCAGAGGGACAATAACACTGTTTGGTCCCAATCTCTGGGATATTAGTAGTCAATACCTGGTGTAATACATTGCCCCAAACCTAGGAATTATTCTTGATTAACGTATTACATATGCCATCTGGTACCGGAGCCCTTAAATCTTTTATTCTTTTAATTGTGGAAATTATTTTGTCCACTCTATGGCTGTTAAATAGTTTTGTGTCATTTTCCTTATTTCAATAAATTCCTTCCATCGTTCTATTTTCCTGTGGCACATATCTAAGTGCAAATTATCTTCGGAAAGGCAGTTGCCCCATAACCCATGGGTCACCTGAGAAAACGTATGCATATGGAATGAGTCACGCAAGACAAGTATTAAATTGTCTTTATTTGAATTCTTTCTGCATGAACAATTCACTGCCACAAAGAAAATAAAAACATTTCTAGAAAATGTTTTTTTTGTTATCTTGGTTGCACGGTTATCTTTAAAAAGTGAAATGTTCATGCAGAAAGAAATTTGAATAAGGGCATGCTAATACTTCCCTTGCACGACTCTGTCTATATACATTATTTTAATTTGATTGTATTTTAATTTTATTGTTTAAAGCCCGGACCTAGCTTGAGAGCAACGGAGGGCTGTACAGAGTGTGGGTAGCCGGCATTTGGACTGGCATATTTTAACAGTAGTGCAGTACTGTGAGGTATGCGCATCAGTATGTGTGTCCATTCGAGTTAGTCTTTCGTCAGGTGTTATTGAAAGAGCCATGTTTTAGAGATTTTCTAAATTGGTGAATTGTGGGGACAGTCTGAGCTGACACACCGGGATCGAGTTCCAGAGGTTGGGTGCATGGCAAGAAGGGCCTGCCCTATGATCCAGAAGTCCTGCGGCGGGATGAAGGGTTTGATTTTTCAAAAGGTAGAGATTCTGAGCTAGGCAATTTGGGCCTTCTTGGCTATTTGTTTCTGGAACGACAGATTGCTGTCAATGGTGAAGCCTAAATATTTTGCTGAGTTGAGAGTTGTGGATCCAAATCCTTCTAGGCGGATATCAATGAGACATTGGTGGACACGTTTTTCTTTTTAGCGGGTGGACCAATGAGGATATTTCAGTCTTGGATGGGTTTAGTTTGAGGTGGGCAGTCAACATCTAGGAAAGGATGATGGCTAGGTAATCACGGAGACGAATGGTGTCCTGCACGCTATTTAATCTCATGTACAACTAAGTATCGTCAGTGTATTTGTGGATGGCTATTTTGGGATCTTTGAGAAGAGTGCCCAGAAACTCCATGTAAAGGTTAAAAAGAATTGTTGAGAGGATGAAGCCTTGGGGGATGCCACAGGAGACCTGGAGTCGGTTAGAATGCAACAAGTTCATCTGGACAGCCTGGTGTCTGCCTGAGAGGTAGGAGTTAAATCAATTCTGGACAGTGCCAGAAGATCCCATCCTGTCAGCAAGGAGGGAGAGAAGGATGCATTGGTAGACAGTGTTGATTGCAGCAGAGAGGTCAAGGAGGAGGTGAAGGCATGAGTCGCACTTAACCATGATTTGGAGAGCATCATCCAACACCTGGACGAGACTGTTTCGATGCTACACTTTGACCGGAGTTGGTCTTAGAGTTGGCTGCAGTATGGCAGTATTAGCAGTGTTTCTTCCTTGTCTACACATTGAGCTACGTCGGAAGAGGAAGTGCTTTTAATCTCTAGACCAATGCGGAGCGGCCACAGAGTTGGCCGTAGAGTTGGCTGCAGTCTGGCTGTCTCCAAAGTTGATGGGAGTATGCAGTGGAACCCAGGGTTAGACCCCCCCCCCCCTGGCATCGACGAGTGTGCTGAGCAGGAGTTGACAGTAACCGGCAAAATAAGCATTGATGGGTGGGTGGTCAGTGTGAACCACAGAGCGGCTAACAAGCAAAGGCCATGCAGCCTGCTTGGCGACCCACGTGAGTTTAATTTTGAACCAACCCATTGACTTTACGGTTGGAGTATGTGACAGATTGTGGGTACCTCATGGAATAAATGTGCTGTGCCCATAGCCAAACATAGCCAACCTTAGTCTAAGACGAAATCCGTTATTTATTTCATCCCTATGTGGGTCTTACCATTGCGAGCCATCCGTCTTCTTTCTATTCCGCCCCCCCCATTCCTTCCCTTGGATGCACAATCTTTCCACCTACTCAATTAACCTTGATTGCTGTGCCCAGCACTCATCACTTATTTGCTCACACGTTCTCTTTGCTTGAGCACGCAGCCACTACCATGAAGAATAAAATGCCCTGCAGGTCTGGCCGGCACAGCAAATTCCTAAAAACGGGGAAACAGGCACAGATCCCACTAAATCCTCACAAAAGCAATCCAGATGCACCCTCCACAAAGAAGGGCAGAAATGATTGCTGTAATGGGGGAAAACCAGTGCCCAGTGATCAAGCACCTATTACTGGCTACTTCCAGGCCATTAGCCATCCATGCGCCCAATTCTCAGTGCCCTTCAGCCACTCAAGCGAGAGACAGCACCTCATACAACCTTGAGGGGGACAATAATACACAAGAGCCAACGAAAAACATTATTGCTGCATCCAACACCATCTCAGATACAGCAGATGAATTTGACAATCAAGTGACAACCTCACTGCAGCCTCTTGACAATAACGGCTCCTTGCTACAATTATGTAGGACTTTGAAACGCAACTCCTTGTGTCCCCCCGTGGTATCCGGAGACAATATAATTACAGGAAAGCTGTCCAGTACCCCAAACCATGAAGCGATAGCTGCCACCATTGAACATTACAGGAGATGTAATTACGGAGAGCCATCCATCAGTATTTCACAGGGTGAAGCCATTGCCCTTGACGTGGTACCCCTGACACACCAGCTCAACACTATTCTTTCCAAAATTGAAACCCTACTGGTCCTTTGCACATCTTTGGCTACTGACCAACATAACCTAAAGTCAATAACAGGAAAGGTAGTGGACATTATCTTAGATAATACTTCCTCCTATATGTATCAACCGCCGGAAAATAAGGGAATGTCTAAACCTGGGGTGAGGGGCAAACGCGGGGCCCGGGACCTCCAACCAAGTATACTAGTCACGGAGGAAGGCCCAAAGGACCTACGTGAGCACTGGGATAGCCTTCCCCCTCCGCATGCCTATCTCACTGGCCTCAGTAATCCCCGAAGACTCAGTCAACATTCCTGCATGTAATGAAGAGGATGCCCTGGAAGCATTATGCAATGAAATATCAATGATGGAAAATACTTCCCCAGTTGTCATCTCGAGGCAGCCATGGAGGTCCAACACAAATACAGCACCCACAAGGCTAACCTCTGAAACCGCGCTGAAAAAGCCAAAGCATATTTGTTTCCTGAATAAAACCAGCAATTTACCCCTAACCTGACGGTCAGCCAGCGGAGAGTCTCCTCCGGAACCTAGAACGATTATTTGAGTACTGGGTGATGGTACAAATAGGAAAATAACCCTGAGCGGGCCACTGGACATATGGGCTCACATAGTTCCAAAGCAACCTATAATAAAGGTCCAAGTGGGACTGGAGAGGGGTTTCTCTTGATGGGCCCAGAAAATAGACCCTGATGTTTGGGTGTGCCACACAGTTAAGAGTCAGTCCATTGGTTCAATCCAGCTATGATGTCTTCCTCGTCCTGGATATCTGGCTTGACTCTCCCCTCTATGTGGATGGGTAGCACCTATACTAAGTCATGGCCAAGAATGGGCACAGGGGCAGACCACATGGGGGTTAATTATCGGAGTGAGCTAGAAAATTGACTCTAGCCAAGTGGCAGTGCCGTTCAGCGAGGGGATGGTTCAAGCGGTTGAACTATGGCCAGACTTGAAATCAGACGATGTGAAGCCATTGATAATAAACATCTATAAGCCGCCTGAAAAGTTCTGTATGGAAAAAATCCATTCCCAACTCGACAAAATCTTTGCAGCACACAGAGGGTCTCAACATAACCGACTAATACTGTTGGGTGGCGACCTGAATGCTAGATGTTCTGATGTGATTGAGTGTGCCTCTTAACGAAACATAACCAAAAAATGTGAAATGGTCTTACTAATTGCAAGGGTTACAAAATTGATACATTTCTTGAGACACTGGGATTAATTCAATTGAATGGCAGAACTAGGGGTGACATCCCAGGGCAATATTTGTGGTAATAATGCATGCCTAATGGCAGTATCAGAACTTGAGGTGAAGCCCAATAAACATAGTGACCATAATGTTTTGTCTCTCACTATTAGTAACCATATGGGGGTAAACCCCCCTCCCTGCAGCCCTGGTATCCAAGTAAATCAAGCTGGTAACTCCATACGTTGCACAGCTAGGCATGTCCAAAAGGCAAGCACAGTGGTAGGATTGCTCACCAGTGGCGATTTTGAACATCTGGGTAGGCTAAACGGTAATGAAATTGAAGTTTGCCTAAAAAATTGGCCGCCCTGACAGGAGCTCTCCCAGCAAGGTACCCAGTGACGATTGGAAAACATACTAACCAATTCGAGAGCACCATCCATGATACTAAGAGAGAAACGAGACAGAAACTGAGAGCGGTGAGGAGGTCTGGTAGCACCGCCCACGAGAAACAGTCTTGGGTAGTTACAATGAAGAAAGAATATAAACACTGGCTCACGCGCTGGATACACTCAATTAAAAACCTCCTCTGGCAATGATCAGCCCACTGAGCACTTGCAAGCCTCGAAATATCTGGAGGATATTTGCAAAGGCTAAGGGAGACAGCAGGAGGCAAACCCTAAACCCGATCAATGAAAGTGCTTGGCTTAAGCATCTGAAAGATATTGACCATAATCCTATAAGGGGGATGGTGTAACGCTCACCTGGTTCCCACGGAGGCGCGGCGTCGAAGGCGCAGAACTCTGAAGATGGACAGGAAGGGCCCCTCTATTCTGGCTTACCTGGCTCGTTGGATACCCTCCTGTGCGTGAAAAGGGAGTATTACCAACTGTGGAACAATGCTCAAGCCTCCCACTCCCTTCCAACCCTCCACGATACCTCCTCCACGATTCCCCGTGAAGCCTCACCTTAGGGTTTGGAAGGATGAGCTCTCCATCCTGCTTCTGATGCAGGGGCGCGTTGAAACCCAGTTACTTCACTGGATTGAGGATTGATGGGAGTTCAGGTAAGCTTGACTGTTCAGGTAAGGCGCTGTAAAAGTTCGGTTCAAAAGTTCAAGCTTAATAATAATGTTCGTTGTCTAATTGCAGCAAGCGCTAATGCTTATGTCTTTTTCCCCTTAGGGGCCGGGGTTCGGAGTGCCAGAGATATGGCGCCGACCCGAAGTGAAACAGTTCTGGATGAGCGCTCAGGTAATGTCTTTGCATTCGCTCATTCAATGTCTTTGTCTTTTTTCCCCATAGGGGCCGGGGTCCGGAGATGCCAGGAAGCGGCAGGACCCGAAATGCAGTGGGAATAATCCAACAGGTAAGACTTAAAAGGAAACTGAGCTTTCCTTATTCCTTTTCTCCCTCTCACCTTTGTTCTTGTCTTTTTTCCTCTAGGCGCCGGGGCGTAGCTGAATCCGGAAGATCGCTGCTGAAGATGGAAGCGCCTTGCAAAGGTGAGTAAAATGCAGCGCTGCAGCGATCGAAACAAAATGCCTTTAAAATGATGTCTTCCTTTTCAGGGCCGTTGGAGAAATGACTCCGGGATGCAGATTTAGCAGGCAAGGGCTTTTCTTCTCCTATTCTCTTCCTTTCTCCCCTTGCAGGTGTTCCAGGGTGCTGGCAGGCGTGGCTGAAGTCAGGATGCAGGAGCTGACACGGTGAGCGTCCAGCTGCTAGGTGCAGAACAACGCGAAGCATGTGTGGCTGTTCGGGTGGGGTTTAAATAGCCTTGGAAGAAGTTCCTGGTATGTATCCTTCCACCAATCAGGTATGTATCCTTCCCCGACCACACCCGGGTGGTGAAGTAGTCCTACAGGTTAAGTAGTCCCATTCAGGCCTCAAGAGGGCCTGGATGAAGCAGCAAGGTCTGCATCAGGTAAGTGTGCACCCAAGCACTTAAACACATATCCTCTTCTATGAGCCTGGCGCCTAAGGCGCCAGGACTGGGGTCCGCTAAGAGCCTGGCGCCTAAGGCGCCAGGACTGAGTCCAAAGGGCCCCGACTTGGGCCCGCTGAGACTTCCCTGGGGAAAATGATGTCTGCCTCTGGGGTTGCTGGGCCCGGCCTGGCTCCTTAGAGGTAGGCATCATGACAGTACCCCCCCTCAAGGCCCCTCCCAAGGTCTTTTCCTCCGGGGGTTTTGGTTTGTGCGGGAATCTTCGATGGAATCTTTGAATTAATCGTGGTGCGTGAACATAGTTACTGGGTTCCCAAGATCTTTCCTGAGGTCCATATCCTTTCCAATCAACAAGATAGAAGAGTTTCGACTTAACTATCTTGGAATCTAAAATGTCTTTCACTTCGAATTCTAATTCTCCATCAATTTGGACAGGGCCTGGGGGCTCAGACAGTCTGGTTCCAGGTTGTACTGGTTTTAGAAGAGATGCGTGAAAAACGGGATGAATCCGCATGTTGGATGGTAAATCGAGTTTAAAGGCCACTGGGTTGATAATAGCTTTGATGGGGTAAGGCCCAATGAATCTGGGATTAAAAGTTCGCTGACCCTTGAGGGGTAGATGTTTAGTTGCTAGCCATACCTGATCTCCTACTTGGTAAGGAGGAGTTTTACTTCGGTGCAAATCAGCGTTTTCTTTATACTTTTTCTTGGCTTGCTGTAAGTGGGTTGTAGCTTCTTTGAAGGCTTGGGTTATTGTGGAATGTAGGTGATTTACTGCAGGCATCTCCAGGGTCAGAGGTGGATCTAGGTCAGAGGTCCGAGGATGGTGACCATACAGGGTATAAAAAGGAGTCTGTCCGGTTCCAGAATGCACTGAATTGTTGTATGCATATTCTGCAATCCAAAGGATGTCCTTCCAATTCAACTCGGATTGGTGTAACATGCACCGCAGATATTGCTCGAGAGTCTGATTGGTTCTCTCGGTTTGTCCGTCGGTCTGGGGGTGGTGGCTGGTGGATAACCGCACGTCTATTTGTGCTAGTTGGCAACATTTCTTCCAAAAGTGGGAGATAAATTGACTTCCACGGTCTGAGACTAATATGGAAGGGAAACCATGTAACCGCACTATATTTTCCATAAATTCCTTGGCCAAGGTGGAAGCTGACGGCAATCCTTTTAAAGGGATAAAATGGGCCATTTTGGAGAATAGATCCACTATTACGAGAATCGTGTTGTAACCACCACAAGGAGGCAGGTCAGTTATAAAGTCCATTGACAAGGTGTGCCAAGGTGCTGGTGGAATGTCCAAAGGTTGAAGTAGGCCGGCTGGCCTTTTCTTTTGACTCTTATTTTGGGCACAGATTCCGCAAGACAACACAAATGACTTTATGTCTTTTCTCCAAGAAGGCCACCAGAAGTGGCGTTTGATCTTTTCTTCTGTTTTCGCGATACCGGGGTGTCCTTCCATTAATGATTCATGATGACGGGTAATGACAAGTTCCTGCAATTCTTTACTTGGCAGAAATAACCGCTCTTGGAAGTAGGGTAAATCATCCTTAACGGTGTAGTGAGGACCCTTTTGACTCCATTCCAGTAAGGCAGAAGAGTCAAAAAGCTGTTTTACTTGAGCTTGGATGTCCTCAATGGTTTGCAATGAAGTCAAGCCCAGAATTCTTTGTTCCGGTATGATTGGCACAGGTTCTAAACTCGAATTGGGTTCTTCCATGCCTATCCGGGATAAGGCATCTGCCTTACCATTCTTGCAGCCAGGGCGATAGGTAATTACAAAATCAAATTCTGCAAAGCATAAAGCCCATCGGAGTTGTCGCGAAGATTGAGCTTTGGCCGTCTTTAAATACTGCAAATTTCTGTGGTCCGTAATTACGGTGATGGTGTGTCTTGCACCGAGAAGATAGTGACGCCAAGCCTTGAAAGCTGATTTAATAGCCAGTAGTTCTTTGTCGGTAATTGCGTAATTGAGTTCAGGTGGAGAGAATTTTCTGGACCAAAAGGCTACAGGGTGTAGTTGGTTAGTTTCTGGGTCTCTTTGCGACAGGACAGCTCCCATGGCCGAACTGGATGCATCGGTTTCCACGATGTAAGGGAGATCTGGGCGCGGGTGCTTCAATACAGGTGCAGAGGTGAATTTGGTTTTCAGGTCCTGAAAGGCTTGTTCAGCCTCAAGAGTCCATTCAAAGCGTTTGTTTTTCTTTAGGAGAGCTGTGATGGGTTGAACAGTTCGAGAAAATTCCGGGATGAACCTTCGATAGAAATTGGCAAAGCCAAGCATGCTTTGCACTCCCTTCACAGAGCTAGGAGATGGCCATTTGAGAATGGCGTCCACTTTCCGCGAGTCCATTCGGATTCCTTGAGGTGTCAGGAGGAATCCGAGAAACTCCACTTCTGTGGTATGAAAAACGCATTTTTCGAGCTTGGCAAATAATTTGTGCTGGCGCAATTTCTCAAGAACTGCCCTAACATGGTTTCTGTGATCAGATTCTGAGGAGGAATACACCAGGATATCGTCAATATAAACGATGACACAAACATCGATAAGTTCCCGAAGAACATCATTCATGAAGTACTGAAAGGCGGCAGGTGCGTTGCACAAACCGAAGGGCATTACTTGATATTCGAAGAGCCCAAATTTGGTGCGGAATGCAGTCTTCCACTCGTCGCCCTCTTTTATACGTACCAGGTGGTAAGCTCCTCGGAGATCTAGCTTGGTGTACACACGAGCATCTTTTACTTGGTCGATAAGCTCAGGTATCAGGGGCAAAGGGTAACGATTCTTAATCGTTATCTGATTTAGGGCGCGGTAGTCAATACAGGCCCTAAGGTCTCCTTCCTTTTTAGGTACGAAGAACAAAGCGGAAGAGACTGGTGACTTTGATGGGCGAATGAAACCATTGGCCAGGTATTGATCCAAATACTGGCGCAAATGCAGGTTCTCAGGTTCAGTAAGAGCATAAATCCTACTACAAGGTAGTTGTGCATTGGGTACCAAGTCGATTTGGCAATCGTAAGATCGATGGGGAGGTAAGGTGTTAGCCTGCTCTTTCTGAAAAACGTCTTGGAATTCTTGGTATTCAGATGGTAGCTGTACAGGGGTGGAAGTTACAGAGGCTAGACCCATAGCTGGATTCCTTGGGTAACAGGTTGGTTCACAATCAGGAAAAGTTATCTTCTTTGCTCGCCAGTCTATTCTCGGATTATGTGTTTCTAACCAAGGGATTCCAAGAAGTACTTGAAATTGTGGGGCCTTGATCACATCAAACACGATTGCTTCCCGATGTCCGTCCTGACCCACCAGAGTGATTTCAACTGTGGAATGCGTTACAGGCCCTGAGGCTATTTCGGTTCCATCAACTGTAGTAATTACATCTTGGGTTACTTTCGGGCGGAGAGGAAGCTTAATCCTGGAAGCCAATTCACGGTCTATGTAATTTCCAATAGCTCCACTGTCTATGTATGCTTTTATAGCATGCAACTGCTGAGGCTGTTTTGGGTTCACAAGCACCATTGGCATGACAAAATGCGAGGTCAAAGAGTTTGTTTTCAGGCTCGGCAAGCGGACCCCTACGCTTGTCGGGCTAGGTCGTTTCCCGAACCAGGTGTCAATAACTCGTTATCAGTGGCTCCAACCACCTTCTTGGGTGGTTTAACTGGACAACTTTGAAGAAAGTGACCGGAAGTTCCGCAATAGAGACAAAGTTGCATTTGTCGCCTTCTCTCTCGTTCCTTCTGCGTTAATGGTCCTTTAACACTGCCAATTTGCATAGGTTCGGAAACGTCAGTACTCTTGGAGTTAACGTGGGTCTTGATAGGTACTCTGGTTTCATACTTGAGCCGATCTGCTTTTCTATTTTGAAGTCTGTGATCAAGTTGAACCACTAAGTCTATGTAGTCTGCGCAGGCCTGGGGTGGATCTACTATCTGAGCTATAACATCTTTAAGCTCTCCGCGCAGGCCTCGATGAAACAATGTGATCCTTTTATTTTCAGGCCATCCGGTTTCCACAACTAGTCTATTAAAGGTAGCGATATAGGACAAAAGATCCTGATTACCTTGTCGTAAGGATAGCAGTTCGTTGTCAAGGGCCTGTCCCTGCGAGTGTCGAGCGAACAATCTTTCCATGCTGGCCTGGAAGCCCTGGAAATCCCGGAGAATGGAATCATCCTGATTTACCAATGGATAGACCAATCGGCAGCACAGCCACTGAGGTAAGATAGTACAAAGGCTACTTTGGTCTGGTCGTTGGGGAAGGCCCCGGGCCTGCATAAAAAGTGTAAACGGCATTGGTTCATAAAAACGGCATATTTCTTGGGATCCCCCGCAAAACGTTCCGGCGGGGCCAAAGGCATGTGTCCAGGTAGATTGATTTGTACCGGGTTATTCGAACCCATTGTTGTAGAAATATCTCCGGAAACAGGTAAAGGAGTGTGCTCTGCCTGGCCCTGCAATAACCTTTTGGCCAGATCATCAGTTCTTTCCTTGGATAGGATTAGTTCCCTTCTGAGAGCATTAGTCTCCTGGCGGGCTGAGTGCACTTCTGCCCGTAATTCCCCTAAAAGATGGGCCAGCTGATCTGTCTCGGAAGTCTCCATAGCGCCCAGGTGGGAAATTGTGGTAAGTCTTCGCGTTCTGTAACGCTCACCTGGTTCCCACGGAGGCGCGGCGTCGAAGGCGCAGAACTCTGAAGATGGACAGGAAGGGCCCCTCTATTCTGGCTTACCTGGCTCGTTGGATACCCTCTTGTGCGTGAAAAGGGAGTATTACCAACTGTGGAACAATGCTCAAGCCTCCCACTCCCTTCCAACCCTCCACGATACCTCCTCCACGATTCCCCGTGAAGCCTCACCTTAGGGTTTGGAAGGATGAGCTCTCCATCCTGCTTCTGATGCAGGGGCGCGTTGAAACCCAGTTACTTCACTGGATTGAGGATTGATGGGAGTTCAGGTAAGCTTGACTGTTCAGGTAAGGCGCTGTAAAAGTTCGGTTCAAAAGTTCAAGCTTAATAATAATGTTCGTTGTCTAATTGCAGCAAGCGCTAATGCTTATGTCTTTTTCCCCTTAGGGGCCGGGGTTCGGAGTGCCAGAGATATGGCGCCGACCCGAAGTGAAACAGTTCTGGATGAGCGCTCAGGTAATGTCTTTGCATTCGCTCATTCAATGTCTTTGTCTTTTTTCCCCATAGGGGCCGGGGTCCGGAGATGCCAGGAAGCGGCAGGACCCGAAATGCAGTGGGAATAATCCAACAGGTAAGACTTAAAAGGAAACTGAGCTTTCCTTATTCCTTTTCTCCCTCTCACTTTTGTTCTTGTCTTTTTTCCTCTAGGCGCCGGGGCGTAGCTGAATCCGGAAGATCGCTGCTGAAGATGGAAGCGCCTTGCAAAGGTGAGTAAAATGCAGCGCTGCAGCGATCGAAACAAAATGCCTTTAAAATGATGTCTTCCTTTTCAGGGCCGTTGGAGAAATGACTCTGGGATGCAGATTTAGCAGGCAAGGGCTTTTCTTCTCCTATTCTCTTCCTTTCTCCCCTTGCAGGTGTTCCAGGGTGCTGGCAGGCGTGGCTGAAGTCAGGATGCAGGAGCTGACACGGTGAGCGTCCAGCTGCTAGGTGCAGAACAGCGCGAAGCATGTGTGGCTGTTCGGGTGGGGTTTAAATAGCCTTGGAAGAAGTTCCTGGTATGTATCCTTCCACCAATCAGGTATGTATCCTTCCCCGACCACACCCGGGTGGTGAAGTAGTCCTACAGGTTAAGTAGTCCCATTCAGGCCTCAAGAGGGCCTGGATGAAGCAGCAAGGTCTGCATCAGGTAAGTGTGCACCCAAGCACTTAAACACATATCCTCTTCTATGAGCCTGGCGCCTAAGGCGCCAGGACTGGGGTCCGCTAAGAGCCTGGCGCCTAAGGCGCCAGGACTGAGTCCAAAGGGCCCCGACTTGGGCCCGCTGAGACTTCCCTGAGGAAAATGATGTCTGCCTCTGGGGTTGCTGGGCCCGGCCTGGCTCCTTAGAGGTAGGCATCATGACAGATGGTCCCACAGTATATCCCAAGGGAGCTGGCCCATGTTGGCAAGCAAGTAAGATATAGAAGCACTAATCTTGAAACTTAAGAATTCTAGGGCCTAATGGGCTCGCCAATGTTGTCCTAAAACAAGAACCCAGTAGGTGGGCTATGATCTTAAAAATCCTCTTCAATAGAATGTGTATTACCCAGGCAATTTCCATCTCGTGGCAGCAGTCTGTTCTCCTCCCGGTCTATAAAAAGGGGGATAGGCTTATGCCAGAAAATTATTGACTATTGTCACTTCTGGACTTCACAGGGAAACTCTTCTCTACCCTTGTTTTAAAGGCTTTGCAGTCATGGGTGGACGATAGCCAGTTGCTTGAATTCACACAAACAGGTTTTCGTCCTGGTAGTTCCACATCCATAACCTGAGGGTAATGGACACCCTGTTTCGAAGGGCCTCAGCTAGGGGTTGGTTGGCACTGTACACCATATTTGTCGATTTTCGAGCTGCCTTTCATAGTGTGAATCGGGAAAAACTATGGGCCAGAATGGAAGGCTAGGGTTGCTCTAAGTGGCTCATGTGTATATTTAAGGGTCTGCACCACAGTACAGGAGGGTGTGTGAGATTGGATGATGCAGGCACTATGACTGCTAGTTTTCTTATTTTTAGAGGGGTGAAGCAGGGGTGCGCATTGGCCCACCTGCTTTATAACTTATACATGGCAGACCTTCCACTTGCTTCTCCTCGGACTTTAGCTGCTACCCCAGAATTGGTGGATAGCCATTACCATGCATGCTCTACGCCGACGACCTGGTAATGTTCAACCACACCTTTAGTGGAGCCAGGAGAAAGTTTGATACTCTAGTCTCATATGCAGTAGACAATGATCTAACCATTAATATGGAAAAGACAAAGGTAATGCTGATAGCCTCTAAGAGGGTCAAACCTTTACCACCAGTTTGAGGCATTTAGATTAAATCGTGAAAAACCCTTGCCTGGGCCTTGAAATGAGTGCCAGCAGTAACTACTGATAGATAAAAGAGTCATAAATGGCTAAAGCTCGTCGTTTGACACACTTGACTGAGAAATTTACCAAGCAAACAGCAGACTTTTCAATGGAGGGGATAATCACACTCTATAGACAGTGTGCCTCATTATAAGTTTGACGGTCCGGAAACAACGGTGCCGGTAAGGCTACCGGCACCGTTGTTTCTGGACGGGCAAACTATAAGTCTACCTGCCGGAGCTGCTGTGCCTGACAGGTCTGATCCTGCCGGGCACAGCGACCACGGTAGGCAGACTTGTCACGGGAGCACCGGCACTGTTGTTAATGGTGCCGGAGCTCCCATGTCACCATTCCCATAGAGTCCTATAGGACTCTATGGGAATGGGGATTAAATAAATTGCCGGCGCCTGACTTCCCGGCCGCCAGACTTGGAATAGCCCCGTGGCACTGGGAAGTCAGGTGCCGGTAATTCATTCTGAGTCCGGTGGCAATCCGCCGGTAGCACTGGCAGGGTTACCGCCAGACTGGGAATGAGGCCCAGTGTCTCTGCCCCATGATCTTGTATGGACTGGAGGCCCTGATTATGCAGGACCTTAGTTGGTTGGATAAACTAGAAGGCTACTTCTGGAAAAAGCTACTGAAACTTCCCTCCTCGACCCCGGTTGAGTACCTAAGGTTGGAGTTAGGTCTTGTCTCCCTAAGAGGTAGTTTGTTGGCCTGGCAGGGAGCCCTACATTTAAAAGCTAGTACACATCCCAAATGCCAAATGTTAGCTTTGGCGGAAGGTAACAGAGGACCAAATCTAGAGCATAGTGGTACTGAGTTCAATTGCTTGAATAACAAAACATACAGTTATATTAACTGGCATCCAGATTTTGCATGTGGAACCAGGTGTTGCTACTTTGAAATGTATGTTTAAACACAAATGGATGCAATGGGATTGGATTAATAATTATGTACGTACATCTTTTGACATTAAGCACTTAGAAATACATTTGAAACGTCACACAGAGATACCTTCAAACACAAAGGTACCTATTACGGTGTCCCAACCCGACAGTGCGGAACGTGATGCTTAGACTACACACTAACCAACTTCCACTACGGGTGTTTAAGGGTTCCTATAATAGGACCCCCCCCTAACTGACAGGGTCTGACGAATATGTAAAGTCCCAGGGAACATTGAAACCGCTAAACATATATTCACTGCGTGTAAACAACTGGGCAGAGTCTATATGACCACTCTTGGCAAATATGTCCATAACCCTGATGCAATAAAACATGAGGCCTTCTGGAACTATTGTCTTAACACTGAAATGGAAAGTGTTCACATTGCTTTGTATTGGTTATGGCATGCAATCTTGAAACTATTAATATCTGATAGTGCAGAATAATATTGAACCTGTTTTTGATAGCTTTTAGATCCTGCACTGTTTTAATACTCTTGAATGAAATAATGTTAGCTTGTAGAGTCCCGGATTAGGAAACGATTTGAAATGATTTGAATGAATTTGAAGAATAAGCACAGGCTAACCGTTTAAACTAGTGTCCCGGTCTAACTACATTGAATTTTAAAGTGTATTTTAAAGTGCATTTTTAAAACCATCTCGATCCATGGAATATCTCAGCAGCTGTAAATATATGTGTAAATGTAAATTGTAAATACATGTTTTGTTTTCTTTTATTGATGGAAATATTAAAATCCTTTTGTTTGTAAAGTTCTTTAAGAACTAAATACAAATACAATAAATAAATAAAGTAGCATCATTAGCGGAAACAATTAGGGTACTCTGAATAAACAAATTTGCATCGGAAGGCCAGGGCCACCCCTTCTGCCAATTGAGTACCAGTACCTTATGTAGATCCTTCATAAATTCCCTTTTCCTGTTTCTTATGTCTATGGCAAATACTGATGGTGACCCTTGTTATCCTGCGGATTAAAGAATCTTCTATTTAGCATATGTACATTAGGAAAAATGCATTGCAGCGAATTATTCAATAAAAGACCATAATTATTTAAATAAGCAAAACAGAGTGTGTGTATTTACTCTGTTGTTCCCTGTTCCTTTCTCTCAATGTCCATATCTAAGATCTCCTGCTGTAACATCAGTAGTATCTCAGGACTAGGTCCATATTCCACAAGCAAGGCATTGACTCTATACAAATGAGATGGTCTCCAAATAATTCAATTGACTTCTGAGTCACCCTGATGTTCCCAGTGGGACCAGCATGTATGGTGTGCTAATCTGACATGCAGGTGCTAATCAGCAGACAAGGGTCCCTTTCCTCCCTAATTTCTACATGTAGTCCCAGAAATAGCGAATAGTAGCTGGCTTGTACAAAACAATAATCTAAGGTTGAAGTGCTCATAGAAGTGACCCTGGTTAATTTGCCTGGTATATCCCCAGGACATCTCTAGTTTAACATGATGAATCTATGGCTACTAAAGAAGTTCTGTCAGTTATTTCCTTTGTGATCGCTAGATGTTTGCCTAAATTTAGCCAGGGGAATATTAAAAACAGATTCATACTCCTGATGTCAGAAAGCACCAAAGTATTGACTGAAAAGGATACGGTACTCAAAAGGATACAGATGGTAGGGTCTTCCGGATCCCTGTTCACGTTTTGATAGTTGTGAAGTCAACTTTAGACCTTCCAAATGATACAACTCTCTGACTGACAAAACAGGCAGAGAGATGGATCACTGGAAAGGGCGTGGGTAAGGTATAGGAAGTCAGCCTAGAACAAAATAAAGTATCATAAGGAACTGCCCCAAAATGACTATGATAGAACAGAAATTGACATTAATGCACACACTGACCTTAAGTCTAGGGCAGAAGAATCCAGCAGAAGTCTCTTGAGGAAAATCCAGAAGTAGAACAAACGACAAGGAAGGGAAGATTAGTAAGGGAGACTTATCCCGAACGGAACGAGGCTCACGCTAGATACCGGGTTGATGCACCACAGGATAGCGTCCAAAGTACTGTTCACTGTCACCTTCCAATAATCCTTGAAAAGCTTCCTTCCCACCAAGAGAAAAGTATAGAAATGAATCAATCCCCTGTTAATATCACAGGTGCAGGAGTTGGAAATAGCGCCCCTTTTATGGTATAACAAAGTACATGCGGTTCTGAACAGCCGCGAAGAAAATAGCGTGCGCGTGCGGAAATACACGCGAATAGGATTCACGCAGTCCAGGCCAGCAGCGCTTGAAGACAACGCGAGCGTGTGGATTTACACGCGAACAGGATTCACGCAGTCCAGGCCAGCAGCGCTTGAAGACAACGTGTGCGTGTGGATTTGCACGCGAACAGGATTCACGCAGCCCAGGTCAGCCGCGTTTGAAGACAACGTGCGCGTGTGGATTTACACGCTGAACAGGATTCACGCAGCCCAGGTCAGCCGTGTTTGAAGACAACGTGCGCGTGTGGTTTTACACGCTGAACAGGATTCATGCAGTCCAGGCCAGCCGCGCTTGAAGATAGCGTGCGCTTGTGGATTTGCACGCAAACAGGATTCACGCAGCCCAGGCCAGCCGCGTTTGAAGACAACGTGCGCGTGTGGATTTACACGCGAACAGGATTCACGCAGTCCAGGCCAGCCGCGCTTGAAGACAACGTGCGCGTGTGGATTTACACGCGAACAGGATTCACGCAGTCCAGGCCAGCCGCGCTTGAAGATAGCGTGCGCTTGTGGATTTGCACGCGAACAGGATTCACGCAGCCCAGGACAGCCGCGTGTGAAGACAACGTGCGCGTGTGGAAGGACACGCGAACAAACAGCTCCAGGAATCAGCGTGTGGCGGAAAACACGCTATAGAAGGCCCAAAAAGCAGCTGAAGAAACCTGCAAGGATGCAGATCGGAGGTTTAAGCTGCACAACGCCAAATGATTAGATCAGAAGCAGCGAGTGAAGTTTCCACGCTGCTTATATACGTAATGCCGTAGTTCACGTGACGAAGCAGAATACACGTGAAGTTAGCGACGTGAAAAGTGCAAACGTCGTTTTCCTGGCAACGTATCGAACAACTGCCATTTGGAATAGAACGGTCTAGCTGTTCTATGAGCGTAAGAGGTAGGACCACGTCCAGCATGCATGACAGTGCCATCCCCCAAAGGGGCAACCTCTCCCCTTCTTGAGTGAAAACGCTTCAATAAAGCAGGAGCATGAATATTGGAAAGAGGTTCCCAGGACCTATCTTCGGGACCATAGCCCTTCCAATCCACCAGATAAAACGGCCTACCAGCACGTAGTCTCATATCCAGTATGTCCTGTACCTCGTATTCATCTGAATCCTGCACAGAAATGGCAACAGGCCGTACAGGCAATCTGGTAGCTTCAGAACACGGCTTAATGAGTGACACGTGGAATACGGGATGCACTCGCCATCGTTGTGGCAAAGCCAGACGGACAGCAGCTGGATTAATTACTTGGAGCACTGCATATGGACCAATGTATTTAGGCAATAATTTCTTTTTGCCTGGAATTCTCAAGTTCTTAGTGGACAACCATACTTTCATACCAGCCTTGTAGACAGGTGCGGGTATTCTATGAGCATCGGCATAGAACTTGTTGCGTCTTTTAGCTTGCTCCAATTGCTGCTTCACTTTCCTCTGTAGGTTCTTCAGATCACGAAAAGTACGGCCTGCGGCAGGAGTATCCAAAGACAAGCTGGAATCCAAAGGTATTGATCGGGGGTGTTGTCCATAAAGAGCATAGAAAGGTGAAGTGCCTATGGCACTATGATAGGAGTTGTTATAGGTGAATTCTGCTGCCGGCAGGACCTTGAGCCAATCTGATTGGAACTGCAGACACAAACACCGCAGATATTGTTCCATAGTGCTATTGACTCTTTCGGTCTGTCCATCAGTTTGAGGGTGATAAGCACTGGACATTCTGTCATCGATCAGTAATGCTGATGTTAGTGCTCTCCAAAAGCGTGACGCAAACTGTGAGCCCCTGTCTGTAATGATTACTGACGGTAGACCAAAGAAACAAAATACATGTTGAATGAATAGGTCAGCCAGAACAGCAGCGGTTGGTAAACCAATACAGGGAATATAAAGAGCCAATTTAGTGAAGTAATCCACTACAACCCATATGGTATCGTACTCCTGGTTTTGTGGGAGTTCTACCACAAAGTCCATAGATATCATGTCCCATGGTTTATTAGGGACAGGTAGGGACTGGAGTAAGCCCACTGGTTTACCAGGAGTGTTTTTGCATTGGATGCATACAGAACAAGTCGATACATGATCTATGACATCTTTTGACATGGATGGCCACCAGCACCATCTTTTGAGCAGCTCTAGTGTTTTCTTCCGTCCAGGATGGGCTGCGATCAAGGAATCATGATTCCACTTGAGGGCCTTATTCCGCGTCGAAGACGTTGGTAAGTAGAGCACTCCTTGTGTGAAAGGCAGACCGTTATGTACGTCCAGATTCATATCCTGGATAACTTGTGGATGATTTCTCACCCACTCTTGTACTTCGGTTTTTAAGGATGGTTGAACAGAACAACTACATATTACATGATCTGCCAACAATTGATTTTGCACTTGTGCTTCTTCTTTCGCCTCTTCACCCATACGAGACAACGCGTCCGACTTAACGTGTTCTCTGGCAGGACGATACGTGACCTGGAAATCGTATTGGGCAAAAAAGACATGCCATCTGGCCTGTCGGGCCGTAAGGCATTTCATAGATTTGAATGCTTGAAGATTTCTATGGTCAGAGTACACCAACACCTGATGTTTGGCCCCAAGAAGATGATGACGCCATTCTCGGAAGGCATCCTTGATAGCCAGCAATTCCCGCTCTGTGACGGTGTAATTCCGTTCATATGGGGTAAGTTTGCGAGAGAAGAAAGCCACTGGGTGCTCCTCCTTGGTTTCTGTGCAAACTTGTGAGAGTACCGCTCCAGTAGCGACACCGGATGCATCCGCTTCAACGATAAACTGGCGATCTGGATCTGGATGTTGAAGCACAGGTGCAGTGGTAAATGCTTCCTTTAACTTTTCGAATGATGCTTGGGCATTTTGGTTCCAACAGAAAGGAACTTTGGAACTAGTTAAAGCCGTCAAAGGAGCTACTGTTTTGGAGAAGGAATGTATAAATCTGCGATAAAAATTCGCAAAGCCTAGGAAAGACTGTAATGACTTGACATTGTGCGGAATAGGCCAATTCAATATGGCCTTCACTTTGGAACGGCTCATTTGAGCACCAAGATTGGTAATGCCATAACCCAGGAATTCCACTTCCTGTGAATGAAAGACGCATTTCTCGGCTTTCACAAAAAGAAGGTTCTCCCTGAGTCTTTGTAAGACTGTAGAAACGTGTTTGACGTGTTCTGAAAAAGATGATGAATAGATCAGGATATCATCCAAATAAAGCACCACGAATTGGTCCATTATATCCCTGAATATATCATTCATGAAGAATTGAAAAGTGGCGGGAGCGTTGCACAGACCAAAAGGCATCACCAAATACTCGTAAAGACCATACCGTGTCTTAAAAGCGGTCTTCCATTCGTCGCCCTCACGAATGCGAACTAAATTGTATGCTCCTCGCAAGTCCAATTTGGTGAAGTACCTGGAAGTACCTAATTGATCCAATAGAACGTTTATCAGTGGTAAGGGATATTGATTTTTTATGGTGATGTCATTAAGTGCCCTGTAATCAATGCAAGGCCTTAGATCTCCCTCTTTCTTCGGAACAAAGAATAGAGGAGACGCAGCAGGTGATTGCGATGGCAGTATGAAACCCATCGCTAAAGCTTTATCGATGTATTCTTTCAACACCACGTCTTCTTTTGGAGTCAGTGAATATAAACGACCTGTAGGAATTTTAGCTCCAGGAATCAATTCAATTGGACAGTCATACTGTCGATGTGGAGGCAATTGTTCTGCCTGGCCTTTATCAAAGACGTCAGCGTACTCAGTGTATTCGCATGGTATGGTAGTATCGCTTTGATGTACCACGCTAATAGTTGAAACTCCCCCCATAGAGGCCAACATGTGTTGCTTGTTTGACACCTCCTGACTGGTAAAGCAATGTTCATTGCAATGAATTGAAGGATACTGGAGCAATCCCGAAACCCAGTCAACGGCGGGATTATGAAGGGTTAACCAGGCAAGACCAAGTATGATTTCGTACTGCGGAGCAGCTATGACATCAAAGACGATTTCTTCCGAATGATTATTCGATAATGTCATCTGAACAGATACCGTCTCCTGGGTTACCATACCAGAAGTCAAAACAGATCCGTCCACGGTATAACCCGTTTCAGGTATGTTCTTGTTTACAAGGGGAATGGAACAGTTCTTGGCATATGTGATGTCTATGTAATTGTTGGTGGCTCCGGAATCAACCATGGCCTTGGAAACCAATTCTCGGTCATCACAACGTAACGTCACCTCAACAGTTATGGGTGCGTGATTAGGAATGGTACTGGAGTCCGATGAAACACTCGACACAGGGACTCCTGCTACTGTCGAGTTTTGGCGTTTCCCGAACGCTTGACGGGTTTCTTAGGACACGTCGCTAATAAATGCTCGGATGAACCGCAATACATACATAAATGGTTCTTTCTTCGGTTCTCTCGTTCTGCATTGGACAACTGGCCTCTCACGGCGCCAATCTGCATTGGTTCCGGGTCGTTCGAGAGGACTGTCGGTGTCTCAGAACGAACCGAGGCTTGCATGAAGGGCTTTTTCTCTCCTTTCTGAGCATTTCGTCGGGCATCGATTTGTAGAACCAACTCTGTGAATCCCGTAGGAACCACCGGAACTGTAGATAAGGCATCTTTCAGTTCTTCCGAAAGACCCTTGTAGAAAACAGCCGTTTTCTTGCCGTCAGGCCATTGAGTTTCGGCTGTTAGTTGATTGAATCGGGCAATGTAAGGCAAAAGAGGTTGATTGCCTTGTTGTAGATTAAGTAACTCCAGATCCATGGCTTGAGTAGCATAACGCATGTCAAAGACTTTACTCATAGCAGCCAAGAGATCTTCACAGTCATATAACAAAGGGCTATTTGTTTCCAACAAAGGGTTAGCCCAAGCAGCAGCTGGACCCCCTAAATGGGAAAGCACGAATGCTGCTTTTGTGGTTAGGTCAGGAAAAGATGTAGGACGACAAAGAAAATGGAGTCGGCACTGATTAACGAAGGTTCTATAGGTTTTGGGATCACCAGTGAACCGTTCCGGGGGGGGCCAAGGGAAACTGAGTGGGCATAACCACATTAATAGTTTCCTGTGGGGGTGTCATAGTCCCAGATCCAGATGCAGTGGCCATTGGAACCTGTGCTCCCTGAGGACTAGCGTGCATGGCGTCTTGCATAACGTCCATACGGTGCCGTAACATGTCCTGTGCCGTAACCATTTCATTTCTCAAATCGCTGATCAACTGAGTCAAAACAGCTAAAGGATCCGTACCCTCCATGGCTTCTGATTCTGTCAGAAAGCACCAAAGTATTGACTGAAAAGGATACGGTACTCAAAAGGATACAGATGGTAGGGTCTTCCGGATCCCTGTTCACGTTTTGATAGTTGTGAAGTCAAGTTTAGACCTTCCAAATGATACAACTCTCTGACTGACAAAACAGGCAGAGAGATGGATCACTGGAAAGGGCGTGGGTAAGGTATAGGAAGTCAGCCTAGAACAAAATAAAGTATCATAAGGAACTGCCCCAAAATGACTATGATAGAACAGAAATTGACATTAATGCACACACTGACCTTAAGTCTAGGGCAGAAGAATCCAGCAGAAGTCTCTTGAGGAAAATCCAGAAGTAGAACAAACGACAAGGAAGGGAAGATTAGTAAGGGAGACTTATCCCGAACGGAACGAGGCTCACGCTAGATACCGGGTTGATGCACCACAGGATAGCGTCCAAAGTACTGTTCACTGTCACCTTCCAATAATCCTTGAAAAGCTTCCTTCCCACGTAGAGAAAAGTATAGAAATGAATCAATCCCCCTGTTAATATCACAGGTGCAGGAGTTGGAAATAGCGCCCCTTTTATGGTATAACAAAGTACACGCGGTTCTGAACAGCCGCGAAGAAAATAGCGTGCGCGTGCGGAAATACACGTGAATAGGATTCACGCAGTCCAGGCCAGCAGCGCTTGAAGACAACGCGAGCGTGTGGATTTACACGCGAACAGGATTCACGCAGTCCAGGCCAGCAGCGCTTGAAGACAATGTGTGCGTGTGGATTTGCACGCGAACAGGATTCACGCAGCCCAGGTCAGCCGCGTTTGAAGACAACGTGCGCGTGTGGATTTACACGCTGAACAGGATTCACGCAGCCCAGGTCAGCCGCGTTTGACGACAACGTGCGCGTGTGGTTTTACACGCTGAACAGGATTCATGCAGTCCAGGCCAGCCGCGCTTGAAGATAGCGTGCGCTTGTGGATTTGCACGCGAACAGGATTCACGCAGCCCAGGCCAGCCGCGTTTGAAGACAACGTGCGCGTGTGGATTTACACGCGAACAGGATTCACGCAGTCCAGGCCAGCCGCGCTTGAAGACAACGTGCGCGTGTGGATTTACACGCGAACAGGATTCACGCAGTCCAGGCCAGCCGCGCTTGAAGACAATGTGCGCGTGTGGATTTACACGCGAACAGGATTCACGCAGTCCAGGCCAGCCGCGCTTGAAGATAGCGTGCGCTTGTGGATTTGCACGCGAACAGGATTCACGCAGCCCAGGACAGCCGCGTGTGAAGACAACGTGCGCGTGTGGAAGGACACGCGAACAAACAGCTCCAGGAATCAGCGTGTGGCGGAAAACACGCTATAGAAGGCCCAAAAAGCAGCTGAAGAAACCTGCAAGGATGCAGATCGGAGGTTTAAGCTGCACAACGCCAAATGATTCGATCAGAAGCAGCGAGTGAAGTTTCCACGCTGCTTATATACGTAATGCCGTAGTTCACGTGACGAAGCAGAATACACGTGAAGTTAGCGACGTGAAAAGTGCAAACGTCGTTTTCCTGGCAACGTATCGAACAACCGCCATTTGGAATAGAACGGTCTAGCTGTTCTATGAGCCTAAGAGGTAGGACCACGTCCAGCATGCATGACACCTGATTGGTTATAATGGGATTCTTGTGGAAATGTTGCAGCTGAAGTCACCAAGTATAATAATGGGAATCTTTCTAAACTATGTATACATTCCAATAGGTAACTCCAAACCCACCATTATTTCCTCATATTTAGCAAGATCAGGGGGGTCATACAGAAAAATAATGAATGTTTCATTATGGTTTCCCAACCAAGGTCCTGTTATAAGGCCCGGAATTAAATATTCTGAAGGCACAGTAAGTATACATATTTTGAAATTATTGGTAACACTGAGTGGTCCCTCCTTTGGTCTTCCCTACTTTCCATGAGTTGCATGTGTTTGGATAGTACACCTTCCATTACAGAAAAGATAATCAACAGCCCAGGTTTCCTCGAGTGCCACCAGCACAAAATGCTCTGGTGAGGCCCAAGGGCCCGCCTCAGCCGTGTAATGGGCATGGCCCATTGTGTTCCAGGCCAACAGGGACTGCTGATGGCTTTGGATTGGAAATTGAGGATTAGAGGATCCCTTCCCTGGTATCCTCGAGGCATCCAGTGTAGCCATTCTTTTCCCATCCCTGGCTACCTCTAGTAAGTAGTATTTTGGAATGTTTTATTTTTGTTGCTAGCACCACCCAATGATCTTGGGTTGTGCATTGCTCAATAAGGCGTTAGTTAAATAGGTGTCAGGGCCTAAAAATATATTGACATTTCAGCATATTGCTTCAACGCTTATTTTTTGGTGAAACTATTTGATCATTATTGTAACTTTGTTTTTTGAGAGAAAACATTGTTCTTTTACACTATGCTTGCACAATAAATGCAATAAGAAGCAGAATTATTGTTAGGTCTTTTTTGGTGAAAGAATGACAGGTCGCAATTAAGGAGTTAGTTGTGCCAAGGTTTATTGTAAGCTTCAAAGGTACAGACCTCCAGCACGTCCTCACTGCAGGCTGGGACACTTCAACTGTATAGAACAAATATTAAGAGTAAACATTGTTTGGAATCTCTCATCATGTGAGGTTCTGCTTGGAACCTTATTTACATCATAGGAAATGGAACACTCTAAAAGATATGGACAATAGAGCTAAACAGTACCTATTTACGTATATCAAAGTAAGCTAAGCAGCAACTATTTACATATATCAAAGTAACATCATAACATTTGGACCAGTAAATGAGTGTGCGGTTGTGTTCCGGGTGGGTTCATCCAGACAATTCTTTGCACCAGTTGATTCCATTTCATTAGCCAAAACGTTTACCTTAGTGCTGGTTGCAGTTCATTCATAACTCAATTTTAGAAAAGCAAACTGATAAGTCAATACAAAAGATAAAACACAATCCGAACAAAAATGCTTAAGAGCAGTGGCATAATCTGTAACTTCTAACTGGTCCACAATTGCTAGGTCATTAGTCTCATTCATACGCAGAGTGGGTATCAGATGAAATAAGGATAATAATTGCTTATTTATAACATGCTTAATACCTTGCGATTCAATGTAAATTGTGTAGGGGAACAAAATAAGCTTTGTATTCTCAGTGCTCTCCCTTTAATTCCCAAATCATTTATAGGAATGTTTGTATCACACCCCGTGAAGAACCACTGAGCTCCCATCTTTGTCACCACGGAAAGTCATTAAGAGGCCTATTCATGGAATTAATGTGCGCTGAAAATTTCCGTGCAAGCATGCGAAAGCGTGAGAATTGCAGCGCAAGTGAAAAAATCGCAGCGAAACCTGCGCACAGCGATTCATGGAAGTCCGTGCGCGTGTAAATCCATGGATGTGTGCTAAAATCCTGCGTGGCGCACGCTGGCGCACATGTCTTCAAACAGCATGCGCTACGTGCACAGCAAAACGCACATAGCGCAGCGCACACAACAAAAGTAGGCATAACACGGGGCGTAACACGCGGAATGGGGAACAACGCGTGAAAATGTGGGCGTCACGGGGGAAGTACAGGAGGCAAATGCGCAGAACGCCCACAAGCGCGCCTATAACACGTATTCATGGAATCAAACAGGGCTAATGCGTGCACCAAAAAAGACACGCTAATCCGGAAACACGTACGCCAGCAGGAAGCAGGCGTACGTGGACCCGCGCAGCATAAAAGTGCACGCAAACAACAAACAAGCTCAGACGCTAAGATGAATATACCATTCCTTGCAGCAGTGGTCGTGGGATACCGCAGGAGGAGGAGGAGGATAGTCAGGCCCAGAATTTTTACACGCAGAACCAGCCTTTTTGGGATGCCTGATGACCAGGTGTATGGGAGGTACAGGTGAGTGAGTGGGAGGATGACCTCCCTGTGCTCCCAAGCACTGAGCGCCCTGGAAAAGGTGCTTAATGTACTGCACTTCTTGGCCACTGGATCATTTCAGCGGACAAGTGCTATAGTGGGGGGGGTGTCACAGGCCACGCAGTCACACTGCCTACACCAGGTGTTGGCCATCATTACTGCACGCCCATCAGTCCGCAGGCACATATACCTGCCCAGAACACCTGCAGAAAGGCAGGCTGCCATCCAGGATTTCTACGGGGTGGCACAATTCCCCAAAGTGCTAGGTGCCATTGATTGCACCCATGTGGCTCTACGTCCCCCCAGGGCAATGGAGCACATCTATAGAAACCTCAAGCACTGGCATTCCATCAACGTGCAGGTAGTATGTGATGCCAAGGGAATCATCACCTCAATATATGCCAACTATCCGGGGTCCACCCATGACAGTTTCATTTACAGAATGTCAACCCTAAACCGGGACCTAGAAGCTGGGCGGCATGATGATACATGGCTGCTTGGTGAGTATAAATGCCACTGCACATGCATGCATGTCAGATACTGAGTAATGTCACAACTCCACTAATGATACCACCTCCCCAGGGGACAGTGCATACCCTCTGAGCACCCACATGATGATGCCAATTCGGGACCCCACCACACCACCCGAGGTAAGATACAACACAGCCCATATTGCAACCCGGGGCATAGTGCAGTGCACATTCGGAGTGCTCAAGTCACGCTTTCGCTCCCTTGACCGCTCTGGTGGGCAGCTGCTATACGCTCCCCCAGTAGTGTGCAGGATCATAGTGGCAGCATGTGTCCTGCACAACGTTGCAACACACCGGGGCCTGCGGGTGGACATGGGGGTGCCCCACATCCCCAACCACATGCACGGCCGCTGCGCATGGGAGGGGAAAGGGCACGTGGTGAGGCAGCCCGCACGCAGCTGGTGGCTAATTACTTCACCTACAATCACACCCATGTGGAGTGCACACAGCCCTGGCACATACCAGCTGACAATATATGATGATGGCATAAGGGACAGTCAACTGTCACAACCATACCAGCCTGAGATTGGTCACCTGGAAGTGTTACATTGTGTGCATCCCTACCTACCGAAACACCACCAATGCATGTCATTAAAATACATACATCCATGCTGCTAAATTGATTACCCCCTTGCAAAATGCAACATGAAAACAGCGCCATGTCACCCAACCCCTCCCCAGCTCAGCCACCGAACACACTATGGCATGTCATGCTATGTGAAAGCAAACAAAGCAATGCATAAGACCTGACACAAGTGTCACAAAGTGCACTGTCCCAAATAGAAACTGCCCACAGACAATATGCTCCCAGTAATCAATAACAAACAGCACACATGAACAAATACTTACCACCAACACAATACAGCAACACACCATGAAACATTGCAAACACATGACAGTACTAAGTCAAAGTAGTGGTAGTCTTACAACCTGAATAAGCCAGCACATCGACCCCTTCCAACTGTAGAGTGTTACTGCCACGCAAATGTGTCAGTGTACTGCATACAACATGAACTCCATCTGCAAAGGAGACGGCCTTGTGAAGACATGAGGAAGGAACCTGCAAATTAGGAGGAAGACATGGATGCACAAGCACATATCAATACACCATGCAGTGTACAATACAACAACAATACCCACTAGGGATGTCCACACAGTATTGACTACAGACTGCCCACACAGCTCATGGGAGCCCAATGTCACTGTGTAAGTCACTGTCACTTGGTCACACCCTTTGCAAGCCCATGGAAATGGGATGCAGGAGGGGTGTGTGTGTCAAGAACCCAAGCATCTAACCCAAACTCAGGACATGCCTGCATGTGCCCAGCCGGAATACAGTGGATGCCCACGGGAGCCACACAAGGCAACACAATGTAAAAAAAAACAAAAAAAAAAAATGGCCATGTGGGGGTCGGGGGGGGGGGGGGGCACCCAGGAGGTTCGAGGACAGGATGTTGCGAAAAAAAAATATCTGCATGGGCTCATGGCCTGCACTGCTATGCCATTGTGGGAGAACTGCTGTCGCTCTCTTCACCCTCTGCTGCTGCATCAGGAGGTGGTGGCACTATGGGAGGCAGCCCACGCAAAGCCCTGCTATGGTCCTCCATGCCAGCAAGCATGCGGGTCTGGAAGGTCTGATTCTCGAGGATTAAAGTGCGGAGATCCCCATGCAGCACCTCACGGGTTGCCTGCACTTCTGCACGCATGGCCTGATGCCCGGATCTGATGCCCAGATCTCCTCACGTGTTGCCTGCAGCTCATCTGAGAGTGAACGTGTGAGCTGCTCCAGCTGCTGTTCTGCCCTAACATTTCGGGAAGCCTCAAGTTCAAGCAGACTCTGCCTGAGGTTATGGAGTTCTACCCTCAGGGCTTCCCTGTGGCCCTATGACTCTATTGATATGGATTTGCGCAGAGTCTCCAGTGCCGCCCGTCGGTCCCTGTTGGACGCCAACATGTCTTCCCTGTGTGATTGGTAAATGGAGTCTGTTGCCTGCTGTTGTTGCTCCATCTGCCTTTCAGGGGGGATAATGGAAGTGGCCACGCTCTCCATTGCCTGAGCCATCATTTCTACTGATGCTGCCTGTTGGGTTGCCATACCGTACATGGAGTTTTCCCATACAGTATTTCCTGGTGGCGCACAGCCACCGCGTCGGCGGGCACCACACCTGTTCGGGGCAAGGTGATCTGCACCTTGCTGTGCTGGCACTGCCTGAGGCTGCAGGACTGCATTCCCCCTCTGATCTGCTGGCCCAGGAACAGGATCAGATGCTGTGGAGTGTGACCCTGCATCCGTAACCGCCAAAGGCGGACCTACCAACACTGACATCCCCATAGAGGGTTCTACCCCTGGTGAAGGTGGGTTGGACAGAACAGAATCCCTGCCATAAGCATTCACCTGTGACAGCACATAAATCTCATCATCCGATTCAGCACCTGAATAGAGGTCTGGGGAGCTGCACCCAGAGACACCCCTTGACAGTATGGTCAAAGTGTTTTCACCCACCACCACACCACGTCCCCCACTGGTGCTTGGTCGTGGCTGAGAATCCTCCTGGGGCTGCACCATCTCCTGAACCTCACCAGCATCAAGTGCGTCGTCACCTGCAAAAACATGAAATACAACAAATTGAAACAGGCATGAGCACCATAGCACACACATAGGCCTGACAAGACAGAGATCATGTACATGGTTTACACATGTCCCACATGACTATAACCCTGGCATGCATGCACTGCCAATGAGTTTGAAGGGGAGTCAAAAAGGCAGACAATGAGGACACCAAGATGGAAAAGCAACACATTCACAGCATGTTGTGTAGCACTGGCATCACACATCAGCCTGTGAGTGGCATGTCCAATACACATACATGACACATGCCAGAACACAGATGTCATGTAGCATAGCCATGGTAAATTAGACAACTAAAGCGATATGTCAGTGAATGAGTACTGTCACACATCCATGTCACATGGACATGATGAGAAGATTAATGCAGAATAGTGTTGCAAAATATGCATGTGCCTCACACTGCAACACATCCAGTGTACAATAATACAGTGATTGTAGGCAAATGTACACATCAATGGTTGGTCACTTCAACATGACAGGAAACAACTATCATGTTCCACATGCAAACAGGCCCTAAAAAAATATTTCAGCAGGCCAATACTCTCTCGCCCTGAATGGTCTAATCATTCACATAACCAGGTTACAAATGTGGCACAATGTGGGGTGTAAACAATGACAGAAGCATTTCACATATGTGGCATTAGGGATGAAAAAAGCATACGAAAAATGGGATGATCTAAACAATCAGCCTGAATGAACACAGAAAAAATCAGAACAATGTTGTTGTAAGATGATAGTTCAAGGGCAACAGCAGTAATGTGGGGCTAATTGGCTACTGTGGGCAGAAGGGATTCTGTCATACCCAAATCAAAGGCACGTGAATGTATCGGAGGAAGCACATGGGTGACCCATAACACTCAGGAGTACACACCCTCACCTTGCACTCAATCAGAACCCATCACCCAAACAACATACACATGGATTACACACACATGCATGGGCACTCACCGGACAATGCGTCGTAATCAGGTAGGTCTCCCACGCCTTGGATCTGTTCCTCTGTGATGAAGGTCCCAGCAACAGACTCATGTTCAGTGAGTTTGTTGACCCACCGCCATTCACCAGAGTAGCGGCATGATTTGAGGCCAGCTTGTTCTTTGCTCTGCGTTTCAGGTCATTCCACCGCTTGTAGCAATCATCAGCTGTGCGCCTCATGAATCCAAGGGCACTTATGTGGTCCGCGATGGTCTGCCAGTGTGCCCTACGTTGACCAGGTGTGGTCTTGCACCCTGCAGTCACCACCATTTCGCGGCTATGTGCCGACACATAGGCCACAAGTGCATCAAGTTTGGCGTCATTAAAGCTAGGCTTCCTTGACGTGCCGGAGTGTGTAGCCGTGTCTGGGGTCTCAGCCTGTAGTGCCAGAGCACCCTTCTTCCTCTTTTTCAAAGGTGGAGCGGAGCCTGAGTGGCTTACGCCGCTCTGGTCAGTAGGGGCAGAAGCGCCGGTGGACTGGGTACTAGGAGTGTGCGAATGCACAATGACCATAGATCTTGGTGCAGGCATTGGCTGAAGTGTGATGTTGGCAGGGGCAACGTCGGTTTGATGGACCTGGACTGACACTGTCCTGGCTGGGAGACTCAGAGATCGGGTGGATGGAGCTGCAGCTGCCCCTGCAGCCTCCCCACCCTGCCTACTTGGGGCAGCAGATGACATTGCTGCCCCAGATCCACGTGGCCTGGTGACACCAACTTGCACCACCACACGTGGCTTAGACTTGCTGACCTGGAAGTCAGCCTGGGAGTCATCCTGTGCCGGTTCAGGTGCCACAATGGGCTGGTCCAACAAGGGCTGAGCTGAGATGGTGTCAGCTACGTTTCCCACAACCATGGGGGGGGCATGGGTGTCCCTGATTGGTCCTCCACACATGGGGGTCTAGGGGCACCCTGCAAATCCTGGCCACGTCCCCTACCGCACCCACCACGCCCACCTTTTGGAGGTCGGCCACCTTTGCCTCCCTTACCGCTTGGTCGCCTCCCAACCATGGCACTGATGTTGTTGTGCGTATGGGAGTAGCAGTAAATGATTGTCCTGGGCAATTGGGGGTGAAAGGGGCAGGGTACTAGATGGAATTCGTACCCTAGTGCTCTAGCAAGGCTGTCTGTGACCCCTGGGAGAAGATGACGGGTCACGCAACGCACAGGCACACCGAAAACAGAAAATAACGTGCACGCAACCCCTCGTAGACCACGTGCGTGGAAAAATGAACCCGCACTACACTGTGGCACCCAGGAACACAAAAATAAGCGTACGCGTGTTACACGCAGCCTACAATGACCTCTGAAGGGGTACGCGACACACGGGGCAAGCACAGTTGGTAAATACGTGCACGACTCACCGTCTGCCTGGAAAAAGAACGTGAAAAAAACGCGTGTGTGCGCGTTGGCAACACCCCCGCCAAAAGAAGAATTGTATGCTATCTGGGAGACAGGACAAAAGAAGAAGTGAACGCTGTTTGAGGAAACAGGCCCAACAAGAAAAATGAACGCTGTCAGAGGTAGCAGGGAGTACGAACTTGAAACGCTGTGAAGTAATCACGTGTGAACCGACAAGAAGTACAGAATTCACCCACTCGCTCTCCACGAAAAGCACATACAAGGAAATGGGGTCCTACACGTACCTTTTAAAGCAGCCCACACGTACAACGTCACTTACGTGTGTACGCGCTAAGGCCCTTTCCTCCAATTACAGAAGCTGACACTCGGACGTGCAGTTTTTGGACGTGTATGATGAACATGCACCCGTGTTGATGGAAACGCCCGCGCACATCACGTCACAGACGTGTAGGCCCTTTCCTTGGATTACACGCATTCACACGCGGACGTGCAGTTTTTTCACGCGCCATGAGTCACTATGCCCACGTTACTAGGGAAATGCCCGCACGCGTCATGTCGCAATGCGCTTACGCACTAAGGGCCTTTGGTCGAATGAAACCGCGTACGTGTGCTGACGCGCTTACGCGCTAAGGGCCTTTCCTCGAATTACACGCTGATGTGCAACTTTTTCACGTGCCAAATCACTCCGTATCAAGCTGGCCACGCGAAAACACACGGAAGACCACGCTCCTGCCCAGAAGGACGAATTACTGCCCCCCAGAGCCCTGAGCACGCTCCCACCTGCCATCTGCTGCTGCCTGCCTGCCTGCTGCCCACGTGCCCTGCTATTTGGTGCCTGCACGTCAGCCAGGGTTCCAGTTGCTGTGTCCACCCCTGCTGGAACAGAAGACTCCCGACTGGGATACCATCGCTCCACAGCCCAGCCCCAGGACCCAGTTGCCCAACCACGCCTGCCTCGGGGGTCGCTATGTCGGGGCAAACACCATCTGAGACCACTGGCGACCCCCAGCCAGAGAGGCAGAGGGCCACCAGCTTCAGTGTGAAGGAAGTTGGTGTCCTGGTGGAGCATGTCCTGGGGCATTATGATGCCCTCTTCGGAACATCACGCACCAATAAGGAAGGACGGGAGAGGATCTGGGACGACGTGGTGGTTGCCATCAACGCGGAGGGGGTGGCAACCCGCGACATCAAGCACGTCAAGAAGTGCTGGGAGGACTTCAGGTCCAGGACCCTCAACAAGGCCCGGCGCCTTGCGGAGTGGGGCCGGGTCAGCATGAGTGACATCCCAATGAGGGTCCTGGAACACGTATGCCCAGCGCTCCACGCCCAGATCCTTCGGAGGAAGACCCGTCTGGAGTTGAGCGGTAAGTGGCCAAGCATTGGTGTGTGATACAGGGCATGTTGCGGTGTGCTGGTAGTCTGATACTTGCCTGTATGTGTGACATGGGCCATGTATGGATGTGTGTGTGCAGGGACATCATGGTCATGCATTTGAGACCAGTAATGTTCGGACCACATGGTTAGTGCATGAGTTCCAATGCAACATGGGGAGCTGTATGGCAAATGCACACATGAAAGCATGCCAGTGTCTGTTCTTGCACATGGTGGGGGTGTGAGGGATGGGTGCTGCTGTCATGTACATGTATGGTGCACATGTGTGTGTGTCTGAGAATTGTGTCTGTGACTTCGATACGCCATGGATTCATGACACATGTCTGTGATGATGTGTACATTCACTCATGCAGTGTGGTCACCGTTGTATGCACTGTGTCTATCCACTGTGTCTGTGATGTACAAGGCATGATGCATGACCCTCCGGTGATGTGTGTGCATGGGATCAGTGTGAGCCATGATGCATGTGAGTTTGAAGGCAACATTTTGATTAATAGAGGCCCTTGTACATTGATGCTGATGTTGATTGCAGGCGCCGTGCCTGTTTATGCATCTGTGTTGCGTGCATTCACCCATGTGTTGTGGAGGGACAGGATGGAAGTGACGTTAGACACAGCCACTCATGTGTTATTGCTTCCTGTCTAGGGGAATATTGTACTGTACCCTGATGCTTGTGTTCTATGTCTCCCTATACACAGAGTCAAGTAAAGAAGAGGGCGGAGACGGTGCTGTGGAGCCAAGCGGGGGGATGCCTCCACTGGGCGGCGACGCAAGGCCCAGCCACCCTCCCAGGACTTGCCATCTTCCGGGAGCGAGGGGGCTGGTGCCGCATCTGCCACCACGGGCCGGGTGAGCCCCCACAGGGGCTTGCAATGGCGGAAGACGGTACGGAGACATCCAGGTTGGTGGTCTCCACAGAGGAGGAGGAGCCCACTACTGAGCCGCACATGGGGCCTGGTGGGGGTAGTACCACTGGTGCAAGTGGTGCAGTCCAGGGCCAGGGTCAGGAGGCACCACAGGTCACCACGGAGGTGCCTGTGCATGTCCCTGTCCTTGACCCTGTGACTGCACCACCATGCACCAGCAGGGATGCCCCGTCCCAGGCCCGTCCGCAGGTAGGGGGGAGTGCCATGTCATCTCCCTCTCCACTACCTGCGGACGAGGGGTCCCATGACTGTATGGGCTCTGTCCTAATTGGTGTTGCGTTGCGCACACGTGACATTCGTGATGATGTGCTTTCTTCCAGGACAGAGAACGCACGCCATCACGAACAGCAGCGTCGCGACGTGGCACTGTTGGGAGGGGCCCTGGTTGGTGGGTTCCTACATGTGTCACGCACTCTGGCGGACCTCTCCTCCTCTGAGGAGACTATGCGCCAGTCGTTCTCCCGGCCGTCTTCTGGCCCAGATTCCACCAGGGCCCCCTGTGGACCTGGCCTGACCAACACAGCCAGCTTGGTGGAGATCCCATCCCTGCCACAGTCGGGAGTCGGCGGTCCAGCAGGGGTGGACACCACAACTGGAGACCAGCTGATGGAGGATGTGCAGGCATCATCAGACAGGGCACATGGACAGCTGCAGCAGCAGGAGCAGGCTCTAGGTGGGAGAAATGATGGCTCAGGGCCATCGACATCAGGGGGGCCAGGCATCGGCCAGAGGGCAGGAGGACCCTGGAATGGATGTGTCTTCTGTGTGGCTGCAGTTGGGCCAGCGGCGGTGGGCGGATGAGGCGCAGCTCATCATGGTCAGGGTGGAGTTCTCCATGTGTCGGGCGTTGAGGCGGGCAGAGTGCCTCGAGGCAACTCGCAGGGAGTTGGAACAGGCCATGAGTGCCTCCCTGCGAGACCTCGGGGCCAGGACAGAGGCCTGCTTCCAGCAAATAGACATGGAGTTTGAGGATGCCCTGGCCGAAAACATCACTGAGTGAGCCGCGGGACTTTCCCGTCGCCATTGTAAATAGTTTATAGTGTTAGGTTTCCTTTTTTTTTATTTTGGGGCTTTTGAACTATGCCCCACACTTTTGTAAATAGTGTTTTTGTTAGGTAGGTTATTAGATAGGTTTCATTTGTTTCGTTGGGCTCATGGACCCTTGAAAATTGGATTGTACATAGTTGGACGTTGGATTTATTTGGACATTTTAATTTCATTTAACCATGGATCAATGGATTTACCTTTTTGCGTTTCATTTGGATTTGGTTTGGTGGACAGATAGTTTTGGCCATTTTTATTTTGGATTACTTGGGTTTTTTTGAGGAATTTAATTTTTTTTATTTGGACATGCATTTCATTTCATGTTTGCCATTATTTTATGCTTTCAGTACTTTCAATTGGTTTTCATGTTAATACATTTTGATCTTTTACTTCAATGTGTGGGATTCACTCATTGGGTTCATGCATGTTGACATGTGGGTTTACTCAATCAATGGCAACCTGTGTGTGTGTGTGTGTGTGTGTGACGGACATGTGTTGATGTACATAGTTGACTTTTGGTTTGTGTCATGAGATGGGCATGTCACTGCTGGGTGGGTGAGTGGGTGGGGGGACATGAGTGGGACATGAGTGGGGGCCTGCTGGCAGGTGCCCATCACTGCTGGGGGGTTGGGTGCAGGGGGACATGAGTGGGGGCCTGCTGGCAGGTGCCCCTCACTGCTGGGGGGTGGGGGTGCTGGGGGACATGAGTGGGACATGAGTGGGGGCCTGCTGGCAGGTGCCCATCACTGCTAGGGGGTAGGGGTGCAGGGGGAAATGAGTGGGGGCCTGCTGGCAGGTGTCCCTCACTGCTGGGGGGGTGGGGGTGCTGGGGGACATGAGTGGGACATGAGTGGGGGCCTGCTGGCAGGTGCCCATCACTGCTGGGGGGTGGGGGTGCAGGGGGACATGAGTGGGGGCCTGCTGGCAGGTGCCCCTCACTGCTGGGGGGTGGGGGTGCTGGGGGACATGAGTGGGGGCCTGCTGGCAGGTGCCCATCACTGCTGGAGGGTGGGGGTGCTGGTAGACATGAGTGGGACATGAGTGGGGGTCTGCTGGCAAGTGCCCATTACTGCTGGGGGGTGGGGGAGCTGGGGGACATGAGTGGGGGCCTGCTGGCAGGTGCCCCTCACTGCTGGGGGGTGGGGGTGCTGGGGGACATGAGTGGGACATGAGTGGGGGCCTGCTGGCAGGTGCCCATCACTGCTGGGGGGTGGGGGTGCTGGGGACATGAGTGGGACATGAGTGGGGGCCTGCTGGCAGGTGCCCATCACTGCTGGGGGTGGGGGTGCTGGGGGACATGAGTGGGACATGAGTGGGGGCCTTCTAGCTGGTGCCCATCACTGCTGGGGGGTGGGGGTGCTGGGGGACATGAGTGGGACATGAATGGGGGCCTGCTAGCAGGTGCCCATCACGGCTGGGGGGTGGGGGTGCAGGGGGACATGAGTGGGGCCCTGCTGGCAGGTGCCCCTCACTGCTGGGGGGTGGGGGTGCTGGGGGACATGAGTGGGGCATGAGTGGGGGCCTGCTAGCAGGTGCCCATCACTGCTGGGGGGTGGGGGTGCTGGGGGACATGAGCGGGGGCCTGCTGGCAGGTGCCCCTCATTGCTTGGGGGTGGGGGTACTGGGGAACATGGGTGGGGGCCTGCTGGCAGGTGCACATCACTGCTGGGGGGTGGGGGTGCAGGGGGACATGAGTGGGGGCCTGCTGGCAGGTGCCCCTCACTGCTGGGGGACATGAGCGGGGGCCAGCTGGCAGGTGCCCATCACTGCTGGGGGGTGGGGGTGCTGGGGGACATGAGTGGGACATGAGTGGGGGCCTGCTGGCAGGTACCCATTACTGCTGGGGGGTGGGGGTGCAGGGGGACATGAGTGGGGGCCTGCTGGCAGGTGCCCCTCACTGCTGGGGGGTGGGGGTGCTGGGGGACATGAGTGGGGGCCTGCTGGCAGGTGCCCATCACTGCTGGGGGGTGGGGGTGCTGGGGGACATGAGTGGGACATGAGTGGGGGCCTGCTGGCAAGTGCCCATTACTGCTGGGGGGTGGGGGTGCAGGGGGACATGAGTGGGGGCCTGCTGGCAGGTGCCCCTCACTGCTGGGGGGTGGGGTGCTGGGGGACATGAGTGGGGGCCTGCTGGCAGGTGCCCATCACTGCTGGGGGTAGGGGGTGCTGGGGGACATGAGTGGGACATGAGTGGGGGCCTGCTGGCAGGTGCCCATCACTGCTGGGGGGTGGGTGTGCAGGGGGACATGAGTGGGGGCCTGCTGGCAGGTGCCCCTCACTGCTGGGGGGTGTGGGTGCAGGGGAACATGAGTTGGTGATCATATTGCAACGTGACATGTGGCTTGGCTGGGGGGCATGCCCATGGTGGATGGGCTGCCTGCGGGACATGACCAGGGGTGCAGGGTAGTTCCCTGTGGTGTGGGCTGCCTGCAGGGGCCGTGGAGGGGGTAGAGGGGACACCTGGGAGGACCCACACTGCCAATTCACGTGTAGGACTCTCCGCGCACCACACTGGATACACGTAACCCGCTCTGACAGCAAAATCGCGTGTGAAACTTCACGCGCACCCCCGAAATACACGTACCCCTCTCTAACAGCAAAATCGCATGTGAAACTTCACGCGCACCCCCGAAATTCACGTACCCCGCTCTGACAGCAAAATCGCGTGTGAAACTTCCTGCGCACCCCAGAAATACATGTACCCCGCTCATACAGGGCCAATCGCGTGTAAAACTTCCCGCGAACCCCAGTAATACAAGTAACCCGCTCGCACAGGGCCAATCGCGTGTGAAACTTCCCGCGAACCCCACTAATACACGTACCCCGCTCGCACAGGGCCAATCGCGTGTGACACTTCCCGCAAACCCCAGTAATACACGTACCCCGCTCGCACAGGGCCAATCGCATGTGACACTTCCCGCGAACCCCAGTAATACACGTACCCCGCTCGCACAGGGCCAATCGCGTGTGAAACTTCCCGCGAACCCCAGTAATACACGTACCCCGCTCGCACAGGGCCAATCGCGTGTGACACTTCCCATGAACCCCAGTAATACACGTACACCGCTCGCACAGGGCCAATCGCGTGTGACACTTCCCGCGAACCCCAGTAATACACGTACCCCGCTCGCACAGGGCCAATCACGTGTGAAACTTCCCGCAAACTCCAGTTATACACATACCCCCCTCGCACAGGGACAATCGCGTGAGACTACCCGCGCAGCGGGGTACGTGTATTCGGAGGGGTGCGTGGGGAGTTTTACAGGCATTTTCGAGGTTCTGAGCCTGTGCGCCATGTACGGGATTTGTGCGCTGTACATGTCGCACGGGGATGGTTTGGGGGCGTAACTGGCGCTGCTGGGTCGATGCGCCACTCTGCGCCACAGCTGATTTTGGATGTTAACATCCATGAATACGCTGTGCGCGGAAATGGATTTTAGCGCACGCGGCTGGCGCAGAAAGTCGCACGCGCACACTGTGCGCCAGCCGCGTGCGCCACGTGTGCGCTGAATTCTATGAATTACCAACTAATTGTTTGGGAGCTCACAGAGATGGGATGCTTCGAAGCCAAAGCAGCCTTATGCCTCTTTCTGCATAGGGGAGATTTTGCTCTCCCTGGGTGCCTTCCGTGTTTTTCTTATTGGCATCAAATAACAAACTCCAGCCTTCTAGCCAGGAAGAATCCTCCATAGAACTTGGATTAGTCATCCGAGTGGTGCCCTTTTTGGAAGAAGGCTTCACCTTCACCTGAAAGTAACCCGAGATATCAATCTGTTTAGAGCTAGAAGCCGCCACCATCTGTGGAGCTATTTTATGAGAAGTGTTATTAATACATTTCTTTCCTTTACATCAATTTACTTGACCTGCAGCATTAGAAGTGTCCTTTTCAATCTGGTTATCAGACTTGTCTTGTCAGACTTTTTTTTTCCCTTTGTCGAGGTTTACATAAACTGATCTAGAGTCGAAAAGACCAGCGTGAGGTGCTTTGGTCTTTTCACTAACTTTATTGATAGTTAATAGCTTCCCTTAACTCTCTTTAATCCTGCCTCCATGTTTCAACATTTGTTTGCCCTTCATTTAACTCATGCATGGGAGGGTCTTGTCATTTTATCTTTAGAGCTAACTGTTAACACAGGCGTTGAAGCACTCTCCATTATAGCATTCAGTTATTTATCACAGTTGAGCTGTGTTAGTCACCCAGATTGTTGGTCACATGAGAATTCTCTAGGTTCGAAAGGTCCCCACCCCTTATGGGATCCATGCCATTAAAATTATACTCAATGTCATTCATGACATGATCAGAAAAACTGCAAGCCAAAATAGATAGCACGGGTCTAATGCCCATGTGCGTAATTATAATGTTCAGTAATGGGCAATGGTTATTTAATTCCTAATGGGTCTCTTCACAGAGCATTACCAATGATGTGAATGGATAGTCTAGTGCCTGTAGTTTTAAGCGTGGACTTCATTGAGATCTGTAAATCCTGACTTTCAGGATTCCTTGACACATTACAGCTGATACATCATTAATCAGTACACTGCTTCCCTTCTCACTTCCATTTGGATTCATATTTAAAGTGTTTAGGGATAACCCTCCCAATTCTTCCACTGACTTTAGCTCAGAAAGCGTAGAGTTCATCAAGGGATGAACCAGGGTACAATGCAGACTTTATTTCAGTAGATCATTAGTTTACATATGTCACTCCACTACTTAAGAAACCCTCCCTTGACCCCACCCTCCCCACCAACTACCACCCCATCACTACGTTACCCTTTCTCCTAAAAATTCTTGACCGCACTGCATACATCCAACTTTAAGTGAAAGACCACAACCTTCTGGGATCTCAACAATCTGGCTCCAGACCTAGACGCAGCACAAAGGACGCCCTCCTGGACCTTAAGATCCAGCTTGATGGTATTTGAGATGCTGGAGAACTTGCCATCCTTCTGCTCAAGCTCTCCGCCACCTTTGATTTAGTCGACCATGGCATTCTGTGTCAGCACCTCTTCACTAAATTCAATATCTCCACAGTAGCTACCAGCTGGCTCAAATCCTTTATTAGTGAGCGATCCTCAATGGTCTTTGCTGGCTCAGAGGCTGCAGACCCCATCACTGTCCCCTACAGTGATCCTCAGGGGCCCTGCATCTCACCCACTTTATACAATATGTACCCAAAACCTCTGTTTGACCAACTCAACCATTTTGGGATTTCATACACAAACTTTCTAGAAAACACCCAGATCCTGCTAAAACTGACTGGGAACCATTCCATTTACTCTGCTAAAATTAACCACGCCTACAGCATCATTCAGGTCTGGATGGCTGAGCACCATTGTTTCTTGATCGACAACAAAGCAGAGCTCCTAATAGTAGGATCACCACACCGACTGAAACATGTGGACTCGACATTCACCTCATTCCCTATTGATGGCAATCCCATGTGGTTTAGAGTCATGTGAAAACCTTGGGCATCCACCTAGATGCAGAACTTTCTATGCACAAACATGTAAAGGCCCTAGCCTTCTCAGCAGCTTACACCACTAAGCTCACCAACCTCAGTACAACATTTCTGTCCACTGATAAGTGTCTTACCCTTGCCAGAGCCATCATTGGCAGCAAATTAGACTATTGTAATGGCATTCTCTCAGGCATCTTCTCAATAAACCTTACTAAACTTCAACTGATTCAAAACAATGCTCTTCCGGCTGTCTGGGACTTGAAACTTTCAGATCACATCTCCCTTGCCAGACGGGAGGCCCATTTGCTGCCAATCAAAGCATTCATCGAGTTCAAGATCCTTTCTATAACACACAGATGCATCCATAACACCGCACCATCCTTCCTTGATAAACGCCTCTCCAAATGACCGAAACCTCGATGTAGATGTACTTCCTCTGCAGGAGCCTCCCTCTGGAATGGTCTCCCTTCCCCTCTCAGGCTTGAGCCCGATTCCTTAAGTTCCGAAAGCTCCTCAAGACCCTCCTTTTCTCTTCTTCCTTCCCTCTCCACCTCCCCTGCTAACACCCCCATCTGCTGCAGCGACTGGCTGCCTGGTTTCTTCTGATTTCTACAGGGCACCAGGCTCCTCACACTTAACATGTTGACCCTCACCCCCTGCACCCCATGAAATCCCTGCCACTTGCCTTCCAGTCCCCCCCATTACCACCCACCCAGCCCCTGTGATCCTCTTCCCCCCTCCTACACCCCTTTTTACTTGCACCCTCTTCACCCTCCACTTCCCTTCCCACCCTTGCACTTCGTTTTGCACGCAGGCCGGCACTCCCCCCTCACCTCTCCTTCGTGCTTCTTGCCATTGCACATGCACAATCCAAATGTCACAAGGCCTAGTAGGACCGCTATTGTTATCATTCTCCCTTGCCCTCCACCTTTTTTGTCTTGTGGCGCCTTGAAACACCATTTGCTGTATAGGTGCCTTACAAATATCCAATACCTAAATAAATAAATATTTGTGCTCATCCACCACACTGGACATAGCCTTTTCTAGATTTAGAGCAGGGGAAGCCAGCTTCACAGTTATTGCCCCTACCCTATGGAATAACCTCCACATCCAAGAAGAACCCTCTTACCTAAACTTCAGAAAAAGACTTAAGACTTTTTCGATAAATATGACTAGTTGATTTTGATTGACCCCTGTCTATGTACTTACTTTTTCTTTGGCCTGCTTTTATACCTATCCTGTTTGTACCTGCTTACTTCACTGAGACCAGTGCTGTGATACTTACGGGTTTGGGCACTGTCAATAAATGCAATAAATAATGAGGTAAACTATTAAAATCATCAACTACTAAACCAGCCTCTTGAGGCTGATTCACCTCAAATGAGTTGGTAATAACCCCTTCTTTCGATGTGATAACACCATGATCTACACTAAGCAATTATATATTCAGTCATTTGTGTTTCTACGCATGCCATTGACGTAATTAATTGCTCATTTAGGAGTGTGCTAGAGGTCTCCCTAGTGTTACAAGAAAAAGTAAGTGGTGATTTTTGATTTGCTGGTTTTTCCGTGTCCAGGCAAGTGTTAAGAGTACTTGTGATATTTTGTGCGTATCTTCCGAAGTTCGTAATTATGTGGAGCTTTATTAAATGGATCAGCAATGAGAGAACTCACGCAGGGTTAAGTTCCCTTCATGTTGGAGTTCAGAGTTTCTTCCTGCGAGGCTGTCAAAGCAGCCTTCTACCTCAAGTCTGAGTTAGTATGGCAAAGCCCCGAACTTGTCTCCTTCATTACTCCATTCTCCGGCTCATCGGATGGCGGCGTGATGGTGACATACTTTGCGCCAACACGCACATCGCCTTTGCAATGCTAAAGTGCTGTTTCAGCTGCCCAGCTGTTTTGTTTGTGGTCTCTTTGCACCAGAAGTCCTGGACGGGATTTCGGCACATTGAGTGCTTAAAGACACAAAGATCCAACAGTCGTCACCCTCTGCTAGTCAGCCAGGCAAGTACATAAACCTCCAGCAATCAGGCCACACAGTCCTTGCAGTGTGAAAAAAGTGCTGCTTCAGCCTCGCAGCTGATTTGTATACAGTCTCTGTGCCCCAGGACAGATTTGGCCACAGTGAGTGTTCCGACCAAGACACAAATATCCAGCGGCTGCCACTCTCTGCTAGTCAGCCAGGCAAGTACATAAACCTTCAGCGATCAGGCCACACAGTCCCAGTAGTGTTAAAAGGTGCTTAGCAAACTGGGTCCTCCTTAAGGCTGAGCAGATGGAATGGTGTTCCTACATCTTGTGGTTGCCTACATGTGGAGTATTAACAATGTGGCGTTCGGTGGGAGGGGTCTATGGGACATTGACGTTGGCTATTAGTGCCTGTGTGGTGCAGAGTATGACAGGCCATTCCAGAAATGAACTTAAAAAGCAAGTAGAAGAATTTGAAAAGTGGTCTGTGATTCATAGAAAGTCATCCCACTTAAAAACAGTGAGCAGATTTAGGAGAGGGAGGTTGGAGAAAGTGTGAGTTTTAAATTAATTCTACCTATGAGAAAATATTAGAGATGAATACCCATGAGGTGGTTAGCACAGCATTTAAGGTTGCTAAGGACCAGAGTGAAAATCAAGGATTTAGTAGAGTGATAGGTGAGGTGAGGATAGATCTTGCAGTTATTAACCTGGCCTCTTTGGCAGTGGTGGGAATGACTGTTTAGTTCACTGTCAAAGAGGACCTCAAGTTAGCAAGCCTTGGAAGCTGATATAAGGAGAAAGGATAACTGGAACAGGAAGAAGGGTTGAGCACTTGAAGATGGGAGGTAGATCCCTTCCATGTTGGAATGGTTGACCATGTGACACTAAGGTACCATGCAGTGGCAGATGGAGGACAGGCAGTTTGATATGCAGAGGAAGTATCATGGGGGAGGCAACGGGAGAAGAAGAACCGAGTGTTGTCAGAAAATGGGTGGTAGGAGAAGCCAAAGAAAGGCATTAGTTCATCAGAAATGAATGTGTGCAATGGACCAACAACAGACCCAGCTGAAAGCCCACTGGTTGGAAGGTGGGAGTGAGATGCCTTTGTACCTTGAGTTGGAAAAGCACTGGTGCAAAAGATAGGAGGCAATCCACTACAGGGCAGAATCACAGATGCGTTTGCTCGAGAGGGTGAGAAGACGTGAAGGGTAATCAACAGCCAAGGGATCAGGGAGAATGAGTATTGAGTTTGGAGTAGTGGACAGTGGAAAGGAAGTTGGAGACATGTGGTGTGCCTGCTGCAGAATCCAAACTGGAGGGGGTCATAGAGGTAATTGGTTTCGAGATAGGAAGAAATACAGTTGAATATAACACATTCTACAATTATGGAATAGGGATTTCAATTAACAAGCCTTATTAAGCTCTATCATTTGTTATGTCTGAGTTATTTTATCATTTGTTCATATTTTTGTATTGAATTACATTTCAACATGTGTAAATACATGAATACTTTGAGAAGTACATCCACTAACTAACCAACCAGCATTCATTGGACAATGTCTACAACTTCATTTACCTGAGTCACACATCTTCCAAATCAGACACCTGCACAGTATACCAGCTCATCGATTCTTTTATCTTCAGTGGCATATTCAGTAGCACTACATCTGTCTTGCTTGATTAAAAAATCTCAAGCTTTTGGACCGGATCTGAGGCTGATGGACCAGAACTAGAGAGTATTGCCTGTATGCAATCAGTCATTGCCGATGATATCTGACTACTCGACCCACCTTCAAAAAGACACCAGACTGGTCACAAACAAAGCTCTTAACTTAACCATAGGCCAATACTTAAAATTGTTCTTACCATGGGGGGACCATGCACTAAAATGTCATCTTACTGTTACGTGTGGTGATGATACTGAGCTTTGCATTTGGTTGCATGGGTTGAGGAGGTAGATGATAATCCATAGCTTTGTGAGCCATGTACACACCTGTGTCTGTGAATTATCCATCCCTGGAGGAATGGTGATGTTATCCCTTTAAATGGATCTAAAACGTGGATTCAAATTTTGGCAATCATGCCCTACTGTAACTCACCCTAACTGGTTCAAACCCCTTCACTCTTATTTTAAACTGTAAACACAGGGCCAAATGTATGTCAAGCCCCAATTCTGGAATGAAAAGGAAATTTAGCACCTGTTGTGGAATCTTAAGATTAGCTCAGCCAATCAGGAACATGGAATCCAGGCAAATTCTAGGCACTATTTAAACAATAATCAATGAGCCAGGGGGGCATTACTAAGTCAAGTAATGCCCTGGAGCCCAAAGTTACAGGCCCAAGTAAATACTGGGTATTAGGACCCCTGCCCATTGGACATTAAAGAGCAAAAGTTTGGCTTTTCGGAAAGCAAGAAAAATTAAAAAAGGAAAACAATGTCCACTGGCAAAGGGAAAATGAAGCCCGTTTTCCCTTTCCATGGTGCCCATTGAAAATAATAAAAAAGTAAACAAACACAGTGATCACCATGGAAAGGGAGAAGGTACTCCCTTCTCCATTTCCATTGTGGACATTCAAAAAAAAAGGAAAATAGTAAACAAAGAAAATGGCCGCCATGGAAAGGAGAGAAGGGACCCTTCTTCCTTTCCATGGCGGCCTGTCGCAGATCAGGAGCGGACACGCTGGAGACAGAAGTGTTTTCAGCACATCGTACTTACCTGAATCCCCGGCAGGGCAAGATGCGGCCACCAGCCTTGAGGAGACTCGGATCGGGGGATTATCATGTGGTAATTCCCCTGTTCGGAGCCTCCTCATTGACTGGGAGGCTGCCACTCCTGCCGGGTATCAATACATAGTATTTAATTTTAATCATTGTCTTGCCAGGCTGTGATAAGTGAAGGAATCCCTGCTATGGTGCTGGTCACAAACAATGCTCAATTTCCCTCCACCTTCTCCTGTCCCTTTCTGCAACATAACTTCTTCACCCATCAATATGCTGGTGCACCATTTGTCTGGTTCCCACAGTCTACTGGCACCATTGTTAAGTATTTCAATCAGGCGATTCCCCTGGTCTCAGGCTAGTATGCAGCGCACAAATGAAATACTTATTTTATTATGTCTATAGGTTCAATATTCTGAGTGATATACCACTCATATCACACCCCTTCTCAAAATACCCCTGGTCATAATAGACCAGGAATCAGGCTGGTTGGTAAAGGTAATATTTATTTATTTATTTATTTATTTAAAATTCAAATTAAACATATACTTTGTAATAGGGAACAGCAATCACCAATGTGGTGACAATAACAAATCAAAAGTTATGTAAGTCACTTAAATTCACTCTTTAGCACACAGAAGGAAAACACTAGAGAAAAGAACACTTTTGGCTTGTTTAGCATTATAGCAATTATGTTAGGATTTCCCCTGCAACATTCCTCAACACACAAATAAGCAATTCTAAATAGATATAAGGATGCAGCAAGTATCCAGGAATAAAGAAGAGTAAACAGAATTTAGATACAACCTTCCCTCCCCAAACAAGAGAAAAAAACGGGTTGGAAATCTTCCACTTTTAAAATGACATTCGAAAAAATGGCTTAGCAAAACAATGAAAGTGTGCAAAAGTTCTTAAATCAATACAAATTTCTATGAGAGCAACATTGGAAAGTTGCTAACAATCATGAGCTAATGTTTGAGCAAAATTACACACTTTGAATCTTAATGGAAGTTTGAAATTAATTGAAATTGAAAATCAGACGTGTAAAACTTTGCAGAAATGCAGATTCCCGCCTAAAATTCACTTTACTGATTTTTAGTGTGGGGATGTAGCTACGGGTCTTATGTATAAGTGAGAGTTGAAATGAGGTCCCTAGCTATTAAACAGAGGAAGCTATGCAAGGTTGAATGAGAGGCGTTTTTAGAAAAATCGGGCAGTGAAAACATAAAAGAACTCAGTTTGGACAAGAAAATATTTACTATATTGTCACTCTATGACTTGAGCATTCGGCTAGAATACCAAGGAGGGACAAAGTAAGCTCCGGAGTTGGTTCATGACTTCAACACCAAACCCCAGTGTCCTCTCCTGGCGGAACCAGTCGGATCACTCGTAATAGAATGGATAACTTAAGATTTACACAAGATGAAAATGACTAAAGAAATGGCGCTTAGCAAGATGAATTAATAATAGGATAACATTAAGGATTCAGACAATGCTACAAGTTATTGAGGTAAGGATAGGAGGGTTTAGAAATGAATTGGAACAAAACAAGGCAAGATATGCTATGATTTTCTATGCTTCCTATTAATACTTACAGTCCACTTTAATTTAGGATTTTGTACCATCAAGGGTTCTGGTCATTACACGGATCTGTCTAACCAAGGACCGCAGGGCACATCTGGCGGGATAGGGTCAGCTGGATGGTTCTGGTCACCTGGACGCACTGGACTGGACTGGATTGGCCCTTCAGGTACTGCACTGGTCATTGGAGACTGGGGATCAATGGGATGGCGAGTTTGGGGGCAGGCATGCATTTAGTAGTAGCGAGCCAAACTGGATCAAGATGCTTCCATAGGTTTTTGTGATTTGTTTCAGAATTTTGAGGCCTAGCTGAAAAGGAGTTCAGCAATGCTGAGTCTTTAGCTTTGTAAGGAAAATCAGGAATCAGGAACAAGGATGGAGAATTCAGGAACAGGGCGCCATGTAGAAATTCAGGAAGAAATCAGGAATTAGTGTGTGTGTGTTTGTGTGTGCTGTCAGGTACCCTTATTTATTATGCCAAACAACATCACTAAATTATATGGCAGGGGCAGCCTTCCTGTCCACACCCCTGATGCTATGATAGGGCAAGAGCATAGTTTCCGCCTTGCTCTTTGCTGGTTGGATAACAGAAAAGGCTGTCATGTTTTATGGTGTTACTTTTACATTGTGTAGGAACCTCCCCTAGCTCCTAGAACCAAAATCAAATTTTCCCACAAATGCATATTTATACATTTATGACCTCTGAGAAAATCAGATGCACAGGTTACATATTTCTTGGGTCACATTTCAATCCAAATCCCCAGTCTGTGGGACCAGGTTTAGGCTTTCTGAGACATTTTTTGCAATTTTATCCATGAACGATTTGGCCTAAAATTCCCCAATTCTGTACATAAATGTACATTTACCCCTGAAATATGTGTACAAAATGTCATGTGCGCAAATTCAACCTTTCCCACAAACGGTTATTCTTCACAACTTCTTTTCCTTATGCAGTACTGGGTTCATTCACGTCTTCGAAGAAAGAGCATACACTTAGATTCAAAACTACCAATTTTCAGATTTTTCCTCATTCTTGTGGCAAAGTTAAATGTGTTTAAAGTTCAGTTATAAATAGGCATTTAAACACCAAATGTCCTTAGCAGTTTTCTTTTCTTTTCCCCCAACTGGCAACAGCTGTCGAATTCCTTTGAAACAAGATGATGGACCCCTTTCCTTTGATTGAAGTTTCCTGCCTTTCACACTTGACAGGTGAGAGTCCTAGCCTGCTATTGTCTCAGCCTTAGGCAAAGACGAATTTCTGATGCACTGGGGAACACCCCATTGTCCTGGGATTCAAAGCCCCCAAACTAGCAATTAGCATTTCCTGCTCCAGAGGTTTATGAGGTGTCACCCTAGCAGTTTTTTTTTGTTTGACATAGTTTGCCATTCAGCCTGGGTTTTTGCTTTGATGTATACTTTTAAATCTTAACTTTTAAACATATAGAATGAAACAGTTTATATGTGTATTTCTAATAGTAGCAAATCCTTTTACATTCTTGAATAATCAAGTCTTTACACAATAGTATACTTTTAAAATAGGCGAGTTTGCTCTTCATTCAGGAAAAAGCACATTTAACTAATTTCTTTTAAATTCGGTTTTCCTCTGCAGCAAATACACACTTTGGGCAGCTCCAGTCCTTCCCTTGAGTGCTGTAGTTGTTTGCAGCCTGGATACATGTATCATGCCTTTGTTTATAGTCTTTCTCTGGACAACTGATTCTTGATACTTGTTGCACAGATACTTTTTCCTAGAGCTGTCATTCAAATGAGGCCCGGTTTCTTTGAGACTCAAGTCTGATCCTTGGCATCGCAGGGCCCTTTTGATCACAGTGGTTTATGAGAAATGAATGGATTTAGCACCAAAAGAGCACTTTGAAGGTTGAAAGGATGACATTTTAAAAGAGGCATTTTGGGTTTTCAGCACAGTGATGTTGCCTCTTCCTTTTGCTCCATGTAAAATGTTGCAGAGCCCACTGGACTCTGTTTTCACCCCACCTGAAATGTGTGTGGCAGGGGTGTGCAGCCTTTTTCTGGTTGTGATAAAAACACAGTTTTAAAGATCTTGGCACGGACAGGAGTCAGCGTGGTCATTTTGGGCTCTTTCTTTCACCATTTGAGTAAAGTGATGTAGTGAGGCACATCTGAGTGGGTCAAAATATCCCACATCATGCTTGTCTCTGAGTCATCTTCTTTCTTTCTGTGCAGTGCCACCTCTACATAGCAAAGGGCACAGCACACCCATCCTGCCTCATTAGAAAGGGGGTTTGAGGCCAATAAAGACCATATGGGCTCTGGGTATACTGGGGATGAGAAGCCCTCAGACCTCTTTAATTTGCCTCGCTTCACTCAGGACAGTTAAGTCATGCTTTCTAGGCACCTAATCCCCAGCATCGCCCCCAACCTCGGCTGCTTTGGCTTACAAAGTCATCTGTTTAAACAGGCAATTTACCATTTCATAGTGACAAAAACTTCCCTTACCTACTTCTGTACTGCATGCAGTCTCATTGTGGATAGGGGTCCTGTTTGCCACATTGATTCCTGTAAAACAAGGCTCTCTATGCTTACCAAAAGTCACTACATTAATTCCAACTACTTCAGAATGGAGGTGCAAGGGCTCTCTGAAAGCCCAATGACCATGTTCATCCCAGTTTGAATTGGATCCTGATACAGGGCAGGATTGCCTTTGACTTCCACTAGATAAAAAAAGATTTGGTGTATTATCCAAATTTTAATTGTCTCTGATATTACATTCAATTACACAAAGGTGATATCAGTTATAGGAAGGGATATAATAATTATAGTCATTTAATACTTCTTTTCTAATCAGTACACCGGATCCCACTTCTTACAGCATTCTGTGACGAGCACCCTGAGAAATCTTATGCTGCATGTGCTCATTGATGGTCACGTACTGTACTTGAAGTGTTTGTTGCACATGTAAAGCTAGAGGTATTGAGTAACATGGAAATCGTTAGATGCTTGGGACTAATGGAGACCATGACTGGCTTCAGAAGTATGGTGGATAGAACTTAATGTGAGGAGCTTTGGTACAAGGATAGACATGGACGGGTTTGGGGGCACCACATATCTCTGTAATGCCAGAATATAACTTGAACAACAACCCTCTCTGGATATGTCAATTATTAGACAAAGCACCTAAAGAGCCCCTAATAGCATCCCAGTGTATTGTACCTCATCAACAAACATAACCCAGAAATTTCTATCAGGCATTTTATTGTTCTGCGAGAGCTCTTGCAATTATATCTTAGAGGGACACTGGTGTAAATCAGCGACCAAGGTGCTTAAAGTGGTTCACTTTGCCCCTCTGCATCCTGTTGAAGCCTTCAGATCTCACACTTTCATGTTGACCATATTGTATATTTTAGGACTGAGGGATAAATCGAGAGTATCAATGCAGGGTTTTGCCTTTAAGGTTGCTCATTCTCCCCCTTCCTTCAGTGACAGTCCACCATTCAGCTCTTATGCTTGCCTATGTAATATGGGCTCTGTAAGGAAGGCATGTTATCGATAGTAAGACCAACACAAGTGACCACAGTTCAAGGGTATTTATTGAACTTAGAAAAATGGTTTGAAAAATGCCTATCTAATCCTAAATCTACAGATGAGAGCAAGCTACGACTATCAAGTAATAATAACGCAGTCCTAGTAGTATCTTGTCAAAATAAAAGAGCCTATACTAATAAACCTATTGCCAGTCCTTACCTCTAAATAAAAATAGTGTGGGAAACAATGCTGCGAAAAAGAAAGTGTTCACAAAATGATATGTCAGGATGTTCAGGCCCCTGGTCTCCTTTTCCCACGTTTCAGAATGGGACAAGGCGGTACACTCGAGCTTAGCACAGTCTCTGGCTTCTCTAGCACGAGGATACAGTTCAACCATTGGCATCAGGGCCTTCTGTGACGGAGTCTTTTTGTCTTTCAAAGTCTCTTCATTCAGAGGGCCTGATGCAACAAACAAAAAGTTATTTTTCTCCTTTGAGATTTTCACAAGTACTCAAATTTTTAGGCGATTCACTATTCACCTCTGATCCCCCTGAGCCAGGGTCAGATCCTCTCAACACAATGTTTGGAAATGATTTATGCATCCAATTGTTCATAGGTTATTCGTTTGGGTGACTTGCGGATCCCCTCAGTCAGTCTTTGATCTCGGATCCCCCTCAGTCGGGCTCAGATGAACTTCATATATATTTTCATTTGCTGTCGAAGACTTTTGAATGTGCACAGGGTTTTGCTTGCCCCTTTGCAGGACCGCTTAAATTTCACAGTTCTTTATCACTCTTCACATTTGCCACCTTTCAGCTGGATGCCTAACAGAGACTTTTGAATGAGCACCCAAGTGGTGCCGGACTACTTGGTTTACGGTTTCGGATCTTGACTTCAAAGTTCAATCACCCAATTGTGTTTGCGTCTCTTGCCACATATGCTTCATCCACTGTTCTCCTCAGTTTCCACTATACAATGTTGCTGCTTGCAACCTTGGCTTCAGCAAAGACAGGTCGGGTATCAGTCTCCCCACTCACTGACTGTGCTGACTTCCCTGGCGCTGCTTTGTTGTAGGAGCCAAGGACAGTGCCACAGCGGAAAGTGATTCTCCCGCCTTGAGGATTGATGCGGGAGAGCCCCGGTTGCCTCCGACACACAATGCAGGATTCCTCAGCCTTGATTCCTGGTCTTATGTTTCCAATTCTCGAAGGTTCCTGAAAGTAACAGGTTTTCATTGAAACGGTCAAGGGCCCTTTCCTCCTAACAATCGTCTTTGGTTCTGCCGTCTTTCGCCTTGTATTAAACTGCATCTTGGAACTGCTGCCTCCTCTTGTCTTTTGTCTCGCTCAAAGTGTGCTTTTGTGCTCCGCCTTTTATCCATGTGGGAAAGTGTGATGCAAGTCAGGTGTGTGTAATGGTCAGTAATTGCCTGAACATGCCTGACCATTGTATTGGAACATGTCAGGTATACGGATCGGGGTTTAGTCCGTTTTCTCTCACAGTGAGCTGTCTGTGAGAAAGTGTTCATGTTGGGAAGTGAGGGGGTTGAGTTCCTAATGATTCTACTTGGTAGGATGGGGTAAAGGTGTTACAGGGAAAGGGATAACATGTCTCTCCATCCGGTGTCCCACTTCCACTCCCCAAAGACCCCTCACCGAGGTGATCCTCCCGCACTGGTCCACCCCCAGGAACCGGATCCAAAAGCAATGGCCGTGTCCTGGCCTCTTGGATGACAGATCCCCTGGGACAAGCGGGTGAGACACCTTCAGGTTTCTCAGATACCCTTCCCCTGCGAGAGGTGGATATAATTGGTCTTTGTCCTGGCTCTTCAATTTTAAGATCAGGAAGAGAAAAAGAATGAGATATATCCAAGGACTCTCGCATATTCCACAGGTTTCTTTTCATCTGTGCAGGCAGCGGTGAGGTAATTGTACTTGTCTCTCAAAGGTATCCAACAAACTGGTCTCAAGGGGGTGACTCTGGATTTGTGGGATCGTTATGTCTTGTGGGAGGTTCATGGTGCTCTGTCACTTTCCAATCCCATATTGGAGAGTTTGGGGAATAGTAGTTAGAGTGCCAATAGTTTGGCGTGAAAATTCCCTATGGGAAGTTGGGGATTCCTGCAAAAGAGTGGAGAATGTATGGAAGTCCCATCCCACAATGACTTCTTTTGGGAGCCCAGGAATGATGGCTGATGATATCAGACATGACTCGCTCCTGATGTTAATGGACATGGGTATCTTGGGGTATATTTCGTTATCCCTGTGTACACAGGTAACTCTAACTAGGGTAGCGTTCTCGGGGTCCGCTGCTGTGACCAAATCGTCCCTTATGGCAGTTTGCTTGCTACCTCACTCAATTAATGCATTCACTTGTCTCCCATTTACCGAGGCCTTTTCATATGTGAAGTTAGCACAGGACTGACACAAACATATGCTGAATGATTACAGATCTTCTTCAGGTTCTTCCCATTCTTCCCCTTTTAGACAGCCACGGTTTCCATAGGTTCTTCTTTGACATTTTTCAGATGCTGTCTGGCCAAATTACCAGTTTCTCTACATGAAAAGCAGATAGGAGGGGTTAGTCTGCTTCCTTTAGGTTCCTCCCTTTTACTTTCTCTCTACTTCTAGGGTCAGGTTTTTTAACTTCCATTCTTTCCTTAGGTAACCTTTCCTTGATTTTATATTGCCCTCCTACCTTATCGACTACCTGGGGTTGGGGTCCGTTCCTCAGCTTGGTGTACCGAGTGGAAGTGTTTGGCTGCATCTGAGTGGTTTTGGGCAGTCTCAATGACCATAGCTAGGGTAGGTCGATTTAGTTGTAATATTGCTTTTTGCAAAAAAGGGGGTAAAGAATAGGTGAATTGTTCTAAAGTAATTATTTCTAGCAATTCTTCCATTGTTTTGTTATTAATCCAAAGAGCGATTGTATTTTTAATTAGTTCACTCATTTCAAGGGGGGTTTCTCCAGGATTTAATCTAATGGCCCTTAATTGTTGCTGACAGAAGTAACAAGTTTGGCCTACTCTTTTCAACAGCCCATCTTTTATGGATGTAAAGGTGGCTCGCTGGGCAAGATTAAGTAGCTGGTAGGCAGTCTGTAGCTCACCTTTCAACAGGGGTACGAAATAAAAATGTTTTAGATTTTCTTCTCACCCCACTCGGTCGGCTAATCCTTCAAAATTCAGAAGTTCCCTAGATCTTCACCCTCTAGGTATGGTTGAAGTATCTCTTTTCGTCAAGTTTTCTTGAAACCTAGCTTCAGCCTGAATTTGATGTGTAGCCATCTGGGCTCCTACAAGATCATATGAGCTACCGGATCCTACCAGTAGATCCCACTACCAATATACAAGCACTGATCACACCCATAATAGAAGAAGCTGAGGCAGAGGGATACATTAGCCCAAGAGAGGCCGCTTCTTTGACACCTACACATCCTCGTTTGCCCGCCTTATATGCCTTGCCGAAAATTCATAAAGGACTCATACCACCACCTTGTCGCCCTATAGTCTCAGGGATCAACTCTGTGTTGGAACCGCTGTCGCAGTCGCTGTCGCAGTGTGTGGATTTTTTCATTAAAGATGAGATCCCAAAGATGCAATTGTTTATAAAGGACTCCACTACCATGCTAGTCCTTCTTAACACCTTAGAATTCAATCCAGATGAAGACTGGCTTGTGACAATGGACATAGAGTCCTTATACACGAGGATTCCGCAACAGGAGACTTTATCAATGGTATGGAGACTCCTAGAATCAGGGATTGACCTCCATGGCGTACCATCAGGATTCATTAACAAATTGGCAGAGATCACCTTCACTAGGAATTTCTTCCTGTTTAACAACACGTTTTACCAACAGGTATCAGGAACAGCCTTGTGAGCCACTTTTGCTCCCAGTTTGGCCAACCTATATGTTGATTATTTTAAACTGAGTTACATCTACCCAGCCACCAATCCATTCAGAGATAAGCTGACAGTATGGCGACGATATTTTGATGGCATCTTTTCAATATTCAAGGGAACTAAGGATGATGTAATTTTCATCCATCTGTGGCTCAACGAACAAAATTCAAATTTGAAGTTCACTTTAGATATGGATAAGAAGGAGACTCATTTCCTTGACCTCAACATCACAGCAAACAATGGAAGTCTGATTTCAAAAGTCTACAAGAAGACTACCGACCTCAATTCTCTCTTGTGTTATTCTAGCTATCATCCCCCAGCCCTGAAAGACAACCTTCCCTTCGGGCAACTTTGGAGGTATCGGAGATACTGTACAGAAACCGCTGATTATACAACACAGGCAAAAACTATAAACCAACAACTTATGGATTGGGGATACCCCACCAGAATAGTTAAAAATATATACAAGAGAGCCAGAAATATTCCCAGAGCAGTGACTCTTGAACAGCAGAATAAAAAAACGAATGAGAAGGATTGAGTAACAGCGGTATTCAGCTACTCACCATTGGTGAATAAAATCAAGAGGGAAGTCAAAAAGCCCTGGCCCATTCTCAATATAGGAAAATGCAACTTACCTATACTACATTTTGCACTAAAAAGAACACAGAACCTCTGAGATAAACTGGTAAAAACATTCCCGCATTCTGACCAATAAAACCAAATGGCACAGCCTACACTATGGAACATGAGCCCTCCAACGGGTCACTTCCTGTGTGGACTATGCTCTATGTGCGCTCAAACTATGAGAAGCACCCAAATTGACATAGGCTGAAGACCCAGTGGGTGCAGAAGAGCTTCACAAACTGTGTTACCAAAGGTGTCATCTACATCATAACCTGCCCATGTCATCTCAAATACATCGGGATGACCACACAGGAAGTGAGGAAACAAATGATTAAACATCGGTCATGCCCCATGACAGGCAAACAGTCTGCACCCACTTCTTGGCAGAAGGGCATTGCCCTGAAGACTTCAAGTGAACCATCATTGAAAAAATGAAGTGTCCAAAACGGGGGGACAACTATCATAATATTCTAATTAGGAGAGAACTGTCCTGGATTTTCCGTTTGGATACTTGCAATCAGGGACTGAATGAAGCAATCCAATGGAAAGAGTGGAGAATGTATGGAAGTCCCGTCTCACAATGACTTCTTTGGGCAGCCCAAGAATGATGGCTGATGATATCAGACATGACTCGCCCCTGATGTTAATGGACATGGGTATCTTGGGGTATATTTCGTTATCCCTGTTGTGTACACAGGTAACTCTAACTAGGGTAGCGTTCTCGGGGTCCGTTGTTGTGACCAAATCGTCCGGTATGGCGTCCCCATGACAGGCAAACAGTCAGCACCCACTTCTTGGCAGAAGGGCCTTCCCCTGAAGACTTCAAGTGGATCATCATTGAAAAAATGAAGTGTCCAAAACGGTGGGGGGGGGGCAACTATCATAATATTCTACTTAGGAGAGAACAGTCCTGAATTTTCTGTTTGGATACTTGCAATCAGGGACTGAATGAAGCAATCCAATGGAAAGAATTAGCGGTTATACCACACTAACTACCATCAGCGACATATAGTCAGACTCTTTTTTCCACTCGAACTAAAGTATAACTCATGATACTCTGTCAGACTTATTGAAAAGATAAGAAAATAAACATCTGGTGGGCTATCCCAGACATGTGATAATTGACACAATCTCCAATTTGATTCTTTATATATACTCCTCAGAAGCAAGTACCATTGATACCATATGTTGGTGTCATACATATGCCTACACCAGCGCCTTTTCTAATACTACATATTAGACGCTGGTGCACTGAGAGTTGATATACACAAGCACACCTTAGCTGACAGCTGCAATTCTATGTGGAGTGAAGGGGACACTAAAACGGCAGATACATACCAGAATGAGCTATGCATCTCCATTTGATATTACCCAACGGATCACTAAAAAATACCAAGAGAAAGAATCTAATATAATGAATACATCTTGCCAACAAGTAATAACAAAGACATGTAAATGCTGATAGCGCCTTGCCAGCCACTACCGGCATCTGTATACGCACATTAATACAATTGGGTGCCATTGAAGATAATGTTAAACCACTACCCTCCAACATGGCCACCTGTGCAGTTGGAGTGCGTGTAGTGACACACTTGGAACACGTCCCATGACGAAAGTGGAACATTTTTCTTACTGTCCGCGTTTCATTTGAGGCTGTGTTTCCAGTAAGCGCAACCCGACAAACAGCTACAATGATCAAGTCTCTCACTATCACAGCAAGGTGAGTGGCCGAATCTATAATGATTTATATTTTACACTTCCACTTAACAATGTGTGGGTTTATGTGACAGCCCATACCTTTGGGTTTCTCTTTGTTCACTATGCAGAATCATCAAGTACCGAATTTAAGAAATAAGAAGTGCATTTCCTCTAGTCACGCTGTTCACCCTCCGATGCCAGCCAAATTCTGCTCCCAGGTCTGTGAACAGGGGTCTTTTTACACCTTTTTTGTATGATGGGGGCTGGCCAGGGCTCCCACCCACACTCATACGCAGCCACGCATACACACACGAGGAACCACACAGGACTGCTCCAACTGACGGATGACCGTCTTTATTCCAACAGTGCATGCGCGAGCCTCGTTGCCACTTGCGCATGCGCAATAACTGCATATACACTACGCAACATCCCTCCTTTTCTGCCCAAACAAGAAACAATTATAACTAGTGCAATCAACACTAACAGTTCAAACTTAGACTAACAGTCTTCCACCTGTTAGAAGGCAGAGTCCATAATAAAGTCTTGGAACCTCTGCGGCGGCTTGCGCCCTGCCCGGCTCGGGTACCTGCGTGCCTCTTCTGGGGGCACCTCTGGTGTCCCTGGAGCCGCTGGCGGTTCATCGTCCCTCGGTGAATATCCTGCGTCAGATGCTGGCCCCTGCACGTCGCTCACGTCCGGGTTTGGCGCCGCCTCTATCGGCTTGAAGAACAATGCATTCCTAGTGACCGTTCCTCGGGCATTGGCTGCTGTGACCATGGACCCCTTGACGTGGGTCACTCCCAATGGCTGCGCTTCATAAGGTAAAGATAGCTTTCCTTCCGGCCTCCGGTTCCGAACCAGCACCATGTCCCACACTGCAATTTCCCTCTCTGATAATTTCCGCCGGACACTCTCCCGCTCGATCTGGGCGGCCCTTTCCTCTCGTACCTGGTTGTTGTCAATCTCTCTCGGGCTGCGGCCTTCAATTTCGGGCAATAGCCCTCGGGAGCTCGCTTGAAGAGGGCTTCAGCTGGCGCGACCCCAGTAGACTGATGCGGGTCGTGCGGTACTCGCCCAGAAAGTCAAACAGATTGCATCGGAGTTCTTCCCCTCCATTCAGCGATATTCGGAACACGTTATTCAGCGTCCGCATGAAGCGTTCCACCTCCCCATTTGCCCTGGGCCAGAGTGGGGAGACCTTCCTATGCTTGATCCCTCTTTCCTCACAATACTGCGAAAACCGCTGCCCCTGCAACGCCGCTCCGTTATCCGAACATATCTCCAAGGGGAACCCATGGGTGGCAAACATTTTCTCCAGTGCCAGGATGGTGTGGTCACTGGCCGTGGACTCAACCAGCTCCACCTCAGGATAGCGCGACCACTGGTCTACCACTGCCAAAAAGTACATTCCTCGGCCCATGGACCCGAAGTTTGCATGCACTGTCCCCCACGGGCATTCACTCCTTTCCATGGCCTGGATGGACGGCCCTCTCTCCACTGGACTTGCTGCTTTGTGTGCGAGCTGCAGGACCTTGCCCACAAGTGCTCGTGGGATAACAATTTGGTGCCCTCTCAGTAGAAGACCATCCTCAGCCACCGACAGCTCGTGGCGGGCCCTCCAAAGAGCCTGTAGATCCTTCCATGCACCATCATTCCTGCTGGCACTGTTCATGAGCGCTTCGCGCCACTTCCCACTGGCCACAGCTTCCTTGATTATCAGGAACACTTTGTCCGCATTCGACTCCTCCGCAATCTCTTAGAGCACCAGGGCGACAGGCAGCGCCGATTCCACTACCAGGTGCACCGCTTCTACACAGTCTGCTACCTCCGCCGAGTCTTGGGGCCACCCCGCTCCCAGGTGGCGGGACAGATAGTCCGCTGGATTGTGCGTGCCGGGACGATACAGCAGCTTGACGCCGTACTCCATGAGCGAGAGCATCCACCTCTCGATGCGTGGCGGTGGCTTGGATGATGCCCCGGACATTATCGGAATCAGGGGCTTGTGGTCCGTCACGACCACCACAGGCTTGCCTAGAATGTAAATCCGAAAATGCTTGCAGCCCCACCGGATGGCCAGGGCTTCGTGCTCAATTTGCGAATACTGCCTCGCAGTCTCGGTGAGCGCCTTGCTGGCATAGGCGATGGGTCGCATGGTCCCTTGTGGGTCCGCCTGCATAAGGACTGCCCCAAGTCCCACCGGGCTGGCGTCTATTACGATCTCCGACTCCCGGTCCGGATTGAAATACGCCATTGTCTCATGCCCCGACAGGGCGTTCTTGATGGCGGTGAACGCTCTTTGTTCCTTCCCCGTCCAGGTCCAGGCCACGTCAGTTCTGGTCAGAGCCCGCAGGGGTTCCGACAGCGAGCCCAAATCGCGAATAAATCGTCCACAGTAATTGACCATGCCCAGGAAGCTCCTAATTTCTGCGGGAGACTCCGGCGGGGCTGCTTCTTGAATGTCCTTCACCTTCTCCGGGGAGATGCCCCCGGCGTGGAATACAAAGCCAAAAAATTCTATCCAGTCTTTCAAAAAATTCACACTTTTGCCGGTGCAGGGTCAGTCCCAGGCTACGGAGTCTCACCAGGGTGTTCTCCAGGCGCTTCAGGTGTTCCGCTTCTGACCTTGCGAACACCAGGATGTCGTCCGACATGTTGATCACTCCTTTTAGCCCCGACAGGGATCGACTGATGGTGTTCAGGAAAACTTCTGCTGCTGATGAGACCCCGAAGCTGAGCCTCTTAAACTGGTACAGCACCTTGTGAGTCGTAAAGATGGTAATGTATCTCGACTCGGGGTGGAGTTCCAGTTGATGGTAGCCGGACCTCAGATCCAGTTTAGAGAAAACTCTCGCCCTCTGTAGCTCGCCGACAATGTCATCTAGGGTGGGCGTGAGATGATGTGTCCGTTTGATCGCCATGTTCGGCAACCTCATGTCCACGCAGATGCAGACTGCTTCTGTTTGTTTGGGCTTAGGGGCAACCACAATCGGAGAAACCCAAGGAGTCGGGCCTTCCACTCTCTCAATAATGTCCAGGTCAACAAGTGTCTGTAACTCCTTCTCCACCTGTGCCCTCAGGTGGAACGAGATTCGGTGATGCTTGAGTGCTGTTGGTCGCACCGACCCATCAATGTGGAGCCTGATGGGGTCCCCTTTCAGCTTCCAGATCCCTTGGAAGATGGAGTTGAAACGCTGCAGCAGGAGTTCTAGGTCTGTGTGATAGACCGCAAGCGTGAAGTGCACTATATTTAGGGCTTCGGAGGCGTCACAGCTTAGGAGGGAGTGCGGGCTCACACTTGTCACAAAGAACCTCGCTTTAATTTTGCTCTGTCCATGGGACACTGGCGCCACAAACACACCCTGGATCGGAAGTGGTGTGTCTCCCCCAAAGGCATATATTAACGCCTTGGATTCCGCCAACTCGGGAGGGCCTGGGAGTGCTTCATAATGTTCAGTCGCTAGCACACAGACAGACGACGCTGTATCTATGAGGACCGGGGAGGGAATCTCTCAGATGTTCACCGTGCAGGTCGGTTGTCGGCTCCCTCTGGGACCAGTGGCAATGCTTGAGATGAAGAAAATGTTTTCTTCCTCCTCTTCCTCGTCTGCTATGTTCAGGTCCTGCAGGCCTTGCTCGACTGATGACACGTCCCTCAACCTCCGAGTGTTGCTCCCGCCAATTCTTGCTGGCCCTCTCGAGGCCGCTACCGGGGTGGATGCTCCGCACACCCTTGCGTAATGTCCCTGTGTGCCACACCGGCCACAGACACGCGACTTTGCTGGGCACTCCTCCACGTGCGGTAGGTCATAGCCACAATAAGGGCATGACTGAGCGTTGCTCGGCACCGGGGGACCATCCTCCTGCCTTGGTGTCCATCTTGCCCTCCCTGGAGCAGAGCGCCCAATTGCAAATGCCTCTTTGCCCTTACCTGGGTGTGTGGCCGCATCCATCTTCGCCCCCCTGGCCTCCGCCAGTTCATAAGCTCTCCCTGCGTCCAGGATCTGTTGTACGGTCAGACCAGGCTCTCTCAGCACCTGCCTCCGTAGCTTCCCCGAACTGCACCCTTGCAGCAGTTGGTTCCGGACCATCTCCTTCTCATTCACCCACCTGCAGAAGCTTGCCAGGTGCCTCAGCCGCGCACAGAACTGGTCCAGCGATTCCTCTTCTAGCTGCTTCTCAGCACACATGACAAATCTGTCAAAGTCCACATTTGCCATGGGAAGAAAATGGTCTCGAAGAGCCTGTTTCACGGCGTCATATGTGACCACCGGGATGTTGAGAGAGTCATAGATTCTGTGGACCTCCGTCCCTGCAGAGTACACCATGATGGCAATTTTCCTTTCGTCATCCACCTCCCCAGAGGCCCTGAAAAAGATTTCTAGTTTCTTGACCCACAGGAGCCATTTCGGCCCCAATTTGGATGGTGGGCCAGTGGTGTCAAATTCGGGCATGGGGGCCAAGGTGGTGTGCATCCTGCGAGGGACTGGCGCAGGGGCACCCTCTTCTTTGCCTTCCTCACCCATGGCGGTGGCAGGGTAAAGTACTCACAGGCTGTTGTTCTACGAGGGTGAAGAGATGATCCAGTCACCGGATGAAATAGTGGAGGGTCAGCACCGATGACAATTATGGAACACAACCCAGTGGGTCCAGGTATGGAAAAGTCTTAGGCACGGCCAACAGTTCTTCCCTTCTTTTTTTTTTATGCCACAGCCCTGCTGCAAGCTAGGGCTGTGGAAAGTTCCAAAAATTGAAGTGTAGGCACTGGGGATCACAGCCGGCGCATGAGCACCCTCCTGGGCTGCAACCGCTGTGATCCGCGTATGAACAAAGATGGCTGCCGGCCATGCGCGCGAGTTTGTGTCGACACAGAGCAAAAGCCTCTGTCTCTGATGCCTTTGGAGCGGAGATGAATTGCTCCGGAGTCGTCCTCGTCACCAGTGTTGTTTGGTGGGGGCTGGCACTCATACACAGCCACGCATACACACACGAAGAACCACACGGGACGCGTGTGGACTGCTCGGGTCCCCAGCTCCAACTGCCGGGTGACTGTCTTTATTCCAACAGCGCATGCGCGAGCCTCGTTGCCACTTGCGCATGCGTAATAACTGCGTATACACTACGCAACAGTCTTTAACAAATATGTAAAACTAAGTATATACGTTTACATTTTTCCCCAAAAAGGGTGCTGCATTCAAACCATACAGAATGACCATTGAATTGTACACGGAGTCTGCTCCCGTTTACTTTTCCCGCCGCCCACCCACCATCAAAATCAAATCCTTTTTTTGTGTCTCCTTCACCCCCCTTCCCTTCCACAGTGCTTCACACCACTCCTTCTAGCAGTACAGTTTGTGGCTAGCCATTAAGAATTTTAGGCAATGCAAAGTCTCTACAATTGAAGACAGAGTGAAAACGTAGTTTGTACAACAATGTGGCTGCTTTTGATATATGCAAATGGAATCGGGCCACTGGGGTACTTACACCAATGTATTTTTGTTTCCACTCAGGGGATGGACAGGCTCGCCTGATCTGTTAGATACAGATACACGCTGGAACTGGAATTGCCACTGCTAAACCACTGGTCCTGAAGAAGATGGCATAAACTAGACTCGCCATTGATACCAGTCGACCCCTGGGTCATGAGTGTTTTCGTGACCTGTCCGATATCCAAGATGAATAAAGGGGATACAATACAACAAGCCTAAATTTACTCACACCTCTTGAGCCTTTTAAGGCTGTCCCGATCACACAGACTTTTTTTATTTATAAAGCATGAGAACAAACCAATCTTGTTCGGTACTTTTATTCACCCATAAGGGCCAAGTGTAACAGAAATCCCCAGGTTCAAAGAAATGTTCCATTCCACTAGTCACCCAGACAGGATCTAATAACCAGTCCTGCCTGCACGGTAGTGGCCATGTAGTTATGGTTAAGTTGCTGTTTCCATAGGAAGAGCACTTTTTGGGCGGCTTATAACTTCGCTCTCCCTGGACGGATCCTCACCAAACTTTGCAAAAAAAGTAGTTGGGTCACTCTGATTTTTTGCAAAGTTTGGTGAGGATTCGTCCAGGGGGGGAAAAGTTATAGGATGGGTCCCAAAACTTTTTTTTTTTTCCATAGACTGAATGGGAAAAAACTTTGCGCACGGCTACAGCCCGAACCGCTGGACGGATTTACACCAAATTTGCGGCAGGAGCGGCGGCCTGGTCCCAAAAGCGTGCTTTTGTAAATTTGGTGTAAATCTGTCCAGTAGTTTTTTCAAAAATAACCAAAATGTAAGGCAAAAAAATTAGTGATATCTGTGTTCGCTTCGCGGATGGACTTCCCTGTTCGCTCCGCAGACAGCACCCCGATTGGCCCATGGCCTTGCGTCATGTCCGCGGACATGCGACGTGTTCGCTGATTGGACGGCGAGGGGCGTGGAGCGCGTCAGATTTGCTGTGGCGCCCGCCATCTTGTATTCGCTGTCGACCGCGTACAGCGCAGTGAAACGTAGATAATAAATGGTATTCAGTGCCGTGTGTTGGTGTGTAAGAGTGTTTGGGGAGGGTGGGGGAGTATGAGATAGGTTCAATGTTTTGTTTTTTTATGTGCTAGACGTTTTTGTTGCGTTCGATTTGTCCGCGGAGAACACGGCTGTTCTGACATTTTGTAAATAAACTAAATGGTGGGGTGTTTAGAGGATGGAGTATGTGTCATTTTTGTTCGCAAGGAAGGTAAAAATGAGCTATGAACACTCGTGGTGTACTTAATTGTTCGTAAATACACAAACTGGGGGTGTCCTCAGGACGCTGTCCGTATTGTAATCTGTCTAGTTGATTGTGTTCTAAGAACACTCGCAGTGTCCCGAAATGGTTGCAATTACACAAAATGGGGGTGTTCTGAGAACGTTGTTTGTATTGTTCGTTGTCAGGATGAAAGTGTTTTAAGACCACTCCTTTTGTCCGCTAATAGTACAATTTCCTAGGGGCGTCAACCGACTTTTTGTCCACTAAAGAAACGATAAATCCGGCTGGTGTGCGCCGACATTATGTGATAATCCTATGACTGGCGCTATTGACCTGGCTGACTTGCTTTTGCGACACTAAATCATATCTCCCGCCCCTAAGCCTGATATTATCAAAGCATTCATATTCCCCGCCTCTCTCCGTGACGTTACAGGGTGCGTAATCAAACGCGCCCAGTCGTCTCCAGTCCTACGTGACTTTACACAGAACCCGGAAGACAACACACATTATGTCACAACACAGCGCGCCACAATTCGGAATATGAAACTGTGATTTAAAAGCAAACAGCAAGATTGTAAATGTTGTAAAGTACATTTATTTGACATCAAATGTTTAGAGAATATTCAGCAATTTGCATTTGTCTTTGTTGTCGATCCGCAAAAGTTCATGTTGAGGCATGCAATGTTCCTTTGCGGTACAGAGGGTGTTAGATCAGCTTACAACTCAGTGCGCCACAATTCGGAATATGAAACTGTGGTTTAAAAGTAAACAGCAGGATTGTACATTTGGTAAAGTACATTTATTTCACATGAAATGTTTAGTGAATATTCAGCGATTTGCTATTGTCTCTGCTGTCGATCAGCAAAAGTTTATTTGGAGCCACGCGTTGTTCCTATGCGGTAGATAGGCTGTTGGTTTATGATAAAAGCAGTAAATGGTCGCTCTGATAATCGGAAGGTTGCTCCAACAACGAGCCATTAGACCACTCTATTGGTTGGTATGTTGTTTGTAGCCGCTAGTACTGCGTAAGGGCATATTGGTCCTTGGCGATTGTCCCATAAAATGGTGAGGGTCATGAAGTTGCATATTTGGACCTGCACCTGGCAGTTGAAGACCCCATCCGCTGGAGTCTGTAAATCGTGACATAGGCAAAATGGTGCCACATACCTGTTTTAAAAAACATAAATTAGTCTCACCAGCAGATCTTCATTAAAAATCATCATTTTATTTATTAGGGCGTGAAACTATTTGCTATCGAAGATAGTGCAACAGAGTATGTTAATAATAAAATAATAATATTTTCCCATTCATATAGCGCTAAGAACCGTGAGGTATCTAAGCGGTGCTTATTATTAACCACGGTGTGTGGTGCTCATTTATCGACCACGGAATGATAAAAGGCTGAGTTTGGCCTTGCCGGGATTCAAACTTGCGTTAGCAAGCTGTGCACGGATGTCAAAGCGAGCGCTGTACTCGCTGTGCCACTTGACAGGCTACAGTGAAGTGGCACAGCGAGTAGAGCGCTTGACCGCCTATAGACCGGTTAAATTATTTCTATTAACCCACCCTGTGTCGTCTGCCTTTTTCAGAGCCCTCTAAACGACAGGGGATCAATTCGGCGGTGATAGTGCGCGGTAGAAAACATTATGCCACTTTCAACGAACAAGTTCAACTTGAGCGGTCTTTAATGCTACGCTATTGTAATTATATTTGGTGTAAAGTAATCTAAAGGGTTACTTACAGTACAATTGAAATGTCCATTGTCTACGAGTGGTGCAGTCCCAAAATACGACTCTGCGTGTGCCAACGATCTTTCGCATAGTGATATAATATATAAAAGTGGATTCGTTTCAGAAATTTCATCTTTATCTTCTCTTACGTTTTAGCAACACTCCTTCAAGAGAAGTCTTTCATCACAATCTCTGTCTGTTAAGGTCAAAACACAATACAACCTTATAGTCCGCTTCGTGAGCCTCTCCGGGGCCCGAGAAAAAAATGGAAGCAGCTGACCTTCACTGTGAACGAGTATAAATTCTTACTTTGCAACATTCTGTGGAAAGCCATCTGTAGAAGTTGTGGAAGCAGCTGACCTTCACTGTGAACGAATATAAATTCTTACTTTGCAACATTCTGTGTAAAGCCATCTGTAGAAGTTGGTTTTTGCACGCCATGTTTGTATATTGTTTGCGTGATATTAAAAAAAGTTTGTTTAAAGGACGTTATGGTTCTAAGTACAGCCGAAAGACCCCTGAAAATCGCAAGTTATGGTAAGCTTTGAAAAATAACTGGTGCCACCACCGTGCACTGCTAAGACTAACACCCAGGACATCAAAGATGACATCGCAAATGTCATTGATGAAATCACTGATGACATCACGTGTGTATATACTTTTCATGGAATTTGTGTACTAGGGATTTTTATTATAATGTTGCGAACAAAGTGTCAAGGATATTGCAATAAATATCATACCGTTATTAGTGCTTTGAACGATGCATTGATATAAATAGCATTGTATTATGGGATTCTATCTAGTATACTGAGCTACTAATGGAGAAACATAGCATTGTGTGCAGAGTACAAGATGAAAGTATAATATTTTAATGTTAATATGTTGAATAATGAAATAATAATTGTCCTGAAATGTTCGAAAATTCACAAAATGGGGTTGTTCTGAGGACGTTATTCGTATTGTGTGATTGCTTAGCTGTATGCAATGAGGGAATGGCACAGAGAGTAAAGTGGACGCTGTCCGCGGACACCACGGCTGTTCGTGGACAGGGCGTGCTACATCCGGGTTTTTCCAGGAAATCCAACATGGAAAGAAGACTGTATGGATCAGCCAATCAGATGTCGAGGTTGTGGATTTGTGTTGAAAGAGACTGTGTGTGGTGAAGATGGCAGAAGTGGAGAAAGTCAGGGTGTTGGTGCTCGGAGATATGTTTGTACATGGTTTACAGCAGTACGCTGAATGCAGGCATGTTGCAAAGAACTTTGATGTGAAAGGAGTGGAGGTGGTGTGGAGCAGTGTGCCTGATTGCAATGTACAGGGAATTGTACAAGTTTGTGAGGATATGGCCACGATGAACGGTCCGCATGTGGTAGTTTTGCACTATGGTGCTTTCCATTTGGGCAACGTCAGTGCCCCTACTTTGTTGGCTGATTTGGAACACTTGGTTCAAGCAGTAATGAAGATCCTTCCAAATGCAAAAGTAATTTTTTCTGGATTACTACCTAGGGCAATATGGGTCAATAGTTCAGTTTTTTGTCCTCAGCAAAATATTGATAGGTGTGTCATCAACCGAGGCATGTGTGCCTTCATGCTTAGAGCTGGTATGTTCTTCTGTAACAATGAGAATGGCATTTCTTTATCTTTTACGGGAAATGCCTTTCTATTTTGGAATGTAAGGGTTGCTTTGGAGAAGGTTATGTGAAGATTTTAGGAGTAAAGTAAGAAAAAAAACAAGAAAAAAAATACAAAATAACAGGTGTCTGTCAAGCATCTGTAAAAAAAAACAAAAAAAACGGCTCTTTTCAGAGCCAACTTCAAAGGGGACATGGGGCACACTATTTAAATTTACATTCACCACGCTCAGATTTTCGATGTGTCCGCGGACATGGCGGTAGTCCGCAGACATGAAAATCACTACGAGGGGGTTAGTATGTTCTATGTTACATATATATGAAGTCAGGGATATTATGGTTAAGTTGTGCACTAAAAACCTCTGAAATTCAGTGAAAAAACTTTGTCAAAGGGACGTTATGGTTAAGTTGCGCTACTAAAAACCTATGAAATTCAGTAAAAAAAACTTTGTTAAAGGGACGTTATGGTTAAGTTGCGCTACTAAAAACCTATGAAATTCAGTGAAAAAACTTTGTTAAAGGGACGTTATGGCTCAAAGTAAAACCGAAAAACCCCTGAAATTTGGGCAGTTAGGGTAACATAAGCAACCATAACTCGCGCCACCGTGCACTGCTAACACTAACACCCAGGACATCAAAGATGACATCACAAATGTCATTGATGACATCACTGATGACATCACATGGCTGGCTCTCCCTTTTTATCCTTTACTGACATATCGAACCCACATAGTTTTCTTCAGTAACAGTCAGGAAGTAAAAATTGAAAAGGTTCTATATTTGTAGACTTAGGGTCCAGTCACATCATATGAAACATATACATAGCGGAAGATACAGGCTTAAAAGAGAGCAATCCTTTCTGTGCATGAAGATAATCATTATGGTTATCAGCACTTTCTCATAGTTTTATTTTTATTACTCTACCTTCCCTCTATATGCTCATATTTGGATACATTATACTCACTCTCCATAGAGTGAATGGGAAAACAATTTTGCTCGCTCCTGCAGCCCAAACCGCTCGACGGATTTCCACCAAATTTGGACCAGGAGCAGCGGCTTGGTCCCGAAAGCGTGCTTTTGCAAATTTGGTGAAAATCCGTCCAGTAGTTTTTTTTAAAATGACCAAAAAGTAGGTAAAAAAAAATTTGTGATATCTGTGTTCGGTTTGCGGACACACTTCCCTGTTCGCTCCGCGGAAAGTGTCCTGATTGGCCAATCGTCTTGCGTGATGTTCGCGGACATGCAAAGTGTTAGCTGATTGGACGGCGTGGAGCGTGAAGCGCGTCAGATTTTTCGGTAGCGCCCGCCATCTTGGTTTCGCGGACGTTCCCGGACAGCGCGGTGAAACTTTGTTCAAAATGTGTATTTTGTAGTGTGTTGGTGTGTAGGAGTGTTTGGGGACGGTGGGAGTGTATGAGATAGGATGAAAGTTGTGTTTTTTATGTGTTAGACATTCTTTTTGTGTTCGATTTGTTTGCGGCCATCACGGGTGTTCTGAAATGTTCCAAATAAACTGACTAGGGGGTGTTCTAAGGAGTCAATATGTGTCTGTTTTGTTCGCAAGCAAAGTGAAACTGTTCTAAGAACACTCACGGTGTCCGGGGAGTGTTCGTAGGGGGTGTCCTGAGGACGCTGTCCGTATTGTTCTCTGTCAAGTTGAATGTGTTCTAAGAACACGCGCAGTGTCCTAAAATGTTCGCAAATAAACAAAATGGGGGTGTTCTGAAGACGTTTTTGAGAACACTCCCGGTGTCCTGAAATGTTTGTAGGGGCTGTTCTGAGGACGCTGTCCGTATTGTTCTCTGTCAAGTTGAATGTGTTCTAAGAACACTTGCGGTGTCCTGAAATGTTCGCAAATAAACAAAATGGGGGTGTTCTGAAGACGCTTCTAAGAACACTTGCGGTGTCCGGGGAGTGTTCGTAGGGGGTGTCCTGAGGACGCTGTCCGTATTGTTCTCTGTCAAGTTGAATGTGTCCTAAGAACACTCGCGGTGTCCTGAAATGTTCGCAAATAAACAAAATGGGGGTGTTCTGAAGACGCTTCTAAGAACACTCACGGTGTCCGGGGAGTGTTCGTAGGGGGTGTCCTGAGGACGCTGTCCGTATTGTTCTCTGTCAAGTTGAATGTGTCCTAAGAACACTCGCGGTGTACTGAAATGTTCGAAAATAAACAAGATGGTGGTGTTCTGAAGACGCTTCTAAGAACACTCGCGGTGTCCGGGGAGTGTTCGTAGGGGGTGTCCTGAGGACGCTGTCCGTATTGTTCTCTGTCAAGTTGAATTTGTCCTAAGAACACTCGCAGTGTCCTGAAATGTTCGCAAATAAACAAAATGGGGGTGTTCTGAAGACGCTTCTAAGAACACTCGCGGTGTCCGGGGAGTGTTCGTAGGGGGTGTCCTGACGACGCTGTCCATATTGTTCTTTGTCAAGTTGAATGTGTCCTAAGAACACTCGCGGTGTCCTGAAATGTTCACAAATAAACAAGATGGTGGTGTTCTGAAGACGCTTCTAAGAACACTCCCGGTGTCCGGGGAGTGTTCGTAGGGGGTGTCCTGAGGACGCTGTCCATATTGTTCTTTGTCAAGTTGAATGTGTCCTAAGAACACTCGCGGTGTCCTGAAATGTTCGCAAATAAACAAGATGGTGGTGTTCTGAAGACGCTTCTAAGAAAACTCCCGGTGTCCTGGAATGTTCGTAGGGGGTGTCCTTAGGATGCTGTCCGTATTGTTTGTTGTTAAGTTGAAAGTGTTCTAAGAACTATCGCGTTGTTCTGAAATGTTCGTAGGGGGCGTCCTGAAAATGGTGTCTGTATTGTTCGTTGGCAAGTTCAAAGTGTTCTAAGAACACTCACATTGTTCGCGGACATTAACAGTTTCCCATAGATCATAGTTGAAATGTTTGACTCTATGGATGTGATATGCTGCGGTGGTTGTTGCCAGGGCATAGAGTCTTGGGTGCATGGCCGTTTTGCCATGCACCCAAGACTGTATGCCCTGGCAACAACCACCGCAGCATATCACATTCATATTTGCTTATAACTTTGGGTGAAAAACAAATGTATAAGGAACAAAGGTATTAGATACTATGGATGTGATATGCTGCTATGGTTGTCCTTATTATTGTATACTTACTGTTTGGTCTAGTAATGGGAGTCCATGTTTTTCTTCTTCATTTCTGTGATAAAAGAAAATAGAATGTTAGTATTAGTATTTTGTAATGACTTATTACATTGTATAAGCAATATACTTTTATTTTTTTTCGACCCTCATATTTAGTAGAGTACAAATCAGAGTACTGTGCAATTTGCTCAGTTTCTGTATTTGTTGCTAAAATCATTGGGTCTGTGGGAGAAAAAAAAATCCATGTTGCATTAAAAAAAAACCTTTTTCTGTTATGCTACAGTTTATTTGTTTGTTTGTTTTCAGTGTTCACTTGTTTCTGGCTAATGCTTTATACTTTGCTTTGTTGTATTTTTTTTGGAGCAGTAACAGATTCTTCATTTGTTTTGATATTATAAAATTTTGGAGCAGTTAGATACCAATTGGCGTATTCTAACTGTCTATTTTTTTAATATATTTTAATGGTTTTGATTTATCTATTTGGATATTGTTAAATTTTGGGACAGTTAGATACCAATTGGCGTATTCTAACTGTGTATTTTTTGGCCTAATTTAGTGGTATTCATTTATCTGATTAGTTGTTGTAGAATCTTTGAGCTCTTAGTTAGCTTTTGGAGTATTCTAACAGTTTATATTATTTTAACACAAATTTATTATTTTGGGAGAGTTAGATACCAATTGGCGTATTCTAACTGTGTATTTTTTGGTCTAATTTAGTGGTATTCATTTATCTGATTAGTTGTTGTAGAATCTTTGAGCAGTTAGATAGCTTTTGGAGTATTCTAACAGTTTATATTTTTTTAACACAAATTTACTTAAAGATTTAAATACAGTTTATTTAGCAAATTTTGGTTTTAAGAACATCAAATAAGCGTTTGTAAGATTTGCTGGTAATCTCTGCTTTAGAGTAATGGTACTATCATTACATTCAAACCATCCACATTTCTTTTTTTTATATGTAGTGCCCTGAATTGGTTGTGGCTCCTGCGTGGTAGATTATACCTATTGTTGTGAAGGTTTTCTTACCAAGTGATGTTTGACCATGTGTGAATCCAGTCAGCTTGCAGTTGTTTTTGGTACCATCTGCATTTTAACGTAGAAGCATTAGTATTACGTATTTACTATGTGTTTGTATTACTAACGTGGAGCGATTATCTGAATTGCAGGTAGAGCATAATCTACCATGGTTTGCATTTTGTACAAGTTGCTGAAATGGAATGGATTCACAATTTGGTATTGATATATATATGAAGCGTTCATTGGGGATTTCTTCTTGTGTCACATTGTTGCAGAGAGTGCATGTATGTTTCCACATGTATGAAATCTGAAAGATTTCATTTATAGGTATGTTTTTGTTTTCCAGTACTTGTAGTAAGTACATTAGAAATTCTTGTGGATCTTCCTGTGAGTTTATAGTGAATTTCACCATTCCAGCACAGTAGTCCAATTGTCGTCTTATTCCAAAAACACTATGAGGCCGATTCATGGAATAATTAGCGCGGCGCAAGTGGGCAAAAACGTGCGAATCGCAGTGGAATAGCGAAAATCGCAGTGAACGTGCGAAAATCGCACGAAAAGCAGCGCACGTCGATTCATGGAAGGCCGTGCGCGAGAAAACCAGCGGATGTGCGATAAAAAGTGCGCGGCGCACGTTAGCGCACAGGCCATCTAACAGCGTGCGCCAGGTCACAGCGAAAATCGCACAGGCCACAGCGAAAATCGCACATAGCGCGGCGCACGCAATAAAAGTAGGCGGAACACGGGCGTAACACTCGGAATGGGGAACAACTTGCCAAAACGTGGGCGTCACGGGGGAAGTACAGGGCACAAGTGCGCGGAACGCCCACACGCTCGCCTACAACACGTATTCATGGAATAGAATAGGGGAAAAAAGCGCACGCTCAAACCAGCGCACAGGCACAAACACGACCGCCACAAGAAAGGAGGCGGTAGCGTCTCTGCGGCTGTAAGAAAAGTGCGCCAAAAGGTGCGCCAACAAATAGCACCTATAAACTGCCATGATGAATGTCCCATACTGTGGCCCTCCAGGAAAAATGACGTGCAAAGGGGTACCCACAAACACGGACACCCGCTGACAAAAAATACGTGTGCATGTATACCGGGGTGCGCGGGAAGTGTCACACGCGATTTGCAGGGTACGTGCATCACAGGGGTTCGCGTGAAGTTATTCACGCGATCGGGCCTGGGGGAGCGGGCTACGTGTATTACAGGGGTTCGCGTGAAGTTCCACACGCGATCGGGCCTGGGGGAGCGGGCTTCGTGTATTACAGGGGTTCGCGTGAAGTTCCTCACGCGATCGGGCCTGGGGGAGCAGGCTTCGTGTATTACAGGGGTTCGCGTGAAGTTCCACACGCGATCGGGCCTGGGGGAGCGTGCTATGTATATTTCAGGGGTTCGCGTGAAGTTTCACACGCGAATAGCCTGGGCGCGTGAATTTGAGGGGTGCGCGGGAAGTTCCTCACGCGATCGGGCCTGGGGGAGCGGGCTACGTGTATTACAGGGGTTCGCGTGAAGTTCCACACGCGATCGGGCCTGGGGGAGCGGGCTTCGTGTATTACAGGGGTTCGCGTGAAGTTCCTCACGCGATCGGGCCTGGGGGAGCGGGCTACGTGTATAACAGGGGTTCGCGTGAAGTTCCTCACGCGATCGGGCCTGGGGGAGCGGGCTACGTGTATTACAGGGGTTCGCGTGAAGTTCCTCACGCGATCGGGCCTGGGGGAGCGGGCTTCGTGTATTACAGGGGTTCGCGTGAAGTTCCACACGCGATCGGGCCTGGGGGAGCGTGCTACGTATATTTCAGGGGTTCGCGTGAAGTTTCACACGCGAATAGCCTGGGCGCGTGAATTTGAGGGGTGCGCGGGAAGTTCCTCACGCGATCGGGGCTGGGGGAGCGGGCTACGTGTATTACAGGGGTTCGCGGGAAGTTCCACACGTGAATAGCCTGGGCGCGTGTATTTCAGGGGTGCGCGGGAAGTTCCACACGCGAATAGCCTGGGCGCGTGAATTTGAGGGGTGCGCGGGAAGTTCCACACGCGAATAGCCTGGGCGCGTGTATTTCAGGGGTTCGCGTGAACTTCCACACGCGAATAGCCTGGGCGCGTGTATTTCAGGGGTTCGCGTGAAGTTCCACACGCGAATAGCCTGGGCGCGTGTATTTCAGGGGTGCGCGGGAAGTTCCACACGCGAATAGCCTGGGCGCGTGAATTTGAGGGGTGCGCGGGAAGTTCCACACGCGAATAGCCTGGGCGCGTGTATTTCAGGGGTGCGCGGGAAGTTCCACATGTGATTTGACAGTGTGGCTCCTCCCAGGTGTACCCTGTACACCCTCCACGGCCCCTGCAGGCAGCCCACACCACAGGGGACTACCCTGCATCCCCGGTCATGTCCCGCAGGCAGCCCACCCAACATGGGCATGCCCCCCAGCAAAGGCACATGTCTCCTTGAACTAATGAACACCAACACATGTCCCCTTGCACCCCCACCCCCCAGCACTGTGGGGCACCTGCCAGCAGGCCCCCACCCATGTCCAACTCATGTCTCCCACCACCCCCAAACCCCAGGCACCAGGGTCACCCTCCACCAGGGCCCCACTCATGTCTCCCACCACCCCCACCCCCCAGCACTGTGGGGCACCTGCCAGCAGGCCCCCACCCATGTCCAACTCATGTCTCCCACCACCCCCAAACCCCAGGCACCAGGGTCACCCTCCACCAGGGCCCCACTCATGTCTCCCACCACCCCCACCCCCCAGCACTGTGGGGCACCTGCCAGCAGGCCCCCACCCATGTCCAACTCATGTCTCCCACCACCCCCAAACCCCAGGCACCAGGGTCACCCTCCACCAGGGCCCCACTCATGTCTCCCACCACCCCCACCCCCCAGCACTGTGGGGCACCTGCCAGCAGGCCCCCACCCATGTCCAACTCATGTCTCCCACCACCCCCAAACCCCAGGCACCAGGGTCACCCTCCACCAGGGCCCCACTCATGTCTCCCACCACCCCCACCCCCCAGCACTGTGGGGCACCTGCCAGCAGGCCCCCACCCATGTCCAACTCATGTCTCCCACCACCCCCAAACCCCAGGCACCAGGGTCACCCTCCACCAGGGCCCCACTCATGTCTCCCACCACCCCCACCCCCCAGCACTGTGGGGCACCTGCCAGCAGGCCCCCACCCATGTCCAACTCATGTCTCCCACCACCCCCAAACCCCAGCCACCAGGGTCACCCTCCACCAGGGCCCCACTCATGTCTCCCACCACCCCCACCCCCCAGCACTGTGGGGCACCTGCCAGCAGGCCCCCACCCATGTCCAACTCATGTCTCTCACCACCCCCACCCCCCAGCACTGTGGGGCACCTGCCAGCAGGCCCCCACCCATGTCCAATCCATGCCCCCCTGCACCTGGGTCCCAACATTCCCCAATCATGTCCGTAATGCCCATCCTCCCCTGCCAAAAGGCCCAACCAACTATCACACCCACCCACATATCAAAGGCAATTACATGTTACACCCCCAATGTAAATAATGCAATTTAACACATGTCTGTCACACACAATGGCTGCAAGTGAATGACAAAACACCCAACATGACATGCCTGAAAGCAATGAGATGATACGACACATTGAAGATTAAAAAAATAATATGTATTGAACAGCAAATAAGAAAAAACACAAAGCAAATCAAACAAAACAAGATGAATGTCCAAGAAAAAATTATGAAAAATTAAAATAAGCCAATCAAGAAGATAATCCTGGGTCCATGAGCCCTACCAAATTAAACCTAACTGACTACTAACTAAAAAGGGAACTATATACAAAAAAGTGGTGCATTGTCCAATCGCAACCCAAAAAAAATTCTAAAAAACAAAGGAAACCTAACCCTAACTATACAACTATATACAAAGGCAGCGGGCTATTCGGACGGCTCACTGGTTGTTGTCATGGGCCAGGGCATCCTCGAACTCCTGGTCAATGGCTTGGAGGCGGGCATGTTCCCTGGCCCCGAGGTCCCGCAGGGATAACGCAGTGTCAAGCTCAAACTCCCTGCGAAGACCCTCGAGGCACTCAGCCCGCCTCAGCGCCCTCCGCATGGAGTCCTCCGCCCTGACCATCGTGAGCCGTTCCTCCTCTGCCCGCTGCCGCTCCGCACCTATCCGCTGGCACAACCTCTCCCACACGGAAGCCACTCCCATTCCAGGGTTCTCCTGCCCTCCGGCCGATGCCTGCACCCCTGATGTTGATGGCCCCGAGCCATGATGCCTCCCACGTTGAGCCTGCTGCTGCCTCCGACGCAACTGCCTGTGCCAGCACGACGGCATCCAGGCTGATGGAAACCACCGACGCCGTCGTGCACGTGCCCTGCCCGATGATGCCGTCACATCCTCCATCTGCTGGGGTCCAGTTGCTCTGGTGTCCACCCCTGCTGGATCTCTGACTCCCGACTGTGGCAGGGATGGGATCCCCACCGAGCTGGCTGCATTGGTCGGGGCAGGTCCACAGGGGGCCCTGGTGGCATCTGGGCTGGAAGACGGCAAGGAGAACGACTGGTGGATAGCCTGCACAGAGGAGGAGAGGGCCGCCACATTGGCCAACACATGCAGGAAACCCCCGAACATGGCCGATCCCAATTGGGCCACGTCGGCACGGTGCACTTCGTGATGACGTGCGTGCTCCTCCCGGGAAGCACGCACGGCATCACGAATCGCAGCCGTGCGCAACGCGACCCCAATCAGGACCTTCTCCGCACGGCCAGGGGTTTCCACGTCCGCAGGTGGAGGGGAGTCAGGTGACATGGACATCCCCTCTACCTGCGGACAGGCCTGGGACGGGGCATCCCTGCTGGTGCATGGTGGTGCACTCACAGGGTCAGGGACAGCGACATGCACAGGCCCCTCCACGGTGACCTGTGCTGCCTCCTGCCCCTGGCCCTGGACTGCACCACTTGCACCAGCAGGGATGCCCCCACCAGGCCCCATGTGTGCCCCAGTGGCGGCCTCCTCCTCCTCTGTGCAAACCACCAACCTGGATGGCTCCTCACCGTCTCCCACCGTAGCAGGCCCCTGTGGGGGCTCACCCACCCCTTCCGCTGCAGCCGTGGGGGCATCCCCGCCGCCTTGCTCCACAGCGCCGTCTCCGCCCTCTTCTTCACTAGCCGCTGCGTAGAGGGAGACAAAGAACACAAGCATCAGGGCACTGTACAATGGTCCCCTAGACAGGAAGCAATAGCAGATGAGCACCACTGTCAAAGTACACTTCCATCATGTCCCTCCACAACACATGGGCCAGTCCAGGCAAAACACACACAGTAACAGGCATGGTGCATGCCATGGACATTTCCATGCATGTCCAATGGACTCTTGAAACATTCAATGATATGTAACTCACATGCATCATGCCTCATGCCCATCACATGCACACACATCACCTCAGTCACATCCATCTGGCCCCAAACACACCAAACACAGCGGATACAAGGGTAATTTTGCTGCTTTACTGAATCTCTGCATTGTCACACACATGTGTCATGCATCCATGGCATGCACAAGTCACAGACACGCAGGTCAGGCACACAGACATGGCTACCATATATGTACCTGGCATCAGCACCCATCCCTCACCCCCACCCATGTTCAGGTACAGAGACTGGCATGCTCTCATGTTCATAATCTGATTAGGGCTCCCCATGCGGCATATCAACACATGCAACAACCATGTGCATCACACATCACTGGTCGCACATGCATTACCATGATGTCCCTGCACACATACATGCATACATGGGCTATGGCACACATACAGGCAAGTATCATAGAACCAGCACACCGCAACATGCCCTGTCTCACACAGTAATGCATGGACACTTACCGCTCAACTCCAGACGGGCCTCCCTCTCAAGGATCTGGGCGTGGAGCGCTGGGCGTACGCGTTCCAGGACCCTCATCTGGATGGTACTCATGCGGCCCTGGCCCCCCTCCACGAGGCGCCGGGCCTTCACAAGGGTCCTGGACCTCAAGTCCTCCCAGCGCTTCTTGATCTTCAGGACGTCGCGGGTTGCCACCCCCTCCGCGTTGATGGCAACCACACAGTCGGCCCAGATCCTCTGCCGTCCTTCCTTGCTGGCGCGGGACGATCCAAAGAGGGCATCATACTGCCCCAGGACATGCTCCACCAGGACACCAACTTCGGTGACAGTGAAGCTGGTGCCCCTCTGCCCCTCTGGCCTGGGGTTGCCACTGGTGCCAGATGTGGAAGTGCCCGACATGGCAACCCCAGAGGCAGATGTGGGTGGGCAACTGGGTCCTGGGGCTGGGCTGTGGAGCGATGTAATACCAGTCGGGAGTCTTCAGTTCCAGCAGGGGTGGACACAGCAACTGGACCCCTGCAGATGGCTGATGTGCAGGCACCAAATGGCAGGGCACGGTGGCAGCAGGCAGGCAGGCAGGCAGCAGCAGATGGCACGTGGGAGGCTGCTCGGGGCACTGGGGGGCAGTAACTCGGCCTTCTGGGCAGGAGCGTGGGCTTCCGTGTGTTTTCGCGTGGCCAGCTTGATACGGAGTGATTTGGCACGTGAAAATCCTGCACGTCAGCGTGAAATCCGAGGAAAGGCCCTTAGCGCGTAAGCGCGTCAGCACGCATACGCGATTCTATTGGACCAGAGTCCCTCAGCGCATAAGCGTGTCTGTGACGTGACCCGCACGGGTGTTCCCCACTCAGGACGTGATGACGGGGCACACGTGGAGATACTGCACGTCAGAGTGTCATCGCGTGTAATTGGACAAAAGTGCGCGTACACGCGATTGGCCTATGTACGTGTATTTAATGGGTGCGCGGCCACTTACACACGCAAGTACGTCAGCGAACCTGTATCCCGTGGTGCGTGTGATTTTCCACACGCTATTGGACTGGGAACAGGATTCCAGGGCTGCGCGGGTCACACGCTGTATCCCGTGGTGCGTGTGAATTTCCACACGCTATTGGACTGGGAACAGGATTCCAGGGCTGCGCGGGTCACACGCTGTATCCCGTGGTGCGTGTGAATTTCCACACGCTATTGGACTGGGAACAGGATTCCAGGGCTGCGCGGGTCACACGCTGTATCCCGTGGTGCGTGTGAATTTCCACACGCTATTGGACTGGCAACAGGATTCCAGGGCTGCGCGGGTCACACGCTCGCCTAGAACACGCGCTAAGCATAAATGGCGGACTTTAACAATAACAAGCTCAGACGCCAGGATGAACATACCGTTCCTAGCAGCAGTGGCAGTGGGCTACCAAAGGAGGAGGAGGAGGATAGTCAGGGCCAGAATATTCACACCCAGAACCAGCCTTTTCGGGATGCCTGATGACCAGGTGTATGGGAGGTACAGGTTTCCACCACACATCATACTGGACCTGGTGACTGAGTGGGAGGATGACCTCACATCACCCACCCTGTGCTCCCAAGCACTCAGCCCCCTGGAGAAGGTCCTCAATGTACTGCACTTCTTAGCCACTGGATCATTTCAGCGGACAAGTGCCATAGTGGGTGGGGTGTCACAGGCCACCCAGTCACGCTGCCTACACCAGGTCTTGAACATCATGACTGCACGCCCATCAGTCCGCAGGCACATATACCTGCCCAGAACACCTGCAGAAAGGCATGCTGCCGCCCTGGATTTTTACGCAGTGGCACGATTCCCCAAAGTGCTAGGTGCCATCGACTGCACCCATGTGGCTCTACGTCCCCCCAGGGCATCTGAGCACATCTATAGGAACCGCAAGCACTGGCATTCCATCAACGTGCAGGTAGCATGTAATGCCAAGGGAATCATCACCTCAGTATATGCCAACTATCCCGGCTCCACCCACGACAGCTTCATTTACCGAATGTCCACCCTAAGCCGGGACCTAGAAGCTGGGCGGCATGGCGATACATGGCTGCTTGGTGAGTATGTATGCCACTGCACATGCATGCATGTTGGATACTGAGCAAGGTCACAACCTCACAAATGATACCAATCCCCACCTCCACAGGGGACAGTGCCTACCCTCTCAGCCCCCACATGATGACGCCAATTCGGAACCCCACCACGCCACCCCAGGTAAGATTTAACACAGCCCACATTACAACCAGGGGCATAGTGGAGCGCACATTCGGAGTGCTGAAGTCACGCTTTCGCTCCCTTGACCGTTCTGGCGGGCAGCTGTTATACGCTCCCCCAGTAGTGTGCAGGATCATAGTGGCAGCATGTGTCCTGCACAACGTTGCAACACGCCGGGGCCTGGCCGTGGACATGGTGGTGGCCCCACATCCCCAACCACATGCACAGCCGCTGCGCATGGGAGGGGAAAGGGCACGGGGGGAGGCAGCCCGTACACAGCTAGTGGCTAATTACTTCACATAGAAATCACACCCCTGTGGAGTGCACACTGCCCTGGCACATTCCATCTGACAATCAATGATGACTCAACCTGACACTGATCCTGAATGTGTGGAGAATGAACCGGGAATTCCATGTCAGCCTGAGATTGTTCACCTGGAAGTGTCACAATGTGTGCATCCCTACCCACACAGACACCACCAATGCAGTTTTGTGAAGTTACACATTGAAGCAGCTAAAATGAATACCCACTTGCAAAATGCAACAAGAGGACAGTGCCATGTCAGCCAACCCAACCCCAGCACTGCCACACGACACACCGTGCCATGTCATGCTAATTGCAGGTAAACAAAGTAATCCCCACAACATGACATCACTCTCACTATGTACAGTGGCACTATTAGAAACCTGCAACACCTGAAATGCTCACAGCAATGCCGGACCAACAACATACTTGAGCACGTAGTACCATTAACATGACATCAAAAATGTAACATATTAGTAGTCTCACCACCTGGAAATGCCTGCACTCCCACCACTACCAACTGTGCAGTGTTGGCGCCATGTAGAGTTGTAGGAGCACTGCTGCCAACATGGTCCCCATCGCCAGACTAGAGGTCCTTGTGTGGACTTGAGGAAGGGACCTGCAAATTGGGAGGTAGACACAGAAGAAGAGTTACACATCAATGCAACATGCAGTGTACAACACAACAGCAATATGCACTAGGAATGTATACACAGTATTGACTACAGACTGGCCACACAGCTCATGGGAGTCCAACGTCACTGTGTAATTCACTGTCACTTGGGCACACCCTTTGCAAGCCCATGGAAACGGGAAGCAGGAGGGGTGTGTGTGACTCAAACCCAAGCATCTGAACCAAATACATTACAAGCCTGCATGTGCCCAGCCACAATGCAGCGTATGCCCACAGGAACCACGGAAGCCAACAGATCGGAGCCAACAGATCGGAGCCAACAGATCGGAGCCAACAGATCGGAGCCAACAGATCGGAGCCAACAGATCGGAGCCAACAGATCGGAGCCAACAGATCCTCCCAAAAAAATTGGGAATAAAAGAAATCAAAATAAAAATAAAAATAAGAAACAATCAAAAATGGCCATTGATGGGCCCGGGGGGGTTGGGGAGGCCACCCAGGAGGTCCGAGGACAGGATGCACACCAGAACCCACCTGCGTGGATCCTGGGAAAATAAAACACCTCCATGGGCTCATGGCCCACACGGCTACCCTATTGTGGGAGTGTCACTGCTGTCGCTATTATCACCCTGTGCAGCTGCATCCGGAGGTGGTTGCACTATGGGAGGCAGCCCACGCAAGGCCCTAGTCTGCTCCTCCATGGCTGCAAGCATGCGGGTGTGGTAGGTCTGGTTCTGGAGGATGAGTGTGCGGAGGTCCCCATGCAACAACTCACGGGATGCCCGGACCTCCGCCCTCGTTGCCTGCATCTCAGCTGAGAGCGTACGGGTGAGACGCTCCAGCTGCTGTTCTGTCCTTTGGTGTGTTGAAGCCTCAAGCTCAACAAGAGTCGTCCTGAGGTGTAGGAGCTCCTGCCTCAGGGCTTCCCTGTGGCCCTGGGACTCAATGGAGATGGCCTCCTGCAGAGTCGCCAGTGCCGCCCGCCTGTCCCTGTTGGACCCCAACATGTCCTCCCTGTGTGACTGGCAGATGGAGTCAGTTGCCTGCTCTAGTCGCTCCATCAGCCTTTCTGGGGGGACAATGGAAGTGGCCACCCTATCCATGGCCTGAGCCATCATCTCGGATGATGCAGCCTGTTGGGTAGCCATACCGTAAATGGATTGCTCCCATGCGGTATTGCCAGGTGGCGTACGGCCACCACGTCGGCGGGCACCACACCTGTCTGGGGCAAGGCGAACTGCGCCTTGCTGTGCCGGCACTGCCTGAGGCTGCAGGACTGCATTCCCCCTCTGATCTGCTGGCCCAGGAACAGGATCAGATGTCGCGGAGTGTGACCCTGCATCCGTAACCACCGAAGGCGTAGCTGCCAACACTGACATCCCCATGGAGGGTACTGACCCTGGTGCAGGTGGGTGAGACAGAACAGAATCCCTCCCTGGAACACTCACCAGCGACGGCACGTAGGTCTCATCCGAATCAACACCTGAGTACAGCTCGGGGGAGGTGCAGCCAGAGACACCCCTTGAGAGCACGACCTGCAGCACTTGTGGGTTCTCCCCCACCACCACACCACGTCCCTCACTGGTGGTTGGTCGGCCCTGGGACACCTCCTGGGTCTGCACCATCTCCACAACCCCAGCAGTATCAGGTGCGTCTTCCCCTGCAAAGACATGAAAACAAAGTAATGGAAACAGGCATTAGCACCATGGCACACATTGAGGGCTGAGAAGCAAGAGAACCAGTACTTGATTGACATGTCCCACATGACTAAAAGCCTCCCATGCATGCACCCTCACTGCGTATGAAGTGCAGGCAAACGGCACACACTGATGACACCAAGATGGAAGATGAACACATTTTCTGCATGCTGCCTGGCAGTGGCATCACACATTGGCCTGTGATTGGCAGGTGAAACACACATGCCATCACACAGATGGCATGTACCATTGCTATTGAGTGAAGATGGAGAGGAGGGCAGCACCTATTCATTCAGTCCAGTTCCCGCATGTAATAGCTTTTCTGATTCTAACAGGTCAGATTTTTCACCTGGAGCTGCCAGTCTGTAATGGTCAAATTGCACAGGGACATGTGTGTACAAATGATATCCAGGTAACAAAGTCACTCCCCTTTACCATACCCATGTCAGACATGTGACTAGTGGACAGCGACATGCCTAGTGAAAGTGGTGGAATGCAAACAAACTGACTGAATGAACAGTGAAAAATAAGCTAATCTGTAGTGTCAAGGTGACACTTCAAGGGCAACTGGCGTGCAGTTGTGCTAGATGTCTACTGTTGGCAGAAGGGATACTGCTATGGCCAAATGCAGCTGCGCAGGAAGTATTGCATGAAGCACATGGCTGACCCATACGACTGAGGCGCACACACTCTCTCCTGCCACCCAAACAGAAGCCCTCACACACACACCATGCACATGTATGACACACACATGCATGTGCACTCACCGGACAATGCCTCGTAATCAGCCAGATCTCCCACGCCTTGGATCTGTTCCTCCGTGACGTAGGTCCCAGCGACTGACTCATGTGGAGTGAGTTCCATGTCTACTACTGGAGACCCACCTCCAGTCACTAGAGTTGCGGCATGACTTGAGGCCAGCTTACTCTTTGCCCTGCGCTTTAGGTCATTCCAGCGCTTATAGCAATCATTGGCTGTGCGCCTCACGATTCCAAGGGCACTTACGATGTCCGCAACGGTCTGCCAGTGTGCCTGGCGTTGTGCAGGTGTGGTCTTGGATCCTGCAACAATGACCATCTCGTTGTCATGTCCGGACACATACTCGACAAGTGCATTCAGTTCGTCATCCGTGAAGCTGGGCTTCCTGGACGGGCCGGACTGTGTAGCCGTGTCTGGGGCATCAGCCTGTGCCGGACGAGCACTCTTCCTCTTCCGCTTGGAAGGTGGTGGTGATCCTGAGTGTCCTGCGCCGCTCTGGACACTAGGGGCAGGAGCCCTGGTGGACTCTGTATCAGGAGTGTGGGATTGCACACTCAGCATGGGAGTTGGTGCAGGCATTGGCTCGAGTGTGATGGTGTCAGGGGGAATGTCAGCAGCATGGACTAGGACCGACACTGTCCTGGCTGGGTGTGTGAGGGCTGGGGTGGATGGAGCCGCAGCTGCCCCTGCAGCCACTCCGCCCTGCCTCCTTGGTGCAGCAGATGACCTTGCTGCCCCAGATCCACGTGGCATGATGGCATCAACGTGCACCAGCGCACGTGTCGTAGCCCTGCTGACCTGGAAGTCAGCCATGGAGTCAGCCAGGTCTGGTGCCACAATGGGCTGGTCCAACAAGGGCTGAGCATGGATGGTGTCAGCCACTTCAGCCTCAACGGGAGGGGGGGAGGGGGGGGGGGGATGATGGGTGCCCTTGACTGGTCCTCCACACATGGTGGGACAGGCTCACCCTGCAAGTTACGACCACGTCCCCTACCGGATCCACCACGGCCACCACTTGTGGCTCTTCCACCTTTGCCACCCTTACGGAATCCTCGCCTCCCAGCCATGGCACTGATATTAATGTGCGTATGGGAGTGGCTGTAGACAATTGTCCTGGGCAATTGGGGGTCAAAGGGGTTGGGTACCAGATGGTAATTGTACCCTAGTGCTCTAGCACGGCTGATTGTAACCCCTGGGGAAAGATGACGGGTCACGCAACGCACAGGAGGCCCAAAAAAGGGAGATGACGTGCACGCAACCCCTCCTAGACCACGTGTGCAGAAAGAAAAACCTGCACTACGCTGTGGCACCCAGTAACACAAGAATGAACGTATGCGTGTCACACGCAGCCTAGAATGACCTCTGAAGGGGTAGGCAACACACGGGGCAAGCACAGAAGTTGGATACGTGCGTGACTCACCGTCTGCCAGGTAAAAGAGCGTGAAGAATGAGCGCGTTTGGCTGGCTAAACCCCCGCCAAAAGAAGATGTGTACGCTGTCTGAGAAGACAGGACAACAGTAGAAGGGGACACTGTTTGAGGGAACAGGCCCAGGTAAACCAGTAAAAGAGAAAAAAGAGAAAAAGCTGTCAGAGGTAACAGGGAATACGAACTGGAAACGCCGTGAAGTAAATCGCGTGTGAAACGACAAGAAGTACAGATTTCACCCACTCGCTCTCCACGAAAAGCACGTACAAGGAAATGGTGTTCTACATGTACCTTATATACAGGCCCACACGTACAGCGTCACTTACGCGGCGTGTACGTTCACCAATCACACGCTTTGTCACTCCTGCGTGTAGATCCATTTTCACCAATCACACGCTTTGTCACTTCTACGTGTACATCCATTTTCACCAATCACACGCTTTGACACTGGGACGTGTCACGCAACAATTTCCTGCACGTGCAGGTGACTATAGGCGCGCATATGCTGTTGACGGGTTTACGCGCTAAGGGCCTTTGCTGACGTGTGGGATTTCACTACCTATCAGGCTGTCCACGCGTTCACACACGAGAGACCACGCTCCTGGCCAGGAGGCGAAATTACTGCCCCCCAGAGCCCTGAGCACGCTCCCACCTGCCATCTGCTGCTGCCTGACTGCCTGCTGGCCACGTGCCCCACAGTGCTGGTGGGTGGGGGTGTTGGGAGACATGGGTGGGGGCCTGGTGGAGGGTGCCCCTGCACTGGTGGGGGTGGTGGGAGACATGGGTGGGGGCTTGGTGGAGAGTGCCCCTGGTGGCGGGGGGTGGTGGGAGACATGGGTGGGGGCCTGGTGGAGGCTGCCCCTGGTGGCGGGAGGGTGGGGGTGGTGGGAGACATGAGTGGGGGCCTGGTGGAGGCTGCCCCTGCACTGCTGGGGGGGTGGGGGTGCAGGGGGACATGAGCAGGTGTGCAGGGTAGTCCCCTGTTTTGTAGGCTGCCTGCAGGGGCCGTGGAGGGTGTACAGGGAACACCTGTGAGGACCCACCCAGCCTAATCGCGTGTTAAACTTCCCGCGTACCCCTGTAATACACGTACCCTGGCTAATCGCGTGTATAACTTCCCGCGTACCCCTGTAATACACGTACCCTGGCCAATCGCGTGTTAAACTTCCCGCGTACCCCTGTAATACACGTACCCTGGCCAATCGCGTGTTAAACTTCCCGCGTACCCCTGTAATACACGTACCCTGGCCAATCGCGTGTTAAACTTCCCGCGTACCCCTGTAATACACGTACCCTGGCCAATCGCGTGTTAAACTTCCCGCGTACCCCTGTAATACACGTACCCTGGCCAATCGCGTGTTAAACTTCCCGCGTACCCCTGTAATACACGTACCCTGGCTAATTGCGTGTTGAACTTCCCGCGTACCCCTGTAATACACTTACCCTGGCTAATCGCGTGTTAAACTTCCCGCGTACCCCTGTAATACATGTACCCTGGCTAATCGCGTGTTAAACTTCCCGCGTACCCCTGTAATACACGTACCCTGGCCAATCGCGTGTTGAACTTCCCGCGTACCCCTGTAATACACGTACCCTGGGCAATCGCGTGTTAAACTTCCCGCGTACCCCTGTAATACACGTACCCTGGCTAATCGCGTGTTAAACTTCCCGCGTACCCCTGTAATACACGTACCCTGGCCAATCGCGTGTTAAACTTCCCGCGTACCCATTTAATACACGTACCCTGGCTAATCGCGTGTATGACTTCACGTGTACCCCTGTAATACACTTACCCTGGCTAATCGCGTGTTGAACTTCCCGCGTACCCCTGTAATACACGTACCCTGGCCAATCGCGTGTTAAACTTCCCGCGTACCCCTGTAATACACGTACCCTGGCTAATCGCGTGTATGACTTCACGTGTACCCCTGATATGCACGTTACCCGCTTTGCGTTCCTTGTTTGGCTGCCCTGTAAACTGGTCCAGAGTTAGCGCAGCCCTTTGCGATGATTTAGCGATTTTGCTGGCTTTTCCTTGCGCGAGGGCGTTCTTGGGGGCGTTACTGGCGCTGCTGCAGGGTCGCTGCGATACTCTGCGCCACGGCTGGTTTGGGAGCATGAAATCCATGAATACGCTGTGCGCGGAAATCGGTTTTATCGCACGTGCCTGGCGCAGTCAATCGCACGCGGACACTCTGCGCCAGCCGCTTGCGACACTTTTCTGCGAAATTCTATGAATTACCTTGTATATGTGTTGTCAGGATTGTTTGCTGCATTTCTGTGAAGTACTAACATTTGCAAACACAATGGGTCTGTACTGTGTAAGTAAATGTTGTCAACAATTGGTGGTAATTGAAATAGAATATTCATTGCTACATTTGCATAGCAACTTACACCAACTATATTTGAGAATTTAAATGGTCCAGGTAGTTCTGTATCTAACTGCTTTTTTTGGAGTTTGTCTTCCTTCTTTAAAGAAGTACCTGGTTTACTTTCTCTAATTGATTCTTTTTTGTTTGTGGTACTTGATGAAGTATTAGTTTCTTTTACTCTCTTTGGAGGATTTGCAGTGACGTCCTGTTGCATTTCTGTTTGATTTAGTTTTCTTTTACAACGTTTTCGTTTTTGTGGAACAGAATATGTGTTTAGATGGGGAGTGTATTAGTTGATTAGAAATAGACCGTCAAGTGTACGTAAGCGTGATAGTGCTACGTAGCTCATGCCTTCTTTAAAGACTGTGTTACCAATATCTATCATTGCTTTGTCTAGGGTAAGACCTTGTGATTTATGAATGGTGACTGCGTATGCAAGAGTTAGCTAAAATTGTTCTCTGCGTACATACATATCTTTGAAGAGAAGGAATCTAGCTGTTGAGCGTCCTATCCGTTTTACTTCTGAAAGTTTGTCAAAGAGTATATTGACAAACTGAATTTTGTTGTCACATGGGTATGTTTGAAAGCCAACAACTGTACCCAGTGCTCCATTAACTAGTCGTTGGTCCACGTCAAGGTTACGTTTAAGCATTACTCTGCAATTTAAGGATAATTTTAACATCTTTTCTAAGCCTGCTGTGTTTGAGATTGATTTTTCTAAATTATTTAGTCTTGTTGTGGCTTGGTCACACATGGGTAGTGTCATACCATGTACATCTAGTTTGTCTGTGGCGCTAATTTCCATTATTGGTTGCATTTCTATACTTAACATTATTTCATTGAATTTGAGACAGCTTGCAAGAGTTGGCATTAAGGCCATACAATTGACATTTTTGTGGGCTGATTGTTCCATAACATCTGTAGCACATGCATTATCGCCATAAAGTGCATTAATGTGCCGGGTTTTCAATTTTGCTTCTGCTTCTTTAGAAAGTATACCAACTCTCAAACTTTTTAAAATGTTGGCATAAGTTAGATCTGCAGATTGGCGCATGTTTTCTGTTAATTCTCTGTATTGGAAATGTTGCCAAAGGTTGACATTTCCAATGCTGCCAACAGTTTTACGGCAGAGTTTGTGCCCTAATGTTTTAAAAATAGGTTCACCTTTTACTGGTGTTAATTGAAGCAGATCTCCCAAAACAATAATGTGTTTTCCTGCAAAGAGCTCTTCATAGTCTGTTTTGAGTACTTCTTGTAATCTGAGGTGAATCAAAGCTAACATCAGGTTGGAGACCATGCTCACTTCATCTATTAGTAGCATTTTCATTTGTTTCAATACTCTGCGTAATTCCATTGCAGCTTCTGCAGAAAGTTTGTAATAGTCCAATTTGTTCTGATGTTCTACTGGTAATAGTAGTAATCGGTGTAATGTAACACCACCTATGTTGTAGGCAGCTAAACCTGTGGGGGCAGTGACAACAGCTGACAGTTTGTTGTTTGTCAATTGTTGAAGGAATTTGCTAATGATTTTGATTAGGAATGTTTTGCCAGAACCAGCTTCACCACTGACGTACAGTAGTATAGGTTTATAATTATGGCAGGAACATTCTTTATTTTCATGTTTTACACCATGTGCAATTTGTTTTGTTACTTCTTGAAAAATGCTACTTTGCTCATTGTTTAGTTTTGATTGTAGTATAGTTAAGTCTTCCTTATCTTCATACTGACACATGGTGTTTTCTACTTCTATCATAGCTAATTCTGCCTCATTTGTTATTAGTGGTTCTCCCAGTGGTTCTTGGCTTCCTGTTACAGAAGGTTGACTACTGTCAGGAGTATCCTTATCTAGTTGGGCTTGGACTTCTTCTTCATGTTGCTGTTCATTGTGCAACATTGTTTTGTACTGTGTAAAGTTTACATCAGTTATAGTGCTTTCATTTGCTTTGAAAGCATCCTCATATGAGTCATAGTTATCTAGTAATTGTTCTTCTTTTCTCCATGGTTTGAAGAGTTGTAGCAGGGACATGTAATATACTTCTTTATTTTGAGGAGTCTTCAATGACAATTTGATATGATTAATTAAATTTGGTTTAGTGAGTTTAACTAAGCTGCCTTCGCAGTCTGTCACTCTATATTTACCTTTTTTTCATCAGGTTTCATATTATTTTTGTATGTGTAGTTTTGGGCTATTTGGTATAGACACATGTTTTCCAAAGTATTACTTCTGTTTGGGTAGTATGTGTCCAATAAATTGTTTTTTAAAATGTCTTGGCTGTTGGGATCATGTTTGGCTATTGTTTCTATATCTTCATATGATTTTAGAACTCTTTTTCTAGATTTAGCTGGACCAAGACTTAGCCATACTATATTTTCAGATTTACCATACAATGAAGTACCAGTTAAACGATCAGCTGCTTCATACGATTCACATTCTCTATGGGTGAGCATTTTTATGCCCAAGCTGTATAATTTCTGAGATACTGTTTTATCTGATGACAGGTCATTCCAGAGGTCTTGGAGCTCTGTCTTTTCTGCTTTAGTTAAGTATGCTGTGACATATCGTGCAACTGCAGTAGAATTGTCTGCAATGTACTGCACATCTATGTTTGCATTCCATAAGTGGGCAATGATTGCATTATAATCATTGATATATTTTTCTTCTTCTTTTCTTTTTATGTAATATGTATTTTTAGGTGACTTACCTTTAACACTATGTCTAACTGAAGACATGAGGTTGTTTACTTGACCTGTATTTGTAACTGGTCTAGGGAAACCAAATCGGCATTTGGTGTAGTATTTGCCTTTGTTTTTGTATTTGCGACGACAATATTTTTCACATTTGTGTCTTTGAAATTGTAAAATGTGTGCACGAAGATCACTATTTGTGGCTTCTGATGGAATTTCACAAGTGACATATTTTTCAATAAACTGTAAAACAGTGACATCACTGTCTTGACCAAATTTAGGAGCATCTTTAATCCATAAAAGCATGTGGATATGTGGTGCTCCTCTGGCTTGGTATTCTTTTCTCCAAAAGAAGTGTTGCACTTCTCCAAGGGGAGGAACAGTTTTATTACAAATAAAATGTAGCATAGCAATGAAGCGATGGTGAAAATATCTTGAAACATTAACAGGATCCAAAGAACAAAGTTCTCCAGGTGTTAGAATATCTATGTTTGTTTTGTTTTTATTTGATATGCGTAGGAAATCATGTAAATCTTCCCATGCATATTCTGCACAACTTAATGTAACAAACCAAGTGGGTGGGCCAAGGTTTCTGATCATACAACGTACATCTCCATGATGTCGAAACCAGTACTCTTTAGTACCACGCATATTTGCTAATAGATTTGTAATATTTGATTGTAAAACCTCATCCTTTTGTTGCACTTTCTCTAATAATTGTGTAGCTGTCATATTTTGAAAGTGTGATCCTGATTTTAATATGTGTGCAACTCTGTAACATAAAGTTGCTAATTCACTTTCAAAGAGTAGGTGGAATATGTATTCCACATTTTGTCTAAATCTGGGATCTTCAGAATACATCCGTAATGAGCGGTATTCTGAAGCTGATATTTGAATAGGTCTATCATCATACCTTCCTCCTTTGCCAGTAGGAAAGAGTAGAGGAAAAGCACGTGCTTCTATAGTTTTTTCCCATATACTGATTGGCGATCCTTTTTTTGACGCATTTGGTAAGTTTCCAATACATCTTGTACGGTGTCATTACAGTGCAAAGGATAAATTGTATAATGGTCTAAAGTATTTGATATTGTAGCAGGATCTAGTAGCTCAAATTGACCAGCTTCTTGTGTTTCTTGAATTATTTCAGTTGTATCTTTCAAGTTTTCTTCAATATTAATTTCTTTGTAATATTCATTATTCTCTTTAAGATATTGGAAGGCTTGTCTAACTTTATATAAATCTACCAGCTGTTGCCATATTCTTTTGTCTTTTGTAGGTACTCCATTTACTAATATAATTAAAGATTGCTGCATTGGACGTTGCACTCCTAGAGTATGCACATTTTCTTTTAGATTTAATGGTAAATAAACTACTTTTCCACGAATGCCTTTTACCAATTCAGAGGGAGGTAATTTTGCTGTTTTTGGTTGAAGGCGTATTATTGCTTGAAATGGGTGTACTGTTTGAATTATGATGCTCTCATATAAATTAAGTTGTTGTAGAGGTTTTGGTACTGGGTATAATTCCAAATTATTTGTGATAGAACGTGAAGGAGTTTGGTTGTTGTCAAGTTTTGTAGTGCAATAACTGCAAAGTATTAAGGGCTCAGTTATTTTATATTTGTTTTCTGCTAGAAGGTAGAGAGCTAATTCAAACCATTTAGAATCTTCATTGTCTTCTATTTTGTATGATAGGTCCACAGTTTTTGTGTTACTTTTATAAAAAATTCTACGGCAACATACACATACATGGTTTGGTACTTCAGCTCATGTACTTTTAAATTTTAGTATTTCTTTTTTGTATGTGTTTAGCAAAAGGTTGCCATGTGTAGAATTGTTGCTTAATTGGTTTAAAGCTATTTCATTCTGTAAATGGCTTTCACTTCCAAAATATTTTTTCTGGATATAGTGAATTTCTTCAAGTAGGTCTTTTGCTGTACCATGTAGAAGGATGTTATTTAACTTTGCTAGTGCTAAAGCAGGACGTTTAGCATAGTACAGTTTATAGACTAGATTTCATATAGTTGAATGATGTGTTGATATCCTTTTGATATCATGGAAAGTGGTTTTACAAGTATGTCCTGTAATGCAGGCCAATGAATGTCCTTGTAGTCCTGTGTACTTGTGCACTGGACAGGTATCTATATTTTGCAGTAATTTAATTTTGATTTTGTCTTTGCTTTTTACATATTTATTGAGGAATTGGTGTAAAGATTTGAAACATTGTTTGGGAATGTTACACATTGACGTGCATGGCCATTTGTACACTAGACGTTCTGATTCAGTTGAATGGAGGGGTAATTCTAAGTTTTCAGGGCATATTTTTGTAAGGAGTACTTCTTGTTCCATTATGGTATTATTCACTTTTTCATAACCTCAACCAGTGCTATTTATGGCAATTGTATTCGTTTGCTTTTGTTTGTACGCTTCTTCATTAAAATATGGTTCTGTGCTCGTAGTGTGATTTCATTCACCTCCGCAGATACTTAAGAAGTTCTTTCTGTTGACATTTCGCTTATTGAGAAGTCTTTTTTGTAATTTAGTTATTAGTTTTGTTAATGGTTTCATTTTGTTTAACAGTAAAATAAATAAATTTCTTTTCAGAAGAATTGCACTGTCCATCAATGATTCTAAGATTAATTTCCTACGATAGGTTTTAAGCTTTGAACCTGATTTCTCTCCTGTTTTTATAAGATTTTGAAGGACTTTGTGATGGTATATTTTGGCTAAAATACTTTTTTTGGTATGCTTACTTTGCACTATATTAAAATTTGAAGAAGTAGTTTTATCTGTACTGATAGCTGATTTTCTGTTAATTGTTTTTTGGTTTGTTTTACATTTTGATAGAGGAAGCGAAGTTGTACTTGAAACTTCTTGTGTTTCACTAAATGATTGTATTAGCTGTTTTGTTTCAACTTTTTTTACAAATTCTGCTAGAGATGGATGCTTATGTTGGACACCTTTATTTTCATTTGCTCTAATTTTGCGTTGCTTTCTACGGAGTTGTCTTTTGGTAGGGATTCTTTAGGGTCTGTTGAAAAAAATAAAGAAGATATGGGTTGGGGTGTTCTGGAATGTATGTGTGCTGTGTGTATGAGTGTTTAAGTAAGATGATAAAGATGTATGTAATGGTGTGTGATTGTGCATTGGGAACTAAAACTAGTAGGGATAGGTATTCTTGAATTTAGGTGTTGCTAAACTGGGGTTCAGATGACAAAAAAAGTAAGCTAGTGGTGTGGAAAAGTACAAATAGTAAATCTAATGTATACAATTAAAACAGTTGTTTGTTCTATAATATGAAAATTGTAGTGGTTCAGTTGGCTAATTTGTGTGTCCAAAAATAGAAATTTGTGGGCCATTCTGGCTGTAAATCGCTGTTTAAGACATGGACATTTTTGGACAAAATGGTACAAAATCTCTATTTTAAGAAACCAAAATAGCTCGTATTAATGTTATAGTATATTTGATTAATAATATAAATATTATGGTGATATTTTACTTACTTTTTTTTTAAATTAACAGGTAACTTCTTAGTTTTTCTTTCTTCTTTGAATTCGGCTGCTTCTTTTCAGGAAACTGGTCTTCACTGTAATTGTAAAAGCTTCAAATTAGTAACTTTGTTTGTATATAGCACTGTTTTTAATTTAGATATTGATTTATTTAATTGAAATCCTCAGTGCCTTCTGTAAAACCATTAAACTAATTTATTTACATAAGATACATTGCATCAGTTCAGTACATTTGATATGTTCTTAATGAACAAATTGTATTGAATGACTAACTGTAGCAAAAAAAAAATATCTTTACTATGTCTTGTGAAATGTATAATATATTAGTGAATACCACTATTTCTGTAAGTAAACTGTTCTAGGTAATAGCGCCTCAATGTCATGTCTAATTTAAAGTAATTAAGTAAATAAATAAATAAAAACAAAAAAATGAAATTGTATAAGTATTTTTATAAAGGTTTAAACATAGATTGTGTTTGAATGCAATTTTGTTTTAATATATGTAGTCTATATATTTCATTTAAAAAATGTTAGTTTAACATGATTTGAGTGTGTGTGTATAAAGAAAGTAAAAAGTATAAAGGTTTATAAGTGATAGTTGATTTTAGGAAATTGAAAAAAGTACAGTAAATTCATTTTACAGATTTTACAAGGTAAAAGTCTGTTTGAAAATGTGTTCATCTACCATAGCTCTCAACTCACACGCTTTTGGCGGGTGTCACACGCCTTGTAAAGGGCAGACTCACCCGCCAAGCCTCCTGCACGCCCATTCATTCCAATGGGCGTCTCACCCGACAAAAACAAAATCGGGTGATTTCACCCGCCTGTAAAACAAAAATGGTTGAGAGCTATGTCATCTACTATACAGAAAATATGCATACCTGAAGTTTGTGTTCATGCATATGGATATGCATGGAGCTGCAAGTAGAAATCTTGAAGACTTGTACAGTATTTCTGGTAGATGCTGCTTGCCAATGATATGACACTTGTACTCAGAGAGATTCAGAGTACATTTGCAGTGCTGATCTATGATGATGCAGTTAGATGTAGAGGTCTTGAATGTTATTGGTGCATGGTCATGTGATTTTTGAGGTACATTCAATGAGGGAATGGCAGAGAGAGTGTAGTGGAAATGGTAGAAGGGCTGTTCATGTTACGATATGTCCGCGGACATGGCGGTAGTTCGCGGACATCGGGAGTTACATCCGGGGATTTTTGGGTTCAGAAGTCATGCAAATGAGAATAAGTACTGAAAGGGATTGGTCAGGAAAGTTTGGTGGGTGTGTTGTGCCAGGAGAGATTTTCTCAGATACTTTTTTTGCTGAGAGAACAAAAGATAGCTATGGCTGTGTGTTTCAGAAAACAGATTGTTTGGATTTTAGGAGATTCGTGGATACATTGGTTGAAGGTGCATGCAGAAAGCTGTGGAGTAGCTGTAGATCTTGGATTCCCACATGTGGAAGTAAACTGGCATGGAGTACGTGGAATGAAGTGGTTGAACTTGCTACCTCTCTGTGCTACTTTGGAGACAGAGCAACATCCAGACATAATTGTAATTCATTGTGGAGGGAACAGTTTAGGACATGTGACTGGAATTTTTTTGCAATTTGCTATGAAAGAAGGACTGAGGAAGGTTATGGACATGTTTCCTAATTCTCAAGTGATATTTTCACGGATTGCGCAGAGACAAATGTGGCTTCGTTCTTCTTCATTTGGTCCACAAATGGAAAAAGCAAGGCGCAATGTTAATAAGGCTGTTTGTGGCTTTCTAAGAGATTTTGGCATGTCTTCTTTTCACAATGAAAATATTATGTTTTGTAGTACATACATTTTTCGCAGAGATGGAGTCCATCTTACTTATGCTGGCAATCAGATTTTTCTGAGAAATGTACAAAATGCATTGCGACCTTTTTTGGAATTACAACAACGATTTTGAAGTAGATGTTAAGCATTTACAATTTTTGACTTACAAACACCACCCAAAGGCTCTTTTCAGAGCCACCACTTCTTTCCAGAGAAAATTACAATGTTTGTGATGGAGTAGCAACCCAATTTTTTTAATGTTCGCGAACTGTCCGCTGACTTCTAAAAAATACAAAGAGCCCTGCTTCATTTATTTTCACTTCTATTTTTTAACTGGGTAAGGCGGCTCTGAAAAGAGCCTTATTTTTTTTTTATTTTTTTTATTTTGTATTTTTTTTGGTTTTTCAGACACGACACACTAGGAGAGGAGGGTAAAGGAGGGTAAAGAGGGGGACACCAACCACAGGGATAAGAAAGGGCGAGCTGAGGGAGGAAGATGTAGAGTGGGTTTTATTTGGGTAGTGAGCAGGTCTTCTCGTGCTCTGAGACGATAGTCTCAAAAGCACTCTGAAGTCGCTCCCCCCTGCAGAGTACTGTGTCACAGTACATACATACAACTGTGACCCTCGAAAGGTAAGGGTCATCAGCATTCTGTATGGCCTGTGAGGCAGGTTGAGAAAGACGCTGTCCCACAGAGGTGGTCCTTGTGGTGACAGGATCAGAAACAGAGGATGAAGTAGATGAAATCAACCTGCTACGTTCTTCGCAAGGTACAACCCTGCGAATAGCCCCAGAGTGAAATGACCTCAGGTGTCGCTTCATAGTAGTAGTCCCAAAGCTGTAGTTACCGTGCTTCCCGCGACTGAGTATCATTTTGCACTCATTGCAGGTAACATGGTTCGCACGAGCCTTAGGACCATTCCCATGAATGGTAAATAACCGCCACACCCAAGACTCACGCCTAGTGCGGGTAGTAGGTATTTCCTCTACCTCATTCTCATCATCCTCTTCTTCCTCCTCCGCATCCTCAGTCCTGTTTCCCTCTTCAGGCCCTTGGGGAGGTGGTGGTGGTGGAGGGGATGGTGGTGGTGCTGAAGCAGGTGCAGCACCAAGTGGCAGTTCAGCAGCCAAGGATGCCATCTCGATGATAGTGTAGTCTGCAGGTGGCAGCAAAAATCACTGTGTTCTGAAGAATAGCCAGAAACACAATGGGAATAAGCTCTTGGGCGTGGTCTTTTATAGGGGTGCTTGTGCGCGGTCCGCAGACATGCGCACTGTGCGCGGACAGATCGAACACAAAAAAAGGATCGGAAAGTTTCAAAAGGTATATAGAAACTCAAGATTGCTATGTGGGACTTGTGGCATGGTGAGATTTTATTGAAAAATATTATGGATTAACTGAAAATGTACTTTTAAATTGTTCGGGGACACGAACAGTGTCTGCATTTCAGGACACACGATGAGCGTGGGCGCGGTCATATGATCTGTTTGCGAACTAGTCTGCGAAGGAAGCGCCTGTCGGCAGGACACCAAGTGCACCGAGATTGGTTAGCGCATGCGCATTGATGTCCTACGGACACTGTTCGGGTTCTGAAGTAATTAAAAGTGCGTCACACGTGAAACGAACATTTCAGGACACCGCGTGTGTTCTTAGAACAGTTTAAACTTGGTAGCGAACAGTAAGGACAGATAGAGTGATCTTCAGAAGACGTGTAATTTAGTTTATGTATGAACATTTCAGGACGCCAATTGTGTTCTTAGAACAGTTTCAATTGGGTAGCGAACACTACGCACAGGTATAGTGTTCTTCAGGACATCTCCATTTTCGTTTACGTACGAACATTTCAGGACACCAATAGGGTTCTTAGAACAGTTTCAATTGGGTAGCGAACACTACGCACAGGTATAGTGTTCTTCAGGACACATCATTTTCATTTATTTCCGAACATTTCAGGACACCAATTGTGTTCTTAGGACAGTTTTAAGTTGATAGCGAACATTACGGACAGATATAGTGTTCTTTAGAACACTTTAATTTTTGTTTCTTTACGAACATTTCAGGACACCACGTGTGTTCTTAGAACAGTTTCAACTTGCTAGCGAACAGTATGAACAGGTGTGGTGTTGTTCAGGACACCTCCATTTTCATTTATGTATGAACATTTCAGAACACTTGCACTGTCCGCGGACACTTTTATTGTTTTAAAAAAAAAAACAGAAACTATTCACAATACAATATAAAAATTAAACTTTATTTAACGTATATTAATAATTTATGACAGAGAAGGTGAGGCAGAAACAGAAACAAAAACAGGAGAATTTGGGGTTTCAACATGATTGGTATTAGGTGAAGAAGGGATGGAAATCTCATCAAAATGTTTTGGATTATGGAGAGGGTTTGGGGATGATTGACTGGGATATGGTGAGGAGGGACAAGTACATGTGGGGCAATGGTATGACGTTTTTGTTTTAAAATGATCTTCAACAAAAGTTTTCAAATTATTAAAATTGGTCAACAGTAAATCAATTTTTTCTTTTATGTTGTCAAGCGTGTTTTCCATAACAGCTTCTTCAGAGGTAGTTTCTATTTTGTTATGCTCTGTACAAAAAAATATATATATGTTAAATGTATACAAAATAATAATATTTAAATGGTTTATATTATAAAGTGTTTACCATTAGTTTCACTATCTTGTAACATTTCTTCATGTGGGAAATTGTCCTCTAGCCATTCCAGAGTACTAGACATTTCTGTGAGAAAAAAAAAAAAGATAATATATTTTTTAATCTAATACAGAAAGTGTATAAATATATGAGTAAAATGAAGTACACTTACTATTTCTGGTAAGATAAGTCCTATGTACTCAGTGGGTCGGGTCTTGTTCTCAGTTCTGTTGTGTCTGTGAGGTAATTATGTTGGAAGCCAATTTATGTTCTTGTGGTATATTCCATTTCAGAACATATTGTATTTAAATGAATGGTTAGTGTGTTACATATATGGGTTACATTTCTTATGTATTAATATATATAATGTGTTTGTGTGCTGGTTTTTGAATTTGTTAAATGTTCCTATATTATGAGATAACAATCAAACATACCCCACCACGCCCCCCCTCACAGTTTTTAGGTAGTGGTACTGTTCTCCGAACATGTCCGCGAACATTTTAAATAAGTTCGCCGACATCACGTTCATAAGAAGAGATCTAGTCAGTTCCATATGACATATATATAAAGTCAAAGTCATTATTGTTAAGTTGTGCTACTAAAAAACTATGAAATTCAGTGAAAAAACTTTGTTAAAGGGACGTTATGGTTAAGTTGCGCTACTAAAAACCTATGAAATTCAGTGAAAAAAACTTTGTTAAAGGGACGTTATGGTTAAGTTGCGCTACTAAAAACCTATGAAATTCAGTGAAAAAACTTTGTTAAAGGGACGTTATGGTTCCAAGTAAAACCGAAAAACCCTTGAAATTCGCCAGTTATGGTAAGCTAAGCCACCATAACTCGCACCACCACCGTGCACTGCTAAGACTAACACCCAGGACATCAAAGATGACATCACAAATGTCATTGATGACATCACTGATGACATCACATGTGTATGTACTTCTCATGAAATATGTGTAGAAGGGATTCTTATTATGTTGCGAAAAAAGTGTCAAGAATCATTGCAAGAAATATACCCTAATAAGTGCATTGAACGATGCATTGATATAAATAGCATCCTATTATGGGGTTCTATCTGGTATACTAAGCTACTCATACAGAAACATAACATTGTGTGCAGCGTACAAGATGAAGGTATGATATTTGTAATGTTAATATGTTGAATAATGAAATGATAATTGTTTTCTTAATAGATTTTTGTGTACTTTGAAATATGTAATAAGTAGCTAATAAAACCCATGTATTACATAATTGCATTACTATATACAAAACACAAAGACACAAGAACACATACCAATATGGGTATATACAGGGAAAGTGAAGTTAGCAAAAAAGCACAAATAGTAGCAGAAACAATTCATAACTTAATTGATTGGATTCATGCAAATAAATAATTGCTCTGTTTCAAAGCTGCTATTTACCCTATGTATATGTATTACTTGATGTGATTGGACCCTAAGGAAAGTAGTGTGAGTACAATGTATACAAATATGACCATATACAGGGAAAGTACAGCCATAAAAAAAACAAAAGAACAATCAGAAAGTGCTCATAAGTCTAGTGATTATCTTTATGCACAAAAAGGATTGCTGTCTTTCAAGCTTGTGTTTTCCCATATGTATATGTTTCATATGATGTGACTGTACTCTAAGGGAATTACTGTAAGAACCTACTAGAAGGATACGTCTACAAATAAAATAAAATTCTTAGTTTCTGACTGTTACTGAAGAAAACCATGTGGCCTAGATGTGTCAGCAAAAGAAAAAATAGTGAGCCAGACATGTGATGTCATTAGTGATGTCATCAATGACATTTGTGATGTCATCTTTGATGTCCTGGGTGTTAGTCTTAGCAGTGCACTGTGGTGGCGCGAGTTATGGTTGCTTAGTTTACCATAACTGGCGAATTTCAAGGGTTTTTCGGTTTTACTTGGAACCATAACGTCCCTTTAACAAAGTTTTTTCACTGAATTTCATAGGTTTTTAGTAGCGCAACTTAACCATAATGTCCCTTTAACAAAGTTTTTTTCACTGAATTTCATAGGTTTTTAGTAGCGCAACTTAACCATAACGTCCCTTTAACAAAGTTTTTTCACTGAATATATATATATATATAGATATATATATATATATATACAAAGAAAACCAATGGTTTGTTCTATGTTCTTTTTCTTTTTAAAAATCATGGGAGAAATGATGCATCCAATCTAATCTAGTAGTGGTGCTGAGGGACAGTTTCCTTCTCCTCACCATCCATTACCTAGGGCAAGGCACTCCTGTCAGGGACAAGGTGTTTTTTTCTACTAGGGACAGTCAGGACATTGTTCTCCAATTTTGTGTTTTGAAAATTAAGTAAAATTTGCATTAATTTGTTCTCCCAAGGAACCGTCTGTGTTGTGCTAAGGAGCCATATGGGCCATGACAGCTGCTAGGTCAGCCATTGCTTCCGGTGGGGTAAGCATTACTTTCGAGTTTCTTTCTGAATCAGAAAAGAAGCAGGTCTCGACTCCTTCGGATAGAGTTTCGAAGTTGTCTTACCCTTTTGAGACTGATTCCACCGAAGGGAAGGACTTAGATACATTAGTCTCTAACCCTGATGGACCAGGGATTGAAGGTAATTCGGTACCAAAATAAAAAGGTTCAGGACAAGGGGGATTTAGGGCAATAGGTCTAATAAAAGTATGTTCTGCCCGTGTTTTTAATATTATTCGATCCCACTATTGGATGTTATAATGGGAGTGTGGGAGTTTATCTAATAACAACTGCATTTAAAAAATACAATCTTGTTTACCAGTTGGGATGTGCAGCTGAGAGAGCAAAACCTCTTTAAGAGTGGATACACGGCTAGAGTCAAGGAGTTCAATGATTCTGTTTTCCCCTTCTGGTGGAATGACAATTATCAGCATGGATTCTACATTTTTATCAATTGAATCATATCCAACTCTTGACACCACATGTGAGGAAGGCATGGTATCAACAGTAAGACAGACACAAGTGACCACAGTTCAAGGGTGTTTATTGAACTTAGACAAAGGGTTTAAAAAATGCCTATCTAATCCTAAAGTTACAGATGGTAGCAAGCTACGACCATCAAATAATAACGCAGTCCTAGTAGTTTCTTGTCAAAATAAAAGGGCCTATACTAATAAACCTATTGCCAATCCTTACCTCTAAATACAAATAGTGTGGGAAACAATGTTACGAAAAAGAAAGAAGTATTCACAAAATGATATGTCAGGATGTTCAGGCTGTTGGCTTCCCTTCCCCACGTTTTCAGCACGGGAGAAGTCGGCACACTTAAGCTTAGCACAGTCTCTGGCTTCTCTAGCACGAGCATACAGTTCAACCATTAGCATCAGGGCCTTCCGTGCCCAAGGCTCTTTGTCTTTCAAAGTCTCTTCATTCAGAGGGCCTAATGCAACAAACAAACAAAAAGTAATTTTCCTCTTTCAGATTTTTACAAGTACTCAAATTCTTAGGCGATTCACTATTCAACTCGGATCCCCCTCAGACAGGCACAGATCCTCTCAACACAATGTTCGTAAATTATTTATGCATCTAATTTCTCATAGGATATTCTTTCGGGTGACTCACGGTTCACCCCGAATCCCCCTCAGTCCGGCTCATATCTCGAATCCCCCTCAGTCAGGCTCAGACCTCGGATCCTCCTCAGTCGGGCTCTGATCTCGGATCCCCCTCAATCCGGCTCAGATCTCCGATCCCCCCAGTCGGGCTCAGATCAACTTTATATATCTTTTCATCAACTATCGAAGACTTTCGAATGTGCACTGGGTTTCGCTTGACCCCTTGCAAGACCACTTCCATTTCACAATTCTCTATTACTCTTCACATTTGCCACCTTTCAGCTGGATACCTAATTTTCGAATGAGCACCCACGCGGAGCTGGACCACTCTGTCTACGGTATCGGATCTTGGCTTCGAAGTTCAATTGTGTTTGCATCTCTTGCCACATATGCTTCATACACTGTTCTCTTCAGTTTTCACTATACAATGTTGCCGCTTGCAACCTTGGCCTCAACACAAACCAGTCTGGTATCAGTCTACCCACCCACCGGCTGTGCTGAGTTCACTGGCTCTGCTTTGTTGTAGGAGCCAAGGACAGTACCACAGGGGCAAACGATTCTCCCCGCCTTGACTATCGATGCAGGAGAGGCCTGGGTTCCTCCGACACACAATGCAGGATTCCTCAGCCTTGATTCCTGGTTTTATGTTTCCAATTCTCAACGGTTCCTGAAAGTAATGGGCTTTCATTTGAAAGATCAAGGGCACTTCCCTCCTTGCAATCCTCTTTGGTTCTGCCGCCTTGCCCCTTGTATTAAACTGCCATCTTGGATCAGGTTGCTCCTTGTGTGCTTTGCCTCGCTCAGAGTGTGCTTTCATGCTCTGCCTTTTATTTGTGTGGGTTGGAAGTGTGATGGTAGTCAGGTGTGTGTAATGGTCACTAATTGCCTGACCCTGACTGACCATTGTATTGGGACATGTCAGGTATATGGCTCGGGTGTTAGTCAGTTTTCTCTCACAGTGTTCATCTTGGGAAAGGGGGGTTGAGTTCCTACGTAGCCTACTTGGTAGGATGGGCTCAAGTTGTTACAGGGAAGGGGTTACTGCGACTCGCCATCCAGTGTCCTACTTCCACTCCCTGAAGACCCCTCACCCATGTGATTCTCCCACACTGGTCCAACACCAGGAACAGGATCCAAAAGCGATGGCCGTGTCCTGGCCACCTGTATGACAGAAAGCCAGAACACAAACATAGATTACAGCTGCTGGCAATGTTCGGCACTTTTTAGCAAAAAAGATTTGGAGGATGCAATGGCTGTGACCAACACCATTGAAGAAAGAGCTTTTAGTATAGAGTGCTGATAGCCTTTGCACATATACTGGGTGATGTAGGCCAGAAAAGGACTAGGGGTGTGCTGCACTAGCCAGCATGATCTCCTCCCAAATTAGGAGAAAGCACAGGAGCTAGATTAGACCAAAGCGGTCACCATGCATGTCAGGATCAGGCAAAACGTGCCTAGCACATGAAATGATGATCTTTCTGAGAGCATCTTCTTTTGAACACTGGGCAACGAGCCATGATTTGCTTGACTCTAACATGGCTGCTAAATTGGGACATCTAATTCTGTACGGGTGTGTGGGCACAAGTCACAGCAGTTTCACTTTATGAGGGAGAGCAGTGGTGTGAAGTTTGCTTGTAAGTGGGTCTTACCTTCTAGCACTGAAAAGAGGCAAAGACATATGAACAGCGCACCTTCCTTGTGTCATGTTCTGCACAAGTGGCAACCTGCTCAGATACAGAAAAGTCCTTGTTGCTAACCAGGAAGCATAACACCAGCCTGCCCTGAATGCTGAGGGAGCGGTAGAACCAGCATTGCATGGTCTGCAAGACCAATGGTGAGAGTGGCAAGGGAGGAGGGCATTGCAGCATTAGAGGACGAGAAGGGGCAGCCAGAAAGGGGAGTGAGAAGAGCCAGTACATCTTAAATAAAATTCAAACCTTACAGAATAATGCTCTCAGAACTGCTTTAAATATTCCAAACAGAGAGCACATATCTGAGCTAAGAAGACAAAACTACTGGCTGACAATCAACGACAGAATCCTGCTCAAAACGGCCTCTTGGACATTCAAATGCCTCAATAATGCCGCCCCACTATACCTTACTGAACGTACAGTCAGGAAAACGTATAGCCGCCCCTCTAGGACTGCCAACTCCTTCTGCTTTAATATACCTAGATTTAACTTAACAAAATCTGGTGGTAGTAGCTTCCCAGTTAAGGCTGCACAAACTTGGAATTCACTCCCTTTTGCACTGAGAGTGGAAGAAACTTACTTCAGTTTCAGACGTAATATTGTGAACTGGCTGAGAACTCATGATATTTAACGTCACTGCTTTCCATTATTGCACATTGTAACAGACAATAACTTTACCGTCTGCATCTATCTAGTAACATGTAACAGACTCACCATCTGATGATAACTCTATTGATTGTATTTATGTACTCTTCATTTATGTATGTTTCACCTACACCGCCACTGTTACCTCTCCTGTGAATATCTACCTTCATACCTTGCACTATGTAACTTAAGCTTAAAGTTTTCTTGTACCTTTTGCGCCCAGTTACCTTCGGTTCGGTGCACCATACAAATCAATAAAACAAACAAACTAACAAACAAGCAACCGGAGAAGTTAGTGACAGCAGAACCCCAGAGGTTTAGCGTAAGCAGTGCCAGAATGGGTTTGTGACAGCTGCACCAATAACGTTAGTGCCGGCAACACTAGAAGGGATGGTGACGAGTACGTTGTGATAGCAGCATCAAAGGGGAGTTGTAACAGCAACTCCAAAGAAGGAAGTGGGCAGCACCAAAGGGTGTCGGTGTGTCAGGAGACATCATCATTGTGGAGGGCACGGTGACAGCTGCCCAAAAGGAGTTTGTCAGTAGCAGTAGGAATGGATCTAGTACCTTTGGTGGAGTGTCAATACCACTCAAAACAGAAGAAAAGGTGACAGTTGCACCAGGAAGACGTGGATAGCAGCATTAAGGCGAGTAATAGCTGCACCATAGTGGGTGGACGTGTGTGACACCTGTACCAGAGGGCAGGCAGTGGGTGATAAAGCACCAAAGGACGAAAGACAGAACCTGACTTGGCAGTGACAGCTGCACAAGAGGCATACTGTTAATGTACGAAAAGGACTTAAATAGACAACTGCCCTTTAGGGCACTGGTAGTGTCATTGGTATTGGGCAGCAATAGTGGGCTGTAGAAATAAGCAGGACAGAGAGAGAGAGAGAGAGAGAGATACAGCCAAAGCAGCAATAATCCTTCGTGTCCTCTAATGATAAGGGCTTTACATCCCTTCACCCAGTCCAGTGGCCTAATAAGCCTACTCCTGGTAGTAGGGGGATCTTTCCTCACTGCTGCGCAGGCAGCGCAGGCAGCGCGGAATCCCGTCCCCACCTACCTATCAGAGATCTGCATATCTCTAGCTGACGAGGGGGCTCAGTAGCTCTCCCTAAGGGTGCCACTTTCCTTCCCCCAGTGCAGGGGGCTTCCCATCTCACCTTACAATCCTTGCCCATCCCGCTCTCCCGTGTTTTAGAGCCAGCACCCCATCCTCTTGTACCCTAGAAACAGCATCTCTATCTGTAAGCACTCCACACCCCTTTCTCCAGAACCTAACTTAAAAGCAGAGTAGGACCCACAAACCCTCCCGCCAGTGTCTACTACCTAAGCACATGTGCACGTGCACACTCATGCGCACTCCCAGCAAGACGCTGTTCGAACCGTACTCATATGTCCGCAATCTGAGCTCACTGAAATCATTTGTAGATCTATGAATGCTGGCTCCTGTAGGAAGTGATGTAATTAATCTGCGCCCCACCCACCCCCTTTCCTAAGCACAGGAGGATAATTTTAAAGATAAGACTACAAATCTTACCATTGAAGGGCCGTACGAGTTGCCTTGGAGCATGTGCCTGGAGTTGAGGTGCAAATGAAGACCTATCACATTTGATGCTGATTTGTACTTTGTTGTTGGACCTTAGGAGATGGTGGCGCAGTAGTTATTGTTTATGCTGTAATGCAAGGACTAGAACTGAGGCAATGTCTTTCCTAATTAACTGTAATGGAATCAATTTCACATTGGCCATATGTGATTATGTTAAAGCTGCATTTAAAATATACGAAAAACAGTTTTTGCTATTTTTAATATTTTCTGCATAGGCTTTTATGAATGCGTTTTTCTAAGGAAGATATTCGTTTATTTTGATTTACTATGTTGTATATGTATGCTTATGTTAATGGTGTAAGCACAATAACATAGAATTGACTGACATATGTAGGAATGGAACTTTCCAGGAGCTGCAGTGCAAGATTGTCTCTCTCAAATAGCATGCAAACAGTAATGGCTCACACACACACCACTGGCACATCCTGGGCAATAGCCGATTATTCATACACTGGACGTCGAGGTGCAGCACAGGGAGGTGGTGCATACATGTATGCCACAGGAGTATACGCTGCATCACAGGTGTCTGTAGTGCAAGGCTCATCTGACAGACTGGCACAAAGATATTTCTGACAATGTGTGGCAGTGCCCGTGGTGAATATAGACTCATACAGATGGCATGACAGCAAAATTCAGTTAGCAGAAAGAGTCCAACATTTTAAGAAAATGGTGCAAAGACCCTTACATAATGCACCCAAAACGCCCTCACATAAGGTCTTTAATAGAAGCTATACATTTTCAGCACAAACCAACATATAAGGATTAACGCTTTCAGGGTATTTTGGGGGTGCATGTTTATGTGTGTGTGTGTGTGTGTGCACGCGTGTGTCTGTGTGTGGATATACATATCAACATCCATATAATCCAACCACTAAGTACACATTATAACATCTCCAACAGAAACCATACAGTTCTATCACAGACCAATATGATGTAATTAACACTAGTGCCGTGTGTGGCTCTGTGTGTGTATTGGCACATGCGTGTGCATCTTTATACTGTACATATACGCAGCCACATCAAATTAGCTGACAGGATTAATCAAAATATGTTGGTTTGTGGTGCAAATGTATAGTATCTCTCATGTGTGGCGTTGCCCCGTGAGGGGATACGCACGCGGCGGCGTGACGTTGCACGTCGCCGCGTGCGCCTTAAATAAACGGGGCGTTTCCGGCCGCGTCAGAGCGACCGGGGAGCCCGAACCGCACAGACGTGTCCGTGTGGAGTCTGTGGGTGGAGGGGCTCGCGGGCACGCAGTGGGGGCACCCAGAGACCCCCAACAGTGGCGACGAGTGTCGGATGCCCGGGCCCGGCGGTGAGCGCGATCCCGGACAATTTTTCTACATCAAAGGGAAACATCCGCGGGTGTTTCGCATCACGCTGAGGCCGCGGACCACACGCGGCTGGCGGCCATCTTGCGCACGAGGTGGAGGATCTTCCGTAAGCTCCGGTTTGGAGTAGGAAGGCCATCCAAGCCTAATTTTTGGATTTTCTGACTGCGGGCAGTACAACCCGCAGGCCCATGCCAGAATTTTGATATTTTGGCCATTTTTCAGACGATGACGTCGTGTTGTAGCTGGAAGATGGACTGAGGTGGCTGGGCCTTCTCAGCCCATTCCTTTTCAAAGCTCAATTTTTGGGAACATTTATCCACAAATCCTCTTCAGGACCCTCTTCAACCCCTTCATCATCTTCACGTGGGGGATGACGCTCCCGCTTCTGCGGCCCACGTGGACACAAGGCACCTCGAGGTACTCTCCTTTAACCCTTTCATCATCACGTGGGTGGTGGCAGTGTGGGGAGAAGGGCAAGTTGCGGCCCTCAGGACTAGAACGAGGGTGCCTGTGCGCTTGCGCCTATGAGTGATCCCGGTGCCCTTAGGGGTGCGACGGCCTCGGAAGATTCGCAGGACGAAGACCTAACAGACCAGATCCAGCAGCAAACCCCACAGCCAACCCCGCGTCCTACGACTTCTGGACCGCCGGCGCGCCCGGTTGCTGCCGTTCCTCCTCCGATTCAACCACCACCCCTGGCCATGGCCCAAGCCAGGGCGCAAGCGGCCCTACAGCCTATTCCGGAGTTTGATGCTACGGGCCCCCCATCCAGCCTGGGGCCCCGATGGAGGAGATGGATCGGACGGCTAGACATGTACTTTCGAGCCGCCCAGGTCACGGATGATGACAGCAGGGTGGCCACGATGCTGTACTCCGCAGGAGCGACCGTGCAGGAGATCTTTGAATCATTAACTCCAGCGGGTAACTCCTATGATCAAGCCAAAGCCGCCCTCCTCGCGCATTTCGTCCCCCTTGCCAACGTGGACTTCGAAAGGTTCGTCATGCTGTCGGCCAAACAGAAGGAGGATGAGACGCTTGACACCTTCTATGGCCGCCTGCGCCGCCTGTCACAAGGGTGTGCGTGGGGGGATGCGGAGGACATGATAAGGACCATGCTGATCCAGGCATGCTCATCGGGCAAGCTGAGGCGACAAGTCCTAAGAGAGCCCGGACTCACTCTGCCCAGAATCCTGGAGCTCGGGAGGTGCCATGAGGTGGCGGAGGCTCGTGCCAACAAGATGGAGGCCAGATCCCGCGCAGCGAGACCGGAGGAGGTGTGCGCTGTCTGGCGGGGCGGCAGAGGGGTGCGAAAACCCGGTGTACCTCCCAGAGACAGAGCAGGGAAGCCGGTGGAGTCGTGCCAGAAGTGCGGCTATGACCTCCCCCACTCATCGGAGTGCATGGCAAAAGGAAAGATCTGTGGACGCTGTGGGGTGCCTGATCACTTCTCGAGGGTGTGCAGGGCGACCCTGCCTGTACTTATTCCGAGAGGACAACCTCGTCTATGGGCCCCGCGGCAATACCGCCCGCCGAATGTAGCTCAGGTGGAACAAGCGGAACCCGAGGAGGCGCTGGCGGAAGAAGTGGAGGAGGAGGATGAGGAGAATATCTTCTTCGTCTCCAGCATGGAGGTCCTCAAGGGGAGGAGCAGAAGACAGCCGAGATGTGTCGTAGAGGTGAACTGCTCGCCGGTCCCGGTGTTAGTCGACACCGGGGCCTCTGTCAACGTAATGGCGAGAGGACATTATGCTGCGCTCAACCCACCCCCGAGGCTGGCGACGCCAAGAGCCTGCATCTTCGCATTTGGTGGGCATGAGCCCCTGCCACTTGATGGGGCGTTTGTCGCCAAGGTGGAACATGACGGGTCGAAAATCAGGGCCCGCTTCTATGTGACTCCGGTGAGCAGCAACACCCTGCTTAGCTGTGCGGCAGCGGAGGCCCTTGGCATAGTCAGCTTCGCCTATTCAGTATACTTGGAGGACATCAATGACCTGCTGGACAAGTATGCTGACATCTTCAAAGGGATTGGGAGAATGAACGGTGACCCCGTGAGGCTCCACATTGACGAGTCGGTACAGCCCGTAGCCCTGAAGCACAGGCGGATCCCATTTCATCTAAGGGACCAGGTGGACAGGGAACTCGACAACCTGGTGAACTTGGACGTAATTGAAAAGGTGGAGGGCCCCACACCATGGGTATCCCCCATCGTAGTGGCGAGGAAACCTAAACAACCGGACTCGGTCCAAATCTGTGTGGACATGCGGCTGCCCAATAAGGCCATCAGGAGAGAACGACACCTGACCCCGACGATTGATGACATCATAGCAGAAGTGCAAGGGGCCCGGTTCTTCTCGAAGTTGGACTTACGAGCTGGGTATCACCAGGTTGTCCTCCACCCAGAGTCCCGTTACATCACAACTTTTACCACCCACAGGGGACTCTATAGATACAAGCGGCTGAGCTTCGGAGTGTCGTCTGCGGCCGAGGTGTTTCAGAACTTAATCCGTGGCGCTCTCGCAGACCTGGAGGGCGTCCTGAACATTAGCGACGACATTCTGGTCTTTGCTAGGACTGAACCTGACCATCTGAAACGCCTAGCCAAGACCCTTGAAAGGCTGCAGTCGCTGGGGCTCACCCTCCACAAGGACAAGTGTGAGTTCCTCTGCCCGACCATTGAGTTCTTTGGTTTCATCTTCAAGGAGGGCGGGGTATCCCCTGACCTCAAGAAGGTCCAAGACATCAAGACGGCACGCCCCCCTGAGTCGGCGTCAGAGGTGCGGAGCTTCCTGGGAATGGTGACGTACTGTGGGCGTTTCATCAGGAATCTCGCCTCGAGGTCGGAACCACTGAGGGCCCTGACGAAAAAGGATACCATCTGGCAGTGGGGCCCGTTAGAACAGTCGGCATTCGAGGACATCAAGGGTGCCCTGACAGCAGAGGACACAGTGGCTTTCTTTGACCCCTCCCTGGAGTCGGAGATCATTGTGGACGCCAGCCCGTTTGGCCTCGGGGCAGTCCTCACCCAGGTGGGCAAAGATGGGGGAATGAGGCCCGTGGCATACGCGAGCAAGGCCCTCTCCGAGACCGAACAGAGGTACTCACAGATTGAACGGGAGGCCCTGGCGGTTCTGTGGGGCTGTCGGCATTTTCGGCTCTACGTGCTGGGGAGACCCGTGACAGTGGTAACAGACCATAAACCACTGATTCCGATTATGGCCGGATCCTCTTCCAAACCACCAGCCAGGATCGAGCGATGGTTGCTGGCCCTCCTGGAATATGGCGTCACCCTGATCTACCGGCCGGGGGCCAACAATGCGGCTGATTACCTGTCCAGGCATCCGGTGGGCAGGGGCGGACCCGCACAAGAGTCGTGTGCGGAGGAAGCCGATGATCACGTCAGCATGGTGGTCGAGAGCGCCACCCCCAATGCAATGCCGCTACCCGAGCTGGAGAGTGCTGCGGCCAACGACGAATGCTTCCGCATCCTGAGGAGAACGATGCAGTCGGGGTCCTGGAAGGCCGTGCTGGAGTTGGTGGCAGGGCGCACTCAAGAGGCCAAAGTGACCCTCGAGCAACTCTGGAAGGTGAGGGACGAGCTGTCCTTCACAGAGTCGGGCCTGCTGCTGCGGGGCGATCGCCTGGTGGTGCCGGGCTCCAAGGTCCACGAAGTCATCAACCTGGCACACCAGGGACACCAAGGGGCCGCCAAAACGAAGGCGAGACTGAGGCTGAAGGTGTGGTTCCCCGAGTTGGAAAGGAAAGTGGACGACTTTGTAGCGGCCTGTGTATGGTGCCAGGCGGCCTCCCCAGTACAGCGGGAGCCTGAAATTGAAGTAATGCCACGGGGGACCCGCCCGTGGGAGGTAGTACATGCGGACTTCGGATCCACGGCCGTAGGTACTCACTTCCTAGCCATCGTCGATGAGTACTCGCGATACCCGGAGGTGGAATTCGTCGAGTCGGTGGCGTTTGAGCACGTGGTCGGCGCCGTGGAAAAGATCTTTGCCACCCATGGGTTTCCCGTGACCCTGTGCTCGGACAATGGATCCCCATTCCAGAGCGCGAGGTTCTCGGAGTTTCTCGAGAGCTGCGGAGTGGCCCACCGGAAGGTGTCCCCGCTGTGGCCCCGCGCCAACGGGGATGCCGAGAGGCTGATGAGGACATTAAACAAAACGTTCCGGATAGCCCAGGGACAGGGCCAGCCTCTCCAGCGGGCGCTATACCAGTTTCTAAGAGTGTACCGCACCACCCCACACGCCTCGACTGGGGTAGCCCCGGCTGAGGCACTATTTCGAAGGTGCCCCCGAGGTCTCCTCCCGGAGGTACAGGAAAAGATACCCGGCGTAATAGATGACCAACGGGTGGAAGCGGAGCGACAGGCAAGGACACTTCAAGAAAACACACGGCGGGGTCTTCGTCCGCAGCGGCTGGAACCGGGTGACGAAGTGCTGATCAGGAATCGGCATCCCCATGGAAAACTCTCGCTCCCATATGAACCCGAGCCGCTGGACGTAGTGGCAGTGAAGGGATCAATGGTAACGGCCTTGGACGGGAAGTCGGCCGTCACTCGAAATGTGAGTTTTTTCAATAAACTGGGGGACTCTCGAACTGAACTCCCGCCTGACCCGGATGAGACTGTCCTCCCGGATGAAGATACCCCCCGGGGGGAACTCGTGGGGTCACCAGAACGAGGCACTGGAGCAGCAGGGAGTCCGGCGGCTGAGGTAGGTGGGAGGTACCCCCAGAGGGCTGGGCGAGGGAGACCTGCCTACCTCGGAGACTACGTGCTGGGGCCAATTGACTGTGTTCCGGAGTGAAGGGGACCTGGGAGGCTGATAATAAAAGGGGGCATGGGCTTTGAAGTTCGCAAGTGACTTTGTGTGCAGTGCTATGTTTTGACGTGTCTGTTTGTTGTTGTTCCTCCCGGAAAAAGGAGGAGTGTGGCGTTGCCCCGTGAGGGGATACGCACGCGGCGGCGTGACGTTGCACGTCGCCGCGTGCGCCTTAAATAAACGGGGCGTTCCCGGCCGCGTCAGAGCGACCGGGGAGCCCGAACCGCACAGACGTGTCCGTGTGGAGTCTGTGGGTGGAGGGGCTCGCGGGCACGCAGTGGGGGCACCCAGAGACCCCCAACATCATGTATATTATACTGCGTGCACGTTGTTTGCTGCTGAAGATGTATGGTTTGTGCTTTAAATGTTATACTATTTGGGTGTGTGGTGGTTGTATTATGTGAGGGCTTTTTCTTGCAATATGAACACGCTATTCTAGGGAAGAGAGCAAATTCATTGCCGCCTCATATTGCATTTGTATTAACCCTTGACACTGATCCATTGGGAGAGCAGAAATTGCAGTGGTGGCCCCAGTCTCATGGACTGCGCATTCCCCCAGAGCCCGACTCCCTCCCCAGAGCCTTGAAGGTCTCATTCAGAAGGCAGCCACAGAGTGACAATCAGCATGACAGGAGGCAGCTGATGAGACTGTGCATCACCAGTCAATCAAGGGACATTGCTGCAATGCAATAGGTCACCCCGAAGCACTTCATGCTTTGCTGAGCAACAGATTGGACACAAGCAGGTACACACGATTGGAAAGGACTGGGAGAGCCAGATGCAATCAACAAATCAGAGGCAATTTGTATTTTGCTGAGCTGCTGATGGTCAGAATGATATGCAATAGCTCAGAGAGCTAAAGCCGGGGCTAAAGCGATTTCTTGATGGATCTAAAAAGCGTCATCAACACTGGTTCAAAAGAGCTTTGTTTGTCTCTGTGAACGTGTTGTTGAAAGGCTGGAAGTCACCACCTGATGGTCAATAATCATTGCTCGACACTGCCTTAATAAGCCAAAATGGCCATGAATTCAGATCGTTTTATGGATACATTTGCACCAACGATGATTCAGATAAGAATAAACAGACAAGCCTTCCACGAAATCGTGTATTGTAAGGATTGGCTGCGCTGTGAACCTAAGCTCGGGGCCACGTTGAGAGAATCTCACTTAGTAAGAAAGAAATACAACAATGACCTCTATGGGCCTGAGAAATCAGCAATCAATTCAGGTACCTTAAAAGGAGGCACAATGGCCAGATTGTGGTAATCAGTGATAAATTAGAAGACACATCAATTCTGAGATACCTCTGTGGATTGAGCTGCCACTACTGAGAACTATTTATACCTTCAACAGGCAGCAGGTTATAGCTAAACCTGCTGCCAAATTACAGTACATTTACGTTTTGTGACAAAATCCCCCGCTAAGAAAAAATAATGTGCTTATGGTGTGCACAATGCAAACGCCAATTTAATTTGTTTATTTCAACTTTAACAGCAGCACATAGAATTAAAAGAAATATATGCAATGCACATCGAGCAGAAGTTCATTAAAGTAGCATCTAATCGATAAATACATCAGTCTGTTCCATACAGTAAGCACATAGAGTAATGCAAGGAACACAATTTTACAACACCTATGTTAAACTTTCTTTTTTTTTTGTAAACATATTTTATTGAAGGCACAAAACAATGCGTGTACATCATACTACAGAAAAGAATAACAAAGTGAAACATATTTTATAACGGATCATTTTAGGGAACTTCAATTGGTGAACGAAACTTGACACATTGGAGATAGCCATTGTATGAGTCAGAAAGTGAAAAACCTTCAAAATAATGGCCAGGGGAAACCTATAACATACACTACAGGCAAGACGGTGAGGAAGTAGGGAGGATAAGGGGAAAAGGACATGATAAGGGTAATCATTAAACTAAAATAATATTTTTAATAGAATAATCATTTGAGGTGAGGAAATCAAAAAACATTCTCCATTTCAATTCATACTTCTGATACATTATTGGGTTGAAGCAATACACCCCTGCAATCTATGTATATTTCATATGGAGTTCCACCATAATTTGTTTTTCATCAGGTCACATTTCTTCCAATTAGTTGTGATAACCGGGACAGCAATTAGAATAAAAAGATCAAATAAATAAGATGAGTGGGAGTCTAAATGATGTTAAAGGAGAACACTACTCAAAAATAAAATCTTAGAATGAAAGGGTTCATCTAAGTTAAAGATGCATTTTATAATGCGACATACATTATTCCAAATTCTTTCAATATATCTACATTCCAGAAACATATGTTTGAGCGATCCTTCACCATCATGACAATTGCAACATTTGTTATCTAATGATATCTTACACTTAAAAAGCATTGGAGGGGTGATACAAATTCTGATTATCCGAAACATTTATGGTTGAGGGTTTTTTCCCAAAAAGATGGCCAACCGTTATCTTCTAAAGTGACTGATCAGTCTTGTTGATATTCTCTCAACCAAATCATTAGTAAGCTCTTTATAGAAAAGGGAATCTTAAAACTGGTGATTGTACATATGATTTTGTCTAACAGCAGTAGTATGCACAGAGGATTCTGTCAGAAGCTGCAAATTGTCTATAATAGCATCAATTAGTAGTGAATATTGATAATAAAACAATTTAGGAGTGTCACATTTCGCCCTGAATTCATTGAGAGTTAGCAGTATACCTTGATTGAAAAGTTGATGTACATATTTAATTCCTTTTAGTATCCATCTTTTCCAGAAAATGACTCTACTGTTAATCCGAATAAGATCATTAAACCAAATGAAATGTGATATAAACATAGAGGGGTTTGTAGAGATGAAATACATTCTAATCTGTTTAGCTGCAAACCGAACATTAGTTCATTTGATAAATCTAGTTTTTGTATGGAACTGTTAGGAAAAACAATGGCGCTTTAGCTTACCTTCTGTGGTGCTTTCAAAGCAGTTCCTCAAGGGAATCTCCGGCGCAGTTTCCCCTCCGGCACTCATCGCCATTTCTGGCCAGGCAGGTCTTCACGATCACCGGGACCCGTTTCGCAGAACACTGCGAGCTGCCATGGCAACTGGGACGGCGTTTTCGGCGTTCCGGTCACGTGCAACGGCACGCAGTATCACGTGATCCAGCCTTCTTAAGGCTCTCTGAGACAGTGCGGCGGCGCTCCTGATTAAGCTATTTTGTACGCTTTGCTCGTTTGTTGGTTTACGGTGATTTTGACCTTTGCTTCTGTCCCAAGGATTTCGCTGCTCTCCTCCCGGTCTGGTTCTTCCTTGTTTGTTGTCAGACTTTTGGCTACGTACTTTGGAATTGGTATTCTCTACGTCCACGGGTCCAGATTTTGCCCGCTCGTTGCTGACCTTTTTCTGTTCTTCGGATTAGCCCTTGCCAGTGCCTTGTCTGTTTTGGCGTTTTGGAATCAGAAATGTTCCTTTTTTCAGTTGCCTGTCTCCTGCACCTGTTCCTCAACTCTTCCATGATTCTATCTGGTTTTCCTACTGCACTTCTGATCAAGAACCTACAATCATCATCCACTCCATGTGATTCGGTCCATCTGGTGTTTCTACAGCACGTCTGGATCAAGAATCTACTACCTCTGGATCAGTACTTCTCTGGATAAAGAATCCTCCGCCACCATCCCACGCTTCATTGGACTCCATCCATCCTCTGGTCCCAGGGGCACTTACGTTCTTTAGGCGTCCTCGTGCCGTCGGTTCCGGTGGCTATTGGGGACTAGAGACTGGTCACCCTAGAAGTAGGCGTCCTTGTGCCGTCAGGTCCAGTGGCTATTGGGGACTAGAGACTTGCCAATTCAGTATTAGGCGTTCTTGCTCGTCGGGGCAGGTTTCCCTTGGGTACCAGAGGTACTTATTATCATCTGTCAATCCGCTGGTAAGTCATCAATCCTATTTCCTGTGGATTCTGCCTTGTATGCTATCCTGATTTAAAACTTACATTGTTTCTGTTATTCTAGGCGGATAGATTTGTCATTTCCCTTACCTGATTAAATACTATTCGGTTGTTTCACTGGCGCAGGTTAGTCTGTCTTTGTATATTGTAACATAGGAAAATGGCTTTGTTGTAAGTGGTGGTAATTGCATTCTATTCTCCAGATATCTCCTCGAACCGCCTTGTTACCGACTGTTTTGAGGTACTCTGCAATCATCCAAGGATGATCCACGGCGTCTTCTGATCTCCATCTTCTGGTTAATACCTTTCTTGGTGTGTATGGTTTATCTCACCCGAGAGCTGTATTACCGTGAGGATTTCCTCGGCTACACTACGAGTGCAAGGCCACTGGAAATCTGACAGGAACAAATAATAATGAGTTAGAGAAAAGGGCCAAACCATAATACATTCCATAATAACCCATGTAGGGGTTAAAAAATGTTCAGCTTGACAAAACCAACACTGTGCTTAAGTATAAAGGCAGAATGCCATTTAATAAAGTCAGTGAATCCCACCCACCACAGATGACTTTGTTTTTTAGTTTATTAAGGGAGATCCTATGCTTTCTCCTGTCCCATGGCATGAATCAATATAAAACATTTACTGGGAATCGGCAAAGGAAACACAAATAAAATGTACAAAATAATAGGGGAAATCATTATTTTAATCGATTGGAGATGACGCCACCAGGACAAATATAACGGGTACCAGGAATCTAAAAGACCTTTGATTTTGGTCAATACGATATTGGTGTTTTCTTTAATACTATCTGCAGCTGAAGAAAACCTTTGCAGGCTTAGATATTTACTTTTCTTAGGGCACCACCTCATGCCATAGGGTTGGATCAGATGTTTAGTACAATGAATATTAAGAGTATGAATTTCCCATTTGTTCATGTATAATTTAGAACCTGAAGCTAATGAAAAAAGTGAAACAGTGTGAAGCATATTATCTACACTTATTTCAGGATTCTTAACGAATAGAAGAATATCATCTGCATAAACTGCTAATTTAACATGTACATCACCAAAGGTTATTCCCTGGATAGGAGGATGTAATCCAATAGTTTCTAGAAATGGTTTAAGGGCTAAAATAAATAACAGGGGAAAAAGACAGCATCCTTGACGTGTAACTCTATCTAGAGGAAAGAAGGGTGACATCTGACCAGTCATAAATATGGTGGTTTTGGGGTTAGAATAAAGAACTTTAATCATGGAAATGAACGTTTTATGAAGACCATGCCATCGCAATGCATTAAACAAGTATCCCATGTAACTTTGTCAAACGCTTTATCAGCAACACCTGCATAGGGATCATTTGAGCAGGCTGTGACATTCAAAGCATTCAAAAAATGTCTGATATTGGATGCCGAGAGTCTTCCTTTAACATACCCAACCTAGTCTTGTTTAATGAATTTAGGCAAAAAAGAAAAATTCTATTTGATAAGATTTTGCCAAATATTTAGCAGTCTGGAATAATTAGAGAATGGGACTGTAGCTTTCTAGTAGTTCAGGATCTTTATTTGATTTAGGGAATGCCAAGGGCATAGCTTCAGTGTAGCTACCGTCAGATTTTGAGTTTGAGATAAAGTGAGAAAAAAGTTCCTATAGTTTAGGGGTAAGTAATGATTTAAAATGGGCATAGAAGTCAATGGAAAATCCATCGGGTCTTGGCGCCTTGCCTTTTTGAAGCCCATGTATATCATTGATAATTTCATTTTACGTTATGGATGAATTAGTGAGTCAACATCAATAGCCAGATAACTTGAACATGTAATACTCTGTAGGAAGGCAGCCATATTTGGATTATTGGGAGTAGAGCCAGAGGAACATAATTGATGATATAATTTACTGAATACATTCATAATCTCTTTATCAACAAAATTTCTAGTACCATTCGAGTCCTTTATTACTGTAATTCTACTTCTTTCTTTTTTGATTTTGCGGTAGGAAGCTGGGGATTTGCTAATTTTATTAGAAAATTGATACATGTTTTATTTATATTTGAGCAAGTTAGTACAAGAATATTTAGAGGTAAGTTTGTTATATTTAATTCTTAGCTGTAATATATTAAAATGAATCCCCTGAGAAGGATACATTTAAAGATGCATTGTTTTTCAAGAATTATTTATTTTCTTGGGATCTCTTCAGATTCATGTTTCATATCCTTTTTTTGTTGTTGCACAAAATGAGATTATTTCTCCTCTATGTAATGCTTTATAACAATCCCAATTATTAGGGACAGATGTATCTCCGGCTTTATTAATTTCAAAATAATTGTTATGGACACTGGTTAGAAAAGAAGGACATAGAGCCGAATTAAATCTCCATCTATTTGATTTGGAAACATGATTGTATCACCAAGTTTAATATGGACAGAAGCATGATCAGACATGGATATGCAGCCTATAGTAGAATCTATTAGGTTAGCAGACAAACAGTTACCCAGGAAGATATAATCAATTCTGGAAAATGAATTGTGGGGAATAGAGTGAAAGGTGTACTGCATGTCTGATGGGTGATGTAGACGGCAAACATCAGAAAGGCCTAATTCAGAGATAAACTTTAGAAATTGATTATGGTATTTTGAGTTTTTAAAAGGAACATTTGACTTTCTGTCAAGAAATGGATCTACTATTTCATTGCAATCCCCACATACAATAAGGTTTTGTATATTTGAGCGGAGCAGACGTTCCTTAAGTTGTTTCCAGAAGACAGGATCTGATGCGTCAGGACCATATACATTTAAAATTGAGTAGTGCGTACAGATCAAGAAAAGATTCAAAAGGGCCCATCTAACTGAGTCATCAGATTCTGAGCTAATGATCCTGCAATCAATCAACATTTTATTTATCAGGATAATAACACAAGTTGACTTACCCTGTGCCGCACTAGCATAGACTTTACCCACCCAGAGCTTTTTAAGCTTAGCAGCCTCTGACATTGAACAGTGAGTTTCGTGAATGCATGCAATAGAAGGCTTGGTTCTATTGAGATAAGAAAGTACTTGTTGTCTCTTGATGGGATTGTGAAGGCTTTAACATTCCAAAATGATACATGTATTGACATAGGACTTCAAAGGAAAAAAATATGAATCTAAAATAAAAAGTTAACTGAGTTGTTGGTGAGTATGAAAATGTGGATTTGAAAACAGTTTTTGTACGACATCCAGCTATTATGAATGATACAATACCCTTGGGGAAAGAACAAAAGGCTAAAGAGATACACAAGGAGTGAGGGGTGACAAACAGCAACATGAATATGAGTAAAAGTTGACAATAACACCTGATATCGCTATAAAATATGGCTAGCAGGACACAGCCAAAACATTTCAAGTGGAACAGAAAAACGATGAGGAGGGTGGTATGCCCAGTGAGATCACGCCATCCACAACATCACTATTGCACGTTTTTTTTTAAAGTCAGAGAAGAATTTACAGAAGAACCTATGATACATTATTTGGAGGAGAACTAGCAGTACATTGTCTCAGATCCCCAGGATTATCAGAAGAAGTGGAGTGTCCTTTAAAGGTTACTTTCAAGGATGCAGGATGAACCATTCCATATCTGGCAATTAGTTTTTTCAAAGCTGGCCTTAACACAAGGAGTTCTTTTTTTCTAGCGACAGTAGAGTTTGCAACATCTTGAGAGAAACCTATATTAGTTCCATTCCAGGTAAGGTTCTTAATCAGCTTAACCTTTTTCATTATGAGCTGTAAATGTTTGAAATCCAAAAGAGCAAAGATAAGAGTTCTTGAGGAAATTCTAGCATTAGTTAAAGGGTGTATAGAACCAATCCTATGAGCACGTTGGATGTTGAGTTGCAAAGAAGGGGGTAGATCCAATAATTTAGGTAGCATGGTAGCAAGAAATAGAATAGTATCATCCCCTCCAATTCCTTCCAGAAGGCCAACAATGCAAAGGTTATTTCTTCTTTTTCTATTTTCCAAGTTTTTGAGTGTTTTTGAAGCGCTTTAACAGAGTTATCCAAGTTAACAACTCTGTTAGTGATATCTTCTGCATCACTCATTTTGCACTCTACTTCAGATGTCCTCTACTCAAACGCTGACCAGTTATCATCCAGAAGTTGCAGTTTGTTGTTAGATGCTTCCATTAATGGTGTTAAGGCTCTAAGTTCAGTTAAATGGCAAGCATGGCTGGATCCATACCTTCTTCTTTGGTCGTTGGTGATAAAGGTTTTGCCTTTTTACGTGGCAGCAGTTGTATGGGCAGAATCTTTAACAATGTTTTTCTTAGACGCAGCCATAATTGTATTGTAGAGGTGCCCTGAGAATGATAAGCTTGAGAGGCATATTATTAGTACTAGATATCCCCTCTTAATATTGCAGAGCCTCAAATTAGCAATAACATTTCAGAGTTAAGCATCCAAAATTATTCAAATGAGGAAAAAGACGTTTTTCATGCAGTATAAGGAATTATTGCTAGGTAAGTCTGTGAAGATACACCTCAAGAGCTATCATTCAGCACTGACAGCCCTTCAGGGAGCAACAAATGATCTCACTGAGTTAACTTGATCAAAGAGATATATTATAGATCTATCTGGAGCGCTAATATATGGTGGCTTAGTGATATTTACTGCCGTTGACTTTAAATGGTCCGTGTTGTGAAAGAAATGAGCAGCTAACAGAATCCTCCACTCCGCCACGCCTACATACACAACCTCATCGACTCTACGGTCTAACATCCACGCCAAGCCCCCAACATGCTGCAATTTGCTCACCTCTCTCCAAAAGCCTTCCAGATGGAAGTAAGTCCGTAACGCAGAGCCGAGAATTAGCCCCCCATAGCGCTCAGCACCAAGCCACACCCCCATGTTGAACTTTCTAAAAATGTAGATGTAAATTTCAATAGAACTCTGCATCAGTCAGTCAAGTGGCACAGCGAGTAGAGGCTCGCTTTGACATCCGTGCCTGTTAACGCAGGTTCGAATCCCGGCGGGGCCACACTCAGCCTTTCATCCTTCCGAGGTCGATAAATGAGCCCCACACACCGTGGGTAATAATAAGCCGCGCTCAGCTACCTGAGGGTTCTTAGCGCTATATAAATGCCTAACGATTATTATTATTTACATCTGGTTCCACATGTGTGACCCCTGTACTAGTAACCAACCATCTGTGAAATAGACAATTCTACATTAAGAAAGCCAGGCCTATTGGCTTTGACAAAGCTTGTTTTTTTTTTAAAAAACTCAACTTGATTTCGTTATTTTACAGATGAAGCAAGCTCAAATACACATGAGCGGAAAAAAATCAGAGGGAGGTACAATAGCTTAACAAAAAGGCCACCATGACGCTGCATGAAATGTGCTTGCTTCAGGAGCACCTTCTAGCCAGCGCATAAATGCATTGGGGGCTGATCTTAATGCCTGTTACTTCGGTGAGGACTTCTGGGGTACTTGGTTCCCGCTATTTTTATCAGGAGGTGCTAGGACTATAACAACTTAGAATATGGAAAGGGATCGAAACAGGTTTGGTTGATGTGTATTCGACAATGCTGACAAGCAGAAGGAAGTGAATGGGGCCCAGGAATTTTGGAATTTTGGCATTGAGCCCTGGATTCTACAACGCATTCTATCCATAGCCCATGTATTCCGCAGTTTTGTCCACCACAGTCCCAAATGAGGGGCCCTCAGCACTCTTCCAGCAGTGCGCTATTGTAAGTCTGGCAGCGTTTAGTGAATGGGTGATGAACCCGGGGTATGTCAGTACCACTCTCTCCTCCGTATTTTGGTTACTGCCCAGTACAAGAACCAGTGGGTCCAGTTGCAGTTCTATCTTGGCTAGGCTATCGTTCCAAAATATTTGCATAATGGGGCATCCCCACCACATATGGCCCGTCGTACCTATCGCCCCACATCCCCTCCAACACTGTGAAGAGAACCCAGGAACGAAATTGTGGAGATGCTCCGGGCTATAATACCATCTCAGATAAACCTTGTAGAGACATTCCTTAGTGGTTGTGCATATTGAGGCTTTTGCTGCATTAGCCCATATGGATGCCCAGGTCTCCATTCAGGAACTGCAAGACCAGCTCTTCCTCACATTTATTCCTGTAAGGAACAATCTCATCTCCATCCCCCGCTCCAGCAGGAGACAGATTTTGGATATCCTGCCCTTTGGGACATGATCTTTGACAGTCAACTCAAGAGGGGTAGGCTGTCTGTTCCCCGGCCCCCAAAGGTATGATTTTCGAGCCAGTGGCAAAGCTGAATGTCGGTAAACGGATCTGTTTCAGCGTGGTTAAACTTCATCTTTCTCCTCTTGAAAGATTAGGAGACGGCCGTGTACATAGCAGTCCCGCAAATGCCACAGCCCCCCCTTCCATTTACGAAAGGCTACTCAACCACTTCTCAGTGTAAATTTGGGGTTGCCCACCACTCGGGAGTAGGGACCTAGCCCTGAGCATACCCCACATAATCGCTGAGCACCATCCCAGTAGGACAGTGAGGTCAATGTCGAGTCCTCCAGGAGGACACTAGTTTGTTTTCTGTGATCTACCCCCAATGCTAGCAGATCCACCAATTGTATCCCTGTCGCAGCTTGCTCAATCTGACACCAATTCCCATCTACGGGATGGTAGATCCATGCGAATATGTGTGCTATTTGCGATGCTGTCAAGTTCTATAGAGGTCTGGGACCCCCAGCCCTGCAAGAATGGTCGAGCAGTATAGCGCCCATTGGGCGACTCACTGGGGCCTACCCTTCCAAATGAAGCAAAACATTTACTTCTGCAATGGCCTGAGGAGCCCCCTCGAAATTTGTATTGTGAGGCTGCTGAATAAGTAAAGCAGTTAAGAGACCACATTCATTTTCAACATGTGAATTCTGCCAATCCATGAGATATCTTGGTTCAACTAGCACCCCAGGTCAGCCTTAAACTGTTTGTGCAATGGCGATAGATTATCGCGCTTAAGGTTCTCTACTCTCTTTGACAGCTTGATAACCAGGTATTCCAGGTTAGAGGGTTCCCACCACAAGTCTAGAGTCCCTCATAGGGTGTCAATTACTGTGTCCATCTCTGATATATTTAGGTAGCTATGTTTAGACAAGTTTATGGAGAACGCTGACACTTTTTCAACCACTGAGAGCTCAGTCATCACCTCAGGAAGGGAGGAGCCACCCTCCGCCAGAAACAATAGGACGTTGTCTGCATATAGGGCGATTTTATGGGGCACCACATTTACCATCAGGCACTGAATGTGATAATTGGCTCTGATTTTGAGTGCTAAAGGCTCAATAAACAGATTGAAAAGAGGTGGGGAGAGAGGACGCCCCCGGTGCACTCCCTGGCAGCACAATCCTTGAAGAAATGCAACCATTAATTTGAAGCCTAGTGTTTTAGGCAGCCATAAAATAGGGAGCAAATCCAATATCCCATTACCTCCAGCAGAAAACCTCAGTGTACTCTATCGAGTGGCTTATTGGCATCTAACCTACCTGGTCCAGAGGTTTGTCCCTCACTGAGGCCCACTTATTGAGATTCATGGCTCTTGTAATGTTAGAACGTGTAGCATGGCCCTCTACGAATCTGGCTTCATTGGGATGTATAAGTGCAGGAGCACTCGGGCCAGCTGATTGCCCAGGATATTCCCATATATTTTTGCATCAATGTTTACAAGGGATATGGGTCTATATGAGGTACAATCATAATGGGGCTTGCCCAGTTTAAGCACTAGCGTAGTCACGGATTCTGCCATAGATGGAGGGAGCACTCCCGAAATCAAGAATGAGTTGAACAACCTTGTAAAATGTCATGTGACGATTGGCCTAAATGTTTTTTTAAAAGGAGGGGGTAAACCTATCTGGACCTTGGGCCTAGTGACTGTGGAGACTTTAAATTACCAGTCCCACTTCTTCTTCATGTATGGGATACTGTAACAAGACTTTCTGTTCTGCGGACAGCCTGGGTAGGGAGATGCCCTGAAGGAACTTCCATTGATCAGGTTTCGGGACGGTATCACCTGACATAATATGGGAACAGAAGTGGTGAGCTATTTCTATTTTGGCTTCATCAGTCATTTGTGCAATGGCTCTCATCATCTCACAGTTCTGCTATGTGGTTCCTACTTCAGGTTTTCAACAGCGTGTGTTTCAAGAGTCTGGTCGCCTTGCTCTCATGTGTGTAGTAGCGATGTTGCATGTAAATTAGAGCTTGAGCAGTGAAATCTGCTAGGTGTGCCTCAATCTTACGAGCTGTTTGGAGGCCTCTATGGGCCTGAAAGAGGTCCTGCCCTTAAGTGCTGACTCACATTGCCTCGCTTCTGCCTTCAAGCCTCTTCTCAGCTCTTCTTTTACTCTGGTGTAGGCCATGGTTTTCGAGATCAACTCCCCCTTATGACAGCCTTGAAGGCGTGCTAGAAAGTATTAAGTGGCATCTCTTGTGTTTGCTTAATATCGAAGTACGGCCCCATCAGGTTCTCCAGATACTGTCCAATAGCCAGATCTATCAGGGGCGCATCCTTCAACCTCCACACGGGCTTGGTGTGGGCTGTACGTTTACAACTCTCAGGTTAGCCAAGATTGGGTAGTGCTCAGAGTGTATTTGAATGCTGATGTGGAAGTTACTTACTACAGGCACTATGGATGAGAGCAGAAGCAAATCTATATGGTAATGACCCCTGTGGACATGAGAAAATAAGGTACAATCTCTTTCCTCCCCATGCTGAAACCTCCATATATCTATTGGGTTCAGCTCCCTCAATAGTTGTATTAGAGACTCAGCATATTTATAATCGGTATTGCTAGCAGCCCGAATTTTGTACTGAGTTGGGTTCGCCAACACATTCAAATCTCTCCCTATGAGAACGTGACCTACCATGAAGGACGCTATTCTGGGAATTAAGGCCAAGAAGAATCGATCTTGCCTCTCATTTGGGGCATAAAGAGATATCATGGTCATCAAATGTCCACTCATCGTCCCTTTGATCATAAGGTAGCATCCCGCAGGGTATCTAAGTACAGCTTGTTTAGTGAACGGTGCATCTCTGGCTGTGAGGACAGCCACTCCACCTTTCTTTTCCCCACTCGTGTCGAAGAGCTGCAAAAGATATGATTTGAAGCACATTCTCAGTTCATCTGTCCTCAGCAAATGGGTCTCTTGGAGCATTGCAATGTGTGCCCCAAGCTGAGTGAGGCTCAAAAGGGTTCCATATGCTTAACGGGGGGGTTTAAGCCCCTGCACATTGAGGGACGCCAGCCGGATCTCGTCTCGTGGGATATCCGTCACAGTGGGTAGGTGGGCCTGATCTGTACCACTTCCATTTTATTAGTCTTAAGTTCAGCAATCTTTCTCTTGTTTAGTGATTTCTCTGTTGTGCAGAAACAGTGGAACTAGTTAAATAACTAGAGAACGTGCGAACGAAAACTGAACCATCCAACTTTGGAGCCCCCAAGTGGGTCTAATCATCTGGGCTTCCAGTGCAGAACTCATAGCAACATCCCCCTTGCCTGATGTGTATATACATATGTGAGACCATTTGAGCAGCATATGAAGTCAGTCATTCCCTTCTGGGGCTGCCTTCATATTATTACTTTGGGTGCGAGATGTGTTTTTCTTCTTGGACTTGTCCTTGACCCAGTGCCATCCTTTGAGTGTGCTATGGGTTCGTCTTGGTGGAAGGTTCATCTGTGCCCCTTCATCTCCTGATTGTCCATCTTCTGGGTGGAGTCGAGGTCTGGCCTTGTGGGGGAAAGATACCGCCCAGGTCTGCCCTTCATTTGTGAAGGAAAGAGAGCACTAAGGGGTCACCATCTATACTGGATGTCATTTGCTTGCAGCAAGAAAACAATCTCTCTCAGAGCTTAGCGTTTGGCAAGGGTGGTTATTGAGAGGTCTTGGAAGATTGCTATATGGGCTGAGCAAAACTGCACCGAGCCCTTGCTCCTGGCCACCCCTAGGATATGTTCCTTATCGTGGAAAAACTAAATCCGGGCAAGAACATCTGGCATGAGACCTTTCTCCTTTTGGTAGGTAGTGTAGATGCATTGTGTGCGTGGTACATCATGACGGGTTTCGCGGGTTCTGTCGTGAGGTTCAGGTCTGTGAAGAGCTCCTGAAGATACGGAATCAGGTCTTGGTCTGGCACTGAGGCTGGTATACCTCTGAGTCTAAGGTTGTTCCTCCTGGAACGGCTCTCCAGGTCCTCCTGTTTCACCACAAGGGTACTCCTTATAGCCTCAAGAGCCTCTACTCTATTGGCAAGCTCTGAAATGTCAAAAGACTGCTCACAGGTAACATCCTCAAGATCACCAATGCGCTTTTCAGCTTTCGTCTCACAATTGTCCAGTTCAGTACCTTTAGTGGCTAAGCCCTGTATTCCCTCCTGAGTTTACTTCTTAAGATCTTCAAATAGAGTCTTTAGGTTGCCTACCGTTGCTAAGGCATCCTCCGGGCGATCTCAGGGCTCCGGCTCATGTATTTGGGTGGTGGTGACTGTCTCGTGTTTCTTGGATCTCTCTCCTGCAGACATCAAGGCCAAGACATCACCCGACTTGGGTGTTTTAGGGTCCATTGCCATATTTGGTTGATTACCTGCATTCATTGTAGAACTCTGTGCCAGCTGCACACTTCAAGAGCTAATGAGCTATCAGGCGTAATGTCTCTGTTTTCTCTTTTTAGGCCACGCAGTGCAGCCTCTTCAGTTCCACTGTGCCCAAGGGGGACAAGTGAGGATGGGGGAGCTTAGTCCCTGCCCTCCCCCATCCACCAGTCAGTCCTCAATACAACAGGGCACCCCATGGAGGGTCAGTCTGTGCCCTGGGCTAGGAATAGCATGGACCACCTCACTGTCAGTAATGCCCTTGAGGAGTCAGACATGGGCCGTGGGACTAGTATTTTGCCAGCTCAATACAGTGCATCAACCTGCTGGACCTCTCCTCGTTGGCCTCGCGGCTCCTCCAGGAAGATCTCTGCTTCCTCACCACTTTGGAAATACCCGGGGGGTCCACCTCCTCCTCCGGACCTCTGTTGCACACTTCATGGTCTCCAGTGGGCTCCAACCACTCCTTACTCGCTGTCGCCTTTACATGCACGTCCCCTGCATTGGGGCTCCACCTCCACTCCACCAACCTGCGCCTCCACTTTGTCGGCATGCGGAACCCAGGATCGAATCACAGGTTGGGTGGGTGTCTCCTCTCGCCCAAACCACATTGCACCTCACTGAGGCAGTCAGGCACTCCTCAGTACCACCTCCATGCCTGTCGGCCCTCGGGACCGTCCATGCTTGGCCGGGAGGCCTCTCGTCACTACGGAACAACTCAGATGGCAGCCGCCATCATGCGTGCCAGCTCACGCCCCTCTCAACAATGCTTGTTTTTACAGTTCTTGTCTTTCTGAGTCTTGTGACTAGGGGAGGTTTTTTTTTTTTCTAGAAATGACCTGCGTCCATTTCACATTTATTTTTTTCCATGAATAAGTAACTGAACATTAGCAGTTCTCCACAATACAGCACCCGACTTCATTCACATTATACAGTGGGAACGTTTTTCAAATCTCAAAACTGGCCTTGCACAACCAACTTGAATATCCTTTTTATGGCAATTGACAGATTCACGTGGGTGGCCCTCATGAAAAACAAAACTCTCTGGCATATTTACAAACAAGTGACCTCAGAAAACTGCCTTGCTTCCTGAGATGCTGTGAAAGTGTTCACACTATTATTAGTAACATTATTATTACTACTATTGGTTTTTGAGATGTAGGGCCAAACTCTGATTGTTCCACATTTTAAAGCTCCTACCGGCATTGACCACTCCTGTCCATTTGAAATACGACCTTGTGCCTTTGTGATTCTGAAATCTGTTACTTTTAATGCAAACTTCAAGACCCTCCTTTGAAGTTTGCAAGGTTTGGGAGGGTGTGGGGGCCTGCACCGAATTCACTTTATGGTTTTTAGGCTATGGTGGGCAAATTCATTTGCCTGATGTTCGCTACACTGGCCTCCATTCATAGATAGCCTTTCCAGCATTGTAAAATCACAGGAACCTCATTCAAACGTTTCCAACTTGTCTTATATGTATTTGGGTGCAGCCAGATGCAGCAATTTTGCCTGGACACAGAACTAAGGCAGTCATATTATGTACCGTGCCTGTCAGCAGACAGGCATCCCTATTAGCAAATTCTGGCAGGCTCTAAAGCTCCCATGTTGTTATAAGTCTAGCGTACCTGGACTTGGGCATTGGAAGATCTGCACGTGACCCCCGAGCAGTTGTCCATAGATCTGGCCAAACCCTCTGCCCAGCCAAATCATTCAGGCATACGTAATGCTGCATCGGCTCTGATGAAGGATCATTGCTGAAATGCCAGGATTCCAACATAGCATTATGAGTGCAATGTGTCCTGCTCCAATATAAAGGAAAGGTGTTCAGAAATCAGACAGGGGTCTTTGGATACTTTGGGAATGTCTATGTTTGTGTTGTCATCTGCCACTTAATCATTCATGCTATATCTATTTTTCCTTTCCACTGTATTCCAGCATACTTGACACTGTGCACTTCATCAACATCTGACAGCCACCATGAATCCAGAGACATGCTGTGTAGTGCACCAACTAATGTTCAAGACAATTTCACAGATTCTATATAGCATGTTGGAGACGTGAGCAACACTTCTATCAAGCAACAGGTAAGATCCCGACTGGTTCTTCAGGCCTTCATATTCCTCATCCATCTCCGGTTCTCTGTGCAGCCTTTACCACACATCGCTTTGTCTATCCTGTATGTCATTTAAGAGTTTTGTTTTGCTTCTTCCTACCCACTTCTGGTCTTTATGAGAGACCTGTCTCTTTGTTTGGTTCTCTGTTTGATTTTCCTCCCCGCCCCTGCTGCCTGCACACTTTACTCCATATGCATAACACTTGAAAGTTCTGCCTCTTTTGGTCTGTGTTGCTTGCAGCCTGCTACATATTTCTGTCACCTGAGACTTTCCTCTGCATTGGTATATGCTGGTTCTCCCTCTCCGACTTGCTTATAACCATTGCATATATTGCATATATACATCATCCCAACATGCCTGGTAGTGCGTAACGAACCAGGCCTGTTCCTGGAGGATGAGGCATACAGAACAGGGTTCAGCCAAATTGCAACGAAGTACAGTAGGGATTTAATGGTACTAACAATCTCTATGGCACAAAGGCTAGCCGTTGTTCTACAGAAGGAGCTAGAAGCAGAAGAATTCAATTTTAACTCTAACCTGTTAATTACCAATGTGAATGACACGATCAGAGAGATGGAGAAACTCTATAAAGATTTTAGAACAAAAAAAATGAAAAAACTAGGCAAGGACATTCAAGAATTTAGGACAGAAAAATGGTATCATTACTTGAGTGCAGAATATTTGCAACAAAAAAACCAGGACAGATCACAACAAACCACAAATAGCAGAAGGGGGCCTCGGAGGTGGGTGACATTTTCAGATGCGAGCAGTGACTCGGCAGGAGATGATCCATACCAATCAGGCTACCAGCAGACATATAGACCAAGGGGACAGAGACCATTTTTGGGGAGAGGCCAATACAGAGACTACCAGGGGGATTTTATCATCCCAGAATGGGAGCCATGGGGAGGAAGGAGACAGCAACGACAACGCAGGAGGGGATTTACCCAATAGAGGATACCCTTCTTCCTGCACCAGCAAGATCTATGGATAAGAACATCCCTGTCTTCAACCTCTCAGGAATTGAACTGTCCCCCATACAACTTAAACTTTTGGAAAAGGGCCTCTTGTTTATCCCGACCAACTACACAGAATGGTTCAGCGCAGAGACCGAAGTTAAACAATTCTTCAGAAACCTACGGCTGAAACCTTTTTCTTAGATCAAGATGAACAGAAAAACAGACAAGATAGGATCTCTGGGTCCTCTCAACCTTTACTCCGACAGACAACCAAGTGGCACAAGACATTTTGCTCTTCGAAAAATGTGTCCTGGGTGAACTTAAAAAACCTCAAGGGAAGAATAAGAACATCAGAAACAATCTGTCCAACAGTGAAAGAAAGGCTTTGGAGGAATTGACATCAGACCCAAGATTGGTGATTAAACCAGCCGATAAGGGTGGCGGCATTGTGGTCTTCCCTCAGACACAATATAACAGAATGGTCATGGACCTATTGGAGGATACACAAAGCTATCCACCCCTGTGAAAGGATCAATCGACAGAAATACAGGAAGAAATTTGTGGAGTTACACAATTTGGAGCAGACAGCGGTTGGATCACTCAAGAAGAGCTGAAATATCTTAATAGCTCAGACAAAAGCATTCCCTCTTTCTATGCCCTCCCCAAAATCCATAAGAACCCTGCCAGACCACTGGGCAGACCAATAGTTTTGTGTTGCGGCTCTCTGCTAGAACCCATATGTAAATTCAGAGACATAGTCCTTCAACCCATAAGTCAAGAGATGCCAACATACTTAAAAGACACGACCGCTACTATTAAAATATTTGAAGGGGAGAGCTTTGACGTGGAAAAGGACTTTTTAGTCTCCATGGATTTAAAATCACTCTATACAAATATACCCCAAGAAGAAGCTATGGAGACCATACGTAGCTTTCTTACTCATGTTGCCACACAACAAAGAGTCCCAGCGGGATTGCTTGTAGAACTCATGCCCATTGCCCTACAAAAAAACTTCTTCCAGTATGTTGGCCAGTTTTACCTAAAAATCAGGGGTACTGCCATGGGAGCTGCATTTGCACCTAGTTTGGCTATCCTATTCATGGCGAACTTTGAGGATAAATTTGTCCTCTAAGACACTAACCAGTTCAAACCTCATATTAAAAAATGGTACACATATATAGATTACGTTATTTTCATCTGGAATGGGAGTCTTGAAACCTTAAAAGACTTCTTCTCATACCTTAACAACTTTCATCCCACCATGGAATTTTCCATGGAATATGATCACCAATCCATCAACTTTCTGGACCTGCAGAATAAAGCAGAATTGGGCCGCCTTGCCTGCACTCTGTATACAAAAAACACAGACAGAAACACCACACTGCACTTCTCTAGTTTCCATCCCAGGTCGCTTAAAGAGAACCTGCCATTTAGCCAGTTCCTCAGACTTAGATGTAATTTCACAGCTGTCTCTGAGTATTACTGGCACGCCAACAAACTGGTTGGTGATCTAAGAGAAAGGGGATACATGAAAAAACTGATATCACATGCATTGAAAAGAGCAAGATTCACACAAAGGGAAAGTCTTCTTGAGCCCAAAATTAAACCTACTGCACCAGACAGAATTACCTGCGTCACTACATACAGCAAACAATCTTTTGCAATAAAAAAAGCCTTAATGAAGTACTGGCCTATGATGTCCACCTGCCTACCCAACATAGGTAGACCTCTCTTTGCCTTCAAAAGATCAAGACATTTGAAAGACCAATTGGTACATTCCAAATCTAGTCAGCAAAGACCCAATACCAGACACCGGATCCTAAGCCCAATTGTAGTCTACTTTCCATGTGGCAACTGCCGGGCCTGTAAATTTACTAAAACGACCAATTTTCAAATTGAAAACAAAAAATGGGATACAAGTTTTATGTCCAATTGCAAGACCAGCCACGTGGTGTATTTGTATTGAATGCCTGTGCAGTCTTCGGTATGTAGGGCAGACCACAAGACCCATACATATCAGAATCAACAACCACCATTGTACAATTATGTGCAGAAACCATACAGCACCCATGGTGTCACACTTTATTGAACTACAACAATCCCCGGATGACCTAAAATGGTCGGTGATGGATGTGGTTAAAAACTGTCCAAACCCTAAACGAACATTATCCAACAAGGAGTCAAGATGAATTTACCCCCTACAGACAATGGACAAAACCAAGGGCCTTAATGAAGAGACACTGACCTATTTTGAATGTATGTTCAGTCGCCATTCCTATTTGCCTCCCCTATCCAGGCATAGCCCACATCCCATGATTTCTACCACTCCAACCCCTCCACCTTGCTCCCAGTTCTTAAGCCTCCTGAGCTTTGACACCCTCATGTGCCCCACCTTTGGCCTTGGACTGCCTCCTCTCCCAGTGCTTCATGTCTTTTGCACTACTTTCTTGACAACTTTGCTGCAAGTTTTGGTCCTTCTTAGACCCTTCATCTGCTCATGCTAGCCCCAAGCTCTTGATGTTGAGACTACACGGTCGTATACAATCCACTATAGTACCCCCTGACTATTGCTTCCACCCCCAGTGCTCCCCTCCCTGTACACTGACTACTTCATCCATAGTCCTATATGGGTAACCATGGGTCCTCATTAACCCACAGCTCTTGGTGTGTAGAACATACAACCTTATTCACTCGTATACAGCAGTTCCTGACTGTCAGACTCCCGTTTCACATGCCGGCTACACTGTACTTTAGCCTTATCTGAATGCGGCAGCTCTTAGTGGCAGACTACCATGCAATTCCATCACTGACCACTCGAGTTTGGTGGCAGCCCAGCAACCACACACATACATATATACATATATGGCGTTCAATGCCGCGCTTTGTTCCCCTGGCAACCTGCAGTCAACATGAAGCCTGTGTCGTGCTGCAGCCGAAGAAGCTGAGACGCCATTGTGCTCACTATCTCAGGTAAGCCCAGCAACTACTGTTGTAATTGTTTAGTGAAGCAGGTCCAGTTTTTAATGCTCACTCTCACCAACATTTTGCTAATTTCCCCCAGATCGAGCAAGTCTCCCCGGATTGGACTCCACCTTCCGTTACTCTGACCGCCACTTTCTGAGTCCACTGTATTTTTGGATTCCAACACGCTGCGCTTCCTAGTTCCACGCTGCACCTAAATTTTTTGAGAGATCCTTTCTCCATTACGGCCACATCATATTATTAAGGTGGGACATTATGAATTTATACAATGGGAGCAGTTCACACAGTTATAACACGCTGCTTTCTAAAAAACTCTCACATTTGTTCCTCAACCAGATGTGTTTTTGCATTGAGACAATTATGAAGTAACCTTTGCCGTACATTGCCATCCACCCACGGGGAGAGTTACTACCACACAAGGCTGAGCTCTCCTAGCAAGATCACCATTGTAAGTTCTTATGTACAGCTCATTTACAGTGTTTTACAGACACACTTGTTTTCCTACCATCACCAAGTTTGGCACGTGCACCTTTCCAGGTACCACAGGTAGAGGTGCCTGTATTTCTCCACCAGTGCCTGTTGCTTCCTCATGCACCCTATCTAGCACTAGTAGCTGTACATACACTCTCTGCCCTAACCAATTGTTTTCAATTTCCAGTTGCTTCTAATGCATATGGATGCATCAACACGACATCCTTCACTACTTCTACTGGCCCTTTCTTTTCACCATTCTTGGCACTAAGTTTGGCTTTTATCTTTATTTAATCCCACATGTATAGCGCCAGTGTCTCTTACACAGAGGACTTGTGCATGCAAGATTAGTCACACCTTTCTCTTGACACCTTGCAACCGGAAGACTTCTTATCTTCCTGACCAGACTATTTTTCTTTTTCTTTCCCATTTTCTCTTCAGGGGTCATTTCCATCCCACTTATATCTTTGGTCCTGAGGAAGGCGGCCACTACACAGATCCGCCGAAACATAGATCACCCCTGCATCACCATCCATATACGCATGAGTGGTGCGCCGTTCAGGATTCATACCGGCGCTACACGTGGACCCCGAGTTGATCCAACTAACATTGACACCTACCAAACAGCAGCATCCTAAAATACTTTGGGCCTCATTACACGGTAGGCGGTAAGGGTTTACCGGTACCGGTAAGGGCACTGTTACCGGCGAACCCTTACTACCTTACTACGAGTTCCCTTTGCGGGACCCGACCTTACCAGCCGTTAAAGTAGGGTGCCGCAAAGGGACCTTGGTGCTAATTACGGTACCGCAATTTGCAGTACCGTAATTAGCGCCTTCCCCATTCCCATTATGCCCTATGGGGGCAAAAATGGGAATGGGGAAGTGCCTTGGTGAATGGGGAATTACCGCCCCGCTCACCTTGGAGTAGGGTGGTAATTCCGCCATCCACCAAGGCGGACACGGTAAAATATCGGCGGCAACCATGGCGCTAATAGCGCCATGGTTACCGCCTACCGTGTAATGAGGCCCTTTGTCCGTAACAATTGCTTCCTTATTGGACTTCAATTCGCTTAACCAATAAGACAATCTCTCAACCTCATATGAATGATTTATACAGACACAATGAGAGAGTAGCTGTGCATAAATTAGGTCCTGGTCAGAATATACTGTATGATTCAGACAGTCCTTATGCAACCTGCGTTTGGTTTAGTTAAAATACTGTTCTGCTTTGGATACCAGTTTCATTTGCTTAGCATTTCCCTTAGCTGTCCCGTCTGAAGAGAGTCAGCACAAGGACACCACATTAGGTGCTAGTTATACACATCTTTTGAAGGGTTATCTATTCTCAATTGCCATCTAATGAGACAGCCTACAATGACTTTTCCCACTGTTAAAATACGCAGTTCTTCCTGTTGAGACACACCTTTTCGTATGAGTATAGCCATTGCATAGCACACCATAAATGTATGTAATTTGAGAAGTATATGTGACAGGATGTCATTGACAGAGGTGTAAAAAGCCTGAGTTTCTGTTTCTAAAATTAAAATATGCTAATCAGATCCCACTTTCTAAAGGCTCCATATCAAAAAACAAATGCAACCATGTATCTTTCTGTGACAGTCTAGTGACACCCACAGTAGCCCCCTGGCAGCTGGCATGGCAAAAGGACACATGGCCATTCCTGAACACAGCTGCTGAAATAAAAGTTCCAAAAGGTGGAGGTAGCTTTTTAACTGTCTGCACCTCTGTTTCATAACAGTACAATTGTGTAACCTGGCAGCTTGGTGGCCCTTATTAAAATCGAAATATAAGCCAGGTCTAATAATGTCATGTTAGCGACTGAGGGTACACAATTATAAAGCCACATGCATTCGATGTCATATTATTGTCAGCTTGGTGAGATGACTCAATAAAGACATCGCTAGGTTTGTATTAGCCGTTTGGCCTGGGCGTATCCACAACAACCATGTGGTCTCCTGCCCAGAAAACGTCTCTTTGGTCCCCCTGAAAAGAGTACACACCTTCCTAAGGAAGTAGGTACCCTCAATGGGAGATGTGAGGGGTCAAAAATGCGAGGCGGACAACTTGATAGATGTTTTTCACAAGCAGCCATGTTATTAAGATATAAGGGTGTGGCAAACGCCTCATTTTCCCTAACGTAACAAGGATTTCCCTGACTGTAAAACTAAGACTAAAGGAAAACGCTCTAACATCAAAGGGTATCTGTGCCTCACACTTGTACATATAACAAAATCACAGAGGAATTTGTATGGCTGTTCAAACACAACAAAATATCAGTTATGCTTAAACACAAACTTTGTAACCAAATATCCTTCTAACCAGGGTCGCATTCCTTTCCCCAGGATTAATGCAGGATTTCCCAAATAAAAATTCCAATTAGCACATTTGTTTGTAATGGTTAAATTATGTTTCAAGGGTAACCCAAAGTTCCTTTCAATATCCCAGAACTGTTTCAAGGGCAACTCAAAGTTCCTTTCAATATCCAAGTTCTGTTTCAAGGGAAACCCAAAATTCCTTTCAATAGCCAAGTTCTGCTTCACTTGGCACTTGGATTATTTTATAATTACACAAGGTTCATCGCTCTGCAAAATAAGGTTTCCATAAGCTCTTGTTTATCAAACAGAAAAGTCTTGGTTGCACTCTTAGAGTGAATATTTCAATAGAACTTCTCCTCTTTGGAAAAGACAGCTACTTCACATTTCTTCTTTGTAAACAACAATGTTTTCGTCAGGATGGTTTTACCACAGTTCATCAAAGCAGCCTTGCCATTTTCTTTCCACCACAACCTTGTACCACAATGCAGTACTTCAATATCTTCTTCCTGGTCCATTAACCTGCCAGGATTACCACTAACAATCCCTTTCATGGTCTACTCGCCTGCCAGGACAAAACTCCTACCACTACTACAAGTACTCTGTGATGAGGTTAACTTCAAACATTAGCAAAGTCTTTGACTTTCAATAATGTATATAATCACAACTTCTTTCATAAGGATACAACGCCCATTGACGTTGTTTGTTCCACTGATTTGTTTGACACATGCAATGCAAGTTATGTCCCTCTCCCCCTTGATAATTTTCCCAAAGAGGGCTTCTATCCTGCCTTCTTTGGGTTTCTACTATCACACCAAGTCACTGCTGGTAAGGTTTCTTATACAAGTTTCTCTCTTTAAGAAATCTGTTTACCCTTTTTCTGTAATGGCCTTTCTTTGTTCTTAGCCAATGCTGGTTATTATTTGGCTCAACTATGCCTCTTCTTTACTTTGGCAATGTCGGTTACAGTTTGGGTTCAATATTACCCCCCGCTGGCTTTGGCATTGTTGGTTATAGTTTGTGTTCAATACTGCCCCCACTTGGCAATGTTGGTTACAGTTGGAGTTCAGTATTGCCCCTCTTGGCATTGGCAATGTTGGCTACAGTCTAAGTGCAATATTGCTGTCTCTTGGCTTTGGTCATGATAGTTGTATACCTCCTCCTCTTGTTTCCTCTTAATATAAGGATTGTACCAAAAATACCTTCTTTCATTTGTTCGGCATTCAAAACATCTACAAGCAGCCATCGGTCTTTCATGGAGCGCCCCAGGGTCACCTATCACAGGCCAACTCACTAGTCTATTCTTGCGCGTCCCTTTTACCCGCTGCTGCTGCAGCTTCTTCTTCGGTCTTCAGGTGCAGTGCTTCTAACAGCTCCAGTTGTGTTCCTGTGTCCCATGCCTTTCACGACTGGTGCCTGCTTTGCTCCTCGCCTTCTCCGATGCTTGCCAGCCACCGGAGTTAGGTACAGGAAACAGAGAGCTTCTCTCTCCCACAAGGCAGCGTGTCACAGCAATGCTTCCCGCTGTGCGACCACTGCAGTTCATGGTTCTCACTCCTGCGACTCTCTCGGCACCACAATCCGCTACACAAACAGCAGCAGTCCCGACGTCTTCATTTCTCTGCCCTTGCTGCATACAGGGCTGCTGACCACTTCTCCTACTGCTTCCAATAGCCTGCACCTGCAGCGGCTTTAAATAATCAAATGTCCCGCTCAGGTGTGGGCCATTAGAAAACTAGACTGCATACTGCAGATCTGTGCCTCTAAGCCCCTCTTCCTCGTCCCAGTACCTAGGAAATTATGAGACTTGAAGTCTCTAAAGTATTAATTCCCCTTTTCATCAAAGGTTTCAATTTTAGCCTTATTTAACTCACTCTGTTTATAGAATGTACTTCTAGAACAGGACTTTAGAGTCATAAATGGTTGGTTTTTGATTTCATAGTTCCAATCTGAAAGGGGCCCTTAGGGGTCCCTCGCGATATGGAAACAAGTCAATAACCATACACGAAAGGATGCGCCAGACACGAGGTTCAAATTCCCAATGCTAGGGTTTATTGCAAGCAAAATAGTCCCATTTGGCCAATCTGTGGTCTCACGCCCCGCGACGTGTATTCTCTAGACCTCGAGGGACGCAAGAGAGCGAATTACGTACATCAGTTACATATATACAAAATGCATATCATACAATCAGCTATGTCATGTTTAACACCCCCCTTTTATTGAGTTTCTTTGAACTCAGGATGATGATGGACATTTCCGACGAGTATGACAATTATGACACTTTCGATGTCTATTCTAGTAACAATATGCAATTTAGAAAGTGCGGAGGCATCTTCTAGTTGTTGAACAGAACACGGTGCTTCTGTTCTTGGAAGCAAGCTGCACACGGGGGAAGAGTCACATTCCAAGGTTTGCTATCTATGAGGTGCTATTCGTGTCCTGGGAGCCGACACGCTGTAAAGGGTTTTGTGAAGGGGGCCGTAAGAAGAGCATAATTCAAGCCTTTAGCTGCTTTATTCTAACATATTCTACCATAGTACGAGACTGCCTGGCAGCTGTGAAATGATTAAATGCCCTGCAGCTCTCCCTCAAGGCTACAGAGAGGGAGCTTGGGCATTCCTTTCTGGGCTGCTCATGAGGAGTTTCAACGAACTCCGCAGTCCCGCGGCCTTGCCCTTTCATATTCAGACAACAATGTTAACAGTTGAGCAGAGTAAGCAGAATTTCGCAAGAATTGCAAGCTGCAAAGCAGTTTAGACAGAAAGCAATGAGCAATGGTTAACAAGCAAAATGGCGATATTCCTGCTACGTTTAATATGGCCGCTTGTTGGTCAAGCATAGCAGTCTGTATTCCTATAATTCTGTGCATAAGACGGTTGGCCTTCGGCCATCAAAATACGTCTATCATCCAAATGAAGGGTATTCATTTTTCCAGATTGACAAACCCTCCTTTTGGCCATATGCCAAACGTCTTATTCATTCATTGTATCCTCCTCTGATGAGGATAAGTCTGGGGTATCTATGTCCGAACCTTTCATGCTATCATAAGCATCATCTTCATCATTAATGTCTATAGCCATGAATTGTTTTACAGTTTTTGTTTCATCAGTGTCTCTGTTATTTCGGCCATGCGTTTGTTTTCCTCTCGACACCATGTGCATATATCTCTTAGTACATCCCTCAGTTATCTCAGTGCAAACTATTGGTAGGCATTGTATGCAACAGCAACATGTTATGAAAATACCAAGTACCACCACTAGTATCGAAATTAACTTCCATCCCCAGGACCGCAATAGTCCCCAAAACGAGGATCCTATCCCCCAACCCCCTTCTTCAGTAGAGAGTGTGGAACTTAGGACATGTAATTTCCGTATTGCTTTAAATATCGTAGGGGAGTAATCATCTATAAACACACAGCATGCAGTTTTTACGAGTTTGCAAACTCCCCCACGATCAACTAATATTATATCAAGAGCCATTCTGTTTTGTAGTGCCATTAGCCTAATTCCTTTTTCTTCTAACGTCATGTTGTATAAGATATCCGTTGTTGTATCTATTGTATTTTTTAGTATTCTGGACAGTTTCCTTATGTTATAGGAGTTTCCTATTTGGGCCAAGAATGGTATAAACAATTTGGCTACATCCATTGCTATCATTCCATCTTCACTACTCCTTCGGGTTCTACCTTTTAATCGCCTCACTACTTCTGCAGTTTCTAAGAGGAACACTCCTGGGAATAGTAGACCCAGGTAACACGTACCTCCCCAGTTTCTAGGTAACCATGGATATGCTTTTTCCCCACATATAAAGTAAACAGGGTCCCCTACCTACACGGTTCTATTTCGTGCTTTAAAACCACTGTGTTCAGGCAGCTGCTAAACGTTCCTACTTTATAAGAACCTTTTTTCTTTAAACATAGGAGAGCAGTTTTGGGGCTGTAATCCACTTTATAGGCAGGGGGCACAGCATCTTTATTCCATTCATCCCTTATTCCAAATGTCATTACTGACGTTTCTTCTGCTGGCGGGGTCGGTCTATTCTGCCTATGTAATCTATCTAGTCTTGTTGTCTTTCGTGTATTTTTCCTCATGGGATCTGGTGAAAACACGCGAGCTTTGTGGAATATGCAACAACCCACAGGTTTCATGATCACTTCCTCAAATTCATTCATATTGGTCTCATCTAACTGACCCGTATTACTCTTGTTCCATTTCCCAAAGAACATTGCACTCAACGATACTTCACATGAATAAACCAATGATAACGGTTGTACATACCAGCCTATCCCTTTCCCACCGTGCTGTGGTAAATGGGCACAAACCCAGCAATCTTTTTTCTTTAAAACCGCAAGGGTCATGTTCATGATGAGCAACAATGTATTGTTGCCATATCCTTCTCTATGTCTTCCTTCCATTGGGGACAAAGTACCATTGATTACATGAACCGGGCTTTCAGTAGCTGCTTTTGGCAAAAGTGTTTCTAATGGGTGTGCGGTCTCCAGGAACCATAGTGTAATAGCTATTATTGTTGGTACTACCATACTTAGAGAACACAGGACCAATGTCCAAATCAGTACCTTATTCCTTTTACCATGCTTTTTCCCTAAATTTGCAGTCTCTAAAACTATCATCTTTTCAGCAGGGGTGCAGGAGGAGGCTGAAACCGGTCTTGATTTGTTCTTCATCGTCCTTCTTCTTGCTGGCAAAGTTCGTCGCAAATGTCTCTCGTTCTTGATGCCAAAAGTTCAATGAAAATGTCACAGTTCAATTCTGCCAACCCTTTCACAGACTAGATCACTTATCCCCTCTGAGCAAGATTAGTTGTACTTTCTCCCACTGCTCAGACGATTTTTGAACAGTTCTTTATTGACAGAGTACTATGTGCATCCAACTTGTCCCGCTCTGGCTTAGGACACATGTACTCTATCAGCCTTAGTACTTATGTGCGTCCAGCTTGTCCTGCTCTGGCTCCTGACACATGTACTTTATTATAAGCGCACGAGGAGCTGTGAGTCTTGAATTGTCTGACTTGCACAACTCTCACACTTCTCTCCTCTACGCCCCTGGTTCCTACTCCGTCCATGAGTGGAACCAAAGGCAAAAGAAAAGCACCAAAGATCTGTGGATGACTTTGCCTGTCGAGGCCGCAAATTATACCGTTTCACTCCTGGTATTGTATGATCCGTGAATAGTGCTGTTGCACTTCCAGTATCAGGCTCAGTGTCAGCCTGCATCAGAAACAGCAGCATGGCGGCGCAATGATGGGTAGCGATGAGCGCCGTGGCAATGATGTAGTTTCTTTCTTTGGCTTTAGTGCGTTTGCAGAAGCTGGTGGGCGCCAAAGGGGTACATGCGTTGTTTCTGCTCGTGTTTGCAATGCAGAGTTTGTGTCGCTCGGCAGTGATGTTTTTCTGCTGAGCAACGTTGGGGCACTTTTCGCCCTTTCCCCTTCCTGGCAGCCTCCTCAGGCTCTGTTTCGAGTTTCACTTCTCGCTTAGGCTTTGTTTCAACTTTCACTTCTCGCTCAGGCTGATGCTGTGGCAGTGGACTGGCAACAGTTTCTTTCGTTTCCGAGACCGTTTCCTTTCTCTGGTCGTCGGAAGTTGTCAGCAGTCCTGGGAATCTTTTGGCATGTGTCGCATGGATCCATGCCTTCCGACCGTCCACTCGAATGGCCGTCTGTGTCGCCAAAAGTACTTGGAAAGGGCCACGCCACCTGGGTGCTAATGATGTCTTCCGTTGAAAGTTTTTAATCAGGACCCAGCTTCCAGGTTCCAGCGCGTGCCCCGGTCCGGTGTATCACACGGGTAACGCCTCCTGCACCTGCTGATGAATCAAACGCAACTTCTGCATTAAAAGGCCACAGTACGTGCTTAACACAGGATGCTCGACCTCACATAATCTTTTGGGCTGCGGTGCGCACCATACATTTGCTGGTCTCCCCATTATAATTTCATAGGAGGAGAGCCCAGTTTTAGCCTGCACAGACGTGCGCATGCACAATAGCGCTAGGGGTAATGCATCCACCCAACTCAACTTGCTCCCAGCATAGATTTAAGCTATCTTTGACTTTAAGATACCGTTATGTCTCTCAACAAGTCCGGCGGAACTCGGATGCCTGGAGCTGTGGAATCGCTTGTCAATCTGCAGACCTCCACAGATCTGTAGTACTACTGCGCCCACAAAGTGTGGGCCGTTATCTGACCACAGGGCATGGGGCAGCCCGAACCGGGAGAAATACTCCTTCAACATTACTTTTGCCGTTGACATGGCAGTACAGTCTTTTAAAGGATATGCCTCCACCCACTTGCTAAATGCACAAATCACCACTAACACATATTTGTAGTTCTGGCACCTTTCCATTTCTATGAAATCAAAATGGATCACCTCGAATGGCATAGAGGGTGGGCAAAAACTACCTACTGGAGTCACGGTTCCCTTCCCTACATTGTGTTGCAGGCACGTAATACAATTCTGCACTAGCCTTTCTGCATTCTTTTTTATGTGCTCATTTTTCCATACTGTGGATAAATGCTGTACCATCTTCATCGCGCAAATGTGGGTAGGGCTATGCGCCATTGTAACCATTGTGGTTACGTAACAATTTGGCAACATCCAGTTCTTGGTCTCTTTGTCCACCCAACATCCTTCCAAATCTAACTCAGCAGAGCCCTCGGCCCACCCCTGAATCTCTTCGGTCGTGGCCTCAGCCTGCATTTCTTTGACTGTGGCAACTCCATTCTCTATCATACAAGGTACTTCCTCAGTCTGTACTGTCATCATTTTATTTCCCAAATCAGTGGCTGTTTGTTTCGCAATCCTGTCTGCAATTGCGTTTCCCTCTCCCACTTTACATGTTACTTTTTTATGCGCCTCGCATTTTACTATAGCTAGGCACTTTGGAAACGTGAGTGCAGACAACAGCCGCACAATCAAAGGCCCATGCTGAATCCTGGCCCCATGTGATGTCAAGAAACCCCTCTCAGCCCAGAGTCGACCAAAGTTGTGAACCACCCCGAACGCGTACTGACTGTCAGTATATATGTTTACATTCAAATTTTCAGAGAGTTCACAGGCTCGGGTCAGTGCTATTATTTCTGCGGCTTGTGCCGAATTGTAGGGGATTCTTCTGCTTTCTACAACACTCTCTAGGGTAGTAATTGAATATGCAGCAGTTGATGTGCCATCAGGTAATTTAAAACAAGAGCCGTCACAAAACAACTCCCCATCCGGCTCTTTTTGTGGGGTGTCGCTCAAATCAACTCTTCCCTTTGTCTCTTCTTCAGTGACCATTAAACAATCATGGGGTGGTGATTCATTGTCACCAATTTCTGCTATGGGCAGTGGCATTAATTCTGCAGGATTCAATGCGCTACACCTCATAATTTGGATGTGGGGTGCAAACAAGATGAGCTCATATCTTGTTAGTCTAGCAGAGGTGAGGTGTTGCGTCTGTGTTCTGTTCAATAAAACGTCTATGGCATGTGGCACCATCAGAATTAAAGTATGCCCCAATACCATTCCCTCCGTTTGTTTCACTGACGCAGCAGCCGCTGCAACAGATCGCAAACATCATGGTAGTGTGCGCGCTACAGGGTCCAGCGCTGAAGAATAATAGCCGCATGGCCTATTTCTTCCACCTTGTTCCTGTGTCAAAACCGCCAATGCACATCCTTCACTCTCGCTCACAAATAGTCTAAATATTTTCTTGTAGTTTGGTGTGCCTAAATCTGGCACGGAACATAATGCAACTTTCAATTGTTCAAACGCTTTCTGACATTCCTCATCCCACTGTAAAGGCATCACTGCATCCTTTTTAGTTAATTTTATCATCGGCTTCACAATCAACGCAAAATTACTGATCCACTGCTGACAATAAGAGGCCATGCCTATTACAGCTCTCACTCCTTTTTGAGTTTTTGGAATAGGCATACTAGAAATACTTTCTATGCGTTCTGTTGTTAATCTTCTCCCTTCTTTCGAAAGTAGGTAACCCAAATAAGACACTTCCTTTTGATTATACTGGAATTTCTTCAAACTTGCCTTGTGACCATGGATCGCTAGGTGTGTCAATAGTAATATAGTACTTTCTTTGCAGATCTCTTTTGTGTCAGCAGCTAGTAACAAGTCATCTATGTACCGCAAGAGTGCGCAACCTTCGGGTAATTCTAGCATGTCTAGCTGCTCTTTTAGCGCTCTTCTGTAAATACTCAGGCTTTCAGTGTACCCTTGTGGAATGCGTGTGAATGTGAATGATCGACCTCCTAGAGTGAACGCGAACAGATATCTACTGCTTTTATCCACTGGAATGCTAAAGAACACGTTCTTCAAATCAACTACACTAAAGTATTCTGCAGTGGCCGGTATCATTGTCAGTATTGTTGTGACAGCTGGGACCAAAGGGAATTGTGGGTCTACTACTTTGTTCAATGCGCGCAGATCAATTATGAAACGATATGGTACTTCATTGCCTCCTTTCTTGTAAACTGGAAGAATCGGGCTGTAGCACGTGCTACCTGCAATTTCTTCAACCACCCCCAATCTCACCAGGTCAGTAACAATACTCTTTAATCCCTTCTCACCTTCAACAGAAATTTTATACTGGGGAATTCGTGGTAATGTAACACCTTCTTTCAAAGTTATTTTTGCTGGCTCTATTTTCAAGCATCCTACATCGTTATCATGCATTGCCCACAGACAGGTTGGTACTCTACTTAGCTCTTCTGGTAACGCTTTTGACATAAATTCCGTCACTGGTGCATCGTGAGGCCAAATCGTGAGGAACACCCCATCTGCCGTACAATGTATAACTGCCCCCAATTTTCTCAACAAGTTTAATCCTAGCAAGATCTCCCCACAATTTTCTGTCAGAAGAAATGGACACTGCTCCGTAAATGGTCCTATTGTAATTGGGACAGCTTCGGACACGGGGTTAATTACTGGTGTACCTGCGAACCCTACAGAAACACTCTTTTTCCCCGACAGTGGGATCTCCGGAACCAAGTGGTGGTCTATCGAACACTTTTGTGCCCCTGTATCTACAAGGAAACGGTGCTCCTTATTCCCGACTCTCATTTCTACGTAGGGTCCTCTCTGATTCACGGGAAAAGACATTGGTTCCGACCCCTGCCGTGGGCTGTCCTATTGCGAAAATAACACATTGTCCGACGTGTAGTCACCGCTGCTGCTATAATACGTGTTTGGCTGTGTATCAAAAATATTCCCATTTCCCCCTCGCTGTCCGCCACTCTGATCATTTCTCTGTTGGCCCTGCCTGCCCTGATTTTGGTTCGGAACACTTTGGTTCAATACCTGGTTCTGTTCAGCTTGGTTTTGACCATAGGATTGGTTTTGATTACCTCCATTGGTATATCCCTGCTGCTGCTGCATGCTATTTCTGCTTGGGCCATTTGACCCCTGATGTCCTCTATGAGGCCTTCTCTGGCCAAACCCACCTCTATTCTGTAGGTGCGGGCATTGCGCTCGCCAGTGTCCTTCCTCTTTACAGTACGCACATTGATTTAATCCCAATGACACCCTGTGCATATTATTCAAATTTCCTCTGCCTTGCGCGTTTCCTCTACCTCTATTGTATCCAATTACCTGCCGCTTCTTTTCTCATCTCCAATGGGTACCCATTACACATCTCACTTACTTCCTTTACTGACGTTTTCTTATTTGACATCCATCTCATGGTTTCCCCCACCCATGCCTGTAATCTTTGTTTGTCACCTGTGTCCCGGTGCCGGCGAATGCTTTGCACCACCTGGAAAAACTGTCGGCCACAATTTTTGCATGTACAACCTCGACGCCTCCTTCCTACCTTTCTTAATACACTCCTGACTATATTCAGGTGTAGCAAACATTTCAGCATATCTATCTTCCATTTCATTTTTCAGTTCAATGAGTTTGTACACATTTTTTCTTACATCCTCATCTCTTTGCTCACTGCGTGCTAACTTATTCAAATCTAACAATCGTTGTGGCGGTAAATTCCCAAGTATCTTTTTCCATTCTCCCACCAAAAATTCCCCCATGGATTCCAACACTACCTGTCTCTCGTTGCTTCCTCGGTACCCATATAATGAGGCTATGCTGCCGTCCCATCATGTCCTTCTATGTACTTTTCTGCCTCTCACTGTAATTCAACCTTTCTTTCTTTGCTGATCGCGCTGCGAGTTACCCGTCCGAATCCTGTTCCTTCAGCCCTGCCTCTCGCCTCCCAGGTCTCAATTTCGACTTCGGGAGGGGCGGATGGTGCTGAATCTGTCTCTGGAGCAGGAGGTGCGGATGGGACAAGTGACACAGGTGGCATCTGTGAAGGGCCTTGTCTGGGTGCTGGGAAATTGCGCGTCTGTGGTCTGCGCTTGTGGGAGGGCTTGAGCTGTGGGTGGGGCGTGGGTTAATGCTTGCGTGAGGGGAAGTGCTTGGGCTGCGGGAGGGGGTATGAGAGCTACTGGTTGGGCCTGCGCAGTCACTACTGGCGTGTTTGGTTCCGATCCTGGTTTTGGGCCTCGACCCGTATGGGTTAACAAATGTTCCGTTAATTCGTCTGCTATGTGTAGTTCCCGCTGCAGGTATATTCCTTCTATGTTCATTTGCTCACGTCTCCCTTCCCGTCTTAGACTTGCCGTCCACTCCTCCTCCTCCTTTTCTTCTGCTACCTCAAGCTTCGATTTGTGCCTACGCGCATGCTTCTCTCTACTCCTAAGTCGGAGCATTGCTTCCCTCCTCCAATCTTTGATAGTCTCAAAAGCTGCGGGTCGCGCTTTTTCCCTTTCTAAGTTATCTATCCTCGCAATCGCAAAGCTACCATTAATCGGCCACTGATGGTCCTGTTGCTTTCTAGTTTGCCTATGCCAAATTTCACAAAATATTATCGCACCCACACCATATTTTGCATACATATCATAAGCCGGCGTTCCCCCAGGCGGTGCACTTTGGCCATTTTCCAAGGACTGTCTACCGCAGCGGAAAAGCCCCGCTAAAGTGGACAGTACTCCAGGCATGTTTTTAACCTTCCCCTTGGTTAACCAACCTTACTCTGGATGTTTGAATTTGCAAAATCAGCACTCTACCAATAATCAGGTTTCGTTTGAATCGGGGGAATGACTCACCTGATAAAACAAGTCGCCTGTGTCCTGACGCAACCTCTCCCAACGTCGTGTCTGCGCTTCTCTGGCTTCTGCTTCGCTTCGGGACCCTCGCCTCCTTTGCCCTCTGGCCCGGTAAGTCGATCAGGGATCAGATGTGTGCAGATCTGCGGAAGGAATCTCTCCTCACTTCTACAGGGCGCCCCGTACACCTCTTGATCCCGGTTCGATCGTCCTGTCCTCGCCGTTCTCCGCCTCTACTCCGTTGCAATGTCTACGAAGAGGCAAATGGGGGAGGGTCCCTATTCGGGCGCCATCTTGAAAGGGGCCCTTAGGGGTCCCTCACGATATGGAAACAAGACAATAACCATACAGGAAAAGAATGCACCAGACACGAGGTTCAAATTCCCAATGCTAGGGTTTATTGCAAGCAAAATAGTCCCAATTGGCCAATCTGTGGTCTCACGCCCCGCAATGTGTATTCTCTAGACCTCGAGGGACGCAAGAGAGCGAATTACGTACATCAGTTACATATATACAAAATGCATATCATACAATCAGCTATGCCATGTTTAACACCCCCCTTTTATTGAGTTTCTTTGAACTCAGGATGATGATGGACATTTCCGACGAGTATGACAATTATGACACTTTCGATGACTATTCTAGTAACAATGTGCAATTTAGAAAGTGCGGAGGCATCTTCTAGTTGTTGAACAGAACAAGGTGCTTCTGTTCTTGGAAGCAAGCTTCACACGGGGGAAGAGTCACATTCCAAGCTTTGCTATCTATGAGGTGCTATTCGTGTCCTGGGAGCCGACATGCTCTAAAGGGTTTTGTGAAGGGGGGCCGTAAGAAGAGCATAATTCAAGCCTTTAGCTGCTTTATTCTAACATATTCTACCATAGTACGAGACTGGCTGGCAGCTGTAGAATGATTAAATGCCCTGCAGCTCTCCCTCAAGGCTACAGAGAGGGAGCGTGGGCATTCCTTTCTGGGCTGCTCATGAGGAGTTTCAACGAACTCCTCAGTCCCGCGGCCTTGCCCTTTCATATTCAGACAACAATGTTAACAGATGAGCAGAGTAAGCAGAATTTCGCAAGAATTGCAAGCTGCAAAGCAGTTTAGAAAGAAAGCAATGAGCAATGGTTAACAAGCAAAATGGCGATTCTTGCTACGTTTAAAATGGCCGCTTGTTGGTCAAGCATAGCAGTCTGTATTTCTATAATTCTGTGCATAAGATGGTTGGCCTTCGGCCATCAAAATACGTCTATCATCCAAATGAAGGGTATTCATTTTTCCAGATTGACAAATCAAAGGGGGAATCACATATATCAGAAGTAATGGTATTGATGTTCTGATCCTTATGCGTTCTATTCCCATGCTGACCATAGGGTTTTTTACTACTAACACTTTGGTTGCTTTTGGAAAGGGGAGCCTTACTCTGACAGCACACCATTAGGTATTCTGTCATTATAGAAGTCTCACCCTGCGAAGAAGAGGAGTACCGCATCTCTCCTAACAGAGCCACCCTATTCAGTTGGTAGCCTTCTCCTCTCTGGTGATTCACCCGGCTAATACCACCCCCAGTGTTAGGATCAGGAAGTGCCTGCCTTTCCCTGGCCACTTGGAACAAGACTTTAGGCAGGGATTCGCTGAGGACTCCTCAGGATTCATCACGGAGGTCGCCAAGGAACCAGTGTATTGAAGACAGTGCTGACATGACAATGGCCATCTAACATCAGGATGATGATTACTGAGTCCTTTTGATGTAGACAGAAAGAGGAAGGGGATTTATTTAGAGTAGGCTAGAAAAGAGGTTCAGAGCCTCGTGGGTTTTGCAATGGCTCCCAAAATGTCCTCTCCCATCCTGACTTCCTGCAGACAAGCCACTATGGGTATCGCAGCACTCAAAGGAAACCACAGCCTCTATTGGACCCCTGCAATATTCTTGTTGTGGACCAATTTAATATAACATTTTGAATATATAATGGAAGGAAACCCTCTCCTTAGTTGATTAATGTTTGGACTTGAAGACAAGAAGGATTCACTTGGAAATCTGTTGAGGATACAGTCTATATACAACTACACATACATGACATTCAAAGCATAATTGTACTATCCTGTGGGGATTTTAGTTAGTGCCCAAACACCATATGTGTTATACAACACAAACAATCACGATGAAGAATAAAGTTGTCAGAAACGAATCACTGTAATTACAACTTTCAGAATGTGTTTATACAAAAAATTAAATCACATCAATTTACATCAGTAAAGTTGTACTCCTTTTCTAGAGTGACACCTGTATCCAACTAAGCAGCCAAAGGTGGGTAATAATCCCAAGAGATATTGTTGCTTCTAAGAATATGAGCAAATGTCTGCTTAGAATATCCATATGCCAATGATGTTTTCCCTAATTTCTTTTTCATACTTCATTCCCCTTGGGCATTATCAGAACCTCAAGAGGCAGATGTGTATCATATGAAAGGAAACGATCTCTGACAGAGTTTTACAAAAAAATATCATAGGAGTGATGTAATCAATCATTGAACTGTGTGCCGAGCTGATGCACTCTATTTCAAAGTCCTCTTCCATAGAGATAATACAGAGACTTCAAGCAAGAGGCAAGCTCTTAACCACCTGAGGACCTATGAGGGATGACCAGCTGTCTAGACAAGGCCTACTGCAGCTGAGACACTCATACCCAACACCCTGCTCACTGGAGGTGACAGAAACCTGCAAGTGCTCTATACAAATCATTCTGGTTGGAAAGGACAGAATAAAGGACTCTTTATGCTCCTGAGACCCTGTACTGGGTGCTACAGCAACCACCAAACCAACGATGCAACCCCTGGATCTCCCTGCATCAATGAACCACCTTGACAGTGGTTTTGGGCACCTTCAATGCCACCCAAGCTCCTGCAAGGTAACCACCAGAGACATCCTCACCCTCGGCTGCCTCTGCATCCTCGAGATTTGCTCGATGCCGAAGCTACGCTGGCTAGGCATCTGAGACCCACTGAGTCTTCTAGCATTCCTACCTTAACACTGCTGCTGAGTCATCAGCATTTGTTTCGAACTCCAAGACACCAGCTGCCATTCCCAGTGTCTTCAACCTGCAAGCTGTCACTACTGCAGAACAGTACAGGTTGTTGGAACTTTTAGGGGCCAGGAATGAAACACGGACACAGTGAGCTCATAGTTTTGGCTATAAACTTCCATTCAAAATAAAAGGGGGTTGGAAAAGGCCTCACTATCTCTACTGTAGGAGGTATTTCCCCTACATCAGCCAAAACTAAAGGTCTGTCCGGTGTCAAGTTGTCCAAAGCAAAATGTCCTGTGTCTGTAATCCTATCCTTATGCTCACATTCCACAAAACAACTCTAATATGTGAAGGAAAGTAGTATGGTCCCGGGTACCTTGTGCTCTTTGGTTGCAAAAAGATGGATATCTACTACAGCAGTTGGATTTTAAACCCAATATGGTTTTGTTGTTGTAAAGAAGACATATGGAATTAATGAGTCAGCTGACAAGTGTTTCAACCTCTAGGGTCATTCTCAAGGCTGTCATTAAACACACATGTAACATAGTGATAATTGTGACAAATGAGTGAGTGTGACACAAGTTGATTAAAAGCATGCATGTGTTACAGGAAACAGAGCAGGGGGCGGCCCTGGTTTATATAACAGGTATTGTATGTCAATCATGCAGTGATTTAACACATATTGCACAAGTAGAACCAACAAAAAGAATAGTTATCCATGTTTAGAAAATACAAAGCATCCAATTTTCACAGGTAGTTGCCGGAGAGAAAATGGGAGAGAAAGGGAAGGAGAGAGAAGATAGCTTGGGTTAGTGTCTGGAGTTTGATTAGGCATGTTTGCCAGCATAAAACTACTATTAGCACAATCCTTTTGTGCTGTCCTTACCTAATGTGATTGTTGCGTGATGCCCTCTATAGGTCATGGGTTGGTAAGTTTTCCTGGTTAATCTAAAGCAAACATTATATGACGCCCTTTTGATCCTGGGCTAGTGGTTGTCCTGGTTAGGCTGGGGACAGAGAAATGGAAAGGAATGGTTAGGCCAAGATAACTGGGCCATGGCTGTGATGTGAGATGACGGGCCCTTGTGTGCAAGCACTGCGAGTGTGGGTGATGATTGCCTTATGTGTTATAGTGCCATTGCCGGTGCAGCGGTTTGTCTGGTACGGAGCCTTTGCCTTTCTGTGATCGGGGTACCATCCATGTGGGGATCCAAGGTGGGGAGCCCCGGTCTATGGCATTGTTGGCACCAGTGGAGAAGGCCTTTGTCTTTCCGTGATCGTGATGCCATGCATGTGGGGATCCAAGGTAGGGAGCCCCCGTCTTACGGTTGTTGGCACCAGTGAAGAGCCTGCTTGCGGTTTGGATTTTCCTTGCCTAGTGGCATGATGGGTGGATCCCAAGGTGCAGTGGGAGATGGGGGGTGAGGCCAGGAGCATCATCCGCTGTGACAAATGTGCTGCCATGTGTCAAAACAGGGAGTTGTGTAGCGAGAGACTGGACCGTGAAGTCACATGTATTTACCAGTTGCGAATATTCCGATTGCCTCAGGCATGTGGGTGTTCCAGCCTGCCAAGAGGGATATAATGTTGGGGTTCTGATTTTGCCGATCCACTAACAAATACTGGATGAGTAACCAATGAAGGAGAGGCAGGCAAGCTGGCAAACGATTTAGCAAAGGAAATAGACAAAAGACTAACAAGATCGCACTCGCTGAAACAATTGGAGCAGGGCAGCTCTCAGATCTAGTCATTAACCTATCTATGAAACAACTGTCACCACTAGAGAGACAAGTACTAAATAAGGGAAAGTCATTTTCACCGACCAGCTACAACAACTTCATAGATATACAAATTGATTAATGCAAATTCACACGAAGATTAAAATTGAAAAAATGATTTGCTATGAAACCAGCGATTTAAAATAAACAACAACTACAAAGGAGATTCCCAGTATTACCACACTTGGAGATCTACAGGACATACACCTACTGTCCTCAATGGATCAGGAAGGCACAACCAGTAAGCAGGAACTAATGGCTCACCTGGAAATAGAAGATGAGCCCATGAATGTACCAGAATTGAAACGCAAATAAAAATGTACACCTCAACACTTTTCAGAAAACTATATTGACACATTCCAGCAAGTGGTAACTCTGGACTTACACAAACATGAGGAAAGAGGAACAGAAAACAAGGACACAAGGGAAAACCTGAACAAGGAAGAATCTGAAGCACTACAAAGGCTCCAGAATGACGCTGGCCTCATGAACAAGGAATCAGACAAAGGAGGGAACACGGTTGTAATGTACAAAGTTGATTACATGCAAATGGTGAGCAACCATCCGAACATTTCAGGAGGGTATATCAAACTAAGCAACAACCCAAGCACATTTATACACAAAGAACACTCAGAAATGCTACAAAAATACCACTCGGATGAAGAATACCAGTACCACACAGTAACCCACCCAATAACACCAACCCTGTACTTCTTACTCAAGATTCACAAAGAATGAAATATCCCAGAGGGTAGACCCATCATGAGTGGAATTGGCAGACTAACAGAACCACTAGCATGTTACATCAACAATAAAATACAACGATTCGTACCAACCATACCATCCTATCTGAGGGACACAATGTACACCCTGCATAATGTGGAAAAAATAGCGTGGAAATCAGTTTTCTCCTCACAACTCCAGATGTTAAATCCATTTACACTCCCATTGAACACCGACTGGCAATAGAAAACATGGACTACTTTTTCTCTGGCAAATCGGCATCAGACCATGCCCAGTTAGAAATGACCAAGACATTTCTAGAAATTTCTCTACCCAAGAATGTGTTTATATTTAATGGTGAATATTACAGACAAACAAAGGGCATATCACTGGGAGTAAGGCATGCCCCTCACTGGCACATTGCTTTATGCATTTTTTCGAACCGGCGCATGCTCTGAGCAATATAGACTTCACACAGCAGATTCTGGAATGATAACGCTATATAGACAATATAATACTCATCTGGAAAGGCATGCGAGATCAACTGGAAGGATATGTACAATTTCTAAATAATAACAATTTCAGTATTGACCTAACTAGCCACATACGCGCAACACAACTGGAATTCCTAGACTTAACAATCACAGTCATTAACGACAAATTGCTCACCAAAACCTATCACAAACTAACAAAAGTAAACTCAGTGCTACATGCAACCAGCTGCCACAGAATATCGGTCATCAACAACATCTCAAAGGGGGAATACATCAGAGCTAGGCAGAACTGCAACACAAATGAAGCATTTGAACAGGAATGTGCACTTCTTGACCTAAGATTCAAAGAAAGACGCTACACTGCTAGTAATTTGAAACTTACAAAAGAGAAAACTGCAGCCTTGGAAAGACAGACCCTCCTTATACCAAAGACAAAGAAACAACGTGATGACAGAACTATTAGATTCCTAACAAGATACAACTCTAACATTTCTGAGATACAAAAGATTTTGAAGAAATATTGGTCACTACTACTCATGGACTATGATATCAGATCTGAACTCACGCCTTACCCCAGCCTTTCATTTAGCAGCGCTCCAGCGATGTGCAACAGTCTCAGTCCATCGTGTATGTCTTAGAAGCAGATTTCTGCAACAGACTGACTCAGCCAATCCAAACCAATTGGATTTACAAAATGTGTAACATGTTCCATGTGTGGGTATGTAGAAAAAACACAGATCGCTAAATTTAAGGGCTGCAAAGAGCTTATTATTAAGGAGCACATCAATAGTCACACCAAATATGTGATTTATGCTGTCGTTTGCACATGTGACAAAATATATATTGGGAGCACTATCAGGGAACTCTGTATCAGGATAAGAGAACATCTGAACAGTATCCACTTACAAGACCAGAAGCTCCCACTGGTGAACCATTGGCAACAGAACCATCAGCTTGATGACAAAAGGAAGATACGCTTCATGGGACTGCAAACTGTGAAATGTGGAACAAGCGGTGGTAACAGAGGGCGCAAGCTGAGACAACAGGAATCCAGGATGATCTGCATATTCAGATGCGTAATGAAAGGACTGAACACGGATCATGATTTCAATGTATTGTCATACTCCCATTGGAGTACAATCAACCTATACTCCACAATATCCCTATCAACACATCATGGGAAATACCCCCCAGCAACGCCCCCTCAATAAAACCACCCATGATCTGACCTTACACCTATATCAAGCAAATAAACAAACACAAAACCTTCCCCTCAACCCCTTAGGTGGACAACAACGCCCCCCACAAACAACCCCTCTGCTGCCCTTGCCTCACAATTAATTCTATACAATTCTTATACATGAGACACCGCAAACATGGGACCATATTATTGATGTGCATACACATGCTAGTTTTATAAGTAGGTCAACCTTTTTCCCTCAATAGGCAATTTAGAGGCCGATTCATGGAATTAATGTGCGCTGATCAGCGCAAGCGTGCGAAAGCGTGCGAATTGCAGTGCCAGTGCATAAATCGCAGCGAAACCCGCACACATTGATTTATGGAAGTCCGTGCGCGTGTAAACCCCAGGATGTGCGCCAAAATTCTGCGTGGCGCACGCTGGCGCACACGTCTCCAAACAGCGTGCGCTACGCGCACAGCGAAATCGCACATAGCGTGGTGCACACAACAAAAGTAGGAGGAACAGGGGGCGTGACGCGCGGAATGGAGAAAAACTCGTGCAGTGGTCGTGGGATACCGCAGGAGGAGGAGGATAGTCAGGCCCAGAATGTTTACACCCAGAACCAGCCTTTTTGGGATGCCTGATGACCACGTGTATGGGAGGTACAGGTTTCCACCTCACATAATACTCGACCTGGTGAGTGAGTGGGAGGATGACCTCACATCACCCACCCTGTAGTCCCAAGCACTCAGCCCCCTGCATAAGGTCCTCAATGTACTACACTTCTTGGCCACTGGATCATTTCAGCGAACAACTGCTAAAGTGGGGGGGTGTCACAGGCCACGCAGTCACGCTGCCTACACCAGGTCTTGGCCAACATGACTGCACGCCCATCAGTCCGCAGGCACATATACCTGCCCAGAACACCTGCAGAAAGGCAGGCTGTCATCCAGGATTTTTACAGGGTGGCACACTTCCCCAAAGTGCTAGGTGCCATTGACTGCACCCATGTGGCTCTACGTCCCACCAGGGCATCAGAGCACATCTATAGAAACCGCAAACACTGTCATTCCATCAACGTCCAGGTAGTATGTGATGCCAAGGGAATCATCACCTCAGTATATGCCAACTATCCAGGGTCCACCCACGACAGTTTCATTTACAGAATGTCAACCCTATACTGGGACCTAGAAGCTGGGCGTTATAGCGATACATGGCTGCTCGGTGAGTATAAATGCCACAGCACATGCATGCATGTCAGATACTGAGCAATGTCACAACCCCACTAATGATACCCATCACCACCTCCCCAGGGGACAGTGCCTACCCTCTTAGCACCCACATGATGACGCCAATTCGGAACCCCACCACGCCACCCGAGGTAAAATACAACACAGCCCACATTGCAACCAGGGGCATAGTGGAGCGCACATTCGGAGTGCTCAAGTCACGCTTTCGCTCCCTTGACCGTTCTGCCGGGCAGCTGTTATACGCTCCCCCAGTAGTGTGCAGGATCATAGTGGCAGCATGTGTCCTGCACAATGTTGCAACACTACGGGGCCTGCCCGTGGACATGGTGGTGCCCCCACATCCCCAACCACATGCACGCCTGCTGCGCATGGGAGGGGAAAGGGCACGGGGTGAGGCAGCCCGTACGCAGCTGGTGGCTAATTACTTCACCTAAAATCACACCCCTGTGGAGTGCACACAGCCCTGGCACATACCATCTGACAATCAATGATGATGACATAAGGGACAGCCAACTGTCACAACCATACCACCCTGAGATCACCTGGAAGTGTTACATTGTGTGCATCCCTACCTACACAAACACCACCAATGCTGTGTCATCAAAAGTCACACTTCTATGCTGCTAAAATCATTACCCACTTGCAAAATACAACATGACAACAGTGCCATGTCACCCAACCCCTCCCCAGCAGTGCCACCCAACACACCATGGCATGTCATGCTATGTGAGAGCAAACAAAGCAATCCCCAAAACCTGACACAAGAGTCAAAGTACAGTGTCCCTAATGGAAACTGCCCACACACAATATGCTCCCAGTAATGTAGAACTAACAACACACATGACCAAATGCTTACCAACAATACAATGCAGCTACACAACCTCAAACATAGCATAAACATTACAGTACTAAGTTAAAGTAGTGGTAGTCTTACAACCTGATCATGCCAGCACATCGGCCACTTCCAACTGTACAGTGCTGCTGCCACGCAAATGTCTAAGTGCACTGCTTACAACATGAACTCCATCTCCAAAGTAGACGGCCTTGTGAAGACATGAGGAATTAATCTGCAAATTAGTCAAAAGACATGGATGCACAAGCACACAGCAATACACCATGCAGTGTAAAATTCAACAACAATATCCACTAAGAATGTATACACAGTATTGACTACAGACTGCCCACACAGCTCATGGGAGTCCAACGTCACCGTGTAAGTCACTGTCACTTGGGCACACCCTTTGCAAGCCCATGGAAACGGGAAGCAGGAGGGGTGTGTGTCTCACAAACCCAAGCATCTAACCCAAACTCAGGACAAGCCTGCATGTGCCAAGCCGGAATACAGTGGATGCCCACGGGAGCCACACAAGGCAACACACTGTAAAAAAAAATCAAAAATCAAAAATCAAAAATCAAAAATGGCCATGTGGGGGCCGGGGTGGGGGGGAGGCCACCCAGGAGGTCCGAGGACAGGGTGCGCACCAACACCCACCTGTGTGGATGTTGGGAAAAAAAAACCTCCATGGGCTCATGGCCTGCACGGCTATACCAATGTGGGAGAACTGCTGCTGTCGCTCTCATCACCCTCTGCTGCTACCACAGGAGGTGGTGCTGCCACATGAGGTGGTGGTGCTATGGGAGGCAGCCCACGCAAAGCCCTGGTATGGTCCTCCATGGCAGCAAGCATGCGGGTGTGGAAGGTCTCGTTCTGGAGGATTATAGTGCGGAGATCCCCATGCAGCACCTGACGTGAGGCCCGGATCTCCTCCCGAGTTGCCTGCATCTCAGCTGAGAGCGAACATGTGAGCCGCTCCAGCTGCTGTTCTGTCCTCAAGTTAGTGGAAGCCTCAAGGTCAACAAGAGTCTCCCTGAGGTGATGGAGTTCTACCCTCAGGGCTTCCCTGTGGCCCTGGGACTCTATTGATATCGATTGGCGTAGAGTCTCCAGTGCCGCCCGTCTCTCCCTGTTGGACGCCAACATGTCCTCCCTGTGTGATTGGCAAATGGAGTCTGTTGCCTGCTGTAGTTGCTCCATCTGCCTTTCAGGGGGGACAATGGAAGTGGCCACCCTCTCATTGCTTGAGCCATCATCTCAACTGATGCTGCCTGTTGGGTTGCCATACTGTACATGGATTGTTCCCATGCGGTATTGCCTGGTGGCGTACGGCCACCTCGTCGGCGGGCACCACACCTGTTTGGGGCAAGGCAATCTGCGCCTTGCTGTGCCGGCACTGCCTGAGGCTGCAGGACTGCATTCCCCCTCTGATCTGCTGGACCAGGAACAGGATCAGATGTTGTAGAGTGTGACCCTGCAACCTTAACCGCCAAAGGCGGACTTACCAACACTGACATCCCCATAGAGGGTTCTACCTCTGGTACAGGTGGGTTGGACAGAACAGAATCCCTGCCAGAAATACTTACCTGCGACGCCACATAGGTCTCATCATCCGAATCAGCACCTGAATAGAGGTCTGGGGTGGTGCACCCAGAGGCACCCCTCGACAGAAAGTTCTGCAGCAAGATTGGGTTCTCACCCACCACCACACCACGTCCCCCACTGGTGCCCGGTCGTGCCTGAGATTCCTCCTGGGTCTGCACCATCTCCTCAACCTCAACAGCATCAAGTGCGTCATCCCCTGCAAAAACATGAAAGACAAAAAATTGAAACAGGCATTAGCACCATAGCACACAAATAGGCCTGACAAGCTACAGATCCAGTACATGATTTACACATGTTCCACATGACTATAACCCTCCCATGCATGCACTATCACTGATTTGGAAGGGGGGGGGCAAAAGGCAGACACTGATGACACCAAGATGGAAGAGCAACATCTTTGCTGCATGCTGGGTAGCACTGCCATCACACATTGGCCTGTGAGTGGCATGTTCAATACACATACATGACACATGCCATCACACAGATGGCATGTACCATAGCCATGGTACATTCCACAAGTACATCCAAATGTCAGTGAATGAATACTGTCAGCCATCCATGTGAGATGGACATGATGAGATGAAAAATGCTACATAGTGTGACAAAATAGGAATGTGCCACACACTGCAACACATCCAGTGTACAAAAATACAGTGATTGCAGGCCGATGTACACATCAATGGTTGTGCACTTCAACATGACAGGAAACAACTATCATGTTCCACATTCAAACAGGCCCCAAAAATTCCTGTGATCAGGCCAATACTCAATTAGCCTGAATGGTCAAATCATTCATCTAACAAGGTAACACATGTGGGCCAATGTGGGGTTCATCAATGACAGAAGCATGTCCCAAATGTGACAATAGGGCTGAGGAATGCGTAGCAAAAGTGGGAGAATTGAAACAATCAGCCTGAACGAACACAGAAAAATACAAACAATGTTGTTGCAAGATGCCACTTCAAGGGCAACTGCCGTAATGTTGAGCCAAATTACTAATGTGGGCAGAAGGGATACTGTCACACCCAAATCCAAGGCCGCTAAATGTTTTGGATGAAGCACATGGGTGACCCATACCACTCAGGCACACACACCCTCGCCTATCACTCAATCAGAACCCGTCACCCAAACAACATACACATGCATTACACACACATGCATGGGCACTCACCGGACAATGCATCATAATCAGGTAGTCCTCCCACACCTTGGATCTGTTCCTCTGTGACGAAGGCCCCAGCAACAGACTCATGTTCAGTGAGTTTGTTGTCCTCTCGTGGAGACCCACCGCCAGTCACCAGAGTAGAAGCATGATTTGAGGCCAGCTTGTTCTTTGCTCTGCGTTTCAGGTCATTCCACCGCTTGTAGCAATCATCAGCTGTGCGCCTCACAAATCCAAGGGCACTTATGCGGTTGGCGATGGTCTGCCAGTGTGCCTTACGTTGACCAGGTGTGGTCTTGCACCCTGCAGTCACCAGCATTTCGTGGCTATGTGCCGACACATAGTCCACAAGTGCATCAAGTTCCGGATCATTAAAGCAAGGCTTCCTTGAGGTACCGGAGGGTGTAGCCGTGTCTGGGGTCTCAGCCTGTCGTGCCAGAGCACCCTTCTTCCTCTTCTTAAAAGGTGGAGCAAAGCCAGAGTGGCTTACGCCACTCTGGTCAGTAGGGGCAGAAGCGCCGGTGGACTGGGTACTAGGAGTGTGCGAATGCACAATGACCATAGGTCTTGATGCAGGCATTGGTTGCAGGGTAATGTTGGCAGGAGGAACGTCAGTTTGATGGACTGGGACTGACACTGTCCTGGCTAGGAGAGTCAGAGCTGGGGTGGATGGAGCTGCAGCTTCCCCTGCAGCCTCCCCACCCTGCATACTTGGGGCAGCAGATGACATAGCTGCCCCAGATCCATGTGGATTGGTGACAACAACTTGCCCCACCACACGTGGCCTAGACTTGCTGACCTGAAAGTCAGCCATGGAGTCATCCTGTGCAAGGTCAGGTGCCACAATGGGCTGGTGCAACAGGGGCTGAGCTTGGATGGTGTCGGCCATGTTTCCCTCAACCATGGGGGGCATGGGTGTCCCTGATTGGTCTTCCACACATGGGGGTATAGGGGCACCCTGCAAATCCCGGCCACGTCCCCTACCGCGCCCCCCATGCCCACCTTTTGAGGGTCAGCCACCTTTGCCTCCCTTACTGCTTGGTCGCCTCCCAGCCATGGCACTGATGTTGTTGTGCGTATGGGAGTTGCAGTAAACTATTGTCCTGGGCAATTAGGGGTCAAAGGGGTAGGATACTAGATGGAATTCGTACCTTAGTGCTCTAACAAGGCTGTCTGTGACCCCTGGGGGAAGAACGGGTCACGCAACGCACAGGCAGCCGAAAATCAAAAATTAACGTGCACGCAACCCCTCGTAGACCACGTGCGTGAAAAAATGAACCCGCACTACGCTGTGGCTCCCAGAAACACAAAAATAAGCGTACGCGTAATGCACGCAGCCTACAATGACTTCTGAAGGGGAACGCGACACACGGGGCAAGCACAGTTGCTAAGTACGTGCGGAACTCACCGTCTGCCTGGAAAAAGAATGTGAAAAATACGCGCAACATCCCCGCCAAAAGAAGAATTGTACACTGTCTGAGGAGACAGGACAAAAGGAGATGTGAACTCTGTTAGAGGAAACAGGCCCAACAAAAATTCAGAAAAGAGCTGTCAGAGGTAACAGGGAGTACGAATTAGAAACGCTGTGAAGTAATCGTGTGTGAACCGACAAGAAGTACACATTTCACCCACTCGCTCTCCACGAAAAGCACGTACAAGGAAATGCCGTCCTACACATAGCTTTTAAACCGGCCCACACGTACACGTCAGATACGCGTGTACGCGGGCGCTTTGCTGCAATTACACGCGATGACACTCGGACGTGCAGTTTTTCCACGTGTGCTCTGTCATCACGTGCTATGAGGGAAACGCCCGCGTGCGTAATGTAACTTACGCGCTAAGAGCCTTTGGTCCAATGGAATCGCGTGCATGTGCTGACGCACTTACGCGCTAATGCCCTTTCCTCGAATTACACGCTGACGTGCAATTTTTTCACGTGCAAATCACTCCGTATCAAGCTGGCCACGTGAAAACACACAGAAGACCACGCTCCTGCCCATAAGGCTGAATTACTGCCCCCCAGAGCCCCGAGCACGCTCCGATCTGCTATCTGCTGCTGCCTGACTGCCTGCTGCCCACGTGCCCTGCCATTTGCTGCCTGCACGTCAGCCAGGGGTGTAGTTGCTGTGACCACCCCTGCTGGAACCGAACACTCCCGACTGGGATTCCATCGCTCCACAGCCCAGCCCCAGGACCCAGTTGCCCACCCACTCCTGCCTCTGGGGTTGCCATGTCAGGCACAACACCATCTGGCAGCACTGGCAACCCCCAGCCAGAGAGGCAGAGGGCCACCAGCTTCACTGCCACCGAAGTTGGTGTCCTGGTGGAGCAAGTCCTGGGGCAGTATGATGCCCTCTATGGAAGTTTGCGCGCCGACAATGAAGGACGGACCAGGATCTGGATGGACATCGTGACTGCCATCAACGCGGAGGGGGTGGCAGTCCGCGACTTACATCATGTCAAGAAGCAATGGGAGGACTTCAGGTCCAGGACCCTCAACAAGGCCCGGCACCTCGCTAAAGCAGCGGATGCCAAGGGGCGCCGGGGCCAGCTGTCGAACCATCAAATGAGGGTCCTGGAATGCATATGCCCAGCGCTCTACGTCCAGATCCTTGAGAGACAGACCCGTCTGGAGTCGAGTGGTAAGTGCACATGCATGGTGCTAGTACGCTGTGTGTGTTGTGGTGTGCCAGTAGTGTGCCGGTTGCACATGTGTTTATGTAGGGGCATGTATGGATGTGTATGAACATGGGCGTGAGGCAGCCACATGTGAGTCCTCTCAGTTGTGAGACACATTGATGGTGTATGTGTTGGTAAGCATGCTGGGCAAATGCATGTGTGGGAGCACACATGTTTGAATTTCTGTGTATGTACATTGGCATGGTTGTGGCATGAATGGTGGTTCATAATGCATGTATCTGCACTGTGTACATGTATGTGTATCTGACAAGTGTGCAAATGTGATGCAACAAGGATGCACGTGCCACTGATATGTAGAAGGATGAATGGCAGATGTGACATGTATGGCGATCTCATCACTGCAAAAGTTGGAGGAGATGTAGACATGTATGTAAGTGTGGTGGCGTGTGTGCATGTCTAGTGCACTCCTTGTGTTTCATGTGATGTTAGGCTCATCTTTGCCTATTCATGCTGTTGTATGTGTATGGATGGTGCTGCCTGGTGCAATGTTGCTGTTGAAATGTTCATGTGTGTGAGTCAAAATGACATGTGTGTCATGGAGTGTGATGCCGTGTCTGTAGTTAAACAATTCCAGTCATGTGCAACTGTCATGTGTGTATCAGTCCATTGTACAGTGCCCTGATGCCTGTGTTTTATCTCTCCCTGTCTGCAGCGTCAACTGAAGAAGAGGGCGGAGAGGGTGCTGTGGAGCACAGCGGCAGGGATCATCCCTCCAGCCGGAGACGCAAGGCCCGGCTCCCCTCCCAGGTTGTCATCTTGTCGGGAGTGAGGAGTCCGGTGCCGCGTCCCAGGCCGCAGCTGCCGAGGGAAGGTCCAAGAGGCGGAGGTCGGAGTTGGACTCCTCGGCAGCAGAAGGGAAAGCTGAGACCCCACAGGGTCCGACGGAGGAAGATGGCACGGAGTCATCCAGGTTGGTGGGGGGTTTGGTGGAGGAGGAGGCCATGAAAGGGACAGAGACGGGGTCTGGAGGTGGGGATTCCACTGGTGCCAGTGGTGCAATGCAGGGGCAGGGACAGGAGGCAGCACAGGCCACCGCGGAGGTGCCTGTGTGTAATGCTGTTCCCGATCCTGTGACTACATCATCCCGCACCAGCAGGGATGCCTACGTCCAGACCCGTTTTCAGGGAGGGGATCCGCTTACAACAACTGGCCTTCCTCTCCCTGCGGACGTGGCTCTCTGGGACCGGGTAGAGCCTGTCCTGGGTGGGGTGGCGTTGCGTCAACGGGCCATGCGAGCTGACCTGCAGTCTTTCTATGAGGAGACTGCACGTCTTCTCGGATGGCTTGTTGACCGCGTAGACCTACTGGGACAGCTCACCAGGGCCGGATTCCTCCGTTTTCTGGACCTTGTTCCGACCCCCTCCTCAACTGAACCCCCTATGCCCCAGTCGTCCTCCTTGCCATCTTCCCACCCATGTATCACCTGGGTACCCTGTGGAGCTGCCTCTGACCCTGTGGCCAGGCTGGTGGAGGACACATCCCTGCCACAGTCGGGAGTCGGACGTCCAGCAGGGGTGGCCACCTCAACAACTGCACCACAGCTGGAGGAGGATGTGCAGGCAGCAAGAGCCAGGGCACAGGCAGAGGCACAGCAGCAGCAGCAACAAGGTGGGAGCCATCATGGCTCAGGGCCTTCGACATCGGAGGGGCAGGCATCGGCCAAAGGGCAGGAGGACCCAGGACTGGAAGTGTCTTCCATGTGGCAGCGGTTAGGCCATGCCAAGATGCGGAGCGGCAGCGGGCAGAAGAGGCACAGCTCACAATGGTCAGGGCGGAGAACTCCATGCGGAGGGCCCTGAGGCGGGCCGAGTGCCTCGAGGCGATTCGCAGGGAGTTGGAGGAGAACATGTCGTCGTCCCTGTGAACCCTCGGGGCCATGGAAGAGGACCGCCTCCAGGACATTGAGCAGGAGTTTGATGATGCCCTGGCCTGGGATATCCAAAAGTGAGCCGTCGGACTAGCCCGCTGGCCTTGTAAATTGTTTTTAGAGTTAGGTTTCCTTTCGTTTTCCTTTTATTTGCGGTCAATGGACAATGCCACAAAAATTTGTATATAGTTCTATTTTTAGGTAGGTAGGTAGGTTTCAATGTTTTTGGTTGGGATCATGGACCCTTTACATCCTTGGACAATGGATTGTATATAGTTGGACTATGGATTGATTTCTCTTATTTTCTGTTCCATGAACATGAAGCAATGGAGATTTTTTTTACATTTCCTTTGGATTTGCGTTGTTGGAGGGTGACTTTGGACTGTTTTTCTTTTAAATTTTTTTGGATTGGTTATCATTTTCAGTCAATCATCTTTTTCACATGCTTTTCATTTCATGTTTCATATGTTGGTATGCTTTCATTTCATTTTTGATTCCATGTACATAATACATTTTAATTTTTTAGTTCCATGTGTGGGATTCGCTCATTGGGTTGATGTATGTGAAAATGTGCGTTTAAACAAGCAATGCCAACCAGTGTATGTGTGTGACGGACATGTGTTGATGTACATAGTTGAATTTTGGTTTGTGTCATGAGATCAGCATTTCACTAGTGGGGGTGGGGGTGCAAGGGGACATGAGTGGGACATAAGTGGGGCCCTGCTGGCAGGTGCCCTGCACTGCTGGGGGGTAGGGGTGCTGGGGGACATGAGTGGGGGCCTGCTGGCAGGTGCCCTGCACTGCTGGGGGGTGGGGGGGCAAGGGGACATGTGTGGGGGCCTGCTGGCAGGTGCCCTGCACTGCTGGGGGGTGGGGGTGCAAGGGGACATGAGTGGGACATGAGTGGGGACCTGCTGGCAGGTGCTCATCACTGCTGGGGGGTGGGGGTGCTGGGGGACATGAGTGGGGGCCTGCTGGCAGGTGCCCTGCACTGCTGGGAGGTGGGGGTGCAAGGGGACATGAGTGGGACATGAGTGAGGCCTGTTGGCAGGTGCCCATCACTGCTGGGGCGTGGGGGTGCTGGGGGACATGAGTGGGGGCCTGCTGGCAGGTGCCCTGCACTGCTGGGGGGTAGGGGTGCAGGGGGACATGCGTTGTTGATTAGAAGTGCAAGGTGACATGTGGCTTGGCTGGGGGGCATGCCCATGGTCGATGGGCTGCCTGCGGGACATGAGCAGGGGTGCAGGGTAGTCCCCTGTGGTGTGGGCTGCCTGCAGGGTCCATGGAGGGTGTAGAGGGAACACCTGGGAGGACTTACACTGCCAAATCACGTGTAGGACTCCCATGCACCCCCGAAATACACGTACCCTGCTGAAATGGCGTGTGAGACTTCCCGCGAACCCCGTAATACACGTACCCCGCTCGCATAGGGCCAATATTCCTGGGGAAGTCTCACACGCCATTTCAGCAGGGTACGTGTATAACTGAGGTTCGCGTGAAGTTTCACATGCGAAAGGGCCCTGTGCGAGCGGGGTACGTGTATTACGGGGTTCGCGGGAAGTCTCACACACCATTTCAGCAGGGTACGTGTATAACTGGGGTTCGCGTGAAGTTTCACACGCGAAAGGGCCCTGTGCGAGAGGGGTACGTGTATTACGGGGTTTGCGGGAAGTCTCACACGCCATTTCAGCAGGGTACGTGTATAACTGGGGTTCACATGAAGTTTCACACACGAAAGGGCCCTGTGCAAGCGGGGTACGTGTATTACGGGGTTCACGGGAAGTCTCACACGCCATTTCAACAGGGCACGTGTATTTAGGGGTGCAGGGGAGTCCTACACGTGATTTGGCAGTGTGGGTCCTCCCAGGTGTTCCCTCTACACCCTCCACGGACCCTGCAGGCAGCCCACACCACAGGGGACTACCCTGCACCCCTGGTCATGTCCCGCAGGCAGCCCATCCATCATGGGCATGCCCCCCAGCCAAGCCACATGTCACCTTGCACTACTGATCAACAACGCATGTCCCCCTGCACACCCACCCCTAGCAGTGATGGGCACCTGCCAGCAGGCCCCCACTCATGTCCCCCAGCACCCCCACCCCCCCAGCAGTGATGGGCACCTGCCAGCAGGCCCCCACTCATGTCTGACTCATGTCCCCTTGCACCCCCACCCCCCAGCAGTGCAGGGCACCTGCCAGCAGGCCCCCACTCATGTCCCACTCATGTCTCCTTGTACCCCCACCCCTCAGCAGTGATGGGCACCTGCCAGCAGGCACCCACTCATCGTCCCACTCATGTCCCCTTGCACACCCACCCCCCAGCAGTGCAGGGCACCTGCCAGCAGGCCCCCACTCATGTCCCACTCATGTCCCCTTGCACCCCCAGCAGTGCAGGGCACCTGCCAGCAGGCCCCCACTCATGTCCCCCAGCACCCCACCCCCCAGCAGTGCAGGGCACCTGCCAGCAGGCCCCCACTCATGTCCCACTCATGTCCCCTTGTACCCCCACCCCCAGCAGTACAGGGCACCTGCCAGCAGGCCCCCCACTCATGTCCCACTCATGTCCCCTTGCACCCCCACCCCCCAGCAGTGCAGGGCACCTGCCAGCAGGCCCCCACCCATTTCCCCCAGCATCCCCACCTCCCAGCAGTTCAGGGCACCTGCCAGCAGGCCCCCACTCATGTCCCACTCATGTCCCCTTGTACCCCCACCCCCAGCAGTACAGGGCACCTGCCAGCAGGCCCCCCACTCATGTCCCACTCATGTCCCCTTGCACCCCCACACCCCAGCAGTGCAGGGCACCTGCCAGCAGGCCCCCACTCATGTCCCACTCATGACCCCTTGCACCACCACCCCCCAGCAGTGCAGGGCACCTGCCAGCAGGCCCCCACTCATGTCCCCTTGCACCCCCACCCCCCAGCAGTGCAGGGCACCTGCCAGCAGGCCCCCACTCATGTCCCACTCATGTCCCCTTGCACCCCCACCCCCAGCAGTGAAATGCTGATCTCATGACACAAACCAAAATTCAACTATGTACATCAACACATGTCCGTCACACATGCACTGGTTGGCATTGCTTGTGTAAACGCACATTTTCACATGCATGAACCCAATGAGGGAATCCCACACATGGAACTAAAAAATGAAAATGTATTATGTACATGGAATCAAAAATGAAATGAAAGCATACCAAAATATGAAACATGAAATGAAAAGCATGTGAAAAAGATGATTGACTGAAAATGATAACCAATCCAAAAAAATTTGAAAGGAAAACAGTCCAAAGTCACCCTCCAACAACGCAAATCCCAAGGAAATGTAAAAAAAAAATCTCCATTGCTTCATGTTCATGATACAGAAAATAGGAGAAATCAATCCATAGTCCAACTATATACAATCCATTGTCCAAGGATGTAAAGGGTCCATGATCCCAACCAAAAACATTGAAACCTACCTACCTACCTAAAAATATAACTATATACAAATTTGTGTGGCATTGTCCATTGACCACAAATAAAAGGAAAACGAAAGGAAACCTAACTCTAAAAACTATTTACAAGGGCAGCAGGCTAGTCCGACGGCTCACTTTTGGATGTCACAGGCCAGGGCATCCTACAACCCCTGCTCAATGTCCTGGAGGCGGTCCTCTTCCATGACCCAGAGGGTTCGCAGGGACGACAACATGTTCTCCTCCAACTCCCTGCGAATTGCCACGAGGCACTTGGCCCGCCTCAGGGCCCTCCGCATGGAGTTCTCTGCCCTGACCATCGTGAGCCATGCCTCTTCTGCCCGCTGCTGCTCCGCATCTATGGTATGGCCTAACCGCTGCCACACGGAAGACACTTCCAGTCCTGGGTCCTCTGCCCTCTGGCCGATGCCTGCCCCTCCGATGTCGAAGGCCCCGAACCATGATGGCTCCCACCTAGAGCCTGCTCCTGCTGCTGCTGTCCATGTGCCGTGTCTCATGGTGCCTGCACATCCTCCATCAGCTGGTCTCCAGTTGTGGTGTCCACCCCTGCTGGGCTGCCGACTCCCGACTGTGGCAGGGATGTGAGCTCCACCAAGCTGGCTGTGTTGGTCGGGCCAGGTCCACAGGGGGCCCTGGTGGAATCTGGGCCGGAAGACGGTGTGGAGAACGACTGGCGCATAGTCTCCACAGAGGAGGAGAGATCCGCCAGAGTGCGCGACACATGTAGGGACCCACCAACCAGGACGGAGCCCATACGTTTGTGGGACCCCTCGTCCACAGGTAGTGGAGAGGCAGATGATATGGCACTCTCCCCTACCTGCGGACGGGCCTGGGACGGGGCCTCCCTGCTGGTGCATGGTGGTGAAGTCACAGGGTCAGGGACAGCGACATGCACAGACCCCTCTGCGGTGACCTGTGCTGCCTCCTGACCCTGGCCCTGGACTGCACCACTTCCACCAGTGGTACTACCCCCACCAGGCCCCATGTGCGGCTCAGTAGCGGGCTCCTCCTCCTCTGTGGACACCACCAACCTGGATGTCTCCACACCGTCTTCCGCCATTGGAACCCCCTGTGGGGGCTCACCCAGCCCTTCCGCCACATCCGTTGTGGCAGACGCAGCTTGGCTCCACAGTGCCGTCTCCGCCCTCTTCTTCACTTGACGCTGTGCAGAAGGAGACATAAAACACAAGCATCAGAGTACAGTACAAAATACCCTAGACAGGAAGCAATAACACATGAGTGGCACTGTCAAATGTCACTTCCAGCCTGTCATTCCACAACACATGGGTGAATGCACACAACACACATTCAGAAACAGTCCTGGCGCCTGCAATCAACATCAACATCCATGTAGAAGGGCCCCTGTAAACCAAGATGTTGCCTTCAAAGCCACATGCAGCCATGGTGATTCAAAGTCACACACACACTTCTCTGGCACACACACACACATGTGCACCATACATGTACATGACATCAGCACCCATTCCTCACCCCCCTTCATGTCCAGGAACAGAGACAGCCATGCTTTCATGTGTGCATTCCGCATAGAGCTCCCCATGTTGCATTAACACACATGCACCAACCATGTGGTTCACACATAACTGGTCTCACATGCATGACCATGATGTCCCTGCACACACACAACCATACATGGCCTATGTCACACATACAGGCAAGCATCAGACTAGCAGCACACTGCAATATGCCCTGTCTCACACAGCAATGCTTGGCCACTTACCTCTCAACTCCGGACGGGTCTGCCTCCGAAGGATCTGGGCGTGGAGTGCTGGGCCTATGCGTTCCAGGACCCTCATCTGGATGTTACTATTGCGCGCCCGGCCCCCCTCGCGAGGCGCCGGGCCTTGTGGAGGGTCCTGGACCTGAAATCCTTCCAGCGCTTCTTGACGTGCTTCTTGTCGCGGGTTGCCACCCCCTCTGCGTTGATGGCAACCACTACGTCGTCCCAGATCCTCTCCCGTCCTTCCTTGTTGGCACGTGATGTTCCGAAGAGGGCATCATAATGCCCCAGGACATGCTCCACCAGGACACCAACTTCGGTGGCAGTGAAGCTGGTGGCCCTCTGCCTCTCTGGCTGGGGGTTGCCAGTGGTGTCAGATGGAGATGTGCCCGACATGGCAACCCCAGAGGCAGGAGTGGGTGGGCAACTGGGTCCTGGGGCTGGGCTGTGGAGCGATAGTATCCCAGTCGGGAGTCTTCTGTTCCAGCACGGGTGGACACAGCTACTGGACCCCTGCAGATGCTGATGTGCAGGCACCAAATAGCAGGGCACGTGGGCAGCAGACAGTCAGGCAGCAGCAAATGGCAGGTGGGAGCGTGCTCAGGGTTCTGGGGGCAGGAAAATGGCCTTCAGGGCGTGAAAAAATTGCACGTCAGTGTGTAATTCGAGGAAAGGCCCTTAGCGCGTAAGCGGGTCAGCACACGTACGCGATTTCATTGGAACAAAGGCCCTTAGCGCGTTAGCGCGTCTGTGACGTATCACGCACGGGCGTTGCCCTTTCGCGTGTCAAACTTCACGCGAACCCCAGGAATACACGTACCCCACTCGCACAGGGCCCTTTCGTGTGTAAAACTTCACACGAACCCCAGTAATACACTTACCACACTCGCACAGACCCTTTCGCGTGTGAAACTTCCCGTGCACCCCAGTAATACACATACCCCACTCGAACAGGCCCTTTCGCATGTGAAACTTCACGCGAACCCCAGTTATACACGTACCCCACACGCACAGGCCCTTTCGCGTGTGAAACTTCATGCGAAGCCCAGTTATACACGTACCCCGCTCGCACAGGGCCCTTTCGCGTGTGAAACTTTCCTTGAACCCCGTAATACACGTACCCTGCTGCAATTGCGTGTGAGACTTCCCGCGAACCCCAGTTATACACGTACCCCGCTCACACAGGGCCCTTTCGCGTGTGAAACTTCCCTTGAACCCCGTAATACACATACCCTGCTGTAATCGCGTGTGAGACTTCTCGCGAACCCCAGTTATACACGTACCCCGCTCGCACAGGGCCCTTTCGCGTGTGAAACTTCCCTTGAACCCCGTAATACATGTACCCTGCTATAATCGCATGTGAGACTTCTCGCGAACCCCAGTTATACACGTACCCCACTCGCACAGGCCCTTTCGCGTGTGAAACTTCACGCGAACCCCAGTTATACATGTTCCACGTTTGGCGTTTGCTGTTTGGCAGCCCTGTAAACTGGTCCAGGGTTAGCACATCCCTTTGCGCTGGATTGGGGATTTTGATGGCTTTTCCTTGCGCTAGGGGTGTTCTTGGGGGCGTAACTGTCGCTGCTGCAGGGTCGCTGCACCACTCTGCGCCACGGCTGGTTTTGGAGGATAAAATCCATGAATACGCTGTGCGCGGAAAACGATTTTAGCGCACGCTGCTGGCGCAGATATTCGCACGCGCACACTGTGCGCCAGCCGCGTGCGCGACTTTTGTGCGAGATTCTATGAATTACCCTGTTAATTGTCAGAAGCCCCATCATATGGGCTCGAGAGATACATATAGCTCTAAGAAAATGGTCTGTGACTTGCGCATACGCATGCGCAATACCACTCGACACTTTCACATTGCACGCATGTGCACTGCATACAGCGCGCCTACCAATAAGAGGACTGCAGGGAGAGACAGCCCCAGTCGCCATCAGGAGTGGTAAGCATACCGCGACCAGAGCACAACACCAGGTAAGCCGCAATGGGGTCAGAACCCCAACCTTATACCCCTCTCGGCACGCTGGCACACGTGCATGCCTGAGCCAATCGGAATATTCACAACTGGTGAATATACAGGACTTAACGGTCCAATCTCTCACTACCCAGCTCCCTGTTTTTGACACATGGCAGCACATTTGACACAGCAGATGATACTCCTGCCCTTGCCCCCATCTCCCACTGCACCCTGGGCACCGAAAATGCAAACTGCAAGCAGGCTCTTCCCTGGTGCCATCACCACCATAGACCGGGGCACCCTACCTTGGAATGCCAAATACACGGCATCGCGATCACAGAAACGCAAAGGCCTTCTCCACTGGTGCCAACAACACCATAGGCCGGGGCTCCCCACCTTGGATCCTCACATACACGGCATTGTGATCATGGAAAGGCAAAGGCTCTCTATCAGACAAACCGCCACACCTGCAAAGGCACTGTACTACAGAAGGCCATCACAACCCACACTCGTTGTGCTTGGACACAAGGGCTCCCCATCTCACATCACAGCCATGGCCCAATTACCTTGGCCTTACCACTCTATTCCATTCCTCTCTCCCCAGCCTAACCACGACAACCACTAGCCCAGGATCAAAAGGGCATCATGTAATCTTTGCTTTGGCCTAACTAGGATAACTTACCAGCCCATGACCTATAGAGGGCATCACACAACAATCACATTAGGTAAGGACAGCACACATGGATTGTGCTAATATTAGTTTTGTGCTGGCAAACATGCCTAATCACACCTCCAGACACTAATCCAAACTATCTTCTCTGTCCTTCCCTTTTTCTCCCATTTTCTCTCCGGGAACTACCTGTGAAAATTGGATGCTTTGTATTTTCTAAACATGGATGACTATTCTTTTTGCTGGTTCTACTTGTGCAATATGTGGTATATAACTGTGTGATTGACATACAATACCTGTTATGTAAACCAGGGTCACCACCCTGCTCTGTTTCTTGTAAAACATGTATGCTTTTAACCCACTTATGTCACACACACTCACTTGTCACAATTATCACTATGTTACATGTATGTTTAATGACAGCCTTCAGAATGACCCTAGAGGTCGAAACACTTGTCAGCTGACTCATCAAGACCACATGTCTTCTTTACAACAATAAAACCACATTGGGTTTAAAATCGAACTGCTGTAGTAGATGGCCATCTTTTTGCAACCAAAGAGTGCAAGGTACCTGGGACCATACTACTTTCATTCTAACCAAAAGGGAGGTGTGGGCATCACCCCCACCAACCCGTGACCATGCTTCTACAAAACCAATTCATAAAATGATAGTGCAAAGCGCAAGGATAGTTTAATCCTAGGGCCCAGCTAGTGCATGTACTAATAAGTTAAGGGTAATTTCTTTGGCCTTGTTAGTGCCCAAAAGTTCAAGTCCAAAACAAATGTATAACTCCAACACACAAGAGTTCCCAATGGATAAAGGTCATAAGTCCAGGGGACAACTCCTTTCTCAGGTTTCTCTTAAGGATTAAGTTCACCGTTCCAGGGTACAACCCCTTTTCCCCATGTTTCTCTTCAATACACTTCAAATTTCTAAGAGCATGACTTTTCCTTACGGCTTTCTGTCAACAAAATATTTGTATATAAAAAACAATTTGAGTATAAATTGCAGCCTTGTAGGGTCCCTGGTGTACTCCCCTGCTAAGTTATTTTCCACTTTGTTTATGTTTTCAGACTTGACATTGCCTGGTGTATTCCCCTGCCAGGACATTTTTATGTGATTGGTTTTGCACACTTGCAACCTTGACTTTGGTCGCCAGGTGTAGTTTCCTGCCAGGGCTTTTCATATGATTTTACTTCATACAATTGCAAACTTGCTTTCACCTTGTTTACTCTTCTGCCAAGGCTTTTCGTCTGATTTTACTTTATACAATTTCAAACATGCTTTTGCCTGGTTTACTCTCCTGCCAGGGATTTTCATCTGATTTTACTATGTACAATTGCAAACTCCCTTTTGCCTGGTTTACTCTCCTGCCAGGGCTTTTCATCTGATTTACTTTATGCAATTACAAACCTGACTTTATACAATTTAAAACTTGCTTTCGCCTGATTTACTCTACTGCCAGGACTTTTCATTTGATCTAGTCAGTACCACTGTTGTGGTTGTAACAGGATCCTCTCTCCACTCCTTAAGGTAGTTTATATGATACATGTGGGTCTTAATTCTCCTATCTGGCTGGTACACTCAATAGTTGCATGGCCCTGTTTGTTTTGCTACCTCATATCTCATAGGGACCATGCCATTTAGATAACATCTCAGATGTTGGCAAGAGAACAAGGACCTTTTGTTCAATGGAAAAAAACCTAAGCAAAGCCTTCTTGTCATGAGAGATCTTTTGGCTTGCCTGTGCATTAACCGTGTGGGCCTGAACTATTGCCCTTGGCGTATCCATGTGTTCATTTAAGCACTGGCCTGTCTGTGATGGGGTAAAAGTGCCTCTTCCCTTTCCTCCCAGATTTCCCTTAGCATGTCAAGGATATCCCTTGGCTCATGGCCTTATAATAACTAAAATGGTGAAAACCATGTTGAGGATTGTGGTGCTTTCCACATGGCAAAAAGGGCCCAAGGTATCATAAGATCTCAATTTTTACCGTCATCGTCAGCCAATTTCCACGTAACATTTTTTGGTTTGTGGTGGCAGACAGAGGCCCTAAGAATTTTACTATGTAGGATCTACTTTACCTCTGCCATTAACCGACTCATGTAGGTGGTCCCTTGATCCATGAGGATTTTCTTTGGGAAGCCAACCCGTGAAAAAAATGGGATCAGCTATTTCAAGATTGGTTAAGTTGTGTTATTATGTAATGGTAAGGCCTGTAAGTGTTGAGCGTCATAGTCCACGATTACTGAACCCTTCGGCTCTTTAAGATGAGGTAGCACTCTACAGGGTGGATGCGGATGGAGAAATTACTCAAACATCAATAATAATATCGACTCAGGAAGTTGGTGAAAGACTTGGTCTGTTTTAATAACAATTATCTAAAACCGGGAGTACAACGGACATCGTCGGATGTCTGACAGCAAGATCTCAGCGAACAACATAAAAAGCACATTTATATATTAAAGACTTGTCATTATTGACATCACACTATGTGGCAAACTGAGAAAACGTATGTGTGCCTGTGATTGGATAACGGGGGACATCTAGATATACTGTATATGAGGGTTGGTGTTGTGATTGGTTCTCTACTGTCAAGTGGGCAACTCCGGCCACCCATAGTGCAAGTCATTGTGAGCATCATAAAATACACCGCGTTTCATTGGACCTTTAAACTATAGGGCTCTTTGGTACGTGGCCCTTTATAATTGGTTGGCACGCTTGTACCATTCTGGAATATTCCACTTGTTAGCAGCATGCAAACTGATACCCCAGGTGCTGGTGGTTTCGGCCTGGTCATGCCTCACCACCCAATTAGCCCATCATCCATCATCACTCAAGCTGTCTGCCGTGAGACTAGTCTTTAAACTTTGCCTTGCAAAGTATCACTGCTCCTGGGAATAAAAGGGAGTGTGTGAGCATGACTTTATCTTCTGGTCTCGGTTTATCCTGCCCACAGTCTGTTTTCATCCGATCATGTGACTGGAGACAATGTTTTGAGCTTCCTTGTATTTAATAATATTAAATTGATAAAACTTGCCACTCAATGTCCTTCTGCCGCACTTTAAGAGGCGCTCGGCTCTCGCCTTTTCGTCCATTGTATCTTTTCATTATAATTAACTAGTTTCTTGGCTGTCCCATCCCTTGACACTGAGCCAGGCAGGCCTCTTTAATGCTTCTTCCATCTCCAGCCAGGCTTTTCTGCTGTGCCACACTTTTCCAGCGCTTCTATTCATGGGGTCCTGTTTGCCCAAATACAATGTGGAACTTCCAGATTCCTATGCATATATATTTCGCCGCAATCTATTCACTACATACCCAGCCTTATGATTACTTTGTCTACTTGCGTTACTGCGTCTGTACAATTATAAAATGGTTGTCTGCTTCTTTGGTAATCTTCACACGTATGAACATCATCTCATATATGAAAATGTACTCGATTCTTACTTTGTCATCAGATTCTATATGGTTCATTCATCTTCTTTCTTGTCATCTCTTCTTAGGTGTGTCACTTTACTTCATGTGACATCACCAGTCTCGTCTTTCATCCATCTTCACATGCTTTTCAGGGATCTTTCCCAAGAGGCTGTCATTTCTCAGTTGATACATAAAGAATGGTTTCCTTAATGGATACTTTGCTTCAAAGGCTGCTGGTGTTATAGGCATCATTACAGGTGTCTTGCTTGTCACTATTTCCGGTTCACAACATATAGGCAATTTAGGGGTGGGACTTCCTGTAGAGGCTTTTGGCTCCTCCTCTACAATCCCCGCTCTGGTTGATTCATTGACCAGTCTCTCATCAGTCTCCACATTTAGACATCCTCTCTTGAAGAAGAGCTTTTTAGGAGCCCAGATCTTCATCACATCTTTCAAAGATCATGTTCATCAACAATCCAGGTCATGTGGCTGCACTGTCCACTCGGGTTGCAGTAGATCCATCTTCCCACATACGTCTTGTGGTCTCTTGGATACAGGAACTTTGTTCCCTCAGGTGCATGGATGCTAGCTTTTATACAGTCTCTGATGTCTTCATAAATCAGCTCTTTAGGTTCAAATCCAGGTCAACATCAATCACAATCTTAATTCCTACTGCTTTCTTTGCTGTCTTCTTGCAATGTCTGATTATTATCTTGATCACACAGAATCCAAACATGATCATCAGTAATAATGCTCCAAGGAACTTAAAGATATTTGCTATCCACTGTGGTGCCCATGAGAACATTGATACAAACCAGCTGTCGTCTGCAATATCTTCCACTTCATCTTCTTTCTTGGTATGTAGAGTTGTCAACAATGTAATGGCCTCTGTCAAGGTCCCATTCTCTTCATTGTGAGCAGATATGAATGTGCAACATGATTCTCCAATTTTGGCAGAAACACCTCCATCCATGGCTGTAATCATGTCCAAGACATATCTATTCTGGAGCGTCATCAGTCTTATGGCTCTCAGCTCTTCTTTGATAGCATTGAATCCCTTTATGGTAGTGTTGATCGTCTGCAGGAGCTCCCATCTGGTTATCTGTAACCATTTGGCATTCATCATCACCTCGATCGTGGGCATAAAGATTATCATAAATATTGGTGAACTCTGGCTGAACAATCAGTGTTCATAAGGTATGGCCTCTAAAGCTTCTATTGATTTGGCTGAGAAATAGTTCTCCCTCTTTGTTCTCTTGAGAATCTCAAATTAACTCTTCTTCCTTAGATGAGCATCAGCCTCTGAGAATTCTCCAATGTTCAAGTCACTTTTAGGAATCACTAATGCTGGAACATGAATAATCACTATGGAGCACAGTCCTTCCCAATCTCTCGGTAGCTTCATACAAGCCCTGGATCCACAGGCCCAGTAGTGGTCCATTATCACTACTGTCCCATCCTTCATTCCTGGTACATCAAAGATTCACCCACATTGTTGGTTTTCTCCAACTTTTCTTGTGCCATTATTTCTGAGGCATAGTTCTGCACATGTCAGAGGCACTATCTGCACTGGGCCTCTGTTACAACGCAAGTTGAGGGGTTGCAATGATGAGCCAGGATACCAGGTTGGGGTAAGAGACTTTAGTGGATTCGTGGTACATAAGTCACAGGTAATAAATTACAGGCAGGATAAGTACATAAGGGAGGGAAGCATCCACCGGTCCCCCCTCTGTTCAGCTCATTTTCCAACTGAACAGGGTGAACCTTGGCACTCACACCAAAACATTCTATATGGAACACTATAATACAAGCATTCCAGGCACAGGCTCACATATACTTAGGAAACAGCTAATGAACCAGGATAGGTAAGACATAACAGCCTCCTTTATCTTCAACCCATGTTAGCAGTTTGGCAAGTTTCGGTCAGAGAGGTTTGCATCCCTTCTCCACACGCTCCATAACTGGTTTTTGATGTCCTGTTACTGCCAATGCTCTGCATACAACTACACCTTCTTCCCAGCCATCTGGTGAAAGTACTGTTCCCCAAGTTTGTATTTGGCCTCTCTCCTTGCATTTTCGTATTTCTTCATTAGTCTTTCCTTGACAATTGAGCTTTATGTTTATCGCCCATCTGATTCCTGCTCCTTTCATTCCAGGCTGTTTGTATCTTATCACATGATCTCTGGTGTGTGGTCTTGCTTTTGACTACAGATCTTGAACATAATCGTCTTCTTCTGGTTCTGACCATTCTGTCACCCACACCAAGGATGCTGTTCGACCCTGGAATTGACCTCTCATATGGCAGAGTGCAAGGTGCGTCAGGCAATGAGCTGTCTGGACATCTATTTCAATAGCTTTGAATATCTTAGAATTCCCCAATGCATAGGGTAGGAGAGCACAAACATAACAGCTCTCCTCAGAGGCTCTCATGCCCCCCTCTTTCATGTGCTGACACCACATGTTGTCCCCAAGTGTGCTGTACTGTCTAAATAATTATTCAACTCATAATCATCCTCTCTTGCACTTCTCTTGGATCTCTTTCTGACCAAGTGAGCTCTCATAAGTAACTCATGAAATAGATCAGTATACATCCTTCCTACAGGGGGAATCATAGGAACACTTGTCAGTGAAATAGGTGACCTTAAATGTGTCACTGGTGTAGGGATAATCACATATGGTCTTGGCCTTTGTGTGCAACAATTATGTCTGTAAGGGTCACTGGTGTGGGAAGGATCAAAGGGACTGCTGACTTCCTTGGACCAGCAAGGTAAGCAGCATGCATCAATAGAAACAGGAAAACAATAATAGATGCTGTGCAAACATATATTAGGTACCAATACATTAATCCCCACCAGTGGCAATTTCCCATACGTCGGTGAACTCGCTCGTTTCCCCCCACTGCATCATTGTACTATTTTTTTAAGGAAGGAAAAAAACCTTTTTAATCAGGCAAACTCGTTAAGTGCTCAGGTAGTTGCAGGATCTGCTCAATAATTGCTGAGGGCAATCTCCTTATGAATGGATCATTCTTAGGATCGTGCAACAATACACAAATATCAGTACTTCTCCCCACAAGTGCAAGATATGCCAGAAGAATAAAAATAAAAACAATAAGCAAGAGCCGGTATAGGACCATTTAGGTATCCAAAGAGAAATTCTTTAAGAAAAGAGTTGGGATACTGCTCCCTCTTCCAATTTTTAACCAAATGTTGTCATTCAGTTATAATCACGATGTGTCAACAATTTTCTAAATGTCATTTTTTCAAAAGATTCCTTTGGCTCAAGAACAAGTTTGCTTTCTCACTTCCTGCTATAATATCTATAAGGAGTGTCCCATGGGAACCACAGTCCAAATGCACCCCTGCATTTATTCAACTAATCATTTCACTGTCCTTCTTCCTTGTCATCGATCAAGTCTGCACGTGCTGAACAACTTCGTGTTGACTTGCTTCTGAATCGAGTGGGGGTGCTCTGGTCTCACCAGCATGCAGTTTGACGTCACCCAGGTGAATCCGTGTGCGACGTTCTTGGACCTTTACTGCTGAGGGAGTAATGTCTTCCACAATGTATGGCCCACTGAAACGGGGCTCGTGCCACTTCCTAGTGAAGTTACATTTCAATACGACGTCTCCATCGAAAAGTCTTGGCACTGGTAAAAGTTCCTTTGATTGCTGAATGGTCTTCATCTGTATCCTGAGACTGACACCCCTTGAGCTTGAATCGATCTGAAATGGCAGAAATACTGGCGGTTATACATGTCCAATAAGCAAGTAACTCAATTCCTAACATTTCTGCTGTCTTCTGGGCATCACTTTTAATCCTCGATGGAGGAGTCAGAGGCGTTCTCATTTGCCTCCCTGTTACTAGTTCATGGGATGTGAGATGGTGGTCCGACCCAGGCTGATTCCTTAATGCATATAATGCTAATGGCAGGCAATAGAGCCATCCCTTTTTTAGTGACAATTTCAATTTAGCGATCCTCTCTTTGAAAAGATCATTGAGCCTCTCACATATCCCATTCGCTTGTGGTGATAAACCAAAGAAAACATGTGCTTTATGTTTAATAACAAGCTAATCTGTTCAAATAATTAATTTACAAAATGCAAGCCATTGCCGGATCTCAGCACCTCACATACTCCCCATCTTGGAAATACTTCTCGTACTAAAAACTTCTCTGTGCAAGTGGCATCAGGGTGTATACATGAACCTGCTTCAATCCATCTCAAAAAGGGAAACGACACACCACCACTATTCTATACCTGTATCCACTAAAAACTTGCAGTATATAAACATAATCGATATGTAAATGCTGAATAGGACCATTTGGTCGTGGGATCACTCCCCTGATTGTTCGTAATGTATGCTCAGCAGTAAACCTTTGACATATGATACAATTTACTGCATAAAATGCAACATGTTGTAACAGGTTTGGTACAAACCAATCCTCTGCAGTAGTTGCAGCATTGCTTTCCCTAGTTACATCGGCGTGGTAGTGCAGCTGTTCAAGCACTACCCTTAATAAGGCTACAGGCATCACCAGCCTTGCACTGCTGTCCTATCGCCACAATGCTCCGGAACGGGATAAAGAACACCCCCTCTGTTTCCACAGCTCTTGCTCTTCCTGTGGTGCACTGCCTTGAATTTCCATTAACTGTGTTTTCGGTAAGTGATTATCAAAGCTATAATTGCAACCCTTTTGGCTTCTTCCTCTGCGGCTTCGTCTCTGTGTGAGATAAAATCAGATCCTTTAGTATGAGCTACACATTTAACTATTGCAATGGCTTTTGGGAGCTGTAGTGCTTTAATAGGTTTGCCCAATAATGCTGCGTGCTGCACAGGAGTGCCATCTGCTCGGAGGTAGCCACTCCTTTTCCAACATGCTAGCCCTGCATGTCACATAGTCAGAGTCACTGTACACCGTCACTTCCTCTCCTTTGTATTTCTCAAACACGATAATAAGCGCCACCAATTCTGCAGCTTCTGCTGGAAAATGAGATGGCAGCCTTATGCTTGCCACAATTTCAAATTCTCTGTTTTCTTTATGCCTCACCACAGTATTGGGCCAAAATGTTGCCCTCTCTCACAATTATGACGGCTGAAAATGGCAACTTTTTTTAGACCACCCCCCTTACACCATATATATATATATATATATGTGGGGTGATATGCAATATATTGGTAATATGGGGTTGTGGGGGGTCTCCCCCCGCATATGTATGTGGTGTAAGGGGGGTTTAAAAAAAATTAACTAAAAAAAGTCTGCATTTTCGGCCGTCGTAATAATAGTGGTCGCAATAATCACATAGATCCCTCACCACAGCTGACCCATTCAATCTTTCTCCATTAATTTGATACATTTTTGATGACCCGTCAATAAAGAGAATCTCTCCTCTGGCCAGCGCATATTCTTTTATATGCGGTATATCGTGATATGACCCTCCATAACTTGCACTGCGAAGTCATGCGGATGCTCATCTTCTGCCACTGGTTCAGCTACAAATGTGACAGGGGTCACTATTCTGCACCTGATTATTTTAATCGCAGGATTTGATATATCACAACTTCATATGCAGATGCTCTCTGGGATGTCAACGTACCCGTAGGTTTTTCCAAAATGGCAAACAAAGCATGCCCAACAAATAGTGCCATGAAACACCCCATCACTATGCTCATACACTTCTCAATAGCGAACGTGGCTGCTGCCATCGATTGTATGCAAGTTAATTGTCCTCTCATAACTGGATCTAAAATCCCACTGTAATATTCCAGAGGTTTATACCCCAGCGTATTCCTCTTTGTAAGCACTGCTGTCATAACTGTCCCATTTGTGTGCGAAAACAAATAAAACTCCTCAGAATACTTGCCAATTCCTAAAACTGGAGCAGTGCAAATTGCTTTCTTTAATTCTTCAAACCCAACCTCTATTTCCTCAGTCCATTCTATTTTCTTATTATTCACTTGTGCCTTTTTTTAAACGTGTAAAAGTGGTCCTGTGTATGAAGTATAATCAAATACCCATGCTCTTACATAGTTGCATAGTCCCAGAAACTGCTGAATTTGTTTTACTGTGTGCGGTTTTGCTGTTTTTAAAATTGCCTCTGTCCTTTCAGGTGTTACCTTTTTTCCCTTACGTGAAATCAACTGACCTATATACAACACCTCTTCTTGGCAATACTGTAACTTCTCCTTGTGCACTTTATATCCCTTGTCTGCTAGGATAATCATTAACTGAATCGAGTCTTGCCTGCACTCCTCTTCTGTTGTGCTACAAACCAGAATTCATCTACATACTGCAAAACAACACTTTTCAAATCAATATTGCAGGACCCTATTAAAGAACGATGGAGACTCACAATACCTTTGAGGTAAGCAAGTGATTTTCAGTTTGGTCTGGCGAAAAAGTAAATTACGTCAGATCTTGGGAGTCCTCATGCAACGGTATTGAGAAAAATGCATTTTCAAATCAATCACAGTGAAATATCATGCTTCAACAGGGATACTACATAGTATCGTCGCAGGATTTAGACCTAGAGGAAACTCTGCCTCTAGAATCTGGTTAATTGGCTTCATATCCTGAATTAAACAGCATGACCTCCCCTTCGATTTTTTCACATGGTGCAGAGCATTATTGCACGGTCACTCTGACGTCACCAAGATACCTTATTCCATCAGTGCGGAATTAGTTTTTAAAATACCCTCATCCACCTCTCGAGACATGGGATACTGTCATGCTCGAGGTACAATTGCTCCTGGCATCAGTTTAATCTTAACTTCTCCCACCCCCTTCAATGGGCCTACGTCATAGGGGCCTGTAGTGCATAACGAGGCTGGTACTTTTTCTAAGTCCTCGTCAGAATATACTGGATGCTGTCGCACTATCATCATTCGCTGTGGGACCTCCCTTTTTCTATTTTCTGTGACTTCAGTCAGTCTATACCCTTCCCCAATGGCAATGATTTGCCCCATGGCCTGCCCCTGTCAAATCCTCCCAGCTTGGCCAATTCCCCTCATACTATGGCTGCAACTAGTTCTAGAGGAAACGTTTGTCCCCCCCTCTTCGTCCACAGGTATCTGTGGTCTAAATAAAAACTCATCAGGTATTCTCATAGTCTTTCCCACTAAGCCGGGTAGCCATGTTAACAAAATGTATTCCCCATAATTTTTTTTTTTTTTTTTTATTGTAAGACTTCAACTTGATAAGATATATCATGTTTTTGTTACAATTCGGTAAGTCGGGGAGACGGATGACGAGCTCATCTCAATCGCACCTTTCATCTTTTCATTAGATGTTACCAAAGTTCTGGTAAATGATTCCACTTTATAGTCATACAGTTATCCGATTGACTAAACCATCCGATGAGTGGGCGCTGAGTTTAGAATTTCATCGAAGAAATTGATTAAATTGCAAGACAACTTGATATTGTTCCCCATAATGGAAGACTTCAGGTTCCATTGCCACTCCATGCCGGGCCATGTGCCCTGCAAATTCCATAATACATTCTCCCACATTTAAATAGTGTATCCCTGGAGTCAAACACACTATTCCATCATCAGTAAACAAAATCGTCATGTTAAGCTTCGTCATTAGATCTCGTCCCAGAGTATTAACCGGTGTGTGCCGTGAATACAATAATGGAACAGACATGTCACACTCTCCTATAGAGACTAGCAACTCATCATTAAAAGGAACTCCACTTGTAACTCCAGAGAAGCCTTGAGCATTCATGGCATTTCCCAATAATGGACATTTTCCCTCTCGTATACATGAGCGAGTTGCACCAGTGTCTACTAAAAAAGAAAAAGATTTGCCTCCCGTCGACACATAAACCCTTGGTTCCTGTTGGGGGTCTGGTGTCACCGAAAGTACTGAACACATCAAGTTGCCCTGTGAGTGGTCCTATTGTGGATATTTGCTCATCGCTGGACTTCCTCCCACTACAGAAACACCCCCAATTCTAGGAGTTAATAACTGCCCTGTGTTTGCGTTCTGTTGTATCTGCATGGGTGCATGCTGTGACTTTCCTTGCGGTGGATTCAATGGTGCTTGCTGTGGTTGCTGTGACTGTTGTATTTGTGGTGTTTGCTGCATTTGCAGCGCTTGTGCTTGATACATCATCTGATCTTGTGCAAACCCATTGCTAACTTGTGGGCTATATGCAGGAGGATAAGCAGTCCACCCTCTTGAAAATTGGCCATTCTGTACAAACCCTTCACTTCCACACATGGGCGCAACATGTCCTGCCATATCACACTTCTAACATATGGGAGGTGTTCTTCTAACTTGCCCTCCTTGATTAAACCCTCCTTGCACATTCTGGTTATCATTCTGCATATTCTGAAAGCCACCCTGATTATTCTGGAAATTACCTCTTCCTCTCCATCCCATTCCCTGGCTTCTCAGCATAAACCCATTTCCTCCTTGGTCCATCTGGTGTTGATTATTTGCCTGTGAAGCACCCATAGGTTGTTGCTGAATTCCCAGCCCTTCTCTGCTTGTCAATACTGCACCTTCTATGGTGTATTTTGACAATTTCTTCTGAATTAATTTGGCTTCATAGCCTCTTCTTTCTTCTTGTTTTTCTCTTGCAGTAGTCAACAGTGATGTACTATGGTCAACTGTATCTCTGGCCAAGGCCTTGCTTCCACACCAACTAATTTCTTAAGCTGTCTCTGCAATTTCTCCAGTAGACGCTGCCATAAAATGTGGTCAAATACTGCCACTGATATCCCCACGGCTTGCGAGTTTCCAAAGTCCACTGTTCTTGAATATTTTTAATGTAAGCAAGCAGATCTTTGCCTTCTTCCATCTTACGTGCCATAATTGCATCCATATCTGACATGTCAGGATAGTGTACCCTAAGAGCTGTCCATACGTCCACTCTACAATTATTGAATGGTGCTCCATCATGAGCTGTACTCTGCACTGTGACACTTGAGTAGCCTGCGTGTATCCAAATTTCATCAACCCTCTCTTCTCCCCAAGAATGACTGCTAGGAGACCCTTAATGTCCCCTATGGCTAGAGTGTTTCCTCCTGTCATTTTTTCTAATTCATAAATTATCCTTATCCATTTGTGACCATGGAATATACTGTGGCCTAGCTCCTCCCTTCTCCAATAACAGGAATTGCATGGACCCAAATTCATAATCGGCTCCCATTGTTTGCCTATTCAAACCGGGGACAATGGTTCTGCATTGCCTTCTACTTGGCAATGACCTTATCTTGCTCACATATGTTGGTGATTGATTCTTCTTTCTCACTATGTAATCATCCTCTAGGGCACTCAGGATATGCCATGGGATCTAGCATCCTATTGTTAGGCTGTTCCAAATCAGACCATCTTACTTCCTTATCTGACGACATGCATCCTTCAGGACCACATGCACTTTCTCCCTCCTCCCCACTGAAGGTTTCTCTTTCTTCGTCTGACATATCTAGTCCCCAACTAGTATGGCTGTCATCTCTTTCATCTCGTTTAAAGTCAGCCTGTCCAAAGACAAGGCTCTATGCTCTAGACTAAACAGGCTTCCCTCTTTGCCTCGTGACCGGTCATTCGACGATCAATCCTCTTTTCTTCTGCTTCCCGATTCACCTGATGCCCTCATTTCTTGATAAACTTTATTGATCCTATCTCTGATGCTTCCTATGTCAAAATTATCATCAAGGTAGACCCTAGATGGTCCTGGCATTGCCTCCTTTAATGGGACAAACACTTCTAAGTTTATCCCAAGTGGTTCTGCCGTTGCTGTCTGTGGCAGGAGAAGCTATAACATGGGGGTTGTCCTCCCCTCTATGAATCTGAAAGGTGTACGGGAACAATTCAGTGTACACTGGTTATTTAGACCTTAATGGGAACACATATAATTCTGGGCAACCATTAAGAAAAGCAACATGCTTGCTGGTGCTAAACATATGACTCAAACGATATATGCAAAATGAATTTTTAATTTTTCATTTAGCTTACTATTATTAGCTTTTTTTTAAATAAAACATTTTTGGTGCAGAAAAAACAAGTTGTTTCTTTTCATAACAGTTCATGATGTCCATTCATGTAATAACATACATAGTTCAAAGGTTCACTGTATCAAAAAGAAACTGTACTTAGTGACAATAGATGTGAGTTCAACATTTTTGCATATGACCAACATCTTGAAAATCAAAGTATCCCATGTCATTGGGGATAAAGAACACACTGTGAGAATGTAAAGTGAGGAGACGGATGAATCTGTGTCTCCTGTGCCCGGCTGAAGTCTGACCTTATATTCGGTCTACGCTTAGATACGATGTTAGGGATTTAGGAGGTAGCACAAAAGAAAGCCCATGGAAAGTCTGGGTGAGTGTGCTGTTGACGTTTCGGCAGGATAGGTTGATAGCCTTCTTCTTGGGCCAAAAAAAGTCAGAAGACTCTGTGTGAGAAAAAGAGAAAGCATGGAAATGACCATGAAGGAAGGGGTCAATGTTAAAAGCAGCAGCAGGGTGCTGGAATGGGTCGATACCTAGTATCCAATACTAAAAACACAGGTCCTTGGACAGGTTCCAAAAGAGGGGGTCCTGTGGCAGGAGAAACTTCTCTATGTGGCTTCATGATATTGGTGGACATGGCTCCAATAACCCCTTTCGAATATGCTCAATATTGGGTTCCCTCTGCCTCCTTTTTTGCTCCATTACTTTGTCTACTTCCCTTTGTTTCCTGTCTAACCCTTTCCTCTTCTCGTCTCTTTTCTTCCCTTGGTTCATATATTCTGCACGCTTCCTCTTCTTTCCGCCTTTGCATTCTTTTATCTTGTAATTTCTAAGCTTCTTTCTCTACTCTCTTCTTTTCTAGCCTGTCTTGTTCTTCTAGTGCTGTCTGTCGGTTGTCATACTTTCTTTGCTCCTTTGCCCTTTCTTCCTTTCTTTGTTGTTCCTCTGATACATCTGCTCTCATCTTTGTATATTCTTTCTCTTGTTCTCATTTTCCTTCAATCTCCTTTCTCGTTCCCTATCTTTTTATCTTGCTCGTCTTGGTCTTCCCTTTGCATAACCTCCTCAAGGCTTTTCCCATCAAGCTTTAATATTATCTGTCCACCCATCCATTAATTCTGTACGAGCGTAATCTCGTCAGCTTTGTCTTTTTCTCCTTTCCATCTTTTAATCTCCCACTCTATATCTAGAGATACGTTGGTCGTTCATTTTTCTCCTCCATGCCCAGTAATGCCTAAAAGATCTCTTCCTTTCTTTTAGTCTCTTCTTGACTATCGTCACTACCATAAGCGGGTGGTTCATACATTGGGTTACTATACCCTGTCACCGCTTTCAGTTCCTTTAATGGATACAGTCCTGCATATTCTATACTATCGCCATTTACTTACGGCGGGGTAAGGGGAGCAGAAGGCTCAACACTTTCCTCCCTAATCTGGTTAAGCATCCATTCCTCAGGGGGCGGATCTTCCCGCTCCTCCTGGTACATTTTTCAAAGCTCTAAAATAGCCAACCTCTTCTCCAATTTCTTTCCCGTGTACTCTGCGTGCAAGTATGTGGTCAAGTATGTTGCAACACTGCCTTTGCTAATGATCGCCCTTGTGGCCAAGGCATAAACATTTTATCTGCTGTGCCTTTTACCCATTCTGCACTGTATTGTTTGATCTTGGGCATATGTTTCCGTAGTGTCTTGCACATGTGCATCAGTTGTATAACCTCTACCATTGTGACAAGTTCACTTGACTGTCTATACTTACCAATGATTTTACACAAAAATATGTTTCAGGAAATTAGCAAATATGAGCATGCACCAACCAACAGGCGGCGCTCAAAACCTCTACTTCTCAATAATCTCAATCTGCCCTCTGGCCGGTAACGACAATAACCTAGGGTAAATAATGACCTTTTTTCTCTACGTAAAACAGCCTATCTTTGTCGCGCTTCGACACTTCTTAAAGACAAAAAATATGAAAACAAACAATCTAGTCGACTCTTTACATGCACACCATGGTATATACTCCTTTCTTTCTTAGCCCCAAAAATACTCTGATGTGAGTTTGAATTGTCTTCTTTCACAGATCTATCTGTGCACAGCCTATTTTACCCCCTTGGGTTTTAAGACTTTTTTTAACTCCTTCTAATTCCATGAATTTAGGACACTGGGCTTTTCTTATGAAACGCTCCTCATCCAAAACACCTTTAGACATTCCTCATCTTATATCCACCAACCTTCTGTTACTTATGTGTGTGTTACCACAACCCTGCTCCAACAATTTGCCAGTTTCCTCAATTCACTCACCATTTGCCTTTTGGCTCCGGACTCTCGGGATCGCCCCCTCCTCCGATCAGTTACTGTCACCTTCGGTCTGCTCAGCGTGTGTGGAAACCAGGAGGGATTTCGTGAAAGAGGGGCCCGTCCCACCTGTATCTTCTTTACTTGCAAGTTGTCTATATAAGCCATTCTCCTCAGGAAAATTTGCATTCCTCCAGTTGGATGGCGGAGGGTGTCCGATATTCCGACTACCCCAAAGACCTACTTATCGATGGGCCTTTAAAACCACCCCCTTTCTTTTACCACGTGAACCCTTGGGCTCTTTAAGATGAGGTAACACTCTACAGGGTGGATGGGGATGGAGAAATTATTCGATCATGAATAATAAAACCGACTCAGGAATTGGCAAAAGACTTGGTCTGTTTTAAAAACAATTATCTAAAACAGGGAGTACATTGGACATCATCGGATGTCTGACAGCAAGATCTCAGCGAACAACATAAAAACACATTTATATACTAAAATCTCATCATTATTGACGTCACATTACATGGCAAACTGAAAAAACATATGTGTGTCTGTGATTGGATAACTGGTGACATCTAGATATAGTTTCTGTGAGTTTTGGTGTTGTGATTGGGCCTCTACTGTGGGGTGGGGAACTCTGCCCACCCATAGTGCATGTCATTGTGAGCGGTATAAAATACACAAAGTTTCATTGGACCTCTAAACTATATGGCAGTTTGGTACGTGGCCCTTTATAATTGGTTGGTACGCTTGTACCATTCTGGAATATTCCCCTCGTTAGCAGCATGCAAGCTAGTACCCCAGGTGCTGCTGATTTCAGCCTGGTCATGACTCCCCACCTAATAAGCCCATCATCCATCATCACTCAAGCTGTCTGCCATGAGACTAGTCTTTGAACTCAGCCCTGCAAAGTATCACTGCTCCTGGGATTGTGTGAGGATGGCTTTATCTTCTGGTCTCAGTGTATCCTGCCCAAAGTCTATTTTCATCGATCATGTGACTGGGGACCGTGCTTTGAGCTTCCTTGTTGTATTTAATAATATTAAATGAATAAAACTTGGCACTCAATGTCCTTCCGCCGCACCTTAACAGGAGCTCGGCTCTCGCCTTCTCATCAATCCATTGTATCTTTTCACTATAATTAACTAGTTTCTTGGCTGCCTCATCCCTTGACACTGGGCCAGGCAGGCCTCTTTGATTCTTCCATCCCCAACCAAGCTTATTCTGCTGCGCCACACTATTCCAGCCCTTCTATTCATGGGATCCAGTTTGCCCAAATACGATGTGGAACTTCCATATTCCTATGCATATATATATATACCTTGTTGCATCTACGCAATCTATTCACTGCATAGCCAGCCTTATGATTACTTTGTCTACTTGCGTTACTGCTTCTTTACAACTAGAAAATGGGTGTCTGCTTCTTCCGTGCTCTTCACATGTATGAACATCATCTCATATATGAAAGTTTACTCGATTCTTACTTCGTCATCGGATTCTATATGGTTTATTCATCTTCTTTCTTGTCATCTCTTATGAGGGGTGTCATTTTACTTCATGTGACATCCCCAGTCTCGTATTTCATCCGTCTTCACATGCTCTTCAGGGATCTTTCCTATAAGGCTGTCAGTTCTTGTGGATACATAAAGAATTGTTTCCTTAATGAATACTTTACTTCAAAGGCTGCTCGTGTTATAGGCATCATTACAGTTGTCTTGCTTGTCACTATTTCTGGTTCCCAACATATAGGCAATTTAGGGGTGGGACTTCCTGCAGAGGCTGTTGGCTCCTCCTCTACACTACCAATATATATAATTCGGTTCCTCAACTTGGATGATTCAAGGGGTCCAACTACATCCATACCTATGCAAGAAAAAGGCACCTCAATGATAGGTAAAGGTTGGAGTGGGGCTAGCAATCGGTCATTCTGTTGGGCAAGGGCTAAATCAGGAATTATTTCGGCTTCCCCGCCCAGGGCTGTTAGTGTTACTGCCTTGAATGATGGTTGGGAATCTTTGCTGGCTTCCCCAAAGCCCTTTCCCCCTCTTTTAGTTTTGTCGGTTTTATGGATTTCATTTATTTTGGACAAAAAAGTTATTTCTAGGATTCCCTGGGCTGTTTCTCTAATGCCTTTATCTTGTATGTCTCTTTCCCATTATTCTCAATTAGGACCTTTGTATCGCCTCAGTAGTCGGGGTCTATGACACCTGCTAAGACATCTGCCAGGGCTTTTCCTCTGATTTACTTTATGCAACTGCAAAATGGACTTCATACAATTGAAAACTTGCTTTTGCCTGGTTTACTCTCCTGCTAGGGCTTTTCATCTGGTTTGCTTCATACAATTTCAAACTTGCTTTTGCCTCACATTCATCTGTAAACCCTTTTTGTATAATATTGGATTTCATATTCCTTCTCATTCGATTCATACACTTTTGTCTTTCTTTGGCAGCGTTTCCGAAGCACCCTTCCCTCGTGGTAGATGGGAGGCAGCATTCCAATGTCCCATTTCCACCTCTTCACAGAGCATCTTCCATGTCCTTTGCGGCCCCCGCTTTTCTCTTGTCTCTCGCACCATGTTTCGGTGGCGGTGAGGCTGCTTCCAGGTTCCCGTGAGCGCTAGGCAGTTTCTTCTTCCTTCCCTCTCGTATTCTCTGCATGGTGAACCGGCCTCTTCAGTCCTTTGTCTCCTGCCTTTCTGCTGAGCCTGCCAGCTCCACGGTCATCATGACATCCTCACAGTCCCTCGGTCAACACCAAGAGGTCTCGGCTTTCCCAGGTAGCATTCTCCCACTTCATGAGGGGTAAAGCTTTTAAATGGCCAGCACCTGTCATATGCTTGCAACCACTAGATATGATATCATGTCTCATCCGATGATGTATCACCCCCTCTAAGGGTCACCTCCCCTATGTGATACTCCCTCATATAGCACACCCCCCCCCCCAGGGTCAGGATTAAGTAGCGGCTGCCATCCCCTGGCCACATGGGGAGAGGCTACTGCGGGGAAATGAGTGATGACATCATCAGAATCATCACACAACCCCTCTCCACCACTCTCTGACTCGACTCCAGTTCAGTGCCAAAAGCATCTTGATGACCAGGTTGATGCCAAAAAGCCTGGCTCAATGCTGTTGAGCTCCAAAGACAAGCACAAAGGTATTTGAAGAGGCTGTGTCCCACTGCTCCACCTGTAAAGGCTCTAGTAACTTTAAGCCCCTTTTATTGCCATTTTGAAGACATCTTCATGAACTTGACATTTTGCTGCTGGAACCTTTGCCTAAGCACCCACGTCTTCCAATGCAGAGTGCCATTACTCTGTGTTTCCCCTTGCAGGACTGGGCCAGTAGCAATTTCAGCAGTTGTATGCATTCTGTTAGTTTAATTAAAGATACTATTTTTATAGACCCTTGGTTGCACAAACTTTCATTTTGGTACCACAGTAATGTTGTTTGGATTGCTTCTGTACCAGCTAACAGCCCTCCTGAAGTGTACAGACTGCTCTTGGCCCACATTACCAAAAGAGGCGGCAGTGATATACCTGTTGGGTTGTGCCTGTTTCAATGTTATGATTGGCATCACTGCTGGTTTAGCAGTAGTATGGGGAGTAGTAGGTGCTTTAGCCGCTACTCATCTCTTTAATCCTGCATAGCTGCAGTCATCTTGTCACAATATGTCAGATTCTGAGATCCTTCCTCTGCCACTCAGCTTTAAAATGGTCGATTCATATCTGACTTCATTTTCTTTTTATTAAAAGGACAGCTATTATGCTAATGCTAAACCTACCGTATTTGTCTCTGACACCTTATATATGCTCCAGGTGCAGGCACAACCGTTGTGCATCACTTTTGAAGCACATTTATTAGATTCCATATATGAACAATTTGCGCTCAAGAAGTTGGCATCTCTCAAGATTGTGAGACTGTAACAGGTAAACTCACTGGGTCTGGGTCCTTCCTTCTCCTGCCGCTGTTGGTATTCTCAGCTAGTCCACCTTCACCTCCTGTATCATTTCCACAGTCTATGAACATCCTTTCTCCATGCACGTCAGATGTTGCTGCTGGAACCTCTTCCCTCCTCTGCTGTCTCCTTTCTCCCTTCGACAACCAGGGTCTCTGTATGCCTTCTTGCCCCTGCATACGACAGTTGCAGATGCAGTTGTCTAAACCAGCACTGCCCTAAACCAGTGCTTCAGCCCACACTCCTTAGCTTCCCAACCCTGCCCACATCTCTGTGGGTCCTGTGTCCACCTCAAGCAGCCACATAGGCAAGAAAGCATTTTTATTCTTTCAAAAGTTATGGGTGTCTCAACTAAATGGGTGTTGTTTAGGTTTCAAAGACCTTTTAATTGCTTAAACATGTGTTCATAGTATTAATGTTGTGATGTGTCGAGTTGTGTTGAGTTGTGTTATATTGTGTTATGTTACAAGGCTTTTATATAGTGCCACGCTGCCCGTGGTGGTCTCAGAGCAATTAGGCTTGTCTAGTGGTTTATTTATTGGCCCCCGTCTTAAGTATCCACACCTTGGTCTGCCGATGAAAATGTAGCAGAGAAGAGGAGAAAACAGGAAAAGAAGGTGCTGGAACCACAGACAAAGACAAGGAAGTATGCTGCTCGTTAAGGAATGTTTGTGATGAGTGCTAAAGTACATGTTGTTCCATGTAAATGAGACTGTAGATCACTAGGGCAGAAAAGAGAGTAAACCATATTGAATGGACTGGACCCTTAAAAGTTGGCATATTCTATCTATCTATCTATCTATCTATCTATCTATCTATCTATCTATCTATCTATCTATCTATCTATCTATCTATCGATCTATCTATCTATCTAGCTATCTATCTCTATTCAGTAAAAAAAATGGGTTAAAGGGACGTTATAGTTAAGTTGCACTACTAAAAACCTATGAAATTCAGTAAAAAAACTTTGTTAAAGGGACGTTATGGTTCCAAGTAAAATCGAAAAACACCTGAAATTCACCATTTATGGTAAGCTAAGCAACCATAACTCGCGCCACCACCGTGCATTGCTAGGACTAACACCCAGGACATCAAAGATGACATCACAAATGTCATTGATGACATTACATGTGCATGTACTTTTCATGAAAACTCTGTACAAGGGATTCTTATTATAATGTTGACAAAAAAAGTGTCAAGGATCATTGGAATAGATGTCTTGAGCCATGCAGTGCTTTAGGCAGTGCTATTTTTTACAGAATTTCATAGGTTTTTAGTAGTGCAACTTAACCATAACGTCCCTTTAACAACGTTTTTTTGCTGAATTTCATAGGTTTTTAGTAGTGCAACTTAATCATAACGTCCCTTTATCAAAGTTTTTTTTCCTGAATATACATATACATACTATGAATTTGATAGATGTTTACTAGGATTCCCTCACTTTATATACATATAACATGCTGAACCCCCCGTTAGTGATTATGATGTCTGCGGACGGACACGGACAACATCAACACTATCCAAAAACTCAGGGGGTATCTTAGATTGTTCTATCATGCCACATGAACACTGAACAAGTTGAAAAGCAGCACATAAACACATTATAATAACAATAAGTGCAACCTATATATGTAACATATCAACCGTCCATTTAAATACCATGTGTATTAAAATGGAATATACCAAAACAAAAAAGATATGCTTCCAGCATGATTACCTCACAGAAACTGCACAGCTAGGAGCAACAGCAGACCTACACAACAGTAAGAACACAACTTAACAGAAACTAGTAAGTAAACTTCATTTTTCTTATATATTTCCAAACGTTCTGTATTTGGTACACTAAAAGTGATATATTTGTTTTTTACACAGAAATGTCCAGTACTTTGGAATGGCTTGAAGAAAATGTTCCACGTAATGAAATGTCTGAAGACAGTGATACTAATGGTAGACACTTCTCTATATAACAAAATTAATAATCATTCATGTATGTGTACTTAACATATATATATTTTTTAACAGACCATACAAACATTGAAAATAATACAGCAAAAGAGACATTAGAAAATACTCTACAGCGTATGGAACAAAAATTAAATATGCTTATGGAAAATTTCAATCTTTTGAAACATTTTGTAGAGGACCACATAAAAGAAAAAATTAAATATCATTGTCCTACATGCACCTGTTACCCCTCTCCATGTCCCAGTCAACTATCCCCAAACCCTTATCACCAAGAAAAACGTTATGATGAGACTTCCATCCCTTCATCCCCTCCAATCAATCCTCTCCAAACCCCTAAATCCCCTGTATTTGTGTCAGTTTCTGCTTCCCCCTCTCTTTCATAAATGTTATACTTTTATATAATAATAAAAATATTATATGTGTTGTTACTTCATTCCTTTGTCTCTTATTTTTGTTAAAAAGGCAGTTGGGGTGTCCACGGACAGCTCGGGTGTCCGGAATGTCTGCAATTAACCAAAATGGGGGTGTTCTAAGGACACTATACCTGTCCGTACTGTCCGCAGGCAAGATGAAACTGTTCTTAGAACACAACAGGTGTCTGTGATGTCCGTAATTAACCAAAATGGAGGTGTCCTAAGGACACTATACCTGTCCGTACTGTTCGCAAGCAAGATGGAACTGTTCTTTGAACACACGTGGTGTCCGGGATGTCCGTAATTAACCAAAATGGAGGTGCCCTAAGGACACTATACCTGTCCATACTGTTTGTAATTAAAATGGAGGAGTCCTTAGAACACACCAGGTGTCTGGAAGGTTCGCAATTAACCCAAATGGAGGTGTTCTAAGAACACTATGCCTGTCCGTACTGTCTGTAGAACATCTACGCACATGCGCACCACACCAATAAGTCCTACGAACATTGTGCCTGTCCATAACTGTCCGTCTCATTTCTGTCGCACTTTTAATTAGTTTGAGGACCCGAACACTGTCCGTAGAACACCAACGCGCATGCGCACGACCGTTCCTGTGCATTTGGTGACCTGCGGACACCCGTTTCCTTCGCGGATGTGTTCACGACATCATCATGTAACCACACCCACGCTGAGCATGTGTCCTGATTAACGGACACTGTCCGTGTCCCCGAACATTTTAAAAGTACTTATTCAGACAATCCAAAGTATTTTACAGTAAAAATTCACCATTACACATGTCCCAGACTATGACCCTGGCTTTCTACATAATTTTTGGAACTTTTTAAACCTTTTTAAGGTGTTCGATCTGTCCGCAGACAGCACAGCTGTCTGCGGAGCATGCACCTGCACCCCTATAAAAGGCCACAACACAGAGCTCATCTTCATTCTGCCTTTCTACTATTGAAGATTGATGTGCTTTTGCTGCCTTTGCTGTTGCCGTTCCATCTTCAAACCTGATGGCTTCCATAGCTGCTGTTCTTCCAGCTGGAAAATAAGCATCCATCTCTACCAGAATTTGTACATAAAGTTCAAACAAAAGATCTAACAGAGTCATTAAGTGAAATAAAACAAGCTTCTAATACAAAAACGTTCCCTCCTCTTTCAAAATGTAAAATGAAACAGAAAGTGATTAACAAGAATTCAGCTACCACTACTGCCAACACTGCTCCTATAAATCTTGATGTAGTGGCAAGTAACCATACCAAAAAAAGTATTTTAGAAAAAATGTTCCACCACAGAGTCCTTCAGAATCTTATAAAAACAGGAGACAAATCATGCACAACCCTTAAAACCTACCGTAGAAAATTAATTTTAGAAGCTTTGATAGACAGTGCAATCCTTCTCAAAAGGAAGTTATTTATTTTAGTGTTAAACAGAATGAAACCACTAACAAAACTAACTACTAAGTTACAAAAAAGACTTCTCAATAAACGTAATGTCAACAAAAATAACTTCTGTGAATATCTGTGGAGGTGAATGGAGTCACAACACGAGCACAGAACCATATTTCAATGAAGAAGCATACAAACAAAAGCAAACAAACACAATTGCCATACATAGCAGTGGACGAGGGAATGAAAAACTTAATAATACCATAATGCAACAAGAAATGCTGCTTACAAAAATGTCCCCAGGAAAGTCAATATCACCTCTCCATTCGACTGAACCAGAACGTCCAGTATACAAATGACCGTGCACGTCAATGTATAACATTGCCAAAAAATCTTTCAAATCTTAACGGCAGTTCCTCAATCAGTATGCGAAAGGCAAAGACAAAATCAAAATGAAACTACTACAAAATATGGATACATGTCCAGTGCGCGAACACACAGGACTACAAGGACATTCATTAGCCTGCATTTCAGGACCTATTTCCAAAAGCACCTTCCATTCTATCAAAATGATATCAACACATCATTCAACTATAAGAAATCTAGTCTATAAACTGTACTACGCTAAAAGTCCTGCTTTATCACTAGCCAATTTAAATAACAATCTTCTACATAGTACAGCCACCGACCTACTCGAAGAAATAGAGCAATCCAGAGAAAATATTTTGGAAGTGAAAGCCACTTACAAAATGCAATAGCTTTACAACAGACTAGCAACAGTTGTACAGATGGCAACCTTCTATTACACACATACAAAAAAGAAATACTAAAATTTAAAAGTACTCTGCTGAAGTACCAAACCATGTGTGTGTGTGTGTTGCCGCAGAACTTTTTATAAAAGTAACACAAAAACTGTAGACGTAACATACAAAATAGAAGACAATGAAGATTCCAAATGGTTTGAATTAGCTCTCTACCTTATAGCAGAAAACAAATATGAAATAACTGACTCCTTAATACTTTGTACTTACTGCACTACAAAACTAGACAACAACCAAACTCCTTCACGTGCTATCACAAATAACTTGGAATTATTCCCACTACCAAAACCCCTGCAACAACTCAACTTATATGCGAGCATCATAATTCAAACAGTGCACCCATTTCAAGCAATAATACGGCTTCAACCAAAAACAGCAAAGTGACCTCCCTCTGAATTAGTGAAAGGCATTCGTGGCAAAGTAGTTTATTTACCATTAGATCTAAAAGAAAATGAACACACTCTGGGAGTGCAACGTCCAATAGAGCAATCATTAATATTCTTAGTAAATGGTATACCTACAAAAGACAGAAGAAATTGGCAACAACTCGTAGACTTACATAACGTTAGACAAGCCTTGCAATATCTAAAAGACAATAATGAATACTACAAAGAAATTAATATTGAAGAAAACTTGAGGGAAACATCTGCAAAAATTCAAGAGTCAGCAGAAACTGGTCAATTTGAACTTCTAGATCCTGCTACAGTATCCAATATTTTAGACCAATATACAATTCATCCATTACACTCTAGTGACACCATAGATGATGCACTAGAAACATACCAAATGTGACAAACAAAAGGATCACCAATCAGCATATGGGAAAAATGTATAGAAGCATGTGCTTTTCCTCTACTCTTTCCTACTGGGAAAGGAGGACGGTACGATGATAGGCCCATTCAAATAACAGCATCAGAATACCGCTCGTTACAAATGTATTCTGAAGATCCCAGATTTAGACAAAATGTGGAATACATATTGCACACTCTTTGAAAGTGAACTAGCAACTCTATGCTACGGAGTTGCACACACATTGAAATCATGTACCCACTTTCAAAATATGTCAGCTACGCAATTACTACAAAAAGTGCAAGAAAAAGATGAGGTTCTACAATCAAGCATTACAAATCTGTTAGCAAACGTGCGTGGTACTAAGGAGTACTGGTTCCGACGTCACGGAGATGTATGTTGTACGATAAGAAACCTTGGTCCGCCCACTTGGTTTGTTACATTAAGTTGTGCAGAATATGCATGGGAAGATGTACATGATTTCCTAAGCAACAGCAAACAAAAATAAAACAAACATAGATATACTAACACCTGCAGAAATTTGCTCTATAGATCCTGTCAATGTTTCAAGATATTTCCATCATCGTTTCATTGCTATGCTACACTTTATTTGTAATAAAACTGTTCCTCCCCCCAGAGAAGTGCAACACTTCTTTTGGAGAAAAGAATACCAAGCCAGAGGAGCACCGCATATCCGCATGCTTTTATGGATTAAAGATGCTCCTAAATTTGGTCAAGACAGTGATGCCACTGTTTTACAGTTTATCTAAAAATATGTCACTTGTGAAATTCCATCAGATGCAACAAATAGTGATCTTCATGCACAAATTTTACAATTTCAAAGACACAAATGTGGGAAATATTGTCCTCGCAAATACAAAAACAAAGGGAAATACTACACCAAATGCCGCTTTGGTTTCCCTAGACCAGAGACAGCAACAGGTCAAGTAAACAACTTCATGTCTTCAGTTAGACATAGGGCCTCATTATGACCCGGGCGGTAAGGGATTACCGGTACCGGTAAGGGCACTGGTGCCGGTAATCCCTTACCGCCCAATTACGAGGTCCCTTTGCGGGTCCCTACCATAACGGCTTGTTTTACCAGCCGTTAAGGAAGGGACCCGCAAAGGGACCTTGGAGGTAATTACGGTACCGTAATTTGCGGTGCCGTAATTACCGCCTTCCCCATTCCCATTGAGCCCTATGGGGGCAAGAATGGGAATGGGGAAGGGCCAATGGTGAATGGGGAATTACTGCCCCACCAACCTTGGAATGGGGCGGTAATTCTGCCATTCACCATGGCGGAATTCGGCGTCAACCATGGCGCTAATAGCGCCATGGCTAACGCCTGGGTCGTAATGAGGCCCATAGTGTTAAAGGTAAATCACCTAAGAACACATATTACATAAAAAGAATAGCAGAAGCAAAATATATCAATCAATGATTACAATGCAATCATTGCCCTCTTATGGAATGCAAACATAGATGTGCAGTACATTGCAGACAATTCCACTGCAGTTGCATGATATGTAACAGCCTACTTATCCAAAGCAGAAAAAACAGAGCTTCAAGACCTCTGGGATGACCTATCATCGGACAAAACACTGTCTCAGAAATTGTACAGCTTAGGCATAAAAAATTCTCTCTCATAGAGAATGTGTCTGCTAAGAAGCTGCAGATTGTTTAATCGGTACTGCTTTGTATGGAAAATCTGAAAATATAGTATGGCTAAGTCTTGGTCCTGCTAAATCTAGAAAAAGAGTTCTCAAATCATACGATGACATAGAAACAATAGCCAAAAATGATCCTAGCAGCCAAGACATTTCGAAAAATAATTTACTAGACACATACTACCCAAACCGAAGTACCACTTTGGAAACCATGGGCCTCATTACGAGGTAGGAGGTAGCCATGGTGCTATTAGCACCATGGCTACCCCCTTACTGCATACCGGGTCCGGGTTCTCGGAATAGGTACTTACCGGGTCATTCCAACCTTGGAGGACCCGGTAAGTCCCGCAATTTGCGGTACCATTATTAGCTCTGAAGTCCCTTAGCGGGTCCCGTCCTTAACAGCTGGTCAGACCAGGTGTTAAGGAAGGGACCCGCTAAGGGACCTCGGAATATGGAGGTAAGAGATTACCAGCACCCTTACCGGTGCCGGTAATCCCTTACCTCCTACCTTGTAATGGGGCCCCATGTGTCTATACCACATAGCCCAAAACTTCACATACAAAAATAATATAAAACCTGAAGAAAATAAAGGTAGATACATAGTGACAAAGTGTGAAGCCAAGAACCACTGGGACAGCCACTAATAGCAAATGAGGCAGAATTAGCTATGACAGAAGTAGAAAACACCATGGGCCTCATTATGCGGTTGGCTGTCTCCAAACTCGTTCCGACTCCGCCCTGGTGAATGGAGCAATTACTGGTCCATTCAAAGGTTGGCGGGACCGGTAATTCCCCATTCACCAGGGCCATTCCCCATTCCCATTTGAGCCCCCATAGGGCTCAATGGAAATGGGGAAGGCGCTAATAACGGTACCGCAAATTGCGGTACCATTATTAGCTCCAGAGTCCCTTTGCGAGTCCCATCCTTAATGCCTGGAAAAACCAGGCGTTAAGGGAGGACCCGCATAGGGAACTCGTAGTAAGGCGGTAAGGGTTTCCCGGCCCCGGTAATCCCTTACCGGTGCCGGTAATCCCTTACCGCCCACTTCGTAATGAGGCCCCGTGTCTCACTATGAAGGAGATACAGAAGACTTAACTGTGCTGCAATCAAAACTAAACAATGAGCAGCCTAGCATTTTTCTAGAAGTAACAAAAGAAATTGCACATGGTGTACAACATGAAAATAAAGAATGTACCTGCCAAAATTACAAACCTATACTACTATACGTCAGTAGTCAAGCTGGTTCAGGCAAAGCATTCTTAATCAAAATCATCTGCAAGTTCCTTCAATAATTGGCAAACAACAAACTGTCAGCTGTTGTAACTGCCCCCACAGCATAGGCAGTGTCACTTTACACTGATTACTAATCCTTCCAGTAGAACATCAAAACAAATTAGAATATTACAAACTTTCTACAGAAGCTGCAATGGAACTACGCAGAGCTTCAAAACAAATGAAAATGCTACTAATAGATGAAGTGAGCATGGTCTCCAACCTAATGTTAGCTTTGATTCACCTCAGATTACAAGAAGTACTCAAAACAAACTACAAAGAACTCTTTGGAGGAAAACACATTGTTGTTTTCGGAGATCTTCTTCAATTGACACCAGTAAAAGGTGAACATATTTCTAAAACTTTAGGGCACAAACTCTGCCATAAAACTGTTGGCAGCATAGGAAATGTTAACCTATGGCAACATTTCCAATACAGAAAATTAACAGAAAACATGCGCCAGTCTACAGACCTCACCTGCGCCAGCATTTTAAAAAGTGTTAGAGTTGGTGTACTATCTCAAGAAGCACAAGCAATATTAAAAACCCGGCACATCCATGCACTTTATGACCATAACTCATGGGCTACTGATGTCAAGGAACAATTAGCACATAAAAATGTAAATTGTATGTCCTTGATGCCAACTCTTGCAAGCTGTTCCAAATTCAATGAACTAATGTTGAAAAAAGAAATGCAACCAATAATTGAAAATTGCGCCACAGACAAACTGGATGTACGTGGTATGACACTACCCATGTGTCAACAATCCACAACAAGACTAAATACCTTAGAAAACTCTATTTCCTACACTGCTGGTTTGGAGAAAATATTAAAATTATCTTTAAACTGTAGAGTAATGCTTAAACGTAACCTTGACGTGCAGCAAGTACTAGTTAATGGAGCACTTGGTACAGTTGTTGGCTTTCAAACATACCCACGTGACAACAACATTCAGTTTGTCAATATTCTCTTTGACAAACTATCAGAAGTAAAAAGGATAGGACGCTCAACAGCCCGATTCCTTCTATTCAAAGACATGTATGTACGCAGAGAACAATTTTCTCTAACTGTAGCATACGCAGTCACCATTCACAAATCTCAAGGTCTTACCCTAGATAAAGCATTGATAGATATTGCGAACACAGTCTTTAAAGAAGGCATGAGCTACGTAGCACTATCACACTTACGTACACTTGATGGTCTATTTCTAATTAACTTTGATGCAAGTAAAGTAAATGCTGATATTCCTTGCATTTTAGAATACAATAGTCTACGTTCAATATACACCCCATCTAAAAACCTATCCTGTTCCACAAAAAGCAAAATGTTGTAAAAGAAAACTACTTCAAACAGAAATGCAACAGGATCTCACTGCAAATCCTCCAAAGAGAGTAAAAGAAGGTAATACTTCATCAATTACTACAACCAAAGAAGAATCTACTACTCAAGGTATTTCAGGTACTTCTTCAAAGAAGCAACACAAACTCCGAAGAAATGACTTTGACACAGAACTATCTGGTCCATTCAAATTTTCAAATATAAGTGGTGTAAATTGCTACACAAATGTAGCAATAAATATTCTATTTCAATTGTCACCAATTGTTGACAACATTTACTTACACAATACTGACCAATTGTGTTTGCAAATGTTAGTCCTTCATAGAAATGCAAGCAACAATCCTGACAACACAAACAGTGTTCATGGAATAAGACAAGAATTTGACTTCTGTGCTGGAATGGTCAAATTCACTATAAACTCAAAAGAAGATCCTCAAGAATTTCTAACGTACTTACTACAAGTACTAGAAAACAAAAACATACCTATAAATGAAATCTTCCAGATTTCATACATGTGGAAACATACTTGCAACAATATGGCACAGGAACAAATTTCCAATGAACGCTTCATGTATGTATCCATACCTAACTGTGAATCAGTTCCATTTCAGCAACTTGTACAAAATGCAAACCCTTGCAGATTATGTACTACCTGCAATTCAGATAATCGCTCCACCTTACAAATACAAACACATAGTAAATACTTAATATTAATGCTTCTATGTTACAATGCAGATGGTACCAAAAACAATTGCAAACTGACTGGATTCACACATGGTCAAGTATCACTTGGTAAGAAAACCTTCACAACAATTGGTATAATCTACCATACAGGAGCCACAACCAATGCAGGTCACTACACTGCATATATATAAAAGAATTGTGGATGGTTTGAATGTAATGAAGGTACCATTACTCTAAAGCAGAGATTACCAGCAAATCTTATAAACGCTTATTTAATTTTCTTAAACCATAATTTTATAAGTAATCTGTACATAAACATTAACAAAACTTAAATTAGAAAACCATTAACAGTTAGAATTCGCCAGCAGGTATCTAACTGCCCCAAGATTCTGCAACAACCAAACAAATAAATCAATACCACTAAATTATAACAATAAATAAACAGTTAGAATAAGCCAACAGGTATCTAACTGCCCGAAGATTTTTGCAACAACCAAACAAATAAATCAATACCACTGATAACTAATCTGTGCATCTACATTAATAAAACTTCAATTTGAAAACTATAAAGTTACAATACACCAACAGGTATCTAACTGCCCCAAAATTCTGCAACAACTAAACAGATAAATCAACACCAATAAATTATAAGAAAAATAAACCGTTAGAATACGGCAACAGGTATCTAACTGCCCCTAGAATCTGCAACAACCCAACAGATAGATTACAATTTGAGAATATATTTAAAAAACGATAACCAGTTACAATTCAGCAACAGTTGACTAACAATCTGCAACAAACCAACAGATAGAACATTAGCCAGAAACAACAAGTAAACACTGAAAACAAACAAAGAAATGTACTGTACCATAACAAAAAAGGTTTTTTTAAAATCCAACATGGATTATTTTTTCCCACAGACCCAATGATTTAAGCAACAAACACAGAAACTTAGCAAATTGCACAGTACACTGGTTTGTAAACTACTAAATATGAGGGTAAAAAAAAGCAGAAATGTCTATTATGCAATGTAATAAGTCTTTATAAACTACGTACACTAACATGATATTTTCAATCACAAAAAAAACCAAACAGTAAGTATATTACAAAATAAATACAACTCATAAATACTGCTCCATAACACAACCATTGAAGAAAACATCTAACCATACACCACAATACAAAATGTTTACTTCCATGGATATGTTATACTGCAGTGCTTGTTACCAAACTCTACAATCTTAATGACATCACATAGCCAAAACTTCTCATACAAACTATACAAATCAAACAGTACACGAACTGTACATTTACAAATATTTGATAGATGTTTGATTCTATGGGTGTGATCTATGGGTGTGATATGCGGCAGTGGTTGTGGCCAGGGCCTAGAGTCTTGGGTGCATTACCTGGCTATATGGGCCACTGCATTGCGCGGACATGACAAACACATCAGGGGTGCCTGTCACCTAAACAAATACAGCATTTCACCCATCTCTAACTACCCCACTCTTCCCAAGCACTCTTACACACAAACACACTTGCCAAATTTGTATTTTGCCCCGTTCGTTGCCGCGCTGTCCGCGGATGTCCGTGGATCCAAGATGGTGGGCGCATCAAAACAATGTGACGCACCTCACGCTTCATTCCAGCCAATCAGCGAACACGGTGCATGTCCGTGGACATTAAGCAAGCCGATTAGCCAATAGGTGTCCTGTCCGTGGAGCGAACAGGGAAGTGTGTCCGCGGAGCGGACATAGATATCACGCATTTTTTGTGACCTATTTTTTGGTAGTTTAAAAAAAAATTACTCGACGGATTTTCACCAAATGTACAAAAGCACGCTTTCAGGACCAAGCCGCTGCTCCTGCCGCAAATATGGTGAAAATCCGTCCAGCAGTTTGGGCTGTAGGCGTGAGCAAAGTTTTCTTGCCCATTCAGTCTATGGGAACAAAAGACATTGTGGGACCCCCCTATAAGTTTGCCCCCCCCTTGATCAAACCTCATCAAACTTTGCAAAATAATTCAGAGTGGGCCATATAGTTTTTTTTGTGCAAAGTTTGGTGAGGATTCGTCCAGGGAGAGCGAAGTTATAAGCTGCCCACAAAGTGCTCTTCCTATGGGATTAGCTACTTAACCATAACTACACAGCCACTACTGTCTATATCTATCTATCTATCTATCTATCTATCTATCTATCTATCTATCTATCTATCTATCTATCTATCTATCTATCTATCTATCTATCTATCAATCTATCTAAAAGATTTGAATATATTGCCACTTGCCCGAAGGCCTCACGGCGCTCACAAGATGGACAGAACATAAAACAAAAGACATTTCATGAAACAACACATGGTCTATATTCAAAGTGCACTAAGTAATTAGTAATCTAATAATGTTTGGCTGGTCATGGGATCGCTGTATGCTCAAGCAAACCCTTTAAGTTTGCTGGCTTTTTGTATTGCATACGTTTACTGATTCCCAGTGGGGAAACTCTGGAATAGTTATTCTGGGACTGCCAAGCATAAAGGCCAAGAGTAACTCAGTAAAGAATAAACTGTATGAAAAGTTGATTGAGGCTGGAAAACAAGAGGTAGGCTAGGTAGGTATGGTCTATTTAATACATATCATTACAAATAGTCAGTAAACCTAACACCCGTGTGCAGGGGTGTTGCTAGATCTGGAAAAGGTCTGCTAATTTTGGGACTGTCAGGACTGGGGGCTAGCTAGCCTTTTTGATTGTAACCCCTGAGCTTCTATCCGAGACTACAACCAAAAGACCTGGGGCTATAGCCCCCTCAGCCTCCCTAGCAACGCCTCTGCGTGTATGTAAAGAAGTTCTCTTTAAATGTTTGATTTTATTGATCATGCGCACAAATACCTATTTAAGTACCAAGTTACCTATGCAGTGAACTTCCTCTGTTCCTCGTTGAGTTTATGGATTGCCATAGATTGCCTTTTTCATGCCATGCCACTTCATACCTCATCGCTGGACTAAGGAAATTCAACTACATTTCCCCCACTTTCAATGAAGTACAGTGGTTACCCCTCCAAGTTTGCATTACCTTCAAGACAGCCTGCATTACTTGCAAAGCTCTAATGTCCAAGACATCATCATGCTTAGCTGAAAGGATCACCATCTCCAAATTGGAATCCATTAAGTGCAAGAAGGGAAAGACCAGAAAACATGTAATCTCCAGTTCTGCTTCCACCGATGCAACATCCTTCCTGCTAACATCAGCCTGGCTTCCTCCCTTCTGATATTCAGAAATGATCTGAAGACCTTGCTCTAAGAAACATTTCACAGAAAAATGAAGATAATAGACTGACAAGACAGCCCCCCGCCCCACTATGTTCCACTACCTTTACTGTACAGTGATCTGCTGCTTTATAGATAGGTTTGCGGTTTATAAATGACCTATATACATTCAGAGTTCAGTCATTAAGGATACCGGAATGGTGGCCAAGGTGAAAGCAGCTTAAGCCTTCAGCTCCTGGTCTCCTCCCTGAAGACATTTTATTGCTGATATGAATTCCTAGAAAAAGATCCTGGAACCTGATAATCCTACGTCTATAAAACAGAACAAATTTTTGAGATGGATGAAAAGAACCCAAGTATTCAAGATTTGTTCAAATTGATGCATCAGATGGCCATGGACATGGCTGAAGTTAAAACCACCATGGCAGAAATGAATACAAAGGTCACCCATTTGGATACAAGAGTAACTGATTTGGAGAGGAAATCCTCTGATATGGGCTCTGAAATGGCTGGAAGCTACAGAGCCTACAATACCCTGAAGTCTGATGTGCAGAAGGAGAAAAACCATCGCTTGGAAATGGATTTAACACTGCGGGAAAGGAATATCAGGCTAATGGGAGTTGCAGAGCATTCAGACCCTAAGAGTGAAGAACTGTTAACATTGGTTTTACCGATTTTTAAGGATTGCTATGGTGTGGGTTCGCTTTTGGAGAGTGACATTGATCATGTTTATTGGATTGGTAAACTTCCAGGTTTAAAACCTCGACACATCTTGGTGGCATTTGCTCTGGCAAGGAAAAAGGAATCTTTATTGGATGCTTCCAGGATCAGGGGCTCTGTTATTTTTAAGGGCAAGCCTGTCTATGTGTTCCCAGATTATCCAAAGGAGGTGATGGAAGCAAGGAAGATCTTTAAAGGAGTGAAAGAATGTGCCAAGACTCTGCAGATAAAGGCTTTCTTGAATAGGTTTAACAATCTGACTTTGATTTTGCCTGATGGAAATAAATCCACGTCTGACCCTCAGGAAGCCTCTTCATGGCTGGAGAAAATATGTGCCCCTGCTAATATTGCTGACTAAAATGGGTGGTTGCCTTTATTTTGTTTCATTTTATTGACTTTGTTGTATGAAACTGTGTTTTTTCTATTATTTCTGCAGGTTAAAATGTCGCCCGCTCGTCATTTCAGTTAACGTTGCTTCGTTCGTAATATGGAATTTTCATTTTGATGTGGCTTCAAATGATATGGCATTGAGTAAAGTACCTGATTGCTGCCCCGATCAGCTGACGTGCTCCATCTGACGTTGAGATCCTTTCCTGTTCCTGTTCCGGGAGCTGCTGTGTATGTATGAGGCAGAGCTGACTGGGCAAGTTCGGGGCCGGAAATGTGTACGGAAATGGAATTGCAACCTTGCAGAGTGAGGGTTGGAAAACACTTAAGCCCCACCCAGGCCCCGTTGGAACAGGGGCTGCCCGAAAGACAGCAAAGCGATGTGTGTGGCCTGCGTGCAGTCATGGGAGTGCGGTGAGCCGGGGAAAAGTAAAACATCTGTGCAGGTTCTGGCTACGTGGCTCTTGGTGTGCGAGAGGGGGAGGCATAATAAAGCAATCACAGAGGGTGGCAGACCTATATTATGGCCGGATTGGTTTGTTGGTGGAGTTCATTGGATCAGAGATGTCTACAGGGATGTGGAGTGGGTTGATTTTGATGTGCTGTGTGCAAATTTCACTAGTGAAAATCTTTCAGTTGCAGATTACAGGAAATTAAAGAGATGCATTGGCGAGATTGATGGGAACGAGTCTGTGAGTTTGGAATTCTTCAAGATGGGCTGTCAGTCTATTGCGAGCAAAGTGTATCGCCGAATTGTTGCTAGCTACAAAGGGAATATTGGTCTAATGGAGGAGTGGAGTAGAAGACTGGGTTGCGAGATCACTGCGGATTTGTGGCTTGAGATGTGTGAAAATGTGAGGCTCTGCTCGATTAGTTTGTGTGAGCACTCTAGGCAAATAAAAATTCTCAATCGGGTTTATTGGTGCCAGGAGAGACTCAAGAGCAGAGGCATGTCAGATTCTGATGTGTGTTGGTGTTGTGATGTGGAGGTTGGCACTCTTGAGCATTTACTTTCGGATTGTGTCCGGGTCAGGGGTTTTTTGGCAGGAGGCTTGTACTATGTGTCTGTGTGTCCTGAATCGCAGTATCGACTTGGATTTTAAGACGATGGTTTTGGGCTGTGGTGTCTTACTTGAGGATTTATCCATGTCTGAGAAAAAGTTCTTGTTTAGGGGTGCGTCAATTTCCAAGGAAATGATCTTGAGGGGGTGGAAGTCCCGGATCCCGCCTAACTCGGATCATTGGGTTGATGGGATGGTTTCTTTGGCGGCTATTGAAAAAATGATCTACAGAAGGCAGGGGAAAATGCACTTACATGCTAAGGTCTGGGATGTATTTTTGAATATGTACTAGTTTTTTTTTTGTTTTCCCTCTCATTCTCATGCTGTTAGTATTGGTTAACTTTGGATGCAATGTTGGGTGATTGTTCTATTTTAATTGATTTATGTGTTCTGGTATGGTAAAATGTAAATAAAGAATTAAAAAAAAGAGTTCAGTCATTATGAGAACTCATTTCCAACATCAACCACTAGCAGCATTCTGTTAGCACACATGGCCATGTATTAAGTATTAAAATAGTGGTTGTCGAAGGTAACAGAAATGCAGTGTAGCTCCAAATCATGCTCTGTCTTCTAGTGAGCAGATCAGCGTTACACCCTGAGACCACTTATTTGTCTTTGAAGGTTCATATTTAGAATGTCTGGTTATCTACAGTGTAGTGTAACTGGGATGTCTAATAGTACTGGCTCTTAGGTTTCCTGGTATTTACAAGGCTATTTTAGCCAGAAATATCAACTGTTTCAGTGCATGTGTGCCACAGTTGAATTCGGTAATCCAGTTTGGATTAGAAGCACGTGGGCGGCAAAGTGCTTTACTGCAGCATGTTGAATGTCACAGTGTAAGAGCCAATAAAGAAAATGATTGCACTTAGTGAAAAATGACAATTATTTAGTGAATATGGTCCTAATATATGCATTTCCAGGTATTAGAACATAGCAGAATTACACAATATACAATTATATATAGGAAGAAAGCTTGGAGTGACTGACATGTTAGGCCTCATTACGAGTATGGAGGCAGCCATGCCCTTAAGAAGGGCATGGCTGCCTCCATACTGGGTTCCAGTACCGGGTTCTATGAATGAGGAATCACCGGGTCATTCCGACCTTGGAGGACCCGGTAATTCCTCATGCACAAAACCATTCCCCATTCCCATTTGAGCCCCTATAGGGCTCAATGGGAATGGGAATGGAGCTAATAACGGGCCCGTTGGTCCCCTCGCGGGACCCTGGAAAGGACGACTGGTCTCGTACCGGCACCCTTCACTACGGGGGCGCAAGCCTCGTAATGAGGCCATTGTGTTGAATATCGTAATAGTGCGCGTCAGGTATAGCCAACAGTTGTAATGTAGCAAAACAGGTTAATATGTTCACTGGGAGATGTTGTGGGTTGTACTGCTCTGGGAGGAATGTGGAACAAACGTGGGGAAGGAGAGTTACATGGAGGGGAGTTGGGGAGTTGGGGAGCTGAGGAGTTAGAAGGCGTGGCGTGTTGCCGGTGGCAGGTCAATAAAGGACCTTCCCTGCAAGATCTCTGTGTTGGGGTGGTCTATTGCAGAGGTATGGATGGTACAAATTGCTGATGATGATGTTGCGTTGGTATGACCTGAGGAGTGACCATTCCTCCGGCTCAATGGTGTGGTGTGACCCTACTAATGGAAGGTGCAGCAAAACCTTTGCATGTACGCAAAGCGCTGTATGGCCTAACCAACCCAGAAGACGCCTGACCAGGCAACTGCATAATTCTCAGCATTCTGGATGTAAACTTTTATATATTTGGCCAGCGTGAGTGGGCCCCATACAACGTTAACGTGAGAACATAATGTGGTCACACGCATGGCAATAATAAAGCATGCAGGGATGCGTGAAGCAGAGAAAGATGGCAAGAAACGAGGAGCGATGCATACGGCTCATGCTGCTCATGCTGTGTCAAGGTTGTCAAGCAACTAAAAGGAAAATAAAGGGCACGTTACAGGAGAGGAAATAATAAAGTACACCTTTGGTGAACAATTCCTGGCTGAACCTGCCCCTCCCAATAATATGGACAAGATGGAGGAAATTATTTGATACGTACATGCTAGCAATTGGTGGTGAAACGTTTTCGGAATGAGGCATTTTTATTGCATAATTTAGGGCCAGAAGGAAACAGCATTTATGATGGCATGTCTGAACTTTTAGATGAGGGAAAAGGAGTGGGGGATGATTTCAGCAAGGCACTGATTAAAATTCAGAACCATTTCAAACCGAAAAGGAACATTACAGTTGAAAGACATACATTCATTCAAAGAATACAAGATGTAAATGAGCCTGCTGAAAACGATGTAGTGGCACTAATGTCCCTCAGCCATTCATGTGAATTTGGGAATTTGACTTCATCCCTTATCAAAGATCAATTAGTGAGACATACTAAGAATATTAAGGTGCAGGAGCTACCGTCAGCAAAAGATACACCTATGGATGAAGCGGTGGTGTTAGCGTGCAACATCGAGCAAAAAGCCGCATCTATCAGGCACATGAAGAACGCCAAACCAGATGTCTCAATGGTATGTGCTAACAAATGCAAGGACAACAAGAGCACAGCGTTTAATAAGGATTTTAAGTGTTTTATGTGTGGCAGCCTTTAACACTTCAATTCTGCCCAGCCAAAACTACAGTATGCCTGAGATGTAAGCACAAAGGACATTTTGCCTGAATGTTCAAGGAGTTTAACAACCTAAATTCCATTGATAGGAGTGTAAATTCCATTGAAATAGAACATTTGGAACAAGGACAAAGGCACATTTTCGAATTATTAACTGTAGGTGGGAAGAATGGTCCACTGGAGACCCTCAATCTAGATGGCCAAAGCATTGTAGTGAAGGTTGACAGTGGCTCACTATGGACACTTATTTAAAAGAAAAGGTATATAGAATCCTTGAAACACAAGGTGGAGGACCTGATATCTCCAGACATCAAACCTCAAGTGTATGGGGTGGTGTGTGTAGATCTAGTAGGGAAATCCCAAACGAGAGTCGGATACAAGGGTGAATGGTGCATTTCATTGCTTTATGTAGCAGTCAAAAGTTAATCTCTTCTGGGGTGGGATGAACAGGCTGCACTCCACATCAGGATAGAATCAGGCACAGATCAGCTAGTTAGTTTGGCCAGGTAACAGATATATGGACACAAGAGTACCCTGAAGTATTCACAGTAGAATTAGGAGAATTGAGAGATGTCATGCACCATATCAAACTAAAGGCAAATGGAAAACTGAGACTTTGTCTAGACCTTCAAGATCTGAACTGCAGCACATGGGTAGATAGGTACCCACTAACAAATATAAATGAGACTCTAACAATGTTAGATAAGGAAACATATTTAGTGTTATATTTCCTTCCTCAGTGTACCATCAAGTGAGATTAACTGAAGATTGTCAGCACTTGACCTCATTTATCACCTCAGAGGGGGCATTCAATTTCTGCCGAATGCCTTTTGGGCTGGCTTCAGCAGCTGCTGTCTTCCAAAGAGTAATGGAAAAAGTATTGAAAGGTTGTGTTTCAAGATGATGTACTGATTTATAGCTGTTCTGGAGCAAAACATGATAAAGCACTGTAGGGGTATTATACAGAGTGAAAGATGCTGGGCTAACTACACAAAGAGAGAAGTGAAATTTGGCTTAGAAGAAGTGGAAAATCTCAGCTTAGGCTATTAAGCTTAAAAACAATCTAGTAGATGCAGTGAAGATGGCACCATTACCTGAAGACAAGAAACAGCTATGTTCATTCTTAGGGTTAGCAGAGTACTATCACAAGTGTGTACAACATGTTGCTATCAAGTCCACGCCACTTCGTGCCTTGCTGAAAAAAAAGGAGTGACATTTGTATGGTTGAATTAGTGTGGAAAGGAAATTGAGCAGATAATGAAGGATATTATAAAAGCACCTTTTTTTTGCGAAACTATCGATCGTGGGAGTGTACATTTTTGTCTGTTGACGCGATTGGAATAGGTTTAGGTGCAACGCTGTCACAAATAGCTAAAGAGGAAGGGGAAAGACTAGTAGCTTCTGCTTCCATACCACTTAAAGAAGCTGGAAAACGTTGTTGTGGCAGAAGTGCAGGGTACCGCAGTGATTGTTGAAGAATGTATTGAAGCTGAGGAGACTGATGACATATTGCAATGCCAGACAAGTGATTTATGCTGGGGGGAGATGTGTTGTGGGTTGTACAGCTTTGGGTGGTGTGAGAAACCTGACGGTATTCTCCCACCTACTCCCCGGATCTTCCATTCAGGTGGCCAGAGAAGGGCCATCGCTTTTGTATTCTGACCTTGGGGCTGGACAAGCGAGGGAGGTTCACCTGAGTGGAGGGTCACGGGGCATTGAGAGGAGAATACCCAAGAGCAAGACATGGTATTCCCCCTCTCCCAATTATACACCTACCCACTATCTCTCAGCCTTAATGGGGCATTTTCAATCACACCCCATCACCCTCTCCCCATTTCCAATCAGTAGTGGGACAAGGCAGAGGCGATCAGGAGCAGTGAGGATTACCCATACAAACAACATAGTGATACTAGAGTCAGGCAAGGTCAGTCCCTTTTCTCCAACTGTGCACACCTGACTCCAATCGTCTCTCACCTGCATTATAAAAAGGGTGGTTCTGCCAGAATCTGATAGTGAGCTGGGGATGCTGACTGGACCAGAGGAGCCAAGGAGCAGAAGGCTGCAGAAAGAGGAGCCCAGAAGGATCAGTGGAGTGCGGGATGGCAAGACTTGGCCCGTTGTGTTTGATGGCTGCAGCGTGGTGAGGGAGCCGTGTCTGAAGGAAGCCAGAGCGGGACGGAAGGCAGTCGATTGGCCTTGTTCAGGCCAGTGCTCATTCCCCTGGGATGTGTGCGGGTCCCAGGGGTGTCCAAGGGGCGACTGGTGAGACCCTAACCTCGCCCCAAGAATCCATTGACCTGCTCGCCAGCACTCGGCTACTATTGGTGAGTTTCGTGAGTCAGAAAGAAACTCAGTAGCGTGCGGGTGGCTGGAGTGGTAGCATTGAGAAAAGTGAACAGACCGGTGATCAAAAGCGGGGAAAAAGCTAAGCGAAGCAAGAAAAAGGAAAAAGCAAAGTGAAGCAAGCGAAAGCTGGAAAGCGGGAAGAAAGCAAAGCGGAGTAACAGAAAAGGGCATTAGAGGAGAAACAACATGCAATGTGAAGCTTCACCAATACATCAGTGCACTATTACTTTTGACCTGCTGACTGGGTGTCATAAGTCTGGGTGTCTGGTCTGAGGTCACAAGGTGAGCTGCCTTGTCGTTCTGTTAGATGGTGAGGAATTACTTTATGATATGGGTGACCCTCTTGCACCTTCATTAATGGGAAAATGAAGGTGCAAGACGGCACAGTGAAAAGCAAAGAGAAGTGTGTAAGAGGCACAGAAAGGTGGAAAGAGGGTGCACGTGTGCACGACAGAAGAAAAGGTGTGTAGGAAGCACAGTAAAGTGGAAAAGGACAAGTGAATCAGGGCACAGAAGAGGAAAAGGTGCCAGAGAATAAGAAGAGCGTTTAGAGGTCAGAGTGGTCGCGCCGTGGAGTAGAAAAGAATCTGACGTTCTCGAAAGTCTCTGATAATACCCCCATGAAAGAACTGTAGAGTGAACGGTACATCCTGACAAGAGGAACTTTTTGTTTGTTTGAGACCAGACGGGCCTACGCTTGGTGAAGGGAATCCTAAGAGGCCCGCTAAAGACATTGTTGAACTTTGTGAAGAGAGTCCTAGACCTGGGGAAGGGAACCTTGAGAGGCCTAACAGAAACAGTGTCTTTTTGTTTTGAACTGGAAGGATCGAAGCTTGGGGAAGGGAACCCCAAGAGACCTAGAAACATTGTGAACTCTGGTGACTTATGACAAGAGCCCTATTTATTTATTTATTTGGCCGTTTGTATCGCGCCGGAGCCCGCAGGCATCAGAGCACAGAAGAAATAGAGCAAACAGAAGCCAGAATCAATAACGCTGAGACAGATTTATTCAAAAAGAAGAGTTTTCAGGCATTTTCTGAAGTTTAACAAAGACCCCCTATCACATTTTGTGGTGTGTTGCTGGTGTTGCGCAGCAAAAGATCTTATCTGCAAGATCTCTGTGTTGCGTGATCTATTTCAGAGGTGTAGATGATACAAGAACCTTTCCATACTGGAGAGGATCTTAGTGTGGAAAGAGCCATGCACAAAAAAAAAATTCTGATGCTTATTCTTGCTTTAGTTTTTTTGTAGTTACTACAGTATAACAATATGTTCTCAACTTCCAAATGCTTAGGAAGCCTTAAGAAACCGGGATTTGTTTAAGTATCATTGGATTTTTGTAATTCTTAAAACACATTTTCAGTTTTTTATTTTGTGTCATTACTTTTCACAAAAAAAAGTATTTTCTTTGTTAGCAAAAGTTAAGACTATTTTAATAATATAGGATCATTTTACGTGTGATTGGTTCCTTGAAAATGAGTATTAGTTTTCTTAATATTCTTAAAATATTCTTAAAATTCATCTGTATCCCATGATTATAACATTAATATGTTTTACTGGGCTTTGTCTGCGTTGGATTGTTCTGACATGACACCATGCTCCTGCTTCTGCAACATACACTTTCAATTCACCTACTGAAGGCCATTATTTGTTGAATATGAGACCCCATAATAGCTCCTTTTTTGTTGTTTCAAATGAATAAGGTCAACATCGGAAATAAGATGTCAGGTTATGTGTCATTCAGGCTTTATGTCTTTTATATATTGCTTCATACTCACTGCTTCTGCCTTCATTATCATTGCCTTGGAAGCAAGGTGGCGGTGCTGACTGAAACTCAACAACTCTTATCAATACCCTCCTTTATGTAGCCTGTAACTTGCAGCATTTGTGCACACATTGCATGAACCCCTTGCCACCAGCAACTCCAATCAAAGTCCACTGCATTAGCTGAGTCCTCACCTCTTTGCCCCCCTCTTGTAATTAGCAATATACCCAATTGTCCTTCCTCTATGCTATTGTCAAAGAGATACCCCGCCTGGAGCAAGTAAAACTAAGGATTTCCCGGACAAGCCAATATTATGACTAGCTTGCTAGAAAAATACACTTGCCAAAACATATCATGGTCCAAATGGCAAATTAAAAAAAAATACCTGATGCTGAACTTAGTGTGGAATGCTTCAGGCTGTGCAACAAATGCATTCAATATGCAGATGCAGATGCATGACGAATAAATCCGCGGAGTGTTTTTGTTTCCTTTTATCCAGCACATGAAACTATAGCTGACTGAAGGTGGTCATTATATCCTAATGTTTGAAGCGATCTCACAAGAAGAATGTAGGAAAATGTACCTGCATGAGAAATGAAAAAGTGGGTGGATCTGAAGAGAAAAAAGAAACACCCCTCTTCACTTTCAATAAAGGGACACAACTCATGAGAGAATATTCTTTAAAATGTACAGAGATGTAGAAGAGCGAAAACAATCTGGGGACTGAGTGGTTTGCTCCCAATACAAAGCTATTTAATTTGCCAAAAATGCATAACAAATACCAGACGTTGGGGAGGCGAGATTTGGTGTGCTGCTGCATACTGGGACCTTCTGTGCTCTCTACCCCCTTGTCGCCTCACCCTGGCATGATGCAGTTTGTTGTGGTGCATTGCAGTACAAATATCTCGGAAACCATGCATCCTAGGGCCTTGAAACATGGTTTGGGACCTCATGTTTTGTTCCACGTGTCCAGACCGATGCCTTCTACGACCACATTGATGTTTCGTCAATTTCAGGCAACCATCTCATGTGTGAAGGTGCTGAAATCTGGGGAAAGGTGTGGGGTGTCCAAATGCCATGTAGCCAGTAATATCCGCAGGGTCCTAACAGGTAACTATGCAAAATGTGGTGCAGATTGGTGAAACGATGTGGAATTGTATAAGGAACAATGCTTTGCCAAGCCACAAACCCACAAACACATTGACTTCTGCTGAAATCTGGAGAAAGGGGTGGGGTATCTAAAATCCTGATTCATGGAACTGTGCAAAGCGTATTTTTGCAGCAGTGCAAAGTCACTTTGAGCCGTGCAAAAAATTCCATGAATCGGGCCCTTAATGTCTTTTAGCCAGTAATGTCTGCAGGGTCCTAACAGGTCACTATGCACAATTTTGTGCAGATTGGTGAAACGGTGTGGAATTGTATAAGGAACAACCCTGTGCCAAGACACAAACCCACACATGTTGACTTTTATTAAAATAGAATAGTAAATCCACATCTGTGGCATTTATTATAGATAACTGTGGCACTCTGTTGTTTGCATGTATGACTATGAGGAAGTTAGGTACCAGAGCAGGGTGGCATCATTCACACATTTTTAATGGATTTCCTGTAATGCGATGTGCCCGCTGTTCCATCGAAAACGGTTCAGAAGAATAAATGGTTAAATGGAAGCCTGCCACCAAAACACTTAAATATGAAAATATGTTCAGAGGACAGCCAACATCCTGATCACGGGGTCTGCACAGTTTCAGTAATACATATTCTAACATAATACATGATTTATAAGAGCATAGCCTTAATTTATGTGTTTTACTGGAATGCAAAAGACTTGTAGAAAAGTTTTTCTTTTAAGGCTTTGTCTGGGTCATTCCGATGAATTGAAATTCTTGTTCTTTGGACAAGTGGCAAAATAGTAGTAAACCTAAAAGAACATTACCCATAAGACATGAATACAGTAGATTTTCATAGAAAAGCGAGGGAGTGTTGTCCTCTGTATAAGTGAGTAGCTGCCTGCATAGTTTCCCTCGAGTGCGGGAAAAGTCAGGCGTGAATATAGATGCAGTCCAGCGGTTGAAGAAGATGTGGGATTTGAGACTTTCCTAAATTGAATACCGAATTTAAGTCCATCTAAAAACCAAACAAGCAATTTTTGCATTTGTGTTTCCTAGACTGGTGCCTACACAGAGAAATCTGGAAGGTTAGCCCAATACCCAAAGAAAGATGAGAAACTGAATAGAAGATGATTTGTTTTTTCTGTTATCACTTTTATTAAGTTAATCTGGAACCCAGCCATTACAACTTATTTGTTCTTAAATATCGACAATTTATAGAACCTTTTTATGCACACTTTTCCAGGCACTTGATAAATTGGTGAATGTCCCTGGGTTACACGTGAAATGCAGCAAAAGAAATACGTATGCTTGATGTAATTGTATTGGTCCTGTTTGTTCCAAAGAAAATGCTATCAATGAACTCGTTTGGATATGTGTTATACAACGTGACCATTATGGTGTCCTGTGACCTTGTCAGCAGTACTGGTTAGGTCAGGGCAGAGTCGTCTTTATGGGAGGGCAAAAATGGCACTTGCCCTGGGCCCCCACCTTGGAGGGGGGCCCAAAACGCTGCCTGATCTACAGAAGTCAATTCCCATAGTTCAACTTAAACAGCACACGTCAGGAAATGTTATGACATGCTGCTGAGGCTCTAACCTATTGGATGTCCCTATAATGCTTTCTGTGTTCGCTCTGGTATACACAATTTGTGTGCTCACAACCGCACAACTCCTGTAGCATTCTGACTTTTCTGTGGGAATTATATTGATCATGTGCAATAGCCAAAGTCGGAATGCATATTGATACATTTGAGTGCTGCAATGGTTCATAAGTTAGCTCAGTGTGTTGTGCACTCATTGCAGAGATCTATGTTATTTTGCAAGATTACAACAGCAACTTCCAGCAAGGCCGACCCAGCCTTTCCTATGTCTGAAGTTGATAAACCTGCAGGTATATGTACTTTGTTTTGTAGCACAACATTTGCTACTCTCACCAATGTACCTGCATCAGATAGTGGTTACTATAAAGCTCAGGTAGCATCAATATGGCGAAGGTCTAGAAACTGGTGTGTTCAAAATGGGGAGTTGTAAAGTTTAGGCAATCACCTCTAATGATGAGCATATAGTGTTAGTTTGAGAGCTGATTATGTATCCAAATTCAAGACTGTGGAACCAAAGTGTTCATTCTTGTTTCCTTGCTTTGCCAGCAGATGATACAGTGAGCCTGGTCAAATCATCTTACATCACTTACATTACTATGCTGTTCTCTATGAAAAGTTTTGGCTTCTCACATGCTAGTGGCATTATTTAGCCCATTACCTGACCTCTCTTTTTATGGAGGCCCTTTGAGTGCAAGGCGTTCTAAAGAGGAGAGAGCTGAGCAGATATCACAGGCCTCAGCAAAGCATATTTTAAGGTCAGCTCACTTGACACAAAAAACGGTTTGCTTTTTGTAAAATTCAAAGGTTTTTCTGTACGTATATAAATACCAATTACACAACATGTGTTTTGGACATATTTCATGCTTTACAATGCAAAAGATAAACCCAGATGAAATCTTTAAATCACATCAGTTAGTATGCTGGTATTATTGTACTTCCCTTGATGATGGAGACAATGAATCATCGTCATTTTGCATAACACACTTCTAAACATTTTCTTTTTAAAATCATCTTGTTTGGTTATGTGATGTGTGTATTTTCCAAGTCAGTTCTATTAAATGGGATTATTTAAGTTCATGGTAAGAACTGGAAAAGAAAGTTTGAAAGTTGTGGCAAGCCAGAAGAAGGACGGAGACGCTCTAAGGACATGGTTCATTGGTTTTTTGCTAAAGTAACATTAGGCCTATCTTTCCCTATCACTATGGGTGATCACTGCCTATTTTCTAAAGTGCTCGTCTGTCTTTTGTGAAAGTACAAAAAGAATCCAAACTAACCTGTCTAGCCCTACCACTATGAAAACTAACTTATAACAGGAGAAGGACTCCCTTCTCCTGAGGGTACTTCCAGTACCAGTTGACAGTGTTCCTACTTAATACACCATTTTTAAAAAGTCTCTTGTGACTTCATGAATTCGTTTTTGTAATTCTTTAAAGGGACTAATGACTGTTCCTGGCTCCTTTGAAATCACTTTTGGCAATCTTTTGTAAGACCTTTTATCCAGGTTGTTGATTTCAACATATTGTTTGTTTAGAGTATTATTCTGACAGCATTTTTGTCCTAGAGGATTATTATTCAGTTTATTCTTGTCTATGTGGCTTGGCACACATTTCAATTGGTTTGTTCTTCTGAACTCTGATTCATAGGTTCTTTCTTTTACCGTCAGGGTCATGAATGGGGTTGTCAGAGCTAGAGTTTAATCTTCAGTACCAGGGAACTACGATGCCCAACTGCACAGGGAGAGTTGCTGTCTTCATGGTAGCTTGGATCTGGGGCATGGCAGTGAAATGGTAGACATTGTGACTGGACATTGTGAGATGTTTACTGGTATTTATAACATTACTCTTCCTGCAGGTTGATGGTTTAGTTTTTCCTTAAGTATCATGTTGTGTGGTTTGGATAGTTGGCACAACAACCAAACGCGATTAAATATATATTTATAACTACTCAAGGATAGTATGGAGCTCCATCGCATGACTCTCGCCTTCTCGAAACTTCGTCTCCATTCTATCGCTACATCATCTCACATCCCTCTTTTTTCCAAAGATTCTCTCCACATCATTGACTGTAGACGTTAAATATCTCACTTTCCAGTATATTCTACCGAAACTTGAAACTGATAGCCCAACATCTTTTTTGAAAGGCAAGGAATTATTATTTTGCTTGACATCTCTAATCCTCTCACCACCATCACTCTCTCCATGTTCCACACTCTATCATTCACAGTTCCAATGGCTCTCCTATACACCTCATTAACCAGAATGGCTACTGACCATTGACTGCCTCCTTTTCTGAGTGTTGCAGGCAATCTAATCCTGACCCAGTTGCCCACTTAGGAAGAAGCTCTATCTTTCACACCAGATCTGTCATGAAGCATTTTGTTTTTACTTGCCTCTGTCTGATTGTATTTCCTGCATCACCTACATTGACATACACCCTGTCCATCTTCTTCAACCAGGCTGGGAATAAAATGGTATTGGCTTGCATGCTGCCTCTGCTAAACTCAAAGGGATCAATACCAGTTGTGGTATGTGGCGTGAAACTATGCGCTACGACTATTTCTCTAACAGCAATTTTCCAGTCCTTGCCATTCACCCAGGCCCATCTTATTGTCTAATTAACAATTTTTCTAGAACTCCATTTGTTTGTCAATGATGTATGGCACATGTACAATGCTCATTTGCATGGTCTTTCAAAAAGTCTCAATTTCCCATGAGTTAAACTGTCGCCCACTATCGGGCAATATTGTTGTCTGATACCAATACCGACTGCATAACTCCTCTAAAAACCCAATTACCCTGCGGTTGTTAACATGTGGTGTCATCACTATTTCTGCCTATCTAGTTAGCATGTATATAACAACTAAATAATACGTCTGGATCCTGCTACTCCATATTGGACCGACTACATCTATCCCCAATTTCTCCCATGGTTTATTAGGTATGTCCATCACAGCCATCAGAAGCTTCCTACTCATGCATACTTTACCACTCTTCTCACAAAGGATACACTCCCTCATGGCTCTCTCCATTTGAATATCACATCCCGGCAACCAATGGTCGTTTCTGATCCTTTGCTTCATCTTCACTATTCCCTGATGCCCTTTGTGTCCTAACATAATTATATTGAGTCTCATCGCTTCTGGTGGTATAATCTTGTCTCCTCTCTTCAGAATGTTGTTTTGTACATGTAGTTCATCCTTGACATTCCATAGAGCTTCCATGTTTATTTCCTTAAGAAATGCCTTGTTCAGCTTGTTCTCATAGAGGGCACACACAATGGCCAGTATAACTGCGTTGTTTTCCATGGAAATATTCCATTCCCCTTCCGGAAACACTGCGTCAGTTATTTCTAATATAATTGCACATTTATCCTCACTGTACTTCACTTTAGCTGTCAACCCCAACAGGCAATAAGCAGTGTAGTTCTTGACTCCTGGTATACACAACATTTTGAAATTGCATTCTTGTAGCTTAGTCACCCATTGCCTTATCCTGGCAGACACCTTGTCCAGACTTTTCAGTGTTATCATTCTACAAGCAGTTTGTGATCTGTATCTGCCTCGAAATCTGTTCCGCAAATGAAAGATCTGAATTTATCTTTTATCTATTTCCCACTTAATTGCTAGTGTCTCCTTCTCCATTGTAGCATATATTTTTTCTGGATCGTTTAGCAGCCTAGACGCAAAAGCTATCACATATTTTTTCCCTTTCTCAACATGGGACAAAATGGCACCTATCCCACTGTTGCTTTGATCAGTCGTGATTATTCTTCTCCTTCCTCTCTTGTAATTATCTAGCGATGTTGCATTCACACGTGCTTTTTTGTTGTATGTGAAATCTTCTTCACACTCTTGATTCCAGTTTAATGTTACACCCATTCTTAGAAGATTCCTCATTGTTGCCGCCATATTCTTGGCAAAGTTTGGTGCAAACTTTGAGTAGTACTGAGCTATCCTTATGGATGAGCTGATCTCTTCTTTGTTCATGGGAATAGGTGTGTGCATGCTAGGTCTCTTTTGGTGATACTTCTTTCTCAGAAATAATAGGACTAAGGTATTCAATCTCATTCATGTTTATCTTGCTCTTCTATTCACTCAGGGTCATTCCCACATCTTCGAGTTTTCTCAGTACTCCATTGAGTCTCTCGTCATGTTCCTTTATATTTTCTGCAAAAATTAGGATATCATCTTGAAAAAATATAACTTCACTATCGCCATCGAGAATTTTTCACATCATTTTCTGGAAAACCGAGGACGCAGATATGAGTCCAAATGGCATCCTCACATACTGATATAATCCTTTTGGCGTTATAAAGTCTGTAAAATGCCATGACTCCCTATAAAGTTTTGAATGGAATCTGAGTGGGTACCACTATGCTGTCAATCTTTATCCAAATGTTAATGTACACTCGTATTAGAAATTCGGGTGCATATCCTCAAAGAGTGCTCCACAGAAGACACTCAATAAGCAATCCGAGGCAAGACCTAGACACCAAGCCATTAGTGAGGATAGCACACCCATAACCATCTGGTTGACACAATGCAAAGGCCAATGCCTACTTCAACATTCATATTGTGAAACTCAAATAACACAACTCTGCAAGTATAATGAAAAATTCCCAATTTAATATCTCGTGGTAGCAGATGCCAATGGCCAATGCGTTTTGGACCAGTGAGGCCCTTCATCAGAGTAACATCTATTGTAATGATACTCGTCGAAAGTGTAACAGCAACAATGTGAAACAAAAAAGATATTCACATGGAAGTGTAATAAACAGGTGAACCAAAGGGTCCGAATTAAAAAACGATGCAAAATTATAATGTACATTCACAAAAATACCAACGACGGAACAGAAAACAAAAATGAAGAAAAAGAAAACAATTAATTACAATAATAAAGGCTTGCAGTCATGATGAACAGTTATGTAATATAGCTAACACAATATTGACCACAATGTGCAAAGGGCAAGGTAATGGAGTCACATTCAATGTGAAAATGATGTGCAAAGTAGCAATAAAAAGATGCTTTGAAAAGCCACTATTGAGGTGTGCGCCAAAATGATTCATTTAAGAATGGTTCACTATTGTGAGCACTAATTGCTTAATGTGAAATAAAGATAGTAAATAGAGCGAAGGAAGAAAAAACTAACCACGGCTAATTAGAAGTGGGTGAACAATTCCAAACTTAACCGGATCCAGTAGAATGTTGTGGTAACAGCCACAAACAGCTTCATCAATGTTCTAGAAGAACAGGAGCACATAGTGAAACAACCCTTTAAAAGAGTAAAATATGGAAGAGCAACCGCATGTAAAAAATGAAAAGGATACCTACTACACACAAGAGCAGACAATAAATGAATAGCATCAATACAGGTGGAATAGTTAGCCGTTTTCCTAAAACACAAGTTAGAGCAAATGCTGCAAACGGCAGTCCAAATGAGGAGACAGAAGGTAAAATGTCTAACGCATAAACATCTCATCCATACCTCGATAGTGATGAGAAGTTTCCTACTTGAAACCATACCGATAACTAGCATGCAGTAAAAAATCAAACAATTAATATATGCGTTTATGGGTCATGTGACAGATGTACCAACCAGTGCATCACGTGATTAACTATACGGTCAAGTGTTAAAAATGTAAGTGAAGTTTTACCTGGCGGTAGGCCGATGTGAGATCCAGAGAATATTTTCACTGTCCATAGTTATTCATTCCTGTATATTCGGTAGAGGATGTCTCTCTGGTATGACGCATTTGTTGACTCATGTCAACACATATCTGCAGTTTTCCTGATGATTTCCTTACCACTACCAGTGGTGACATCCACACTGAGGCCTCTATTCTCTCTTTGATGCCTTGTTCTTCCAACTTCCTCAGTTCAGGCTTCACTTCTTCCCTCATGGCAATAGGTGTATTCCATAATTTTTGTGCAACTGGTTTGCAATCCCTTTTTAATTTGATCTGATGTACAAATCCTTTCAACCACCCTATCTCTTCTCGGAACACCTTTCCTTCCATCTGTTGGATGTCTTGTGATTTAAATCCTGCTGACATCACTGTTTCTTCTGCATTTGGGGTCTAGTTTCACTTCCAGTTTTTTGGGTGGGACCAGCTCCACATTCCCATCGATACCTTTTTTGACACAAACATTTTTCCAATGGTTTGTCTACCTTTGAATTGTAGAGTAGCCTGGAACCACCCAGTGAGATCTATTTGTACACCCCCATAGGCTTTTGGGTTGATGCCAACTTCATGCAAGTATTTGAGATTGAATGTACTCTTCCATATTACTTCTGGTAATAGCGTGCATTTAGTTCCTGAGTCGTGCATCATTGCAATGGTTATTAAGTTTATATTCATCATTGCTTTTGGGCTGTCCAAGTCTTCTTCTTCATCTCTGACTGTGGAAATGCATTCTTTAACATCCTCATACATTTCATTCAACCAGTTCTTGATGTGGTTTCTGCTCTTGCAACATTTGGCAAGGTGTCACTTGCTGTTGCATATTCTTTATATGATTCAGAGATGTTGGATTTTTTTGCTCAGTGTGACACACTGTCACACCTGTAGCATCTTCTTGGTTGGTCTGAACATTTTCCTTTTCCTCTGAAGTTATTTATCCTCAAAGAATTTTGTTTGTGTGAACTTTCTTCTTGCCCCATCACTTTCCAATTGCACCAGTTGTGCAACTCCCTATCACGGATATTGTATAGTGTAATGGTTCCCGTTGTATTCTTTGTTGTTACAGGTTCCAACCTAATTGTTACTTGTTGGATCCTATTCTCTAAGGTCTTGACACAATTTTCTATGTGCCCAAATTATATGTCGATTCATAACACTGTCACAAGTGTCGGGTCATCCTTCCCCTCCGACCACAACACAACTCCTACATTCCAACATAGATTGGTTTCTTAATCTCTCATCAAGCTGTTGTCCAAAAGTTGCACAATCTAGCTAATTTCTTCTGTGTCTAGTTTCTTCTGTGCAGTGATGTAGTGTCCCACTATTTCTCCCTCTTCCAGGTTCCACACTAGTGCTCATTTTCTTTTGATAGTGTTTATTAATTTTTTTACAAACACACGTCTCATATTCATCTAGTTTGATACATTATTTTTCTGATATTTTGCGCGTGTCTTTACATGTTTCCTGTGCTGTTGTAACTAAACATGTGGCAGTTGTGATGCTTTTCTTTCTACACTGTAATTGGTGCCACACACAACATTCGCATAATGCTCAATTTATTTAAGCCACCTTTTCCACAGTGTGATTGGTTCCCCCACCTCTGGGAAGCACATTGCAGGGGATGGCACACTTTGCATGCTTGGATAGTCTCCAGCAAGTGTGCAAAGAATATTTGTGGCCAATTGTGAAAATTGTTCAGGAGAGTCATTATAACTGGTATGTATTTTTCATTTCTGAGTTTTTGCGCCCTTTGTCCATGTGCAGGACTAGTATTACTTGTTTAATAATTATGTTCAGGATTGCTTTATCATGTAAAGATTTATAGCATTCGTGAAATGAAAGTATACGTGCGCCCTACTTTGCTTCACTGAAGTTGTTCTATTGGCATTTAAAGCGAGGAACGCTGTGCGTCCCTCTTTATTTAATTTGTTGCCAGGCAATCCATGGACATGAAGACATGATCAGTAGCCTATGATGAAGCTGGCGTTGTATGCGTGTGCACTCTTGTTTTTGATGCCACAATGTGATGCATCAGCTCTTGCTATCACACTTAATTAAGCACTAGATATAAAGGGAGAGGGTGGCACGTCCCTTTATTTCTTGAAGGTTTACCGAGGCCGCTGCCACCCTTTACATTCTCTAGGCACAGATCTCCTTCCCGGCAGAGCTCCTTCCCCAGGACACACTCATCGTCGGTTTTGCTGCCTCATCACCAGTTTGTGGTGCGTATAGACAGCAAGAGAAGTAATTGCTATTAAATATATCTATTTATAAGTATTCAGGATAGTATGGCGTTCCTTCCACACATCTCTGCAACCATGTCCGTCTCCTCGCCTTCTCAAACCTCTGTCTACATTCTATCATGACACCACCAGAGTTGTCCATGCACTTTTTTGTCATGCTGTTTTGCGGATGCATGAAAGGACTGCTGTTTGAAAGGAAGTCTCTCACAACTTTTCCCTTGCCACTGCTTACAATTGATTGTCATCATCAATTGGTCCTTGCTTTTATGGTCTAAGACATCTGATAAAGTATTACAGTTGAGATTATTATTTTGCCTAGATCATTTTCCACCAGAAAGGGCTGTCACTCCTAGGATTGCTCTGCATATCCATTTGTTTATTATAGAGTGGCAGGGACGTAGCATAAGGGAAGTATCCCCTGAATCCACACAGGAACTCTTGCAGAACCTCTCAAGCCCCAGGACAGAGGTACCGAACCCTGAACCATGAGCCTCACTGATGCCATGAGTCAACCCACTTTGGTGTACATTCTTAGCCAGCTCTGGTGTATCACGTAGCTGAACGAAAGATTCATCTAAGTGCCGCAGGAACTAAAGAATGACACTGGTGGGAATATAAATCCCTACTTACCACTGGAGCTCCCACTGTCTCATGGGGAAAGGAACACTTCTCTGCCTTCTCAACAAACTGTGATTGGGTCATGGAAACTCTAGGGTAGTCCCCCGAGCAGAAGGCTTATTATTTAGAATGCTTGTTATCAGGAGACCTGGAGGCAGCCTACCTGGTAATTAATCAACATAGCTGAGCCCCCTAGAGGGCAGTAAAGAAAAATGCTATTAAGGCAAACTGGCCAAATTGATTGAGAAGGATGAGTATGAATCACTCAGGCAAATGGCCTAGAGTGGAGGGTGAAGTCCGGAAGTGGATAGGGAGACAAACCCTAGAACAAACAGATGAATTGCTAATCTTGGAGTAATTTACCCAGTCCCTACCCCCTATCTACAGCAGTACGTACACAATCTCTTTGAACCATCTTTAGAGCAGCCCATCCTGATCACCATTTGTCATCAGATAGAAATTAGTTTGAGACCCAATAGAAATACCGCTCTGTTGGAGAACCTGCCACTGCAGAGGGAGAATCAAGAATTTCAGAGGCAGGAAGCACCATCAAATCCCATCACACAAGAGTTTCCACCATCCCTCCTGAAACCTGGTAACAACCCCTAGGGGCGATGAAATATTCAGCTGCTTCGAGAATCCAAGCTCCCTCCCTCTTCCCAATTGACCCAGCAAGGAGCAGAAGTTATCCCCTCTTGCCTCACTTGATATTCCTGTGGCCAAGATGGACACATTTCTCCTCAAAAGGAGTCAATGGAAATTGGCTGGGTACATCCCTCAGACAATGGGCCTGAAACCATACCTTGCAAGATACCAGAGGACGATGAGGTATGAAACCTCAAGACATGGTGGCCCAAAATAGTCCCTTAATACCAAATCCAAGATACCATCATCGATGGAAAAGAGATTATTATTATTATTTATAATTATTATTTGGGGTTTTATTTTTTGTCTGGACCTAGGCTTTAGAAGCAACAGAGCACTTTACAATAGGCACAGACAAGACACGGGCCACAAGAAGACCAGGGCAAAGGACAGAAAGGACTAGGAGAGGAGTGGGGGAGGGAGTCACTACAGGACAGTGAAGGGGAATGGGTGAAGTCCTAGGTGATGTGATCCTGGCCCTTGCAGGTTCAGGCAGTCACCAGACAGCCATTCACACTAACCAATTGAAAGAAGATTTAGTTCCATAGGAGCATATTTAGATCACCTATGCACATGGCAATTCCACAACTTATACAAAAACCCCAGTACATCTCTAGGTACGTCAAGAAAACGACAGTCGTACCGGCTGCAGTGATGCAAGGCTTCCCAGAAGATTTGGTTGTTTACACAGATGTTTCCCAATTTTCTCACTTCGAGTAAATGATACAATCAAGCCCCCAGGCACGAATTTACAATACTACACCCAAAGGGAGCCCTTTGTTCAGTGGGGGATGCTAGAGAACCAGGGATCCAAGGAATGGGTTAGCTACAAGTAGCCTGAAGGATTCTTGCACTAGGAGGAGACGAAGGCGACCATGGTGGGGTGATGGAAGGAAGCAACAACACAAAATAAAGGGAATGGTTCAAATACCGCAATCCCAGACAACGAGAAAGAGAGAACAGAGGGAGACAAAAAGACTCTCTGAGAACTGATCTGGATGAACGAAAAGAGGCATCTGCTGTGTTCGTGGTTGCGGTGAAAAGAGCCAACACCAAAAAAAAGAAAGCAGGGAAGGAGTAAACACCTCGGCATATGAGAAAACAGAGTGCTGCGAAGAATCCAAGAGGCAGTGAAGAGGTCTAGAGAAGAAACCGAAAGACCTTTGAGAGGCCAGACCATTTAGTGGAAAGAACTCAGAGTACTTCCTGGAGGAGGTCTCTTATGGAACGACTATTTATGTTTATTTCCTGGATAAGGCCAGGCATTGCTGGATTAAGTTGTGTATGCTTGTATTGGACAGGATTTGGAATATTTCATGTATAAACTCAGACTTAGCCAGGGGAGTAAGGACGTATTAAAAGTAGGCTGGACTCACAACCACTTGCTCTCCCTTGCTCTCATTTCCCAACATCCTGACAACTCTCACTTTTCTACATGATTCATGCATGACTTACATATGTGTAAAATGTGTTAAGCAGTAAGTCTAGTGCAAGCTTAAAACTTGACTGCTTGCTTCTCAGTTTTACTAATATTCGGAAGGACTTACAGAAAAAAGAATGCTTGTACATTGGCTATAGGAGGGAAGTACTGTATGGATATTCATGAAGGTTGAGAAAGTTCCATTGGAATGATGTAGATGATTGGCACCACACAGATGTAACTCTCAGGGGTACCCTTATGAAAGGCTGAGTAGAACCTCCACGGCATACTCTCACTCCAGAAGATGGCAGCGCCAGCTTCCACTGAAGCTCGTATGCAGCAGCCGCAGCAGCTCCATCACCTGAACATCAAACCCCAGCCCATCACTTCCTCAAGAGGTTCCTTTTATGGTAAGGGCATGCGCGCCTCTGACAAGCACGTTTTGCAAAATCATATATCTTGCTTCTCTGCATCTGAATTGCACTCGGAAATGGAACATTGTGTAATTAAGTTTCCCTTTCATGACCTTTAAGATCATTGACCCCACTGCTTTGCCTTTTTCAGTTATTGCGCACAGAGATTTAGCTCAGCGCAGTTCATTGCAATGCATTACTTTCTGCATCAAGCATCTTAATTAAGTCTCAAATCTTCTTTGGCATGACAGCGGCGTAGGGGTGCTGGGGAACTAAGAGCCCGGGCAGTGCCTGGCCGGCCTGCTACATTGGGATAGAAAAGCAATTTGTTTGTTTAGAACTCTATCAAAAGTGATGCATTTGGCTGGGCTCTTGTGAGCTATTTAGGACTAAAACACAACATGCCCACGAGGATGGCCAGAGGAGAACCTTCTCGCAACAAGGTGGACTGCTGCAAAGCAGTGACCTCTGATTTTCACCTTAAAAGTCAAAGGCATGAGGCTTCACTGAATAAATATTCGTCTTAAACGAGTTTGGATGTTTAATAGCGCGGGAATGGGCTGCGCCTACAATGATTTCTTATGGGAATTCCGGAGGGACATACTCGCCATTAGCACTAAAAGGGTTGACAACCGTTTACATAATATAAATGAGACAGCCTTGCCAAGCCCTTTACACGGCCGTAATTACTGCGCCAAATGTGTAATGTTCGCAACACAATGGGCCTCGTTGCGAATTTCTGGGGGCAGTAAACTTGGTGGTAAAGTGGCGGTAATTCCGTACTTTGCATTACAGCACAGCTGAATTCTGAGTTTGGATGTAAAGTGGAAAATTCACCCCCGTCAAAAAGCTGGAGGTAGATCTTCCACTTTACCGCAATAAGCAGAGTTACTGCACAGAATAACCGCTCACACAGATACCGCCAAATTGCCCATGGAGGCCAATCGACTAAAACAATAGGCATTTATACCACAGTGCTGCCATTCGCAATGTCGTGGGAATGCCAAGGGGCCGAGTGGTGGCAATGAAAAACCAGTTTGGCTGCAAATAGGCGGATTTTCCGCCAGACTTTTACAGAGACCCCTGGTTTCCAATATTTGACACAATGGTGCTTTTGTAAAAAAAAATGTTTGTGTTTTGTGCAGAAATGGCAGGGCATCACCACTGCGGAAAGAAGGGGTGCCCTTCTTCTTCGCTGGAAACTGGGTGAAGCAGATGAAAGGAGATCCGGATGGCAATCATTGTTTTGACTGTGACTGGTGCACTCCCATAGGCCCCTGAAGAGATATTTTGAGGTAATACAAAATAGGCAATATCAATAAACGGTACAGTGAACATTTTACATACACAGCCGTTGAATGTTAGACTCTTTCACATGGCTGGCTATGAAGAAGCGGCAGCGTGCAAGTGACTGGCCTGTTTGTTAATGGTGACTAACGCTATGTGAGAGAACTCCCAACAGTAGTGTTTGTTCTAACAAACTACTATGTCCATTTAGGGGGTGAGTTTTCTCATGCTTAGAGTGAATTAAACGAGGTGTCAACAGAAGTCATCCTGCTGGCGTTCTTCAAGGTCTTGTTCAATATGAAATGGGACTGTTTTACACTCTTATGTGTTAAGAGAGATTTTAGCTTACCTGATGGTACATTTTAATGTGGTCACGAGTTTGAGTGAGGAGGGTGACACAATAGCCAGGGGCTCCCGAAAGATCGGAGCCGGTGTGCATGGTGATAGGTGCTATTGGGAATAGAGCGGTGTCCGTGCCAAGGTTGCCTGTGCCTGGCAGCTGCAAGATAGAAGTGCAGACAAGAGACACCCTCCCGCCAGTCCAGTCCACACTGGGGGTGCCCTGTCGATGGTGAACTACAATACAGGGCCCTGGTTTAGGAAAACGGTGAGCTGTGGCGCAGTGGGTGCCTTTGTTGTACTGTGAAGTGGCAGAACCTGCCATTGTGGTGGCAGTGGGGTAATGTGGTCTGGGTGAGGCAAGTTTAGGTTGGACCCCCTGGTGCTCCCGATGGGCAGAGTTTAGGGCCACTGGTTGGGTGGCAAGGGCACTGAATGTATGTTCTGACATCCGCCATGCTGACAGGATTCCTAAAGTTGCACTGAAGGGTGTGAGGTCCCTGGGCTTTTCCTAAGTGTCCATACTACAAGATGTCATCTTATTTTCGGAACTATCCAAGAAATTAACATTGTTCAGGCCCAAGAAAGGGACACAGCTTTGCTACCCCCCTGGCATCACCATAATCCACAATTTCCTGCCAAATACGAAAGACCTTGCTGAGCGAGGGCAGCATGGTAACGGAAATGGGCCCTCGAGACAGGAATCCAGCATCAGGGATATTTGATAATGACAGATTGGTAACTCAAGGTTACAGAAATGATACATTGCCGACGGTCTAAAATGACACTGAATGCAGATCTCTTGAAAAAGGACACAAGCAAGCAGAACCTCTGTTGTAATAGAGGTGATCCCAGCCGGATTAGACATCACCATCCCAGCACATGTCACCCAATAAGTTCAAACAACAAGACACTTAACCCACAAGTCGCTTTCTGTCAGTGTTCTTCCCATCTATGCCCTTTGACTTTACATCAATCTCCTGTTCAGGCCATCAACATACATCCTGACCAAGCCTATTGCTTAGTTCAAATTACAAATCCTTTATTCCTTGGTTAATTTAACAGCTAAACCAAGGACACCGTTTGTCCAATGCCTCCTCTGCGGCCTGGTTAGTTAGCAGCATTTACAGGAATTATTGTGTGTGCATGGTACAAGGAGCGAGAATAGAGACCATTAAGCGGCACTGACATTCAAACATGTATCACACAGACACATGCACACACACACACGGGTCAATTTATAGATGCATGGATGATGGCGAACCCAGTCTACATATCCACAAGAATTGAGTGCATTCTCACAGACCAAGAAATTAGAGATGATCATCCCCACCCCACACGCATGTATAGCCTCACAGTATCAGACCAGTATCAGACCAGTAAAATGTAGGTAGATCTAATGCTCAAAGAACGAAAACCTGCTTAGCTGAAACTGAGCAGCTTTCACAGTGAAATGACTCAGACTGCAGGCAGCCAATCACAGCAACAGAAGATTTCTGCCTCAATAATGAAAGTGAGAAACAACACAGCCCATCCGATGCGATGAACTTCAAGGCCGTAGGCAGGAGGACATTGATTGAAACAGATTCTAACAATAACAAGGTAAGTAATATGACAAAGACGCAACTGCAAGCAGAAATGTCAGGTCTAGAGAAAACCCACAAAGAAACCGATTCCCGTAGAAAGATAGAAAAAGATTGCAGCAAACAAAATGCCATCCGAGGTCAGACTAATTCCATCTTGACGGCTTAAGCTGAATCCGCGCCTCCTATCAGTTAAACATAGACACAAAAAGGCACTACGTTGGATGCATTGGTGGTATGTACGTCCAACAAAACAATGCTCTTTTATTTTAAGCAATGGACAGGGATGTCAGTATGCCCTGCTAAAGTCAATTTCCCAACAGACTGAATTCCTGACACTCAGATCTCCACAGAAGAAATCGCTCATCCAAGCATACACTGTAAATTATCAAAGGTCTGTGGCCTAAAGGTGCCGGTGCTTCAGTGATAATCATGCTGGTAGGGGCCTGAACTCCCGGCAGGTCAGGCTTGGTGATCCGTGGTCCCTACCAGCATTGTTGTACTATGGCAGTCTGGAAAACGTCCCGGTATGTTGTTATTTCCAGACCGCCATGCTTAAAATGAGGCCCATTGTCTTATTGGGTGTCCAAAATCTAGTGAACGCTGTTCTTAGTGTTATTCAGCATCTAAATAACTATATGCAAATCTTTGGCCTAAAGTCAATACCCCAGACTGGAGAACCCCAGAATGGCTCTATACAATAATGCAATGAGTAGGTTGCATGATACTTCACCATGCAGCTGCACCAAAAGAAGCATACACATTTGGAGGTCAACAACGCAAATACAGTGACAGAGCAAACTAACCCTTAATATTTGAAGAACTAGAGAGTGACCTGAGGAGGTGTAAATCCCTGTTCCTATTCCAAATGGATCTCATAACAGAGATACAGTGAGTACAGTCCAGTGGCTATTATATTACTTCCAATCCCTTCTGGTCCAGGTTCGGAGATCCCATCTACAGCTCTTACAAAGCAGAATATGTTCATCTAAGACACTGGGCACTCCAATCCTTCATGAGGCAGCAAGCAACCTGACAATTTACATCCTTTGAGGAATGTCTTCACCCACTACCATCTATGTAGGACCCACCTATGCAATATACCAGTGTTCACGGAAAAGCCAGAGACAACAACTTGAAAGTACAGAGAAGTCGGAAGGAAACTGGATCAAACACTCGATTTAGAAGTGTTTGAGATATATAGGCCGAAACTTTACAAATATCTTTATGCATACAAATCCAAAAGGCAGTCTTTAAACTGTATACACATGCTATTGCTACACTGTGTCAGACTACATCCAGCGGCAGACGTGCCACATCTGATGAGAGTGGCAGCTCACAGAGGGCTTCTGGTTGGAGATCTCTGCCACGGGCCTAACGATAAAGGCTCAGACATGTCTAATAATCCTTCAGCGTTTCTACTGATATTGTTAAATTGGATTACCATATTAGGTTTGAAAGCAAAATTTTGGAGAGCAGTGTGATGATGTAGGTTATTTTGCTTCGGGGAGGAAGTGTTAGAACAACTGCAAGAAGATCAAAGAAATTGTTTTGTTCCGCATGGTACCTGACCATCCTTAGGAAGAGCCCCCACACCTGCACCCAGCAATCGAAGATGAAAAGGAGGGCACAAAAGAAAGGTTCTTGGACAATGTGCACCATGGGACTTCGGCCACAGGCTGGTGGTGGTGCAAGGATGCACTAAAGACAGTGGGTGCTATGTACAACTTACCTAATGTGACACCAATGTACCAATGAACTCCATCTGCTTAGTAAAGACTAATAAGAGGTTTACCAAGGTAGTAGCCATGTTTGAAAATGAATCAAAGATGGTTAGGTTTCTTTGATTTCAATTCCTGTGATTCCTTTGGTTTAGCCGCATGTGGAGGCAAGGGACCTCATTTAGAGAATGTAGTTACCGGACCATGCCGTATCCGGAAGGTCCACATCATGTATAAACTAGGTGTCCTTCCTTTATTCGCATGCGGTAATGTTTTAGTGTGGAGGAAATTTCCTCTACACTAAACCAGGCAGTTTTGCAGAGTTTCAATATTGATATTATGAAATAGTTTTTCGGAAATACTGCCTATTTTACCATTACTGACAAACTCTGTGGCCATCGTCTTTTGGCTTGACCGACAATGAGGATAGATTTAGCCCGGAGTGACTTCACGACTTTGTTACTAACCACCATTCCTAGGTCCCATTGATTGAGAGTTACTTTTTGTTGCTTCCTTTAGAGGTTCCTTGTTGTAATATGCACGGACTCATGCATGGGCACTTGTGGAATGTTGATACATGTTGAGAGTCAACATTCCACAGTGGCCGTTAGGTTGAGCAAGCTGAAGTAGAAGGCCTGTGGGGTCTCGCAACAAAGCACTTATAATCCTCCTACCTGTGTCCGGTGAGGCTTTGTCATTGGCGACGAGGATTTTGCTTGACCCCGTTCCACGTGTGCGCTGGCTGGCTGTCCTGCGCTGCCTGCCTGCCTCCAGCGTCGCGGATCGGCCTGTGCCGGATCAGCCTCCATTGGATCCACTTGGGAGTGGGTGGCCGCCTACCCCTTCGTTGTTAGGGGCAGTGGTGGTCACAGGGGGGCTCCGCTGTGGGCGTGTGGCTCCCCACGGTGGCTGGCTGCCAGGTGCCCAGTCGGGGCACAGCAGGAGGGCAAGCCGATTTGGTGGGCGACGGCTCGCCATCCCGCGTTCCAGGCGCAACGACGGTTGCAGGAGGGCTCCGTCGCTGCGGTTGCTCCAGTCCTGCTGCTCGGGGTCCGGTCGGGGCCTCGTAGGAAGAGGAGCAGCTGTAACGCTGCACGCAGGCCTGCATCTCTGCGCCGTGTTCGCAGTAGGACGCTGGGCGCCGGGCGGTTGGTCCGCCCCTGGCAGCGTAGGTGTATCAAGCGGCTTGGAGGAGGAGCGGAGCAGCCATAACGCTGTGCGCGGGCCCGCATCCCTGCGTTGTGTTCGTAGTGGGACGCTTGGTGTAGGTGTATCAAGCGGCTTGGAGGAGGAGCGGAGCAGCCATAAAGCTGTGCGCGGGCCCGCATCCCTGCGTTGTGTTCGTAGTGGGACGCTTGGTGCCGGGTGGTAGCTCCGCCCCTGACAGCGCACACGCATCGAGCAACTCATCGCTGGCCTCCTGACGGAGGGAGGAGGGGCTGCGGAGGCGCTGCGCGGCATGCTTCTGAAATCAGCTGACTGCTGATATTCAGCTCTTCGGTGGAAGCAGAAGCCTCATACTAACGCAGTCCACGGACACCTGGGAGCCTAAGTTGCCACAAGTCATCTGCCATGTGCTACCTAGGAGGCCATTGGTGGTAAGGTTGGGGCACGTGACTGCTGTGGAGCCCTGGCAGGTGAAGTTGGGTGCATCTGGTTTGGGCTGTGATCCCTGGAAGTTTGCCTTTGCTTCACTTGATTTGTGTTGGGGCATATAACTGCTGCGGAGCCCTGGCAGGTGAAGGGGGTGCATCTGATTTGGGCTGTGATATCTGGAAGGCTGCCCTTACATCACTTGTTTTGTTGTGACTCACCCAATGCCTACTCACGGTTGTACTACAATTGCGTGTGGGTGCACGTGCACAAGGTGACAGTAGGGAGATCCACCATCTCGAGGGAACAGCAAGTGTATAGGCTCTCACAGTGGTGGGCAAGTTCTTGTTGGGGGCCTAAGGAACAAGGCTTTTCATCCAGCCATGTTGCATATGGCTGCCAGGCCTCCGCCTGCTTTTCTGCCAAATCCTGGACAGCCTGTTGCTCCGTGGGAGCAGTGGGTGGATGCCTTCAAAGTATATTTAAGGGCTGCTGGTGGGGCAAAGTTCAACGATGATGAAAAGGAGGCTGCGTTACTGAATTGTATTGGTACTGAAGGATTGAGGGTTTTTCGTCACCTGCCTGGGGAGAATGTAATGGTTCAAGGGAGAGGTGAGGGAGAAATGGTTGTTAGTACTTACGAGACTGCTTTGAGGAAATTGCAAATGCGCTTTGGTAAAAGAGTTAATGTGGTCTTAGAGCGGTATAAGTTTTTCTCTAGGGCGCAAGGTTCCACGGAAAGCATAGATACTTATGTTACGGCACTACGTGCACTCATGGCTACATGTGGGTTTCCCGGCAATGGGGAGGAACACATAAGGGATCAGGTTATGATGAAGACATCCAATCAGAGAAAGGTTGTGGATAGAGAGTGATCCTTCACTTGATAAGGTGTTGGAGATTGCCAGGGCAATTGAAGCTTCTAAGACGCTCGTACAAATTGTTACTGAAAGAGATATCAATAGGGAGATGGTACATGCCGTAGTGTCAAGGAACAAGAAAGGTTTGGATAAAGATATGGTGCAAGGGAGCAGAGCATCTAAGAGTAAGGAGGGGTGCAAAAATTGTGGCTGGTCGAGTCACACTGCTGATTCTAAATCCTGTCCTGCTTGCAATGTTGAATGCAGGAAATGTAAGCGTTTGGGCCACTTTGCACGCATGTGTTAGGGGATGGTCGCCAGTGTGTCTCAAGAAGACTCTAGCATGTTGTTAGAAGGGGCATCAGGTGGTGGCTCTAATCAAAGTGTCATATTACATGTGAAGGGAAGTGGGCGGAAGGGTCCATGGGTGTCAGTATTGGTAGATCAGCACCCTGTGGGTATGCTGGTGGATTCGGGGTCACCTTATACATTGGTGGCCCCGGAAGTGTATCAAGATGTTTTGGGTAAACACATTTCTACTTTGCTGGCTCCGACATCAAACCATGTGCATATGGGCAGAGTCCTATTGACATACTTGGCTACAATAGGTCAAATTTTTCTTTCAAAGGGAGGCAAACTTTGGGTAATTTGTATGTGGCTTCAAAGGGGACAAGTGTGTTGGGCTGGGATGAGCAGGCGGCACTAAAAATACAGATTCATCCAGGTGAGAAGGAACCGATTCTCAGTGTCACGGAGGGAGCGGGACAGAATGACATAATCGTTACCCCGACTGTGCTCATGGGCGAGTTTTTCCGAGGTATTTTCTGACATCCTTGGTAAGCTCAGAGGTTTTACACATCGCATTGTTTTGAAGAAGGGTGCAGTTCCCATAGTACATAAAGTGAGGGGAGTGCCAGTAGTGGCGAGGGAGGCAATCAAAGCGGAGTTGGCTAAGCTGCAGTCAGCAGGCATAATCGAGCCCTTTGAGTCTTCAGAGTGGTTGTTTCCCGTGGTTTTAGTTAAGAAGGGTGACGTGAGCATCAGAATGTGTGTGGATCTCCGGGAGCTAAATTCAAGCATATGGGTGGATAGGCATCCCTTGCCGAATATTAACGAGTTGTTGACATTAGGAGATGCCAGATTTTTTTCAACGTTTGATCTGTCGACAGCTTACCATCAAATTGATCTGCACGTTGAATCTAGACCCCTTACTTCATTTGTGACTCCGTTTGGGGCATACAGATTTTATCGCATGCCATTTGGCCTTGCATCGGCTTCGGCTGTGTTCCAGAGGTTGATGCAGCAGATGTTTGGAGGGGTATTGGGAGTCAGCTATTTTCAAGATGACATTCTGGTATGGGGCAGCAGCAGGGAGGAGCATGATGTCAGGGTGAGGAGGGTCATGCAGATTCTTAAGGACAAGGGTTTGACTGTAAAATTGGCCAAGTGTCAGGTAGGAGTGGAGGAGGTCACATACTTAGGACATACATTGAGTTCACGAGGTGTGAGCCCCAGAGGGGAGTTGGTACAGGTGTTGAGGGATACACCAGCTCCGATCAACAAGGATTAGCTAAGGGCCTTTCTGGGCCTTGCGGAGTACTATGTTAAATTTGTATCCAATTATGCTGAAAAAACGGTGGCCATGAGAGCTCTTATGAGGAAGTGTGTAAGGTTTGTGTGGTCGCAGGAGTGTGCAGCAGAATTTGAGTTGGTCAAGAGGGATGTGGAAAATGCTCCTTGTCTGAAGTCGTTTGACCCGAAAAATAAAACTGCCCTGACTGTGAATGCAAGTGAGGTGGGTCTGGGGCAGTGCTGGAGCAATGGATAAATGGGGAATGGATGCCAGTGGCTTTTGCCTCGAGGACTTTGAGGGATGTGGAAACCAGGTACTCGGTAATTGAGAGAGAGACTTTGGCAGTGTTATGGGCTTCAAAACACTTCAGGACATTTTTATGGGGCATACCCTATATTGTCAGAACGGACCATAAACCCTTGGTGCAAGTGTTTTCTACCAAGGGAGTCATGGTGATATCCTCGAGGATTGCCAAGTGGTCAGTACAGCTACAGGATTATAATTTCTCCTTGCAGTATTTTCCTGGAAAGCTTAATGTTGTGGCAGACTGTTTGTCCCGTTTGCCTGTTGTGAAGGCGGACAGTCAGACGGGCTCGGTGAAAGAGGAAGATATGCAGGATTGTCAGGTGGCTTTCGTGGCTTCGGCATTGGAGAAGTCGTTGTGGGATGTGGAGTCTGAGGCTGACCTTGAGTTGAAATGGGTTAGGGAAGGTCTAGTGAAAGGTTGGCACACGGTTGAGGATAGGCCCGAAGGGAAAGGTTATGCCCAAGTTCTGCATGAATTAGCCGAGGGTCCATGGGGTGTGTCTAGGGGAAGTAGGTTGATACCCCCTGTAAGTCTGAGAGGTAAAATGGTGGAATTGGCACATGTTGGTCATTTGGGGCGATCTTTAACTAAGAGGAGACTCAGGGAGGAGAACTGGTGGCCGTCCATGGACAAGGATGTGGAACAAGTGGTGAAAGACTGTCAGGCATACTCTGTCACGATAAGAGTAAGGTACTGCATCCACAACCTGTACATCCGGTAGAGGTTCCAGAGCAAGTATGGTCGAAATTGGATTTGGACATCATGGGTCCGTTTGAGTGTTTAGAGCCTGAGTCGAGATATATGTTGGAGTTGGTGGACTATACGTCCAGGTGGATTGAGGTGGCGGCATGTTCCTGTGTCACAACCAATTCTGTTATTGCTTTCTTGAGGAAAGTTTTTGATCGTGAGGGATTACCTGCATGTTTGGTTACAGGTAATGGGGTGCAGTTCATTTCCAGGGCAATGAGAGAATTTTTGGAACAGCATGCCATTTCTCGTTATAGAGCAGCTCTGTATAATCCTTCTGCTAATGGATTAGTTGAGAGGGCCAATGGTACGATTAAATCAGCTATACAATTGGCTTTGGCCAATGGTTTGGATTGGCAGGAAGTGGTGACACAATATTTGGCTGCATATCGGAGAACCCCTGCCACTGTTACGGGCAGATCTCCATTTGAGCTCATGAGGGGCAGGAAAGCAGGGACAATGTTGAGAACCCTGGCTATGGGTGGTGGAGGGCCATGTAATATGGATTTGCAGGCTGTTCATCGCAGCATTTTGGCGCGCCAGGAGGCCACGGTGTCTTCACAAAAGTTTAGAAAGCAGTTGAACGTTAAGCCTGGGGATGAGGTGCACATAAAAAATCCCAGGATGGTTCACAAAGGTTACAGCAAGTTTTTGCCTTCTAGGAGAGTTGTTAAGGTTGGAAAAGGCCATGTGCAACTGGAGGATGGCTCTGTCTGGGGTAAGAGAAGGGTGGTCGTGGATGGTTGCAAACGCGTGGAGAGGGCAGGGGTGGAGTGCGATCCGGAATCCCAGGAAACAGTGCTGGATTATGATCCTGTGGGGTTGCAAGCGATCAGGTTTGAACAGGAAGAGGTTGTCCCACTTCCAGGTCCCTTGGGTGCGGAAGTGAATGTGGAGGGTCAAAATGATTCTGATCGGCAACCTGATGTTGGACAAGAAGGGGGTCGTCTGGCTAGGAAGTGTGGTCCTCCTATAAGGTTTAGAGATTACATTTGTTAAATACGTGAAATTTACATTGTATGGTGCATTGCACCCATGTGGTCAATCTTTCTGTAGCCATGAAATTTAACTTGTATTAATGATAAGTTATATAATCTTCTGTTCATGTTTCCATTGTTCAATATGTCTGCGGTTTACCCTGTCACAGCTGTTAACAGTTTTGTTATACAAGGGAAGAGGATATGTTGTAATATGCACGGGCTCGTGCATGGGCACTTGTGGATTGTTGATGCATGTTGAGAGTCAACATTCCACAGTGGCCGTTAGGTTGAGCAAACTGAAGCAGGAGGCCTGTGGGGTCTCGCAATAAAGCACTTATAATCCTCCTACCTGTGTCCGGTGAGGCTTTGTCATGCTTACTACCATCTCCTGTTGCCCTGTCCAGCTCCCCCACTCCACATTTCGAATTACCACACTTAACTTTTCGCTTCCAATGGGAACACCAGGTCGAGCTTTATGTTTACATCATGAGATAGAGAGGGTGAGGGGAGTGCAGGAAGCAGAAAGCAGTAAGAAGTGTGACAATACAAATATGCAGAATTTGTGACAAACAGGACTTTACAAGGGCTGTGGAAAGCCAGTGTAGAGCCCCAGCAGTCTCAAAATAAGTACAACCAAGCCAGGGCTCTACTGGGCTCCCCAACTTCCTACATGCACCAGATCCACACAACAGCGGTAAAAGTGCTGCCTGCGGGGGGTCAGTGCTTTGGATTAAGAATAAAAGGTAAGGCGGGTGCAGCAAAAAGGTACGAAAGCAATGCGTTTGCCTCTCCTTTCCTCTCCAACCCTTTCATGGTTTGGCTCTGTTGAGTCAATGGGCTCCCTTAGGTGGCCTGTACCCCTGATTAAGAAACAAAACGAGTGGCAGGTGCACTGCTATCTTATCTGTTGGTGCACCCGCCTGTTCTTTTGTTTCTTAATCACAGGCTCCGAACCCTGCAGGCAGCTGATTAATAAACAAAAGTCGGGCACAGAAATAGGTATGCTTTCTCCCAGTGCCCGCCCCAGTTGAGAGCAGAGTAATTTCGAGCTTCCTCTGGCTGGCCATAAATAGTCGACCCCACATTGTTAGAGCCCCTCCACCTAGATTCCTCATTCTAATTAAACCACTGTTAAATGATGTGTGCAGACTTTCCTGCAAATAGTATTTTGAATAGACTGCATGCAAAAAATACTGTATTTAGATTTTCAGACAAATCGTTTGTTACATGTTTTCATCTAGTTGAAGGATGGTGGTAATATGACACCACCACAGAGGAGGCAAAAGTCACCCAAGCAAATATATGCGAAGAAATAGATGATCTATAGGAATGTATCTTTCAGAAATGGAGCACCCATCAACACAAGGCACCACCAACTGCAATTACAAACTTCGGGACACCATGTAATTCCCACATAAGGCGCATTCAAACTAATGGCATGTGAATGGAAGTGAGCAAATGCTGGCACATAAGTAACACGCACCATCTGAAGTCAATAGCTGACCAATGAGATGAAATAATGTCTAGTCGCATGACACGGGGAATACCAGGACACAGTCCAAGAGGCCCAAGAAGCACATCATGCAGCAACATGTGTGTGGCTGCCCTTATCGACAGTCGTGTGCAGGAGCCGATGCTGATCTTTTAGGGTGCAGGGGCAAACCAGAGGGAGGATGAGAGTAGACAGGAGGCCCATGGGATGAGGAATAGGAGTAGGCAGTCACCTACCTGAAGCCCAAAACCAACTCCCAGCAGCAGAGCAATGTACAAATGTTGACTTTATACAGGGTGAGCATGCAGACCATCACTTCTATCCCCCAGATTATTTGGAAGAAAATAGAAATTAGTATCTGCACATGGACTGCCATATCCCCTATATCTAAGCTGGTAGCAGACCTGCTCTTTGGGCCATGGGGACATTGTGTAACATTCCATCATAATGCTCCATGGAATTAACATCTTCCATGGTGCTCAGTCAGGTCCCAGATGCCTTCCTGCCATGGTCATCACCACATGTCTCTCCCCAAAGCAAAACAAGGATACAAATGAAGCTAAGTCTAGTTTCCTCGACATATCTGGCTACCCTCATGATCTGGGAGCACTGAGCTATCCACGCATGGCATTGTTCCCCTTGCAAGGGAGCATCTGCTCCAGAACAGAAACCAGCATCACACCATCAATATACATATAACAAGTAATGCAGACCCCAACATCACACACTGCTGTGCCTGCTTCTCTGGCTGAACCATAACTTAATGGCCCAGCAGAACTGCACCCTGCCCAGGTTCATGGAGTCCCGCAGGAAAACAGTGACCTGGCTGCTGGTGTGATAGGGCCAATATTTGTCATTCAGAATTCCTCCACTCACCTCAGGTAGCCAGGTGACTCCACATCGCTGGGGACGCCCTATATTATATGGATCATAGACAATCTATATTCTGGTTTGGTCTCATCAAGTGTCTGAGATATAGCACTCAGTGGAATTCCAGATCTATTTCTAGGGCTCTGCCTCTCCTCCTCTGTCCTCTTCCTCCTGCCTCCAAGTCTGTAGCCAGGTTGCTGAACCTCCCTGCATACAAGTGCAATTCTGTTCATATTTCCTTGATAGGTCTGATCAACTAGCAGAGTGTCTGATTGGAGCCTCCCTAGTCTCAGCCCACTCTTGTGTTGGGACTCGCTGATCCCTATTCTTAGGTGTGCATTCCCAGATGTGCAGCTTCTCTCAGTGGGGCTTGTCATCTGGTTGTACTCATTGCCTTTTCGGAAACTGAATGAAATTATTCAATTTCTGGGGGTGGCCGAGAGTTAAAAAACCCCATCTGCTATTTTGGAGTGAGGTGTAAGATACTGGTTGATGATGCACCTTTGCTGTGTGGTGGTCTCAGTACTCTACTGGGCCACACTGAAGTACTGATCATGTGAATGCATTACTTTCCTACTTGTGGGTTGGCTGTATTGCCTGAGGTTCATATACGGAAAGCTAACAGTCTGAGGAATTGCTTACTTCCCTGCACTCTTCTTCTTCATGGTGAATGGGTGCTGAGTGGTTGATCCCTGTACGCATTGGCTGCTGTGAGTGTGTATCGCAATTCTAGGCTTCTAAATACTTAACACCAGGCGGGCTGTAGTTGCTCCCTGCCAAGCCACAGTGTGGGTCATTGTATCAGATGAGGGCCCTGTCATATGTCTCTCAAACCTGCGCTCAATCTGTTAAGGCTGCACTGCATGTGTCTATGCTACTAGCAGTAGGGCTTGGGGCATGTAGAGGGGCGTGTTTTAGGGCTCTGGGAAATCCATTATATACCACCTGTAGGTAGCCCTTGATATAGCTGGCGGGGATTCCTGGTCTCAAGTGCCCCTCTGGGTCCTCAACAAGAGATGTTAGCTTAGCTGAGACTTAACCCTCTAGCCCCATGAGCATAGTGGTGTAACCCTTTCACTTCCTATGGCCACCCTCTCCCTCGGGTTCTCTGCTACATGTGAACAGACCTGATAGTTGATTTCCTTACTCTGCTTCTTGACCTTGCTGGTATGGCGTTGGGTGGAAGTGGCCTCTATGTGGTCTCTGATGGCCTCTCAAAAGTGAGTCCTCTGGACACTGGTCAAAATCCTCAGGTGACCAAACAGTCACGTTCAACCTCTCCAGCTCTCCCTTAAAAATGTCACCTTATGGTGGCACCCCTGCCACTGACCTAACCTGCAACTCCTCCATCCCCTCGATATTTGGATCGGCCACTTGTATTACCTAGATGGCCACTGAGAGATGTGATTTCCAGTGGATTTTCAGTGGATTGTACGTAACAATAGTAAAGCTATATAAAGTTTTGCACATCACCTGATGGCTAAGCTCTCCATAATCAGGTGGCACACTCTCCGCGCGCGCCAAATCGACCAACTGGCTTGAACCACAACTCACCCGCAAAGAGAGGAACCACAAACAATCCTTCTCTTGTCAGGCACCTGCCCTCTGGAACTGGATCCTGGTGTAATTTTGCAAATTGCTCAAAACATGGCTTTTTCAGCAACATCTGACATATGACTAATTTCATTGGACTCACATAACGACACAAGGACATCAACTCACAGTACTGTGCTACTGTTAAAAGATGCCAGCACAAAATCTGGCTACCCACACTCTTTACAGCGCTCTGCTGCTTTCAAGCTAGGTCCACGCTTTAAACAATAAAAAAAAATTACAATTATGCCAGATTTCCTCTGTTCTAAGTGATGTACTAAAAGCAAATATATGCGCAGAAATAGATGATCTATACGAATGTATCTTTCAGAAATGGAGCACCCATCAACACAAGGCACCACCAACTGCAGTTACAAACTTCGGAACACCATGTAATTCTCACATAAGGCACATTCAAACTAATGGCATGTGAATGGAAGTGAGCAAATGCCGGCACATAAGTAACACGCACCATCTGAAGTCAATAGCTGACCAATGAGATGAAACAATGCCCAGTCGCATGACAAGGGGAATACCAGGACACAGTCCAAGAGGCCCAAGAAGCACATCATGCAGCAACATGTGTGTGGCTGCCCTTATCGACAGTCGTGTGCAGGAGCCGATGCTGATCTTTTAGGGTGCAGGGGCAAACCAGTGGGAGGATGAGAGTAGACAGGAGGCCCATGGGATGAGGATAGGAGTAGGCAGTCACCTACCTGAAGCCCAAAACCAACTCCCCAGCAGCAGCGCAATGTACAAATGTTGACTTTATACAGGGTGAGCATACAGACCATCACTTCTATCTCCCAGATTATTTGGAAGAAAATAGAAATTAGTATCTGCACATGGACTGCCATATCCCCTATATGTAAGCTGGTAGCAGACCAGCTCTTTGGGCCATGGGGACATTGTAACATTCCATCATAATGCTCCATGGAATGAACTAACATCTTCAATGGTGCTCAGTCAGGTCCCAGATGCCTTCCTGCCATGGTCATCACCACATGTCTCTCCCCAAAGCAAAACAAGGATACAAATGAAGCTAAGTCTAGTTTCCTCGACATATCTGGCTACGCTCATGATCTGGGAGCACTGAGCCATCCACGCATGGCATTGTCCCCCTTGCAAGGGAGCATCTGCTCCAGAACAGAAACCAGCATCACACAATCACTGTACATATAACAAGTAATGCAGACCCCAACATCACACACTGCTGTGCTTGCTTCTCTGGATGAACCATAACTTAATGGCCCAGCAGAACTGCACCACCCTGCCCAGGTTCATGGATTCCCGCAGGAAAACAGTGACCTGGCTGCTGGTGTGATAGGGGCAATATTTGTCATTCAGAATTCCTCCACTCACCTCAGGCAGCCAGGTGACTCCACATCGCTGGGGACGCCCTATATTATATGGCCCATGGACAATCTATATTCTGGTTTGGTCTCATCAAGTGTCTGAGATATAGCACTCAGTGGAATTCCAGATTTATTTCTAGGGCTCTGCCTCTCCTCCTCTGTCCTCTTCCTGCTGCCGCAAAAGTCTGTAGCCAGGTTGCTGAACCTCCCTGCATACAAGTGCAATTATGTTCATATTTCCTTGATAGGTCTGATTAACTAGCAGAGTGTCTGATTGGAGCCTCCCTAGTCTCAGCCCACTCTTGTGTTGGGACTCACTGATCCCTACTCTTAGGTGTGCATTCCCAGATGTACAGTTTCTCTCAGTGGGGCTTGTCATCTGGTTGCACTCATTGCCTTCTCTGAAACTGAATGACATTATTCAATTTCTGGGGGTGGCCGAGAGTTAAAAAACCCCATCTGCTATTTTGGAGTGAGGTGTAAGATACTGGTTGATGATGCGCCTTTGCTGTGTGGTGGTCTCAGTACTCTACTGGGCCACACTGGAGTACTGATCATGTGAGTGCATTACTTTCCTACTTGTGGGTTGGCTGTATTGCCTGAGGTTCATATACGGAAAGCTAGCAGTCTGAGGAATTGCTTACTTCCCTGCACTCTTCTTCTTCATGCTGAATGAGTGCTGAGTGGTTGATCCCTGTACGCATTGGCTGCTGTGAGTGTGTATCGCAATTCTAGGCTTCTAAAGACTTAACACCAGGCGGGCTGGAGTTGCTCCCTGCCAAGCCATAGTGTGGGTCATTTTATCAGATGAGGGCCCTGTCATATGTCTCTCAAACCTGCGCTCAATCTGTTAAGGCTGCACTGCATGTGTCTATGCTACTAGCAGTAGGGCTTGGGGCATGTAGAGGGGCGTGTTTTAGGGCTCTGGGAAATCCATTATATACCACCTGTAGGTAGCCCTTGATATAGCTGGCGGGGATTCCTGGTCTCAAGTGCCCCTCTGGGTCCTCAACAAGAGATGTTAGCTTAGCTGACACTTAACCCTCTAGCCCCATGAGCTTAGTGGTGTAACCCTTTCACTTCCTATGGCCACCCTCTCCCTCGGGTTCTCTGCCACATGTGAACAGACCTGATAGTTGAGTTCCTTACTCTGCTTCTTGACCTTGCTGGTATGGCGTTGGGTGGAAGTGGCCTCTATGTGGTCTCTGATGGCCTCTCAAAAGTGAGTCCTCTGGACACTGGTCAAAATCCTCAGGTGACCAAACAGTCACGTTCAACCTCTCCCTTAAAAATGTAACCTTACGGTGGCACCCCTGCCACTGACCTAACCTGCAACTCCTCCATCCCCTCGATATTTGGATCGGCCACTTGTATTACCTAGATGGCAACTGAGAGATGTGATTTCCAGTGGATTTTCAGTGGATTGTACGTAACAATAGTAAAGCTACATAAAGTTTTGCACATCACCTGGTGGCTAAGCTCTCCATATCAGGTGGGCACACTCTCTGCGCGCGCCAAATCGACCAACTGTCTTGAACCACAACTCACCCGCAAAGAGAGGAACCACAAACAATCCTTCTCTTGTCAGGGACATGCCCTCTGGAACTGGATCCTGGTGTAATTTTGCAAATTGCTCAAAACATGGCTTTTTCAGGAACATCTGCCATATGACTAATTTCAATGGACTCACATAACGACACACGGACATCAACTCACAGTACTGTGCTACTGTTAAAAGATGCCAGCACAAACTCTAGCTACCCACACTCTCTACAGCGCCCTGCTGCTTTCAAGCTAGGTCCATGCTTTAAACAATAAAAAAATAAAATTACAATTATGCCAGATTTCCTCTGTTCTAAGTGATGTACTAAAAGTTGTCATTATTATTATTTTTTTTTTAAATTATTTTATTTGGTTTATTACAAACCTTTAAAAAGAAAAAAATACACTTCTGATACAAAAGAAGAAGCAGAACTGCATGTTTATGTTAGTTAACACCTCGTTCATCGGGCTAATCGAGGGCCAGCAGGTGGCCGTATATCGCAATTGACACTTCCTCCCATCCTCTTTAGGAGATCATGGTCAGTTTCAGTGGCGGTTAGGATCCCCTGCCACCGGGGCCGTCGCCTTGTTAACACAGTCTAGTCGTTTGACCATTGATTCTAAGAAAGGGGTTAGGGACACGATTAGTTTCCGATCTGTCGCGTCAAACATTAGTTGCCACCAGTCATTCGCACATAAGGTGGCTCTCTCACTCATAAAATTTCCAAAATGGCCTTTCCTTTCTTCGGTAAGAGCCACACTAAATAAAACAAGATGTTTTAGGGTTTCTTTCGGTTCACTACACAGTCTGCATTGGTCTGATGTTAGTTTGTCTGTTGACCACAAATTAGTTCTTTCTCTTGTTTTAAGCATGTTCATACGAAACATCATATACAGTCTTCTTCTTCTTACGTCAGGAAAAGGTTTCCAAGGAATATATATCTCATTTACACCACGTTTTTCGCAAGGAACGTCCTGCATGAGTCTGTAAGAGCATCTGAGGTTGCAAGTCTCGCAACAATCTCTCCTCCAGTCTTCTTTAACTTGATCCGGATTGTTTTGTAGCGTATCAGTGTCTGTGTCTAATTCCCCAAGCAAGATTTTACATCGTTGTGCCCATAGGTACAGCACAGAGTTCTTGTTGTTTTCCCCCACCTTTTCAAGGATTTTGAACAGAGGAGTGGTGTCTTTCACAGTCATTTTACAAAACAAGGCGAGTGTGTTCCAAGACACTCTTGCATTGATGGATATAAGGCTCAGTTCGTATCTTATACACAGTGATGGTGTACCTCTTGGTAATCCAAGAACTTTAGACCAAAAGTTGTTTTCTAACGTGTTCCACAGATCTGCTAGACAACCCAAGGCAACTCAGCACCGTATGTTAACACGGGAATGGCTTTTTGTTTGAAAAAGGCCAAAACGGGGAGTAATGAGTACAGACCGTATTTTTTTATTTAGGACCATCGCCTGTGTGGCCAGTTGTGGGCACTTCAGTTTGATAGCTTCGACCCATGGAGCATCGTTCAAACTGGAACTGATCATCATCCCCAGATATTTTGTATGTGTTATAGAGTTTAGCTGTATTTTCTCTATATGCCATTTAAAGGTTGGTAGATTAAGATTTTTTTGCCCTCGCAGATCTCTTAGCACAAGTTTTTCGGATTTTGCTATGTTTATGCTCAAAGCGTTTCCCTCGACGTATTGTTCTAGTGCATTCAGTTTCCGTTGGAGGGCGACTGGTGTTAGGTCTAGCAAAATTAAGTCATCTGCATAAAGTAGATGACTTAAATGTTCCCCGTTGATTTTAATTGTTTGATCGATGTCAGAGAGGAAAACATTTAAAATGATAGCTGCAAGGGGGCAACCTTGCTCCATGCCGCGATGAGTTGGAATTGGAGCGGAAAGTTTCCCCAGACGATCGAGATGTATTCTGATATGAGTCTTGGTGTGCAGATATTTTATAGCAGCAAGCAGGCTCAGGGGACACTTCCCTTTGATGAATTTTGCCCATAACAGTTCTCGATCAATGCTGTCAAAAGCTTGGGATAAGTCAATTACAGTGAGGTAGATCTTGGTCCCAGTTCGTATTGCTTCCATTTTCATGATGTTGATGATGAATAGGTTCAGACTACAGCCAACTCCTTTTACAAAGCCCGATTGTCTCTGATCTATAAAGTTGTTCCGCCGAGTCCATTTTATCAGTTTGTCTTTTAACAAGGTCGCATAAACCTTGCTCGAGATGTCAAGCAGTGCAATTGGTCGGTAGTCTTTGGCTTTTGAATTTTTAAACAACGGTACAATAATTGCACTCTTCCATGATTTTGGTGTGATGCAGTCTGTCGTGATTTTCTTGAACAGAGTGTAACAAAAGTCTGCCAAATTTGAGGATTTTCTTTAAGCGTGAAATTGGTAAGTTGTCAGGACCATGCGCTCTAGATGTACCTAAGTTGTTTATTGTCTCTAAGATGTCTTCTTTAGGGAATGTCAAGTCCCAATGATCTAAATGTGGAAGAGATAAGTCTGATAAGGTTCCCTTTTTATTGTACAGGGCCTTTTAATGAGTTGGAAAGTCGTTTTCATTGACCATGTTTGCTTGTACAGCAGTTTGGGATCCTGAAAGATTGTTTATGAGACTCCAGAAACCGTGTGTGTTGTTGGTTCCCAATTTTGACAGCATATCTTCAGCGTCAGTTTGCATCATGGCAATTTTGTGTAGCTTAAGCCAGTTTTTATAGGCTTGTTTTATCTTTTTGATCTTCTTGGCGGTTTCTTTCGAGTAGCTACTGATACATGCTCTGATGTCACTTCTAATCTTATGTTTTTTCTTAAGGATCTCTAAGTCAAAAACATGCAGGTTCTTGAAACAATGATATTTGAGCCCTTGTTTTTTTTCTATGAATTTTTCCAAAATGTGTTGGTATTCAAGTTGGAATTTGTCCTCTTGATAGGCAGCATTTCTTTCTTTCGTTCTGCTTCAGTCAAACTTAAGCAGACTTGGCTTGACTCTATGACTAAGTTGTGTGACCAATTCTCAGACTCTTTTCATGTAGGGACTGCAATTGAGAGCATCACTAAGTTATGGTCACTTTCTGTCATATGGTTGACTTGTAATTTCTGCATGTTGGTATGCACACTCACGGAAACAAAGAATTAGTCCAGAATAGATTCCTGTGAATCTCTGTTCCACGTTGCTCTGGGTGGTATATCGCCTATAGTGTTCCCGTTCAGCATATGCATGTTTCTGCTCTCCATTTCCGATGACCATAGTTGCGCCACCTTCGACAAGGCCCAGTTTTTTGGATTTAATGATGGTACAGCCAAACAGTTTATATTTAGATCCCCGCATATAAAGATTTTAGCTGCCCCGTCTACTTCATAGATGGAATCGATGATATTTGTTATTTGGTCAATAAAGCCAGGGACGGGAGTGGCTTTATGTTGCCAGTATAGGTTGATGACATGTAAGTGGTCCTTTTTCTGGCTACCATAGTTTACGTACTGCTCCAGTGTTGTTTGAATGTATGGGTTATATATGTGGGTTTCAATAATCTTGAGGGCCGAGCTTTTGCGAACAAAAGTCCAGCCAACGGTCTGCCCACAGATTTTTTAGTGGCAGGGTTGAAAGCTATTTTAAAACCGTCTATAACTGGACATGTTGTCAGCCAGGTTTCTTGGGCACACATGATGTCGATGTTTTATAGGCGGTTTAGTTTATGCAGGTGCACATGACCTCGAGTATTCCAGGTACCTACGGTTGATTCCAACTTGAGGTTTGAATTTAGGAGTTAACTTTGATGCTGGATAGTCAGAGCTTTCGAAAGCCAGCTCCAATCTTTATTGCAATAATCAAGCGGACCTGAAGGCGCAGTGTTTGCATTTGTCACAGGTAAACTGATGGTTTGAGCAAAAGTGATTTTGATTTGGTGGCGGGGATTCGCTGGTAATGTTTTCATTTGAAAATGAGGACTGATGGCTGGAGCTATGTCTGGTCGTTTCTCGTTACTGAGCCGCAGTCAGTGCTTTGTACTGTACTTTTGTGAGTGATTGTTGAATTTTTCACTGGCTCTTTGGCCTTGATTTCAGGATTTATCGATGCATCCTCTTTCTTTAGATGAATTTCTGTGATGTTGAAGCCCATTGAAATCAAGACTGGAGCTGCTTCCAACAATGTATTACATACAATTCTCGAATCAATATGGAGCCTCAGCATGTCGTGGCGTTTGTTGTTATGAAAGTCAAAGACTTTTACGTCGTTTGTCTCAATCATTCTTAATGAGGGGACATAGTGGAGCAGGCGTAGGATTTTTTTACGATTAAGCACCAGGGCATCATCATTCTCTTCAATGCGTTCCAATGCCAAACAGTATTTGGAGTATGGTTTCACGTTAGTGCCAGTTTTATAGTTTTTAGTCATGGGACCGCCAGCAGGCTTGTCTGAAGCTTTTTTATGGGCACTATGCTCACTTTCATTCAGTTCTGTTGAGAAATGTGTAGTTTTTTGGGAGCTTGAGTTTGTCCAGATTCCGGCCCGAATAGACGGGTTATGCGTGGGTTTTGATTCTTCAGCAAGCCGGCCCCGTTTCTTGCACATTGTCAGAAATGGTGGGCTAGCTGGACCGGTCAAAGCATCTTCAGATGGAGCAGCAGGCACGATTAGGGTGCAGACTCTGGTACTTCTTCCGAGACCCGGCGACATGAGTGCCATGGCCGGCAGTTTAACTTCCAATGAGGTGACCACAGTTGGTTGGACAGTTTGAATCTCGAGTTCCACTTCCTCGTTATAGGTTGACAAGCAAAGTAAATTGACTGAGTTTTCAGGGGACATAGTTAAAGAGTTTGTCTCTTCATGTTGTTTCTAAACTGTCGCTTCGAGTTCATGTGTGGCTCCACTATCGTATGGACCACGAGTGAGATCAACAATAGGACCGTCCTTGGTGGCTGTATTCTTGGTCTGTTCTGGAGCAGTCGCCGCCTGTAAATTCATACATACTGCTTTCATATTCTGCAGGATCTTTCTTGAGTTGTTATAATTTTGGAAGATTTGTTTCTGACATTTTTAGATTTCAAAGGCTGGGGCACTTTCATAGGATCCTGTGTTGCCCCCTGATTGAGTTTGAAGTTAAATAGCGGGAAAACAACTGGGTTTGGGGTCTCTGGTGACACCACATCCTCATATATATAGTCTGGATCTCTAAGTTGTCCTTCAGTTACTCTGAACAGTTCAGGAGTTGGACGTCACCATTTGTAATGTTTTTCTCTGCTTGAGAGCTTAAGACAGCCTCTGAAAAGCTCCCTATTTCATCGCCACTGGTGTGCTGTTCTATGTTTCCGTCCCTAGGTTTTGGTGAGACGTTTGCTTGCATTTTTGCTGGAAGACTGTTTGTGGCCATAGTCACTGGTTCAATTGCTGTGGTGTGTGCAGTGTCAGAAGTCAAACTAGTTGTTAGCTCATTTCCGTGAACCCTTTTGCCTGTTCTGAAGATTGCTGTATCGCCCCATGTGTTGTTACAAGTTCTTTTGAGGTATCCTTGTTGACGTTTCTGCATGGAATTTGAGTATGCGACTCATTGTGGCAGCCGATGGGTTTTATATTACAATTATGTGGTTTTAATAGACCAAGGGCCCCTTTCACAACTTCTGCTAATAGTTTTTTGTCCTCACTGTTGTTCCGTTTTTGCTCTGCAAGCACAGCTAGTCAGTGATCAATTTTGTTGTTTGAGTCATAAATCAGCTGTTTAAAAAGGTTATCAGTTTCTATATTCGTCATCTTAGAGTTCAAGAGGGCAACCAGGGTACTCAAATCATTTACGTTGTCTTTCAGTTGTTCATACATTTTCAGAAAAGGACAAATCGTCATAGACATCGATGAAATGAAAGTTGGTTGTATGTCTTGAATGAACCTTTTTACAATCGTTTCCGGTAGAACGGAGGTAGCAGACCTTGACAAATGCGTCTTATTTTGTGTGTGCCTTATTTTAGGAAAGTCTCTTTCAATGATGGAAGAATCACTCAAGGAGGCCTCTGATGATGTTTCCTCGGAGTGAGGCTGTCAAGACTTTGGTACAAGTGTAGGGACATAGACTGGTGTCAACACAAAAGACTGATTAGGATCGGGGGTTTGAAGAGACCGGTTCTTAGGAACTCTTTGTTGAGAACAGTTGAGTCCGGCAGAGCCACTGTCTTCAAGCCGGCGACGTTTTCCAGTAACACCCAGACAGTTGGTATTTTGTAGTTTAGTGTTTTTCTCTTCTAAGTTTTGGGCGGTATTGAGAGTTACCAATTGGAGTGTTTCTTTTTCGCTTCTTGATGTGTTTAAATTTGTTAGGTCTTTTAGTAGTGTATTTACGATGTCCAGCGAGTTTCTCTGTGTGGGTATTTCAACAAAAGAAGAAAGTTCATGGTTCCCAGTAAACGTCAGGCCAGGGGGCACCAAGTCAGGTCCCAATGTAATGTTGTTCATCCTGTGTTTTTTCTTGTCCGGCTGTAGCTCAGCTAGGACTGGCTCTTTTGTGCCAGCAAACACGTCGTCCGGGCCCATTTGAGTTTGCCCACTTTTAATTTCTGTGAGAAAGTCACTCATGGGTTGGGGGCCCATAAACACTGCCAAGTCGGCCATAGAGAAGGCACCAACTGCGCGCACGCCCAAAAGGCCAGCAGCGGTTATCGCCACCTGCTCATTGCAACCTGCATGCTGGATTTTGTCGGTCTCATTTATGTAAGCAGACGTACAGGAGATGTTTAAATTAGCATATGGTGCAAGAGACGCATTAGTCTCTCGCAAGACTTTAAAGACGGGCGTCCCGCTTAATGTCGGTGTTTCCGGAAAAGAATAGTGTAGTTGAAGTCAGATAGTTGAAGTTATCCTCTGCTTGCCGTGTAGCCAATGCGTGCCATGCCAACACACGCAGCATTGGAATCCTCAGGCTGAGAGAGAGGCGGGGAACAGGTCTTCGAGCTTCCTTGTTTGGGACGAGCGATTGAGCGGGGCAGGGATCATCAACAGCCTCAACAGCTGTCCAGAAAAACACTCCCCCACCTCGATGCCCACCTTTGACCTGTTTGCGTTCCTTGCTTGTAGGAAGTGGGGGGGACTCAGGCATCATTTTACAGCTCGGCGAAGAGTTAGAGGTACACACATTGTGGGCGTTAGACAGAGAACGCTGGTTATGCAAGGTACAGTTTGTGGACATCCCCGGCTGTGAGGGGGATTTCTCCTTAATGGGGGAAGAGAGGATACCATCCCGTGTGCAAAGTCGTTTCCCAAGATAGTTGGGTCAGCACTTACTTGAGGGAGTAGGAAAGCACCATCTGCAGTTTTGTTGATGCCTGTAGGTTCGACTATGTGGTCTGAGCCAACGGATCTGCGACTGCAGTCGTGTGGAAGACTCTTTATGTAGTCGCGTCTTTGAGCACGTGGTGGAAGGCAGGGAACGCGCGTTTCAGGTTTCCTCCCAGGGGCCCCTTCCTCCATGCCTCCCAGAGACTTCCAAGACTCAGCTGACTCCACGTTCGCTCCGCGAGAGTCAGGGGTCTTTGAAGCCAGCAGCAGTGAGAGCTCCGCCTCCAGGCAAAACAATGGAGCGACGAGTTAGCACACAGGACACAGGACTCCAAGACTCAGCTGACTCTGCATTCGCTCCGCAAGGGTCAGGGGTCTTTGAAGCCAGCAGCAGTGAGAGCTCCGCCTCCAGGCAAAACAATGGAACGACAAGTTAGCACACAGGACACAGGACTCCATGACTGAGCTGACTCTGCATTGTCATTATCACCCAATTAATTATTTAATACTTCACCAGTAGTGGCACCAAATTGAGGGGAATGCTAATACCCAAATACCTATTAAGAAAAGCCCTGTGCAACAGCTTTGATTCCTAGCACACCTCTGTAGCCACCATTACGGCCTGGTGTACATTAACCCCTACCTAAGAACATGGGAAGTGTACCCTCAGACAGGGTCGGACTGGGGCACAAAATTGTCAAGGGTACCACTGAAAAAGTCACCCACAGTTGTAAATGGCAATTCATTCCATTTGTGATAATGTGATAGACAGTTTGAGTAGTACCCAAGGGGGAGGTTTTTGATAAAATGTGATGCAAATTGTTATGTTATGTTAAAGGTTCTTATACCGCTTACTGTTTGTGCTTTTGGCAGATCTGTAAAGCAAGGGGGCAGCGGGGAGTAAGGTAGTAGGACTGAGCAGGAGCAAAGAGCAAGAGAGATGTCATGTGCTGTTGGCAGCTTCAGTTCGGCTGACACCGTTCACTGGGCGTAGGTGTGTTTTTCGGTTGGTAGCTGCCATGTGCTGTTGGACGAGGCTATGTGTGTTTTGTTTCATTGTTGTGGTGTAGTGAAGTGTTTGCGGTTTGCTGTGCTGTAGATGGTTGTGTTTAGTTCAGAGTTTGAGAGGTGTATGCAGAAGGGTGAGATTTTAGTAGGGTTGGTTAGTGGCAGTGCCCTTTCCTACTCCCGCTGTTATGACCAACTGTGGCCCTTATCCATTCCCCTGCTGTACATTCTGGTGTACTGCAATTACCGCCCCTGGGGTGTATGCAGAAGTTTGGGTTATTAGTATAGTCATTTAGTGTCAGTACCTTTTCTACCCCCAGTGTTCTGACTAAGTGCTGCCCATGTCCCATCCCCTTTATTACATTTAGTGTGTAGCAATTACCACCACAAAAGTTGTTCCAGGGGGGGTGTTCCCTGTGCCCTGCGGTCCATCCGTTCCAAGATTGGGACACCTCTCTCTCCCCTGTTTCCATCTCAGGCCATCTATAGGGAAGGGTACACCCTACCGACCACCTACCATCCCTCCCATTCAGGCGCCTCTCTTCTTACCTGCACTCCACTCCGGTCTGGCCTACTCCCCACTCCTTCTCAGTTGTGTGTTCCTTTCATGGTGCTTGGGTGTTGTTCAGTCGTTTTAATTCTGTTCAGAGCTGGATAGCCAGGCTTTTATACGCTTTCTGAATTGTTGATGGTACGTCATAGTTCGTATTTCCAAAGTTGTAAGGCTAACCAAGATAATGCTGATCCACCAGGTTTTTTCCTTATGTATGGTTTAGGTTCTAAGTGCATGTCGTTGCAGGATCTGAGTGTTCTAGTCGGCTGGTATATGGTGATTTTCTTTTGTGTGAATTCCCCTCCTAGGCCGTGGATTGTTCTGTGTGTTCTGCACATTGTTGGGAGCTAATGTAGCATCCATAGCTCTGGACTGAAAAGGTCCCTTTGTGAGGTTTGAAGAGAAGTCTGGCAGCTGCGTTCTATATTTGTTGCAGTTTCCTCTGTAAATAGTCTGGCATTCTAGGGTATGAGCTGTTGGCATATTTTATTCTGGACATGATGAGGGAGATGATGGCCAGTGTTTTGTGCGTGACGGAGAGAAATGGTATAATCTTTATAGATGGAAGAAGCATTTCTTAATGATCGCATTTACAGGCAGTTCTAGGATTAGCTTGTTGTCCATTAGGATTCCAAGGTTTTTGACAACTTTGGATGGTGTGGGTGGTGTCCCCAGTTCTGTGGGCCATGGGATGTACTGGTTGCTTGCTTGGTTATTGCATGTAATCATGAATTCCACCTTGTCTGGGATGATTTTGAAGTTGTTAGTGTTCATCCATTGGTAGAGTTCTTTGAGACAGTCTATTAGCGTGTTCTCCTCTTGTTTAGCGACAATTTGGGTATCATCTGCCTGATTGTAGTAAGTGAAACTGTGTCTTTTCATGAGGTTGATTAGTGACATCATGTAGATGTTGAAGAGGTGCAGGGATAACGAGGATCCTTGTGCAACTCCACAGGTGGTGTCCCGCCATGCAGATTTGAATGGTTTTATCCATACTGTTTCTGTTCTTTCAGTAGAGAAAGATTCAACCACTCATCAACATGTCAGTGATTCCTATTTCTTCCAGTCTCTTGATGATGATGTTATGGATTACTGTGTCTAATGCTGTGCAGAGGTCAAGTAGTATCAGTGCTGAGTTCGTTTTAGAGTCTGTATTGGTCTTTAGGTCGTCCCATACAGAGAGAAGTGCCGTCTCTGTCCTTCTCATGGGTCGGAAGCAAACTTGGCTTGTTTCAAAAGTTGGTGATTTTCGGTCTGTAGCAGTGGTTGAAGTGTACAAAAAGAAGTAGTGGAACTATGTTCCCTGCTGGCCTGCCCCCGTTCCCCACAAACTCCACCGCCACGCCCCCTCCCATGCCCATTGCAACCACCCCAAACAAAAACACCTGCTGTTTAAGGGATTATTCAGTACAGTGCACTGAAGTGCAAGTTTCCTACACTTTTATTTTAAAATGAAACCATTCCAGAACGGTTTCTTGTTAAAATAAAAGTATAGGAACAGTCAAACTTAAAAAATAAAGTAGAGGAGCACCGCTCCCGACCACTCCCACCCACTTCGACCACTGATCGGTAGTTTGAGAGGTCTTTCACATCGCCTGTTGTATCCTTGAGGAGTGGTTTGATGTAGGAGGATTTGAATGCTCGCTGTACTTTCCCCATTGAGAGTGACAGGCTGAAGAAGCTTTGATAACATTCTGATGGTACATCCTGTGTAATAATTGATTTATAGATGTCTGAGGGCAGGGGCTCATTGGGGAGCCTACGTTGTTGCTTTTTTTACCAAGCTGAGGAGTTTTTCTCTTGACATTTGTGCAAAACTGTTCAACCTGTTCTGTGGTCCCGGGATAGGTAGGGGATGGTGCGTGGTCTGGTTGATTGGTCTACTTTCTATGATATGGTGAATGTCAGTGATTTTATTCTTAAAATGATCTGCAAGATCATTGCATCCTTTTTGTGAAGGAACCTGCGTGTTATTGAATCCGAGGGCATTTCTCTTCTTGTTTACGATGTTGAAAAGTTCTTTATGAATGTTGGTAGCTATTGTAATCCGGTCATTGTAGAATTTCCTTTTTGAATGCTCGTATTTGTTTTTGATGTTTTTCTTTTGGCGTGATTGCGGTTTTTCCTCCATTCTTGTTCTAGTTTTGGGTTTGTTTTTTTCATTATTTTGAGGTCGGTCGTGAACCATCTTGCCACTGCTTTCTTTCGTGATGGGATAAGGGGTTTTCCAGGGAGATGCTTTCAATTGTTTCCATGATCCATTCCTGGATTAGGTCTGCCTTTTGGTTAGTTGCGTCCGGGGTTGCTATCAATGGCTTTGAGGATTCTAGTTTTTCTTCTAAGTTACTGCTTTTGATGGTATTCCAATCTCTTTTCCAGATCACGGGGGTTTGCGCGGGTACTTTTAGGGCTGTTTCGATGCTTTTGATGGCAGTTGGATCACGAATGGTATAATGAGGTCATCGCTCCATATTATATGTATTTGGTGGCTCAGTTCAGATCAGTTTTTTATTGGCGAAGATTGCATCAAGAATGTGCCCTGAAGTGTGTGTCGCTCCTTTCACCATCTGGCGTAGTCTCATTGTCTCAAGCTGCTTAGTGATTTCTGCAAGTTTGCATTCTCTTCTTCAAACCATATGTTGAAGTCCCTGAGGATGATCAAGTGATCATGTTTGATTGCCAGATTTGTGACGGCTCCTATGAAGCTCTCATGAAGGTTGCGTCGTATATTGGTAGTCTATAGATGAGTAGATCAGTATGAAAGTGAGGTTAGTTTCTTCACACACTCAGAATGTAAGAGATGTGCCAGACTGACTTGTGCGTTATTCAAATTGTAATATTTTCCCTTAGTGATGACATGTGTTTTGGTTGTATAAGCCTTTTTCAAATCAGGGCTAATGATACATTTGTATATAATAACACAGTATAGCATACACATAGTTGTTAACCATAGATCAAATAATATCAAAACATACAGAGTGATGGTTGGAGAAGGGGAGGATTATGAGGTAATTGTGAAAGAAGAAACACAAAAAAAAGAGAAAAATAAAATGAAACCGAATATTATATCAATAAAATATTCAATTTGTGTTGATAAACCTTAATCATCTATTTTGTATTACCTTTATAGCGTGGTTACATTGTCAATCTTCATAGATGATTATTGAATTTAAAGGGTTCAATCCCGGTGAATAGATGTCATAATGTTCCATTTAGATTACATTTCAGATGTTGTCATGCACCCTACTTTCATTGTTTTAAACCTTTTGCAAAATATTCTGAAAGGGCAACCTTCTGTATCCCCAAATCAATAGTTAAAATTATCCTCAGTGTTAAGAGTAACTGAATTATATTCATTCTTATATATTGTGGTATTCTGCTCTAATCAAATAATTCCACTGCCATTTTCTATGTTTTCATTGTTAGTCTTAGTTAAAAATGTTGCCCCTTATCAAAGTGTTACCTTCTTAAACATGCTACTTAGAGTCTTGTCTAATTTACGTATACAGTTGTACCATGTTCGTATGGAAACCAATGCAATCCTTTTCTTCGCTAACGTGTTGTTGCTTTAAAGTAAACCGTGTGCTCGTGCACTCGAGTAATTACATTTATAACTGTATGGAAGGCGATCGCAACACCGTACTTGAATGTCAAATAATAATAAAACTTTGCACATATTTTAACGTGCATCCGAAAGCATCGATGGTCTCTTGCCTAGATGCAAAATGTTCGAAGTCTCTCGCATCGGCCCAAAACCTAGTATGTGAGTCTCTTGTTCGTATAACCCTTCTGAAAAGCGTTGCCGGGGCAACGTTTACTACCTGAGTCCCTTGTTTGTGTCAATTATTGACACATTGCATTTGGGGTCGCCATCTTTTGGGGAGTTTATGCCCATGTTCCTATATATTTATATACAAACGTTCCCAATACTGTGTGAAGAAGCCCGTATAGCAAATGTACAATAGTTATACAATTGTACCCAATTATCTCCTTTATTTTCCTCCGTGTCCATACATAAAATATGACTTTCATATGTGCATATTATATTACAATAATAAGCAATGTGTATATTAGCTGTAATAGATAAAGTGATTATAGAGAACATCACATTTTTACTAATTCAAGCTTGTAGGCTGATGAGTTAATTTGGAATTAGTACTAATGAAACATAAATAGATCTCAGGATTAACCTGTTAAGATACATCATACATCATTAATAGTCAAAGCAATATAAATGGACAATTTAGAGAAAGGACACCATCTCATTGTCCGAGTTTAGACCTGTCACTGTACTATTGAGTTTACAAATGATTCTTGCTTCTGCCTGGCGAAGCACCTTTTCTCTGTTGCCACCTCTTTTTCCTAATTGCATTGCACATGTTGCAGTCCAATACATTTGAGGTCAGACTTCTTCTCCATTTGATGTGTTTTCTGCCAGTGCGCGGCTAGGGGCAATTGTGGGTCTTGGTTCCCTATCTTAGCCAAATGTTCCCTTACTCAAATTTGCAATTCTCGAATAGTACTTCCGATGTATATCTTGTTACATACACATAGGAGACCATACCATCACATACGTCATCCAGCAGTTAATTACTTGTTTGATTTGAATCTCTTTACCATTTTGGTCCTTAAAAGAGTCAGTCGGTTCACTAGCAAACTTACACATAGTACAATTGCCACATTTTCAAAAGCCTTTGTTGTGTGTTAAGGACCATGTCATCTTTTTTAGATCTTGCTCATCCGGTAGAAGTGATGGACTTAGTTTATTTTGCAGTGTTCCTGCTTTTTTGAAAATAACTTTGGGTTTAAAACAATGATAGTAGGGCGCATCACAAAAACAATGATAGTAGAGCGCATCACAACATCTGAAATGTAATCTAAATGGAACATTGTGACATCTATTCACAGGAATTGAACCCTTTAAATTCAATAATCATCTATGAAGATTGACCATGTAACCACGCTATAAAAGTAATACAAAATAGATGATCAAGGTTTATCAACACAAATTGAATATTTTATTGATATAATATTCGGTTTCATTTTATTTTATTTTTCTCTTTCTTTTGTGTTTCTCCTTTCAAAATTACCCCATAATCCTGCCCTTCTCCAACCCTCACTCTCTGTGTGTTTTGATATTATTTAATCTATGGTTAGCCACTATGTGTATGTTATACTTTGTTATCATATACAAATGTATCATTAGCCCTGATTTGAGAAAGGCTTAAACAGCCGAAACACGTGTCATCACTAAGGGCAAATATTAAAATTTGAATAATGCACAAATCAGTCTGGCGCATCTCTTACATTCTGAGTGTGTGGAGAAACTATTGATTGTGAGGTTGTTTACTCGGCTTTTTAACCTACTGCACGTCATCTTGCTCATTTTCCTTTTCTGTTTACCTGTAAGCATTTGAAGTTATCGGGCAGACAGCTGTGTAGTTGCAGAGTAGATAATAGAGTAGATCGTAGATCTCTGTTGCGCGTTTGGACATCAATTTTGCATTGATTAGATTGCAGTGTATGATTATGCTAACTGTCCTTAGGGTAAAGTACAAGGATTCCATCTAGAACCCCCAATGTTGGATGTATATATGTATTTGATAGAAGTTGTGATAATACTTAGCTGAATGTTTCATTGCTTAGTGCGTATTTTATGACCTAATAAATCATTGTATATGTTTTGACTTCGGTCTAACTGAAATTATTGGAGTGCTCAGCACTTCTCATTGTAACCTTACCACTCTGCTACCCTACACGGATTGGTTTTGGCTAGATTTCAGCCTTTCCTGTTCACCACAATAGCTTGGCCTCCAAGGCTGATATTGGAAATCAATTTTAAGAAGGGGAGCTGGTGGTTAACGTCAGAGAAAACGTGCATCTGTGTGATCACCTTAGCAGGCTCCTGAACAGGCTGAGAAGCAGCATTTACAACAGATTGATCAGTAGTTCTATTGCAAGTGCATGCCTTCACCTCACTTACCACTCACCAAAAACTCATCTACACCCAGATCCTTACTCACCCCAATTACTGCTCAAGCCTCCTAAGCTAATGTGTTCCCATTGACAAAATACGACTTTGCCAGTCGCACTCTATACAATCCTCTATAGCGACTGCATGCTGGCTAGCTATCAAGGCAATGCTGGCCCCTTCACAAATGTCTTCTTCAGATCTATTGATGGGCCATCTCAACCAAACTGTTCAAAGCCACACCGGCAGCCTACACTTCACACCATTCATTCAAAAACACACTAAGAACAGAACTGATTCCCATAGACAACATTTTTGATCAGTCAGCACAGTAGAGGCTTGAACGAATACACATTTCCTACAAATTCACTTTTGAAATCTACTACAGTACCAGTACATGTGCGTGGGAAAGTGAAATTATGTTCAGAATGCTTTGGCTTGCCCTTATACCCCACTCCACCCTGAAATAAAAGCTCAATCATTTAAGATTTGCGAAATAGGCTCTCATTTAAACACAGATAAAATAAAGTAGTTTGCACTTATTGTGAATTTTAAAGAATGTTTATTCAGTAACACTGGTCAGAACTACTAGCCGCTGGTTAAGTAACTCATCAAACTGGCCCACATTTGGACCAAACAAACTGGCACAAACTAGCATTTTGCATTTTTGGTTCAGACTTTGCCCTATAGGCCAGGCCAGACTGCAGTAAGAGGTAAGATGCTTGCATAATGGTTTGAAAAGGCATAAAGAGAGTCCCCGCCAAAATTAACATGATGCTAAATACAGGGGCACCCTCATCACGCAACCCCACTACAGACCACACTACAACTTCTAGAGGTCAGCTACATGGGCAGTCATTCTTGCATTTCAAAAAGCATTTAGGCACTTTCACCTAATTTTCAGGTGAATTCTCTGCATGAGTCATTTAATTTAATAAGAAACACATAGCAACGTGCCTCCTAGTCGCCAGCACTGAAATTTTACCTCCAACTCTGAGGCACAAGCAACAAAATTCTATGAAAAGCTTGCCTTTTTGCTTCAAGCTAAAATTGTTCATTGTCTCATAGTACAGTAAGATTGTATGCATAGCTTTATCAATCTCCAAGATAGCAGTTCTCAATGATGCAATAATCAACCAGATATACATTTGGTATGTTTACCAAAGCGCATAAACATTATGGTGGTTTTTAAAAGGAAGAAAACACGTGTACCCGTATTTTTGGATTCAAATTGGCTATTTCAGCTAATAAGACACACACGCCATCACTGAAAGCTCACCTCCAGATCAGGGTCGCACAGCAATGCATCATGGGTATGCAAATTAGCTGAAATGCTTGCTTTTTTACTCCATGAAGAATATTTGCATTGCCTAATACAGCCATGCTATTCTATACAAAATGTTTTCAACCGAAGACTGACAGATTCCAGGATGCAACAACCAACCCTATGCATGGTTCAACCTAACTGGGGATCACCTGTGGGATGCATGTTGACATCCTGAAACTGGGTGTTTGTGGCGTGTTTACCAAACACAATCACTTTACCATTCCTCAACTACTACTGGTGGTCATATAAACTGGGCATCCAATCTCCTGGCAAATCCATGCAAAGTAACCACCATTAAAGACAGAATTGGCACCCTAGCATCAGAAATATACTAAATACCGCCCTTGAACAGACATCATTGTGAGATAGCAGAACATCTAGTTGCACTACAGCATGGAGATGTGCGCAGGGAGGAGATGCATGCATGGTACCATACAGGAAGACCGAGTGCCACAGTCACCAGAGATTTCTGTATCAAGTAATCCCTCATCCTTTTATAGCTTTGGGTCGACCAGCAGCACTCATTTGCAGTGTACATTCAGACGATATTGCCATACATGTTGGACTGCAGTTAACACTGATCATCTCATGCTCATGTTGTATACTTATATGTGCAATTATAGAGAGTCCCTTATTTGATACTAGGAGCAGGAAATAACACCCATACCAAAGCTAGAACTTCCACCACCACTCCCATGAGAGGACACAGGCCATGAGCCATTCTCTTGGTCACTGCTGCCAAACGAGAGCTAACCTCTATACAGACTTTCCACAGACACCCTAGGAACACCTACTGAGATTGAGGGGAAACCACTGACACTGAGACACATCAGATATGCCCATGCCAAGGCCTGTTATGAGAGCATATAGCATCCTAGCCAAATGTGGAATTGTCTCCTCCCTCCCTTAGATAACGGCTTACATTTTAAATATCAAAATGGTGCCCCATCATGAACCTAGGCTGATGGCAGCATAGGCAACTCGCTATGATTGCCCATGAAATCATGGTTTAGATGTATGTTGGCAAGGTTGGTTGGAAAGGAGGGTGATGGATGTAAACAATTTCGATCATGGTGATGTCCATGAAATGCGATCCCCTGAAAATTACACGAATGCAATGTTTAGTGCTGTGCACAGTCTTTCACAGTCTGCTATGGTGCATTTTTTCTTTGGCCTGGATTACAAAGCCAATGTTTCAGTTACCAAAATAACTCCAATTTCATGGATCAATTATTATGTCTCAACATTTGACAAGAAGTAGCCAGTATTCTCTCAATGTATTCTGTTGGTAGAAGGATTATGTACAGTGTGCTTTGTGTTCTGTTACCTTAAAAGCAGCAATCCTCCACTTCCTAACTCTGAGTTCGATCTTCACCTGCGTCACCCTCATCTTCTCCTGGTTGGGGGCAGTCTGGGTTCTTCCTCCCTATCATCTGAGTGCTGTTATTCCATAACTTTTGGCAAGTCTTTGCATATGGCATTGCTCAGCATTGCACATGTGGCGATGATGTGGGAGCAAGTCACTGAATCGTAGAGCGGAGGTTTCTCTGGTTTTCTATATTCAATAGAAACTAGAGTGCACAATGTTTTGTCTACAAAACTCCCTGGGACATAGTGTGTGGTGTTGTAAAGTTGCAAGGCACGTGTTGTGGCATTTGCACAGGGTGTCAGTGTCTATGGTCACATGCCATGTTATCTGCCCCCGGCTTGAGATACTCATGGTTACATTTGTATGCAGATGAGAAATATTTGATTTGTTTCACATGCCTGGTAACCATTAATTACATAAATTGCTAGCCTGTTTGTGTATGCCCCTGTGTTGGAATGTGAATGAGACATGGCCTCTGCCTTGATAGCATGCCACTATCTGTAGTATGACATGCTTGGCATATGGTAAAACCTAGACATTGGTGGAGTGTTGACACTTTCCATTCAGGAGCACATGATGTTTATCAGCTGGTTGAAAGATTTATATGTGGGTTCAGTCTATGACAGCAATGGCATAGGGGGAATATACCAGCATAATGCCAGTGCCATGTCTAGTCTACTGCCCTCAAGATGGAGACTATGGCCATCCTCACTTCTTAACAGGGGCAGACACGTTGGAAGGGGTAGTACGATTGTTTCCCATTGATTATCGGTATTCTGTGGAGATTTGCCCCTTCCAAGATGACAGGAACATCGGCCACAAGAAAGGTTAAAGACATACAAAAGATCTGCAGACAAGAAATGTAGGCCTGGTCCTATGTATAACATGGGTGAAAAGGTCTGGCTTTCATCTAAGTACCTTCCTCGACATCTGGCACCTTCCAAGCTGTCGCCTACATTTTTTGGACATTTTTCTATCTTGGAAATTGTCAGCCCAGTCACTTACAGTCTGAAGCTACCACCTTCATGGAAACATATGCATCCTGTGTTTCATACATCGCTGCTCAAACCTTTCATTGAGGGTGCTGTTCTGGACAGGCACAGTGGTCCTCCTCCTCCTCCAGTCTATTTCCAGATGCTACCTAAGTTTGCAGCCTGGGAGATCAACGATTCCTGCATTCGACATTGCAGATTGTAATTGCTGGATTATTGGAAAGGTTACAGCCCTGCCAAAAGGTCCTGGGAACCGGTCTGGAATGTCATAACTCCTTGTCTGGATCAGCAATTCTCCTATTCTCATCCCTGGGGGCCTGGTGCTCATGGACATGGAAGGGGACATGCTTTCATGTCTCATCTACTGCTCTCAAGATGAAGACCTTGGCGATCCTCACTCCTGAACAGTAGCAGACACGTCAAAAGGAACACTATGAGCCTTTCCCATTGTTCTCATTCGCATGGGACACGCTACATCAGATTATTTGTTAACAGAGCTGTTGTATAACTCCTTGCATCTCAATATTTCTGGTGAGTGTCACTGATGCTAGTCTCCTTTCCTTTTGCCTTCTGTTTCCCTCCTGGAGTTTGAACATATGGTCCTTAATCAGTAACATGTAATGCAAAGGATGGGATGCAGAAGAACTCTTACCCAAATAATCAGAACGACTCAGGAAGTTGGCAAAGCCCAATTCGACTGTTTGAATGTCAATTGTCTAAAACAGGTAATTACAACAGACATCGACAGACGTTTGCTCGAGCTCTCAGTACATTTTTCATAAAAACACACTTATGTACTAAGGATTTGTCATAGGTGACATCATACTACATAGCAAATAAGAAAAACCTACGAGGGATTGTGGTTGGCTCAAGGGGAATATCTAAGTATACTTTCTATACGGGTCGGGTTGTGATTGGATATCTACTGTCAGGTGGACAACTTAAGCCTGCCTGCAGTGCAAGTCATCCTCAATACGTATTAAGTACAAAGATTACTATTGGCACTTAAACTATAAGGCCCTTCCTTATATGGCCCTCTATAACTGGTTGGCACGCTTGTGCCATGTCTGGAACATTCAGCTCCTTAGCAGCACGTAAGCTCACACCCAGGTGCCGGGAGGTGGACTTGACTTTTCTTTCCCACCCAATTAGCCCAAAATCTCTCATCGCCCATGGCTTCTGCCATGAAGATTTGTCTTTGAACTTGGCCTTGTAATGTATTCTCGTCTCTGGGAATATAAGGGAGTACGGGCACATGTTTATCACAGTTCTGGTCTGCATGCCCAACTCCTATTTTCATCCTTAGTCCATGTGACAGGAGACCGCAATTTGGTCATTTTTTCAGCAATTAATTGTCTTGAATTAATAAACCTGGCACTCATGGTGTTCTTTATTTGTCCCCCTAACAAGGGATGATTCAGCGTCTCATGGATTCTGTTTTTCAAGGATAGATAACCAGTTCTTGGCTGCTCCAGCTTTGATACCAGGTCAAACATCTTCACCCTTCAAGTCTGCGATCTCCAGCTAATTCCTTGCTGCGACACACAGCTCTCGGTCCTTCTTTCTCTGTGGGTTTGAACTTACTAAAATGTGTGACACTGATGTTCAGGCACTATACACGGGTGGCTTTGCATGCAGTCTATTCACTTTGTATAGGCAGCTTCTAAGATTACTTGATCTACTTGTGTTGCTGCATCTGTACAATTATTAAACGGCTTGCATTTTCTGCAGTGCTCTTCACACGTGCAATTTTCTTGAACGTATAGGGATGTTCACTCGATTCCTTATTTTGTCATCAGTTTCTGTAAGGTCCACATATCTTCTTCTTCTTATCTTGTTAGTGCGTCACTCTCACTTCTTGTGACGTCACAAGCTTCTCTTTCTCTTGTTTTCATATTCCTTCGGGGACCTCTTCCAAGAGACTGTCTTCGCTTTGGGTATAAATTTGACATGGCTTTCTTAATGGATACCTTTTCTCGAACACTTGTCGTGGTATGGTCAGTACTACTGGTGTCAAGCATGGTATAGTTTCAGATTTCCAACATACAGGCAGTAGCGGAACGGGACTTCCTGCAGAGGCATTCACCTGATTCTCTACAAGTTCTTGTCCTCCTTGTCTCCCGTTCTGTCCTTTCTGACATCTACTTGACTGGTGTTCCCTCTTCTAGTTCGAGAAGCCTGCTTCCCCTTCTCTTACTTTCTTATACTGGCATCTGCTCCTTCATTCCTGGAATTCTGGATATTGCCTCTGTGCTTTTATCTGGAAACTGCAGCCTAATGTTGGTTAACAGAGTAAGCTGTGGTATCTAAGAGGTTTTTCCCTGTGGGGATTATCCCTCTTTTGGCTTCACTATGTCTCCTGCTTTGAGGCGTAGCCAGTTCATGGGCACAGTTGCTTAAGGAGAGGGGAGTCCGGTTTTCACAAAGGCACGCCAGGAACAACCCAAGGTAAGACCTGCACTTGTCAGCCTGAGTCTCTGGCTACTGAAGAATTATGTGCCATTTTGGTTGGTATTGCTGCGTGGAAGTGCTAGAAGCATCATGATCCTGTACTTTGCAACATTGCACCAGCCACTACCATAGCATACTGGTAACTTGTGAGGCCAAGAAGTACAACAGTAGCTACCCTTGTGGAGTCAAGGAAAGAAAATGTTCTCTGCCTCTACATGGTATGAGGTCCAGCTGACTTGTTAGCTTGCACAACCATTGTTTGAATGTATATACTGTTGAAATGTCTTGACCTCTTTTGCTCAAATAAGGTAATTTGTGCCCTGAATAGTATGACCTTCCACCCCAAGCTCCCTTTTCACCTTCCTGAACTTCACTAAGTGGCCTCCATGTTCTTCCTTGTTGAAACCAATTATGATTCCTTTCCATGGTTTCTTATATAACTCTTTTGATTTTATGATTGCGTACTCCTGTTAGGAGGCCTATGCAGGGTGCATAGCACACTGACTTGGGAAAGAGTGTTCATAAACGTTTACATACCACATATAAAAAATAGGTAAACATAAACCAAAATCAAGTCTACCACACAGGCTGTGATAACATCTCACCTCCCAGTGGAGTGGAGGTTTTTCTAAGTGTTCCAATGCTCTTTCTTCTGACCTTGCTCCTTATGTAAACAAAGTCTCTTCATTCAGTTCTTCCTATAAGTGCAGCATGTCTGTCAGGAAATGGGACATCCACGGTTGTCACCTCCACTGGTTGGCACTTCACTGCATCTTAGTTCAGGGTTAATGTCTCCCTCACATCTTGAGCCATTTTTCCAATACCCTGACAGCCCCTAATCTGTCCTTGCTGTCGGGTCTTGCTCCTCCAAAGAATTCTTGGGACACCCCAACCTCCTGTCTGTTCTAGGGGGTTCTCTTGATCTTTATTCTAGCTCCCGCCTCCCTCTTTTTGCTTTATTGTTATCACTGCCTCCTCTGGTACTACCAGCTCCACCTCAGATACCACACCTCCTCCTGAGTTTTTGCCACATCCTCGTCAGACTGCCCATCTTCTCCAGCACCTCCTAATTTCTCATTCTGTTGCACCCAAGACTGTCCCACGCCTTATCCAACAACTAACCACCTACACTGAACAGCTGGTGCTGAGTAAATGAATAGCATTTTCCCACCTCCACCTGGATAGGTCTTGTAGTGAATCGTATGTGCATGTTGCTTGTCATTTGGTGTTGGCTGTGATTGGTTCTTACTCCTGAGAGCATCTGCGATTACTTTCATCTCATTGGGCTGGGCAGAGATACCTGCAATCTTTGGCCATCTTGGTTTCTAATCATTCTCCCCTGATTCTCCTGGTGCTGGCTATTCTGTGCTAAGCTTCCATGCAAGGTCTCAAAAGGGGTTTGGAGGTAAAGAGCACATTCATAGAAGCCACACTTTGCATATAACAAATTTAAATGCATGTGCATTTATAGGTACATACATGTCTATGTGTACTCATGTATGTGCATATTAGTACATGTTGTAGCTTACCTTCTGTCACAATACATGTGTGCCACCATCAAAGCATTTTATTTTCATATTTCAGAATGGTTGTTCCTGTGTAAAATGTTCAGTTCTGTAAACTTCTTTGAGAAATAACCTTAACTGACTCTTTGATGGGCAGCGTAACTTATAGAGGTAAGGTCGCTCTCTTCTGGTAGCCGCTGTACTCCTAATTGAGTAGGATAAAATAATGGGGAGTCAGTCAAGAGACCATCAAGGAGAAGGCAAATAGAGGGAATACCTAAACAAAAAAAAAACTCTTAAGTTGGTTCAGCGCAGATGATCAACTGGAACAGGCACCAGGGGGTTTGAATTGGGAACAGGAAAATCGTAGGCAGAGAGAAGACAGAATAAAATGGGGCTGGAGGACAAGGAGGGAAAAAATGGAGACAACAGACTCGTAAGAGTCTGATAGCAGGAAGGCAAAAGTGGCTGCAATGTGATGTGCTTTTGGCATAAGCTTAGCTGTGGGATAAAGGGTGAATCCGAATGTTTGGATTCAGAAGTCTCTCACCCACCATCTTGGCTGAGACTAGTCCACTTCTCTAGCTTAAAGAGTCCTTGGTCAAGTGGTTTCAACACAGCTGAATTATCAATATATGTTTCCTATTACATTGTCTCAGCTTCATTGTATGCATAATGTAATGTTAAAGGAGTAACTAAATGAAACCTTTCTGGAGAATAGTTTAAGTTCTTTTTCTTTTCATGCCTCCTTTCTTGTAAAGGATAATCCAGTTGTGGAAGCATTGTGACCAACACTGCAAATGAAGTTGCCTTGGGCATCCTGGTAAACTTCTATATCAATTTCTCACTAAACCCTCTGTGAAACAGGATTCATTAGGAGGTTTTTAGAAACCTGGTCTCACCAGCAACTGGTTTGAACTTAGCAATATAAGAGACAATGGGACTCATTACCAGTATGGCTGTCCGGAAACAAGGGTGCCGGTAGTAGCGTACCGGCACCCTTTCCGGACCGCTATTCTCTGACAATACTGGTAGGGGCACAGACCCCCAGCAGGCCTGACCTGCCAGGAAATCAGGCCCCTGTCGGCATATCTCTCACTGAAGCACCACCACCGTTAGATTTACTGTTCCACCTGCACCTGTGATATCCCGGTGGCACTGGGATATCAGGCGACGGAATTGGTGTTACGGGGTTGGCGGCAACCCGCTGGTAGCACTGGTGGGTTACCGCTAACCTCGTAATAAGGCCCAATATCCATTGACCCTTGTGTAATGTCCAGCAAAGTCTCTACAGCTATATATAATAACTCTGGGTAGACAACCATTTCCTTGAATGTTATAAAAAGCCTCCTGATAATTAGCCAGTAGAGGGCTGCCAGCAGTAACAATGTTTCTAGCCCAGGCTAGAGCTCTCATTGTCATATTTGAAACTATATATCCAATCTTGGACAGGTCTGAGATGAAAATGAGGGACCGGAGCATAACATAAACCGTAGAGGCATCTAGGAATTCATGAAGCTTCGTGGGGTTTCCATCATATTTCTGTGCAAGTAAGACTCTTAAGGGGGTTTACAGAACTACAGCCTCACAAGCTGTTACTAGCCGTCGAAAGGGTGGCAATCTCCACCTTTAAGGGCTGAACTCCGGTTGTGAGTGCTTATGCAGCATGTATAAGCTTCTTCACCTGTGGCATGGTGTCACTTGTTTGTGGGATTCGAAAACTGTCAGTACTGTCAACTTCTTTGGCCTGGTCCGTCCACTCCTGGTGGAGCATATGTGTAATCTTGTGGAATGCATGTTACACTGTATCTCTCTGGAAAATAAAAAGTGTTTTAGGTCGGAACCGTTATCGGGTTTGCAAGGTGCCTTTGAGAAATAATCCAACAATGCATTGTATTGTGGAAAGTTCTAGCAACACCCGGGCTTCAGAAAATCTTGTGCTAACAAGTGGCATGTGCACCTGACTAGCAATGATGTTATACTACCCTACATCTGTAGTGGGAATATATAATGGGAAATGTTTGTTCTAAAAATGTGTGTGTATGTGTGTTGTTGATGCAAAGTTCAGTATTATCCCCAGAGTAGGGTGTGAGTGTCCTCAAAATATATGAACTGAAGCTGAACTGGAGACGTGCCACTTTCCTGTGTGGAAGGGTTTGCATCACTAATAACCATCGGAAGTGCTCTTTGCAACTATCAACACCATTGTTATTTTCAGCCTGCGTTATCATTAGAGAATGGGGAAAACCTTTACAAATCAGGCCCCGTAACACTCTGGACAAGGGAGTCCAGCCCAAACTGCTAGGTCAAGTCCACTCGGCAGGAGCTCGACCACACACAGGCGGTGGTTCTGATTCATCCATCAGGTGCTTTCCACATCAGTATATGTGGGTCATTCAAATATATAGGGCCATACCAGTACCGCACCTGTTGCAACTCTTGTATTGCAGACCACTGAGATTACAGTTCTGTGTCCCTATTGAGAACTGCAGAAGCCACCCAAGGATGTTTCACTCTCTGAGAAAGCTCCAGACGTGTTTCCCAACATCACACGTGTTGCACAGCTGCCTGCTGTGATTCATGGTCTGTGACATGTCAAGTGTCAGACTAACTGTGCACCTGAGCTTAGGGGAGGCAGCCATCCAGTTGCCGTGAATGATGAACACGTGTGAAATGCGTAAGGCCCCAATGGTCAGGGCGAGGAAATGGGTTTATAGTGCGACACAGGGAATTCCTTTTGATACAGGTGATTTGTAGCCACGACTTGCCGAGGCAGTAGGCTGTGCTGGGTGGGTGTGTGAGATATTGGCAGGAGACACCGTACGGTACCGCTGTTTTCCGTTTCAGAGTGCAGTGCGATGTACCTTGCACTGTTTCTCACATGCAGCGCCCCCCCCCTCTGCTGTTCCTCATAATTCTGCCATTGTGCTGATAACCTGTTGACTTCCACACTTCTGCCATGGCCATTAGCGGCAATTGCTTGCACAGATGTACAAGGAGAAAGTACCTGGACAAGGTACACGTTTATTTGCGAGGACGAAGTATGCAGGGCTTGTGTGTCTTCTGGCTGGATTAAAGGCAGCTATGCCGTGCTAAGCAACACCAGTTTCCTGCGGCGCTCGACCTGCTGATGTACAGTGTGTCCGGGCACCTGACCTGCCAAAGATCATGTCAAGTGACATCGGCATAGCTTCCCAGGCTTGGCCAGCTACAGTACACCCCCCAATGTCCTTAGAGCTGTCACCTCTGTGGGTGCAATAGAAAGCTGTACATATTGCCTGCGAAAGTAATGGAGGAATGGCTGTTCCTAAATGGGAGAGCATTTGGTCGCTCACTGGAACCTTTAAAGAATGATGGACAACTGGCTGCATTCAACAGGGCAGAGCAGCCGTCTCTTGCAAGTAGGAACGGCCCTCATGGAGCCACCAGTCATCCAGACTCAGCTGAAACAGGCCATTGTCACAGGCCCAGCTTTATTTCACATGGCCTGCAGATTTATGCACCCCTTCGCTTTCTAATCAGCCATCAGGTTCAGCTCTTGGTGACAATGGCCACAGCACACATTTCCCATTCACTTTTGTTATTGCTAGTGAATTCCTTGTTGGGACACTGCTCCAAGGCCTACAAGCCCAGATGCTGCCTCGCCTCTAACCGTGCATCGTTTTAACTGTTTGTTGTGCAGGATATGGAGCGGGAGGGGGCGGGGAAAGAGGCCAAGGGACTTCAGACACCAAAATAAACACCCATTGCTCATGTTGGTCTCTGATGAAAGGAGCTACTAGACTGGCAATCCACAGGCGAGCTACCAGTGGCTCGCAATCTATTGGTTGGAAAGCCTGGATTTATACCCATGATGTGGTCTACCACGGGCCCACGGAACACAGTACATGTTGCAGAGGTTCTGCAGTGGCACCTGATAAGGCCGAAATTGCTGTTGTCTGGAGACGTACGTGCTGAGCAATAGTCAAACGTTCTTCATGGGCCATACTACTTGCTTTCAACAAACAGGCTGGCAATACCCATTAATGCTGCACTGCTTTTCTGCTGTATGTGGTATACATGTCTTTGTGTTACCTGCTGTTGGTGGTGAGGTTTTTGCCTGGCTATTGTCCAGATTCTGCATTTGCCCAGCAGGGCAGGTGCTAACATTTTCCTCTGACTGAGGTGGTGGTATGTTGTCACTCACATTGACATCCTTCGACATTTGGTCTGTGAGGTCAATGCAACACAAAGGATGTCCTGTCCTTGCCCGGATATATTGTGGCTGGTACTTTGATCACATGCTCTATTTCCACATTATAAACTTCCGGTTCTGCATGTATGGGTTGTGTCGAGCCTGCATCTTCTGTCAAATTCTCTGTTGCTCTTGCAGTAAAATGGCCTGAGAAGACAACTGATGAAAACATTACAAGCGCACCCTCTGACCAATCCTTGAAAGCAGCCTCGATTGAACATTGGGAAGCCCTCCTGCAACAGCCATATTTCGCCTGCCTTCCTTTTCTTCATTGCAGCTCGAATTAGTAGTAAAAATACCCTAATGGTCCATCAGACTCCCCTCACACATCAAGGACAGTATTTGCTCCTGTATGAGAGTCAATTCAAATGGCAGTGATGAGTCCACACTGGTCAGTTAGCTATATTCTCATGCCTGCATGACTTCCTCTCTAGCTCTGAGCCTCAGATCCTGCCATCTCATCTTGAGGTCTTATACCTGACGCGTGTCACACACCGTCACGCTTTCCATATTTTTTTCCCACGGGCTATTTTTCATCTTTGATATTGTTTTGTGTTCTACTCCTCTGAATAGCTCCAGAAATGTTTATTCCTTGGAAACAAGTACCTCCAGCTCCTTGGCATAGTGACTGGATGAGTGCACAGAGCACACCAATTAATGAACAGCCCTTTGACAGTTCTCAACAAGTTGCTAGGAAACATGCAATGAATAACTGGTATTAAGAATCTACCAGTGCAGCCCCTGGAGAAGTGTTCCATGGAAAACATTGTAGAGGGCCTGAGGACTCACCAGTACAGCTCCGGGACAGTTTAGAGTGGGAAACAATGCAGAGGGCTTGAGGACCCACTAATGCAGCCCCAGGATAAGTGCAATGGCTTCAGGATCACCCAGTGCAGCTCTGGGAAAAGTGCACCCTGGCGAAGGGCTTGAGGACAGACCAATTGAGTTCCAGGGCACGTGTGCCTTGAGGAGTGCTGCCAAAGGCCTTTGAAAATGTTCGTATTCAATGTCCCTTGCACAAATGTTTGGAAATGATGCAGACTCTCCCAAATATGGCTCACCGATAACGTGAACCATGTTTTCCACCCTAAATCACCATTACCTCCACACTCTGCATCCCAAAATGTACTTGTGATGTCCCAAACTCCCCATGAAGAATCCATTCCATCTTTTGAATCCAGTATAAATGCCTCACCCCTCTCTACCAAGAGCATAACACTAATCATGGATCATTTTTTGACGCTATATTTGGTATACCTCACAAGTAAATACTGGGACAAGGAAGAGGTATGTGGAGGGAATGGGCTGGTTGCTTACTGCTATTCTAAATTGCTCCTAGTCCTACTCTTCCTCATCAAAGTACTTGCAGCCCACCTCTCCCGTCCTTGTGCAGAGTGAAAAATGTCTATGGTGCCTTAGGGTTATTGAACTGACACGTTGTGGTGACTGGGAGTGTTATGCTCTTGGTAGGGAGGGGTGGGGCATGCATGCTCAATTAAAAAGATGGAAAGAATTCCTGATGGGGAGGTTGGGACCTCAAATGTAAGTACTGTGAGGAGGAAGAGTAGGACTAGGATTAATGAAGATGAACTGTAATTAACCGGCACCTTTGCTGTGCGAAAGGGACTACAACAACAAAATAAAGTGCATAACGGAGGGCACATCTGAACAAAACTGGTGTATCAGAGTGTGCTAAGTTGTGATTAAAAATCAGGCCCTTTTGACACATTGGGGGTCATTCTGAGTTGGGCGGTAAGGGTTTATGGGCATCGGTAAGGAGGCCGGTGCCGGTAAACCCTTACCGCCCTATTCCGAGGTCCCTTAGTGGGTCCCAGCAGGAACGGCTGGTCTGACCAGCCATTCTTTGCATGCCCGTTAAGGGACCTTGGAGCTAATAACGGGCCCTCAATTTGCAGGCCCGTTATTACCGCCTTCCCCATTCGCATTGAGCCCTAGGGGGGCTCAATTGGGAATGGGGAATGGTTTACTGAATGGGGACTTACCGGGTCTGCATAGGTCGGAATGTCCCGGTAAATCCCCATTCAGTGAGACCGGACCCATACGCGGGGTTGGAGGCAGCCATGACGCTAATAGCGCCATGGCTGCCTCCAAACTCGTAATGATGCCCATTTTCTATTTTCTGCTTGTCTTTTGACTATTTCTGGTTTTTGCCTTTCGTACATTGCTTATGGCCACGTAGGGTTTGCCCCAATGCTTTGCCAGTCTTCTGGCATTCAATACTTCATTCATACTTTTGACCCCACGTGTTTCAATTCAAAGGAAAGCAGCTCGGTTTTGAGCCATTGATGCACTGACACGCTGATGCCTTTATTTCAGAGTGGCCCATTAAAAGGTTTGTATTGTTCTGTAGCAGTTTCGCAAGGGTAACCTGCAACACTTTCCCAAACTGTTTCCGTGCCAAGTTCCGTTCCCAGATGCAGATTCATTTATTACACCTTTGGCAGCTGTGCTGTAATACAAAAAGGGTATGCTTTCAGACAGGTGAGTGAGTAGCTCTGCCGGTAAAGTGTGAGCTTTATACATTCTTTAGTGGGTTTTTTTACAATCATAAATCATCCTTCCTATCGAACTGCTAGTCTTCCGACCGTCTCCTACCTGCTCCACTACTGTGATCTTTTACACTCTTACACTACACTTGTCATGACACTCGCTCCACTGCGCTATATTCGGACATCTTACCTACCTGCAACTACCTAATGTGAAAATTGTAGCTTGCGCTGTATTTGATTCGTAACTAACTGTGATAAGGTTGTAAACTACATGTGGCTACATACCTGAACCTTCATATGTAACCTCTGTAACATGTGTAACCGTAAGTACCTACTGTAACCAAATTCTTAAGCTGTCAGTGCCTAGATGCCTTTGGGTTTTGTGTGCTATATAAATAACAAAATAAATAAAAAATATTGTTTTAATCATTTCCATTACAAATGGCTCAGAGAAAGAGACCAGCAAATGTGTTTATCCCAACAGACAGTGCTTGATCCCAGATACATCTGTATCCATTGCACCTTTGACCCCCATGCCATAATGCAAAATGCCAGACTTCCTGGAAGGAATCCCAGTGGATCAGAGGCTAGAGATTGGGGTCACTGGTGGGAGTGTTGCAGTTTCATATCCTTTTCTTGGCATGAAAATGCTCAAACTGGTAGGTTGAACTGTGCATTGGGAAGAACTAAGTAAACTTTAAGTGTTATGGTTTCCTCTCATTGGCATGAAAATACTAAAATGTGTAGTCTCAACTGTGCATTGCGAGGAAACAGTTAAACTTTGTAATGTTTTTACTGTTAAAAACTATTGTTTAATCTTTGTTTCTATTACAAATGGCTCAGTGATAGAGACAAGAACATATGTTTATCCCAACCAACATTGCATGTTCCCAGATCCATCGTCATCCATTAATAATACGAGTTTTTATCTAGTGCTAGTTCACCCGAGGGCATCAAAGTGCTGTAATAACAGATGATATCATTACCCACCAATTGGTAGACACTTTATTGACCTCAGAAAGAGGAAAGGCTGAGTTGGCCCTGCCAGAATTCAATCCTGCATCAGCGGGCTACTCACAGATGTCAGAAACGAGCTCTCAGCTCGCTGTGCTATCCGACCGACTTACACAGTTGACCCCCATGTCATAATGCAAAAAGTGGCACTTTACACAAAGGGTGACATAGTGTATTTGAGGTAAAAGCAGGGGTTTAACAATGGAAAGGTAACAGGTTCAGGTCCGCTAGTTAAAATGCATACACTCAAACTGGTAGGTTGAGCTGCACATTGGGAGGAATAGGTAAAAATGTTAATTTGTAATATTTTTTTTAATTTGTTTATCACAAACGACTTTGCTTGTTCCCAGATGCATCTTCATTTATTACACCTTTGAACCCCATGTCATAGTGCAAAAAGCTCTAACTTTGAAGAAAGAGCTGGTGGCTCAGCAGCTAGAGCCTGGATTCACCAATGTCAGAATTACATGTTGGAGCCCTGTTGTTGGCATGAAAACACTCATACAAGTAGATTCAGCTGTACACATTGAGGAAATATGTAAACATTTCAATTGTTTTTTTTTTCTACTGTTATAAAGATATTGTTTTATCTTTATTTCCAACACAATTTGCTCAGAGAGACCAGCACCTTTGTTTATCGCAACTGGCATTGCTAGATCCCAGATACATCTTCCCCTCTTGCACCTGTGACTGCCATGTCATAATGTAAAAAAAATGTGCTTTTTAAAGGGAGGTGTCATGGCTCGGAGGTTAGGACATGGACTTACTAGTGGCAAGGCTACCTCTCCAAGTCTCTTTGTTGGCTTAAAAGTTCCCAAACTGGTAGGGTGAGCTGTACATTGCATGGGAAGGAAATAGGTAAAATGTTAAAACATGTTAACTGTTATCAAAATATTGTTGTATCTTTATTTCCATTACAAATGACCCCAGAGAGCAGCACCCTTGTTTATCTGAACCAGCATTGCTAGTTCGCAGATACATCTTCATCTTCATCCATTACAGCTTTGACCGACATGTCATGATGCAAAAACCGATGCTTTCTGAAGGAAGAAACTGTGGCTCACTGGTTAGAGGCCTGGTTTTATCAATGACAAGCCTGCCGATTCATATCATTTCATCGGTATGAAAACAATTCGGTTGAGATGTACATAGGGAAGAAGAAGATACATATTACATTTTTAATGCTTTTTATAATGTTTTATCTTTGTTTCCGTTGAAAATGGATCAGAGAGAGACCAGTATCTTAGTTTATCACAACCTGTATTGCTAATTCCCAGATACATCTTTATCATTTACATCATTGCCTGCCATGTCATAATGTAAAAAGCTTTGCTTTACAATGGGAGACATGTTGGGTCAGAGGTTAGAGCATGGTTTTACTCATACGAAGGTCGGCAGTTCAAGTCCTCTTGTTTGCTTGAACACACACAAACTGGTACGTTGCGCTGTGCATTGGAAGGGCATAGGTAGGTATTTTAATTTAATGCTTGTTGCCAGACACATCTTTATCGTGTACACCTTTGACTGCCATGTCATAAAACACTTCTCTTTCTCATAGCAGGCCTGGTGTCTCAGAGGTTACATCATTAGTTTACTGATGAGGTGAATGTCAGTTTATGTTCCCTTGCCAGCTTTAAATTATTCTCCCTGTCATGTTGAGCTGTGCAGAAGGAGAAAATAGCTAAATATTCTAATCGTGAATGCTTTCTTACTGTTATAAAGATATTGTTTACCTTTATTTCCATTACAAATGGCTCAAAAAGACACCAGCACCTTTTTTTTCATTGCTGGTTCCTAGATAATTCCACTACATCTTTGACCGCCATGCCATAATACAAAATGCTGTGGTTTCCCGAAACGACAGTGTTTTAGAGGGTAGAGCATGGGTTTACAAATAGGGTTGTTGCTGATTCAGGTTGAATGTGCAAACTGTTAAGCTTAGCTGTGCATTGGGAGGAAATACGTACACTTTAAATGTCTAATTTGTTATTGTTATAAAGATATTGCTATATCTTTATTTCCTTTACAATTGGCTCAGAGGTAGATCTGGACATTTGAATATCCCAACTGTCATTGCCAGTTCCCAGACACATCTTTAGGCATTACACCTTTGACCACCATCTCACAATGCAAAAATCTAAACTTTAGAAAAGTTGGCCAGGTAGCACAGAGGCTTTACCAATGATAAGGTGGCATGTTCAAATTCCCTAGTTACCATGAAAAAGTGCAAACTGGTTGCTTGATATGTACATTCGGAGGACGTAGGTAAAATGTGTGATTATTTTCTATTAATTAGTTAAACATTTCAATTTTAAATGTTTTTACGGTTGTAAAACAATGGTTTTATATTTATTTCCATTACAAATGATTCAGAGAGAGACCAGTGCCTTTGTTCATACCAACCGCCATTGCTAGTTCCCAGATACATCGTCAGCCATTACACCTATGACCGCCATGTCATAATGCAAAAAGGTATGCTGTTGAAGGTAGACCTAGTGGCACAGCGATTAGGACAAGGGTTTTTTAAATGGCATCGTTGTCAGTTCAAGTGCCCTTGTTGTCTTGAAGATGCTGACACTGGTATGGTATGCTGTACCTTGTGAGAAAATAAGTCAAGTTTTTAGACTTTTTTTACTGCTCTTTTGTTTATCACAACCGGGATTGCTAGTTCCCAGATACAACTTCATCCATTACACCTTTGACTGCCATGTAGTAACTCAAAATCTTAGGTACTCTTAGATGACACCCCGTGGCTCTGAGGTTAGAGTGTTAGGCAAGGTTGCTAGTTCAAGTCCACTTGTGGGCATGAAAATACTCAAACTGATATGTTGAGCAGTTCATTTGCAGGAAATAATTAAACATTTTAATTCTCAATTGTTTTAATGTTATAAAAATAATATTTAAACTTTATTTCCGTTACAAGTGACACAGTGCCTCAGACATTCGAGCATGGGTTTGCCAATGACAAATGTACTGATGCAAGATCTTGTATTGACAAAGACATACTTATACTAGTAGGGTGAGCAATGCATTGGGGGAAATAGGTAGAATATTAATAGATTTTGACGGGTATAACAAATATTGTTTTGCCTTTATTTCTATTACACACAACTCAGAGACAGACTAGTACCTTTGTTTTTTGCAACCAGCATTTCTAACTGTCAGATACATCCTCATCCATCACACCTTTGACCACCATGTCATAATAACTAAATGTCTGCATTCATAAGAGAGACCTGGTAACCTCATGGTTTTGCTAATGGTGAGGCTGCTGGTTTAAGTCTCCTTGTTGGCTTGAAAATACTCAAGCTGGTACGTTGAGCTGTGTATAGGGAGAAAAATCATAAGCATTTTATTTTATTTTTTTTACTACTCAATTTATTGTCCATTATAAATGGCTCAGATAGAGGGGGCTAACAAATCGGTCTATTCCAAGCAATATTGCTAGTTCCCAGATGCATATTCGTCCATATTCGTCCATTTCATCTTTGACCCCATGCCATACTGAAAAAGCTGTGCTTTGCTATGTTAGACTTGGTGTCTCAGTGTTAGAAACTCCCCTCCAGCGGCTCCATTGTTGCCGCAGACATGAGCGCGGCCCCTGGGTCACCGTACGGACCTTGAGCGGCTCCGGTGTTGCCCCGGATGTGCATGCACATCAGTGATGGCCAGGTTCATGCCAGGGCACACCCGGCAGCTGGTTCCCAGCGCAGACTGTCCCATGCCAGAGCCTGGCACCGGTACCCAAGATGGAAGCAATGGGGAGGGTGCCATGCCCGGGGAACTTATATACGTACGCTGGGAAACCTCTGCAGACCCAGAAGTTCCTGAAGCACTTCCGGGTCAAATACATACAACACGGACAGCCTGTGAAGCAGGCGTCTGATCAACAATTCCTTTATGGGACTTCACGCTGTGCTGTACTTCTGCTCTTCTTACCTGCCAAGTATCCTGTCCTTCTTCCATGTCAAAATTAAGTTTACAAACTAAAACAGGGACAGTTAAGAGATTGTCATGTTTAGTTCTCATAGAGAGTTTCCTTCCTCACTGTTTTAGAGCCCCTCATTGATTCTACCTACAATCATGTTTCTTTAAAGATAGATCCACACTACATATATGTAAGTACCTCACTTGGGGACTGGGCAAGAGTACCAGAGAAGTATGTTTCTCGATAGTAACACCTGTTTTTTATTACAGGTCACCATAGTCCACACCCGCAGCCTATGAAGTACGGCTGCTCACTGTTAGTAGTGTGGATCACACCAGAGACCTTGGGCCTCATTACGGGGTTGCCGGCAAAACCGCCCCTAACAACTTTACCGCCGCTGTATATCTCGGTGTCACCAGGACATTACAAGTACCTGCGGACCAGGATGTCTGGCGGCAGGAATTGTAAGTCCCCATTCCTGTGAAGTCCAATAGGACTCCACAGGAATGGGGGAACAGAAACACTGGCACCATTGTTAAAGGTGCCAGTTCTTCTGTGAAAACCATGCCTGCTGGGGCAGGTGTTTCCGGCAGGTTAGACCTACCAGGAGCACCGACACCTGCAGGCATTCTCGTAATCTGGCAGTCTGGAAAGAGTGCCGGTACGTTGATATCAGAACCCTTATTTCCGACCGCCAGACTTGTAATGAGGCCCAAGGTATCCGAAAGTGTTCTTTAGAACCTCGAAGAATCCTGTCTTTTGTCTGATTCACAAACACATACACCCTGCTGTGGAGAATACAGGTGGATCCAGAATAACAGGTACTGACACTCAGAGTCTAGAGTATGGTTTTAACAAGGGTGTTGTTGCAGATTTAAGTACTATTGATGTCTTGAAAATACATTAAACAGTATATTGAGTTGTGTATTGGACAGAAATAGGTCAGCAATGATTTACTGTTATACACGTATTTTGTTATGTTTATTTCAATTATCAATAGCTCAGAGAGAGGCTAGCAAATGTGTTCATCCCAACTGACATTGTTTGTTCCCAGTTGCATCTTCATCCGTTACAACTTTGACCGCCATGTCATCATGCAAATAGCTATGTTTTCAAAACCGAAGCCTGGTAGCTCAGAGGCAGGGTCATGGGTTTAACATCTGCCAGGTTGCTACTTCATCTCTCATCATTGGCCTGAGAAAGCTCAGAGTGGTAGGTTGAATTGGGTATTGGGAGGAAATAGGTAAACATTTTAATTTGCAATGTTTTTTTTACTGTTATAAAAATATGATTTTATTTTCATATCCATTACATATGGCTCAGAGAGAAACCAGCACCATTCTTTATCAAAACCCGGGATTGCTAGTTCCTAGACAGACCCTCATCCTTTACACCTTTTTCTGCCTTGTCACAATCCAAAAAGCTTTCTATTTCAAAAGGAGATCCTGTGGCTTAGAGGTTAATGCATAGGTTTGCGAATGACAATGTTACTGGTTCATGTCTCTTCATTGATGTGGAAATACTTAAACTGTAAGTTTGAGCTATTCAGTGTAAGGAACTAGAGACAAATTGTAATGTTTTTTTACTGTTATAAAAATATTTCGAATATTTTTTTCCATTATGATTGGCTGATAGAGAGAGAGACTAGCACATTTGTTTGACCCAGCAGACATGGCTAATTCCCAGATACATCTTCATCCGTTACACCTTTAACCCCCATTTCATAATGCAAAAAACCTCAAAGGTTAGACAATGGTTTCACAAATGGCTCTGTTGCTTGTTTAAGACTACTCATTGTCATGTAAATGTGTAAATGTGCAAACTGGTAGTTTGAACTGTGCTATGGGAGGAGATAGATAAAACGTTTAGATTTGATCATGCTTTACTGTTATACACAAATTGTGTTATCTTTATTTCCATTACAAATGGCCCAGAGAGCAGTACCTTTGTTTATCTCAACCAGCATTGCTAGTTCGCTGCTATAACTTCATCCATTACACCTTTGACCGAAATGTCATGATGCAAAAACCAAGAAAGAAGAAACTGTGGCTGAGTGGTGTGCGAAACCAAAGGGTGTCTCACTGCTCAGTCCCCTGGGACCTGTGATCCAGGAGGCCAGGACATGGCCATCGCCTTTGGATCCAGTTTCTGGGTGTGGACCAGTGCAGGATGATCATCTAGATGCGGGGCCCCTGGGGAATGGGAGTGGGGCACCTCGAGGAGAGACGTGGTATTCCTTTTCCCATTTTCCTGTAGAACACCCTCATTCCATGTACTATCTAGGAACTTTACCTCCCCCACCCTTTCCTTCACACACACTGTTGAACGGACAAAGCGCTTCAGGGAAAGACAGACTCACACACAACCAGTCTGTTTGTCATGTCCCAACATCAGGGTCAGGCAGAGTCAGGCACCTTAACGACTCGCACCTGAATCCTGTTACCTTTCCCCACTGGGATAAAAGGTGGAGCATGAGAGCACCCAGAGAGCAAGGCGAGAAGCGCAAGCGAAGTGAGCAAGACCAGCAGAACGGAAGGGCAGGACATCCCGGCAAGTTGACACGACCATGGAAGCAGAACAGACGGGACCAGGAGGCGAATGAAAGGCCATGGTCCGACCAGCTGTGGGGTGAAGGTTGCTGCAGAATCCCAAAGGGTCAATCCCCTGCTACTGCAGAAGGTTACAGCGGTACCTCCTTCATGTGCAGTATGAGGACTTGAAAGGGGGCTAGTCGCGCTCGGCCAAAAGCTTTGATTTACTGGCAGGTCTTGATAAACTGTATCAGCTGCTGCCGGTGAATGAAATGGGACACCGGCTTGTGTTGATAAATGAAAAGGACATTAACGTTTGCAGTGTTCGCTGGGTTGTCGAGAAACCACGAGCAAAAGCACATTGTAGCAAGAGTGAAGATTGCTGAGATTGTGAGTGTGAGAGAAGCCGTGAAAGAAAATATCTGAGAAAGGAGATGAATGATCAAAGTGGTCACACAAGGGTAAAGTCAAGGGCACACGCTCCCCTCGTATAGTTGTAAGTCTTTGACAAAATGTGAAACGAAGTATAAAGCTAACCTAAGGAATTATTAGCCCTGTGATGCTAACTAAGAACTGCAGGTAAAAGAAGGCCTCAGGAGAGGGGTCTGGTATAAACCTTTGAACTGTATCCAGTATTGTGGGTTGTGCGTAGGACGGCAGCTCTGAGAAAGAGAAGCCTGATTGTTGAAAGTAAACACACTTGCTATAATATAACAGAGTGACCCCACAAGGCGCGATCGCCTATCAGAGGTCTCTGTATCGAACTGGCAAGTACTTTGAAGTGAAGGATTGAAAGATTGCAAAGAAACAAGTGTGATGCTAGCGGTGTGAAGGCTCCCGCCCGATCGAGGGAAGCGAGAACTGCCTGCAGAGGAAGGTCTGAGCCCAGAGGAGGGGGACCTGACTAAAACGTTGAAAGTGAACCAATTATTTGTTTAAAAAGACATTAAGGGCACCTGAATGTTATAAGCTAGTAGAACTGGTAAAGTTAACTGAACTGTGATTTGAAGGTGTCAGTGAACCAGGCGGAGGGATGCAAAGTGAATGCAAGGGAAAGTGAATCCCACATTTTGATAAAGTGACTGAACAGTGGTTTAAAGACAAAGGTGAACCCAATGAAGGGATATCACATGAAAGTCGACGAAGAGGGTAATCCTGCATGGTGAGAACTTGGGAAAAGTCTTGTGATGCCAAGCAAAAGACATTGATTCGAAGGATTCTCCCTTTTCTGAAGAAACTGCTTCCTGATGCCTATAGAGTCAAGGAGTGCTCACAGTCAAGCTACTGTTCAGCCTTGTCCCGTGATGTAATGTGGGGAAGGGAATGCATTAGTTCAGCAGTCCCAAACTACCAAAACCCTTTTGGACATTTCAGTTTACACTACACTCTTTTGTTATACATATCAATGTCCCACACCCTTTTGTTATATAGAGAAAGGATTTGGCAATCGGATTATTAGTATAGGCCATTTTGTTTTGACACGACACCACTAGGACAATGTTTTCTTTACTTTGATGGTTTTAGCTTGCTCCCATCTTAGATTTAGGTTTAGATTATGGGCTTTTTTCTCACCCATATACTGTTCAATTAACACCCTTGGATTGTACTCATTGTGCCTGTCGTACTTCTGATAACCATGCCTTCCTTATATATGGTGTCAAAAGTTGGATGTGACTCAATTGATAAAGAATTGAGAACCCATGTTAGTGATAGTCCTACCACCAGAGGGTGAAAATAGGATCATTGAAATGAACAAGTCTGATCATATTTTTACATTTAAGGAAGTCTTATGTGCCCAACTACATATCCCAGTTAACCGGCAAGACTTATTTTTCAAAGCTCAATTCCTTTTGGATGCTCTGTTGGTCTCCCACTATAACATCCAACAGTGGGATCGGATAGTGCTTAGAATCAGACCATACTGCGACTTTATTAGACCTGGTGCTTTAAGTCCCTCCTTTGCTGAACCATTTTTCTTTGGCGCTAACTCCACTGTGACCCCCACAAGACCAGAGGTAGAACTTAAGCAACCCAGATCTCTTCCTTCTCAAGAATCAGGCTCGGAAGAGTCGGATGATTTTGAGACCTTCTCGGAAGAGGTTGAAACTTTATTTTTTTCTGAACCGGGACTACCTCTGGCAAAACACTTACCCCTTCCAAAGAGATGGCTGACCTAGACGCTCTCATAACCCAGTTGGCTACCCATCAGATGCTGGGGGAAGCACGTCTACAAGAGAACTTGACGAAGTTAGTTGAACTGCAAGCTAGACCCCTATTTCCACAAGGGATACTCCAGCCCTATCAGGAAGGTGAAGACTTAGGTGCTGAGCTGTCCATCAAGATGAAATGGGTCAAAATGTTAATGTTTTTAAAAAAAACATTTTTTACTGTTATAATGATATTGTTTTTCTTTATTTCCATCTCAAATTTCTCAACATGAGACCAGCACCTTTGTTTAGCTCAACCTGCATTGCTAGTTTCCAAAACAATCTTCATATATTACAACTTTGACCACTATATTATAATGCAAAATGCTATCACTTCTGAAGGGGGGCCAAGTAGCACAGAGGTGTCCCATGCCTTTACCAATTGCAACGTTGCCGGTTTAAGCCCTGTAGTTCACATGAAAATATATAAACTGGCAGGTTGAACTGTCCATTGAGAGGAATTAGGTAAAATGTGCAATTTCTTTACTGTTATAAAAATATGGCTCAGAGAGAGACCAACACCTTTGTTTATTGCAACCGGCATTCATAGTTCCAAGATACATCTCATCCATTACACCTTTGACTGCCATGTCATAATGCAAAAAGCTGAAACTCCTGATGAATACCTGATGACTCATAGATTATAGCAATGGCAAGATGGCCAGTTCAAGTCCTCATGTTGGCTAGTCAGTGCTCAAATTAGTGATTTAGTTGTCGGCACAACTGTGTTTCGGCCATAGGGGGCAGTTGAAATGTGCTGTGGATGGATCGGCCTTCATCAGGACGATCAATTGGGGTGTGTTCTCACTAAATGGGTCCTCCTGTGGAGCTCTACAATAAACAAATATACATCTGTATAATTTAAGGGAACTATCCTGCATTTGTATAAACTATTTTGTGCAGATTGTATAAAAACGTGTCTATGTTTGTACCATTTGCTTTGATATTCTTTCCTGTGGTGCACTTTGCTTAAAAATTGTACTTGAATGTATTGCACTAGATTCATAAATTGAGTTTTCATGTTTACTGTTCCTAAATTAGGTAAACTCATTAAAAATGTTTGGGTACGAGTATGTTCGTGCTTGTCCGGCTCAGAGGTTAGAGCATGGTCTTACTCATTGCAAGTTTGGCAGTTGAAGTCCTCTTGTTTACTGGAACACGCTCAAACTGGTATGTTGAGCTGTGCATTGGGAGGACATAGGTAGGTATTGTAAGCTTTAATAAAGATGTTTAATATTTATTTCCATTACAAATGGATCAGAGAGTCCAGCACCTTTGTTAATCTGAATCGGTATTGCTAGTTGCTACATCTTTATCATGTACACCTTTGACTGCCATTTCATAAAACACTTCTCTTTCTCATAGCAGGCCTGGTGTCTCACAGGTTACATCATTAGTTTACTGATGCGAAGAATGTCAGTTCATGTCCACTTGCCAGCTTTAAATTATTGTCCCTGGTATGTTGAGCTGTGCTGTGGAAGAAAATAGGTAAATATTTTAATCGTGAATGCTTTCTTACTGTTATAAAGATATTTGATATAAACTATGACTCCTTCTCCATAAGACAAAGACCAGAAGGTATGAAGTTTACATGTAGGTTTATTCTCTTAGCTATTAAGTAGAGGAAGCACTGGAACATCCATCTAGCCCAGCAGCTTAGGTCCAACTGCCACCAGTAGAACCTTGCCCACCAAACATACATCAACATTCCACCAGAGTCCCAGTGACATCACCACACCAACACTCCACCATCACAACACTCATAGCCATAATCAATCACAGCACACACTATGACATATGTCCCTCTCTTCAACCAACACAACACTCATAGCCATAATCACTCACAGCACAGATTATGACATATGTCCCTCTCTTTAACCAACACAACACTCATGGCCATAATCATGACCAGCACATAATATGACATATACCCCTCCCTTCAATAACACCAAACTATACCCAATATGAAAACCCACCATAGAGTAAATTACCAGAAAAGTTATAACTCAGAAACCATAGTTTTTTATTTATTTTTTTTATTTATTTTTTTTACTCCCCCTGAGCCCAAACCACCACACCCCAAAATCTAACCCAGATCTTAAATGGAAAACCGATAACTAACTCAACCACAAGCTCTACCCAGAATCTGAGCCCACTCAGCTACAAACTCGCTGAATAAACCACGACATGGAAGAACCAACACTCCACTATCAACCAGCTGAATAACAACAATAACAGCACCTCACTGTCCCTAAAATACCAGCAGCACCTCACTGCCCCCCAAAACACCTCTTATACCTAAAACAACTGGGCAGCAGCACCTCCCTATGCCACCCCAAAATCACTCCCTAAAAATGAATATATATCACTCCTGCCTTTCCTAAAACCTCCAAAACATAAGCACCTCACTACCACAAAAATGTTCCAGTCAGCACTTCACTACCCCTTAACACCACAGTGAAACATCTCAATACCCCCTTAATCCAGGCAGCATCTCACAACCCTTAAAAACACAAACAGAACCTCCGGCCCCTAAAACCACCAGACTGCACCTCACTGCCCGCTGGACAGCACCTAACTACCTGATGGACAGCACCTCACTGCCCCCAAAATGACCCAGACAACACCTCACTGCCCACTGGACAGCACCTCACTGCCCCCAAAGATGACCCAGATGGCACCTAACTGCCCGCTAGATGACACCTAACTGCCCACTCTAACTGCCCGCTAGACAGCACCTTACTGCTCCTAAAACACCGGCAGAATGCACACATAACCAGGGAAAAGCACCTCACCGTCCCCAAATACCCCAGACCGCCCCTAACACCAGACAGCACCACACTGCCCCAAAAACAACCAACAACACCTCACTACCCCTACAAAGACCAGACAGCACCTCACTGCCCCTAAAAACATCATACTGCACCTCACTGTCCCAACACCAAACAGCACCTGACTGTCCCAAAACACACCAGAACACAACCCAACAGCACCTCCATAAACCTAAAACCATCCCTACAAACACCAGACAGCACCTCACTGCCCCTACAAACTACCAGACGGCACCTCCCTGTCCCAACAACCTTACTGCCCCTAAAACACTGGCAGCATGCACACATAACCAGGGAAAAGCACCTCACTGTCCCTAAATACACTAGACCGCCCCTAACACCAGACAGCACCACACTGCCCCAAACAACCAAACAACACCTCACTACCCCTAAAAAGACCAGACAGCACCTCACTGCCCCTAAAAACACCAGACTGCACCTCACTGTCCCAACACCAAACAGCACCTGACTGTCCCAAAACACACCAGAACACAACCCGACAGCACCTCCATAAACCTAAAACCAATTCTACAAACACCAGACAGCACCTCACTGCCCCTACAAACTACCCGACGGCACCTCACCGTCCCAACACCAGGCCGCACCTCACTGCCCCTAAAAACCCCAGACTGCAACTCACTGTCCCAACACCAAACAGCACCTGAATGTCCCAAAACACACCAGAACACAACCCGACAGCACCTCCATAAACCTAAAACCATCCCTACAAACACCAGACAGCACCTCACTGCCCCTACAAACTACCAGACGGCACCTCACCGTCCCAACATCAGACAGCACCTGACTGTCCCTAAAAACACCAGGCAGCACCTCACTGTCCCTAGAACACCATACAGCATCCCACTGCCCCTAAAAACAACCAAAATCACTACCCCTGCAAAGACCAGACAGCACCTCACTGCCCCTAAAACAAAACAACCAGACAGCACCTGACTGTCCCAAACACACCAGAACACAACCAGACAGCACCTGACCGTACCTAACACCAGACAGCACCTCACTCCCACTTAAAAAAAACCAGACAGCACCTCACTGTCCCTAAAATGACCAGACAGCACCTCACTGTCCCAAACACACCACACAGCACCTGACTGTCCCTCAAACACCCAAAACACACCAGAACACAACCATACAGCACCTCACTGTCCTTGACAGCACCTAACTACCTTTTAAATAACCAGGCAGCCCCTCACTACCACTTTAAAACCCTAAGTGGCACCTCACTACCACTTTAAATTCATTCCAGGCAGCACCTCACTACCACAAAATTTTCCAGGCAGCACCTCACTACCACAACATTTTCCAGGCAGCACCTCACTGCCCCCCAAAACACCAGCATCATCCACTCATAACCAGGGGAAATGCCCCTGCAAACAACAAGCAACAGACGTCATGGCGCCAAGGTTCTTGCACCGTAGTGGCGCCAAAGTTCTTGCACCACCCCCAAAATGTCCATGAAATGCACACATAAAAGCAAGTCCTCTGCACCATAATCCCATCATGTGCAAGAAGTGAAAGCACCTCACTGCCCCCAAAAATGACCAGACAGCACCTCACTGCCCCTAAAGGTACTGGCATCATCCACATATAACCAGGGGTAATGCCCCTACAAACACGACAAACAAAACACTGCAGGACAACATGTAAAACCCACAGTAAGTGGTAACTAGATCAAGTCCATGGCGCTGAAAACCCTGCGCCAAACCCCAACATGTCCCTGAAATGCAAAACCCAAAATGCATGGTAAGAAGTTGTAAATGCAAAAATGGATGCAAGTGACATGGCGCTAAAGTCCCTGCGCAAAAATGGATGCAAGTGACATGGCACTAAAGTCCCTGCGCCATACCCCCACCCACATGTCCACTTCAGCCAACCTGCAAAGAAAACATTGCATAAACAGCATTACAATGTCCCATGGACACCACACCCTCGAGTCCAAAGTGAAAACCCAAAAACATGTCCTAATAGCAGGCCACATACATAAACACGACATCAGTGCATAAATAACAGGCCATAAACTGCTAACATTAACTCAGGACCCAAACCAAAATTGTACTAAACCCAGAGGCCACAACATAAACACAACCGCATTCATTAAAACCGGCCTCACCAAACACATACCTCTAGTTAGTGACTTGTCAGATCCTTCATCACGTTACTTATTCCCCACTGGTCCGGATCCAGCGCTCGCCTCCTTGCCAGCCTTCTTGACAAATCACCTGCTAGTGGCTTCCACCGACTTTCAGCACAGACATTGTAGATGCCCACAATTCCAGACACGAACACTGTGCTTCCCTGCATCTCCCGTAGGGAATCACTCCTTGCACCCGAGACATCCACACTCGCCAATTGTTTCAAAAAGTCACTCATTGAGGAGCACAAAACTCTTGCCAGTACACACATCCAACAGTTTATCCGTTCCGGAACACTGCAGCTTCTGCATCCTGCTCCGGCGTAATCCTTATAAAGAACGCTGCGTTCCATACCAACGCGTTCCAGCTGCTGGGACGCAAAGCCTCCTCCAATGAATGCCAACGCCGTGTCACCTCCATTAGATGCCGGCCCTCCACCAGCCGACGTCATCAAAGAGCACAGCGGCGCCGAAAGGTCAAGATGCACAACCCGCTCCATAACTCTGGCTGGCTTCCACCTTACACTGCTCATCCTGTGCTGCGCCGACCAACACAGCTCTTTATTCCGCCGACCCCAGTCCACAGCGAGACAAACCCGCTCCTTATCAGGACCCTGGGGGCAGGTCAAGGTCACCATCCACACAAACGAAAGAGCTCCAATTACCGTGGAAATAGCACAAAAAGTGCTCAGCAGCTCCGATGGACGCGCACGACAGCGCCACCTACAGGTTGCAGGGGAAGTTAGCACCTTGACGAGACACCAACTCCTGAACAGGCGTCCCCCGGCGTCAGACCCAGGGGCTTGTACACCCCCGCTGCGATCGCCGGAATCTTCACGCCCTACGGGACCATCATTCCACCAGAGTCCCAGTGACATCACCACACCAACACTCCACCATCACAACACTCATAGCCATAATCAATCACAGCACAGACTATGACAATATTGTTTACCCTTATTTCCCTTATTTCCATTACAAATGGCTCAGAAGGAGACCAGCACCTTTTTTTCCCCCAACCAGCATTGCTGGTTCCTAGATACTTCCATTACACCTTTGATCGCCATGCCATAATACAAAATGCTGTGCTTTTAGAGAGGACACCAGTGGTTTAGAGTGTAGAGCATGGGTTTACAAATAGTGTTGTTGCTGATTCAAGTCACAATGTGCAAATTGCTAGGCTCAGCTGTGCATTGGGTGGAAATTGGTGCACTTTAAATGTCTAATATTTTGTATTTTTTATAAAGATATTGTTTTATCTTTATTTTCTTTACAAATGGGTAAGAGGTAGATCTGCACATTTGAATATCCCAACTGACACCTCTTTAGGCATTACACCTTCGACCACAATCTCACAATGCAAAAATCTAAACTTTACAAAAGGTAGCCAGGTAGCATAGAGGCTTTACCAATGATAAGGTGGCATGTTCAAATTCCCTAGTTGCCATGAAAAAGTGCAAACTGGTTGCTTGATCTGTGCATTGGGAGTAAATAGGTAAAATGTCTGATTAGGTTTTACTAAACAGTTAAACATTTCAATATTTAATAATTTTTATAGTTGTAAAAAATTGGTTTCTGTATTTTCATTGGAAATGGTTCAGAGAGAGACCAGTTTATCCCAGCCAGCATTGCTAGTTCCTAGATACATCTTCAGCCATTACACCTTTGACCGCCAGGTCATAATGAAAAACGCTATGCTTGTTGAAGGTAGACTGGTGGCGCAGAGATTAGGACAGGGGTTTGTTACTGGCACTGTTGCTAGTTCAAGTGCCCTTATTGTCTTGAAGATGCTGACACGGGTATGTTGTGCTGTAACTTGAGAGAAAATAAGTAATTATTGTATGCTTTTTTTACAGTACCTTTGTTTATCACAACCGGGATTGCTAGTTCCCATATGCAACTGCATCCATTACACCTTTGACTGGCATGTCATAATTGAAAACGTTAGATACTCTTAAATGAGACTCAGTGGCTCAGAGGTTAGACCATCAGTTCAATAAGGAAATGGTTGCTAATTCAAGCCCACTTGTGGGCGTGAAAATACTCAAACTGGTAGGGTGAGCAGTGCATTGGGGAACTAGATAGAATATTCATTGTTTTTTACTGGTATACAAAATATAGCTGTATCTTTATTTCTATTACAAATAGCTCAGAGAGAGACTAGTACCTTTGTTTTTTGCAACCAGCATTTCTGGCTGTCAGATATATCCTCATACATCGCACCTCTGACCACCATGTCATAATACCAAAAAATATGCACTCCTAAGAGAGACATGGTAACCTCATGGTTTTGCCAATGGTGAGGTTTCTGGTTTCTGGTTTAAGTCTCCTCGTTGGCTTGAAAATACTCAAACTGGTATGTTGAGCTGTGTATTGGGAGGAAAATCATAAACATTATACTCTTTTTTTTGCCATTTAATTTATTTTAGATTTTCATTATAAATGGCTCAGAGAGAGGGCAGCTAACAAATCTGTATATTCCAAGCAACATACCTAGTTCCCAGATGCAGCTTCATCCATTACACCTTTGACCCTGATGTCATATCGAAAAAGCTATGGTTATCTAAGTAAGAATTGGTCTCTCAGTGTTAGAAACTCACCTCCAGCGGCTTCATTGTTGCCCTGCAGATGAACGCAGCACTTGACGGGTGTCCGCTCTCATGTCGGGACACGACCATCAGCACCTGGATCCCCGCATGCACCTCGGGCAGCTCTGGTGTTGTCGCAGAGGTACGTGCACATCTGGGGAGGCCACATTCATGTCAGGGCACACCCGGCAGCTGGTTTCCAGTGCAGACCCTCCCATGCTGGAGCCTGGCACCTGTACCCAAGATGGAAGCAACGGGGACGGTGACAGGCCCGAAGAACGTATATACGTACGCCGGTAGACCTCCGCTGACCCAAAAGTTCCAGAAGGACTTCCGGATCAAATACATAAAACATGGACAGCCCGTGAAGCAGGCGTCCGATCAACAATTCCTTTATGTGAGTTCACGCTGTGCAGTTTTCCTGCCCTTCACGCAGTGCAGTTTTCCTGCCCTTCTTAAATGCCATGTATCCTGCCCTTCTTACCTGCCAAGTGTCCTGCCCTTCATCCATGCCAAAAGTAAGTTTACAAACTAAAGCAGGTACAGTTAGGAGAACGTCATGTTTAGTTCTCATAGAGAGTTTCCTTCCTTACTGTCTTAGAGCACCTCATTGATTCTACCTGCAATCATGTTTCTTTAAAGATTGATCCACGCGGTTCCATGTGTTAATAACACCGCAAACATATCGCGATACAAAAATATTGCCATATTTTTGCGGCGATATTGACCCATGGACCCTGCGGGGGACACCCCCGCAACCCCTGCATTATTTAAAAATGTGTAGGGGACACCCCCGGAACCCTTGCTCCCACAAATTATCCCCCACAAAAATATCACCTATGGCGAGACAAACGCCCATATGTATGGCGACATTTTTGGTGGGGATATTTTGTAGGGATACCGATCCACACTACATATATGCAAGTACCTCACTTGGAGACTGGGTAAGGGTACCAGAGAAGTGTGTTTCCCGATAGTAACACCTGCCTTTTATTACAGGTCACCACAGTCCACACCCAATACCTATGAAGTACGCCTGATCACTGTTAGTAGTTGTGGATCACACCAGAGACAAGGGGCCTCATTACGACCCTGGCGTTAAGGGTTTAACGGCGCCGTAAAAGGTGTCGGCACCGTTAAACCCTTAACGCCTGATTACGAGGTCCCTTTGCGGGACCCGACCTTAACGGCTGGTTTTACCAGCCGTTAAACTAGGGTGCCGCAAAGGGACCTTGGTGCTAAGTACGGTGCCGCAATTTGCGGCACCGTACTTAGCTCCTTCCCCATTCCCATTGATCCCTATGGGGCAAAAATGGGAATGGGGAAGGGCCCATGGTGAATGGGGAATTACCGCCCCGCCAACCTTGGAATGGGGCGGTAATTCCGCCATTCACCATGGCGGACCCCGGCATGGACCATGGTGCTAATAGCACCATGGTTTAGCGCCGGGGTCGTAATGAGGCCCAAGGTGTCCGAAAGTGTTCTTTAGACCCTTGAAAAATCCTGTCATTTGTCCGATTTAAAAACACATACATGTGCAGGATACAAGTGGATCCAGAATATCAGTCTAGAGTATGGTTTTAACAAGGATGTTTTTGCATATTCAAGTCTTATTGATGGCTTGAAAATACTCAAAACCATATATTGAGTTATGTATTGGAAAGAAATAGGTCTCCATTTACACCATTGTATATTACCGCACCTATTCCACTATATTTTATTCCCACATTGTTAATTATTCCTATACCTTTTCACCTTCTGTTGGGACCTAGCTCCCTTAGCCCTGTTCATTCTTGATTATTGTATACTGTATTTGACCATGCACATATACCTGTTCATATTTTACTTATTCTATAATGTACTATGATTATGTAAATGTACCTGTAACGAAGCATATTCTTGTCTTGTGCGCCCTGATGCTCCAGGGCATGGCGCGCCTTATAAATAATAAACTAAACTAACTAAACTAAAACATGTTTTACTGTCATAAAAATATTTTGTCATGTTTATTCCCATTATCAATATCTCAGAGAGAGGCTAGCAAATGTATTCATCCCAACTGACATTGCGAGTTCCCAGATGCATCTTCATTCATTACACCTTTGACCGCCATGTCATCATGCAAAAAGCTATGTTTTCATAAGGAAGCCTGGTAGCTCAGAGGCAGGGTCATGGGATTAACATCTGCCAGGTTGCTGGCTCAAGTCTCATCATTATCTTGGAAATACTCACAGTGGTAGGTAGAGTTGTGTATTGGGAGGAAATAGGTAAACATTTTAATTTGCACTGTTTTTTTTACTGTTATGAAAATAAGATTTTATTTTTATATCCATTACATATGGCTGAGAGAGAAACCAGCACCATTCTTTATCAAAACCCGGGATTGCTAGTTCCAAGATGCATCTTCACCTTTACACCTTTTACTGCATAGTCATAATGCAAAATGCTTTGTGTTTTAAAAGTAGACCCTGTGGCTTAGAGGTTAAATCATTCATGTTTCTTCATTGGTGTGGAAATAATTAAACTGTAAGCTTGAGCTATAAATTGGAAGGAAATAGAGACCATTTGTAATGGTTTTTTACTGTTATTAAAATATGTTGTATCTTTATTTCTATTATAAATGGCTGAGAGAGACTAGCAAATTTGTTTGACTCAACAGACATTGCTGATTCCCAGATACCTCTTCCACACCGTGTCATAATGCAAAAAGCAGTGTTTTCAGTGGGGAGACCCGGTGCCTTTGAGGTTAGAGAATGGGTTCACAAATGGCTGTGTTGCTAGTTTAAGACTACTCATTGTCATGAAAATATGCAAACTGGTAGGTTGAACTGCTGTGGGAGGCGATAGATAAAAACATTACATTTTATAATTTTTTACTCTTATAAAAATATTGTTTAATCTTTATTTCCATTACAAATAGCTCAGAGACAGAGAGCCCAGCACCTTTGTTTATCACACCCGCCATTGCTTGCTCCCAGATATAATTCCATCCATAACACCTTTGACTGCATGTAATAAACCAAAAAGGCATACTTACTGAAAGAAGACCCAGTGGCTTAGAGTTTAGAGCATGGACTATTTAATAGTGGGGATGCTATTTGTTGGCATGAACATATGGAAAATGGGAGTTTGACCTGTTCATTGGCAAGAAAAAGAAAATATGCGTAACCTTTATCATTTTGTAATATTAAAATATATTATTTTATCTTCATTTCCATTACAAATGCCTCAGAGAGAGACCAGCACTTTTTAACAATCTCATCCAGCATTGCTAGTTTCCAGATACATCCTCATCCGTCACACCTTTCACTGCCATGTCATCATGCAGAAAGCAATGGTTAGTGAAGAGAGACCCAGTGGCTGAGGTGTTAGAACATGCTTGTATCAACAGCAAGGTTAATAGTTTAAGTCTCCTTGTTGGGATGAAAATACTCGAATCAGTAGGTACACTGGTGCTTTAGGTGGAAATCAAGCCCTTTTGCCCCTTTAGTGGCTTCTGACCCCACTGAACTCTTCAACCTGTGCTTCGACTCCACTTGCTTTCCCTTTTTTTTTTAAATGGCCAGGTCATCCCACAGCCAAAATAGCAAGGGGCTGACCTGAACCTGCCGGTCAACTTTCGCAGTGTGTTTCTCCTTCCGCACTATTCTAAAGTACTGGAAAGGTTGTATTCAACCGTTTTACCAATTTGTGAGACATCCACAACCTTGGTGACCCCTAACAGCAGCCTTCTGCTCCTCTCACTCCACAGACACTGCTCTCCTGACTATCTGCAATGTCATCTCCTCTTCTAAGCACTCCAACCTATGCTCTATCCTAATTCTCCTTGACCTGTCTGTTGCCTTTGACACAGTCGATCACTCTGATCTCCTAAATACTCTTTCTCTTCTCGGGATTTGTGATCAAGCCCTTGCCTGGATTGAATACTACCTAACAACTCACCAATTCTCTGTCTACTGGAATAACAACTCACTCGTCAAACTGTTAGTGTTCCACAAGGCTCTGTTTTGGGTCCTCTCCTCTTTACACTCTACACATCTGATCTTGGGGCACTCATCTCCTCCTTTGGGTTCTCGTACCAATGCTTCACGGGTGACAGACAAATCGTCTTTGCTTTTCCTGAACTCTCCTATGATCTATCTAACAAAATTCATGTCTCTCTGCCATTTAATATTGGAGGTCTTATCACTCTCTGATGTTAAAATCTTGCAAAACAAAAGTGCTCCTCTTCCCTGCCAAATACTCTCTCTCATTCCCTCCCCTGCCTTTGCAGTTCCCACCAGAACCTCTCCCCTACTCCTCTTCAGCTAGAAACCTCAGCATCATCTATTACTCTTCTCATATATTCTCTACTTTCATCTCGAAAACTGCAGTGGTGGCTCGTTCCAACCTCCTACACATAAGAACAATCAGACACCTCCTTCCTTTCAACACGAGCAAGCATCTCTTAACCACTCTTGTCTTCCCTAAACTTGACTACTGTGCCAACTTTAATTAATTTATTTATACATAGGAGGAACAATGCTCTTTTGATTACAAAACCACCTACAAAAGAAATAAGATTTGTCGGGAAGCAGTGAGCTTCTTACAATGGGTGAGTTTGAGGGACATTCTGGCCAGGTTGTGGAGGGGAGTAAATGGAACACTCACCAGGGACAATACATATGTGAATATACATAGATTAAGGACAACCAACATTGGACTGTGCTTGGGATGTGACCATGATGGAAGGAGTGTTGGATTGGAGGAAGAGGAAGTGAGGGGCAGAGGCATGTTAGAGGCAAGCAAGGGTAAAATGCTAGCTAGCAGGCATGAAGGAGGTAGGTAGGTTAAGAGTGTAACTCAGAGGTGTGGAGGTAGGCTTTTAGATTGCTTTTGAACAGATCTGTGGACTGTTTCACAGATGTACAGGAAAGAGAATTCCATGCAAGTGAAGCAAGTAGAGAGAAAGAGCGGCAGCAAGAGGAAGCACAGCGAGGGCAAGGAGCTACAAGGGTAGTCGTGGAGGCAGAGCAGAGATTACAAGAAGGCTTTTAGTGTTAGATAGATGAGGATAGATATAGTGGTACCTTACGGTGGATATACTTGTGAACCAGGAGAAGAAATTTAAATCTGGCCCAGTTTTGCATCATCAGCCATCCAGCCTGGTGACGGTACAAGGAAGTAGGTATGAAGTGAGGGAGTTCAAAGAGAGTCATGGTAGTGAAGTTAATGATCTTGTTGACAGGACAGAACGCATAGCTGGAGAGACCAAAAAGGATGCTGGCACAGTAGTCCAGTTTAGAAAAGACAAGCATGGTTAAGAGATGGTTGGCGGTGTTGAAAGGTTGGAGGTGCCTGCAATCCCTAATATTTAGGAGGTTGAGGTGAACTGCTGTTCCAGTTTTGAAGATAAAAGTAGGAAAGGTGTGAAAAGGGTCATAGATGACATTGAGATTTCTAGCTGAAGAAGAGTAGGAGAGAGTTTCAGATGGTAACTGGATAGGCAGGGGAAGATATGAGAGAGAGCTTTTGGAAGGTAGGAAGAGCACCTTTGTTTTGGTAGAGTTTAGTTTAGTTTAGTTTAGTGTCTTTATTTGTATCGTGTGCCAAGCCCTTGGGCATCTGGACGCTATGCTTGTACGTTCAAACAAAATTACATTATAATTATAATACACAGGTCAATTGCAAGAATACATTGCATAATACAAGATAATTACATATATACATCACAAGTGGTAGGTGTGCTAGGGCAAATGTAGCAGATATAACAAGACAGAAGAGTACAAGAGAATATACAGACAAAATCGCAGATTAGACAGCGGGCAAGGCACAGGCCATTTGTGTAGTGAGACAGCCCACCTAATGAAACGTTAAGCAGGCGGAGGGCGGGCGGCATGGTTACACAATGGAGTTGAGGTCTTGCTCACGTAGCCAAGCCTTAACATTTAAGGCTTGTTTAACGTAGCCAGTTTAACATCAGAGTGTGCATTCTTCCAACATCCTCTTTGGTCTCCCTAACTAAGATTTTTTTCCTCTCAATTAGATCATTAGCTTTGCTACCAGGACTCTATTTGAATGCTTTCACTTCACTACAACTTCATTTTAACGTCACCAGGCTGGATTGCTTGCAAAACAGGGCCAGATTTAAATGTCTTCTCCTGAATCACATATCTATCAGTGGTAAGGCATCACTGTGTCTATCCTCCTCTATCCAAACCTAGAAGCCTTGTGGTAATCTCAGCTCTGCTCCCTCGACTACACTTGTCACTGCTGTAACGGGCCCCTGTAGCCCCTGCGGTGTGGGGGCCCTGCTAGCACATGTTCTGGAGGGAGCCCCATTTTGATAAAAAGAAAATTATTTTTTTTAAATAAAAAAATATATATCTTTTTGAATTCACTCTGCCTTCATAAAGAAATTATTTCTGTAACAGAAAGAATTTCTTTATGAAGGCAGAGTGAATTCAAAAGAAACAATCTTTTTGAAGTCCAAGTGCTCCTCCCACCCCATGACATGGAAGACCCCAGGCTGGAGGCCTCCATGTCATTGGGTGGGGGAGCCCTATGACTTCAAAAATAAATAGTTTTTTTTGTAGTCACTGTGTCTTCATAAAGAAATTATTTCCGTTATGGTTCGGTCCTTAATGGAAATAATTTCTTTTTGAAGTCAGAGTGACTTCAAAAAGAAACAATGAGCTTCATTATAAGTATGGCGGTCCGTGAACAACGGTGCGGGTAAGCTTACAGGCACTGTTGTTTCCAGATCGGCATCCTACAGGTCTGCCTGCCGGAGCCGCTGTGCCTGACAGGTCGGACCCTTCCGGACACAGCGGGCATGGTAGGCAGACCGTCACAGAAGCACTGACACTGTTAGGAACGGTGCCAGTGCTTCCGTGTTCCCCATTCCCATAGAGTCCTATGGGATTCTATGGGAATAGGGAACTACAATTTACCAGCGCCTGACTTTCTGGGCCGCCAGGGCACTGGGAAGTCAGGCGCCAGTGAATCATTCCGAGTCCGGCTGCAATCCGCCGGTAGCAGCGGCAGGGTTACCGCCAGACTCGGAATGATGCCCAATTTCTTTTTGAAGTAATAGGGCTCCCCTCAACCTCATGACATGTGCATGTGTGAGTGTATTTTGAAAGGGTGTACCCTTAAATGTGTAGGTGGGTGCCTGTGTGAGTGTATGGTGAAAGGGTGCACACAAATGTATGGGTTGCTAGGTGTGCGTGTGTGCGTGTACGGTGAAAGGGTGCATACTTAAATGTATGGGTGGGTGCCTGGGTGTGTGTGCCTCTATGGTGAAAAGGTGCACACTTTAATGTACGGGTGGCTGCTTGGGATTGCCTGCATGGAAAAAAGGGTGCACAACTAAATGTATGGATGGCTGCATGGGTGTGCATGTATGGTGAAAGAGCACACACTTAAATGTATAGATGGCTGGTTGTGTATGTGTGTATATGGTGAATGGTGTGTGTGCTTGTGTTCAGGGATGCAACAAAACCCACATTTCGGGGGGCTAATCCTTCAAATGTTGGGAGAGGCGCTAACTTCATGGACGGTGTGGGAAGGGCAAACTGATTTGTGTGGGGGCATCTAACTTATTTACGCATTTTAATGAGACTATTGTAGTGCAGCTTCAATGTTACAAGCAGTTAACTCTCTCCTTTAAGTCTGAAAGCACCTGCTTATGGACTGCTGTGAGAATGAGCAGGCCCCTGTTCCCTCTCTACCCTTCCAATCACTCCCCTGTCATGCAAGTACTAAACCCACATCACAATTTAAATTGCCTAAACAATTTGGTATTTGAATGCAGGTACTAACAGTGAAATGCTTCGAGTTAGTAATTCCTGGGCCCTTGTTAACAGTGAAACCCAGGTGCAGTTTAACATCTGTGTCCTGTTCTGTCTGGCAACAGCTCTGAAGGTCAGCCAGGTTGAGTCAACTTAGCCCAAAATTTCAGGGGTGGTTTGCGGGGAGTGCTGAAGCCCTGTCAACTCAATGGCGTTATGCCACTACTTGTGTTTAATGCCTTGATTACTTAATGGTAATCGTCATTACTCCTAGCCCTATTCCTCCTTGTCCCTGTACTTGTGTATGAGGCAGTACTTGTGTATGAGGTACATGGACGTAATGTCTGACTTAGCTACCTGTAATCTTCATTACTCCTAGTCCCACTCTTCCTCATCCCAGTACTTACATATGAGGCAAGGAGCCTCCTGGACCGTTGGTTTGCCCGGTTAAGCCCTGCTGCTGCGCTGAAGCTCCGAATTCACCTCGACTAGAGAAGACCTGCAACGGACGACTCCTCCCATTGGGTTGGTGCAACTCTCGGAGCTAGCTAAACTTCCATTGCTGCTGCAGGAACCGAGTGCCAGTGAGAGGAACACTGGAATCGAGTGAGTGTCTTTAAGTTGGACCCGAGCTCCAGAAAGATCCTCCAGACTCCAAGGACACAGGACTGACCAAGCCTGATCCATCTCAACAGAGTGCTGGACCCCAGAACCGCGGTGGTGCTATTTGCAAGAGAAGCGACAAGCTGAAACCGCAAAGTGCCACTGATCTGAAGTTTGCCCATTGCTGCCGCTGACCTTCCATTCATAGTGCAGGAGCCCTCAGACATCCTCCCTCTTGTCCCATGACTGAGGCCCAGGAACACCAGGATCTGCAGACCTACACAGGAACAGAAGCCAACAGGAACCACTTTCTTCTAACCAAAGGTACTGTAAACTAAGGCACTGGTTAGCTCTTGTCGTGTAGCTGTGCAGGAGTCTCGGGAGGATAGCACAGGTGCAACATGCTCGCCTTGGAAGCAAGATGACACAGAGCAACACAGGTTCGATCCCCGGGTCCGCGCTTAGAAACCACTGGGTATTAAGCACGGTATAAATAACATATCATATCATATCAGAGATAAGCTCTGGGACAAGGAAGAGGGACGTAAAGGTAATTCTGGGCCAAAGAGCTGATTTTGGAGTTTGGGGTAGGTGGTAGGAAGGAGAGGGGGTGGGATTGTGTGATAAACCATAATGGTTGTCCATGTCCAGACTAAGCAGGCATGATATGTGGTATTAGTGGCTAGAGAGGCATTTTGGTGCAGCCAGTCTAGTCATTCCTCTGTTTAGTATGACTTTTTTTTAACTGCGCATTTCTAATAAAGCCGTCCTGCTAAGTGTAATTACCTGGCTAGACTGGCATTTGGGTGCTGCCAGCCTAGCTGTTTCTTACTGCTGCATTGAATATTTTTCTGGGCATCTGTGATGAAATGATATGATATGATATAAGTCATTTATAAAATGCCTGTACACAAGTGTTTCCAGGCGTGACAAGACAAGGGAGGGAAGATAGAGGGAGGACAAGACAAACGATCTTACTATGCCTTGTGTCATTCAGATCGTGTAAGTGCGAGAACGAGAAATGCAAGGGGAAAGGGATGGGGAAGTGCAAGGAAGAGGAGAGGGGGAAAACAGGGCAGTAATGCTCTGAGTAAGTGCAGCCAAGGCAACGCGGCTATGGGTAGTGCAAGGAGAACAAGGGACTGCAGGGTTACAGTTACAACCCCTAAATTCATGGTAGGTCCGGAGGCAGTGCAAGGGTGACTGATCAAGAAAGAGCCTGGATTCAGTGAGACTCTGAGGGTAGCCAAGCAGCCAGTCAGTACAGCAGACTGGTAGGTCATGTCCGCTCAAGTTTGAGAAGGGCAGGGAGGCCAGAAGCAATGCTGGAATCAAGGTTTGAGAGCAGATCTTCACAGGTGTTCAGGAGAGCAGTTTCCGTGCCTACGGCAGCTCTGGAGCCAGACTGATGGTAATGTAGACAACAGATTCAGTGTGGAGATTAAGCTGGGAGATGGCCAGCTTTTCCAGAGTTTGCCCAGGAAAGGGTTGATGGAGATTGGGTGATATTTTTCCGGGCAGGTAGGATCGGCAGATGGCTTCTTGAAGAGTGGATGCACAAGGGAGTACTTAAGGAGAGAGGGGAACATTCCAATGGTGAAAGAGTGAGTACAGAAATAAGCTAAGGCTGGAGCGAGGGTGTCAATATGGTCCTTGATGGTTCTGGAGGAGCAAGGGAGCACCTGTTTGGACAACACTTTCATAGATCGGACTTGTCTAGAAACCTCTTCAGTTGTTGTCAGAGAGAAAGAGGAGAAAGGAGGAGGATAGAGATGGCCAAAGGGGGGCCGAGAGAGGAAGAGGGAGGGGAAGAGGAGGAGGACGAAGAGATAGAAGACAGGATGTCCTGAGTTTTAGCAGAGAAGTGAGTGGCAAAGCCATACAGAGAGCCTGGGAGGGCACAGGAGAGGTACAGACTGCAACAGTATTCACCAGTTCCTTGCAGATTTTAAAGAGTTTGGCCGTGTCGTGTTGTTAGAGGCTGCAGAGACCCTGGCTTAAATGTGTGCTCTCTTCTGGATGAGTGTTATTGCTTCGACTGGCATTTTGGTGGAACCAGTCTAGGTATCTCTAAATGTGACCTGGCATGCTTTACTCTAATGTTATCACGTGTCTACACTGGTCTACATTGTGCAGCCAGTGGGACATGTTTTCAATGTGACATGGTATTTTTAATAGCAAAGTATTAATGATCCTGTTCAGTGTTGGTGACTTGCATGTATTGGATTGGTGTTACCTTTCAAAACAATTGCAAACACTCTCAGAAAGTGTGATGTATATTGCATGAAAACACGTATTTATTTATTTCTCTTAGTACAGTGCGTGGCTTACCCCTTCAGCTGCACGTTTGTGCGTATTGTGCAAGCATGATAATCTAGGCCGGCCCAGACTGTGGCTCGACCCATGAGTTGTTGCTGAGTTGGGGTGGGGGGCCCTCAGCATGGCTCGGAGGGGGGCCCACATTTTGTGTTACCCCACTGACACTTGTGGCACCTCGCCCTCCCTGTGTTTGCTCTCACTTCTGTGATTTCTCTCTTCTTGCTCCACTGACATGGAATTCACTCCCCCTGGACATCCAAGAAAAAGTCCACACAATTTGTTCATAGCCAAATTGAAAGCCTACCTCCTCACTCCTGAGTTATCCTCTTAACCTACCTCCTATCTGCCTTAGTGCTAACATTCTAACCTTCCTCTGTCTTTCACTTTCTCTACCTCCACTCTAACACTTCTTCCATCAGGAGCACATCCCTAACATAGATGTTGTACCATCTACATACACTTAAAAATGTCTCATGTTGATTGTCCTCACTATATGTAAGTACACCCATGTATTGTCCCCGGTGACTATACCTTTTACTCCACACCACAACCTGGTCAGACTGTCACTTGAACTCACCCCATTGCAAGTATCTTACTGATTTCCCATCAAATCTGATATCTTATCTATTGTATGTTCTTTTGCAATCAAAAGAGCATTATTCTTCCATTCTTCCCTGTGTATAAATAAATGAAAATAAATACATTTTTGATGTTTTTTACTGTTATAAAAATATCTTTTATCTTTATTTCCATTATTAATGGGCCAGAGAGAGAGTCCAGCACCTGTGTTTATTCCAACAGGCATTGCTGGTTTCCAGATGCATCTTCATCCATTATGCCTTTGACTGCCATGGCATAATGCAAAAAGCTATGCTTTCTGAAGGGAGACCAAATGGCTCAAAGGTTAGAGTATGCACGCACACACTAGGGCAATAGGGCAATGCCCAAAGTGCCAGTCCATTAAACTAGGAAGGGGCATTCTTTTTTGACAGAATGGACCACTTTTGTGACCAGAATGAGTCAGTTTCATAAGTTACTAAACTAGTTTTTACCAAAGTTACAAAGCAAATATATTTTCAAATGCATTATTTGCAAGACCAGAAACACCTACTTGGATAGACAAGTCTATTCTGGATATGAATGAATTGTATTGTCGTAGTGGTAGTAGCAGTAGGAGTAGTATAACTTTATTCGGAAGACAAGCCACCATCAAAGTGCAGTTTACAAAACAAGACATCAAAAAAACACATAATGCGTTAATATCTACATTGTTCACATTAAATAAAAGATTTTGGTTAAGATAAACCTACAATGATAAAAACACTGACCGCTTGCAAAGACCACAGCGTACACACGACCCACACAAAGTAGTGTTTTCCCATTTTTCTGCTCATGATAGACCCCATCATTCTGTTCTTAAATGCAGCTCTTAGGAATTTTGAGACCAACACCACATGTTCAGGGAGGATACAACGTTTCAAAGCTTGGATCGCTAAAGGAGTTGGGAAGTACATCAGGTGGCTCCATGCCGGGACTAGCCAACGCCTCCTTGCCAAAGAGTGGGCTTTGCAAAAAAAGAAAAGATATGCCTCATCCTCACGCCCTCCCAAACAGAGGGAACATGCGGATGAGGAACAAGGGCCACTCTTCCACTTAGAGGACTCATGGGCCAGTGGGAGTATGCCTAAATGGAACTTGGCAAACCAGGATTTTAAAGTTGCTTACATCCGGCAGTCCAGATATACCTCTGATGCCCAGACGTCCTTGAGCCAGCGCTTCTTTCCCCTTTAGGCAGTTATCAATCATCTTACACCAGGCCCATTCTCTAAAACTGTTCTTCAGTACCGCCTTATAGGCACAACCCAACTTTATAGGATTGCTCCAAAGATCCCCCAATCCAATATTAAAAAGCATAGTTCTTACATGCTTAAACCAAGGAAGCTTCCCACCACCTGGCGTCGCAGGAACCTCCTCCAAACCCTCCCTGAACAAAACCAAAGCTCAGATGTTCCAAATGCGCAGCCAGTAAAACACTAGCTGCATCATAATGGTATATTGGATCTCAATAAGGCCAAATTCACATACCACAGGGGTAGATGGCGCATTGCAGGGTAAGCCCAGCAATGCTTTCAAGAATGTATTTTCTGCTAGTTGAATCACAGTGCAATCATTTGCTCTCCATAAATCAGCGCTATATCTTAGCCCTGGGATAGTCTGGGCCTGGTAAATCTTTAGGGGCACCGAAAGAGCCTCACCCTCCAGTCTAGTCACCAGGTTTCTAATAATACCGCACTTGCGCAAGTGTGAAAGTGACGACATTGCTACCTGGGCCTGCCATTTCAAATTGTTCGAGAAGATCAGCCCCAGATATATGTATGAGTCAACAGTCTCCATGGGCTGGTCATTCAAGGTAAAGTTTACCCGTGCTGAGGTCTTTTTTCCAACAGCACCCACCTGCATGGTTTTGGTTTTGGAAAAATTAATTCTTAGGCCCTTTGCAGAGCAAAGTTTGTGGAAGACATCCAATTGGTTTTGCAAACCGACCGGAGTCTTTGAAAGCAAGACTGCATCGTCCGCAAACAACAGGAGGCTCCATTTTCTGTTGGCCAACTGGGGGCATCTTTCGCAGATTCTAGAAAGCTAGGGACCAGACTATTGATGTATAATAAAAATAGCAAAGGAGCCAAAACACAGCCCTGCCTAACCCCTACCTTTATGGAAACTGAATTAGTTAGCTCTCCTGCCCCCAGCTTATCCGTGCTGTGTTCCCAGAGTACAGTGTCTTGATAGCATTACCCAGGGAGGTTGGAATACCTAAGCCTTCTAGCACAGCCCAAAGAGAATCCCTAGGAACTGTGTCAAAAGCCACCCGTAGGTCCACAAATGCCAAATATAGACATTGTGAATTGAAAAGCACGTGTTTCTGACATAGGAGGTCCTGCCTCATAGCCTGATCTACCATTGAGATCCAGGCACTGAATCCCGCTTGTACTTCAGAGACGATGCCTTTACTGGCAACCTAATCCTCCAGACAATGTAAAAGCACCCTGGAGTGTGTTTGTGGCCCACTTTTTCATTGATGACTGGACAGATGTATTGCCCCTGCATCGAAGCATGTAATCACAAACCTGTTTTCACTATGTGTCCTCTAAATAGGAGGTCAAAGAATGGTCTCCAGCTTTCATTTGTAGCCTGCCCTTACTTATAGCACAGCTAATGGTGAGGATTTTGTTTATTTGATAGCAAACACCACGTTCTTAAACTATTTCAGTTTTGGGGTTTGTCAGTTGGGCGTCATCTGTGCTCGCACCCGTTCTTATCTGTGGTTGAGGTAGTGGTGTCCCTTCACTATAGCTGGGGGGACACCGCCCCGTCACCTGAGTGGCAGGCCATCCCCTCCCCAGAGTGGCAGGCAGCACTGTCCCTTGTGTGCTTTATTTGAATGGGGGACTGGGCTGTCTGTGTCCGAGCAGGGGCATGAACCCTGCTATACTTTCTTTTTTTGTTTGTTGTGGAGCACTTTCAGCTCTGCAACAAACATAGTGCATAATAATGGGAGATGGGGGGTGTCGGAAGACTGCCCCTGCCGCCTCTTATTATTGTAGACATGCTGAATGGTCAGAGAGGAGCCCTCTCCTGTCAGTTGGCGTGTTTATGTTGCAGAGAGATGCAATGCAGGCATGTGTGGAGGATGCATGCAGTTAAGTGTATGTATGTACATTGGAGTTTGTTTTTATGAATGCATGGATGCAAGGAGTTTTATGAGTGGTGTGTAAATGCATGGGTGAAAGTGACTGTATGCATCTGTGTGTGTCAGGCCCCACCCCTAATTTCAGCGTGTTCCCTAAATCTAGGCGTGGGGTTGCTGTGGGCATGTCATTCTTTTTTGCTTTTCCCTTGATACACAGTACTGTACATCAAGGGTGAAGCAAAAAGTGGAGATAAAGTGTTATTATGTGGCTAGATTGGCCTACATTACAATTACATGTAGGCCAGTCTAGCCACATAGTAACCCTTAGGTTTGCTTTGCACTTGATGGACAGTTACTGTGCATCAATGGCAAAGCAAGCAGGATAAGTGTTTTTATGCGCTAGACTGGCCTATAGGGTAAAGGAAAACATCACAGGTGTCACTGGCCTACATTCAATGTAGATCAATCTAGCCAGGTAATAATACTTAACATGTTCCCTTTACCCTTGATGCACAGTTACTTTGTCAGTCGGCATACACTTTCTTACAGTGACATGGCATTTTTTACTTGGCAACAAGGAAAAAGCTAACATATGTGTTAGCAGTTAGTATGTGGCTATGCTGACCTTCATCAGTAGTGCCAGTCTACATATACTTCATGTGGAATGACATTTGTTACTTTGCATCAAGTGTAAAACAAACATGATAAGTGTTATTACGTGGCTGGACTAGCTTACATTGGTGGCTCCAGTTTAGCCATAGACTGGAGTGCCATGACATTTTAGTGCTTTGCATTAAATGTAAAATGAAGCATAAGTGCTATTACAGGTACACTGGCCTATCCTAGTACAACCAGTTAGTATATACTTTATTTCTGTGGCATGGCATATTTTAGCTGGGAGACCTTATATGGTAAAATTGGCATATATGGGTTCATTGTGTATAGACATGTATGGGCACAGTCAGCATCATTTATTTTTTACTGGCATATGTTGTGGGCAACGGCATAGTGAAAATGCATTGGAAAATGGTCTTGTGCACTGTTAGTGACTTGAATCTATTGGGATTTTGCATGTGCTAACATACAAAATTAATTTCAAACTGTGTGGCCTCTTCTCCATTTTTCACAGAAAGTGCAAACTGTGTGGCCTCTTCTCCATTTTTCACAGAAAGTGCTAAAAAATGCACCATTTTAACCCAATATTTTAAAACTTTTACTGGGGGTGAACCCACCCAAACCCCTCTTATTTGGCTCGGACTCCTTTGTTACGGTCGGTCCCTCTAACATATTAGACAAATACATTTACGCCCCTTTGGTTAGAAAATCCACCAGCCCCCACTTGGTGGAGGATTGTTGTGGTGTAGCGTGTACTCTGAGGTCTTGCTTCAGTGAAAAACAAATTACAATTTGCTTCCAAACCAGATGAGCTGACAAAATGAAGCGTAGTCTTTAAATATTTGCTTTGCCCTTTGACTATGTGATTACACAAACTCTTAATCAAATAAAGGAGGATTAGTCGCGAGAGCAAACTTGAACAATTTGTGTGCTGGCTCAGAAATGAAGATTATAGTTATACAGAATCTCTTGCATAACTGAAAGCATGAAAGAAACATCACGTCAGGCAGAATTAGGAATATTTCAGGTGATGAACACGTGTAATTATCGACAAGACGTCACTATTACGAGTTTCTAATGATGCAATACGGCTACGTGGCTAGATTACTTTCAGGGTGCGCTTTTAGGAAAATGCCAGCCGGTATCAAACACATGCTTTACTGATTTTGCACGCAAATAGATCATGTCAGAAAATTCAGAGACTGCATACTGTTGCCTGTCTCCCCTGTTGGGAGACATGGTATCGTCCAGTATGTTGTCTTGGTCACGTGGGGAACCAGTTGACCAAGTTAATAAAGAGAACGAGCCGTTTCCGGCTCGTCAGTCAGTCAGTCCAACTCGACTCCGTGTGTGTGTGTGTGCTCGTGGCCACCATGCGTGCTGGGCCCAAGGACGGGGCCCAGCTTGAGGATGGTGCCCCTGCCGGGCAACGCCATCCGGACGGTGCCCCTGCCGGGCAACGCCGTCCCTGTGGGTCCCCCCTAACCATGTGAGGCGGGTTAGGGAAGGCAACCCCGGCCTGGGTACCCCTAGAGCCTGGTCCGGGGTGGCCAGGTGGACCTGGCCACGTGTGCAGAGCTCTGGTGATCCGCAGCTCTTGTATCTGCAGCGTGAGCGTTGCGACTGTGTGTGTCGTCGGGTGCTCCCCGACATAAGCATGGGGCTGCCCGGTGACCCAGGGCAGCCCCCAACACATACTATTCCTTGTATTTCTTGGGGGAGGGGGGTTTGCATTGCTGTTATCTGGGGGACATTACATCCCCTTCCACGATACGTTAGGTACTTAGCCGTAGTTTGCAGCCATGTTACATATTTGATTGGAAGCCCACGCCTGGAAAAACCTGAATGCAAACCACCACTGGGAAGACACGTCTCCTCCATGGCACATGGCTGCCCACCCGATAGGCATCACTAGGGCTGGCTACATTGCTGCTGCCCAGCCCCATTCAGAGTGGCAAACAGCCACCTGCAGGCGGAAAAACATCTAAACTCGTGCGCAAGACGGAGCCGTAAGAAAGTCATTTACTTACAATGCTTATACTTCCTTTCGTGTATCTATCACAGAATTATATCAGTGTATTTGTTATAAGCCATGTGAAAATTAAATCCAAACTTTGGAAGACACACAGAAATGCATATTGGCCTGATAATGGGAACGAGCAGAATTATAGCCAGTAACAGTTCATCTCCAGAGATGTAAAATATCTTCCCCACCTAATTTTGGGAGCAACACTGAAAAACCTAATACTTTGTAACCATCTTTTTTAATGAGATTTAGGTTGGTCGGGTATGTTATGTTATCTTGCATTTGTATAGCGCCGTGTTGGGCCACAAGCTGGGAGGCCTGTTAAGGGCAAAGCTGCAAGCAACTCTGCAAAGGATAGCCAATGCAAGTCTCAACTAAGAACAAGCAAGATACACACACAAGAGGAAAGTACCCCTTAGTTCACAGTACTTTAGGTCTGAAGAAATGGTTCCAGCTGAGTTCTGTTCCTGTTGTAGTTCCTGCAGATCCTGTTGTTCCTGGGCCTCAGTCATGGGAACAAGAGGGAGGACGTCTGGCGACTTCTGCCCTACGATTTGAAGGTCGGCGGCAGCAATGGGCACAATTCAGATCAGTGGCACTTTGCGGTTTCAGCTTCTCGCTAATAGCACCACCATGGTTCTTGGACACCTTGTGGACTTTCCTTGCTTCTGGGGTCCAGCACTCTGTTGAGGTGGCTCAGGCTTGATCAGCCCTGCTTCGAGGGAGTCCAGAAGATCTTCCTGGAGATCGTGCCTGGCTTAAAAACAATGCACTCGATTCTGGTGTTCCTGTCCCCTGACACTCGGTTCCTGCAGCAGCAATGGAAGTACAGCCAGCAGAGAGAGGAGTTTCAGTCGAGCTTGTCTTGGGGTCCATTGGTCCCACCAACCCAAGGGAAGAAGTTGTCCTTTCCGGGCTTCTCTAGTCGATGTCGAAATAGGAGCTTCAGCACTGCAGCAGGGCTTCACCGGGCAAACCAACAGTCCAGGAGTTGCAGCAAGCAATGTTCCCTCTAAGCTGTGCGCATGTGTGCTTGCCCAGCAACCTTCTGGGTGCCGCTCAGAAGAATTTTAGCAGCGCACACAGACAAATCCCAACAATTTACAAAGATTGAATAAGGCACAAGCAACAGCAGATACCTAATATTTGCTTTCTCATAAAATAGAGCTAAATTGGACTAACTAGTCTTGTTATTCTGGTCTAGCCTATTTTCATTGCCCTACTATGCAAGCGTGACCTTAAAAACATAAGAATCAAGAAAACAGAACACACATACAAGAGGTTAAAAACAACTATGAAAAAGTGGCTTCACGAACAGAAGATATGGCTAAGATATGCCTGCAAACATTAACCAAATAAGCTTCCCTCCCCACTCATGACTCCTATACTTGACTCTACCACACTTACAACTTATGACTCTTGTCTGCCCAAGGGCACATTCAGATATTACCAGACAACCATGACTATGCCTACCTTGTCTCTGCAAAAGGCTACCAGACTTGTACCTACATTCACTTGTTTTCTGTTTGTTATAATATGAATGACGTTTACGCACAAGAATTTCTGTTACTCATGGTGCCTTAGCAAAAGCGTCACCCAGACTATGTAACCCACCTGTCAGCTCAAATATCGTATACTGACTGAAGTAGGCAGGCTACTTGGATGTGTAGCCTCATACCATGCTTCCATTTCTTAGTACATTTGTTACAAGCACTTTGTAATGCCCCTTTGCAAGCTAACGCATTATAAAACTAAAATATTAATTTGCCCTCTAAAGATTTTGAGTAGGCAAATGCCATGTTCAGTGTCTCCTACTTTAGCATTGTTAACATTACCCTGTAAGTGGAGAGCAACACTGCAACATTATTTAGTTAACCTGCAAAGAATAATAGGTATGGACTATGCCTGGCATTATGTGTATATAGTATTAGTGCAATGGATATTCACATAACTCAAATGCTTTTACCACAATCTGCATCCTTTTCGAGTTCCATGGGGCATAGACCTTAACATATTACATAGTAATTCACTGGTATACAAAAACAGTTTCACTGAGTGGTTGTATAATCCTACCCAACAATTTAAAGGTGATGTATGTTGCATACAATCTTGTAGTCACTTCATAGTAAATGTGCATATGTAGATTCATGACATTTTCTTAAACTGCACATAATGTCATGGTGAGGCTTTCAATATGTTTTGCTTGCAAAGTGGACGTCCCCCGCCTCATGGACATCCAGATCAGGATCCTCCCCTCCTGCTGTGAATCGCCCAGCGCCTGCTGTAGCTCCTGGGACCTTCCCTCGGCTCCACTTTGCCTCCGACGCCCCTCCTTCATCACCCTGTGTCCGGATGAATCCTCAACCTTCTGTGGAGCTGACGTCTGGATCTGTCTTCTGCGGATCCTCGGGCCTCTGTTCTGCTCTCACCCTTCTTGTGGCCTGGACGTCCAGATTAATGTCCTCCGCTCCTGCCGTGACTCGCCCAGCGCCTGCTGCAGCTCCCAGGACCTTCCCTCGGCTCCTCCCGTCCTGGGTCCTGATGAGGACGGGACAGCTCTGTGCGCCTCCACACTGCATTTGGCGCCCCTCCTTCTTCACGCAGTGTCCTGGTGAAACCGCAGCCGTCTATGGAGCCGACGACTGTATCTGTCCGTGGAGCCGATGACTGGATGACTGGATTTGTCTGCGGCGGCTCCTTGGGACCTCCGTTCAGATCTCGGATACTCGGATATCCTCTTGCATCCCAGAGGAGACAAGGCGGCTCTGCGTGCGTGCCCCCGCAGCCGATCTAGAGCACTCCCATTCAACACTGGCTCTCGGAGCACTGGCGGAATCGCGGCGGACTGGGGTGCCGCCATCTTGACATTGACCCTCTTGCTTGGTCTGGGGTGCCGCCATCCTGACACTGACCCCCCCCCTTCCTCCATTCCTCCGTGCCCAGGTGAGGATCCAGTCTCCTCTTTCTCCCCCCCAGTTCTGTTCCTACGGTGCTCCTATCTTTACTCCTACGCTGCAGCCCTCAGGAAACTCCATTTGGTTTTCTCCTCCTGTGTCCCGACGGGGACGAGGCGGATCTGAGTCCTCTCTCACCGACACCTGAGCACTCCGCCCCCGCACCGGCTCTCCAAATCCTTGTGGGCTTGCGGCGCCCCAGAGTTCCATCTTCCTTGTCTTGCCTGCATCCTCCACTCCACCTTGAGTAAGAGCGGATCCAGCCTACCTCATTCCCCGCTCCAGCCCTGCTCCTACGGTTCTCTGGCCACTCGGCTGCGACTGCGGACTGAACGTGGCTTTGCCCTCGCCTTTCTTCCTGCTTTGGGCTGCCTTGTCATCTGGGGCACTTCCAGTCCCTGTGGGTGGTGCCTGCCTAGTTTACCTGTACTCTCCGCACACCTTGGCTACGTGATCTCCTCCCTTGGGACCTCCACACTGCACCTGGTGCTACTGCTGTCCTAACGCGGATTGGACGTGGCTTCGCCCTCACCTATCTTCCTGCTTTGGACTGCCTTGTCATCTGGGTCACTTCCAGTCCCTGTGGGTGGTGCCTGCATGGTATACCCGTACCTCTCCGCACACCTTGGTTACGTGATCTCCTCCCTTGGCACCTCCACTCTGCACCTGGTGCCACTGCTGTCCTAACGCGCCTCCAGCCTCCACGGATCCCCATACCTCCCTACATACCTTGGCTGCGTGACTTCCTCCCCTGGCGTCTCCACACTGTACCTGGTGCCACTGCTCTCCCATTCTATCTGTAGATCCAGCTACATACGCCTCCTGCACTTTTACCACTCTGATACAGCAGCCCAAATTTGCATCCTCACTATCCTGCCACAGGCACCTGGTCTCCTCTAAATTCTACCTCGAGTGCCTGCTCCCTCTGACTACATCGGTTCCTGCCGACCAACTTTCATCGCTGGAACCTGAGACCTCCTTACAGCTGCCCAAAACTACTACCTCATTCCCCTGCCTCAAGCACCTGGTCTCCTCCAACTACAGCTTCAAGTACCTGCTCCCTCTGACTCTATCGGTTCCTGCCGGCCATCTTTCATCACTGGACCCAAGACCACCATTGGCGCCATCCTGCACCTACTACTGTTACTATCCTCTCCCCATACTACACTTTAGTCCCTCATTGCCCACTGCCCCCCCTCTCTGTAACTACCACACTGGTCTCTACCCCGATGCGATCTTCCATAACCCCTCTCCACCTCCCTCTCCCCCCTCTCTCCTCCCTTCCACCTTTTCCTTTCCCTCCTACTCTCCTCTTTCCTCCTAATGCCTAGTCCTCTTCACTTTCCTCACCCCCACCCCTCCAGACACTCTCCTTCCTTCTTTCACCGCCCTAACCTTCTTTACCCCCCTACAGCCAGCCACTCTGCCCTCATGAACACTGCTCTCTGGAATGCCAGATCCATCTGTAATAAAACCACAGCTATCCTTGACCTATTCTTTCGCCTTAACCTTCATTTCCTTTGCCTAACTGAAACCTGGATTCCCCCTCATAACACCTCTGTCCCTGCCTCCTTAACGACCTCTTCTTCCTCCTTCATTCCCACCCCCCACCCCTCTGGCCGTGGAGGAGGCGTTGGTCTCCTCTACCACCCCAAATACATCTCCTCCTCTTCCTCTCTGAACTCTCCCTTCTTTCCCTTCCTTTGAATTGCTCTACAAGTCCTTCTCCTCTCCCCACCCTATTTCTTTCCTGATCATCTATCGTCCCCCTGGCTCTCTCTCCTCCTTCCATGAAGACCTTGATCATCTCCTCTCACTTATCTCTCCCTCCCCTCTCCTCTAACAGTACTTGGCGACTTTAATATTCATCTTCCTTCTCCCCCTCAATCTTCTCCCCTCTTCTCCATCCTTGACTCCTACCTCCTCTCCCCCCTTCCTTCATCCCCTACTCACTCCTCTGGCTCCACTCTTGATCTCATCTTCAAGTCTTCATATCCCTCTTCCCCTGTCTCTTCTCTTCCTGTCTATCTCTCGGACCATGCCTTACTCTCATTCTCCCTTTCTCCTCTCTCACACTCCCCTACTGCTAATCCCTCCCCACCAATCTACTCATGTCGTGACTTTCGTAACGTCGATGCTACCCTCCTTTTCGACACCTGCTCTTCTTCTCTTCCTTCTCTCGAAGACTTTGCTGTACTCTCTGCTGACAATGCTCTATCCTCCCTTTCCTCCTCTATCTCCTCTGCCCTGGACCAAATTCACCCTCTTTCTCTCTTCCATCCTACCCAGAAGCCTTCTCAACCCTGGCTTACTTCCCATCTCCTCTCTATGCGGCGCCTTCTCCGACGGTTGGAAAGACTCTGGTTCAAAACCCCTTCACCTTGTAATCAAACCTCTTACTTCTCTTACCATGCACTATACAACTCTTGTCTTGCTGCGGCCAAATCCTTCTACTACTCTAACCTTCTCCAGTTCCAAGCCTCCTACCTGCGCCGGATTTTTCAAACTCTCTCCCGTCTTCTCTCTCCTCCTACTCCTGATCGCTCATCCAACTCCACACTTTCTCCTTCTGACTTTGCCAACTTCTTCTCCTCCAAAATCCTCACCCTTCGACAAAAAATCAACTCCTTCTCTGACTCCCCCTCTCCTCCTCCCCTCTCTCCTCCCTCTTCCTTCATGTCCATCTTCTCTCCGGTTTCTCTTTCAGAAGTCTCCTCCCTTCTATCCAAAGCCCACGCCACATCCGCCCCTTCTGACCCTCTCCCCTCCGCTCTTATCCCCAAGATCTACCCTCTCCTTATCCCTTACCTCACCACTTTTTTCAACTCCTGCCTCTCCTTATCAACCTTTCCCTCTGCTTTCAAACATGCAACGATTATTCCTATTCTAAAGAAACCCTCTGCCGATCCACTTCTCACGGCTAACTACAGACCTATCTCTCTTCTACCTTTCCTTTCTAAGCTTCTTGAGCGCCTTGCCTACTCTCGCCTCTCATCTTTTGTCACTATTTCCTCTCTCCTTCCTCCCTTCCAATCCTGCTTCCGTCCCAAACATTCCACAGAAACTGCTCTCACCTCTATCCTTAACTCCCTCCTCTCTGCTCGACATGGCAAGCAATCCTCTATCCTTATTCTCCTTGATCTCTCTGCAGCTTTCAACACTGTCGATCATCCACTTCTGATCCACACTCTTTCTTCCTTTGGGTTTAAAGGCCCCGTTCTAAAATGGCTATCCTCTTACCTCTATTCCCGTTCCTTTGCTGTATCATAGGGAGGCCAGACCTCTCCCGCCTTCCCTTTTACTCACGGCGTGCCTCAAGGTTCTGTACTTGGTCCTTTCCTCTTCTCTCTTTACACCTGACTCATTGCCCCTGTTATCTCCTCGTTTGGCATCTCCCACCATTTCTATGCTGACGATACTCAACTCTTTCTCTCTTTCTCCTCCTTCTCTACTGACCTTCACCTTAAGCTCTCCTCCTGCCTCACTGCTATCAAGAACTGGATGTCCTCCCGTTTTCTCTCTCTTAACACCGATAAAACTGAAGTCCTTTTTTCCCCCTAATTGTCTTCCCCCTCCCTCTCCTCCCCCTTTCATTCACTTTCCTCCCTCCAATCTCCCAATCTCTCCCCAAGCCCGTAATTTAGGCATTCTCTTTGACTCCTCCCTCACCTTCTCACAACACATTTCACTCACCTCTCGCTCCTGCCGATTTCATCTCTACAATATTCGCAAAATCCGTCCCTCCCTCACATTCCACGCCACCAAACTTCTAATTTCCTCTCTCATCTTTTCCCGCCTCTTCTACTGCTCTTCTCTACTCTTTGGACTTCCCACATCTCATCTTGCCCCTCTTAAATCCATATACCACTCTGCTATTTGCACCCTTTGTCTCCTTGCCTCCCGTGACTCCATCTCTTCCTCGCTCTCTTACCTGGGCTGGCTTCCATTCCACTCACAGCTAAAATTTTACTTTTTCTGCCTTGTCTTCAAATCCCTCCATGTTCTTGCTCCTCCGTATCTCTCCTCCTTTCTCTCCTTCTACTCCCCCTCCCGTTCCCTTCGTTCTGCTGACCATTTCCTTCTCACTGTACCTCCATCCCCCTGCGCTTCCTCCCGTTTCCGCTCCTTCCAACTCCTTGCACCTCTGCACTGGAACTCACTCCCTCTCACAATCCGCTCTACCACGACCTTCACCTCATTTCGCACTTCCCTTAAATCCCTCCTCCTCCATTCTCCTCCTTGAACATTCTCCCCCTCTGCCCTCTCCACTTCCCCTCCCCCTCTTCTCCCTTCATCCATTTCTCTCCCGGCTCCCCTGTCCCCTATCCCTTCTATTTTCCCTCGTCCAATCCACCCCCAGACCCCCACCACTCCTATTCCCACTCCCCATTTCCCCCCTTCAGTTAATTGCTCTTTGCACTGTTTTGTCGAATGTTTCATGATGTAATTTTGCTCTCGCTGTTATTTTGTTGCTGTCTTCTTGTATTATGTTGTTCCACTGTACAGCGCTTTGGTGTAAAGCGCTCTATAAATCAATCAATCAATCAATCAATCAATCAATCAAAGTCCTGTGGGTATGCAAATATCCCAGTTAGTGTTTTACTACTACAATCCCCCATTTTTTTACAGAACCCTGTCTACTATTATTGGAGGCTAGAAAATGAGGGGTATGGGGGGAAGGGCAAAGCAGAACACTCCTTCGTGTTGAAGAACAAATCAGCTACTTTCAAAAACCAAATCAAATGTTTTGGCAGTACAGTACAGTGAAGGAAATGTGTTTGTTTGGTAAAGGATAGGACACGCTAGTAAAAGTCTAGGAAACTGTTCCTTCTGTTTTTTTCTATTCTCAGCTGCTGAGGGCTTTTCAATATAATCATGCGTTTGCTTTTATTGCCTCTAGCATCCCATTTCATCTTGTTCAAATGTTATCCATGAATTTCAGAAGAGGGGTCCCTAGTTAAAGAAGAAGGCACTCCATCTGTTGTACCTGTGAGCATTGCTACTATTGACTTTAAAGGCAAATATATGTGATTTATTTCAACGGGCTCCTGAACAATGTTCCCTCTAAGCTGTGCGCATGTGCGCTTGCCCAGCAACCTTCTGGGTGCCGCTCAGAAGAATTTTAGCAGCGCACACAGACAAATCCCAACAATTTACAAAGATTGAATAAGGCACAAGCAACAGCAGATACCTAATATTTGCTTTCTCATAAAATAGAGCTAAATTGGACTAACTAGTCTTGTTATTCTGGTCTAGCCTCTTTTCATTGCCCTACTATGCAAGCGTGACCTTAAAAACATAAAAATCAAGAAAACAGAACACACATACAAGAGGTTAAAAACAACTATGAAAAGGTGGCTTCACGAACAGAAGATATGGCTAAGATATGCCTGCAAACATTAACCAAATAAGCTTCCCTCCCCACTCATGACTCCTATACTTGACTCTACCACACTTACACCTCATGACTCTAGTCCGCCCGAGGGCACATTCAGATATTACCAGACAACCATGACTATGCCTACCTTGTCTCTGCAAAAGGCTACCAGACTTGTACCTACATTCACTTGTTTTCTGTTTGTTATAATATGAATGACGTTTACGCACAAGAATTTCTGTTACTCATGGTGCCTTAGCAAAAGCGTCACCCAGACTATGTAACCCAACTGTCAGCTCAAATATCGTATACTGACTGAAGTAGGCAGGCTACTTGGATGTGTAGCCTCATACCATACTTCCATTTCTTAGTACATTTGTTACAAGCACTTTGTAATGCCCCTTTGCAAGCTAACGCATTATAAAGCTAAAATATTAATTTGCCCTCTAAAGATTTTGAGTAGGCAAATGCCATGTTCAGTGTCTCCTACTTTAGCATTGTTAACATTACCCTGTAAGTGGAGAGCAACACTGCAACATTATTTAGTTAACCTGCAAAGAATAATAGGTATGGACTATGCCTGGCATTATGTGTATATAGTATTAGTGCAATGGATATTCACATAACTCAAATGCTTTTACCACAATCTGCATCCTTTTCGAGTTCCATGGGGCATAGACCTTAACATATTACATAGTAATTCACTGGTATACAAAAACAGTTTCACTGAGTGGTTGTATAATCCTACCCAACAATTTAAAGGTGATGTATGTTGCATACAATCTTGTAGTCACTTCATAGTAAATGTGCATATGTAGATTCATGACATTTTCTTAAACTGCACATAATGTCATGGTGAGGCTTTCAATATGTTTTGCTTGCAAAGTGGACGTCCCCCGCCTCATGGACGTCCAGATCAGGGTCCTCCCCTCCTGCTGTGAATCGCCCAGCGCCTGCTGTAGCTCCTGGGACCTTCCCTCGGCTCCACTCTGCCTCCGACGCCCCTCCTTCATCACCCTGTGTCCGGATGAATCCTCAACCGTCTGTGGAGCTGACGTCTGGATCTGTCTTCTGCGGATCCTGGGGCCTCTGTTCTGCTCTCACCCTTCTTGTGGCCTGGACGTCCAGATTAATGTCCTCCGCTCCTGCCGTGACTCGCCCAGCGCCTGCTGCAGCTCCCAGGACCTTCCCTGGGCTCCTCCCGTCCTGGGTCCTGATGAGGACGGGACAGCTCTGTGCACCTCCACACTGCATTTGGCGCCCCTCCTTCTTCACCCAGTGTCCTGGTGAAACTGCAGCCGTCTGTGGAGCCAACGACTGGACCTGTCCGTGGAGCCGATGACTGGACGACTGGATCTGTCTGCTGCGGCTCCTTGGGACCTTCGTTCAGCTCTCGGATACTCGGATATCCTCTTGCATCCCAGAGGAGACAAGGCGGCTCTGCGTGCGTGCCCCCGCAGCCGATCTAGAGCACTCCCATTCAACACTGGCTCTCGGAGCACTGGCGGAATCGCGGCGGACTGGGGTGCCGCCATCTTGACATTGACCCTCTTGCTTGGTCTGGGGTGCCGCCATCCTGACACTGACCCCCCCCTTCGTCCATTCCTCCGTGCCCAGGTGAGGATCCAGTCTCCTCTTTCTCCCCCCCAGTTCTGTTCCTAGGGTGCTCCTATCTTTACTCCTACGCTGCAGCCCTCAGGAAACTTCATTTGGTTTTCTCCTCCTGTGTCCCGACGGGGACGAGGCGGATCTGAGTCCTCTCTCGCCGACACCTGAGCACTCCGCCCCCGCACCGGCTCTCCGAATCCTTGTGGGCTTGCGGCGCCCCAGAGTTCCATCTTCCTTGTCTTGCCTGCATCCTCCACTCCACCTTGAGTAAGAGCGGATCCAGCCTACCTCATTCCCCGCTCCAGCCCTGCTCCTACGGTTCTCTGGCCACTCGGCTGCGACTGCGGACTGAACGTGGCTTCGCCCTCGCCTTTCTTCCTGCTTTGGGCTGCCTTGTCATCTGGGGCACTTCCAGTCCCTGTGGGTGGTGCCTGCCTGGTTTACCTGTACTCTCCTCACACCTTGGCTACGTGATCTCCTCCCTTGGGACCTCCACACTGCACCTGGTGCTACTGCTGTCCTAACGCGGATTGGACGTGGCTTCGCCCTCACCTATCTTCCTGCTTTGGACTGCCTTGTCATCTGGGGCACTTCCAGTCCCTGTGGGTGGTGCCTGCCTGGTATACCCGTACCTCTCCGCACACCTTGGTTACGTGATCTCCTCCCTTGGCACCTCCACTCTGCACCTGGTGCCACTGCTGTCCTAACGCGCCTCCAGCCTCCACGGATCCCCATACCTCCCTACATACCTTGGCTGCGTGACTTCCTCCACTGGCGTCTCCACACTGTACCTGGTGCCACTGCTCTCCCATTCTATCTGTAGATCCAGCTACATATGCCTCCTGCACTTTTACCACTCTGATACAGCAGCCCAAATTTGCATCCTCACTATCCTACCACAGGCACCTGGTCTCCTCTAAATTCTACCTCGAGTGCCTGCTCCCTCTGACTATATCGGTTTCTGCCGACCAACTTTCATCGCTGGACCTGAGACCTCCTTACAGCTGCCCAAAACTACTACTTCATTCCCCTGCCTCAAGCACCTGGTCTTCTCCAACTACAGCTTCAAGTACCTGCTCCCTCTGACTCTATCGGTTCCTGCCGGCCATCTTTCATCACTGGACCCAAGACCACCATTGGCGCCATCCTGCACCTACTACTGTTACTATCCTCTCCCCATACTACACTTTAGCCCCTCATCGCCCACTGCCCCCCCTCTCTGTAACTACCACACTGGTCTCTACCCCCGATGCGATCTTCCATAACCCCTCTCCACCTCCCTCTCCCCCCTCTCTCCTCCCTTCCACCTTTTCCTTTCCCTCCTACTCTCCTCTTTCCTCCTAATGCCTAGTCCTCTTCACTTTCCTCACCCCCACCCCTCCAGACACTCTCCTTACTTCTTTCACCGCCCTAACCTTCTTTACCCCCCTACAGCCAGCCACTCTGCCCTCATGAACACTGCTCTCTGGTATGCCAGATCCATCTGTAATAAAACCACAGCTATCCTTGACCTATTCTTTCGCCTTAACCTTCATTTCCTTTGCCTAACTGAAACCTGGATTCCCCCTCATAACACCTCTGTCCCTGCCTCCTTAACGACCTCTTCTTCCTCCTTCATTCACACCCCCCACCCCTCTGGCCGTGGAGGAGGCGTTGGTCTCCTCTACCACCCCAAATACATCTCCTCCTCTTCCTCTCTGAACTCTCCCTTCTTTCCCTTCCTTTGAATTGCTCTACAAGTCCTTCTCCTCTCCCCACCCTATTTCTTTCCTGATCATCTATCGTCCCCCTGGCTCTCTCTCCTCCTTCCATGAAGACCTTGATCATCTCCTCTCACTTATCTCTCCCTCCCCTCTCCTCTAACAGTACTTGGCGACTTTAATATTCATCTTCCTTCTCCCCCTCAATCTTCTCCCCTCTTCTCCATCCTTGACTCCTACCTCCTCTCCCCCCTTCCTTCATCCCCTACTCACTCCTCTGGCTCCACTCTTGACCTCATCTTCAATTCTTCATAACCCTCTTCCCCTGTCTCTTCTCTTCCTGTCTATCTCTCGGACCATGCCTTACTCTCATTCTCCCTTTCTCCTCTCTCACACTCCCCTACTGCTAATCCCTCCCCACCAATCTACTCATGTCGTGACTTTCGTAACATCGATGCTACTGTCCTTTTCGACACCTGCTCTTCTTCTCTTCCTTCTCTCGAAGACTTTGCTGTACTCTCTGCTGAAAATGCTCTATCCTCCCTTTCCTCCTCTATCTCCTCTGCCCTGGACCAAATTCACCCTCTTTCTCTCTTCTGTCCTACCCAGAAGCCTTCTCAACCCTGGCTTACTTCCCATCTCCTCTCTATGCGGCGCCTTCTCCGACGGTTGGAAAGACTCTGGATCAAAACCCCATCACCTTCTAATCAAACCTCTTACTTCTCTTACCATGCACTATACAACTCTTGTCTTGCTGCGGCCAAATCCTTCTACTACTCTAACCTTCTCCAGTTCCAAGCCTCCTACCTGCGCCAGATTTTTCAAACTCTCTCCCGTCTTCTCTCTCCTCCTACTCCTGATCCCTCATCCAACTCCACACTTTCTCTTTCTGACTTTGCCAACTTCTTCTCCTCCAAAATCCTCACCCTTCGACAAAAAATCAACTCCTTCTCTGACTCCCCCTCTCCTCCTCCCCTCTCTTCTCCCTCTTCCTTCATGTCCATCTTCTCTCCGGTTTCTCTTTCAGAAGTCTCCTCCCTTCTATCCAAAGCCCACCCCACATCCGCCCCTTCTGACCCTCTCCCCTCCGCTCTTATCCCCAAGATCTACCCTCTCCTTATCCCTTACCTCACCACTTTTTTCAACTCCTGCCTCTCCTTATCAACCTTTCCCTCTGCTTTCAAACATGCAACGATTATTCCTATTCTAAAGAAACCCTCTGCCAATCCACTTCTCACTGCTAACTACAGACCTATCTCTCTTCTACCTTTCCTTTCTAAGCTTCTTGAGCGCCTTGCCTACTCTGAGCTCTCATCTTTTGTCACTATTTCCTCTATCCTTCCTCCCTTCCAATCCTGCTTCCGTCCCAAACATTCCACAGAAACTGCTCTCACCTCTATCCTTAACTCCCTCCTCTCTGCTCGACATGGCAAGCAATCCTCTATCCTTATTCTCCTTATCTCTCTGCAGCTTTCGACACTGTCGATCTTCCACTTCTGATCCACACTCTTTCTTCCTTCGGGTTTAAAGGCCCCGTTCTAAAATGGCTATCCTCTTACCTCTATTCCCGTTTGTTTGCTGTATCATAGGGAGGCCAGACCTCTCCCTCCTTCCCTTTTATTCACGGCGTGCCTCAAGGTTCTGTACTTGGTCCTTTCCTCTTCTCTCTTTACACCTGCCTCATTGCCCGTGTTATCTCCTCGTTTGGCATCTCCCACCATTTCTATGCTGACGATACTCAACTCTTTCTCTCTTTCTCCTCCTTCTCTACTGACCTTCACCTTAAGCTCTCCTCCTGCCTCACTGCTATCAAGAACTGGATGTCCTCCCGTTTTCTCTCTCTTAATACCGATAAAACTGAAGTCCTTTTTTTCCCCCCTAATTGTCTTCCCCCTCCCTCTCCTCCCCCTTTCATTCACTTTCCTCCCTCCAATCTCCCAATCCCTCCCCAAGCCCGTAATTTAGGCGTTCCTTTGACTCCTCCCTCACCTTCTCACAACACATTTCACTCACCTCTCGATTTCATCTCTACAATATTCGCAAAATCCGTCCCTCCCTCACATTCCATGCCACCAAACTTCTAATTTCCTCTCTCATCTTTTCCCGCCTCTTCTACTGCTCTTCTCTACTCTTTGGACTTCCCACATCTCATCTTACCCCTCTTAAATCCATATACCACTCTGCTGTGTGCACCCTTTGTCTCCTTGCCTCCCGTGACTCCATCTCTTCCTCGCTCTCTTACCTGGGCTGGCTTCCATTCCACTCACAGCTAAAATTTGACTTTCTCTGCCTTGTCTTCAAATCCCTCCATGTTCTTGCTCCTCCGTATCTCTCCTCCTTTCTCTCCTTCTACTCCCCCTCCCGTTCCCTTCGTTCTGCTGACCATTTCCTTCTCACTGTACCTCCATCCCCCTGTGCTTCCTCCCGTTTTCGCTCCTTCCAACTCCTTGCACCTCTGCACTGGAACTCACTCCCTCTCACAATCCGCTCTACCACGACCTTCACCTCATTTCGCACTTCCCTTAAATCCCTCCTCCTCCATTCTCCTCCTTGAACATTCTCCCCCTCTGCCCTCTCCACTTCCCCTCCCCCTCTTCTCCCTTCATCCATTTCTCTCCCGGCTCCCCTGTCCCCTATCCCTTCTATTTTCCCTCGTCCAATCCACCCCCAGACCCCCACCACTCCTATTCCCACTCCCCATTTCCCCCCCTTCAGTTAATTGCTCTTTGCATTGTTTTGTCGAATGTTTCATGATGTAATTTTGCTCTCGCTGTTATTTTGTTGCTGTCTTCTTGTATTATGTTGTTCCACTGTACAGCGCTTTGGTGTAAAGCGCTCTATAAATCAATCAATCAATCAATCAATCAATCAATCAAAGTCCTGTGGGTATGCAAATATCCCAGTTAGTGTTTTACTACTACAATCCCCCATTTTTTTACAGAACCCTGTCTACTATTATTGGAGGCTAGAAAATGAGGGGTATGGGGGGAAGGGCAAAGCAGAACACTCCTTCGTGTTGAAGAACAAATCAGCTACTTTCAAAAACCAAATCAAATGTTTTGGCAGTACAGTACAGTGAAGGAAATGTGTTTGTTTGGTAAAGGATAGGACACGCTAGTAAAAGTCTAGGAAACTGTTCCTTCTGTTTTTGTCTATTCTCAGCTGCTGAGGGCTTTTCAATATAATCATGTGTTTGCTTTTATTGCCTCTAGCATCCCATTGCATCTTGTTCAAATGTTATCCATGAATTTCAGAAGAGGGGTCCCTAGTTAAAGAAGAAGGCACTCCATCTGTTGTACCTGTGAGCATTGCTACTATTGACTTTAAAGGCAAATATATGTGATTTATTTCAACGGGCTCCTGAAGAAACCTCAGTAAGACTCGTGTTGAATTGTATCTAGGCTGTTGTGAAGAAGGGTGGGCAAATCTATAAGCTGCATTATGTGCCCTGTCATTTCACCTCCTATGTCAGGGTTACAAGCAGGGCTCTGATAGGATTTTACTCCATACTTGGAATCAAATGGTTTTTCAGGGAGCAAGAAAATAATTAGCTTTGACAGTAGGGATATTTCATGCTTAATAAATATGTTCTTTCCCCTTAATGTCTTCTTGACATCGGGAAGTACTATTATTAGCGCTCCTACTTATGCCACTGCTATGCTGGTCCCCGATTCGAAAGAAATATCAGTGGAACCTTGTGGATAGAAGCAGAGGCAAGGCTCCTATATATTCATGGTTTCCTGTTTTAGAGAGTAAAAATGAATGGCTTATTTTGAGTAAATATTGTCACAACTCACAGGACAACGTAATGTGGATAGTAAGCAGAGACCCTATAATTCTGATCATATTCTGTGGTGCAGTTGTTCTGATGCAATTATCGCCATTACACAAATAGAGGCATGTTCTCCTGGTCCTTGAATTACTTCATTAAAGTGGCACATGAACTCACTATTGGCATGTTTTCTTACACATTCCTTTTAGCTGCCATTATTCCATTTTCTATATGAATTACTTGAAAACCATATCCATGATAAACAATATTTGTTTTTTGTAAAAAACATGAGTGTTTTATTTCAAAGGCATTAAACACTTTCTGCATTGTCTCTGAGCATTATCAAAAAAACTGATAGCCACAACTAAACCTATTGTTTATGCTGAGTATACAAAGCTTTTTTGGTGCATACACATAGTTTCGCTGCACTGGAGTACTTTTGGTAGGTACTATGGCATATCTTTAAGTCTTGAACTGGTTGATGAGCTCTCCATATAATCGCGTATAAAATAGTTCTTTTAGCCTCTATATGTTTGACATAATTGTTGTAAGATGCACCTTTTACACTGATTTGTAAAGAATTGCAGTGGTTGGGAAGGGGAAATACCGTTCCAAACTCTTCGGAGATGGTGGCTCACGGATAAGGATGCTCACAAAGTGGCTTACCTTGTTATTCAGTTGCGCACATGGAAAATAAAGTGCGCACAAAAGCTAACCATTCCCGCACTTAGAGAAAAATAATTAAAGGGAACATTGGCGCCTACTGCCCTAGTTCATGGCATCAAAGTGTTTTTGCCTCTCTGAAAGGCAGCAGGAGTATGACAGAACATTCACTACCGGTAGGGAGGAGGAAAGTCAGGTAGACTGGCGCAGTAGTCAGACCGCAAGAGTACTAAAGTGGAGATGTGGTCCTTAGCAGTGTTGAAGGGAAGAAGATGTCTTATTTTTCTGATGTTGAGGAGATTAAGGGCCTCATTATGAGTCAGGCGGTCTGGTAAAAAGGTGCTGGTATTTTTGGATGCTGGCACTTTAGCGGACTGGCCGACTATGGGTTCACCATTGGGGCACCTGGGTTACCTCCAGCTGGAGGTAAGCCAGGCGCCCTACCAGCAAAAAAAACCTCATTACTGGCATTGGTAGAAATGATAGCTAAGTCCCCTCATGCCACCGTACTGAGTGCCAGAAACGGTATCTCCATTTGCCGGTATCCTAGCGACTATACCGCCAGGATACCGGCAATCTTGTATTGAGGCGCTTATGGATGCATTGGAAGATTTGGAGATGGAGACCAAGAAATTATGGGATCGGTCTAAGCCGACACCAAGATTGCAAGCAGAAGCAGAGTAGGGAAGGTAGTCGGGAGAGAAGAATAGTAGAGGGAAGGGGAAGAGATAGCATGTTTGGATGGGAAGTCCAGAACTTCAGTCTTTGTGGAGTTGAGCATGAGTGAGTGAGATGCCAACCAGTATTTAATGGCCGAGAGACAGTTAGACATTTTTCACCATATCTCATCATATAAGGAGCGAAAGGAGAAGAAGATCTGAGAGTCATTAGAAAAGAGTTGATAGGAAAAGCCATAGGAGGAGATCAAGATGCTCAGAGCACAGCTATAGAGAGCGAAAAGAAGTGGACCCAGGACTGCCCCATGGGAGACACCAACAGTAAGGAGGAGGAGTGGGAAGGAAAAGCTATTCCAGGACACCTGGAGGTGTCTGGGGCGAGATGAGGCAAACCAAGAGAGAGCCTTGTCCCTGATGTCTAGGAGAAATATTGCTGATAGGTCAAAATGGTTGACGGTATGGAATGAAGGATATAGGTCAAGAAGAATAAGAATTGATGAGCGGTTAGCATGGCGAGCGGAAGAGATGGAGTTGCTGACATTGAGGAGAGCTCACTCAGTAGTGTGCAGAAGTTTGAAGCCAGATTGAAGAGGATCCTCTTCTGGAGATGTTATGTTCCCCTTCTTTCGTGTAGACCTCCAATTCTTGTAGAGATAGGGCTGATCTCAGCAGAAAGCCACTATTCCTGCCATGACAACTGCCAAGGCAATAGGCCCCTGCCCGAAATGACCACACAAAGGGAAAAAGCCATGAAGGCAAAAAACCCTTCAATCCAATTGCAGTCCAGTTTGTGCAGAGGATAGTTCAATCCTTTCCCTGTGTGGTATCCGATACGGAGGGCGAAATAGGTATCCACAAGGTGTTATTCCTGCACAGTACGGGAAGCTGTGGTGTATTGACAAACCAAAGCTACACTGTTGCACAAGGAGACGCATGAGGTGCCAAAAGAAAATGTCCAGAATGGAGTGTCCAATCAGAGCACTGAACAGAAAGTGGTCAGGAGGAAAGTGGTGGAGTGCTGCTGCAAAGTACAGAGAGGAAGGGGTTTCAGGGCGGGGCGCCATAGCAGAGAGCACGAGAGCAGAGTGAACTGGAAGAAAAGACACAAAAAACAAAAGGCGTGGGCTGCGAGAGAGTGAATGGCAAGGCAGCCATGTGCAGGAGGAAAAGAAATTCAGCAGGAGGTGGGATCAGAGACAAAAACAGACCGTAGGGCACATGGCTCTACTACTAGCGGCTTACCCTCAGTAACAAGTGAATTGGGATGCAACGCCTAGTGATGCGTGGAGTTCTGGTATAAAAAGGGAAGACAGACAAGGTTGAAGGAGACTAGACCCATAGTCGCATTTGTGAATGAACATAAAGGAACATCAATGGCGTCGGATGCATCACCTCTTCAGAAGCCTCCAGGAGAGTCCAATGATGACAACTACACACTCTAGGATTTTGGAATAGTGAGGTAGAAGAGAGACAGTATGAACGTTGGCAGGACAGTTAGGATCTGGGCCAGGTTTCTTAAGGATAGGGATGACTATAGCCGACTTGTAGGATGATGGAAAAGTGGCTTTGTCAAGAGAGGACTTGAAGAGGGAAGTAAGATATGGAACAACAGTGGGAGCTATGAGTTTCACTATTTATTAGGATAGAGGATTGATGGGGGCACATGAAGGGTTAGGTTCGAGCTGAATGTCAAGAATCACATCAGGGTTAGGGTGGGCAAAGGAAAATATTATCGCAGGGAAGAAGGTTATTTGCAAATGTATTTCAAATGGTAGAAATTTTGGAAGCAAAGTAGAAAGCTAGACCATTAGCAGAAAGAGTAGAGGAGATAAAAGAGGGTTTAGGGGGTAAGAGAAGAATTGAATTGGAAGATTTTTGGGTGTGGCTAGGTTGAGAGGAAATGAGAGAGAGCTAGAAGTCACGTTTGGCAGCGTCGAGAGCAGAGGAATTGTTTTGAAGAGCAGTCAGGTAGAGCTGGAGATCCGAGGAGTGTCTAGATCTTTACCAAGTGCAAAGGTTTTTCCTCATTGTTGTTTTTGGGGTGCAGATGGTAAGTGTAATCCAAGGCCTTGGATGGGAGGGTTTAGGAGTTATTGTGGTAAGAGGGAAGTGAGAGAAGAAAGGAGCATTAAGAGCAGCGTTAAAGTTAGTAAGACTTTATCAGTGGATGGAACATTGAATTTTCCATTGGGTGAGAAAGCGTGGTGTAGGTCAGACAGGTAGACAGGACATTTGGAGGAGGGAAACGTGTGCTTGGTGATATAAGTTTTAGATTGAGAGGGAGGGGTATGTGATGAATCCTATGCATCCCTCACCAAACCCCTGCCTAAAGAGTCCTCCCAGGTGGTCAGGGAAAGAAAGACCCTTCTGATCCTGACCTTGTGGGAAGTGTTCTGCGGGAGGATCAGCTGGGAGGAGAAAAGGCCCTGCGTAGTGACAGGAATCCATGGGATAAGACACCGTATTTGTCTTCCTCTAGGGAGGATGGCTCCGCAATGCCCAAGTATGTATTGGCTTGCTGTTATAACCCTCTTGCTATTCCACAAGCTACGCATATAAATGGGGGTGAACTCAATCATGCACTCCTAGGACTCAGGAGAATCAAAAACCTTCTAAAGTTTGGGAGCCCAGTAAAACTGAAAACCTCCCTAACACCCAAAGAGGCAGTGAAAGGAAATTTGGGAATAACACCAGCATAAAGGAATTGCCTTTCCCTATACAACCAAAGCAAATGACTAACTCTTCTGATGTTCCATTTAAGATTGTTATAAGGAACAAACTGTGGTTTAAAAATAAAACAGACATGAGAAAACCTCATTTTACTATTAGGGATTTCAAGTCCCCTAAGTGCTAGGACGAAGAAGAGGGCTGAAGAGGTACAATCTTGCAGGAGTGGTCAGTTAATTAGAGAAGATGACCCACACCTGAGCGAGAATGGGAGACTTAAACGTCCCCCTCAGGTGCAGGCCATAGAGTTGGCGTTGTTGGTGGAGATTAGAAGAAGCCAGAAGCAGCGTGACTCATGCTGGCAGCCCAGGCAGAAGCTGGAGGAGCGAGAAGACGCTTGGACGATTGCTGGGCAGATATCGGCTGCCGGTCCTGAGAGGGTCTCTACCCCCAGAAATATGTAGTGCAGAGGTTGTGCAGCGGAAAGCGTGCTGGAGGATAGCTTTCCCCCTTGTGGCCTGGTTTGCAAAGGCTGCACAGCAGCAAGCATGCAAGAGGCTGTCTCAGGTGTCTGGCATGCACCTAAGGGCCTCCAGAGTGTCTCCGGTGGCTGGTGTGGATGAAGGCAGACTTACCGTAGTATGCTGGGTCACGTGGAGCCACAACAGTTGAAGTCCTGTGAGTGGCGAGGTGAACAGAGGTACACGTCTCTCAACCATGGCTTCTTTGAGAGCAGAAGACCCAGCCTGGCCTTCTTAGGGGTTCCTTAGTCCTGCTAGGGCCTTTACGGTAATGGTTATATTGGTGTGTGAGACAGGAATGTATAAAGGTGGTGTCATGTCTTTAAAATAGCTTCTTCAGTGAATCGTGTTCTAGTCCATATTGTGCCAATGAATAACAGCAAGCTGGATTTTCTGGTCATTTTTACTGTAGCAGATGCTATGAATTATCATATTGTATCTCCTTGAGTTAAAAGGCATTGTCATATGTGTATTGAGATGCTTGTTTTTTCCCTGAACCCTCTACTTGTACCCTTTTTGCTATGGGTCTCAAAAATAATAAACACAAATAAAATAACAGTAATCTGCCACAGAGCATGCCATCTGTGTCCTCCTCAAGCTGTCATCAGATGCCGTATGTGCACATATGTCTTTGCTATACGTATTCATATCAGTATTACCTGGATGTGTATACCCATTAGCAAGCTAGGCTACTTTTACTACCTCGGGCCAAATCTACCATACTATTATTTGTCATAGGGTGACAAAATTCAGTTCTCATCTGCGAGAAACCTGAGGGTGTCTCACTGTCTGAACCCTGGGAATCCCTTTCTCAGGTGGCCAGGGCATGGCCATCGCCCTTGGATCCAGACCCTGGGGGTGGACGAGTGCGGGAGGATCCCCTGATTGAGGGGTCCTCGGGGAGTAGGATAGGAGCACCCAATGGCGAGACGCGGTACACCCTACCGTATGATACCTTTACCCTATACTACCCAGTAGGGTATCTAGAAACTCAACCCCCCACCTTTTCAGACATAGACACTTTCTCACGCACAACTCACCGTGAGCGACAATGGATTAACACCCCGCTACCCGGCATTCCCTCTGTTACCATACACCATTTTAGAACCATGCCGTTACCACGCCTCAATCCCGACAAATAGCAAACTGAAAGCAAAGCATAGAAGAACCAGGAGAAGGAAAGTACATATATCACCCCGTGCCCTACAACAACCCATTTGTACCCAACACTACAGGTACCCCCTTCACTCTGACGAAAACCCACATGGGTTTCCCACTATTCTTCAGAAAAACCACAAGTCCCATAATCCATCCACACTGTTTATCCCTAAAACCACTGGGACGAGGAGGAGAGAGATTGGGAGGATAAGGATTACCCATAAGAATCCCTGCCCCATTAACTCCTATGGACAATCGCTGTTAGGGAGAATTCTCAGAAATGTGCTAATTCCCTTCTACCTTAGAGACCCCCAGCTCTTTTTCTGGACTTTAGGACTTTTAATTTTCATCCTAAAGAGACTCCAACTTTTTCCCACTCCCTCATGCATTTTTATATGATTTGAACACTGTGTTTATTGTGGTTTTGGAGTCTGACAAACTCCATAGTCATCATCTTTTTACATTGTGACACAGCACCCTCGGTGCAGTGTCACAGAGATATCCCTTGAATTTCTGCTAAAGTTTAAATTCCTTCTCTTGGATAAACTACTGTTTCCAAGAGTAGTGAAGTGAAGTTGACTTTACTTACATTTTCCTCTTTATAGACCCATCACACACTATCTTACAATAGGGTGTTGGAGGGGTTACTTAGTATCCCCTTTGTCTAACTTCTTGTGTAACATTTGTATGTTACCCTTTCTACAATTAATGGCTGGTGGCTGTGGTTTACTTTTTCGTACCATTGTGTGTTTTTACTGTGGCTGCATTCGCAGATGCAGTATAGCACCCACGGGTGCCCATTTTTTCAAAATGTCCCTGGTCTTCTTTTCTCGCCATTTCTTGTTGCAAAGGTCCTTCTTGAGATTTACTCTGCTTGCCAAACCAGGTTTGGTCCCTTTGTTCATTTTGTCTTTGGCGGGATGCACTGGTGAAGCCCGCCTCTGGCTCCAGCGTGTCTGGCAGGCCAGAAAGCCAGGGCGGTGCCAGAAACTCCTTGTGCTTAGTCTCCTTGGTTAAAGGAATTCACCCAAAGGTGGTTGGCCGGCTGGCTGTCTTGGAGGACAGCCACCCTGCTGTGTGAGTGACAGCTAGTCTACTAATGAATGGGAGAGACTTGCATAAAAGAAGGCAGAGTCGACCACTGGCCGAAGGAACCGAAGAAAGAAACTGGAAGAGATGCTTGCTGCCAATGTTCCCTTTTATTTTTCTCTAAGTGCGGGAATGGTTAGCTTTCGTGCGCACTTTATTTTCCATGTGCGCAACTGAATAACAAGGTAAGCCACTTTGTGAGCATCCTTATCCTTGAGCCACCATCTCCGAAGAGTTTGGAACGGTATTTCCCCTTCCCAACCACTGCAATTCTTTACAAATCAGTTTAAAAGGTGCATCTTACAACAATTATGTCAAACATATAGAGTCTAAAAGAACTATTTTATACGTGATTATATGGAGAGCTCATCAACCAGTTCAAGACTTAAAGATATGCAATAGTACCTACCAAAAGTACTCCAGTGCAGCGAAACAATGTGTATGCACCAAAAAAGCTTTGTATACTCAGCATAAACAATAGGTTTAGTTGTGGCTATCAGTTTTTTGATAATGCTCAGAGACAATGCAGAAAGTGTTTAATGCCTTTGAAATAAAACACTCATGTTTTTTACAAAAAACAAATATTGTTTATCATGGATATGGTTTTCAAGTAATTCATATAGAAAATGGAATAATGGCAGCTAAAAGGAATGTGTAAGAAAACATGCCAATAGTGAGTTCATGTGCCACTTTAATGAAGTAATTCAAGGACCAGGAGAACATTGCTCTATTTGTGTAATGGCGATAATTGCATCAGAACAACTGCACCACAGAATATGATCAGAATTATAGGGTCTCTGCTTACTATCCACATTACGTTGTCCTGTGAGTTGTGACAATATTTACTCAAAATAAGCCATTCATTTTTACTCTCTAAAACAGGAAACCATGAATATATAGGAGCCTTGCCTCTGCTTCTATCCACAAGGTTCCACTGATATTTCTTTCGAATCGGGGACCAGCATAGCAGTGGCATAAGTAGGAGCGCTAATAATAGTACTTCCCGATGTCAAGAAGACATTAAGGGGAAAGAACATATTTATTAAACATGAAATATCCCTACTGTCAAAGCTAATTATTTTCTTGCTCCCTGAAAAACCATTTGATTCCAAGTATGGAGTAAAATCCTATCAGAGCCCTGCTTGTAACCCTGACATAGGAGATGAAATGACAGGGCACATAATGCAGCTTATAGTTTTGCCCACCCTTCTTCACAACAGCCTAGATACAATTCAACACGAGTCTTACTGAGGTTTCTTCAGGAGCCCGTTGAAATAAATCACATATATTTGCCTTTAAAGTCAATAGTAGCAATGCTCACAGGTACAACAGATGGAGTGCCTTCTTCTTTAACTATGGACCCCTCTTCTGAAATTCATGGATAACATTTGAACAAGATGCAATGGGATGCTAGAGGCAATAAAAGCAAACGCATGATTATATTGAAAAGCCCTCAGCAGCTGAGAATAGAAAAAAACAGAAGGAACAGTTTCCTAGACTTTTACTAGCGTGTCCTATCCTTTACCAAACAAACACATTTCCTTCACTGTACTGTAGTGCCAAAACATTTGATTTGGTTTTTGAAAGTAGCTGATTTGTTCTTCAACACGAAGGAGTGTTCTGCTTTGCCCTTCCCCCCATACCCCTCATTTTCTAGCCTCCAATAATAGTAGACAGGGTTCTGTAAAAAAATGGGGGATTGTAGTAGTAAAACACTAACGGGGATATTTGCATACCCACAGTACTTTGATTGATTGATTGATTGATTGATTGATTGATTTATAGAGCGCTTTACACCAAAGCGCTGTACAGTGGAACAACATAATACAAGAAGACAACAACAAAATAACAGTGAGAGCAAAATTACATCATGAAACATTCGACAAAACAGTGCAAAGAGCAATTAACTGAAGGGGGGGAAATGGGGAGTGGGAATAGGAGTGGTGGGGGTCTGGGGGTGGATTGGACGAGGGAAAATAGAAGGGATAGGGGACAGGGGAGCCGGGAGAGAAATGGATGAAGGGAGAAGGGGGGGAGGGGAAGTGGAGAGGGCAGAGGGGGAGAATGTTCAAGGAGGAGAATGGAGGAGGAGGGATTTAAGGGAAGTGCGAAATGAGGTGAAGGTCGTGGTAGAGCGGATTGTGAGAGGGAGTGAGTTCCAGTGCAGAGGTGCAAGGAGTTGGAAGGAGCGGAAACGGGAGGAAGCGCAGGGGGATGGAGGTACAGTGAGAAGGAAATGGTCAGCAGAACGAAGGGAACGGGAGGGGGAGTAGAAGGAGAGAAAGGAGGAGAGATACGGAGGAGCAAGAACATGGAGGGATTTGAAGACAAGGCAGAGAAAGTAAAATTTTAGCTGTGAGTGGAATGGAAGCCAGCCCAGGTAAGAGAGCGAGGAAGAGATGGAGTCACGGGAGGCAAGGAGACAAAGGGTGCAAACAGCAGAGTGGTATATGGATTTAAGAGGGGCAAGATGAGATGTGGGAAGTCCAAAGAGTAGAGAAGAGCAGTAGAAGAGGCGGGAAAAGATGAGAGAGGAAATTAGAAGTTTGGTGGCGTGGAATGTGAGGGAGGGACGGATTTTGCGAATATTGTAGAGATGAAATCGGCAGGAGCGAGAGGTGAGTGAAATGTGTTGTGAGAAGGTGAGGGAGGAGTCAAAGAGAACGCCTAAATTACGGGCTTGGGGAGAGATTGGGAGATTGGAGGGAGGAAAGTGAATGAAAGGGGGAGGAGAGGGAGGGGGAAGACAATTAGGGGGGAAAAAAGGACTTCAGTTTTATCGGTATTAAGAGAGAGAAAACGGGAGGACATCCAGTTCTTGATAGCAGTGAGGCAGGAGGAGAGCTTAAGGTGAAGGTCAGTAGAGAAGGAGGAGAAAGAGAGAAAGAGTTGAGTATCGTCAGCATAGAAATGGTGGGAGATGCCAAACGAGGAGATAACAGGGGCAATGAGGCAGGTGTAAAGAGAGAAGTGGAAAGGACCAAGTACAGAACCTTGAGGCACGCCGTGAATAAAAGGGAAGGAGGGAGAGGTCTGGCCTCCCTATGATACAGAAAAGGAACGGGAATAGAGGTAAGAGGATAGCCATTTTAGAACGGGGCCTTTAAACCCGAAGGAAGAAAGAGTGTGGATCAGAAGTGGATGATCGACAGTGTCGAAAGCTGCAGAGAGATCAAGGAGAATAAGGATAGAGGATTGCTTGCCATGTCGAGCGGAGAGGAGGGAGTTAAGGATAGAGGTGAGAGCAGTTTCTGTGGAATGTTTGGGACGGAAGCCAGATTGGAAGGGAGGAAGGAGAGAGGAAATAGTGACAAAAGATGAGAGCTGAGAGTAGGCAAGGCGCTCAAGAAGCTTAGAAAGGAAAGGTAGAAGAGAGATAGGTCTGTAGTTAGCAGTGAGAAGTGGATCGGCAGAGGGTTTCTTTAGAATAGGAATAATCGTTGCATGTTTGAAAGCAGAGGGAAAGGTTGATAAGGAGAGGCAGGAGTTGAAAAAAGTGGTGAGGTAAGGGATAAGGAGAGGGTAGATCATGGGGATAAGAGCAGAGTGGAGAGGGTCAGAAGGGGCGGATGTGGGTTGGGCTTTGGATAGAAGGGAGGAGACTTCTGAAAGAGAAACCGGAGAGAAGATGGACATGAAGGAAGAGGGAGGAGAGAGGGGAGGAGGAGAGGGGGAGTCAGAGAAGGAGTTGATTTTTTGTCGAAGGGTGAGGATTTTGGAGGAGAAGAAGTTGGCAAAGTCAGAAAGAGAAAGTGTGGAGTTGGATGAGGGACCATGAGTAGGAGGAGAGAGAATACGGGAGAGAGTTTGAAAAATCCGGCGCAGGTAGGAGGCTTGGAACTGGAGAAGGTTAGAGTAGTAGAAGTATTTGGCCGCAGCAAGACAATAGTTGTATAGTGCATGGTAAGAGAAGTAAGAGGTTTGATTAGAAGGTGAAGGGGTTTTGATCCAGAGTCTTTCCAACCGTCGGAGAAGGCGCCGCATAGAGAGGAGATGGGAAGTAAGCCAGGGTTGAGAAGGCTTCTGGGTAGGACGGAAGAGAGAAAGAGGGTGAATTTGGTCCAGGGCAGAGGAGATAGAGGAGGAAAGGGAGGATAGAGCATTGTCAGCAGAGAGTACAGCAAAGTCTTCGAGAGAAGGAAGAGAAGAAGAGCAGGTGTCGAAAAGGAGGGTAGCATCGACGTTACGAAAGTCACGACATGAGTAGATTGGTGGGGAGGGATTAGCAGTAGGGGAGTGTGAGAGAGGAGAAAGGGAGAATGAGAGTAAGGCATGGTCCGAGAGATAGACAGGAAGAGAAGAGACAGGGGAAGAGGGATATGATGAATTGAAGATGAGGTCAAGAGTGGAGCCAGAGGAGGGAGTAGGGGATGAAGGAAGGGGGGAGAGAAGGTAGGAGTCAAGGATGGAGAAGAGGGGAGAAGATTGAGGGGGAGAAGGAAGATGAATATTAAAGTCGCCAAGTACTGTTAGAGGAGAGGGGAGGGAGAGATAAGTGAGAGGAGATGATCAAGGTCTTCATGGAAGGAGGAGAGAGAGCCAGGGGGACGATAGATGATCAGGAAAGAAATAGGGTGGGGAGAGGAGAAGGACTTGTAGAGCAATTCAAAGGAAGGGAAAGAAGGGAAAGTTCGGAGAGGAAGAGGAGGAGATGTATTTGGGGTGGTAGAGGAGACCAACGCCTCCTCCACGGCCAGAGGGGTGGGGGGTGTGAATGAAGGAGGAAGAAGAGGTCGTTAAGGAGGCAGGGACAGAGGTGTTATGAGGGGGAATCCAGGTTTCAGTTAGGCAAAGGAAATGAAGGTTAAGGCGAAAGAATAGGTCAAGGAAAGCTGTGGTTTTATTACAGATGGATCTGGCATTCCAGAGAGCAGTGTTCATGAGGGCAGAGTGGCTGGCTGTAGGGGCGTAAAGAAGGTTAGGGCGGTGAAAGAAGGAAGGAGAGTGTCTGGAGGGGTGGGGGTGAGGAAAGTGAAGAGGACTAGGCATTAAGAGGAAAGAGGAGAGTAGGAGGGAAAGGAAAAGGTGGAAGGGAGGAGAGAGGGGGGAGAGGGAGGTGGAGAGGGGTTATGGAAGATCGCATCGGGGGTAGAGACCAGTGTGGTAGTTACAGAGAGGGGGGGCAGTGGGCAATGAGGGGCTAAAGTGTAGTATGGGGAGAGGATAGTAACAGTAGTAGGTGCAGGATGGCGCCAATGGTGGTCTTGGGTCCAGTGATGAAAGATGGCCGGCAGGAACCGATAGAGTCAGAGGGAGCAGGTACTTGAAGCTGTAGTTGGAGGAGACCAGGTGCTTGAGGCAGGGGAATGAGGTAGTAGTTTTGGGCAGCTGTAAGGAGGTCTCAGGTCCAGCGATGAAAGTTGGTCGGCAGGAACCGATATAGTCAGAGGGAGCAGGCACTCGAGGTAGAATTTAGAGGAGACCAGGTGCCTGTGGCAGGATAGTGAGGATGCAAATTTGGGCTGCTGTATCAGAGTGGTAAAAGTGCAGGAGGCGTATGTAGCTGGATCTACAGATAGAATGGGAGAGCAGTGGCACCAGGTACAGTGTGGAGACGCCAGGGGAGGAAGTCACGCAGCCAAGGTATGTAGGGAGGTATGGGGATCCGTGGAGGCTGGAGGCGCGTTAGGACAGCAGTGCCACCAGGTGCAGAGTGGAGGTGCCAAGGGAGGAGATCACGTAACCAAGGTGTGCGGAGAGGTACGGGTATACCAGGCAGGCACCACCCACAGGGACTGGAAGTGCCCCAGATGACAAGGCAGTCCAAAGCAGGAAGATAGGTGAGGGCGAAGCCACGTCCAATCCGCGTTAGGACAGCAGTAGCACCAGGTGCAGTGTGGAGGTCCCAAGGGAGGAGATCACGTAGCCAAGGTGTGCGGAGAGTACAGGTAAACCAGGCAGGCACCACCCACAGGGACTGGAAGTGCCCCAGATGACAAGGCAGCCCAAAGCAGGAAGAAAGGCGAGGGCGAAGCCACGTTCAGTCCGCAGTCGCAGCCGAGTGGCCAGAGAACCGTAGGAGCAGGACTGGAGCGGGGAATGAGGTAGGCTGGATCCGCTCTTACTCAAGGTGGAGTGGAGGATGCAGGCAAGACAAGGAAGATGGAACTCCGGGGCGCCGCAAGCCCACAAGGATTCGGAGAGCCGGGGCGGGGGCGGAGTGCTCATGTGTCGGTGAGAGAGGACTCAGATCCGCCTCGTCCCCGTCGGGACACAGGAGGAGAAAACCAAATGGAGTTTCCTGAGGGCTGCAGCGTAGGAGTAAAGATAGGAGCACCGTAGGAACAGAACTGGGGGGGAGAAAGAGGAGACTGGATCCTCACCTGGGCACGGAGGAATGGAGGAAGGAGGGGGGGTCAGTGTCAGGATGGCGGCACCCCAGACCAAGCAAGAGGGTCAATGTCAAGATGGCGGCACCCCAGTCCGCCGCGATTCCGCCAGTGCTCGGAGAGCCAGTGTTGAATGGGAGTGCTCTAGATCGGCTGCGGGGGCACGCACGCAGAGCCGCCTTGTCTCCTCTGGGATGCAAGAGGATATCCGAGTATCCGAGAGCTGAACGGAGGTCCCAAGGAGCCGCAGCAGACAGATCCAGTCGTCCAGTCATCGGCTCCACGGACAGATCCAGTCGTCGGCTCCACAGACGGCTGCGGTTTCACCAGGACACTGGGTGAAGAAGGAGGGGCGCCAAATGCAGTGTGGAGGCGCACAGAGCTGTCCCGTCCTCATCAGGACCCAGGACGGGAGGAGCCGAGGGAAGGTCCTGGGAGCTGCAGCAGGCGCTGGGCGAGTCACGGCAGGAGCGGAGGACATTAATCTGGACGTCCAGGCCACAAGAAGGGTGAGAGCAGAACAGAGGCCCCAGGATCCGCAGAAGACAGATCCAGACGTCAGCTCCACAGACGGTTGAGGATTCATCCGGACACAGGGTGATGAAGGAGGGGCGTCGGAGGCAGAGTGGAGCCGAGGGAAGGTCCCAGGAGCTACAGCAGGTGCTGGGCGATTCACAGCAGGAGGGGAGGACCCTGATCTGGACGTCCATGAGACGGGGGACGTCCACTTTGCAAGCAAAACATATTGAAAGCCTCACCATGACATTATGTGCAGTTTAAGAAAATGTCATGAATCTACATATGCACATTTACTATGAAGTGACTACAAGATTGTATGCAACATACATCACCTTTAAATTGTTGGGTAGGATTATACAACCACTCAGTGAAACTGTTTTTGTATACCAGTGAATTACTATGTAATATGTTAAGGTCTATGCCCCATGGAACTCGAAAAGGATGCAGATTGTGGTAAAAGCATTTGAGTTATGTGAATATCCATTGCACTAATACTATATACACATAATGCCAGGCATAGTCCATACCTATTATTCTTTGCAGGTTAACTAAATAATGTTGCAGTGTTGCTCTCCACTTACAGGGTAATGTTAACAATGCTAAAGTAGGAGACACTGAACATGGCATTTGCCTACTCAAAATCTTTAGAGGGCAAATTAATATTTTAGTTTTATAATGCGTTAGCTTGCAAAGGGGCATTACAAAGTGCTTGTAACAAATGTACTAAGAAATGGAAGCATGGTATGAGGCTACACATCCAAGTAGCCTGCCTACTTCAGTCAGTATACGATATTTGAGCTGACAGTTGGGTTACATAGTCTGGGTGACGCTTTTGCTAAGGCACCATGAGTAACAGAAATTCTTGTGCGTAAACGTCATTCATATCATAACAAACAGAAAACAAGTGAATGTAGGTACAAGTCTGGTAGCCTTTTGCAGAGACAAGGTAGGCATAGTCATGGTTGTCTGGTAATATCTGAATGTACCCTCGGGCGGACTAGAGACATAAGGTGTAAGTGTGGTAGAGTCAAGTATAGGAGTCATGAGTGGGGAGGGAAGCTTATTTGGTTAATGTTTGCAGGCATATCTTAGCCATATCTTCTGTTCGTGAAGCCACTTTTTCATAGTTGTTTTTAACCTCTTGTATGTGTGTTCTGTTTTCTTGATTTTTATGTTTTTAAGGTCACACTTGCATAGTAGGGCAATGAAAATAGGCTAGACCAGAATAACAAGACTAGTTAGTCCAATTTAGCTCTATTTTATGAAAAAGCAAATATTAGGTATCTGCGGTTGCTTGTGCCTTATTCAATCTTTGTAAATTGTTGGGATTTGTCTGTGTGCGCTGCTAAAATTCTTCTGAGCGGCACCCAGAAGGTTGCTGGGCAAGTGCACATGCGCACAGCTTAGAGGGAACATTGCCCAACAGTGATTTCCTTTTCAACAAAACTCTCTTTAACATTGAGAATTTTTTTTACCTACCTTCAAGAAGTGCCTCAGCTCCCCTAGACTTTGCTCAAGTGACATTGGCTGCCCTAGCTCCCTGAAGATTCTTCTTAACCTCTGACTTTGGCCCTCATTAGGACCCTGGCGGAGTGGGTTTCCGCCAGCGCTAATCGCGGCGGACCCGTCCGCCGTACTACGAGTTCCCTTAGCGCCATGGAGGTTTTCTCCGCCTGGTTTTGCCGGGCGGAGAAAACCATGGCGCTAAGGGACCTCGTTGTTAATTACGCCGCCGTACTTTACGGCGGCGTAATTAACTCCTTCCCCACTCCCATTATACCCTATGGGGCAAGAATGGGAATGGGGAAGGGTAAAATGGGGATTGGGGATTTACCGCTCCGCCAAGGTCGGCATGGGGTGGTAAATCCGCCAACCCCCATGGCGCTATCGACGGCTTTCCGCCGTGCTTCGCGGTGCATTTAGCACCGCGAAATCCGCCAGGGTCGTAATGAGGGCCTTTGTGTTTTAACTATCCCTCCAAAAAGTCATACATACCTTACTTACTTGTATAGCTGGGAAAGGGTTAATCTACATTGCATTGGGGGGTTCAAAAGCACTTATGTTCCAGAAACTTGTTAACCATTGTTTCCTTTCCTAACCTTTTCCTTTTTGCCACAACTTCAGTATTACCATTTAAGTGTGAAAAGTGATATATTAATGTCCACAGTGTCCTAGCAATTGAAGTCACCCCAGGGTGTAGAAATATCTGTGTGCCATCGCAAAAGGGTATCTACTTACTTTATTGAACCGAAGGGGTGTATTTTGAAGGGTATTACCCAAATTGTTCGTTTACAATTGTTCGAATGAACAATTGACCGAATTTAAAGGGTCACAATTGACCTTTTCACAATTGACCGTATATATATATATATATAAATATATATATATATATCTGTTTGGTAATATATATTTATATATATATATAGGGGTTTTGGGGGGTTTGGCGTTAGGTAGGGGGTTGTGGGGGGCGGTCAATTGTGAAAAGGTCAATTGTAATTTGAGCAATTGTCAAACAAACAATTCGTATACATCCTTTTGAAGTGCATTTCTATTGTTGCCAATTGCTCCCTTCTAAAGAAGGCTTATTTTAAAACTAGCTGTTAAATTAATAAATAATTATTTAATCAAGAAACCTTGAGTTTAAGTGTGTTTTGGATACTTCTCACTGTGAAACTCTATGTTGCAACCCTACAGCTCACATTGACCCCTCTTGAGATAAGCCTGGCTGATCAGTCACACTACCAACTTGTGTAGTATAGGCCTATACCAAAGGTTGGGTTACATATTGCCAAGAGGACAAGGCTGGTGTAGTCTCCCACGCTGTCAGTCCAGAAAAAGTAGACACCACTCATTCATGAGGCAATGTACTTTGTTGGCCGAAGACCAACCGTCTCATGTGTTTAGTAATAGAAATATATAGCCATAAACTTGACTAAAGTGTGGCCATTTTGAAGTGACTGAAATCGCCATTTTGTTTTCTAACGTTTGCCTTTTGCTTTCTGTTAAAACTGCTTTGCTGAAAACGTATTCTGTTCCACTAATACATTATTGTTCATGCATAATGCAAGGCCACGAGAGACTTGTTGAAACATAACGCAGCAACCCAGACAGAAATGCCCGGTCTCCTCCCTCGCAAGTCCTTGGAAGTAAGCAGCGAGGCATTTTAATCAGTACACATCGCCAGCTAATCTCGTTAATACAGTAGAAATGTTAGAAGCGAACATTAAATGGATTGAATTATGCTCTTCTTTGCGGCCCCCCTTTCCTGAGCCCTGTAGAGCCCTGTAGAGCAAGTTGACCCCAGTACACGAATAGAAACTAGGAGATAGCGAGGCCTGGAATGTGTCTCTCCCCTGCACGCAGCTTGCTTGCAGAGAACAGAAGCAGTGTGTTCTTATAACAAAGAATTGTGTCTGCAGGCTCATGAAATTGCAAACGGTTGCTAAATAAATGTCTGAAGGTGTCATACTCGTCACAATTGTCAATCATCGTACCCAATTCAAAGGAAATACATTATGGGCGGTATTGAATGTGTCACCACTGATTGTAAGATGCCTGTTTTGTATATATGTAACTGTTGTACGATTCTCTCTGGCTCTTGCGTCCCCCGGGGTCTGGAAACACACGTCGTGGGGCGTGGGACCCAGTTGGCCAACTGAGACTATTTGCTTTGCAATAAACCCTAGCTTTTGGGAATACAACCTCGTGTCTGGCGTATCAGTTTGTGTGTGGTGATTGTGCCTTGTTTCCATGCGCTAGGGTCCCTCAGGGGCCCCTTCAAAGGGTTACTACATACAATCTTGCCTAACAATCACCATGTTGTCCCGCTAACGAGGACAGGCAGGGTCAGGCATTCCCTTCTAACCACTCACACCTGGATCCAATCACTACTCCCAGGAAGTATAAAAGGCGGGACAGGAAAGCACACTTTGAGCATGTTCGGGATGCTGGAAGGTGCAGGAAGCCGGGGGAAGACCAGAATAGCTGTGGAGACCCTGGGAGACATGGGGGCGGGGAGAATCACCCTGACACTGGCCCTGTTAGTCCAGAGGAGACTGCACTTTGCAGAGGGAGCTGTACATCCAGAAGGCAAGTCCAGGTTCAGCTGGGGTTGCCTGGCAGTACCCACAGCAAGACTCCTCCCCTGGGCCAGTCAGGCAACCCCAGGTCTATGAGGGTCATCAGAGGAGACCCTGACCTCAGAACAATATCCCCCTTTAGCTCCTGCAGCTCCCAATGCCAAATGCCATTTTGGGGAGCTGAGAAGTGGGATTAAAATACGGACAGTGCATTCTGGAACTGGAAGTCCCGAACTCTTTTTGAAAACTGTGAGGTGTGAGAAGCAACTCAAACCCCGGCGGAGGGAAGTCTCCTTTATGAACTTTGTGAAAGGAGTACAAGCCTGGAAAGGGAGACCCTTGTTAAATTTGGGAGCAAGGTCCGAGCCTGGAAGAGGGAGGTCCTTTGTGAACCTTAAGAAGAGTGCAGCCCGGCAGAGGGAGACCCTTGGGAATTTTATGAGTGACCCAGGCACCATAGATAGTCATTCAGCACCACGTTGGCGCAAATTTGAAGGTCTCTGGCTGGTGCCCCCCTTCACCCAAACCAGGAGAAACAACAAATACCAGAGGCCTTAAGGGAGGCCGGTCTGAGGTGTCAAGGTGGTCATATGAGGGTTCAAAACAAAATCCCTTGTACAATCGAAAGTCTTTGACACAGTGTCGAGGCAGACATGAACCCGGCTGAGGGATGCCTGCGAATTGAGGTGAACTTTAACACACACTACAAACTTGTGTGAATGCAATTGTGTGAAGCCTGACTGGGGGCTTTAGAGAAAGCCTGACTGGGGGCTGAGACCCAGACCTAGGTAAAGGGAAGAACCTAAGGGGTCTAGAATGACTTTTTGTTGAAAAGTGAACTGTGGCAAATGTGAACCTGGCGGGGGGATGCCAAGAGAAAGCTAAGGGAAAAGGACCCCCACTTTCTGATGAGATTCTTGAAATATGAACTGTGGAAAGTGTGAACCCGACTGAGGGAATTGTAAAACTGACGTTTGCGCCCAGAAGAGGGGAATGATGTGCGAACTATGATTTTGTGAAGCCCGCACTTGCCATAGGTTAGCAGTCACCTAGCGAGACGAGATCGCCCTTCAGAAGTCTGTTTAAATTCGCAAGTGTTTTAAGGGAGGCTTGTGATTGAGAGAAGGATCGGACCCTGGCTGAGGGGGATCCAAGGGTGAACCATAATCACCCAATGTGAAGATAAAGAGAAGGAACATTTGGTTTGCTGTTTGGAGTATCAGGCCCTCTGACGCAAGAGACTTTGCTTGAAAAAGACTTGGACACAGAAGGTCCTGTTATTGAACTATAACATCGTGCTGGAAAAACCCAGGAGTGTGCTGTGCTCACGAGTCCCGACTTGTCCCGTGCTAAGAAAGAAGGTAAGGGAGACCCCGGCCATAACATTCTGACTTATCATTTTGTGAACGCTTCTTTCTTTTCTTGTGAACATTATCCCACACTATTTTGTAGCATGGCAGTAATGATTGACAGTAGGTTTCTTTAGTATACGGCCTTTCTATTTGACGAGACTCGACTAGGACTGTATTATTATGATTTGATGGTCGTAGCTTGCTCCCATCTTAGATTTAGGGTTAGATTAGGCATTTATCTCACCCACTTAACTGTTTAATAAACACCCTTGAACCGTGATCACTTGTGTCTGTCTTACTTTGATACCATGCCTTCCTTACACAGCCCAATTCTTTTTTTTACATCATTAAATATTTACCTATCCAAAAATAGGTGTTGCCAGGTTCTGCCTTTACATTGCTGCCAGGATTCTTCCATGGGTCCTGCCTCATGCCGATACCAGTCTTTTATTTCTATGAGAAGCAGTACCTGGTGCCTAGCTCTGCATGTGGACCTGTTTTAACTACCTGTCATTAAGATTGAGGAAACACAGGGAACAATCTATTTAACCCATTGGGGGTCATTACAACTTTTCCAGTAAACAGTAAAAGTGCCACTAATACCGTTTACCAGCACTTTTTCCAGTCCTGAAAAGTATAAGGTTGCCAGAACACAGTTGCCTGAATTGCCAATGCTGATACCTCAACTGGAATTTGCAGCGCTGGTAATACTGGCAAAGTAAATATCGGCGATGCAGGGAATCTGCGCTGATAATACCCGCACAATGGTATCAACGCATCTCACGAGAATGGATTTGATGGTAATACCGGCAGATTTTTGCTGTTAATATCGGCAAAACCAAGACAGAGGTAACATGACCTCAGAGCAGCTGGTAAACGGACACAGGTGAAGGAAACAAGGTAATCCACAACAGTACTTAAGGGCCACACCTTCTCCAAGAACACTTTCCAACACAACCGTGTTGCCACTCATTGCCACTACCATGGACCTGGAGGTGCTCCATGCTGACGTCAAGCTGCTGGTGCTGGTGCTGGAGCAGCAGTGGCGACAGGAGGCCAGTGATAGAAGGAGGAGGAGGAGGGGGATATAGGTGATGCAGGTGGTGAGGTGGAGGCGTGTCATGATCCCTCACACAAGGGTCACACCGCAAACCCTGACAGACAGCCAGATACTTACCCTGTACCACCTAAACAGGGAGACCATTCATGATCTCCTGACCCACATCCAGAAGGACATTGGCACCAGGATTGACATCAGGACAGCCATACCATCGCTGCTGAAGCTGGTGTCGGTCCTGCGCTTCCTGGCCAGTGGCACATTCCAGCACCCTGTAGATCAGCTGCTTGGCATTTGGATGCCTGCCTTCTTCAGAATGCTTGTGCAGGTACTGGAGACCCCCCTGCACCATGTGTGCCAGCACATCACCCTCCCCACCACCCAATCACAGTTAAATGCCACCAAGGCCTGCTTCTATGCGATTGCGGGCATGCCCAGTGTGTTAGCAGCATTGGACTGCACGCACGTAGAGCTGGTGCCCTCCATGCCTCAGAGGAGGTTTACAGCAACCCGAAGCAGTTACATTCCCTCAATGTCGAGGTGACCTGTGACGCCGACCTGACCATCACACACTGCTGTGCCCAGTTCTCAGGAGCAACCCATGACTCCATGGTCCTGCAGAACAGCACCCTGGTGGCTTACATGGTGCGTCACAGAGGACAAAGGACCTGGATGTTGGGTGAGTGCATGAACATTTACACCTACATTGCAGCATGGGTCACAGCAAGGGGGGGTATGTCACAAATGTAGGAGGCTACTGCAAAGAAATGAAGACACACCAGTCACCAGGAAAAAATATATAAACAACAGTTTATTCACACTCGAGCGTACTCGACTTTGACAATGCATGGCATACAGGCTAGGAAACGTGAGCAAAAACATGTGGGTGTAGATGTGTTTTATGCACCTCCGGAATACCATGACGGATTCGGGCCAGCTCATCACGTCATAATGGCTTGTGACCTACAGACCTATGGACGTGGGCATTTTACCATGGCAACATGTGCGCGGACACTCCATGTCACCCTACAGACTATTTACTGTCTGGGAAGCAAAGCGGAGAGCGGTGAAGGAGGATGTTGTGTTATCCAGCACAAGGTAACATTCCTCCCGCTACTTTATCTATGTTATTGCTAGACTAAAAGGTCAGTCTGTATTTCTACTCAGTAGCTTGATCATTCAGAAACAGAATATGCTGTGAATTGTGCTTCACTTTAATTGTCTGGATCGCACATTCACAATTAGCTGCGGAAAACAAGGCAGTCAAGGGAGACAGGATGGTACCTAATTTACAAATTAGCTACATTCGTGGCAGTGCTTCAAGGCTCTCTGTTACAGAGATCAGCGTGCTCATCGGTTTCAACATTCCTGTGTAGGAGCATGTTTTAGGGGAGCTACCAACACAGTGGCTCTCATTACGACCCTGGCGGAAATCGTGGTGCAAAATGCACCATGGAGCACGGCGGAAAGCTGCCGATAGCGCCATGGGGGTTGGCGGATTTTCCGCCCCATTCCGACCTTGGCGGGGCGGTAAATCCCCATCCCCCATTTTACCCTTCCCCATTCCCATTTTTGCCCCATAGGGTATAATGGGAGTGGGGAAGGCGTTAATTACGCCACCGTAAAATACGGTGGCGTAATTAACAACAAGGTCCCGTAGCGCCATGGGTTTCTCCGCCCGGAAAAACCAGGCGGAAAACGCTCCATGGCGCTACGGGAACTCGTAGTGGGGCGGACGGGTCCGCCGCGAATACCGCTGGCGTAAACCCACTCCGCCAGGGTCGTAATGAGGCCCAGTGACTTTGTGAGTTCTCACTGCGTTCAGAATGAAAACTCGGAAATGAGAGCAAAGCAGGTAAGATGGCATTTTCGGAAACCGTGATGGCAGTTCAATGTGTACATGGTTAGGCCGATATTATAATGCAAAATACATCTACTTTTACAACTGTGCACATGCAGGATCAACCAGCACATGCCTCAAATGACAGGCCACAACACACAGGAGTAGCACATGACTGGAGATCTAACAGTCACTTACCAGGCTATTTTAAACCCAAAAGGACATCCTCATGTAATGCGCTGCAGGTACCAGAATGCAACCCCCACCCCATGCCAGTGAATCTGTAGGCTACGCCACCTAGGGTCATTAAATGTATCCAGGTGAGACATGGGACAAGCATGCACAGACTGACCGTTGACATTCCGCTATCACAGGCAACACCACTGCTGAGCATCACTACTCACACATGTGTCCTTGACCCTTGCGGGTGACTCAGGATATCTACTGCTTCCGTGGCTGATGCCCCCTCTGAGCAATCATTAACACAGGAGGAAATGGCGGCATATAACTGGGTGTCCATTTATCAGACCTTCAGGCTCTTGAAGGCATGTGTCAGATGCCTACACCACTCTGGGGGAGTGCTCATGTACAGGCCAGAAAAGGTGGGACAGATATGATATGATAAGTCATTTATAACGCGCCTGTACACAAGTGTTTCTAGGTGCAACAAGACAAGGAAGGGAGGACAGAAAGAGGACAAAACAACGATCTTACTAGGCCATGTGACATTAAGATCATGCAAGTGCAGGAGGGGGGGTCGTGAAGAAGTGCCAAAGGGTGGAGGGGAAAGTGCATAGCAACTCGGAAGTGCTGCCGGGAGGTTTCTCATAAGTGTAGCGAGTCAGGGGACTGTAGGGTTGCAAATACAGTCCCTTAAGTGGTTGGGAGGCTCATAGGCAGTGCAAGGGCAACTGGCCGTGAAGGAGCCTGGTCCCGTAAATTCAGTGGGTGGCCAGTTAACCAGTTAGGCCTGGCCTATGCAATGTTTCCCCCAGATCTGGACAGTCCTCCAAAAGAGGATGATGCTGATGATGCAGCACCAGCCGGGCCTATGCATGTAAACATGGAGGCCAGGGATGGGCTCATGGCCTGTCAAGAAACCATAGACAACTTTTTCTCATTACCCGTTTCACTCTGCTCTTTCCTTGCACCTTACTGCTTATGATATGCACACAAAATAAATAATTGTACCAGAATAAGGAATGTCTACTCTTTGCTTCTTGTGAAAACTCTATGTATTGAAGAAAACATTCAAAATCCAACACCCTGTGCCCCCTACCCACACACCCTGCCTCCCCACCCACATGCCTCCCCCATCCCGCACAACCCCCTCTCTCTCCCACAAAATCCCTTCCCCCTCTCCACACGCCCCTCCCCACAACCCCTCTACCCCACACACCCCTTACCTCTAACACAGCCCCCTTTCCCACACACTCCTTTCCTCAGACCCCTCCACCTCCCCACCCTCCACACTCCTCCCACTCCCCACACACACCCCTCCTCCACCCCCTTGCCCCCAACACCCCAAACACCTCATTGTCACAAAGTGAATCACAGTGTTACGCCAAGTGTCACTTGCGCTGCCTCTTCATCACAGGGCTCTTGGATGGCCCAGGTATCGACGTAAGCTGCTGGGAGCAGCGCCTTGGGCTGCCCTGCTGTGTGCTCCTGGGGTAGTGGTGGTCGATGGCGGGTCATACCACTGGGCCTGCAAGTGCTCAAGAGTAACTTGCAGGGTGTGCGTGAGGGACTCAGACATGGCTGAGATGCCCTCATTTCCCTTGCAGACCCTTTGGTCCAGGATGAGTAGGGCAGCAGTGGTACAGCCTTGTGCCCATGCACTCCTACAGCTGCTGGCCTGGATGCACTCATGCAGCATCCTCAACTCATTGAGCTGCAGCTCGGCAAGTGTTGTAATTGCCTGTCCTCCATGGCACATAGTTGCGTATCTATACTCTGAATGCTGGGTATGGGTAGAGGAGGAGGCTGTGCAGTGTTTTGCCAGGCTGTAACACGGGGTCCGGTAGGAGTTGTGGTCCTCCTCCGTGCTGTACCTGCCATGCTGGCCTGGTGGCTAGTGTGCCCATGGTGGTGTGGAGGGCACAGGAGGGACAGTGGCGCCACTGACCACTGGCAGTACTGGTGCTGGCACAGCTGGCGGTTGTGGTGCTGGAACAGCTGGTGGTGGTTCTGGTGGAGGAGGTGGTGGTGGTGCTGGTGCAGTAGGCTTTGGTGGTGCAGGAGATGGTGCTGGTACAGGAGGTGGTGGTGGTGCTGGCACAGGAGGTGGTGGTGGTGCTGGCACTGGCACAGGAGGGGGTGGTACAGCCTTCCCAGGCCTGCCTGAACATGCTGGGCCTGACGACGGTCCGATGCGTCACTGTCAGAGGATGTGCCTGTTGGGGTGAGATGAGCATGCTGTTAGTCTTCTGGGAGTCACATCTACGGACTCGTATTACACTCATGCTACATTGTGTGTGTCCTGCTCTTGTCATGGTGCTTCTTTGGTCTGTTAGCTCCAATGTGTGTTCTGCATGTGGATGGTGGGAGTGCACATTGACTGCTGGTCTGCCAAGGTGGCATGTTGTTGTATGTGCGGTGGGCCTATGATTTCTGTCCTGTTCTCACTTGTCACACATGGGCGCTAGTCATGTGTCCATGTGTGGGGATGTGCATTTTGGCTATGGTGCTTGTGCAAGGCTACATCTACCTGCCTTGGCTTGTGTGTGATAGGGCCATTTGCTGTGACCGACACAAGTTGGACTTGTTCCCTTGCCCATTTGATGTTTCTCTGCCTGGGGATGCATGCATTTGGTCTCAACATTTGCATTTATAGTGTTTGTTGTACTTACCACCGTCACCTTTGGTGCAAGATGGAGCTGCACGTCTCCTACCAGGCCCTGAGGGTCAGGGGTGCCACTGCCCCTGATCCTGCAGCAGCAGATTCCCTCCTATGAGCAGCCAGGAGGTTTCAGACCCTCAGCCGCAAGTCGTACCATGGCTTGTGGTAGGCTCGTGATGTGCGTGGGACAGTCCCCACGGCTGTGACCTAGTCAGCCACCTCCTGCCAGATGGCCGTCTTCCTTCTCTGGCTGTTCCTGCGGTTGCCAGCCCCAAAGAGGGCTTCAGCATCCACTGTGTCTGCAAGTGCAGCCAGCTCCGGCTCTTCGAACTTCGGCTTTCCTAGCCAACCCTAGGTACTCTTCCCTTTACACTCCCAGGCATGTTTTCACTTACTGTTTGCATGGATGGCAGCAGGAAATGGGGGATTTAAAGTTGATTGAGCTTCCTGTTCCTGCGATGATACTATATCTGGTGCTGGTAATTCCGGTGCCAGAAATACCTTCACCAGTGATTCTGTCAGTTTGGGTGCCAGTATCGCAATTTTGGCACATTTCTTCCAGAAACACCAGTGCCTTGATATCGACACCAGTAATTCCGTTGTGCTGCTGTTACCGTTCCCAGCAAGAGGGGGGAGCTCGCCCCAAGGACCTGTAATGTGGCGGTAATTCCAGCTATCGGTCTGCCAGAAACAGTAATACTGGCACAACGGATATACCAGCGTTTTTCCAGGAAAGTTGTAATGAGGGCCATTGACTGCCTACCCCCGGGGCACAGTCTGCCTTGGCCAAAAAAAAAATGTGGCTGTGGCCGGTGGGACTTGTGGGCGAGGGGCACAACTCACCTCCCACAGCTCTCACCCCCAATTTGGGATGGAGAATTACACCCAAAGGGCAAAACAGGATATTATATTTGGTCGGAAATAATTATACTTTACAGGGACATTTAAAAGATGAAACCCACAGATCTCATATGGCCACACTAGAACACTGCCTTCATTCACTAATGGAAGTAGTATGGCACAGCCTACATATGCATTGCTTAGAAGGCACACAGATGCACATGGACCAAGCAGTGGCAATGCTCCCAGTGGATATCTATTCCCACACACATCCAAGAATGTACACAATCCGTCTGGTTTGGCAGTTAATGAATATCGTGAAGCCATGTTTTCTTGGATTGTTGTGGAAAAGGATTTCTTCTTGTAAATGACACCCCAACTGATTTTGCAATGTGTGCATGTGAAAAACCCCTGGGGATGCCACTGGAATCCATGTACCATTGGCTGATGAATGTGTGCTAGCTTTACTGGGACACAGATATTATGTAGGTGTAAACCCAGTGATCCGTGACATTCGGTGTATCCCTGATGTCAACTTTTTGGGCCTCATAAGGGGTTGAGCAGAGCGGTAAAAATGCAGCAGTACCGCTATTACCGCTGCATTACCATGCCACTCCGCCCAATCCCAAGTTAGTGCGGAAAGTTGTAGGTTTATCTCCAGCTTTTGGCTGGAGGTAAAAACCTCCCCTTTCCACCCATTTTTGCTGCTATTAGCACCGTTACTGCCCCATAGAGTTCTATGGACTCTACACAAAATGGGGAGTAACAGCCTTACTGCAATTCAGATCCGGCGCTAATAGCGCGGGACTGAGTTGCGGTAACGCTATTTGCGTTGGCAGTATCCTGGTGCAATTACCACCAGGATACTGCCAAGACCATAATGAGGCCCTAGAAACTTGTCCGAGGCTTTCCAGATCTTCAGTATATCATCAATTTAACAGATCAAGCGGGCACCGTTGTTGGAATAAATCCTTATGGTGTCAAACTAAGCATGATTACCACTGAACTCTCCTACAAACAAAATGGCAAATTTTGGATCAAATTTCGTCTGATGGCAGGGCTGCAAATTTGTATATAGTATGTATTATTGAACATAGATGTGTAATTTTTGCAAGATAAATCTCATTATTTCAAATAGCAGGTCACTATATTTGAGAAAACCTTCCAATCCTACATGTCACAAAAACCCTCAGTTTCATACATTTGAATTAAATTATTGCCTTAATGAATGATCAACAAATATAGAGATATTTGAAGAGTGTAGATATATGTACCACAAGTAGTGACAACAGAGGAGAGCTTGAGGAAAGGAACAAAGACTTGTGTGTAGGGCTCCTTGTATTCTCGGTTTCTCACCATGTAATTTACTTTAATTGTTCCTAGGATTCCTGGAGAAAAATACCCTGTTTGTTTAAATGGGTTGTGCTAACAATAGTAAAGATAGATGTATTTCATATTAGTACCCCGGCACCATTTTGTACGCTTACCTACTTATCCTCATTGGTCGCGTTGCGGGCGTTAATCAGCCCAACAATCCCATACACAAGGTGGTCACTTCTCTGCGTTCCTCTCTTCAGCCCGCTGCTGCCTTGTCCACCATTTTTACCCTGCATCTCTGTGGTCGCCTTGCTTCTTATCGCCATTGCCTCAAATCCAACAGCGTCTTGCTCCCTGCAGAGATCTCCTCCTATCTGCGCTCCGCATACCAGCATTTATTTATTTATTTCGTTTCTTGAATGAGCCACATGCCCATAGGCCTCAGGGCTTACACATAACAGGGACAGACAGACGAACAACCAGCAATAGCCTGGTGTAAAATTCACATTGAACTGCATTTCATTATCTCTTTATTATTAGTACCTAGTGGGACATCCTTCCAATATGGCGGGCATGTAACGTTTGCAATCGGCCGGCTCCAGGCATTTGTTCACCACGTAGCTTTCCCACTGCTCCAATGCTATTAGTATCCGGAGCATTTTACCCTGGGATACTATAGGAATAAACCCCTCGCTGTGTCAGAGGGTGGAGGGTATTACCACATCAGGTAATACTCTGGGGCTTCATTAAGGACCCCGAAAAACTATGGCCCTGGGGCATTACCTGACACGGTAATGCCCCCCAACTTGGGTTTATTGCTTAAATATGACCCTCTGGTCCCACCATACAATTAAGGAATGTATTTCCTCAAAATCAATCCTATGATTTGTGAGTAATGTCTTTGTTTAATCTGATGCTACGGTTCCATGTAATAATGTCGCCACAAAAATCTCGCCATGCAAAAATATCGCCGAAAAATGGCCGTTTTTTGTGGCGACATTATTGCATGGAACATGCGGGGGACACCCGCCCACAATCACCAAGTTTAGTTTTTTCTTTTTGAAAATGTGTTTTTTATTTTTTTGCCCCTGTCCCCATATATATGGTCACCCATATAATATCGCCGCAACCTTTTCCCGGCGATATTATTTACAGCGACCATATATATGGGGATAATATTACCTGATACCGATGCAATTAAATGGTCACTTAACAATATATTGAAATCAGTTGCTACTCAATTTTTTGTTCTGCATTTTTCTGAGATGCAATGACACGTGACGGTGCAGAGGGCTGAGATGTTGGACTATGATGGAATCTGTGTTACGTCTCCCACTACCCCATACACTTACCTGGGTCCACGTAACCCATTGACCCTCAACCATCCTGTTAGATCACTGCATGGCAGACCCGGCGTTTATCGCCCCTCCCGTTCTTGGCAGCTGAACTGGAGATTGACATCTCGCTACAACGCAAAGCGTTGCCCACGGAGACCCGCGCGTTACGGATCACGTGATTGCCCTTCACGCAGCAACGCTCCCGTATCACGTATCACGTGACCCCTGAAATGATATAAAAGACTCCCGGAAACAAGGAGCGTTGCTTCACAGCTGTTTTCCTCCCGGATCACGTGACGCTACTTCTACGCTTGTTGAAACCTACGGATTGTTTTCTTTTTTCAACCACGCTTGTATCACGGATTGCCTCGCATTACCCTTTACTAACCGAACTATTGGATCTACAGTTGCCGATCTACGCTTTGCTCCACGGACTGCTTCTGCCTCACCCTCCTGTTCGAACTTTGGTCCTCTTGTTTACTTGACTTCGGCTTCGTCTCTGGACACTCTACGGATCACGTCTGTCTGCTTGGTAACCTGGCCTCCGGCCTCCACTCTAGGTGTTTACCTACCCATATTCCTAGCCTCCAGCAGCTCCTGCTCCGGGGTTCAGCCTTTTCTCACATCTCTGGGCCACCTCTTGTACAGATAGGTAAGCAGCACCAACTTACCTGTGGCTTTAGTTGTCCTTCCTGTTCTGTGCATAACTGCCTAACCTTTTGCCTTACAGCGTTCAAGGGGTTCTTCCGGCTGTTCCCAAATCGGCTCGACGGACTTCCACCTGTGGCCTCAAAGACCGCACAGGCAGTATTTCTGGTGTTGTCTGTGTGGTACTTGGGGACGGAGGTATTTATACTCTGCACGACCATCAAGTCCATAACAATCTGCTGCCACATATTAGAACCTTCTAGATGGCCCTAGATGATAGGGCCTCTTACAAGGACTGTCTGAAGAGTGATGTCTCAATGTCCAACCAAATGTTATCAAATAAACGAAAGTTCTCTAGTCGTTAATGTTGGTAATTGTTGATGACGCTGGAATTGTTTCTTTTCAGAAGATAGCCCCTTTATAGGCCAGGAACAGTGAGTCAGTTGTGCAAACCGCATCTCCAATATTTAAGCAATATGACCCGAGCGGCGGGGGCATTACCGACTCGGGTAATGCCCGGGGCCCATAGTTATAGGCCCGAGTGACGCGAGGGCCTTAACGAAGGCCCCGGGGCATTACCTGAATCGGTAATGCCCCCGCTGCAAGGGTCATATTGCTATTAGTACCCCGGCCCGCATTATGTGCGTGACCGGGACACTAAAAGCATTTAGAAAAAAAAAAGAAACAACCAAGAAAATGGCCACCATGCAAAGGGAAAACGGAGTCTGTTTTCCCTTTCCATGGCGGCCATCGGGAGCGGACGCGCTGGGAACACAAGTGTTCCCAGCGCGTCCGCTCCCGAAAAAGAAAAAGAAACAGAAGGTAAATGAGGTTGGGAGGGAGGGGAAGAAAAAAAAAAAAAGAAAAAAACATACCTGCGTCCCCGGCGGGGAACGATGGAAGCTTCCAGCTGTGTGGAGGCGCGGAGCGGGGATGGCCCCGCTCTGAGTCTCCACACTGCTGGAGGCTGCTATTGTCCCCCACCAAGGACGCAGGAGCAAGCAGGTAAGTGGGATGGGGAGGGCAGGGAGGAGGGAGGGAAGGGAAGAAAAAAAAAAAAACCTTACCTAAGTCCCCGGCGGGGGATGAAGGCAGCCTCTCAACCGTGGGGAGGCTCGGAGCGGGGATGGACCCGCTTCGAGCCTCCTCATTGGCTGAGGAGCTGCCACGCACCCACACCGAGGACAAGACGGCTGGAATCCCGGCCGAGAATCAAAGGATTCTCGGCCGGGTAAGGACCCGGCGAGAGCCAATCAGAATGCGTGTTGCATTCTGCTTGACTCTTGCCGGTTACCAATTTTCCTTACTCCCCTCTCCTCCAGTTGAGGCATTGGCGTGTGCACTGCTACGTTGCATTGACAAGGGAAACTGTTGGGCACTCTCAGCATGTGCCCGTGACGTCATCATTTGGAGGACAATGACAGCGGGGAAAGAGCTCCCAGCTGCTCCATACCACACCCTGGCCCCACATCGGCGCCGCTCCCGCTGGGCGCCCCTCAAGCCTGAAACCCACTGTGCACCATCTTCGACAAGGGCAATCGACATCTCATGCAGTGCAGCAGGGCACACACCGTCAGAACAGCACAGCACTGAAAGCACAGTGCTCCCTTAAGGCAGAAACACTTTCCTTATTCCTTTTTTTTCCCGCTGAGGGGAATTGCTCAAGGGGGCCACCCAAACAGTTTTTTTTCCTGATGCTGCAGAACTTTTGTCCTACCACTGCAATCACACCACAGTAACTGTGGGAGTGGAGGTATGACATTCACCTCCTGCAGAGAGAAGCTCATCCTGATGAGTGTCGCTCTCGCGTATCCCTTATGCCCATAGAGCATGTACTCTATGCCGATGAGTGTGTGAGATTTAACCTCTGCACTGTTTTATCTCCCAGCGTCCTCAGTGTACATTACCTTTATTTCCTTCAGCATGTGGGGTGGTCAGGGAATTACCTCCCTTTTCCTTCCTTGAGGGCTTGGCCCTTGCTTAAAGCCTATAAAGTCTCCCTTTTGCCACACGCCAGGCCTGGCCCTCTGTTCCTTCTTACAATAGGAAAGGATTGGAAGGAGTGTCCAGAAATTTTTCAAGGTGGATAACAGGGATGCAAGATTTGGACTTTGAGGTTCAGTACATTAAAGGGGAACTAAATGTGGTTGTCAATGCTGTGTCTCGCAATGCTGTTGGAGATTTTGATGATCTAGACCAAGATGGTAAGGATGATATGGATGGATGGAGGGAGAAGTATTGGTGGAGAAAGGGATTGGAGAGCGCAATGTGAGAAGGATGGTGTGTACAAAAGTCTGATGGAGTTTGTTCGGCAAGGTTGGTCAACGGAAGAGTTAGGAGATGAATATAAGATGTACAGGAAGGTAAAAAAAAAACTCTGTGTTTAAAAAGGTTTGCTGGTGCACAGACGAGTGGTTATGCCACAAGGTCTGAGAGAAATGGTTATGAGAATCGCACACACAGGGCATTTTGGAGTTTGCAATGATCTGTCAGGAGTACTGGTGGCTGGGGATGAACCCCCATCTGTAACAGCTGTTGAAAGGTTGTGAAGAATAAAAATAGAGAAAAAGCATTGATTACAATAGTGCTGCCGATATGTCTGGTGTAGCCGCCATCATTGGTATGGGATGTGTCTGTCTGGTGTAGCCGCCATCATTGGTATGGGATGTGGTGGCAGTGGGCATTCTTGGTGTGAATGCGGTGATGGGAAGCAGGTCCGGTGCAAGGATTTCTGCCATCCTAGGTGAAAGTTTACTTTGCCACTGCTCTACAAACCCCATGTGTCCTAACTATACAATTCCCGCATCCTACACCACTTCACATGCAAGTCTTGACCACCATGTTCACAAGCTGCACTTTTTCATAATGTTTCAGATCTTTTTATAACAAGGTAAAATTAAATCATTCTCTCTTACACACATACACAATGTATAGGCTAGATTAGAAACTATGACCGGATCAGGAAGGATTGCAATACAAATAGGCAGAATCATGACAAATCTACACTGTGTGATGAATCCTACGGATCCCTCACTGAAACCCTGCCTAAAGTCTCCTCCCAGGTGGCTAGGGAAAGGCAGACACTTCCTCATTCTGACCTTGGTGGTGGTGTTTTGTGGGAGTATCACCTTGGAGGATAAAAGGCTCAGGGAGGTGAGAGGAATCTGTGGGGTGAGACACAGTATTTACCTTCCTTTATGGAAGACATATCACAAATGCCAAAGAATATAAACTCTTGACACAATCACCTAGGTGCTCCACATGCTGAACATCTTAATGTGGGTGAAATCAGCCAGAGCTCCTGTGACACAAAAGGGAATAAAATCCCTTCTCAAACCCATAGAGCTAGAAACTTTCCTAACTCAAAAGGAGGTAATGGAAGGAAGATTGTGAATAATAACTGCCAAATGTCTAGTGTGCAGTAGGACCCCAGCCGGCCCACAGAGCTGGGGGTTTCCCAACAGCACTTTAAGATGAGAAGCAGCACCCTCGAGATGGATGGGGATGCAGATTATTGCTCTTGCATCAAATCAATAATGACAACTCAATGGTTTGGCAAAGGGAGACCATTTAATGAAAAGTACAAAAACCGGGGAGTTCATGAATATCAGCAATCACTTGATCTTCCTTCTCACTTCAACTCCAATTAATTTCAGAAAAAACATAGTATTTATAACAAAACCTTGTCATCACTGATGTGTAACTCTTAAAATTTTAGCATCCGGAAGGTAACTTTAATATAGGCACTTAATCTGTATATGGTAACGGGGAGTGGGGATTGGATAAACACTGTCAGATGGGGCATCTGAGCCCTTCCTTCAAAATGGCTACTGTAAACGTCACTAAAAGTCTCATTGGTTCTACTAACTATAGGACCCTAGATTACTTGGTCCACTATGATTGAGTTGGCATCAACCCCACTTATACTTTTCCACTTGCTTAGCAGCGTGCAGAATAGCCGGTAAGATGCAGGGAGTTCATCTGCATCCCCAGCTTCCCTCCAATTATTGTTACAATCAATCATCACTTCAGTGGTCATGTGTCAATTATTTCTTTGTGGTTGGCCTCAAGACTGCTTCCTGGTCTGGAAAAGTTAAGGCGTCTGTGCATGGCAAGGATCCATGCGTAGGTGTGAAAGTTTCATCCCTGCCTGCTCATCTGGTCACGTGATTTTGACACCATGAAATTGTCTTATTCTTCATGCAATTCCGTGTATTTGGTTTAATTCTGCCAGCCATCTGCCATATGTGTCAACCTTGGCTTCTCGGCACAATTTACCTTTGTCTGAGTTTCTCTCCATCTTTAATTCTCGATTTGTTTGCTGCAGAGCTCTCCTCTTGAGACCTTTAGTAACCTTTGGTTGATTCTGCTCTTGTGCATAGTGGAAATATACTTATATAAAGTGCTCCTTTTGAGGTAGATATGTATAGGTGGTGCTTGCCGCAATCTATCTTACTATGAAGCATAAGCAAGCCTCATGATTTCTGTGCTTCTTGCGGTTCCTTGCATATGTACACGTTTAAACTAACTGAATATCTTCATTGCGCATGTGACATAATATCTGATATTGTGACATCAATTATTTCACTTTAGGCTCAGGATGTCATTTGTCCATGGTGTTTCGTCTCTTTTCATCATTCACAGGTCATCATATCTTCTCTATGTGAGTCAGTCCGGGTTCTTGTGACATCACCATTCGTCTTCCTTCAGTATCTTTTTAGCTTCTTCAGGTTTTGTATTCTGACAATCGTCATTCTGTCTCATGTGTCGATATGGTTTTCTCAATGGGTACCTTACTGTCCAGGCTTTCTTAGGTGTTGTTTCTCAAACAGGTGCTGTTCTACTGATAGGTACTAGACAGAGCCCAACTGCGGCTCTCTGCTGGTTTATTTTCTCATTGTACGTCACATATTTTGGCGTGAACGTTCCTGGGACTTCAAAATGGGCGGTTGGAGTGTGAATCGAGCTTGGCACCTCCTCTACACTCCCCCCTCTGGGCAATTTATCAACCACTTTCACTTCTTCCTTTGTATCCACCTTTACTTCATCCTCTGGATCCACTTTTGCTTCCGACTCTGGGTCCACACGTAGAGGTTTGAAGAAATATTTCTTTGGGGTCCATATCTTTATGACTCCCTTCAAGCTTCCTGCTGTTCTCACGTACTCATCTTTGTTCCAAGTCATTAGTTGACATTGTCCACTTGGACTACAATAGATCAATTTTCCCACATAATTTCTATGTTTCCTTGGATATCGAAACTTTGTTCCTTCTGGTGCTTTCACAAAGTCTCTCATTTCTTCATCAGTCAGATCCTTGGGTTTCCATCCTGGTTCGACCTCAATCATGATCTTCATCCCTATGGCTTTTTTCACAGTTTTCTGGCCCTGAGAGATTATTATCTTGATAACACAGAATCTGAGCAATATCATCACTAGCAGGGCTCCTAGGAATTTGAATGCATCTGCCATCCATTGTGGAACCCATGAAAATAGTGATCTAAACCAACTGTCATCGTCCAATTCATCAGTTTCATCAATCATTTGATTCTGTAGTTTCGTCAGCATACCTATGGCCTCTGTTAAGGTTCCATTTTCGTCATTGTGAGATGGTATAAATGTGCAACATGATTCTCCGATTTTTGCACAAACACCTCCATCCATAGCTGTGATCATGTCAAGGACATATCTGTTCTGGAGAGTCAGTAGTCAAATCGTCCTTAACTCTTCCTTGATTGCATTGAATCCTTTTATGGTCATGTTGATGGTTTGCAGTTACTCCCATCTGGTTATCTGCAACCATTTATTATTTGCTCCAACCTGAACTCTCGGCATCAGAATTGTCGTCAACACTGATGAGGTGAGGCTGAACAGCCTGTGTTCATACAGGATCGCATGAAAAGCTTCTTCTGATTTGGCAGAAAAGTAATTCTCTCTCTTCATTCGGTTCATCAGTTCCATAGATCTCTTCTTTCTCAGGTGAGCATCTGCTTTTGGGAAACTGTCAATATTCAGATCACTTTTTGGGATCACCAATACTGGAACGTGGACATTCACCAGTGTGCATATTCTTCCCCAATTCTTCGGCAGTCTGATATATGCTTTGGATCCACATGCCCAATAATGATCCATGATCACTGCAGTACCATGTACTATTCCTGGAGCATCAAAAACTCGTCCATAGTTCTGATTCTCTCCCATTTTCCTTGTACCATTGTTTCTGAAGCACAATTTGGAACTCTCCAAATGGCACTATCTGTAAGGGTCCTCCTCTGTCTTCGACCCATGTAAGCAGTCTTGGAAGTCTCGGCCATAATGGCTTGCATATCCTCTGTGCGTTTTCAATTGCTTCTTTGCAGGCTCCTATAACCATCCATGCTCTGCAGATCACTACTCCTTTCTCCCATTCATCTGGTGAAAGCACTGTTCCCCAGATTTGCATTTGGCCTCTGTTCTTTCAACTCTGAGCTTCTTCTGGAGTTTTTCCTTTAGCGTTCAGTTTTTGGTTTGTCTCTCTTCTGATCTCTGCTCCTTTAACTCCAGACTTCTCATATCTGATCACAATGTTATTTGTTTTTCCATTGTTTCTTGTCTTTATGTTCTGGATATAATTGTCTTCATTTGGATCTGTTGCTTCAGTTGCCCATTTCAGTGAAGCATCACTTGCCATGAACTGGCCTCTTGTCTTGCACATTGCTATGTGTGATATACAGTGTGCTGTCTGCACATCAATTTCTACAGCTATGAAGATCTTTGACTTCCCCATGCTGTAAGGTAGGAGTGCACAAACAAAGCATTCTTCCTCGGAATTTCGTCTTCCAACTTCTTTCATATGTTGGTACCAGATGTTATTTCCCAAGTGTACTGTGCTTTCCAGGTAGTTGTTTAGTTTGTTGTTGTCTTCTTGTGTGCTCCTTCTGATTCACAGGGTCTTCATGTTGTTTGTTTATCACTACATCCTTAAATGCATCCATATAGCTTCTTCTTGCTGTAGGATTCTCGGGTATCTCCATCCATGGTCCAGGCATTTTCATCTGTACCATTTGAGTAGGAGAACGTCTGGTAATTCTTTCCTTGTCCTCTTGTCTTTTTTTGGCTCTGGCTATGGACTGCCATATCGATTCTGCTCTCATCTCTGCACGTGATAGTTTTGCTGGACTTGTACTTGCCCCTTTCATTGCTGGATCAGGGGTGCTTATCAATGCTGTGTCTGTTGGTTTTTTCTCCAACTCCTCTTGTCTCTTTGAGAGTTCATCTGTCTCCATTTGTTTTTTCACTTCACTTGGCGTGGAACTTCTCATCGTAGTTTGTCCAAAATTCTCCTATTCTTAGGATTGTGGTTCTGCAGTTATTGACACTAGACCTGGTGTATGTGCACTCATCGTTTGTGTGTGCATGTTTTTCATTAACCTTTTCTCATGCTTGCTCTGCCGACCCTGTCTCCGGCTTTTCAATTTGTTTGTTACCACAAGTGTGTGTGTATTATTGCTAATCACATCCATTTCAATTTCACTCATTCCACTATCAGACCTTCTAGGGACTGGAATCACTATGTAAGGTCTGGGTGCCTTTGTGGGTCTCATGCATACATCATTAGTTGGGTGCACTGGAATCGGAACACTTTGTGCACCAATAAAAAATGCAGTGCGAATCGTCATTGACAGTAAAACAATAATGAATACAATGCATAGGTACATGATTCCTCTATAGGTTAACCTACAACATTTAGTTCCGGGACAATGCGAGTGCCTCTCCTCCTGAGGGATGACAACATTACTACTTTGGTTGCCCATCTCGATCATCTAAGGAAAGAAAACTAACTCTTTAATGTATTCTAGGTAATGTTATATCTGGATTCTGCTTGTCTCTGCTTGCAGGTCACAGAAACTGGAACAATTGTCCTTCTTTGCCTGAATAATAGATTGTCTCTTGTCTCTGGAAACAGTTCTCTTTTCCATATACAAAAATATCAAGATAAGGTAATAAGTTGAGCAACTCTCTAGTTTGCATGTTCAAAATAAACAATCCCAGTCAATGCCTCTTATCTGTTTCATTCCAGATGACATGTCGTGTCCTTGTCAGCATAAACAAGAGTGTAAGTCTCTGGCAACTCTTTCTCGATCTGTCCATCGGCGGAAACTTTACAATCTTCTCCGGAAATTCTGATGATGATTAGAAAGTTCAACCTGCATTACAATACCATGCAGGAGCATGCTCATCTGTGTGGAGTTTGCTGAGTCTCTGATGAAAGTGAGGACTTCAACACTGGCAGGCCTCCCCACAAGCTCTGGAAAATCCTCGATTAGGTGAAAGAAGACATTGCTTGCCAATCTGCTATCTATCTGGTGACAGGGACATTTGTCTTGTCCTCCCTGTATTCCGGAAGCAGAAGAAACTGCTGGGTAATCACAGTGAGCAGCCCCTTATTGTCTTTTCGTTTTCAGGATCTTGAAGAAATTCACTGATGTTAGTGAGCCTCTCCACTAATGATGGGTATGACCTCAATACTAATTCAAAGTAGATTAAGATGTCTTTAGTGATGTCACTACTGTGGGACACCATAAGGGAGTCAAAATAAGGCTTCTGTGTAAAAAGAGTCTGGATACTGTATTTTCTTCCAATGTATGTGTCCTCGATAAAGATTTGGCATATCATTTTCTTATCAAGGTTTCAGTGTGCCTCAGTCCAACATTCAAAGTCAGCAGACTATGTTGTGGCTCATTCGTGCAATTTTCTTCTTCACCCTGCAACTAGGATGCACAGAGTGTCCGTCTTTATGTCCTTATCCCTTTTTGCTCAGAGGAAATGTCCAAAATTAAGCGATAACTTGTACAAAAGTTCTTTGACTTTGCTTTGCTGGTCATGCGTCCTTCTTCCTCGTTATGGATCTCGTCTGCATGTGCTGTGGTTCTTCCCCGTTGTCTGTAGTCTCTATGCATTGGGGTGCGGGCAGAGGGCCTTCTCCGTTGTATGGCTTGATATCACCCGCTATTCTTCCTTGTAGCTTGACTGCAGAGGGAGTAACGTCCTCCACTCTAAATGGCCCATTGAACCTTGGCTTTTCCCACTTTTTCCTCGTGTGGTTTCTCACCAGGACCGTGTCCCCAGGGAACACCAGTGGAACACGTGGACCTTGAATTGGGTCTGTTGTAGTATCCCCCTCTGTGTTCTGTGCTGCCCTGCACCCTTTTTGTCGTTGCTGCAGGTGTCCTAAAATTACAGTAAGGCAAGATGTCATGCAATTCAAGTAATTCTGCATTTCTGATCCTAAAACTTCCCGTCGGCTGAGCATCACATCTAGCTCTATCTCAGGGTGTCAATGGTGTGTGATCCTTCTGCCTGTCACGATTTCATGCGCTGTAAGATGGTGGTCAGAACCAGGCTGGTTTCTGACCGCATACAGTGCCAGTAGAAGGCAGTACAGCCATCCCTTCTTTAGAGTAAGCTTCAACTTGGCTATCCTTTCTTTTAGTATTTTTTTGTATTTTTTTAAACAACATTTTATTGGATTTTATGAGTATACACAACAACAACATTGCAATATTCAATGATAATACCAATACAGTTTGCAGCATCAGCTAGGACTATTTCAGTGGCTAGGGCGCTGTTCCGCTTTGTCCGTGTCCGTGCCTTTTCACATCGCCGGAGGAGGCCCCATGTGCCCTGAATTCTCCTTTCCTGCTGTTTGGTTTATTAGTTCGCACTGCATTGAAGCCATCTCGTTAGCGGGGGTCTTCTAGTAAGCGCTGAGAACTTTTCTGCATAATCCATAAATGGGCCCCCATATGTTTAGAGCATTGTTCAGGAGGCCTGAGCGGATTGCTGTCCCAGCATTTGGACCACCATAGTGCAGCTGAGGGTCCGTCCGCATTGTCCCACAGCCGAGCCATCGCAATTTTTGCTGCTAGCAGGAGGTGCGTGCACAGGCGAGGGATAGGGCCAGAGAGCGGGAGCGCCCCTCCCCCAGTTTCGCCCAAGAGGATTATGCCGGGGTCCCAGGGGATGGACAACCCGGTAATTTCCTTGATGTGGTTCGTTACCTCTTTCCAGTAGGCCTCTGCTTTCGGGCAGGCCCAGACCATGTGAAATAGAGAGCCACGGGTGGGGCATCCGCGCCAGCAGTTCGCGGGGATATCGGGGTTGGCCTTGTTTAGCTGATCTGGAGTGACATAATACCTGTAGAAGAGTTTGTAGCCCCCTTCTCTGTTTGTAATGCACTGTGTGCTTTTATGTAGTCTAGTCCAGATTTTCCCCCAGCCCCCATGGCTATTTCCCGGCCCAGGTTTTTCTCCCATTTGAGCCTATATCTTTTTTTTTTTTGGAGGGGTCTGATATGTCCAAGAGCCGATAGAGCGCTAAGATCCTACCTCTCGTGGCTGGGGATGTTAGAGAGAGTTCCAACGCTGTCAAATCTCTAGCGCTTTTCTCCCTGACTCCCCTGTGGGAAAACAAGTGCCGAATTTGGGCATAATGGAATTTTTCCCATTCACCCACACCGAATTTACCTTGCATCTCTCTAAAGATATGGGGAGTCCCTCCTCTAGGAGGTCCATCACTTTTAATAGTCCCCCATCTTTCCAGGGTTCAAAGCCAAGCGGTGGATTGCCTGACGAGAATTCAGGGTTGTTCCAAATGGGAGAGAGAGGGCATAATGTACCCTGGGTGCCCCATATCCAAGCCGCGGCTTTCCAGCTTTGGGCGGTTGTGTTTGTTGCAGTCAGGGGGTCCCCGTTCGTCTGGGGTTTTATGTTTGGCAGGTGTGGGAGGTCTGATGGGGCAACTGGGCACCAGGCCTCCTCCAGTTGGTTCCAGATCGGGTGATCTTCGTTTTGAACCCAAGTGTATGCATGGGAAAGTTGCACTGCGTGGGCATACCTGGCCACCTAGGGGACTCCCAACCGCCCTTGTGCTTTCCCCCGAACCTTGATCTTCCTTGCTATTTGAGGCTTCACCCCCCCCCCCCCAGACGAATTCCTGTATTTTCCTCTGCAGGGAGGTCAGAGCGGAATTCGGGATGTGAACCGGGAGTGCTGTGCAATAGTACAGCCACCTAGGGATTATATTCATTTTTATGGCTGTGATCCGCCCAAAGAAAGAAATTTCCTGGGCCTTCCAGCACTTTAGGTCACTGTGGAATTTGCTAATCAACTGTGGAAAGTTACTTGAGTACAAGCGTGATGGGTCTTCAGTGATCTGTACCCCAAGGTAACCGATCGCTCCTTTCGCCCAAGGGATTGGCATCAGGGGGTTAAGGCTGGTTCTTTGCTGTTTGGGGAGATTAACTGCTAGTGCTAAGGATTTGTCTAGGTTGACCCTGAACCTGGAGACCACCCCAAACTCCTTGATTTCCGCCCAGAGATCCCCCAGGGAAGCTGCCAGATCTGTTGCCATTAGCAGGACGTCATCTGCATATAGAGCGATTTTATATTCAGGGCCCCAGATGGTGAGCCCCTTTACCCTTGTGTTCTGCCTGATTCTCGCCGCGAAGGGCTCCATGGATAGAGCAAAAATCAGAGGCGAGAGGGGACAACCCTGCCTAGTTCCCCTAGTTATGCTTATTACTTCTTACCTGGTGCCATTGACCCGTAGTTGTGTGGTGGGTGTCTGGTAGTTGGCCCTTACCCATGTTATGAAATTGGAGCCGAAGCCGTAGTGCTCTAACACGCTCCGGATATACCCCCAGTCCACCCGATCAAAGGCTTTATGTACGTCTAGGGATATGACTGCCATTCCCACTCCCATCCTATGAGCACTTTCAGTGAAGTCTATTGTTTGTCTTATGTTGTCTTGGGTCCCCCTCCCTGGTATGAATCCTGTTTGGTCCCGGTCTATTAAGTTCGGAAGAGTCGCACCCAGCCTGCGTACCAGGATCTTTGCAAAGATTTTCCTGTCATCGTTCATTAATGTTATCGGCCGATAAGACGCAGCCTGCTCGGGGTCTTTCCCCGCTTTGTGTAGTAGAACTGTGAGCGACTCTGACATTGATTTAGTGACCAATTTGGATGCCAAGAAGGAATTTAACAGGGCTGACATGTGTGGAGCTAGTGTACTTGCATAGCTTTTATAGAATTTTGTGGATAACCCGTCTGGGCCCAGCTCAGTGTTCTCGAGAGATTTAATGGCTTTGATAGTTTCTTCAACTGTAAAGATGATTCCAGGGATGCTACTTGGGCTTTGTTTTGAGGTCGGGTGGGTTGCAGGTACTCTGATAGGCCAGCCAGGCTATCCTTTCTTTTAACAAGCCGTTGAGCTTCTCGCATAACCCATTACCTGGAGGATGATACGCCAAAGAGAACTTGAGCTTTATACCAAGCAACAAGCTAATTTGTTCAAATACTGCATTAACAAAGTGGGGACCATTATCTGACCTCACATACTCCCCATCTGGGAACTACCTCCCTCACCAGAAATGTGGCCGCACAGGTAGAGTCTGGGTGTGTACATGGACCTGCTTCTATCCATCCAGAGAATGGACACACCACAACAATTAGATACCTGTACCCGTTACATACTTCAATCACATCAACATAATCAACATGCAAGTGCTGAAAAGGTCTATTAGGCCTTGGGATGACTCCTCTAATTACTCGTAGTGTATGCCCAGCCGTGAACTGTTGGCAGATTATACAGTTCACCATAAAAAACGCAACGTGTTCTGCAAAGTTCGGTATAAACCAGTCTTCAGCAATCGTTGCTGCTAAATTTTCTTTTGTCATGTGCGCTGGATAATGCAACTGTTCCAGTGCAATTTTCAATAGGGCTATAGGCATCACCGGTTTACCAGTGCTGTCTTGTCGCCACAAGCTCTCTGAGGGGTTTAAAGAACACCCTGGCCGCTTCCCAAGATTTGTTTCTTCCTGTGGTGCCTCCCCTTGGAGTTCTATTAACTGGGTTTGCCCCATGTTACTATAACCTTCAGGTTCACTTCGTGCAACAGTCATTCTCTCATGTACATCAGTTATTTCCACATTCATTATTATTACGTCCTTGGTCGCCACACGCTTGGCTTCTGTGTCTGCTGCTTGATTTCCTCATGATATAAAATCTGTCCCTTTCGTGTGGGTGGCGCATTTCATGACCGCTATGCCCACTGGGAGTTGTAGTGCCTTAATGAGCCTATCCAATAAGGCTGCGTGCTGCACTGGCATGCCATCCACTTGGAGGTAGCTCCTCCTTTTCCAGCGTGCTAGGCCTGCGTGCACTGTCGATGTCACATAAGTGAAGTCACTGTACACCATCACTTCCTGGTCTGCGTGATTCTCGATAGCGAGGATCAACTCCAATAATTCTGCAGCTTGCGCTGAATAACGTGATGGTAATCGTGCACTAATGAGTACTCGAAATTCTCAATTTGCTGTGTGCTTGATCACAGCGGTGCCTGTATATCTTTGCCCATTATTTTGATCGATTCTCGAAGAACCGTCAACGAAGACAATTTCTCCTTCTGCTAGTGCATTTTCCTTTACTCTGGGAATCTCATAATAGAACTCTTCATAGTTCACGCCATCATGGATTGGCTCTCCGTCAGTGACTGCCTCTGCTATAAACATAGCTGGGTTCATTATCTTACATCGAATTATCTTAATCAATGGATTTGATATGATTACTTCATAAGCAGAAGCTCTCTGAGATGTCAATGGGCCTTTTGGTTTCTCTAAAATGGCAAATAATGCGTGCTCGATGAATAACATCATTGAGCATCCCTTCACAATGGTTATAGCCTTCTCTATGGCGAACGTTGCGGCAGCTAAACTTTGTTCACATGGGAAGTGACCCCTCATTACTGGGTCTAAATTCCCACTGTAGTATGCCGGGGGCTTGTACCCCAACGTGGTTCTCTGTGTGAGTACTGCTGTCATAACAGTGCCAGTTGTGTGTGAAAACAGGTAGAATTCCTCTGTGTGATTGGGAATCCCTAAAACTGGTGTCCTGTAAATTGCCTTCTTGAGTTTAACAAACCCTTCTTCCATGGTCTTGGTCCACACAATTTTTTCTTTCATCACCTGTGCCTTCTTTAGAGCTTGTAACAAGGGTTTGGTATAAGAGCTGTAGTCAAAGACCCATGCCCTGACATCATTGCATAATCCTAGAAAACTCTGCATCTGTTTTATCGTGTGTGGCTTGGCGGCGTTCAATATGGCTTCAGCCCTTTCAGGGATAACCCTTTTGCCATCATCTGAGATTAGCTGGCCTATGTACAGCACTTCTTGTTGACAATATTGTAACTTCTCTTTGTCAACTTTATATCCTTTCTCGGCCAATATAGTCAATAGGTTAATAGAATCGTGTCTGCACGTTTCCTCTGTTGTGCTGCAAATTAAGAATTCGTCCACATATTGCAAGACAACACTTTCTAATGTGACATTACTGAAGTCCATCTGTAGGACTCTGTTGAAAATCAAGGACAAATGAAGTCAAATCTTGTGAATCTCTGTGCAATGGGATTGAGAAAAATGCATTTTTCAAGTCAATCACCGTCAAATACTATGCCTCAACGGGTATATTACATAAGATTGTGGACGGGTTAGGGACTAGGGGGAACTCGGCCTCTACAATATCATTTATCGGCCTTAGATCTTGGATTAAACACCAAGGTCATCCCCTTGATTTCTTGATAGGGTAAACTGCGTTATTGCATGAAGACTCTGACGTCACTAAAATGTCCTGCTCCATCATGGCGGAAATTGTGTTAAAGATCCCTTCATCTGCTTCCCTAGACATGGGATAATGTCGTGCTTTTGGTAAGATTGCTCCGGGTTTTAATTTTATCTGTACTTCACCGACTCCTTTCAACAGGCCTACATCATAAGGGCCTGTAGCACATACTGAGACAGGCACTTTTGCCATGTCGTCATCAAAATATGCAGGACGTTTTAGTTCCAGCATCATTCTCTGGGGCACTTCTCTTTTGATCATTTTCACCCAATAAACAAGATTAACCTCAACTGGTGTTTCATCTATACCTGTTTGCTCTTCAAACAGATCGTCTTCAGTGATGTCAGTCAATCTGTATCCTTCCTCAGTGGCAATCACTGCACACAATTGTCTGCCTTTGTCATCACAACCATCGATCAGTGCCACTTTTCCTCGCACCATAGCTGTGTTTATTGTCAAGGGAAACACTTGTCCCTTTTCCTCATGCATAGGTATTCTTGGCCTGAATAGAAATTCATGAAGGGTCCTCATGGTTTTGTCTGCAAGGCCTGGTAGCCCTGCCATTAATATATACACTCCATATGCAAATATTTCTGGTTCCAATGGTACAGCTCTCATAGCCGTTTTTCCTGCGTATGCTCTAATAATTTTGCATACGTTCAAATAATGCATTCCTGGAGTTGAGCATACTATGCCCTTCTCCCTGAACGAGATTGTCATGTTTAACTTTCTCATTAGGTCTCGTCTCAATATGTTTACTGGGGTTTGCCTTGAATATAGCAGTGGCACATTCATGTCACACTCTCCTGTAGAAACTGGAAGTTTGTTTGTAAAAGGAACAGGACTTGTTGCGCCTGTGAAGCCCTGAGTATTTATGGCATCGCCGGACAAAGAAAACTTGCCTTCACGTATACACAAGCGTGTTGGACCTGTGTCGACTAAGAAGGAATATTCTTTATCCCCTATAACGACATCTACCCTTGGATCCTCATAAGTGAGCTGTCCTAGTCCATATATAACTTTGTCCGATGCTGCGTGAATGGACTTCCTCCATCACTAGTATTATTTCTCATTCCAGAATTCAGTACCTGTCCTGGATTTGTTGTCTCTAATAGTTGCATGGGTGACTGTTGAGACTGTCCATGCGGAAAATTTGTCATATTCAGAGGTTGCACGTTTTGCTGTGCTCCCGGCGCTTGCTGTTGCACTGTGTGATTTTGTGCAACTCCATTTCCGCCCTGTTGTAAAAATATAGGTGGATTTGCCATTCCTACTCTTGTTCCTTGGTCATTTTGCACCATGCCTTGACTTCTGCATGTGCGTGCTAGATGCCCTGTCATCCCACACGTCCAACTTATTGGCGGTGATCTGATTATTTGTCTGTTTGACATATCCTGATTGCCATTTTGCATGTTTTGGAAACCTCCCTGATTACTCTGAAAACCTCACTGATTACTCTGCCATCCCCTTCCTCGAAAGCCTCTTGCCCTTGGGTAAAACCTGTTATTGCCTTGATCACCCTGCCCTTGATTATTTGCCTGCTGCATGTTTGATCTGTCTCTGTTAGTTATCATTACCCCTTCAATGGCATATTTTGATAATTTCTTCTGCACTCATTTTGCCTCTTCAGCTTTTCATGCAGCCTCTTTTTTTTCTGCGATTTTTCTCCTGCAGCAACCTGCAATAGTGTGCTATGATCAACTTTATTTCAGACCACAGTTTGGTTTCTATTCCTTCCAATTTCTTGAGCTGCTTCTGTACCTGATCTGGCAGCCCTTGGCATAATATGTGGTAAAACACAGGTATGGATTTCCCAAAAGATTCAGGAGTTTCAAGCACCCGCATGTCTGGGAAATTCTGAATGTGAAGCAAAGAATCCTGTGACTCCTTCATTTTACGTGTCATTATAGCTCCCATGTCTGAAGTGTCCAGGTATATCAATCGTAACGCTTTCCATACCGTGGCTCTACAATTGTTAAACAGAGCTCCATCATGTGCGGTATTAACTGTAGTCACGCCAGGGTAGCCTGCACCTGTCCACACATTGTCAGCTCTATCACCAAGTATGGCGATTAAACACCTATAGCTCACGTGTTCCCTCCCGTCATTTTTTCTAACTCATGTATCCATTTTCCGGCTCCCGATGTTAACATTGGAAGCTTATTTTTCAGATTTTCTCTGTCCATGTGTGGCCAGGGTATATATTGTGGCCTTGTTCCTCCCTTTTCGAGTAACAGGAATTGTAACAAATGGCACACCTTATCCTCTCACATCATTTTTCTATCCACTGCAGGGGTAATATTCCTGCATCGCTGTCTGCCTGGCAATGTCCTTAGTCTGCTTACATAGGGTGGTGGAGACACCCCCCTCTGACCGTAAGATACTTCTTCGTGTCGGTCTGACTGTGTGGCTGACTCTGATGCCTTAGGTGCAGATCCATTGGAATCTGACCATCTAATTCATTTTACTCCAGAGAAGCGCTTTTCGCGTCTTCTCTCATCTTCTCTTTCCTCGTCTGATATTGTTTGTGCCCAACTCGTGCAACTTCTCTCATCCTCCTCATTCTTATTTAGCGTCAACCTATCTAGGGACAGCTCTCTATTTCTGTTACTTCGGGAGGCGTCCTCAGTATCGTACAACTGAGTGCTCTCCAGATGCTCGTCATCTCTTTTCCCTTGGGGTACTTGTTCTAGCCCCATTTCATCATATGTTCTATCAATCGTCACTCAGATGCTTCTGGTGCCGAAGTCATCGTCCATATTTGCTCTAGATGTGCCTGGTACTGCATCGTATTCAGGAAATAATTCTTCTATGTCTTCCCAGTCTACTACTGGATCAGGGTTTTTAACCTCTCGTTCCAGATATTCAAGTTCTCGTGCTCTCTTTCTTCGCTTGCGTTCTATCTCGTCATCGAACTCTCTACGCTTCCTAGCTTCCTCTCTGACCCTATCTTCTTCTTGTTTCCTCGCATCTCTATGTTCATTTGCCCTTTGTATTTCTTCATCCCTTTGTCTTTTTATTCTCTTCTCCCGTAACTTTTGTTCTTCTTCTATTCTTCGTTGTTCTTGCCTGTCCTGATCATTAGCTGTTCTTGGCTTATGATCGCATTTCCTTTCTTGCTCTTCGTGATACAGCTGATCTCGTCTCTGTCTATCTTTTTTCTTGATTCTTTCATTTCGCAATCCTTTTTCCTTTTCCTTCTCTTTCCTTTTTGAATCGGCTGGCTCTCCCTTTTGTCTCACGTCCTCAATGCCTTTACCATCGAGTTTCAATAAAATCTGACCTCCCATCCATTCGTTCTATGTGAATGCTATCTCATCAGTTCTGTCCTCGTCTCCTTTCCATCTCTTTCCCTCTCTTCCTGTATCTAGAGATGTACTTGCTTGTGCCTAGTCTCCTTTTTCCTTTTCGCGTCTCTCCTTGTCCCTCAGTACGTTGGAGGTGGTATCTCTATCTCTGTCCTTGTCTGGGCTTTCATCACTACTTTGCGTAGGTGACTCATATGACGGATTGCTATATCCCGTGGCTGCTTTAAGTTCCCTCAACGGGTATAATCCTTTGTCCTTACTGGCTTCGCTTTTTTTTTCAGACGGGCATGTAGCGCAGAATGCATTTCACCCCCCTCTGTGCATATGTTAAGTATCCAATCTACCGGCGGCTCCTCCTCCTGTTCCTGTTGATACATCTTCCAAAGCACTAAACTCGCTAGGCGTTTATCTAACTTTTTGCCAGTATATGTGGCGCGCAAATATTTTGTCATGTGCTGCAGGACCGCTTTAGATAGCGATCCGCCCTGGGGCCATGGCATACATTTTTGTTTGCGGTTCCTTTAACCCATTCTGCACTGTACTTTTTCAGTTTAGGTGCATGTATGGCAACTGTTGCACAAGTATACTAACGGTGTAACGTCTTCCATACTAAAATCTGTTTATCTTTTCCTCACATAACACTTGGTATGCTTTATATTTCTTAAACAAAATCAACAATATGAGCCAGCACCAATTGTCGCAAGCTCCAATCCCATTTTTTCATAAACTTTCCACTTTCATTTTTTCAAACAACAATCATCAATTCATATCATACAAGTTTCTGGCTATACAATCATGCAATTTTCATGCTATTTCCCCCAAAAATCTTCTTACCTCGTGACGTCAGTGAAAAAAACATAAGACAGACACGACAGACTAGACAGACTCTGTTCGGCTACATGAATCTCATGCCCTCTATCGTTATTCAGACATTGAATGTAAGCCCATTCCTTTCAAAAACGCCTTTAATCATTTTGGTTTCCTATAGCGTCCTATTTTTTCCAGGACTTTGAATGCAGGCTTCTTCTAGTGCTATATTAAAGTATCCTCCCGGTATCCTCTCTCTGGCTCGGGTATCCTCCCGGTATCCTCTCTAGCTCGGGTATACCCCGGTATTTCTCTTTATTGCTCAGTTTAAGTTGGAAGTTACTACTGAAGCACAATTTGTTCTTCTATGAAATAGTAACCGGGCAGGAGAGTATACCCATGTGGCAAGTTGCTGATGTAGAAAGCCTGGCAGGGGTGCAACCAGGTGATAGTTGATGAAAGTGATAAAAATGCTGAGTTGCAGTTCCAACAAAAACAATTCATTAAACTTGCTGTGGAGAAATCAAAGTTGTGGCAAGTCATCCTGACAAAGACAATTGTTGTTGCTTACTTGAAGAAACAAAGTTTGTGACAAATTATCCAGACAAAGACAATTGTTGTTGCCTACTTGAAGAAACAAAGTTCGTGGCAAATTATCCTGACAAAGACAAGTGTTGTTTTACATTTCAAGAAGAAGACAATTGTGAAACTTGTTCTTACTCCAGGAGGAGTTGGAACGTAATGTTTCTTGTGATGCTTTGTTGAGACAACAGAACTTTTTGTTAACAAGTTTAAATCCCCAAGAACTGTGTTGGAACTTGGAGGCAAAAACCAGGGTTTCCTTATTTCTTTTGAACAGTGGAGAAAAACCCTGCCCAGATCTGGGGAAGCAGAATTCACCCAGGTTATGAGAAGAGACAGTGATTATATTGGGAATTTGACTGTATGTTGTGTATAGGTTTTGAATTCAAGTGCCATGCATTCCGTTTTGCGTTATTGAATGTATAAGTGTTCTGGACATATATCCTTTTGTTAGAATGTTTCCTTTAGTATATTTTAGGCAGGGAAATCCTCATTGGGGTAGGGATAGTGAGGCGTTTATCCAACCTTTTTATTTAATAAAACGGCTAATGTTGAAAACTCTCTACAAAGCTGTCCGCCTCACATTTCTGACCCTCACAACTGTCAGTGGAATTGAAAGTAATGACCCTCAGACATCCCCTTCTCACAATTCCCTGACTCCCCCCCACTCACATACACACGTATACCTCTGTGAGGCAGTTTTCTGGGCTTTTGTGAGCCACTTTAATTACATACAGTAGGGGTATATTTAATGTTTTTTGGAAGGAGGCTTCCTTCCACCAACCACACTAGCTCTCTGCCAGCACCTCTGATTTTGAAGCAAAACTACCACTGGCTTTGCTTGCCATATTGCTACCTCTGCCCTGCCTCCACCTGCAGCCATTAAGCATCCACAGAAACCACTGTTTCAGCCACTGCAAGTGAGAGGGTGTTAGTGGCTGTCAGTAGCTTTGCAACCACCACTGCTAGCTCTGGGTGGCGGTAGCCCCCTCACATCCTCTTTCTAGGTATCAAGGATGGCAGAGAACTTCTCTTTGCTTGACTACATTCACAGATTCGAGTAGAGCGAATTCCTTTGGCATCTCAGAGATGGAGCTGGAGATGTGAGCCAACCCCCAACATCCCCAAGCAGGTGGTACACTAGCCAAAGCACCATCTGGTGTTTCAGGAAATCCACTTAGTGAACATTCTTTAAACAGGCTGATAACCACCAAAGGACTGCCATTAGGGCCATATATATGAATAATGGGACACTGGCTCTGCTTCCCTGGATGGAGATGAGATGAAAGCTATTCTTCCACCAAGTTTTCTAAATTGGGGCTGTACTGTACTTTGCAGCTGGGGGTGTAACCCATTTTACTGGCCCAATGTTCGTACAAATGTCCCATTTCTCACAAACCGCCCCAAAAAGATCCCCCTGGTACTCCGTTTGCTTTGCAAAATAATTAATTGTGTTTCATGAATGTGTGCCACACACTGCCTTAACTCACTAAGCAGGTAGAGTACTGACACAAACAGTGCAAACTTTGCTCACATGCAGAAAAGACACAAAACTTCCCTGACATACGGAATATCATAACAAGAGACCCTCACACAAAGACCAGGCGCTTCATAGGGAGCAGTAGTGAAAGCTTCCATCACTCACTGGACAGATCAATCATGGTCAGCAACAGTGCAAGCTACTATCACACATCAAATAGGTATCACGTGGGAAGCAGCTGGTCCAAATTCCCGCACAGGCACCCATAAGTGACAGTATAGGCAGCAGTGCTACAAATTTTCCAAAGGTACAAGCTTTCCCCAAAAATATTGCATATAAAGTTACTATATGAAGATGACTAGCACACGTTTCCCTCAAACAGGTCCAACGTAGCAATCCTAAAATCCATCAGGTACTTCCTGGGCAGGGCCAGTGAACACTTTCCACAAACTTTCCACAGCATGTGCAGGGTCACTGCAAGCTTTCATAACAATCAAGATTACATGCAGCATGGACAGGGCTAGAGCAAGATTCCATCTCAAACAGATGCAGCACTTATATAACAAGAGCAACTTTCTCTCACAAAAGGTTCTACATGGTCAAGTGGAAGTTGACTCACAAAAAGTCAATGCAAGCATCCCTCACAAAAAAGTACAGGTAAAGAGTGGACAGGCAAGTACATGTTTCCATAGACGTATTTACAACAAGGCCGACTAGGCCCAGTCCTAGGGCGGCATATCTCCAGAGGAGCGGCATTTTATTGCAGTTTATTTTCAATTTACTGGGTGTCAAATTTCAAATATAAAGCCAATTTGAGTCTGACTGATCCACAACACTGCAAGTCATTTTGAGCTGTTAGCAGTCATTCCACTCTGACAGTTAAAATCTTTGATGGCCAAACTTGTATGTATGCTTTATATTTGCACAAAACTAAAATTGAAAAAGGAAATGCATACCAAACCCAGCAATCATTTAGTGATTTAGTCATACAACTCTCACGTTATGTTATGTTATATCCACTTATAAAGCACATGGTCGCCCAAAGGCATCTTGGCGCTGAGAGGGAACAACCACTAAAACAGAGGACACATCAAACCAAATAAGAGCAACCAGCTCAGAAGAGGTAGGTATTCAATGATTTCCAAAAAGAAAGGTGGTTAGAGAGTAATTTCAACACAGGAGGGAGATTATTCCACAGTTGTGCTGCTGTGATTGAAAAAGCACGGCCACCGAGCCGTGATCAGCGGAAGGCGGGCACACTCAGCAGCCCTGCGGAGGCTGACCGCAGCGTGCGGTTAGGAACATACCATTCAAATTGAATACACAGGTACTGTGCCCCCTGATCATGTAGAGTGTGGTGCACAATGCAGAGTACCTTAAACTGGATGCGCTGTGCCACTGGAAGCCAGTGGAGAGAGTGCAGTACAGGTGATATTTGGGACCCATATCATAGCCATAGCCACCCTGGCTGCCAGATTCTGAAGGTGCTGTAGCCGGCCTACCAACCCCAGGGGCTGCGATAGGTATAGGGAATTACAGTAGTCCAGCCAACTCAGAATCATGGCTGCTACCACTGAAGGGCGTAGCATTACTGGAATCAGATGGAGCACCTTCCTTAAGATTTTCAGCTGAAAGTGCCCCATCTGACATACCGCAGATACTTGGGCTGACATAGATAAATTGCCCGACATAATGACTCCAAGATTTTTTACCTTCAAAGAAGGAACCGGAAGCGGACCCAAGGTAGAAGGCCAGAAAGTGGAGATCCACAGTGAAGGGTTGGGAGGGGAACCCACCACCAGCACCTCCATTTTGTCCTCATTCAATTTCAGCCAGTTGTGTCCCATCCACTCACTTACGGCAGATAGGCACTTGTGTAGGCAAGCCGACACCTCAGCCCGATCCAGATCTAAACGGATCTGTAACTGGGTATCGTTAGGGTACGAGTAGCACCTGACGCCGAAGGAGTGGATGAGACAGACCAGCAGAAAAATATAGATGTTAAAAAGAATGGCAGACAAAGCCAAACCCTGAGGGACACCACAGCTAAAATGAAAAGGTTTAGAAAGAAATGGAGAGAGAGAAAGAGTTTGGGATCTAGCGGCTAAGAAGGAGCCGAACCATGCTAATACCAAACCCAAGACACCAATCTGGCCTAGGCGAAAGAGTAGGGTAGCATGATCGACTGTGTCGAATGCAGCTGAAAGATCTAAAAGAATCAGGGCGCCGATACCTCCCGGATCAACTAACCCGGCCATATCGTCCTGCACAGAGACAAGGACACTCTCAGTGCCCCTGCCAGGATGAAAGCCAGACGGAGCTGGGTCTAGTACTCTGGACGATTCCACAAGAGAGGACAAAAGAGGGGACACCAGTGATTGAAGGAGTTTCATGAGACAGGGAAGAAGAGAGCTAGGGTGGAAATTAGAGGGGAGAGAAGGATCCAGAGACGGCTTCTTCAGAAGTGGAATAACAAGAGCAGCCTTGAGCTCGGGGGATAAAGCCAGACTGGCAAGAAGTGTTTACGGCAATTGTGATCTCACCCAAAAGATTGGCAGATAGCTCTTCCATAACTCCAAGAGGTAATGGATCGGAGGGCATGCAGGACTTGATCTTTTGCAGCGCCTTCGACACCATCTCCTCCGAGAAGGGAGGAAAAAGGGACCACGTGGGACAGGGATGACCACCAGCATCCAGGACGGGGAGATTGTCGGATGAAGAAGTCTGAGCTAAAGGAACGAGACTCCCTGCAATATTTGCACGGACAGTCTCAACTTTAGTAAAGAAGAATTTTGATAGAGAGTCGCATAGCTGCTGGGTAGGTCTTATATTAGGGGTATATTTGGTGGGGGATGGCAAAGACTTAATCACAGAAAAGAGGGTCTTAGGTTGATTTAATGCAGTTTTAATTTTCTCTGCAAAGTACAGTTTTTTTGTTACAAGGATGGAAGCCGAATACGCTAAAAGCCCAGTCCTTTACACAAGTCTTACAGCAGCATCATAGCCAAGGCACCATTTCCGCTCTAGCTGTCTCACCCCCATTCGGGCTGACCTCAACTGATCAGTGAACCAGGGTTGGGATGGAACTCTACGGGGTTGGAAATAGCAAAGGGGAGCTGCCTCATTGGCAGCATGCAGCAACAGAGTGGTTGGTAGGTACAAATTAGGGGTAGGGGCCACTGACCATTTTTTTTTTTAACAGAGCACACCAGATTTTGTAAGTTACCGGAACGCAAGCAGCGCCGCTGGATATCTTCCAGTAAAATGTTATGTGTTTCAGATATATATGACAGATATAAAGCTCTTTGGTCATTCTTATCTTCCGAAAAGGCTCTCTAATATGCAAAACAGCCAAAACCCCATTGGTTGTATTGGTGCCTCTTCACATTATCTTTGGAGTTCTTTCTAATCAATACACAGATAAACTGTGTTAAAGCAATCACTTTTATATTCAAATACACAACATGCATTTTTTAAACTGTTGCAAAAATTGGGGTTTCACTTCAAAAAATTAAAGGTTAAAAATAATGCATCATTTTACCATATTAAACGCATGCCTATGCTTAAGTCAAGCACAGGCTTCCCAGAGGTGGCATTAAAAGGTTGTTCAGAAGCAAGCACTAATATCCCTTCCCGGCCCCACCTTTCAGAGGCTGCCCAAAAGTGCAAGTATGAAATAGATCATAGAGAAGTTAAAATGCCGAAGAGTAAATCTGAATGTGCAAGTGCATCAAGAAAACCTGAGAAAGAATACCCAAATCCATAGAAGGGTGAGAACAGAAACTGTGTGCCAAAGGTACACACTGTTTCACAGCTGTAAAGGTGTCCTGTAAAGATATCCATTCAGCTATCTTTACAGAAGCAGCTCAGTGATAAGCAGGCAAATGGCATCCCTGCTGGGTTTATCGTATGTCTTTGATGACATTCTGCTGCACGCTCAGTACTACAATGAGAACCAACTGCAAAGTATGTCACACAATGCATAACTGTGATGCGTGTAAGTTATCTTTACAATAATTATATTTTAAATACAAGGTTGGACTTTCACTCTGAAACAGTACTTCAAACGACAGCAGGACTTCTATATCTATACCCACACATCTCAAAATATTCCTATTTATTGTGCAGTGCAACCAACTCTACGGAGTTAACAAACATTTTAAATTAACTTAAACGCATGCTGGCAAGACCCATAGCTGAAACCACACCCACAAAGGTAATTTTGTGCTGGAATGCGCGATCCATTGCTCAATTTTTCTCTGGAGTGTTGGGTATATTGAACAATTGCACAAACAGAAATGATGTAAACATTATGTACCACTTCATTTGTTATAAAAGGTGCCTGTATTATGCAGCTACAAGGAATGCCGTTACTTTCCACACATGAATGCTCAGGGTCGTCCATAGCCATTAATCCACTGTGAGAATGCACAGCTAAAGATTGCAAGAAACTTCTCCAACTGTCTTTACTCTACTGAGGTGTTTATGTCCAGGCAGAGTTTACAAATTCCACTTGTTATTTTGCCATATTTTAATGGTGTTCCAGCCCAGGGGATTGGAGGTACATCGGCTGCAGCAGGTAACTTGCCATATTTCCAGTTTGCCCCCTGATAACACCAGAGCTGTAACCATGAGAGAAAGATGTGCCCGTACCACTTGAATATATTTTATATATAAATTTGACAAGACCGGACCGGATGTAGAAATTGGGTTATACTGCATTAATATTACAGACCAGTCTAGGTGCTTCTCATAGAGTGACAGCAGGCAATGTGTGAGAGAAACCAGATATTAGCATTGAAACCAAAGTTCCTTATACCAACCTGCTCTCGCTTGTGTCCAGTTGGTTCTTACGACTTCCTCGAAAATACTGTTTTCGTACGTAATCGAAAGAAGACAATTAGCGGTAACAATTGAGCAGCAGAGATCTGAAAACATTGGTTCAACTAACATAACATAGAAGATGGCAGGCTTGAATTAATAGGGAGGCAGCAATAACTTTCTAATCCCTGCAACCTTAAAAACATCCTTATAATGTTATGGTGCCAAAATGCAGGTGAAGGGGCGTAGTCTGGAAAATAAGGACAGAGTTTGATTAAGGGGCAGAATCAATCTGATGAAGATGCAGAGTCTGGCAGAGGTGGACTAAAGTTAAGGGGCATGCACTTTTTTGGGCCTAAGGCAGCAGAAAGCCTAATTACGCCACTGCATGTTTCCCTCACAAGTGGGTATAGATACAGCATGGACAAGTCTATTACATGTTTTCCCTAATGGTACATGAACAGCATGGGTCGGGCCAGGCAAGCTTTCCTTGCAAACAGATACACCATGGGCAGGCCAGCGCAAGTCCCATGAAAACAAGTGCTGGCAGAGCATGCCAGGGCAGGTTTCCCTCACAAATATGCATAAGTACAGCATTAGCAGAGCAACTGATTGCAAGCATCTGTGCACACTTCACTCCAGTTGGTACATTGATGGCAAACAGGATTAGTGCATGCTTCCTTCACACATTGGTACGGTTATGGTATGGTAGTCAGGGCATACTCACTCAACAGACAGCTTCCACAGCATAGAGAGTGACAGTGCAAGTTTCCTTTGCAAAGAACAGCTGCAGCATGAGCTCTAGATTCATGCAGCCTGCTAGCTCCCTTGCATGGGAAGAGCTCTTCTTTCATATGAGCATCTGACCCAATCAGCAGCTCTTACCAGTGAAAGTGTGCTAGCTGGGGAGTGGGACAGGTACAGGGGGTGCACTGTGCAAACTTGTCTGCTTTCTGCACTCTGTCTCATCACCAGCTCATTGCCAGATTTACTTGTGTGAGGTGGATGGGGCCGTAAGCGCAGCTGTTGCTGGACTGCACAAAACACACTTATGCACATACACCTGCCCATTGCTAGAAGTCACCACACCAAAGTCTGCCCAGTATGCACATTACCCAATCTTATGCTGTCCCAGGAGGTGTGAGGGGGCAGCCATGGAGCAAGTCCTAAGACTACCGGCCAATATGGCTTTTAAGTCACTGCAGGCAAAGTGCTATCAGTGTCCTCTATGTTCAATAGCACTCCCAGTGTATTATTAGTTTCTCCGGCCCTGCTTTTAAGGGACATCAATTTGGAGAGTCAGACCTTTTTCTACCGTCATCAAATTGCTAGCATGATCTTCCAAAATGTTCAATTCATTTAATACTTTTCAATGTAAGTTTAATGTTTGACCAGCATTTTCACATCAGAAGACCCACATAAAACATTAATAGGTTGAGTGCTATGCATTTACCTTCAACATGCACACATTTTCAGCGAGCATGCTTATATGGGATTTATAACCTGCAGTGGATGTAAATATATTGGCAAAGACAGCAACAGTTTAGTATTGCTTTGAAAGTTAGCACAAAAATGTACTAATTGGGCATCTGGGTTAACTTTCCACGAAATGCTAGATTTTGCTTGAAGATGTGAATTCACCCAGATACAATGAATGTTAACTTTCAAACACCATATGTACCAAAAATAAACTATTTATTCATGATCTACTTTTAAAGTTGCATAAATAAGCATTACTTCCACTTGAGAGGAAACGCAGCCACAAATCAATTGTAGGGCGAGTACTTGGAGTTAGCCCTTCCAGAATTGCCTAAAGTCACATGTATCAGGTTCTTCATGCTAATGGAAGTGTTTCAGAGTAAATGTGTTGCAAGTACAGCACACTTTGATCTATTCTGCACTTATGTGGGTAATGGGCCTCATTATAAGTTTGCCAGTCCAGGAACCACGGTACCAGTAAGCATGCCGGTACTGTAGTTCCCAGACCGGCAAACTACGAGTTGTGCTCGCAGGTGCCTTTCTGCCCACAAGGTCGGACCTGGCGGTCAGAAAGGCACCCGCAAGCACAGCATGTCGGATGCACCAGCACCGTTATAAACGGGGCCGGTGCATCCGACCTCCCCATTCCCATTGCAGCAGGGTACCAACCTAATTGCACAAGGACATTATACAACTATGTTAACTCAGATTGGTTTAAATCTCTTTTGTACTTCATGAAAGCAGATGTAAATATCTTCTCTTTGGCGCCTCCAGCTGGTCAGCACCCTAGGCAGTGGCCTAGTTTGCCTAGTGCTTGCACCAGCCCTCATGGGAAGTTAAGGAAATGTTTGCACAACAGCTTTGTACAATTCAAAAGAGAATGTGTTGTCCTGTCCTGCTACGCCATCAATATATGCTGAGAGAATGTTGGTACTTGGAGTGATTGACTGCTTAGGAGAATGTTGATGAGTGTTCGCTGGTGAGTGTTCTGAGAGTGTCAATTGGGGGCATGAGCAGGTGTGTAAGAGGTTGGGCAGTGGGTTGCGTCCGCCCATGTACATAGCTAAGAGTAACTGGAAGCAAGGAACTCTATATATGTATAATAAAGCTAACCTGGTTCATTTTACCTCAAGTGGCTCACAGCTGGTCTGTGTTTGTTCTATAACTGTCCACCAGGTTAAAACAGCCTTTAATGTTGGTAATTGTTGATGATGCTGCAATTGTTTCTTTTCAGAAGATATCCAATTTATAGGCCGGGAACAGTGTGAAATGAAGTGACTTTTGATTGGCCCTTGTGCCAGAGGTAATCAGCCTAAGTGCTTTTGATGGAACATGAAGAAGGAAGATTATGAGACTCACCGGTTGTGAGTATCTGGGCTTCTTTTACATGGACCACAATGCATGCACAGCACATGATGATCATGTTGCTGTGGGGCACGCTGCTCACTGCACTAGTTAAAAAGGTGTAAGTATGGGTTTTAATCAACCGTGAAACCTTGCCCCTAGCGTAGAATCAAGAGGGATGTGCCTGGCTCCTGAGTCCTGATACCCAAATGTACCAGCCAAGCATGTGCGCGGCCAGTAATATTACACACAGTAATGATAACATAAGGAAATGCTCATGCTGGTTCGGCCAGTGTAGGCAAGTATCCCCATGTATGAACATTTGCTTGTTGGCTTTGCCCTTAATGCCAGTAAAAATCTACTGCCACTGGAAGAAATCATGTTACTGCATCAATTGTGAGAAAAGTAAGCAACAATCCATTTTATTGCACTTAATACAAGGGCAGAGGTTTGTGCCCAGGAGTCAGGTGGAACCCCTGAATTAGTCTACTGATGGGTCCTATACCAATTAAAACAAAAAAGTAATGATACAGACTTGTTAAGGATATTTTATGTGACATAATGCCTATGAGGCATGTGACCTCAGCCAATTGTCCTCTCAGGACTAGAAGTATGCGCTATAACCATATGCAAAAATCCCCAATACATCTGTCCCATTTTTAGGTGCGTAGTGTTCCAAATGATCATGGTTCAATCTAACACTCAGCTGGGCAGTCTAACTGCAGGCATTCTACATTGTACTGTCTTTTTTCTGCTTTTATGAGATAGCGTCTATCACTCAACCCCTTCTCTATTCCACAAGTACTGCATTATTCTTTATAATCAGTATGGTATTTATTGAGCGCAGACCTAGCTTTGAGAAGCAACAGAGCATTTTACAGAGGTATACAACAGTACAGATGTATAACAGAGTGCCTTTTAGAGGTAACAACAGAGCACATATACAGCATGGTGTAGGATAAAGAGGGGCACAGAGGAGGGGTTCAGCTGTACAGGGTGGCAGGGTGGAGAGTGGCTGACGGTGTCTAGTGAGTCAAGTGGCACAGGTCGACATGATGGCCTAGGTGTTGAGGAGGAGAGACTCCTTGAAGAGGTGGCTCTTGAGTTATTTTCTGAATTGTAGGACCGTGTGGGTGAGTCTGATGCTGATGGGGAGGAGGTTCCATAGTCTTGGGGCGTAGGCAGAGTAGGCTTGTTTTCTGGTCCTTTCCTTTTTACAGTGGTGGATTTCAAGTCTGCACGAATCCTGTCTTCTGGTGGTGCGCTGTTATGATATGATAGGATATTTATAATGCGCCTATACACAAGTGTTTCAAGGCGCGACAAAGCAAGGGAGGGGGAACAAAGGGAGGACAAAGACAACGATCCTACTAGGCCAGGTGACATTGAGATCGTGCAAGTGCAGGGGAGGGGGGAAAGGGAAAAGTGTGAGGGGAAAAGGGAGGGGCAGTGCAGCACATACGATAACAGTAGAATAAATAAAAAAACAATAAATAAAATAAATAAGAAGTTCAGCCAAGTGGAAGCAAGTGCAGGGATAAGTGCAGACATCAGGTGTCAGATGCTGGTAGGGGGCTGTAGGGATGCTGAGAACAGCCCCCAAGTGCAGGGGCATTGCAAGGGGGGTAGTGCAGGTGTGCAATAGGCAGGGAGGGGACCTGGGCCCAAGAACAGAGGGTAGCCAGGTGACCAGTGCAAATTCAGTTCCAGCCAGGAGTTCAGCAGGGGAGAGGAGGAGAAAAAGCAGAAGCAAAGAGGAAGGTCTTGAGGTGCTTCCAGAACCGGAGATGGTTCTCCTCAAGTTTCAGTGAGGCAGGGAGGCTGCTCCAGAGGGAGGCCCCGGTCGAAGAAAGAGATCTACCACAAACTTGTTGCTTGGAGAAGAGACTGACCCTGAGGGAGCTGGAGGTGGATGAGCGAAGGGCTCGAGAAGGAAGATATTTAGGAAGAGAGAGTTGAAAGTATTGAGGCCCTAGGCCCCAGAAGGCCTTGTGGACAATACAGAGGGTTTTGAACTTAATCCTCGCAGCCACTGGGAGCCAGTGCAGAGATTTCAGTCCTAGATTGATGCGATCCATGGGCTTGAGGCCAAGGACAAGTCTCACAGTCCTGTTTTGGATGAGTTGCAGAGGGTGGAGTGTAGATGCAGGCAGATTCACAAAGAGGCGGTTGCAGTAGTCCAGCCTAGAGAGAACCAGAGCTCTGGAGACAGTGAGCTTCTGGGGGAAGGAGAGGAAAGTAAGAATACCTCTGAGGAGGTGCAGCTGGTAGTGTAACTTCATATAGATGTCAGAGATGTGAGGAGAAAAGGAGAGTGTGGAATCGAAGATGACCCCCAGGTTTTTAGACTCACAGGTGGTAGCAGGGTGTGGGCCAAGAGAGGCCGGCCAGAGAGTGACAGGAAAGAAGGGAGCAGGTGTGCCGATGAGCAGAATCTCAGTCTTACTGGCATTAAAGCAGAGTTCATTGGCGGCAAATCACTCCTGAATAGCAGACAATCAGAGATAAGAGAAGGAGAAGAGGTGGCTGAAGGGAGCCTGAAAATGAGTTGGGTGTCATCTGCATAGCACTTTGATCAGCACTAAACATTCCTAGATTCAGCTACATCTCGAGTCTTAAACGGAAAACCTACTGGCTCCCAGTGCACGATAGAATAACATTACGCACTCTGGCAATCACCCACAAATGTCTGTCAAACTCTGCTCCTTCAGAACCAGAGTAAAGAGCTGGCTCTTTGATAAGTCCAACATCTGAAGCCATAGTCTGCACTACCACCCAGTTACTTGTCCAGCCTTTTCTGACAAAACCTTCCAGTTTATGTTCATTTAAGCATTATTTGGGGAAGGTGTGACCAGCACTTAATTCCATGCCACAATCCCTTACACCGTCTTGCCGCTGCATATATCGAAACCTCTGTAGCATGTGTTCATACGTGCTTTGCAAAGTAAAAGCTGCAAAACATAATTGTGCACAGAGTCTTTTGGGACACGAGGTACACCACCACCGCTGACCTTCGTTTTATGTCTGGAGATGAAGAAAGACTATGAAATGGATTGTTCACGGGGCTCATCTAAAAGGTCAAACTACCTTCTCCACTGCACTGCAGCATCAGTCATGGGCGGTGTGTGTTCTTGTTTCACAGCACATGTGTGCTCCCTTACTGTGACTCTTTACCCTGCGGTATTTCCCTTCACTGCCCCTCTCCTCCTGCCACCAGGCTCGGACAGGACAATAGGGAAATGCCTGAAGTGCAGGCCCATCATGCTAGTGTTGGCCTCTTTTTTTTGCTGAAAGTGGCCCAGCTTTTTGCAAAGTTGGCCACTTCAATGGCCCTCATTACGGGTCTGGCGGTAACCCTGCCGGTGCCACCGGCGGGTTGCTGCCGGACCCGTAAAAAGTGTACCGGGCCTGACTTCCTGGTGCCACCAGCTTATTACGAGTCCGGAGGCCTGGGAAGTCAGGGCCTCCGGAGGCCAGTAAATTTGTTAATCCCCATTGCCATAGAGCATTGGAGTGGGGACACGGAAACATTGGAACAGTTGCTAACAGTGCCAGTGTTTCCGTGATGGGTTTGCCGACCGTGACCGATGGGCCTGGCAGAGTCAGACCTGTTCGGGCACAGCGGCTCCGGAAGGCAAACACATAGTTTGCCAGTTCGGTAACAAGGGTGCCGGTGAACTTAACGGCACCCTTGTTTCCGGACCAGCAAACTTGTCATGAGGCCCAATGAGTCACTTCACCGTGCTGCTAGTAGTGTTGGCCAGTTTTGCATAACAAATGTTCTTTAAAATGCACAATTTGCAACATATTTTACCACAAAATTCCCCCTTTGGTACTACTCAAACAGTCTGTCACAAAAGTAACAAATTGTCATTTGCGACTTTGGGGCACTTTTTTAATGATTCACGAGCTCATTTTATGCCCAAGTCCGACCCTGCCTCCCAAATTTTTCAATTGATTTTTTGCATGCCGAGGCTGCCCTGGTCAAGGACAAATTAGCTAACTTCTAAAGGGGGAGTCTCAGTGACAGATTTCCCTCCTCTGAGGAAAGGGCTCTTGCAGATATGAAGGTGACTCATAAGCAATGTATAGCTTGCAGGGGCCCCCAACTATTCCTCGCATTACCTGGTGTACATGTAATTAGACTCTGACCTTAACACCTCCTACAAAATACTCTCAAAAGAGGGGATTTCCCAGCAGTCTCCTCCAAAATCAATGGGGTCAGCTATGTTATCAGCCTGTATCCTGCCATATTGGGCCTGCTATCAATCGTGGGGGAGGTGCTGTTCTAGTTTCTATTTGGGCAGTTGAGCCTAATTCTGGTAATTTGGGGCTGAATGGTAAAACACCAATGTAGTGACATTGTGAGGAAATTGCAAGCCCAAACATTTTTTTTACTGTGTTCAATGATGCTAGTTTTTCTCCCTCAGAAAGCGAGCTCTGCTAATCAGGCCTCACTTTCTAAATGCTGAAAAGGTATGGCACACATGTGTTCTCTTTTGTGGACCCTGTCCACTGACATCCAAGCAACCGCCATGTGGATTGGCAACATGGCAACCCCTGAGTAAAATGTACATTCCTAAAACTGTTGCAATCGAAACTATTCCAAAATACACGCTCCACTCTTTACAGTGGATTCCCGTGATTCAAATTAAATATATCTGTGCATCTCAAAGGACAGGTGTCAAATCTTTGGTAAAATGTAAATATAAAGCTATGTCTACTTTGGTATAGTGGTCTATGAGGAGATACAGTTCTAACTACCACAACCCTACCAATATCATTTTTATTATCAACCGGTTTCCAGTGATTCTTGCAACTGTCAGAACTTTTGCATATTGTTGCCTGGAGCTGGTGAACCCACAAGAGGTTGCAAGGTCAGGACCTGCAGGCTAACCTTGTTCTCTGCTGGGAAGACCCTACACCTTCCCAAAGGAATAGGACATAATCATCCATCCCGCATGGTAAGGTGGGAGCCAGCACAATGGGGCAGTCAATCCAGGGAGATAAAGTTTCTTTGATTAGACGGTCATGAGAGATGGGGAAGTCTAGTGGTAAATATAGAATCTGTCCCCCAATGATGGGTCCCACCATCTTGGCATTATTTAGACCCACTCCTTCATGTGATCCATCCCAAATTCTTGCAGACAAGCAATCCGGGAGCTAACATCTGAAGGCAAAATTTGTGTTAGTGCTGCTCAGATTGTCCCCTTTACAGAAAGCTTGAAATTAGCCAATCCACTGTAATAAAATACTAAATCAGGAGTGAGCCTCCCCCCACCGTTAGAACAATCGTTTTTTAGCCCAACAAGAAGTTGCATTTCACTGGAATGTTATTAGGGTATCAGTCTGCCCAAACTCTCCTGCCACTGGGGTACAGATAAGGATTTCCAAGGAAGGAGATAGACCGCCCGCCCACCCATATCAGGCTAACATTTGGAGTGACCTGCTTCTAGAAACCCTGCCTACTGATGAAGCACATTCATACCCAGGACTCTGCCCACAGGAAGTGACACACTTACACGTGATCTCTGGCAGCTTTCCTGGCTGGAAATGGAAGAAGTACTTACCTTTCCTCTGTGACCCTAGGCAGAGTCTCACAGCAAACCGGGATCAAAAGGAGCAGTATTGGGCTCTGGTTCCCATTTCAACCCGGCTCAACTGCTCTCCAGTCATTTGCAAGCAGCTACAAGACCCAACGGAGCTGACTTTCACATTCTACACTTTTCAAACCACTTTGATCCATGTCAAGGCGTCTGCTCAACCTCTCCTGCCTGTTCTCCAATGTCTTCTAATTGATCGCTGCTGTGGAACCTCATTGCGTTGTTGTACTCAATCGAACTGGCTTACCAATACAGTTTAATCAATTGGTTTGAGACACCTTCGAGCCAATGGACCGCAACGATCTATATATTGCCTTTTCCCAAGCTTTCCTCGCATTTCAAACTGATTGCTTTAAAGTGCACTGTGCTGGCCTCATATCAAACCAACTTGACCCTGCAGGATATAACACAGTGGTTCTGTCCTCCTGACCAGGTTTTGAGGACCCTAGTGACATTTGAGACCCCATCCCATAACTTTCTAAGAAGCATATATTTGAACTTTGCTTCAAGTACAATTACAAACGTTTCCATGTGTTAAAAATCGCGGCAAAAATGGCTGTGGTTACAAAATATTGCGGCAAAAAGGCTGTGGTTTGCCGCCGCAATCCATGTAAAGGATGCGCGGGACACCCTGCAACCCCCAGATCCATTATACCAATTAATGTGAGCGGGGGACCCCCCCACAACCCCCGCTCCCCTTAAATGGTATAATGGGGTACTCCTTTACCGGGTCAAACCACAGCATTTTTGTCGCAATTTTTTTATATAGGCGAAATTTTTGCCGTGATTTTATCACTGCATACCTTACCGACACACCCATGTCTTCATACCCAGAGTGTCCCAGTCATCTAAACATCTGCATATCCTGTGTATTTCTTTAAAGGGTGGGTTGTTTGTATTTTTAGTTTAATTAAAAGCTCCCACTTTCTTTTTGCCACAGTTTTAGATGCTTCCTCGCTAACTCACACCCCTCTTGATGAGTATAGCATGCCATCGACCCATGCTCGCTTAAAGAGACGAAGGAGGAGTAAAATTAATATTGTGCCTGTTTCACCTTTATGATTCAGCTCACTGAGGGCTTACTAGTGTGGGGCCGAGTTGGAGACTAGAAACCAGTACTCATCCCTGTACTTCTGCAGAGCAGTAGTCATTTCATCAGAAACCTATTGTCCTTTGAGATGGGAGATTGACCAATGAACTCCACAGCCTCCTGCCCCTGCCGCACCGTGCCACACCTTGTTCCCTGGGAAGTCAAGCTCTGTACAGGTGCAGACTCCACTGAGACATTAGGCAAGTAAGAGTTCATCTGAGGCTAACACAACTCATCAATATGCTCCCGACGTGCACTTTGCAGAATATGACACAGAGGCTAAAAAGGCACAGGCAAAGCACATGTATTTTCTTTCGGTAGTCCTCTAGCCCTCAACCAATTGGTCTCCTGCCCACCCTTATGCGCGCTGGTGCCCCATGCTCTTCTGAGATATACTATGATGTTGTCTAGGGGAGATATAGGAAGTGGAAATGCATGTGATATGCCCCCAAGGAGTAAGGAAGATTGGCGAGTGGCAGACAAGTAAAGCTAATGTTCCACCCACACATGCAACATATGTACCTCCGAGATGTGCTCTAGTATGGCACGAGCCTAGTAATGGAGATGAAGAAACGATGAATATATTGCCCTGTGGTCGCTGCGTGCATCCTTACCACGTGGAGCGCTCACCGCAACCTGAAAATGTGCTGCATGTGTGTATAAACATTGCACGCACCATTAGGAATCCGAACACATCCGCCGGAGTGCATCACAATGGCTGCATTGTGTGGCTGCATTCACAAGAGTGTCTCATGACAAGGCCAGCCTGAAGCAATGACGAGCACGCCCTGGTATGGTTTCCAATCATACAAAGCTCTCCATATCCAACTCTGAAACAGCCGCATCATTCCTACTTCATGCACCCGTGTTCGATTAGCCGGCGATGGGCAACGTAAATGGGTCCGGGCAGGCAGCGCTCAAAAGCAGAGCCCTCAAGTGAAGCAAATGAGGGGCTGCCTAGTCATAATCTAACCAAACACCATCCATTCAAATGCAAAGACTGAACCAGCCATTTGTCACCCTATGAAATACAACATATATTGCTTAGTTAAATCCGTCCTGTGCCACACACAGAGACAATTCACTCAAGTGCCAGGGGGAATTCAGGTCCCATAATGTGCCCAATTACATCACGGAAAGTGACCTGGCCCTTGACCCCTGAGAACTGCCACGGAAGTGATGTCATACAATCCACCTTACATTTGGCCACGATGACAGCATACCCAGTGATGTCATATGAAGAGGATTTTATCACTGATGTTTTATGAAGAGACTTTAATACTTTTCCAAATCACCCCCTTTTCTAGTCTCAGGGCACCCGGTCTTGTGCATAGCGTGTGGTGGTGCAACCCTTACGAGGGTATCCACACCTAAAATGAGCAGAGGAGATAAGTGGAAAGAAAAGAGAGAAATGGATGCTGCAAACAGAAGGGGTGCGGGGTGGGTGGGGGGGAATGTTTATGATGGCACGTTTTGAGTGCAATCTTTGAAATCCAAGTGAAATCCAAGGGCACATGTAGGAGAGCCATTTTGACGGATTGCCATCTGGCGAGGGGGTTTAAAGCCCTGGCTTTTTTATTTGTATTAAGTAATACAATGATGTGGATGATTCTGCTTCTGGAAAGGGAGCCTGCTAATCATATGCCCCTTTCATAAAGCTTCACGCCAAAAGCATATTACATACATGTGCCCTCTGTGCACCAGTCTCCTGACACCGGCAGTGACTGCTCTTCAGTGGCACAGGGCAGGTTCAAAGGTCACATGTGCATGCATGATAGCTTCTGGAACCCAAAGTCACTGCAGCCAGAGGTGATATTTTAACTTCTGGACCTCTGATCCAAAACGTATTCATTGCTGTCTTAACCATCTGGTCAAAGGGTAAACTCTATAAGAAAAAGCCATACCTGGTTGTCGTACGTTATCTGATAAGAACACATATTTATTAAAGCCAAACCAATTTAATAGAATACCAGTGTCAGCCAAGTGAACACAGCCCACCAGTGTGAGGGAAATGTGTATTCATAGCAGCCTGCCTGTCTCCACGTCAGTAAGTGACACAAGAGGCAGCCTGCCTGCCTCCCCGTCAGTAAGTGACACAAGAGGCAGGCTGCTGTCTCCCCGTCAGTAAGTGACACAAGAGGCAGCCTGCCTGTCTCCACGTCAGTAAGTGACACAAGAGGCAGGCTGCTGTCTCCCCGTCAGTAAGTGACACAAGAGGCAGCCTGCCTGTCTCCCCGTCAGTAAGTGACACAAGAGGCAGCCTGCCTGTCTCCACGTCAGTAAGTGACACAAGAGGCAGGCTGCTGTCTCCCCGTCAGTAAGTGACACAAGAGGCAGCCTGCCTGTCTCCCCGTCATTAAGTGACACAAGAGGCAGCCTGCCTGTCTCCACGTCAGTAAGTGACACAAGAGGCAGGCTGCTGTCTCCACGTCAGTAAGTGACACAAGAGGCAGCCTGCCTGTCTCCACGTCAGTAAGTGACACAAGAGGCAGGCTGCTGTCTCCACGTCAGTAAGTGACACAGTAGGCAGGGTGCTGTCTTCCTTTGATTCTTTCATGAGAATGAATTAGATGTTAGACAGGGTTTCGCAATCTTGCTTTTCTGTGTTGCTCCCTTCCCTTCCCACCCCCTCCATTTCTTGTGGAACAAAGGAGTCTGTCTATGATGCAAGGATGCCAGGGTCACTTGTTACACTGACAGGGCTTGGACCCATTGAAGCACAATTACTTCTGTGTAATGCCCTGTGACCTTTTACCTTTCTAGGGAAGGTCGTGCCCGGCTCCTTCCTTGATTCGTTCCTGGACACCAAGAAGAAGACATCCCAGGATCCCTGTTGGCAGTGCAGTCCATTCCAAAGTCCTCTGTCAGATTAGCGATGACAATTACAAGGGGGAGGAGGGCTCTGTCCCTAACCATCCCCAAGGAATACTGGGAGTGTACTGCTGCAGACCAAGGCCTGCCACTCTGCTAGCTGCACTGAAGTCAGGCTCCTCACCAGAGGTGACGGTACCGCTATACTTGCCAGCCAACCTCCCGAACTGGGAAGGCATAACATGAAGTACTCAAATTCTTCTAGGACATTGGCGTGTGCCTCACAGCAGCCTGAGCTGTCCAAAGCAGCCTGGAATCCTGTTTCCCCACTTCCAGTGATCTTCAAATTGATTCAGCAGTGCCCAACACTGCTGAACTGTCCCAGGACCGGTGGTGCTGCTTTTGACATTCGAACTGGTTCGATGCTGTATTGCACTAGCAGTGCTCATCGCCGCCTCTGCTCGAACATCAGCTTTCCACTGTGGATGCCTTAGAAGTGCCGTTTCCTCGACCCGAGTCGAACATCAACTTCAAACTGCTAATCTGAATCTGTTGGACCTTACAAATTGCAATGCATCGAATGCCTAATCGAACCGCACAGAGCCACATCTCGAAGCCGGCTACGCATGAACTCGCTGCCGGTTTGACCCCAAGGACAGCACAGAGAAGTCGGGTACGACTCTCCTTTTTGGATCATAGTGACACGATAAGCCATTTTTTGCACTTTTTACTGCGAAGCCATATCGTTTTGAGTGACATAGCAGCAACTACTTGTCTATTCACCCTTGCTGAAGTACCCAGAGTGGTATTACATGCAGGTTCTGCATTTTCTGTTATCTTTCCACAGGGTGGGTTTTGGTTGGCGTTTTTCTAGTTAGTTGTTTGCATTCTTGAATGTTTACTTGAAATATACATATATTTATAGACCTTGGTTGGACATTATTTTATGTTGGGGCCTTTTGTACTATTACTGTTTGGGCTACTACTATTATCATTTCAAACCCCTCCTGAGAATATAGCTTGCCATCGGATCACATAACCACAAAAGACAAAGGACATATACCCATCAGTCTGTGTCTGTTTTACCTTTATGATTGGGACCACTGAGACAGATATGTAAAGAATGGGGACTCCCCTGTGGCAGCAAGGTTAGCAAGGCTGAATTGCTTTTGAGGAAGCTAGGGAGAGGGAGGAGGCCCAGGGGTTAAGTATTGATCGTGTGTCCCCACCTCAGGTACCCATTCCACTGGGGGCATAGATATTGAGGGAGATAGTGACGGCAATATCTGTGCATGCCATTCTTCACAGTGCACACTTCTCAGAAATCCGGGGTCTCAGTTAGGTCCTTTGTTTCAAGACCTCAGCCAATTCCCAGGATAGTCTCACTGGGGATGATCTAGCTGTTAGGAAGCTCCTTCCAGAGGAGAGGAGACTGGTCATAGCTGAAAGGCACAGAGGGATTTTGTAATGTTTTGAAAGCTAGAGCTTGAGCAACAAAGGGAGGCCCCAAAACATACCTCTAGTGAGTGCTTGCAGTGGTGGCACTGAAGGAAAGCCTATGCACCACATCCCTAAGGACCTCGTCCAGTGGTATGAGTCGGGAAGGATATATTTGACTGTTTTGAGGCACTGGAAGTCACTTTCCACCTCCAAGAGGTGGAAGGGGAGTTGTGGGGAGCTGCCCAAGCAGCCTGCCGATGGATGGAACTGATTTCATCATTCAGTTGGCGCCTAAGGAAAAATGAAGGCTGGCATCCTCAGGCAAATCACCCAATATCCCAGTCTGGTCAAGAGATGGAACTGCTGTGATTCCATTGTTCGGCAGTGATCTTATCACTAGGTGATGGCACTATGCCTAATCTTCCTCCAGTGATATTTCCTTTCCAAGATTGGCCCTCAGGCTTAACCACTCAGGGTTCCTTGGATACGACTGGTGGTTCTTTGGAATGCATGGCCCTCTGTCAATTATTTGCGGCCTGTATCCCCTCCTCAAGTCATGGTTCATAGAGTTGATGGATTAGCGGATATGGGACCAAGGGGCCCCTAAACTGGTCTGAGATCAACACGTCCTTGACTTTCTCACAAGTGTTCTGCCCAACCATTTTCCCCAACATATCCTCACTTGGGAGGCCAGTTGCCTTGGGGTTTCCCCTTGTCTTAGCCGCATGTGTTTACATTTCAACCCGTAATGCTGCTGGTCATGCCCCATCTTCTCTAAGATTCCTTGTATTAAATCTTCATAAAGTCTGGTCTAGTCCAGATTTAAGGCTTGACAGGATTGTTGGGCTTTTCCAATCAGACGGTGGGGCTATATATTTGGCCAAATGCTGCTTTGGCCATCCTGCAGTTCCAGACACTCATTCGAAGTTTACAAAGAAGGCCGCAGGATGTTCTCCATCTTTCAACTTCTGCAGGACTATGGGCAGGATTCCTAGTTACGTTGGCCAATCAGGTAGCGCTGCCTGTAATGCTTGTAGGTTTTCCTGGTTTTGTATGCAGATAGCCAACTGGCCTTCGCTCAGGGCTCTCAGCAAATCCTCCATGTTAGTAGCAGTGACTTGAGGCGGTTTTGGTTCAAGGTCCTCTTTGAGGTCTCCCAGGACTTCACTCTCGTCTTCTTCATCATCACTGAGGTAGGTTCCTCTCCACTTCTGGAATGCCAGGGTATTTGGATCAGCTGGTAGTTCAACCCACTGGTTATTCCCCATTTCAGTTGTCTTGAATTTTCCCAGGTTTTGCAGACCTGTTCTCATAGTTCTCCTGCCTGGGATCATGGCTGCCTTGTATCTCCTCTGTCATTTGGGATATCTTCCAGCTCTGCAGATTCCCCGGAGTCATCCAACTGTTTGGATGATAAGTCCAGTTTGAGGAATTCTAGCCCTATCCCCATTTCCAAGATTTCTCTGTCAATAGGATCAACAGCGGCAGTCACCCATGACTCAATGGTTTCTGATTCTTCCTCCATGTCCTTTTTGTGGCTGGAATCTGCATCTGGGCCTAAATATCAAGAGTCTAATAAAGCTTTGAAGGGTTTTTATTGGGGGTATGTTTTCAAATTTCTCGAGATTGCAGGTTGCAGGTTGTGTCTGGCTGGCCCCTCACCTTCCTTTGGACATTCTCCACCCTAACCCTGTCTTCCCTAAGGCGCAAGGTTAGCATGGATGCTAAGGCAGGGTGACCCCTGATGTCTAAGCTAACCTCTATGCATCGGGAGGATGAAAATGTCAAGGCATTCGCGTTCTCCTTCCAGGGATTCCTAAAGGTATCTAGTGTAACAGTCCCACATGTTTGTTCTTAGGGTTCAGAATAGTGCCTGTACATTTGCAGACACTCTCTTTATCGCTCTCCCTCTGACTCACTTCTTTCCCTGATGTTGCATGTCCCTACTGTGGTAAACCAGAATTAGGACTCGGACACTGGGACATAATGTTCAGAGGTCTTTATTTTGTGTGCTTACAGTTCGCCTGACCTAGAGTCCAGTTTAAAAGAAAATAACAAATACAGTAATAAAACCTTTCTCTAACATTAAGAGATCTGTTCCCTTTCTAACACGCAAAAGGTCAGGGAAAGAGTACCACTTCCAGAATTAATCAAAATATAAAGTCCACATCACAAATCATATCCTATCCTTTTTCTTTCCCTAGAAAAATGAACACCCATATGTCTAAAGGGTTCAACAACTAAAAGATGGATCACTGCTTCGGATACAGGTTTTCTCCCACTGTGGTTCCCTTGGATAGAACGTTCTTAAGTTACTGGTGTTAAGGTGTACGTCTCGCAACTTGGACGTACCTCTGTTTCCGGATGATGTCCGCGTTGGGGAAGCCAGTCTGAAATTCGGATTAACCAGTAGAGAATATGGTACAAGGAAGCGGCCTCAGCCCCTTCCTGATAGTACAGGATTGGACGGGGACCACCCCCCAGCACCAAAGATCTTCTTCTTGTAGTGACCTTGGTTGCTGTAGCTGGCACAGGCGAGATGGGCAACCAAGAAGTCGAGAGGTCCAGAGAGGAGAGAGCTCCGTAGAATGGCCCAGGAGAGAGAGCTCAGAAGATCGCCAAGAGAGCCAGAAACACTCAGTTCAAAGGAGTTCCAAACAACAGTCAATTTGCAGGCTGTGGAAGGATGGGTAGCCAAGTTAACGGAGAGAGTCCAGGCCCAGGCACATCCGGAAGGTGTTGAGGTTAAAGTGGAGCAGGCAAGTAGACTGGTACCCCAGCAAGGCAACAAGATAGGGACACCAAGGAGGTGGCAGATTGACCTCAGGAAACCTCAAAGGATTTAACCAGGGGAAGGTAGTAAGGGAATAACAGGGAGGCCAGACAAGGAATAGGGAGCAAAACTGGGAAGCGGGGATTCCAGGCAAAAGGAGGAAACCAGGCAGGGAAACCAAGCAACAGAAGGCAGTGGGTCCGGTGGGAAATGCTAGAGAACCAGGCTGAAAGGCTGGACGGCCTGGCAGGAAAGCAGGGACCCAGGCGGGCAAAACTGGAAGGTCTGGTAGTGGAACAAGAAGACCAGGCAAAGGAAGGGCAGGGATCCAGGCAGAGAAGGGAAGCAGGGCTGCAGAGTCAAACAGGAGCCGGCGGCGAAACAACGGTGAGTCAGGAACGAACCGCGTTAAGACGCGATTCGTTCCTGCACCCGATCTCTATTTACGCCCGCGGTGCGAAACCGAGGCTTGGAGCGCGAAGAGAACCGCGCATGCGCCGCGGTCCTTCCAAGGCGAGAACGAGGCTTGAAGCGCAAGCCTTCGATCGTCTTGGTCCGCGGCTCACGCGTGCGCCCGTAGCCTGGACCACACAGCTGATTGGGGAATCGGAGAGTCTCCCTCCCACTGATCCGATACCTAGAATAGAGCTGCCAAGGAACGTAGCGACCCGCAGCCTTCCAGGTACGTGTCCTAACAGCTGGTATAATGGCCAAGTGTTCCAAACATAGTTCCAAAGAAAGTCTTTCTTGGTAATTTCAGACTTTCTTCTTTCCTGACAATGGGCACTGTTTACACTTGTTTACCCCACTCTGAGTTTTTATATTTTCCTCTCTAGGAATTCATACTCTCTTCCTCTCCACTCTGGGTATTTCTCTCTTGTTTCTCTCTTTCATTGCTGCTCTACGGTATCTTGACTCTCATCCTCTTCTCTTGGGCTAGCTTAACTCTCTCCTCCCTTTCCGGAGTCTATTGAATCTCATCCCCCACTCTTGGGGTATCTCTCCCCTCTCTTCAGGTATCTTGAACTCGCATGAATGGGGCGAGTCTCTTATGCGAGTCCTTCAAACAAGGCTCACCCCTTCTAACCGCTTCCACTCAGGACCACTGTAGGACATTTCCCTTGTGGATCCTGTTCTGTATGTCAATTTACTAAGAGACTAAAAGAGTTCAAAATTGGGCAAAAAACCTGGACTCTCTCTACTATGACAAACTGCAAAACAAAACAGGCGGTGTACTGCATCCAATGTCCTTGCGGACTCCGCTATGTCGGTCAAACTTCTCGACCTGTTCACACTAGAATATCGGAACATCGCTCGAGAATGTCTCTCAATGTCTCCTTCAGAAGGAGGCACGTTGGATCTATTGCTTATCTACACACACAAGTGGACTTAATGAAGATTTTAGTCCAATCTAGATTACTGTTGCTTCCCTCTCATTCTCCTTTCTGGTTTGTGCTCCACACATTCATAGTCCGGGAACCTTGATTCATATTCATTTGTCCCCTCGATCACATTCAACATAATAATTTTTTCGTGTATCAGTCACGATCGTGACGTTCCCACTTCACTCACCATTTGACCCCTCAGCGCGAGTCATGCTCGCCACGTTTTCTGTTTTTTCTTCCCGGCGGCTTGCAACCTGACTTAGTGCCATAGCTGCAGCCGCCCTGCAGCACTATAGCTGCAGCCGCCCTCCAGCGCGAGCTATGCCCGCTCACGTTTCTCCCTCCTCTTTTCTCTCCAGCGGTTCGCATACTGATTCAGCGGCACAGCAGCAACCGACGCATAGTCATTTTCTAACCCAACCGCATGATCCGAGCACAGGCACGGCGTCCTGCTCCTTCGTGCGACCTGCTTTGTAACTTAGAGTTACAGAAGCAGCCGCCACAAAGGTATTTTACTTTCACTCCTGTCAGTGACACAGAGGCACGGCTATCCTCAGCCAATCCGTGCGCTCTCCTGAACAAATCCCAATGGCATGAGGCCACACGCCCCCTGCCGTCACTAGTGACGCACCAGCACATATCTTTAGAAGCCCCATTCGAGCCCCGCAACAGCAGTGAATCAGGAGCTGCTGGGCTTTCACTCTTACAGCTATCAATCAGGTAAGACGCCGTGAGTCACGGGCAGTACATCTCAGCATGTTAGCATGTTTTTTTACAACAATTGTAAATACGCCAGCCCGTGAATGCACTTAGCAACATCCTTCTGCCTCTATTGTTTTTTCCTCAGTGGCAGCATATTCTCTATGCAAATGTGAGGTGACTATATAGCGGCTTTCACCTACCTGTAGTTTCAAAGCGATTATTGGGCTGTTTAGCCCCCAGGCATCCATTTGATGGCATATCATGGACTTCACTGACAACTCTGCACGCCGCTGTGCAGGATCATCTATTCTGGAGACTCGAATGTGAGTGCTCTCTTTATAAAGATAACGCTATCACTGCGCTTCTCCCCATCAAGTTTTTTCTTCACACTAACCCCATCCTTTTTCATTTCCAGTGAGTTTTTTCTCCAATGTGACCCTAAAACTCGATGCAGCTTCCCTGAGAATTACCCCGGTTCCACCTTTCAGGTGCCCATTTCTGGGCTTCCGAGCCCCCCTCACGCCTGTTTTTCTTCCAATTTACCCACAGCCCACAAACTAGGCAATTTGTTTCCCTCTTTCTCTTTTAAGCAAGAAGGGCAATTTTTTATTTCGTGATTTGGGGACTGCCCCTATCAAGTTTTAATTATTCTTTTCATTTCTGCTTCCTCACAGGGTCAAATTGTTGTGAGGTATATCGCCCTGAGGAAGGCAACTTTCAACTATGTTATGAACTCATGGCCAGACAGGTGGCACTTTTGCCGAAACGTTGTTTTGATGATGTCAATTTGATCTTTTTCAATCCATTATATTCTTTTGACACTTACACGTAGGCAGACCTGTCAATGGAATACAGGAAACAGAGCAAATTTGGACTTGACTGCCTTCAGAAAAGAGGACATTTCTAAAAACTTAATTGGTTGGCTTACAACAAGGCCATTTTTTTCATTTCCTTCACTATTTGCAGTCCATGTATCTAGTTTCCACGAGTATTCCCCTTTTCTTTTGCAATTAAAACTGATAATTTTCTGTTGGTTCTATCTTTATAACCAAGATGAATCAATAATTGCACTTTTGTGTCCTTTTTCCAACTTTCAAACCACTCATGTTTGCAGCTTTTTGTACCATGCTTTTTATGTTATTGTTGATAAAACATTGACTTACAGTCTATTCGAATTTCTTTCTGTAAAATAAACATCATACATTTCTTTTACAAACTTGCCCTCCTTGTTTCCAGAGAAACTCCTACAAATTGTGTGATACCAGTTTCGGTACATTCTTTAAAACATAACTACTTATAAGCAACTTGAGTTTACAGCAGTAGGGACTTCCTTGTTATAATTGGATTTCCTGTCCCTTCCCTTACTGCTTCTGGGACAAATCCCCCCCTTCTTTTGTTTATGCCTATCCACTCCAGGAGTAGTCAGGTTGCCCTCAGTCCTTTCGTCACCGGGGAACTTTAGGTTGCCCAGCCCCTTCCATAGGTTAGCAGGTGCTGCTTTTCCTCCAACTCCTCTCGGCTCCTTGCCTGTTTTCCCCCTCTACTTTCAGCTGGGCTCCCTCAGGTATCTCTCTTCAGCACAGCAGGGTAGCTACCAGCCACAAGGCATCCTTCCTTTCCCTGTTTCAAACTTCCTCTGCACTGTTTTCCCCAAACCAGTGAGACAGGGAACCAGTCCCCAGCTGAGACAATTTGCAACTGAACTGAGTCCTTTTTTATACAGTCCTTTCTCCACTAGCCAACTCCCAATCGGCTAAATTGTCCTGCTTCCCCTTTGATGGAAGCAGTGTTTATATCATAGGCCTCCCAGGGAAGTTCATCCCCTTATTGGTTAGCTTGAATCTCGGTTAAGTCAATTAAAGGTTACAATTAACCTTACTATTTGAGGGCTTTTCTGCAGTTTATTTGGTTAGATCCTCCTTGGCAGTAGTTAGTTGTCCCATTTGGCTCTCTATGTTCCCCCTGTTCTGTAAAATAAGATTTTCTTTTATTTCACAATGTCATTTTGGTTTAGTAGGTTTTATTTCATTAATTTAAATTCAATTTACCCAAGTTTCTTAATGGGGATTTAAAACTAGATCTCTTTACATGGGAGGTAAGAATTTTGCTATTGGGCTATTTCAGCTCTGCTGCTACTCGGTTGTGTGGGGGCAGAAGCCTGACCGCTTCTGCTGAAAAGTGTTTTTCTCTTTCCACGCATCTCGCTGCATGTTGCTGGATTGACCAGCCGCTCCTCTCGTCCACAGTGATGTGAGAGCCACATCTCCCCCTCCAGGTCATCACTCCGCTCAGCAGCATGGCACCAGTGATATATTCATCTCTCCTTCAAACTGCACAGTCAGGCTCCCAGTCTTCGCCGCCAAAGGGAGTCTGTGGTATGTTGTGTGTGTGAGTCAAGGAAAATCCATGATTCATAACACTACTCTACCCTCTTATTCCCTCTCATTTCTCCTCTTTCTTCTCTCTCACCCTCTCCTGTCTCCACTTACTGCTCCCAGTATTCTCACTCCCTCTCCTCTCTCTCTCTCACTCACTCACTCACTCACTCTCTCTCTCTCTCTCTCTCTCTCTCTCTCTCTCTCTCTCTCACACACACACTTTCTCCTCTCTGACTCTCTCTCTGGCCAGGTCTCACCCTCTGCAGTCTCCCTCACCCTCTATCCTCTCACACTGCTCCTATACATACTTCTCTATTGCCACAAACTCTCACATTCACTCTCACAAGCACAACACTCTTTCCACTTGCTACCCCTCTCTCTTGCACAAAATATATTCCCTGAACCTTTCTCGAAATCTTTCACAGACTCTTCAGCACTACGCTTCACCTTCCATTCTTCACTTGGTCTCCCGGTCCACCTCCAAATCTTCAGATCTCTCTGAACAACTTTCACTCTATCCCATTCCTTTGGGTCTTTTATACCTGTGATTCAGTTCTCCTGTCCTTACTCCCTCCCGCCATTGGGTCTGTGTCTCAGCTGACACTACAGGCCAATCTTCGTCTGCTCTTTTCTCTGGGGGTGGGTCCATACAATGGGAGTTTTGAAAAACACATGTGACTCTGCCCCCTTTCCCCGTACAACATTTGAATCATTCTTTGTTTGTCATGGTGTGCTGCTTTCTTGGAGTTGCAGCAAGTTATGTCCTTTTTTTCCTCTGCTGATGCGTGACCTTCGCCTGAGATTCAGGGTCAGTCTCTATGTCAGCTGCTTTATTTCCCTATCCTATGGGCCTCTCTGACGCCTCATTGCATGTCAGTCCTGTAAGGAACAGAGAATGCTGGCCAGTATCAAAGGTGGAAGGTATTGGATAGCAGACAGTGAAACCAACATCAATAAACAGGGCACAGTAAGGGTTGGTTCAAGCACTGAGTCCTGCCCAACTCCCTCACCCTAGTGTAGAATGGAGGGTCTGCTCTGGCATATGTCCATGTAGGCCTCATACCCAAGGTTGGGAGGGCTCCCTGTTTTCTTCTGACAGGTTCAGGCTCCTAACCCTCACAGAGTTTACACATCTGGCCCTCATATATCTGTATGGGTGGGTAATTGATAACAAAGTTGACACTTTTGTAGACATTTTTAATTTGGTTGCATGAAATCATGTCCTTGACAATTGTGAGGTATACCTAGTCCAGCATCTAATGGACAAGATTAGCACTCAACATAGGGAGCTTGCATAAGCTTCTGACAGGTACCTGAGTACCCAAATCCAACAGAAAGCTCAGGCGAGCACACCCAATGGAGATTCAAGGAGATCAAATAATGGTAAACATAAGAAGGGTAAGGCCAGAGGTTCTGGCCCTTCTTCCATGAAAGGCATATGGAGAGAGAGATCCCAGTTACACGGCTTGCCAAGTACAACAGAACAGAAGAGCGAGGGCACCTCTAGCACTAAGTCTCCCACACACTCAGTACTCAAAAGTTGTTTTCTGTTTGGGGACATAACACATAGAAAGGGAGGCCTGCCTGCAAGGGTAAGCCCAAACTGGCCATCGTGGCTGCTGGTCTCATGAAAGAGGCCATAGTCAATGTTGGTATCCTAGCAGATGAAGTTCCACTAGGGTAGGGGTGGCCAAATGCTCCTTGATCAATCTGACTGGGAACGGTACCTGGTCTGCAGAGGGGCTCGCAGTTCCCACCAACAATCAGATATTTTTGCAGCATTTCTCCATAAATGGGGAAAATCTCCAGTCTTGTGTGACAAGGTTCCTAGTGTCACAGCTGTCATGTGGCAATGGATGAAGGAAGGGCAATATATCCCAGGATCAAACCAACCAGTAGGGGGGGCTTGATGGTCTTAGTTACTGTCCCTTAGCAATAGCAGAGCTCCGTAGGATGGCTGAAACCTCTCTGCATCATGTTGAAGTCAAAGACTCCATTCCAGTAGGGTGCCTGCTGGGTAATGACCTCCATGATCCAGACATAGTTGAGGTAGTCACTAGAGCGAGAGATCTGAGAGCAGAATATGAAGAAACTTTGGGTCCCTAGACCCTGAGGCTTTTCTGCTGGAGAATTGGTCTTACTGGAAGCTTCCAGTGCAGACCTCAAGTCCTCAGAGGTGCCTACTCCTGCGGGAGAGGTCCCAGCAGTCACTGATCTGTCTATGGATCTAGCACAGGATTCAGTTATCTCAGGGTTTCCTACTGGTGTAGAAAAGGAACCTGAGATGGTGAGCAGGGTGCTTGCAGATCTAAAGGTCATGCTAGAACTGAGTGAGCTGTCCTCAGCTGGAGGCCCAGGTTGGGTTGACTTTATGCAGGGACAGAGGCACTGTCCCACTCTGGCAGGTTTGTCAAAGCAGATAGGGGAGCAGGCACAGGACGAGAGCCCTAGCCTATGTCAAAAGGAGGAACAGGTGTCAGGTGACAGCCCTGGTCTTTTCCAAAACGGGGAGTGGGTTCCAAGTGAAAGCCATGGCCTGTTCAAAGACAGTCAATCCAAGAATTTCGAGGCAGGGTGCAGCCAGGAATTGGTTGTTTCATCCCACACTTGGCTCCTGAATTTGTGGCTGGTCACTTAGAGATGACTGGGACATCTGCCAACATGTCACATCATGTTTACAGGCTCCAGGTGGATTTAAAAATTGAAGTATCAGTGCAATCCTTTCAGTTTTGCCAAGTTTCTAGTAAGGCAGGAGAAGCATCTGGAATCCCCTTAAATATACTACTTGTGGTTGGGTGGTCTGAGAGGAAAAGCAACATCTGTAAGTTGTGAACCCCCCAGGAAGTCATAGCTGAACGGGAACCCCATTTCAGGTTTGTGGTTATGCAAATACTACAGAAAGGTCAGTTTTCCCCTCCATGCCAAACAGCTTTCCAACACTGTAAAGACAGTTAGTTTATTGCCCCAGCTCTAGAACTTCCAGATTATGGGCATGGAATCATGTGCCATACAGGCACCTGTAAACTTGGAATTGGAGCAGACTCACCGCAGCTGAGCTCGGAAACGTTGATCAGCCCTTTGCCCAAATTAGCAGGTGGCTAATTAGAAAAGAGAATAAATTGGGCCACCGTTGAGAATAATTAATAGCTTTGGCAATTAACCAGATCTCTACAGAGATTCCAAATGGAAATACCTCCAAAGCCTGAATACCAACTTTCTATTAGAAATGGCATCAGTATATTATCTCACATTGAGGATGAGCTTGGCCTGTAGAAGGATGGTGGTCAAACTTTTGGCATCTCCTGTGAACCCTGCTTTCAAAGGGGTACTCACATAACAAAGGACAGCTACACACCAGGATGTTGCACTACAAGGAACCCTAAAGAGCAAGGCTGGGAAGGGGATGGAGTTAGGGTATCCAGACAGAATAAATGAACCTGAGAAAGGGTTTTGCAATCTTGCCTTTCAGTTTTTCTCTCTTTCCTTCCAAACCACTCCATTTCCTTCCTCCTTCCTTGGATCCTTCCTTGGATCTTTTCTTGACACCAAAAATAAGCCACTTGTGGATCACTTTTAGTGGTGCAGTCCATTATAATGACATCTGCCATAGTGTTGAAGACATGTGCATCAAAGGCGGAGGAACCATCCTGAGGGAACATTGGGAGCCACTCTGCCAGGTGCACTGGGACCAAGCTCCCCACTGGAGGTGAATGAATGCCTTAAAGGTCCAGCCAAAGTCCCTGGACCGGTAAGGCAGACTAAGAAGGTCTTACCTAGTCCTAGAGACTCTGGGCTGGGACTCACAGCACACAGAGAAGTTCACAGCACCACTGCAAGCTATCTTCAAACTGATTTGAATGTGCACGATGCCTTCAAACCGATCTAGGACCCACAATGCTGATTTTGGAACTCTGCATCTTCGATCCACTGCTTGCAACCTTCGAAGCATTCAATGCTGCCTCACACCAGCAGAGCTCATCACCGCCTCATCTCAGAAACCAGCTCACTGCCGTGAACGCTTTCGACTCGCCACTTCTACAAGCACCACATCAAACACATAGGGCCTCCACCTGACCTGACTTGACATTGAATTGAACTGCTGATTCAAAGTTTTTGGAGTCTTCAAACTGCAATACATCGAACACTGCATCGAGCAGCATTGAATTCTGACTTAAAACTGCATCACTGCCTGAATAAACGCGACTCATTGTATCTCAAACCCAGTTCGACCAAACGGACAGTGCAGAGAAGCCTAGATCAATGCTGTCGAACCACCCAATATCAAGAACAAGGTACTGTTCAGTGGCCCTGTGCCCTGGTAAACATTTTGGGACCATAGTGACTGAAAAGCGCCTTTACGCACCTTTTCTTTTCTTGCAAAGTGACATCGCTGAAACTGCTTGCCTGTTCGCCCCTGCTCAAGTGTTGTGAGTGCTAGTACATACACGTTCTGCATGGTCTATGTTCTTTCCACAGGTGTAGCTTTTTGTTAGTTGAATTCTAGTTAGTTATTTGCATTAATGACTGTTTAATTAAAGTATATATATTTTTACGGAACCTTGATTTGGTATTCACTTATTTTGGAGTATTTGGACTATTGCTATTTGGGTTGCTACTGTTATCACTTCACACCGCTCCTGAGATTATAGCTTGCCCTCTGCCCACGTTACCAAAAAAAGGTGAAGGAGGTATATCAGTCAGGCTGTGTCTGCTTTCCCTTTCTGATTTTGGTCACTGCTGTTTAAGTAGTAGTGTGGGGCTGAGTAGGTGGTTTAGACACTGCTCATCCCTGTACTCCTGCAGAGCAGTAATCATTTAGTCACATCCATCATTGGAAAAGAACACTGGCTTTACATTACAGCACTGCCTTCTCTATCCAGGAGCAGTACTCATATGTCATTTATAGCCACATCTGGCAGGCATAATCACCAGAGGCAAGCTACAGTCCTAGAAAACCCAGTTGCTGGATATCAACATATGGCAAGTGCACTCTGAAATGTCCATTTACTTTCAGTTTATGCAAGGTAGAGCCTAATATGCAACGTATATCTGCATTTTCTAATGTAGCTTTTCCTTTCTTTGCTGGGTCTTTAATAAGAGTTATTTGTGGGTATAGCCATCACATGCAAGGCATAGTCTCACTTGTCTAGGTGCTGCCATTTTAGTTTTTTCTATGCCATACAAACCCTCATATGCTGGGTGCTGACTTTCTATGTTAAGTGCAGCCTTCAATAGCCAGGTACTACCACAATAGAATAGTTATTGCTTCCTATGCACAGTACAGTTATCATATACAAGTTACGGTCTTGCATGTAAATGTCCAAGTACTTCTATTGTATGCTATTTAAGGCTATGCCTCATATGCAAGGTATATTGATGGTATACAATTGACAGGCTCGCATGCAAAACTGTAGTCCACCCAGGCCCATCCTAGCACGATTCCAGTGCTCGCATATTTTATTTATTTAATGTTTACCTTTATAGAAGTGCACACAACCCTCAGGTACCTAGGCGCTAGTTACAGTAAATGTGAAGTGACATTCTACGAAGTACGAGACCACATGTAGGAGGTTAAAGCATACATGTGGATCTAGAAAACATGCTCAGGCAGCGCAGCGCCTCATAGTGCATTAACTGCAGTTGTACAGGTCAGCATAAGTCAACATTAGTGTGAGTGCAGAATCTGGCAAAGCCATGCCTCATGGTGCGGGTTGATACTATTGCTGTACAGGGCAGCATAAGACATAATCAGTGTGAGTGCACAATCTGGAAAAGCCACGCCTCTTGGTATGGGGGGCTACTTCAGGTGTACAGGTCAGCATAAGACAAACTTAGAGGGAGTTTTCAATTTGGCAAAGCCACGCCTCATGTTACGGGGGGGCTACTTCAGGTGTACAGGTCAGCATAGGCCAAAGTTATTATGGGTGCACAGTTAACATTGCCACGGCTCATGGCTATTGCAGTTGTGTGGGTAAAATTGAAATACAAGAGTTGAGTAGGTCCATAGTCTAGCAGGTTCTAATCTAAACAAGTTACATCGCAAGAGAAGAAACAGGGGCATCGTTATAGAATATAAGCAGGCATGGTGTAGAACGCTGTAAAATAACATTTTAGTTGCTAGAGAAGCAACATGGTGTCATTATAGAATATAAGCAGGCATGGTATAGAACCCTGTAAAATCGCATTTTAGTTGCAAACTAAGTTGTACATCAAGGGATTGTGAACAGTTAAAGTGAAGTAGGGAGTCAAATAGAATTAGGATCGGGCACATATAGGAGGGTAGAGTGTTGCCTGCAGAGCCGCAGTGGCAGAGGCTGCCCCAACATACCATGCCAAGAGAGCGTAATGGCTCTATACTTGAAGAATTGGGTGGCCACTACAAGGGGGCACGGGTGGGGGTTGGTGGTACTGGTCAGCGCTGGTGGGAGAGTAATGTCTCTCCCTAGCAACACCCCCACTGCTCTCAAGTCTCCTGCTAAGATGTTGTGTTCTGATGTTATGTTCTGTTATGTTACGGAGCATTTGCATAGCGCCTCGTGTACCATTGGTATGATCTCAAAGTGCTGTGGGTTGAATGCCCTTGGGGACCGTGGTCCAGGTCAGTGGAGAGAGTGTGGTAGTAAATAGTGCTTGGGTCCACTTGGCATGTGTGCAGCAAGATGTTGACTGCGTTCCAAAACTAGGTGCGGTAGTTGCGAGAGGTCAGTGTAATGTGTACAGCCATGAGGGTGGTTTCCTAGTCTGCATTCTGGCGGCCATAGGGCCTGTGTAGGAGATTTTGTGCGCAACTGGGTGGGCTTTTCGTGGTGTCTAGCTGAGTACAAACAGATTGTTGAGGTGTTTCAAGGAGCAGTGAATGTATGTGTGCAGCTAGACTGAAATGGATCGAGGGGTATAGTGGAGAGTGAGCATAGTGGAAGGAATGAGTGTTAGTGAATACCTGTAAGACGCCCCGTTCCTGGTTATTTCTAGAGCTCAATGGCATGCTGTGTCTGTCCTGGTGGTTCGTGGTAGTGAATTTCCAAGAGGGATACTCTGGTTGCTGTTTGGACGGTCCTTTTTCCAGGGGCTCTATTGTAGGAGTCGGCGGGCTAGTTTTCTGGGTCCCTGATTATAGATTATGATGGGAGGCTAAGTAGTTCCTGTCATGAAAGTGGGTATCTCATGATTATCTTGGTCTGTGTAGGGGTCTGAGGGCCCATTTTCTGGGTAACTGGTCATAGTTTGGCAGGGGCTGGGTAGTTCCTGACATGTTTGTGGTTATTGCATGGATCTCAGGAGATTCTACCAGGCAAGTCGCTATTGCTCCTCTGGAGAAGGAGTTCATGCTTTATTCCTTGATAGGCCGGGGTTGCTTCATTTGGTCAAATTCCATCTTGAGTGCCTGATGGGCGGCATGATATATAAATAAATAAATTAAAATAAAATAAATAAGGAGAGTTCATGTCTTGTGCTTGGCGTCATGGCCAGCAGCGTTTGGGGTGCTAAGTGGGCATGGTCACTCGATGGCACATAGGGCTGTTAGGCCCTTGTCGGTCGAGCCAGGGTGCATACTGCCCTTAGCTGCTTTGCCCAGAGTACCACCCCGGATCTGCCAGTCTTCTGAGACCTGACAGTTTCTATTTTTCTGTGGCCAGACTGTTTTTTTTTAGATAAAGCCTTTCTATCTGAGAGATTGTCATTGGTGTAGGGAAGTGGTGGCCCTAGGTGATCCCTTTCATGGATTAGGGAAAAGCCACGTTTTAATGCTTTTCGGAACGCCATGTAGTCCTGGTTGTGTCGAATATGGGGCGGCCATGAGTTCCACAGTATTGGTGCCAAGGTAGAGTGGGCCGACCCTCCAAGCCTGGCTGAATTGGAGGAGGGCCAGACTAGACCTTAGGTTGCGTTATGGGCGGTAGGGCATGATCTTTTCTTGAAGGTATCTTGTGCACTGCTTGAAGGTTGTGCGAGTGGACGATCCTGGCAGAGAGGTCATGTAGAGGTTGAAGAGGAGAGGTGAGAGACAGGCGCCTTGGGGTACTCCGGTGTTTATGGGGCGAGCGGAGGAGGTGAAAGTGGGGAGGAAAGTGATTTGTTTTCTGTTTTTAAGGAATGAGGCAATCCAGTTGATTGCAGAGTCTTGTATTCCTAGGGATTGGAGTCAGTCGAGGAGTATTGAGTGGTTGGAGGGGGTCAAGACCTGCTTTTTTCAAAAGAGGTTTGACATGCGCTAGTTCGAAGAGTTCCGGGAAAATGCCAGAGGTGAAGGAGTTGTTGAGGATGGACCTAGCCTGTTCTCCTGCAGAGGTGAATGTGAACATTTCTTTAAGGAGAGCGGTGGGACATGGGTCAAGGGGGGACCTGGAAGGTCTGCTGCTGGATAGTTATTTGAGGAACGCCTTGCTGAAGATGGGGTTGAAGGAGTTGAAAGATGGTGTTACGGGGTGGGCGAGCTGCAGTCATGGGGATCGGTTGATTGGCTGGGGTGAGGATGGAAATGTTGGCATTAAGGGTTGCCGTCCTGTTCAGTCCTGTACTGTGGAAGTGTTGAGAGATGGAGTCACAAAGCGTTTGCGTGGAGGTGGTCGGGGCACTGGTGCAGAACGGTTTCACGAATTCAAAGATGATTCTGTGGAGTTCTTTGCTACTGCTCTGGCAGATTAGAATTATTTTATTGTAGTAAGCTTTTTCAGATCTCAGATTTGTAAGTTCAGTGATGGTGGGCGAACGTGGATCTGGTAAGAGGGGTTTGGGATGTTCACCATTTGGGCTCAAGGTTGCGGTTATGGGGTTTGAACGTATTGAAGTGGGTTAATGAAACATTTGGTGTTAGGTCCGTTGTGGATGGGAGAGACTGAGGAGTGAGTCATTAGGCCAAGAGTCAAAGGAGTTGATGGATGGAGGTCAGGAGTGTGCATAGGTACTGCCTCCTTGACCATGTTTCAGCATTTGTAGTTGTGTGGGGGGGTCAGGGCGGGCCTTTGGTGGAGGGGCTGGAGTGCAGGCAGAGAAAGGTAGGGCTGAGTGGTCTGTCCAGAAGAGGGTTTTCGGGCTGGATACAGAGAAGAGGTGGGAGGAGCTAAAGATTGCATCAATGGTATGGCCTCCCGTGTGGGTGGGACCAGTGGAGTGCTGGGATAGGTTGAGTGCCTCTAGGCTGTCAACCAGGGGTTGGGTTGTGAGGTTATTGGGCACATCAAACCAGATATTAAAGTCCCCAAGTAGAGTGAGTGGTGGGTGGTTGGATAGAGTGGCTAGTGAGTGACAAAGGTTGTTGGTGCAATGTCTGTCGTATCCTGGCGGCCTATAGATGAGCAAGAAACTGTGTAAGAGTGTGAACAACAGGGAGATTCTGACCAGGAGGGATTGGCAGTTAGCTGTGCATGGCTGTGTTTCGGTGAGTGAGATAAAGATATGAGGTTTGTGGAGGATGGTTTCTCTGTTGCCTCTGGAGGGTAAGTTGTGGGGGATGAGCGTGTAGTTGGGAGGGAAGGCATCACCCGCAACTGTTTGGAAATCATCTGTTATCCATGTTTCAGTGATGAAGATGAGATTGGGATTGGTCAATGGATAGGAGGTCAAAGATGCTGCATTTATTTTTGGCCATAAAGCAGGCATTGAATAGGAGGCAAGTGACTTGATGGGAGTTGGTGGATCCCTGATGCTACTGTCTGGAAGGACTGGGTAGGTCTGAGTGGCCCGACGGGAGGTGTTGGTGACAGTGGCGGGCGGTGTGTTGGGAAGGGTCAGAACAGTCGGAGTGACTGAACCTGACTGAGTGTTGTTGGAGGGGATTTGGTTCCAGGGTAGTGTTGGGGGCAGAGTGCGTGAGGTGGAACGGGAGCAGAAAGAGTGAGCATGCAGTGGTTGGTTTGCATGAGAGGAGAGTAGGTAGAATGAGGATGGGGGTGGCGTTGAGTGGTGCCGGTGAGAAGCGTGGGTTACGGCTAGCTGGTGGATGTGATTCGAGTCTGGAGGGGAGAGGAGTGACGGTGGAAGGCAAGAGGTCGTGTTCAGTGGAGGAAAAGTCAGGGAATGGCTAATGCGATTGTATGGGTGGTAGGCAAGGTATCGTGTATATAGAGGGACAGTTAGGGAGTGACTGGCAGGGAGGTTCTGACAGCTGGGATGTGGACAGAGGGGGCAGAGGAGTGATGTAGGTGCAGTGAAGCAATAAGGGTCGAGGGTGAGGGCTGGTCTTTTTCCTGAGTTTTGTGCAAATGCAAGGGGCAAGGGGGGTGTGAGAGAGGGTAGAGGGTTCTGAGGGACAAAGGGACGGGGCAATTGTTCTGGAAAGAGCAAGGCATGCCATGCTGAGAGAAAGGGAAGGGTCGAGGGGGGTGGCCTGGAGATGGTGGGTGAGGGGATGCTAGGAGGACCGTGTGTGTGGGAGGATGGCATAGCAGGTGGAACGGAAGGGGGCGTGATTGAGCAGAATTTGCGGCTGGTGGTGGTTTGGGTGGGTTTGCCCCACATAGGGGATTTCATGTATTCTTGGGAGAGGTGAGGGTGTGCTGAGGTGGGGCAGATGGAGGTGGAAGGGAGAGAGGGTATGTGTATCATCGGAATGGCTGGGTTAGTGGAGTGACGTAGAGCTCCCACATGTGAGTGCTAGGTATGGTGTGAAGTGAGGGGGTCCAAGGTGTTTTGGCTAAATTGTGGAGGGATGAGGGTGGGGAGTTGGTCTGGGAGGCGAATATCTGCGGAGTGGTGCAGATGTTGCGGTGGTGGCTGGGAGGATGTGTATGAAGCGCCAGATTTGGGACAGTAGTAAATGCAATAACACCTATATTTGAGACACCTGGATAGAGGTGGAAAGTGCCAAAACAAGGGGCCACAGTAGAAAATGCTAAACCCCTACAAATGTAATGCCACCTAAACGTGAGACACCTGTATAGGAGGAGAAGCGCCTAGACAAGGGGGCACAGTAGAACATGCAAAACACTTAGATTTGGGACAGTAGTACATGCAATAACACCTAGATGGAAGGCACCTGGATATAGGGAGAAAGGGAGAACGTGCCTAAAAAAGGGCTACAGTAGAAAACGCTTAGATTTGGGACAATAGTAAATGCAAGAACACCCAGGGACATCATTTCACCAAAATTCCTGGGGTAGAGGAAGTGACATCACATGACCCTTGACCTCTGATGACATTACAGGAAGTGATGTCATTTGACCCCATCCCGAAGTGACATTATGGGAAGTGATAGAACATGACCTTTCAAAATGAATGAGTCTAGCAATTGCTGTATAGAATTCCAGAAAGAGAAATGATTTGTTATTCCTATTCGTTATTATTTAGGGTCACTGCTCATAGTGTTACACCTGTGGAACCCCTGTATTTTTTAAGAGGCCTCAATAAAAATTCCACTCACGCCAAAAACAAAGAGCCACATTGCACTGGCCACACAGCCCAGGAGCTTCATTGTAAAAAATGAAATAAATAATAACAATCAACTTTTTTTTAGGGGTGGCAAGGGAGACCACAGGGGTAGCAAGAGAAACATCAGTTGCAACTAATGGTGACCCCCAAATGACGACCCTGAGAACACCTATTTTTGAGACGGCTGGATAAGGGGAGAAGTGCCTAAACAATGGCTTACTGTAGAAAATTCAAAACACTTAGATTTGGGACAGTAGTAAATGTAATAACACCTAGATTTGAGAGACCTGGATAGAGGGAGAAAGTGCCTAAAACAAGGGGGCACAGTAGAAAATGGTAAACACCTAGAAATGCAATAACACCTAGACTTGAAACACCTGGATAGGGCGAAAAGCGCCTAGACAAGGGGGTACTGTACAAAATGCAAAACACTTTGATTTGGGACAGTAGTAAATGTAATGACACCTAGTTTGAGAACATGGAATTTGTGAAATATGACTGACTGGCACAATTAGTCTGAATGCGGGATTGGGATAATTTTAAGAGTTCTAGGCCGTATACATTGGACACAGTGCTGTTAGAGGATTGATAAGGTAGGATCGGGATGGTCAGAGTTGGGTTGAGCAGCAATGGCTGCACCCCCTGCCCATAACCACACTTACTCTATCAGTGGCTGCTGGCACCAGAGGCTAACATGGGCTAAGACGGACAAGAACGGCTTCTTCTGGCACTGCCCTTTCCCTCGGGTGCCCTTTGCCCAGGGGGCTGCCACAGGAAGAGGGGCTTTCCCTGGGATTAAGACTTATTTGTGCACCAGTGACCAATCGAGTGGGGAGCAGGGAGGTGGGAGAGTGGGGGGGACCTGGGAGGGAAACCAGGAAAAAGGAACAGGCTGGGGTAGGGGCAGCACCACGCTGCACAATGGCACAAGGTATTAAAAGCAGACTGCAGTGGGATTGCACGACCAGGAGAAGGGACACTCACCTAACAGAGGAGGCTGCATAGTAGAAATGTGTGCCGATCCTCGATGTCCCACCACAACACTACCGAATAATACAATGGGGCACCAGGGGCGGGTTGGGAGGCAGGCGAGATGAGGAAAACCAGGAAGCGGAACGGGGCTGGGGAAGGGGCAGAAACACACCACACCATGGCGCTAGGTATTAAAAACAAACCGAAGTGGGATTGCAAGACCAGGAGCAAGGACACTCCCCTACAAGAGAAGGCCACAGAGTGGAAATGCACATCGATCCTCGTGTCCCACCACAACACTACTGAATAACACAATGGGGCTCCAGGGACCAATCAGGGGTCAGGTGGGGGGCTAGATTGGGGCAGCACCACGCCAAACAATGGCGCTGGGTATTAAAAAAACGCTGTGGGATCGCAAAACCAGGAGCAGGGACACTCACCTATAAGAGGAGGCTCCAGAGTGGAAATCTGATTGGGGTGCCAACGAGGCTGAGGTAGAACACAAAATAAACAAAGAGCAGTGTTTGCTTTATGTCGCTTGTATGGCTGTTATGACCTCTGTCCAAGGATCACAGGGTGGCACTGGGACTACTAGTGGACCGCCAGTGATAGTAGCTGCTACCCCAGGTAATACCTATATGACATGGCTGAGCACAATATACTTTTTAGTGGTTGAACACCCGTTATAACAAGCATGGTAATGTTATGCTATGTAATATGTCATGCTATGCTATAATATATTATGTCCCATTGTGAAAATGGTATATATCTAGCCAACAGTAGCAAATTCAATTGTTCTGGAGCACTGCATACATTTTCAAAATGTGCAATTAAACCAATTTCATCTAGAAGAAATGTTTCTATGTCCTTGATAGATTCCATGAAGAACTAGACTTTGCAAATGTGTCACAGTAAGACAGGCAACATCCATCCTTCTTGACAACACTGGATCTAGGAACAATGAGCAAATAGGGTTGAATCCTGTAGAGTCATCACTGATTCCTCAAGGGAATGGCATCCACTATCTGATCCTAACCCTAGGGGTGGTATTATGAGGGAGCATCATGTGGGAGTGGGAAGGGACGACTGTCGGGAGGAGGTGGGGACTCCATTGGGAGAGGCACAATGTTTTCCCCTCCTTCTGAAGAAATCCCTATGATATCTACATTTCTGATGGCATACTGCCATTTCAGTCAAGCCACATATAATACACCTTTAACATCTCCTTTTTCTAATGATTTCCTAAACAGAAGTTCTGAACCATATTGCATTGGAAGTCACAGAAAAGCTATGAACTCCGTCTCCCAGAAAGCCTCAGGTACTGAGATGAGGAAGAAGGAGTTAATGCAGATCAATAGAGAAACCAAGTTTAACATGCAGACTAGTTGTTTTGGGGAGGTGTGAGTAAGCGGGACATTTAAAAATGGTGTCTGCTTTGAAAACAGTGTACCCGGAGAAAAGGGAAGCAAAGCCAGAGACGGGGAAATCAGAGCCGAATCAGACAGCAGTATGGAGAAGGGCCACACTGGGAGAAGAAGACACTTCCACTTTGCCACTCGCAAGTGCTCTATACCTGTGTGGTGCGAGGCCAGAAGGGACACAGCAAGAACAGAGAGAGAACCATCTGAGAACCAGCAGCAAAAACGGAGCTGCTGGGTGTAAGGTTGTGCACAAGAGCAGCAGTCATAATGAGGGGTGAAGGCAGCAGAGCTGGCCAGAGATTTGAAAGGAGGTCTGCACTGCAGGGAAACCGTTCCAGAGAGGGAGCTTCACCATGATGGTATGCCACAGGTTGGAAATGCTTCAATACACCAGTGAGTCTACCCATAGCCGTTGAGGACCCTGGGGCATACCGACAAAGACATTTGAAATCCGACCCAGTGAAATACAAAGACAGAAATTAAACATGAGATATCAATGTGGGGTAAATTGGAGCAAGTATTACACCAAGTGTATGAATAGTAATGAAGATATAAAAAGGTTGAGCTTGAACAAATTTCCATACATGAGATGTCAGTGCGGGGAAAGTTGGAACAAGTAGGACCTCAAACCAATGAAGTCGAAAGCACAATGGATTTGCACCAGTGGGTTAAATTAAAAAAGACAGTGAACATAAGAAGAAGCTCTGGTGAAAGGAACAAATCAGGCAGTGAACATTGAGAGGCAAGATACCTGGCAGGGAAGGAGAGTACACCAGTGAATCTGTAAGACCCAAAAGGAATTTCCTGGCAGGAGATCCAGTCAAGTTGTATAAACATTGGAAAGATAACTGGCTGGAGAGTATACCAGAGGATTAAGGATTCCTGGCAGGGGAGTATACCAGGAGGTCCATTAAATTGTATACAGAAAGCTTTGCAAAGTATATGGTAATGACATCAAAGAGAGATTTTTGCCATCCTTAAGAAACTGTCAGTTGAAAGACATGTTGCTATCCTTAAGAAGCTATCGTTTGAAAGAGACACTTTTTCCATCCCTAAGGAAATATTATTTGAAATAAATAATCCAGGGGAAGGGAAAAAAAACCCTCTGGATCCAGGGACTCCACCTTGCAAAAGACTGTTTCTGTTGGATTTGTTTACTGGCCTTAGTTGTGAACACTTTTTGCCAACTATAGGTCAGATACATTTCCTTGCACTTTTAATGTTCATTTTAGCATGAGGGTCAGAGTAGTATGTTTTGGGACACAAGGGCAGTTTATATTCTTGACGACGAGACACAGACTGATCCTTCGTTTTAGTTTTCTAGGTAGGGAAACTCTTTTTCTGTCTCTCATTTCTGACCTCTCACAAAATACTGATCGATGGAAAATACTGGTTTACTACTGGGTTAATACCAGTTAGTTGTCCTTGCAAAGAAAAGAAGCAATAAAAGTGAGTTTAAACCTACTTAAGCATACGTTTGTTTTTATTCATAGTGGTACAGTCCAGGCTCCCCTGAGCTACTGTGTCTGACCTGAGATGAGATCTGGCTGTCCCAGCTAGGGGATCCTGATATTGCTTCGAGGCAAGACCACAGGAGCGTAGGTGCCCCAAGCTGACACAGCTATCCATGAACTTGCTGTGTTGTTTAAGGAGTGAATGAGACTTCTGCAGAAATGTGGAGTTACATCTCCTGGCGTTGCCACATCAATTCAACCAAGCTGTAATGTATGCACTCTATGACCAGCATGTACAACTCGGTAGTGCCATGAGCTTTGAGTTAGACTGCTCAATGGTCTTGTGGCCTCGACTATCTGCCTACATAGAGTACTATTACCAGCCCTGCACCAGGTATGTTGCCAGGAAAAAAGTGGCTCTATGATGTTTGCTTGGGAAATTTTGCTTGAGGCCCATTTGTTTGTAATTTCTTTTTTTAACACATTTCCTCATATAAATAAAGTGAAGGAGACCCCCTTCAACATCCCCACCCCCACCCTCCATAGTAAATACCTAAACCCAACTCCCTTCTATATTTCTGAGGAAATGTGTTAAAGAAAGGTGAATGGCCCTTGAGCAAATGGGCCTGTGAGCAAGTGGGCTAGATCGGAAAACAGTGGCTTATCCCGCCGAGCTCCAGGTCCATGGCCATATACATCAACTTCCTCGGTTGGGATGGATTTGCAAGGGGTGCAGAACATTCTGGTTATGCCAGGCCACTTCATTTGGTTTGCACAGGATTTTCCTGCCAAAGATCAGTGTGCCACCCACATAGCCCATGTCCTGTTGGAGAAGTATTTTGTGCACTACGGTTGGCCTGCCAGAATATACTCTGACCAAGGACGAGATTTTTAATCAACACTCATCAAGCAGGTTATGGAGCTGGTTGGCATCAAAAGACCATGTACCACTGTAGCAGGGAGATATAAAGAGGTTCAGTTGTACTCTCTTCATAATGGTGGACTCCCTGCAGCTGCAAATGACCAGGTGAAATCAGCATGTGGCTACTCTCGTCCATGCCTATAACTGTACGAAGAACAATGACACCCTTCTATTTTCTGTTTGGAAGGGATGTCCATCTGTAGACCTGTATTTTGGTGCGTGCCTGGGTGAAATAGGCTGTGCAAATTATGTCACCTACGTGAAGCGTAGCTTCAGCGAGAACTAGAGCAATCCTACTATCTCACCCAGGCTACTCTGCACAGGAGGGCAGAGAGCAACAAACGCTGCTAGGACTCCAGGGTTAAATTCCACACTCTTCAGCCAGGTAATCATGTGTTGTTCTGCCACCTGGGGAAAAGGGGAAGAAACAAGCTTGGCAGCAAGTGGGATCTCCCAACCATTCATCATAGAACATCTCTTGAATTTCTAAGGAAGGGTGGCCAAAGAACATCATGATCTTGCACCGTAACCTCTTACTCCCAGCCTGTGAGTAAACAGCAGCAACTCTGCACTGAAGGATGGGATGACATCACACTGGATCATTCCCCAGAAGTTTCTCAAGCTCCTACGATGCCAAGGCCTGCGGAAGGCCATCTGGAATCAGATGATGCTATCAGTTTTGCAATCTATAGTAATCAGTATTCTGACCCATTGCTTGTTTGATTGTTTATTTTATTTATATCACGCACCTGACCCGGAGGTAATTGGGCGCTAGAGGATGGTGATGGTTACATGGCATAGTATAGCATTCACAGAAAAACTTACAATGGGACATATACACATAATAGACATTATGCATATTATACATAGGTCATGGCAGTAGTATAGGATGGATGACACATGCTAGTTGTACAGATCATCTCACGGTTAGTGGTATCAGGAACTGTTGTTTTATGCTTTGTTGAGAATCCATATGATGACATGGCTTCTGAATTTGTTAAAGGTTTGAATAGTCTAAATATTCTGAGGGAGAGTGTGGGTTCTCACATCCTCATGTCCAGAGCACGGTTCCATGTCATTCATCGCCAGAATTTTCAAAGCCTGGCATTTCAACATGGAAATGTTCATCAAATTTTGTAAATTTTTTGTGGCCCCCCCAATCCCCTCCTCCGCCACCTATTTTATAGATTTCCTAACCCCCAAACCCTTATCTGCCCTTTCCCACCCCCCCTAAAAATGTTGATGAACATTAGTGCACGTTGAAGTGGCAGACTTTGAAAAATTTGGCGATGAAAGGACGTTGTATGCAGAGCACACTCCTGAGGAGCCTGAACCACAACCTATTGCTGTTCCTCCTGAGACCTCTTCTGAGGCTTGTCCAGAACATAAACCCCCATCCCTGCTGTACTGGACCTAGCAGGAGATACCTTACCCATGCCTCTGCTGGAAGATAGGGTTCCTGACCTGTTGGGAAGACTACTGACTGGTTCAGGGGGAAATCCTTGAAGAAGCCACTGATACTCCCTGCCATTCCACCAGGGAGAGAAGACCAATCATGAAATTAACTTACGTTTCTTCAGGGGTACACTAAAAGGTTTCCATTATCCATTCCTTCCAATTGTCCATCTCTCCAACTTTAGAGCAGGTTCCTGGGAGTCAGGAGTACTTTACGAGGTACCTGATATCTAGGGTAGTGGGTGGCCAATGGTGACCATAAATCAGAGAATCGTGGTAGATGTCTTCATAAACCTGGCAAAGTATATCCTCGGACCAAAGATAGTTGAAAGGGAGGGAGCATCTAAGCCCCAAACCCTTAACAAGGGGTTTAATCCTAGTTAAGCGCATGTGTTTGTTTTATTCATAGTGGTACAGCCCAGGCTTCCTCCCAGGGCTGCACCCACATAAAGGGTCCCCTTAATATGTGTGCCATATGAGGGACCCTTCAAAAGCAAAGAAACAGTAAAGTGTGCATAGCTGCAGAGAGCTGTTATACAGTTGATGCTGCCAATCAGTCCAGAAGGTCGAAGTGGCACTCCGCCTTGACTGATCTGGGCACCCATTGCAGGCTTCTTGACTTTTCAAGAACAATATCTGGCTGATCCTGCCCTTTTGTCACAGCAGCACCCTGCAACCAGGGGAGGTGATGCGCTGTTTTTCCCCACAGTCTGAGGCTCCTGTTCTACTAAGTGGCACGACCTGTCCAGGAGATGTGGCGTGAAACTCGCCAGCATGGCTGGGACTGGAGCATTTCTCCAAAAAAATGTAGCAAACCTCAGGATTCTTGACTATGAGACCCACGACTTCTACTCAGTTAGCCCAGCCATCACCTGGGCTACTCCAGCAATGTGGCCCGAGGAATTTTTCATGTCATCCCTACACATGCAAACTTTCTTCCAGGTTGCAGCTTGCAGATGTGGCCTGGGGCTAGAAATTCCCCAGAGGCCCCTGCTGAGCTTCCTTCCACAACCTGCTCGGGCAATGCTGCTCAGGTAACAGGGACTTTGTAGCCAACCCCTATGTAATCAGGTGCCAACCCCATCCTTTGCTGCCAGCACTTCAGAAGTCCATCAAGCTAAGAGTCAGCTTTAAGAGGCTGTAAAGCCGACATGTGTTTCGACCTCTGCTGTCTTTTTCAAGGCTCCAAAGTTCATTGAAAGAAAGATGTTTCAGTCTTTTCAACCAATCATAATGATTATGGACAAGTGAATGCTCCTGGTTTTCATGAGATGGTTTCCCCTATATGCGTAATTAAAGCATCTCCTTGTCCTATGCTGTATAGTTCCTGTACTGTATTGTGTTCGGTATTGCCATTCTGTGTGTTACTGTGGCACGTGGAACGCCAATGCTGCACACTACACAGTAAAGGAACTAGAAGACCCATGTACAATGAATAACGAGCAATTGCTTCATAAACTGATTACATAATGAAACAGCAACCCATAACACAAGAAAACACTTTCATTACTCACAAAGAGGAACCCATCTCACAAAAACCAGGACCATTCACTTGTCCATTAAATAATGCAATGTAATATGGCATTTGCATAGCACCTATTCCCAATGGCCTGGCCTCAAAGCACTGCAGCTGAATGTCCTCGGGGGACCTAAGTCCCTGGTATGGGAGATTTGTCAGAGGAGTTTAGAATGCATGTGTGCATTTTAGCCAATACAAAAGTAGGTGGGGTGGCCAAGTTCCTGCTAGCGACCCATGTCGAGCTGGCTTGTGGATGGGTGCTGTGAGTTTTTCTGAAAAGTTTGCAAGTTCAGGAAACAGATTATGTATCCAGCTAGACCAAATTTTTGTTGTGGGTCTTTTCTGTATTCTAATGGCAGAGGTTTGGCGCGATGTGTCCTCAAGTAGCATATGATCACAGATGAGTGCCGGTGGGTGGTCATGCCTATGGCTAACGTCCATCGACATGTAGTGTGATACGTACCCGTCACTAGGATTGGTTGAAAGACTATGAGAAATCTTTCTTTCAATGAACTATAGAGCCTTGAAAAAGACTGTAGAGGTTGAAACACAGGCGGGTTTCAGAGACTTTTAAATTCATTAAATCTATAAAGGTCAAGAGTAACTTAATGCACAAATATTTATTCCAGCTGCGATGAATAGACTGATATACAGCCAAATGGACATGGGAGGTGCTTGCCTGTCCTGTGGCATGGGGCATAGCCACATCAATTGTGCACATGCTGCTGTCCTTGTGAAAAGAACTTATCTGTAACTCAGAGCCGAACAAGATGTGTTGATATGCCCCAACACATGCACACATCAGCTTTTAGAGAGGCAACGATCAGGCATCCCTGGTCAGGCTGCCTGCCATAAGGAAGAACCATTTTTAAAGAGACCTTTTAAAAGTGAGCACTTTAACAGCATTAGATATAGGGCCTCATTACAGGGAATGCGGTAAACCATGGTGCTATTAGCACCATGGTTGCCGCCGGTACCATACCGGCACCACCATGGGGAAAAGGGGAATTACCACCCTATTCCAAGGTTGGCGGGCGGTAATTCCCCCTTTCTCCATGGTCCTTTCCCATTCCCATTTTTTCCCCTTAGGGCTCAATGGGAATGGGGAAGGGGCTAATTACGGTACCGCAAATTGCAGTACCGTAATTAGCACCAAGGTCCCTTTGCGGGTCCCAACTTTAACGGTTGGTCTACACCAGCCGTTAAGGTCGGGTCACGCAAAGGGACCTCGTAGTAAGGCGGTAAGGGTTTACCGGTACTGGTGCCCTTACCGGTACCCGTAAACCCTTACCGCCTACCGTGTAATGAGGTCCATAGTCTTTAAAGAATTGTTTTCTCTGCAGCTGCTTAGAGAGGGTTAGTGCCATCCCAGTGTAAATACTGAGAGTTCACCCAGCTGCTTTCTATAACTAAGAGAGCGCTGCTGGGCTGGCTTAAACCATCAAAGAGAAACAGAATTTCCCTCTGACATTTTATGTTCCCCACAGTGGAAGTTGAATGGACCATACAAGGCATGCAGTGTCTTGCTCCCCGGTATTACCCAAATTGTTCGTTTACAATTGTTCGAATGAACAATTGACCGAATTTAAAGGATCACAATTGACCTTTTCACAATTGACCTATATATATAGGGGTGTTGGGGGTTTGGCGTTGGGTGGGGGGTTGTGGGGGGGTTTCCCCCCCACATATATGGTACAATTGACCTTCACAATTCGGTCAATTGTGAAAAGGTCAATTGTCATTCGAACAGTTGTAAAACGAACAATTCGTATACTACCTTGCTCCCCTAGTCATGCATGGCCAATTGGGGATGCAGTCTGGGGAACTGCATCTCTTAATGTGCATGGGGGGGCTCCCATGCCTCCCCCCAACATTCAGACTGGTAGAGTGGTGAGGTGAAAGCACTCCAGTTCTTGCACACATTTGCAGGAGCCAGGAGGTGCTCTTTGCTTCATGGTTTCTGTTCACGTGGTGTGGGAGCCTGAACTTTACCAGGGCTGAAGTTAAGAAGAATGTATTATGTATGTGTGCATATATCAATGAATGAGTGAGTCTATGATGCATGGGTGGGTGCTGGGTGCGCCTATGAATGAGTGGCTGAAAGGTGTATGGGTGCAGCCAGTACGGACATGTTTTCATATTTTGGTATGGTATTTTTAATGGCAAAGCCAACAGGACTATGTTCTTATGCGGGGATGCTGTCATATTTTGCCAGAACTAGCATGAGCATGTTTACTTATAGTAGCATTGGCATTATACGTAAAAGCAAACATGAATATGTTCTTATATGGGAATACTGGCATATACTGGTGCCGCCAGCAAGGAAATGTATAGGCACAGCCAGCATGAAAATGTTTTTATAAATGCATATATTGGGCCTCATCACAAGTTGGATGGTTTCCCAGAAGTAAATCCACCGGAATACCATCCAACGCAGTTAGCGTTACCGCAACTTGATCTGGCACTGTAAGTACTGAGTCACAAGTTGCGGTACCACAGTAAATCCCCATTTATTTTTAGTCCATAGGACTCTGTGGGACATTTTCGGCACAATTACTGCAGCGTTAATTGTGCCGCGGTAATTGTGCCTAAAATGCACAGAAAAGTCAGCGCTTTCACCCGAGGCTCAGAGCTGAAGGTGAGTACCCCAACTCTGCACCAAACAGAGGATTGGGCGGAGTGGTAATGCGGTGGTAATAGTGTTACCTTTTACCTTTAAAGAGAACGGCCCAAAGCTGAGGAGTGTATTGCAGGCAGCTGTCATGTCCTTGGTTGTAGGTTCTGAAACCTTCTGGTACTTCCAATCCAGGAAGCTTGTTGCAGAGCCTAGCAGGACATGCTGTGTGCTGGCTGGGTACCGGTTCTGGATCGGCTGGAGGGTCCTCTGAATTCTGAATCTCCCTGTGTTCCCTGTGAGATGTTGAGGGGAGGTTTCTTGCTTCCCTCTTTGGATATCCCGGCCTTCCTTCACTGGCAGAAGATATCAGACAGACTGTACCCTGAGCCAGGGTTGAGTTTTCCTTTCTTCTTGTGAAGTCTTCAGATGATTTTCCAAAAGAGGGGCTTGGCCCTCTTTTAAAGCCAAGTGAACCACAGTGATTGGTGTAGGCTAGTCCTACCTTAATGAACCAATCCTGGGGTCCCTACCAACAATCTCCTGTATGCGTGAGGTCATAACCAGAGTGCTTTGCAAAGGGAAAGGTAAAGGGGTAAAAACAGAAACAGGGTGTGCCCCAGAACTAAAATGGCAGAATGCTTCTTCAACAGAACTAGCTCTGGTTTCACTCACGTGTGACACTAAGTCCCACCCATCTTCCTGTTGAAGCAGCAGGTCTCCTTTGAAGCTGCAGCGAGACCATACTCTTGGGCTTCTGCAAACAACATTCTCATAACTTATTAATGGAGTCCCTCTAGTGGGGTGGCTTCCTGTAAACAATATTTCCAGACGTGACAGCTCACTGTCATTGATACGGAGGGTGGGAGCTAGCTTCAAGTTGATACAGTTACACATGAAAGGTTGTTGGGTTTCCTGTACCCTTTGTTAACCTTTGCAGCCAGGCTCCATGTGGGCCTGTTTGAAGTACCCTCTATCGGTATGTTAATCACTACCATCAGCTGCAGGGCCTAACAAAAGAGCAGGGAGTCTTTGTTAGTTAACCAGGCTGGCCATGGCAGGAGGAAGGTTGGCCCTCCCCTTCCTGGAAATTACATTGTGCACTCCTGGCTCTCACATTCCAACTATATATGACATGGCGGATGGTGCCTCCCGGCTGTGTCCACCCAGAGTACACAGGTCTATGAGTGTGCCGTGGTGTGAGCATATGAAAATGTGTGTGGATTAGCCGCACACAATTTCCTGAGGTTGGTCTACCATCATTCCATGTAATTAAACATTTCAAAAAGCCCAGTCGAGCACACACCAACCATGCAGGTCGAGGTCCTCACAGTCATGTTGACTTTTCTAGAGGGATTCAATGAGGGTAAGTGATAGAGTAAGCATGGAGTAGGAGAGACAATTTGGAAATGTTTTGGTGTGTCATTAATAATGAAAGCTATTAAAGTGAAAGGTGATCTTTTTTGTTCCAGTGGCCTGAACTGACACTGCAAAGACCTTATTAAGGTCACACAGATGTGACCCTGCAACAAGGGATAGCAGGGAGTAGTGACAAGATGGAGCTTCATGAATATCCCCAAACTTAAGTCTGAAAATACAATGCATGATCAGTATCAGTGGATACTGGATTGAGCATACGTTCCACAGCAAAAAAGGAAAGAAGGACAAGGATGAAGAAAAAGGGACAAAACAGGTTCATGGGGCAAACAACCATGCTAAAGATGAACATAGGGTCCGAGTAAGGGAAGGAAAATGAAAATTGGGGCGGGGGTAATTCTTGCTTATCATGCAGACATCCTCTGATTCTACATTTTGTCTTCTCACATTGGAGCCCAAGTCAGATAATCAGCCTTCAACACCTGGCCTTTGGGTACTTTTCCTGAGGCTCAGTATGAATGCGTTACCAACAGTCAAAACTCTCAGAGTTTACGGCCCACAGTTGGACTCAGATTCTATGATTCTCTGTTGACTTTGAGTTTTCAGCAAAGTTCTTTCTCCAGTTGAATTTGCTCTGGTCACTCTCATCGGTTGTTGATCCGAATAGTGTGCTTGCTTGAGTCCTAAAAAAAAATAGGATTTATGTCAAGTCTGAATCCCAGGCAAGCCATGAAATTATATTATCCAGTTGGAAATGATCATCCCATCGGTCTTTGACTACACACTACTACACTGCATGCAGTACTTGCATGACTGTATTTATCTTAGGCAATGTGTATAGTTGCCAGTGCATTCACAGACATATCATAAGCTTACAAAACTTTCCAGACTTATTCATTTGTGTTGGCTATTTCTAAGCATGTTTTCACTCAAACTGGGGCTCATTTCGTTTTGATTGGGTCAAGTTATCGGTCAGTGAACTATATGTCAAGAATCCATGTTTTTAGAGAATCCTGCATGCATTTGATGGTCACTGGATAATATATTCGGAAAGATAGACGTATATTTATCATTCTGTGTAATAGTATTATTTCAATAACCTTTTCTGAAGTATATTGTATTTTTTTATTTTGTCGAATGAATGCACGCAAAAGGTTGCTGGATCTAGCTGTTTGCAATATTCACTTACACCCATTCAAGCCAGTTTAGTAGTTTTACATTTTCAAAATGAAAGGCCTCATTTGGAGGCATCTGGCACAACTCGTAGGTGGCCAACTCATCGTAGCCATTTCCCCGCATTTTTTGCAGCATTTTTATTGGGGCCCAGGCCCCATACCTCCTTCTAAGACGCCTACCTCTTCCCTACTTCCGAAAAAGATTACCCTAACCCTGCACCACTCCTAAATATACCACCAAGAAAAGCGGCAAACACCAGCAATGAGTTGGGCCCGTATGAGTTAGGCCAGTTCCCATCTCACTCGGATTAGCAACAGAACACCTAGAAAAAACGTGGAAACCGATTTCTTAATTTCCGTGCATGCCTGCACATGCCACCTCATGGTGGCATTCCAAACCCATGCAATCTGTTTACATGTGCGATCCATGCTTTAGGGTGTAACCTCCTCCCACCACAAGTAAATAATAATAATAAGTATGATACATTCTGATTTCTTTTAATCTGATGGCAAAGTGGCTTCCTGTTAGGCAATCAACTATTTTCTATTTTCCGGACCAGCAGTAAGAAGCACAAACAAAAGAAACCTAAATATATCCCTTCCCAACTACAATACCCCTAGGTCAATGTGCCTATCTCCTGATCCAGCAAAATAACCAATCACTAGACACCTGGACCCATAGGACATGCACCTTTACACAGCTCCTTCTCTTTTGTTACTGCTGCAGGAGTGCACCATTCATACATGTTTCTCTTTCTGGTGTTTTCATTATGAATAGGGTATTTATTCTCTGTGACATTTTGGATTGTGGATTTTGATAGCTTCTTGCATGGTTTGAACCCCTTTGGTGTGTTTTCAGTTGTATTTGGGGACGCATTTGAGCAGTGTTATGCTGGAATGGGTGCCATTCCGGGGCCCTTTACATCACTGGTCTGCAGGGTTTCAGTGTGATCACAGGTTCTTTCACATTGGAGGAAAGAAATCACGTTCATGGAGGTTTTTTCCTGAGTGCCAGTGACGTCAAAAGGAGAAATGAGCTTCCCTGTTTCCGCATGATATAGCCAGTATTACAAAAAAGGTAGCAGGCGCCCCTCTCTAGATAGAACATGGCAAGATAACCTGTTCTGTGGTTTTTTCCCACTTTGAGAGTCCGCAGCCATCGCTTTTTGCTCACTGTACTTTTCACAAAGGAAGAATAGCCATTGCCAGTAGTTTATCCTCTGTGCCAATGTAGTATCTGTAGGGTTCTATTTGCTTTTGTTTTCCCATGGTCAATTATGAGGGCTGTTTCCCTGAAATGCTGATATATATGCATTCTGCTGCCAGTGTAAAGTAGGCAAGACCCTCTAATATGGCTGATGCAGCCCATGTCCCAGCCCAGGACTATGAGGACTCTTGAGAGGAGGGTTCCATGTAATAATGTCGCTGTGAAAAAGTCGCCAGGTTCTGGCGACTTTTTCCTGGCTACCAAAATTCTTTTCCCAAATATTCTAGGAGGGGTATAATTATATATTATTAGGGGAACGTGTTTCATAGCCTGGAGGGTGCATCATTAATTATTTTTCTTTTAAAGCTGCCAACCTGAGGACTTTTTTCATGGCAACATTATTGCCTCATACTGATAGGATCTTATGGGGAATATAGACACATCTGTATCCAGACCTACGGACATTAACCACACCCTTTGGTCAGGAGGAGACTATTCATATGGCTAAGAAAGCCAGATGGACTTTAAAGTCATTGCCTTAAGACCGTAAAACCTTTAGCCCGTTGCCTCCCCCTTTTATGAGGCATTTAGATGAGGATCTAGGGTAGACCCTGGTAGTGCTTGATGACAACGAACACTAGAAGGAACCATATGCGTGTCAGGACACCTTATGGGAGCCCATGTTGGACCCCAAGTCCATATTCCACTCAAATCCCAGGGAGTGTGCTCTTTTGCAACAGGTGGATGAATATTCCTTTCTATGCTACATTCTAAATCGTACTCTACTGCCTGTGCCGATAAGTGCGGAATGCCCCTGCCCTATTGTTTCTGAGATGACAGTGAATATCCCTTTAATTGATAGGAAGGTGGCAATCCTTTTCTTGATAAATGGGAAGAGGTTAGAAAGATCATGGTACAGGCGACAGGAATGATTCTTAACACCACCAGTCCCTTGATCAAGATCTTAAATGTGTCCTGGGAGACTAAACATTTGGACAAAACTCTGGATGCAGCTTAGATCAGCTGTTGGGCCAGAGGAATCTTTGCTTCCTGGGTGACACTAACAAGTCCATATCCCAAGAAAGACACAAGGGGATCTTATTAAACATGCATTGCAAACTGGGAGGCATGGATTAAACTTTAATCTCCAGGGCTGCCAGTGTTAACCCTTGTGGTGATGAATTTTTCCAAGGGTTTGGGAAAGTATATTGGCACTTTCACAGCCATTGTTAAGGCACAGGCCTCATTACATAAGATGTTTTCACTTTCGGTCTCTGTCAGGGCTGGGAATGGTAGGGGTCGCTTGACTGGCTGGTTCTACAGATCATCTGGTTTTTCTTTAAGGCATTGTGGGCCCAAGTAGTAGTTTCAGCAATCCAAATCCACCTTTTGCCCTCAGAGACGACAACAGTTCCAGAGCAAAGGATCTAGAGTACAACGGGGGTGAGCGGAATTCCCTCAAGGTGAGTCTGCAACTTCTGCACCAAAGTCTCTTTTTAGGGTTGTATTTGCAATCTTATTGTGTGAAGGCATGATTAAGAAGGACACAGTCAACAGATTCCAAATTCAAACAATCAAGTTTTATTAACTTAAATGTCAAGATGGAAAAAGGCTTAACTTGCCCCATGCTAAGGTGGGATTCCCCAACCTAAATAAAATTAAGGAGAGTCTGAGTAAGAGAGTTCAACTTAGGAATCTGTCTGTGTCCAAAACCTATGCTTGCCCTCGCAACTGTAACTAAACAACATGTAGGCATGTCAGCAACCAGCAGAAAACAGTGTTCAACATAAGGTTAAGGAGCTTCTTCCAGCTCGCAGCTTCCTTTCAGCTCCCTTACTCAAGTATAAAACAGTTCAACAAAGTAAAGTCCAAAAGTCCCCTAATTTAGAATTATAATACAAAGAAGTCTCTGCAGGTCTCAGGGTTTCCTTCCCCCCAAGTTAGGACTCGCGATCCCCTTCCCCAAGTTCCAAATCACACAAAATTAACTTGAAATGAAAGGCTTCTCATCAGGACTGAGGATTCCCTTCACCAAGTTCCAAAACACACAAAGGGCCTCATTACGAGGTAGGAGGTAGCCATGGTGTATTAGCAGCATGGCTACCACCTTACCGCATTATGGGTCCGGGTTCTCGGAACAGGGACTTACTGGGTCATTCCAACCTTGGAGGACCCGGTAAGTCCCCATTCTGAGAACCATTCCCCATTCCCATTCGATCCCCCATAAGGCTCAATGGGAATGGGGATGGAGCTATTAACGGGCCCGCTAATAGCGGGCCTGTTATTAGCTCCCTGGTCTCTTAGCGGCTCTCGCTAAGGGACCTCGTAATGCTGAGGTAAGGGGTTAACAGCAACGGCACCCTTACCGTTGCCGTTAACCCCTTACCGCCGACCTCATAATGAGGCCCAAAATTTCTTTATCTTCCGCAGTTTGGTTAATGTTATTTTCAAATGCACACTTCAAATGATTTCGTAGTTTTCCCAGAGGTTGAAAATTATTTTGTAGTTTTCTCACAGGTTGAAATTGTCTAAATGATTTTTGGAGTTTTCCCACATGTTGAAATTCTCTCTGTGTATCAGGCAGCAATGTCCTTTGTCTGCCTGTTCTTGTCACCTTTTTGGTTTCAATGGGGGTCATTACGACCCAGGCGGTAAGTACGCCAACTTTACCACCATGGTGTAAACTATGTTTACACCATGGTGGATGGCGGATTTACCGCCCCATTCCAAGGTGAGTGGGGCGGTAAATCCCCATTTCCCATTTTACCCTTCCCCATTCCCATTTTTGCCCCATAGGGCATAATGGGAATGAGGAAGGCGCTAATTACGCCACCGTAAATTACGGTGGCGTAATTAGCACCAAGGCGGTTTAGCGCCATGGATTTTAACGGCTGCTAAAAGCAGCCGTTAAAATTGGAATCAGGCGTTAAGGGTTAACGACGGCATTGACCCTTAACGCCTGAGTTGTAATGAGGCCCAATGCATTGATTCTGTTGAACAACAAAGTCTTAAATCAATTTGGTGTTCAATAATTAAACCTCTGGCTTGGGGTTTGTTTTCCCTTCATTTAGAGTTCACTAACGTTCATTTTATTTTAAATGTTTAATTCAATGTGCAGAGACCTTTGAAACGTGTTTCTCAACACACTCGTTCATTCTGATGCAAGATATTCCCTTTGGTTTAATGGTAGACAAATATAACTGCCCGTTTTGCCTTAATTGGATAGTTTGGTGTTCAGAGACGTTCGAGAATGTGTGCCTTGCCATACGTAACCACTCTGATACAAAGTATTCTCCTTTCTTGTATACTCAACTAGCATAATGTTTGTTTCCCTTTAATTGAGCTGTTCACTGTTCAGAGACCTTCAAAAATATGCTTTCTGCCACACACGACCACTCCAAAACAATCTGTTTCAAAAAATGCTTAAGTTCATACATGCTCACTGGGTTTCTTAAGCCCCAGAAACTCACTGGTCGCTCAGGATGTTTGTGCTGCAGCACAGATCACACAGCCTACTTCCTCTAGAGCCAGGGGTGTCTGCCCCTCAGACACTCCTGGGGTGGTCCTCCACCACAGGGGAATGAGCACTTTAAATAGACGTGCTGAACAGTTATCTGCTGCATTCACCGGCATCCTGGTCCTTCTCCCGTGTATTCCCTCTGCCACTGGGTGGGGCTCCAATTACACACCTGCAGCCCCTTGACAGACTGCAGGTATGAATGATTATTCAGTCCTGCCTGACTCCCATTAAATGGACATGTCTGAACTTCACTACTACTAGCAGGCATCTTCCTCTTCCCAGTACTAGAGTACTAAAAGAATGACATTGCTCTTAGTTGCCTATTCTTCGTCCCAATATTGTCAACTGTCAATGGTGGAGAAATGAGGAGAGCTGGCTTATAATAGCCCATAAAGGTTGGGGAGGGGTTGTGTTGGTTGTCATTAGGGAAAGGGGGATGACATGTCTCGCCCAAGGGGACCCCACTCCCCCTTCCCAAGGATCCACCACCCAGGCGATCCTCCCTCGCTTTTCCACCCCCAGGGTAGGATCCAATAGTGATGGCCTTTCCCTGGTAACCTGAGTAGAGGATTCAAGGGGTTCAGAAGTGAGAATACCCTCAGGATTCTCAGAAACATCAATTATATCTCTGATTCATCCAGATGGTTGTGAGGTTCAGGCTAGTGTTATCCTGCCTCCCGCAGCAGGCATCATACTGCCAGGAGATTTCAGTAGGCCAGGATGACCATGATGTAATATACTGGGTGGTCAGAAAGTTGCTTTGGAAGGGGACCATGAAGAGCAGTGTCTTCCTTCACCGGGGTATAGTGAGCAACTTCTTCCTGGTTCCAAACAAGGATAGTAAACATCAGGGACCTCAATGGTTTCCTTTTCTATTGCCATTTCAAGATGAAGAGTATTGAAAAATTGAGAGACATGTTACATTCGAATGACTGATTTTTCATGTTACACCTGCTGGATGATTACCTTACAGTGGCAATCTTCAAGGAACACAGAATGTTCATGGGAGGTTGTGCAGCACTAGTTTTCAGTTCTTACATTTGGTGTAGTTTTAGTCCATTGTGCTTCGCCAAGTTGTTGAGGCTAAGGGCAATCAAAGCATTCCTGAAGAAAAGTGGAGCGGAAGACCTTCTCCTAATTGCCCGATCCAAGGACTAGGCCATTAGTCATCTTCACATGACCTTAGATCTGTTGTGCAACCTATGGTTTGCAGTCAATTAGGGTAAGTCAGTGGCTATCCCAACTCAGTTTGTCCTCTTTTTATGCTTCCTGATCAACCTGAAGTCCACCACATTGCATACCCCCTCCTTCAAAGTGCAGCAGATTTCCAGAGAACTCAGGAGAGCATTGTATCTTGCAGTCATTTCAGTCAGGTTTCTGGCCAAGATAATTGCACTTGTTCATCATCAATTGAGGCGTTTGTCCCACCCTGTATCATTACAGGGCTCTTCAGAGATTCTAGATTCAAGCTTTAAGGAAATTGATGGTTTTTCCACTTGGGTTCCACTTTCTATAGGGGTAAAAGAGGAGTTTGGGTGGTGACTGACAAACATAGATGCCTAGAATGGGTATGTCATTTTTCCTTCCACCTAGGAACTAAGCTTAGAGTCAGATACAAGCCAGAGTAGGTAGGGCACCAGGTGCTGTTCATTTTTGGACTTGAAGTTTATGGTCTCAGAAGTCCAAAGTACATAAACTGTTTAGAGATTCTGGCAGGAACATTTTCTGGGGTGGTACGAGGTCCCACAGTCTGATATGGTGTTGCCCTTTTAGTATTTCTGCCATGGGTTTCAGATCTAAGTCCAGGGGGCATACATTTGAGGGATTGCTAACCTGGTTGCAGATTGCTGTTCTTGTCATCTGCGGGACTCCATTAGTTGGAGACGCCAAAGATTGGAATATCATCAATTCCAAATGTTCTGGGGCCCCTTTTTCACATGGACCTCTTGGCTTCCCAACTTCACAATCCACTGATCCACTGTTCAGAGCTTGGATTACTTCACAGTGGCCACACACACCTTGTTTCAACTGTAGGGCCCAGGATTAATTATGCCTTTACCCCATTCTCCATGATTTCCAGGACATTGTCGAAAAGCAGGGGTCCAGTGTGGTTCTGGTAACACCATGTTGAGCAAGCCATAGGTGGGCTACTTTAGCACTAGAGATGTACTGGAACTTCCCAGTGCTGTCGTCTGTTTTTAGGCACCTGCTTCCTGACAATTAGGGTCAGTCGCATCCTCTTGTTCTTTCAGGCTCGCTTTGTCTCATGGCCTGACAGCTCTCAGTTGTAGATTGGCCCCAGAGGGCCTTTCGTCCATGGCTTCGCCTTTCATCCCCAAGGTCTGGACTACCTTATGTGGCTGCTTGAGGTGCCTATGTTGACTTTGAGGTGAAGGAGTGTGAATTCTGTGCAAACAGATGTTTCAAATGTGCTAATTTTATTGGCTTCTCTTGCATCTTCTTGTGCCTATCAGACTCTGCTTTTCATCATCTGGAGGATGGTTGGCTCATTAGGGATCATCCCCTGATTTCCCATTTTTTCAAAAAGATTAGCCTTATCATTCCTCCTCACCCTCGGTACGCCTGTCGGTGGAATGCCAACTTGGTTCTGTGTATATTTCGGGGGTGGCCTGAGGAGGAACCTCTTTCCCACCTGAAGTTTTCAGCTGAACATTCAATGCTGATGTGCTTGGTGTCATTTCAAGGAGTATCTAACAAGAGGGCTTTGGATTTGTCTGGTCGGTACTGCACTCCTTCCGGGGTCAGTTTCAGGATTACACATAGGTCCACATTTCGTTCCAAAGTCAATGAATCTCTGGATTTTTTGGACATGTCATCTTTCTGTGTGGTGCAATGTTTAAAGGTCGATGAAAACTAAACAGTTGCTGTGAGAATGTCCATGGATCAATAATTACTCTCCTTTCGGAAACCCTATCTGTCAATTTCTTTTCCTACCCTGGGTAGTTAGGTGCATTCTGTTATGTGTCTCGGGGGTGCAGACGTGCTTGCTGTTGGGGCTTAATTGGCTGAGGTGTCATGGCGTTGAAAGCCTTTCGTGCTGGAGACAGATTTGATGGCGTTCTCACGGCTGAAGATTGTATTGATTGTGCTAGCAGTGTTTGCCTACATTTTATTGCAAATCTCTTCTGACGGCTTCGAATTTACATAATAGGAATCATTCGTAACAAGCCATAGAATGCCGATGTCTGGGGGTTCTATTAATGGCACAGTGAGTTTTATCCAGTCCTGACAACCCTTCCTTCATTGTTGCATTGCAGGAGCTCCCAGAGACGCAACTTAAATTAACAATTCTTCTAGTTTCTGGACCTTTGGTCACCTTCCATGAGATGTCTCTTGGGTATGTAGCTCTTCCTCTGTTATTCCCAAGATTGGTGTCCTGGCCTGAGCAGTGGTGAAAACAGAAGGAGTTGTACGAGGTCACGTCCAGGTGCTTAGTGATTGATGGAATTGCTGGATATGATATGGACATGGACTTATGGGTACTGTAGTTGGGAAGAAATATATCTGTTCAAGTATCTTTTGTTTGCACTTCTTTCTGCTGAAATAATAAATAGAAAAGAGTTTCTTGCAAAATACTCGTCTCTGTTCCATTCGCACCCGGGGAAGGGTGCTCAACCAATCAGGTGGCTGGAACAGCGGCTGAGAATACGCAATCCCCACCCACTGTCCCAGTCACCCGGGTGGTGTTTTTCTTTCTTTTATTTATCATAACGGGGAGGCAACAGGGAGCCTCTCTCTGTTGCCTCCCCAAACCCTCCACATACCTGCAGGACCCAACACATCTGGCTGCTGACACAGACATGGAAAAGGGACTTAGGCCCTTTTCCATAGGTGGCGGCCAACCTTTTTTTTTTTTCATCAGGAGATCAGCTACACTAGCAGCGCAGATCTCCAGATGACATTTTTGTAATGCAATTCGCACCTCAAACAAACCCTGAGAGGTTGGAAATGGCTTTTAACGGCCCACAGCCCGAGCTGAGGCCCTCACTCAGCTTGGGCCTGCCTTAGCTCGGGCTGGTGTGCCATTAAAGGCCATGCCCGCCCTCCTGGAAGGGCATGAAAGCCATATTAATAGAATCCTGACTCTCCTTCATAATAACTTTGAGCAATCAACACTGTTCGTGAATTCCCTCCATATTCTAAAACCAGGCACAGTCATTGGAAATCAATAGAACAATGTCTGCACAATGTGTGCCTTGGTGGCTGTCATTATATCTCTTCATCGTGCATGTGTGTGTATGGGAGTGACTGCTACAGAATGACTGCAAGTGGGCAAAAAAGAGCACAAGAACATAGGCAGACTCCCACGTTCTGCATCCCTCGTCACATGCAGGCAGTGATGATTCACTGATGCGTCCAGTGTGTGTGTGGATTGTACAAAGAAAGTTTTTCATTTGAGAAGAGAGACTCAGTGGTTAAGCAGTTTTAATTCCCAGCTCGATCAGGTAACTGCCATCCAACTTAGTGATTTGAATGATTTAAATGATATGAGGGCAAAAGGTTGGCAGGTTTAAAAAGACTTCAAACTGCTTTTATAGGTACTGCTGTCGAAAAAGGCCATCACTTACTTTTTGAACTGGTGTCTACATTCTCTACAAGTAAAACATCCCTGGTTTGGCACCCGAAGTCATAACTATAATTTGTTCAAACATGTAATGCCATGTCAATATTGTTTATTTCTATAGCACTTGGTTTTGAAAGTTTCTGAGCTTTCGATCCTTTAATATCTTCTTTTCCAATGTCATGTTATGAGTCTAAATTAAGGAAGGCCATTTTAGATATTGATTATGGAAATTGAATTCCTATGTAAATCGAAGGTGTGTTATACCATTAAAATTGCCATTCTGTAAATGTCATGAATGCTGTGTTTTTATAATCACAATTGTTAACCTCATACTACCCACTAAGGGCTTCTGGGCGATGGCTGTGAGTTAAGTAGGCTATGATATTATTTGATAATGTCTGAACAATCAGGTTTTCACAGCTTATCAGAAAGCGTTGCCTAATTGTCCACTGCAGGTGGGTGGTGAGATCCACAGTTTGACAACTTGACTCCATGGAAGGAGGACACACAGTGAAGATGGTTGATGAAAGACCAGAGATGTTGGCTGAGAATGTATTTATGAACTTTTGAAGAAAGACTCTAGGTCCAGTTTTTCTGAGAGACAGCCCAAAATGCACACAGTGTTTAAGCTTTGTACACTAGTGCCCAGTGCTGTTATAGCAAGAACAGAGTTGAGAGGTGCATTCTAGAATTTTCGGAGTCTGCAAAGAAGAATAACAGAATACCAGATTGCCTGATTTTGAGTTTTGCAGACATTTTGTGGTAAATCTGCTGAATTACTGCCAGAATCATTTACCATTACTGTTACTCCTTCCCATGCACTTATCATGGGTTTGCAGGCAGTGATAGGGTAGTGAAATTCCCCATTTCTGGAGTCCGTAGGACTCAGTTGGGATTTTGCCAGATTTACCTGCAGGAGGTGAAGCCGCCACTTTTTCTCCAAACTCGGAATTCCGAAGTGCGAAACGACCTGCAGTAATTCCACTACCGGCAATAAGGTGGAGGTAACAGAATTACAGTCACTTTCTTACCACACCGCTGAACTCATAATGATGTCAGTGTTGCAATACTGAGCCCCAGAGATGTTGGCTGGTATCATTAGGGTAATGCATGGAGAGGAAAAAGAATGTCAACTCTTTTTCAAACTTTTAGTGAGTAATTCACAGAGTCCTAGCAACAGTAATGGACACTGGGGAAGGCCATATCCATTTACGTTAGAGTCAAATGACATTAAAACATACGGGATATTCAAAATACAGTATTTCCATTTTTTAGGGTTTATTTTCAACCGTTTTGAAATCACCCAAAATGGCCCATCATGTGAGTCTTCATTTTTCTGAATGAAATACTTAGGAACTGATGAAACTTGTTCAAACTTAAAAAGACGAACAAGGGGAAGCCAAAAGATTGGATCTGGCGGGTCACTGGTGGCAGATGTATGTTGAGCAATCTAGGGGAGATGGGAGAGACCTGGAATACCCCACTTGTCTTGGGTTAACTGGAAAGAGGGAGTGGTATAGCTGGCCTCTTTCCTGAGCAGGACCTAACCCCAATCCACTAAACCTCCACAAAAATGCAGGTTCAAGTTAATGATATTCATAGTTACTGACGGTCATTGACCTTACCTTAATAAGATCAGCACGGCACTTCCCTTGTATGCCCCAAAATATGCAAAGATTGATCATTATATCATGACTATGTCCATATATTGCCTGAACTTCAAACCTGCTATAAATCTCCCTTTGATAATGGTCCCACTTCACTTTGAGGAACTGCCATTGGTGCATCAGTGTTTATAGGCAGCAAAGTCCCAAGTAACTCCTTATTAGTGATATGATGTGGAGACCGGCAAGACCTCGAGAGCAGACACTATTAGAAAAGAAAATTTGGAGGAACCACTTCTGATAGCCAAATTATGTAACTCGATCCTGAAGGAAATACCCCGTAACTTTCAGGAAACCTGGCTATTTACCTGCCAAAATCAACAAAGACCAACTATCAACTCTCACGAGCGGACCGCCCAACCCCATACAATGCCTGCTGCTACAAGCCATAAGCCGGAAAAAAGGAAAGATAAATACAGAAAGAAAAACAATGACATAGCTACAAATACCCAGAGATCACCTAAAAACCACTAGCCACTTCTCTCTTCCCCACAACCCACACTTCTCACCTACAACACACACCAAGAGGGGTAGTGAATCAACCCACCAAAAGACGCAAATCGCACATCATTCTCTAACCAAGCTAGAAACCCAATGACCTCTGATATCAAACAACTCAAACACTGGAGACTGCCCTTCCAGACACAACAAGCCCAGTGCATAAAACAAAGCACACTCACAGACGCCAGTTCCTCCTAGTTCTGCATGCATCAACAGATGAGCACAGCATTTAACTTATCCCTCTCTCCCTCACTAACCAAAACAACCCACTTTTCCTTACAGAGCCACGTGAGCACCTAGAGGGATCTACGTGAAAACCCAGAGGCAGAAAATTACGAGGCGGAATACAGCAAAGTTGAAAACTTCACATAACTATAATACTGAATGCTGCTTTCCCCCTACCCACGACCCCTGCACCCTACTTACCTTTGCTTGGTCCAAATTAACTTCTCTCGTGTCCGATCCTCCTCTCTCTCGTCCCCCTGTGATGTCTGTCTCCTACACTAAAGTGGGTATGGACTTCTGTTGTAGGGTCCTTTTCTTTTTTTTAAAAACTTTATCAATCCCGTCGCCACACTCCTTCTCTTAGAAGCAGGGGACACTTCTGCAGCCCCCGATCCCATGATACTGAACATAGGGTGTAGGGGAAACCCCCACAACCCCTGTTCAATATCATGGGATTCAAGATTTTGTTTTTGCCGAATTCGCCCAAAATTGGCAGATTTGTTTTTTGTTATTTTTGGTCAAACCGACCTGGAGGCCACGAAAATGGCATCAGAGCACGGTATGAGTCAACTTAACAAAACATAATACAGGACACGTTTGTAGAACACAAAATTAAATGTGGGCTCAATGCTACTTCCCTATTATATGATTTGATAGGTTATTTATAACACGCTTAATACCCAGAGGTTTTTAAGTGCGGACCCGAGGATCAAACCTGTGTTGCTCCATGTCAACTTGCTTCCAAGGCAAGCACATTGCCCCTGAGCTATCTTCCTGAGACATTTATGTAGGACACTGTGATATTGTGCAGATTCCTCTACTACTGTATAACCGTCAATTTTAAAACATCTATTGTTTAAAGCCAGGGTTTCCAACAAGTAGATTGCGAGCCACTGGAAGCCCGAGACTTCCCAGCAGCTCTTTGCTATCCTTGTTGAAATCCTAGATGCAAACACACAATCTAACAAAAGGCAAATGATGTACCATTTCCATCGAGAGTAGGAAAGCAATTTATTCCTCCCAGCATAAAAAGAGAATGTGGATCTTTAATCCACGGTGCCAAAGTTACAGCGGGGAAAAAAGAGTAAAGTTGATAGGCATTTTACAATGATACACCCAAATTATGAAAATAATTTCCCCCAAGGAAGCTGTCTGCAATCCTAAAAAGAAGGTAAACTAAACGCTGCAATGCAAATGCTGTTACAGAGGCATCCTTCATAGTTGCTCATTATTTGATGAATAATAAATGTACTTTTACAGATTGTGCAATTGTGAAATACACAGTGACTCCCATTGCTGCGTCTGTTGTAAGATATGTTAAAAACTGTCCTGAAATGATGTCTGGCATGTCAGGTGTGAAGTGCAAGCACTATGGCAAGGAGGGTATCTGCACTATAACCCAATATGTTGCCTATCTTTGTGAATCTGCCCTTTTTGGACAAACTACCTGAAATCCCACCTGACAGCATCTGGATGCTCTGTATGTTTCAAACTACACACTGGATGACTGGGTATTGGTAATAGCATGCAGCGTCAACCTTCACGCTGAATGTCCTGTTTGGTTTCCTACATTCAGATACGCTTGTCGATTTTTAGGAGACAGCTACTAACACAAAGGGCCTCATTACGACTTTGGAGGCAGCCATGCCCTTGCTGCCTCCAAAATCGTGTCCGGGTTCCCTGAATGGGGAAATACCGGGCCATTCCGAGTATGGAGGGCCCGGTATTTCCTCCTTCATGGAACCCGGGCCTGGTCCTTCCCCATTACCATTGAACCCTTATAGGTCTCAATGGGAATGGTGAGGGAGCTAACAACGGGCCCATTACGAACGGGCCCGTTGTTAGCTCCCTGGTCCCCTCGCGGGACCCGCTATGGATGTCTGGAAAAACCAGACGTCCAGTGCAGGTCCCGCGAGGGGACCTCGTAATAGTGCGGAGTGTGTTTAACAGCGCCGGCACCATTACCGGCGCCGTTAAACCCATTCCACACAAGTCATAATGAGGCCCAAAATGTTTTTGAATATCTTAAGTGCATATCTTATTCCTATTATATGAAGAGCAAATACACCACCCAAACAAAATCTTTGTGCAAATTCTTATACTCCAGGGGCATCACCACCCCAGTAACTCGCGCCAGTAGCTCCTGCATATTGGCCATTAATTACAAGTAGCTCTTGCCAATGTAAAGGTTGAAGGCCCCTGGTTTAAAGCTATTGGCTTGATGTGGTCATCTGTTGAACTATGACATCTCCTTGCCTGATCTCCCATTCAATCGCAGTTGTCTCTATTTAAAGAAAGGAGCAAAGGTTATATGGAAGTGTCTGTTCGCAAGAACGACGGATAAATAGCACACATTCTTCATAATGTCGTCCTTATGAATAGGCCTTACCATTAAATCTAGAAGGATATATTAGCCTAAGCTACACTTTCTCTCATCTCCTTCCCAGGAGGGGGCATACCCATGCGGATGACTCCCTACCATTCCTTGATGGAGTGTCGGTCTTTGCCTGGTAAAGCTATGTACAAAATAGAGGTGCCCTATACAACAATGACATTAATCTCATATGGGGAAAAATGCAGGGATTGTATTTAATGGCTGCATACCCATAGAGCTTTGCTCTTTGGCTCTTCCCAGGAGCTGAACTTCCAGGGAACGCTACTATTAGGTGATGCTGTGACATGTGTGGCTTGTCGTGGTAGAAGGGGTTTCCTTGCATTCATAAGCCCACTGTAATGTTGAAGCAGTCTGACCTGGAAGCCTGACTAGTGTGAGGCTGGACCAAGCAAGTGGAACACCCCCTTTTTGACATCAACGCCAGGCACTGGCCTCATTTAAGTAGGGTCAGTCCCTTGGGGGACGAGTTGCAAGAAGTGTTTAGATTGTTTGCGAGGGTTTGAATCCAGTTACTCCCGTACATTATACAGTATCGAAATATGCAACATTAACAATATAGTGAATGATTCAAGGAGTGATATGCCGACAGGAGGCAGGACCAGTGGAATGATATACCGACAGGAGGCAGGACCGGTGGAATGATATACCGACAGGAGGCAGGACCGGTGGGCCGACAGGAGGCAGGACCGGTGGAATGATATACCATCAGGAAATAATTCCAAGATGAACTCATATGAGCTCTGTGAAGTAGAGCCATGATGTGCATTTCTGCATAATAAACATAATGGCACATTCATTCTTATCAAGATTAATATCCTTTAGTCAGCCTTGAGATGCGCTTTCATTTTTGACTGCTCCTGTGCTGTTATCCAAATTGAATCATGAAACCTGCAAAGCAACCTCACCGTGCTGTATCGGGTTATGAGCCAAGGATATGTTTTAAGTCTGTGATTTTAAAGAACACGACACTAGTCTTTAAACTGGAGCTCCCTCCTACTCTTCGCCTTTTTCGATCTTTTATTTCCATGCAAACAATAGCTGGGTGACTAATACAATGAGTACAAAACATTGGGTCATAAATCTCGGAATACAAATCCTGGGGAAACGGCGGCGCAAGACAAAGAACAGAAAGGGCGTGTCTTGCCTTCAGCGCCGCTTGCATATCATTTCAATTTACAGGGGTGTGAAACAAAACACGTTCAACAAGGTCACTGTATTAAGTACCACAATCTGGCTACTACTTTCTCAATAAAGACAACGTCCGTGTAAACCAGTGGTTTTCAAACTGTGGATCTGGCCCTCCTAGGAGGGCCTGAAGGATAGCCGGAGTGTTGGGGGGCACAGGGGTTCTTCAAAAAAGGGAGTGAGTATGGCGACTGCTTTCAATAGAACATATTAAAATATTATCAGATGTGGCACCTGTACCAGCAAAACAATTTTTACTCAAGGGGTGGCTCAGCATGACACGTTTGAATGCCACTGGTCTAAGCTGATCCACAAGACCCCCAGACCGATCCATTTCTCGATGCTCAAAAGCAGGAACAAGCATTAACAGTGATATTTCAGCCTGGCAAATTCTGCTGATAATTATGATACAGTGTCATGTTTTTATATCAGGCTTCATGTTATATCCTTCGCATTTCTAAGTGATGGGACAATAGGCACCATTGTTAGTCAACTCAGTGGTAACCAACGCATTGACCTAAGAAGGAGGAAGGTCTGCCATAGTGAGCTTCTGCTGCAAATTGCATGAAAACCATATTCGTTTAGCAAAACAGTGGGAGCCATTATCGATTTTGGCACTAACGTGGCTCTATAGCAACACCTTATGGCCAAATCATTGCTGCAGTGATTAGAGAAAAGAGAAATTGCTTTGAGAAGTAGAATATTTCGTTGGTGAGGCATCAGGCAAAGCTTTCAATTTGTATTGACTGAATCACAGATTCATATGGTTTGCGTCTTATTTGCCAGTCTTTGTTCTAGTCCTTCCCCTTCATCCTAGGCATTCTCCTTCATCCAAGTTATTCTTCTTCTCCTTCTTACCAGTGCTGCTTGTCCTCTTCCCAGTCCATCACCTTTTCCTTCATCCCAGGTCTCCTTCTGCTTTATACTGGCCCTTCTCCTTCATCCCAGTCCTTAGTCTTCTTCAACTCAGTTATTCTCCTGCTCCTTCTTCCCAGTCTTTCTCTTTTTCCTTCATCCCAATCCTTCTCATTCATTCCAGGGCTTCTTCTTCCTAGTCCTAGCCCTTCTCATTCTCCTTTAGCCTTCACTTTTGTTCCTACTCTTTATCCATCATCGTCCTACAGATCAATGGCTTTCGCCTGTGTCATTGTTCTTCTTCTCATTCCTCCTAATCTGTCTTCCCCTTTGTCCCAGTCATTCTCCTTCTTCCAAGTCCTTCTCATTTTGGCCAGTCTTTCTCTTTCATCCCAGGCCTTATCCACCTCATCTGTCCCAGTCCATCTCCATCTCCTTCAACCTAATCCTTCTCCTTCATTTCTGTCCTTCTCATTCATGCCAGTCATTTGCCAGCTCCATCATCCCAGTCATTCTATTCCTTCATCATAGCCATTTTCCTTCTACTTCCTCTGAGCCCTTTTCACAGTCCTTTCCTTTTTCCTTCATCCCAATCCTTGTGATTCATCTCAATCCTTCTACTTTTCTTTTTCCCAGTTCTTGTAACGCTCACCTGACTCCCACGGGGGCTCTGGCCTGGTTCGCGCTGCTGTGACCTCGTCTAAGGTGATGCGCAGGGTTCGGAAGACGGACTGGACCGGGCCCCAGATCTGGCTTGTCTGACTCGCAGAAGTATCCTTCTGTAGGTGAGAATATGGGGTGAACTGTCTGTGGGGAAATGCAATCGGCCTCCCACTTACCCCTCTCACCCTCCTCAAAACCCTTCTGTGCTTCCCCGTAGCGTCTCACCTTAGGGTCTGGAAGGACGAGCTCTCCATCCTGCTTCTGATGCAGGGGCGCGTTGGTATCCAGTTACGTCACTGGATTTTCGGATGGGTGAGAACCAAACTTGCTTGGCTTCCAGGTAAGTTTTTCTATAAGTGGTTCCCCTTGTGTCCATGCATTATTGTTCTAATGCTAGTGTCTTTTTCCCCATAGGGCCCGGGGTACGGAATGCCGGGGAACAGGCACCGACCCGAGGTGAGCGGTGAAATCCTTGTGGAAATCAGGTAAGTCTTTAATGAGTGTTTTGGTAATGTCTTTTCATTCACTCATTAACGCTGATGTCTTTTTCCCCTTAGGGGCCGGGGTCCGAAAATGCCTGGATGCGGCGCGGACCCGAAATGAAAAGGGAATGACCCAACAGGTAAGTCTTGATATGGAGTTTTAGCTTCCCTTTTCCCTTCTTTCTCTCACCTTTGTTCTTGTCTTTTTCTCCCTAGGCGCGGGGGCGCGACTGCGAATCCGGATGGTCGCTGCTGAACATGGAGGCGCCCTGTAAAGGTGAGCAGAATGCGGCGCTGCAGCGATCGATGCGATGTGCTTTTAAAAATAAATGTCTTCCTTTTCAGGATTGTCGGCGAAAATGTCTCTGGGATGCAGATTTAACAGGTGAGGCCTTTTCCTTCTTCTGTTCTCTTGTTCCCTTCCTTTGCAGGTGTTTCAGGATGCTGGCAGGTGTGGCAGAAGTCAAGATGCAGGAGCAGACACAGTGAGCGTCCAGCTGCTAGATGCAGAACAACGCGAAGCACGTGTGGCTGATCGGGTGTGGTTTAAATAGTCTTGGAAGAAGTTCCTAGAATGTGTCCTTCCTCCAATCAGGTATGTATCCTTCCCCGACCACGCCCGGGTGGTAGATGAGTCCCACAGGTAATGTAGTTCCTCTCAGGCCTCAAGGAGGCCGGGGTTCTGCAGCATGGTCTGCATCAGGTAAGTGCACCCAAACACTTTCATAATGAGCCTGGCGCCTATGGCGCCAGGACTGACGTTTTCTATGAGCCTGGCGCCATAGGCGCCAGGACGCTGTCCAAAGGGCCCCTATAAGGGGTTGCTGGGACCTTCCCCGGGGACTTGATGTCCGCTTTCGGGGACGCAGGGCCTGAGCCGGCTCCCCGGGAGCGGGCATCGTGACAGTTCTCATTCAACTTTGTTCCAGTCCTTTTTCCTTTATCCCAATCCTTGTGATTCAGCTCAATCCTTCTACTTTTCTTTTGCCCAGTTCTTCTCATTGAACTTTGTTCCAGTCTTCCTTCTCCTTCAACCCAGTCCTTCGCCTTTGTCCAGTCTTTCTCAGCCATCCCATTCCCTCTCATTCTCCATCCTCCCAGGCCTTCTATAGCTGCCTCATCAAAGTTCTTATCCTTCACCCTGTCCAAGTTCTCCTTGTTGCCCTTTATACCAGTCCTTCTCCCCCTACTTCCTCCCTCTCCTTTACACTGTCCTCATTATTTCCTCCTCCTTCATCCCGCCCATCTAATTTTCCTTCATCCCAGCCCTTCTCCTTCATTTCACACATTCTCCTTTTTCTCAATCCTTATCTTTCATCCCAGTCATTCTACTCCACCTCAGTTTTCTCCTAAAGCCCAGCCCTTTTCCTTTTTCTAGTTCGTAGCAGTCCTTCACCTTCATTCCAGCCCTTCTCCTTTGTGCAGGTCCTTCTCCTTCATCCACATCCTTCTTCTCATTCTACTTCATCCAAGTCCTTCTTGTACTCCTTTTTCCCAATTATATTCCTTCAGCCCAGTCTCTCTCCCTTCTCCCTTATTTCCAGTGCTTTTTTCCCTTTTTACTTCATCCCAATCATTCTCCTTCATCCCAGTCATTCTTCTTCTTTGTCCCAGTTCTTCTCTTTGGACTGGACCGTCTCCTTCATGCCAGTCCTTTTCCATCTCATTTGTCCCAGTCCCTCAACTTCATCCCAGTTCTTCTCCTTCTCCTTTGTCCCAGTCCTTCTTCTCCTACATTCCAGTGTTTCTCTTTTGTCACAGTCCTCCTTTGTTTCAGTCCTGCACCTTCCCCTTCTCTTTCGTCCCAGTCTTTCTCCTTCTTCATAGTCCTTCTTATTCTCCCCAGTGGTTCACCTTCTCCTTTGTCCCAGTTCTTCTTCTCCTTCTTTTTCCCAGTCCTTCTCCTTCTCATTTGCCCCAGTCATTTTCGTACCTTCACCTAATGTGGAGGTCCAATCCACCCTTCGTAGCTTGATTTTGGCTTTGTCTGGATTAATTAGAAGAGTCTCGATAGGAATTTCAAACATTAATAACACGTTTTGACAATAATTAATCCATTAACAAAGGACCCTTTCCTTCTTAGCGAAAGGCCATGTCCTTCAACATCATCCACAGTGGGTGGTTTGTTTGCAAACCTTTCCATTTTGCAATGGCTTCTAATGAGATTTTGCATAAAACCCGCCTCCAAAAGGAGCCCTCTAACTTCCGCCAATCAGCCATAGCAATGCCAATACAGAGATATCAGCACCAACTGTTAGAATCGGTATGACCTTTAGCTCATACAATTTTATGACAGGCAAAGGGAGTAGCAGCAAACTTTATCATTACTAATGCAAGCCTGCGAGGCCAGCATCAACGTCTTTAACTTTAGAGTCGAGATCATGCCAGCCTTACTATGTCTGCTTGTTAGAGTATCACCCAGGTAAACAAAAGAGTCATCCTCCTCCACGGGTTCGTGGTTAATGAACCACTTAAAGGAGGTGTACCTCCTCTGTTTCCTGGTGCCGAATACAAGAATTTTCTTTCTGTTGATGGTAATATTAAGCTCGCTTTCAGTAGCATTCTCTTGCAAGGCTTTCAATTGGTGTTTTAGACCAATAGGGTTTAACTCTAATGAAACGAAATCATCTGCATATAGAAGCCTAGAGATCTTGCTTGAGTCCCATTGGGGAGGGAAAATACGGGACACAGTTAAAAATAACTCTATAATCAGACGAAAATAAGTTGAATAAAATTGGGGCGAGAACGCAGCCCTGTTTCAATCCTCGCTCAGAGAGAAGTGCATTCAACCGAATTTGGACCGAGGTGTTCACATATAAACATTTGATCATTTCAAGCATGTCTAAAGGCCAATTCCAGTTCTACAATTATGCCCATAACAAATCACGGTTGGTACTGGCAAAGGCTAGAGCATAGTCGACAAAGGCCACGTATACTCCAGTATTGAGCTCTAAGGCCTTTTCTTTCACTAGGTCCCAGAAGAGACCATTGAGCCCTTTTCCTGTCCCTGGCATGACGCCTGTTTGGAAGGGATCAAATCTTCCCAAGGCACTCGCCCAAACGTATGTGTGCGCTCTAAAATGTTGGCATATAATTTGCCCACCACATCCAGAAGCGCGATTGGGCAGTAGTTTAAGGGGTTGTCCCTTTGCCCTTTTTATAAATAGGAAATATTATAGGAGAGTTCCACGTGGTAGGAATCATTTGAGAGCTAATAACCTATTAAAAAATGGCTGCCAGGACATTTGGCCAAAGAGATGGATTTTGTTTCAACATTACGTTTGTGAGCCCGTCAGGGCCCGGTGCTCTCGAGTTTTTACTCTTAATTATCAAATCCCGAATAACTTCAGCTTCCCAATCAAGGGCCCCGATTCTGGATGAAGGTTCCAGCCTCACAGGGGCAGTTCCTTCCTCGCCAGTGTTAATCTTTCCAAAATGCGTGATACAAACTGCTTCTAAGATTGGGTTTAGCAATATCGCTCCTCTGTCAATTCTTTTGGCGATTAATCAATTTCCAAAACAGTGCTGAATCCTTACCGCGCAGGGCTGATAGGATGCTTTCTGCATCTCTTCCAAGAAAAATGTGTCGATGCTGCTTAACCTTATGACGTAGTTTTAACCTTCTCCTTGCCCCTGTTTTGTCAGTCCGGGATGAGAATGTCACTGCAGACAATTTAGCTCTTGTTCTTCCTATCTTGCATTTCTCTGTCAAACTGATGACGTTTGTTGTGGCTAGGCTGCCGGGAGGCCTCCAATTTGGCAACGATAGGATCAAGGCGTTTCAAAGGTCAGGCCATGTTAGATGTAGTATAACATCATTTTTGATGTCAATGAGTGGTCGGCTGCTTCTGTCGAGATTCTTTGGTAGACGTTTCAGGTGGTTCTATGGGGACGTTACCTCTCCTTGGGGTGTGGGGTGCTTAACACCATCTGGAGGAGGCCGGAGGGCCTGAAAGCCGAGTTGAAGGTGGGCCAGGCTAGAGAAATGGAGCAACCATCTCACGATATCCTAGCAGCTTTGAGGGAGGCGCTTTATCAGTTTCGGGCTGAGGCAGACAGGGAGGTGCACTTCATCATGTCTCTGTAGTTGGTGCGACAGTATGGGGAAGAGGGTAGACCTGGGCGGCTCCTTGCAAGGGTAATGTGGGGGGAGCATGGCCACAAGGACATCCCAGTGCTGCAGAGGGTGGATGAGGTGCTTGCGTCGGAGACCAAGCAATTCTCTGAGAATTCAGGGACTTTTGTATGATAAGCTGTATGTGGCTCGTAGGCCGCAGACCAGATTACTTTGCAGGCTTTTGTTGGCTGTGCCGAGTTGGTGGGCCTCAATGGGTCGTCTAGGGAATTGTTGGGGGCCCCCATTACTGTCACAGAGGTCCCCAAGGCAATTAAAGATTTGCTGACTTCTAAGTCTCCGGGAACAGATGGTATTACCTCCGGGTTTTACAAGGAATTGGATCCCATTGTAGCGGACTACCTGATTCAGGTGTGGCAGAAAGCATTGGAGATGGGGGCGTTGCCCCCAAAGATGCTTGAGGGGGTTATCTCTTTAATTCTAAATCCAGGGGAGGACCCATTGGAATGTGCTTCGTACAGGCCGATTCCCCTAATTAATTTGGATACTAAAATATTTTCTAAAGTACTGGCGGATAGGCTACTCCTGTTTCTCCCCTCTGCGGTTCACTGGTATCAGTCTGGGTTTATGCCGGGCCGCTCCATGGTGCTGAATTTGCATAGTTTGGTTGGTGTGTTGGCTCAGATTGATACATCCATAAGAACGGTTGGGGCACTATTGAGAATGGAATAAGCATTTGACTCTGTTGCCTGGGACTATCTCTTTGCAGCCCTGGAGAAAGTGGAGTTACTGCAATACTACTTGCAGTGTGTCAGGGTGCTATACCTAGGAGTATCTGCATGAATTGGGCTTTTTGGGATGCACTATGCGTCCTTTGAACATGGACAGGGGACACAGCAAGGATGTCCGGTGTCCCTACTTTTATTTGCAATAGCTATGGGGCCGCTTGCAGTTCGGTTGCGATCACAGCATGGGCACCACAGGCTGACATTGGATGGGATCAATCTCTGGGCTGACCCTCTCTAACCAATGGCATCCTTCTTCCCCACACTCTAGGGGTTCTCTCTCTTCCCAACCTCTGGTGTCTTTTTGTCCCAAGCCTCTGCGTCTTTTTTCCTCCAATCTCTGGAACTTCTCTCTCCGAACCTCAAAGTCTCTATCTCCCAAACCTCGAGGGCTTCTCTCTACCGAATCTCTGCCTGATATTCTTCACCTCGTCCTTCCTTCCCCAAAGCAATCTCTCTGCTCCTGTCTAGTTTATCATCTCCATCTCTTTCCCAGTCACCTCCTCTCTTCTCTTTGGGCCACCTCCAAAGTAATCTCTTCCTCGCCACCAGCACTTTCATTCTCCTAACCTCCACTCATTCCAAACTCCCAACTATCGGGTGCCTCTGCTTGCCTTTTGTACTCTCTTAACCCTGAGCTGGGTTTGATTGGCATGGCTTTCATTTTGGTCTATCTTTAATGATGTTTGTGACTTCTGCCCTGCCCCTTTCCTCTCCTCAGAACAAGCTTTTGTAGAAGCGACCTGTCATCTTAAATCTTTGGACCATGCATGTGATCGGAAAGATTTCTTGGTGGTCTGCAGGCCCTGAACGTTTCTCTCTTGTCTTTCTTGGACCCACTCAGTAATGTATGTGAAAGCAGGATTTTTGGATTCACAAGTTCCAAGTCCACAAACGAATTGCTTTGGGCAGAGGACTCCCAAACTTTGACTAAGAAAGTGCACATTTGAGCATATCTGTCCCTTCTCTGAGGATATTACTCCCATGTTTCCCAGAAGCTCTACAGGCTGAACTGATCTCCTTTTCAGGGCCATACTGCCAGTTAGGCCCTTGTAACAAGTCCCTTCCAAGCTCACCAGCGGTGCCTCCCCATACCACCCCCAGGTTATGCAACACATGGCAGCTGGCAGTACGGCAACCCTTTTTTCACCCTAGCTGCAAAATCTATAGCAAGGCAGGATATGTTGTCGCATATTGCTGTCCTTTTTCTATGCCCCCCTTGGGGGAGGGGGGTTCTGGAATTTTTGGAGGTGACTTTTAAGACCCTGAAGTTGCCTCCTCTAAGGTCTCAGGCCATTGCAAGTTTCACCTTCAAGAAATCCATTCTCTCCTGAGGTTCCTTTTTCAATGTTTCTTGTTCAAGCCTGAGATTACATCTCTGACGGCCCGGGAAGTCAGGTGCCGGTAAAATGTAAGTCCCCCATTCCCATAGAGTCTCATAAGACTCTATGGGAGTGGGGACACAGAAGCGCCGGCACCATTGTTACCTGTGCCGGCACTTCCGCGAGGAGTCTGCCTACCATGTCCGCTGCGCCTGGCAGAGTCAGACCTGTCGGGCACGGATGCGTTCCAACGGACCGCATCCAAAAGTTCACATGGACTAAAAGTCCAAAAAATGCTACCACCAAAGATTTGAACCACCAAAAGTTTGAACCTTTGGTGGTAGCATCATAGGTAAGTATAAAATAAAAGACTGCGGGGGTGCCCCGCGCAACACCCCGCTCACTATACTTTGTGGTATAGTGAGTGGGGTATTGCGGGGAACACCCCTGCAACACACCCACAAAAAAAAGAAAAAAAAAAGATAAAAAACAGGGGCTGCGGGGGAAACCCCTGCAGCCCCTGTAAAAAAAAAAAAAAAGAAAACAAAAAGAAAAGGACCCTGCAGCGCCAGTTCCCGAATCCGGAAGTAAAAGGGAACTGGTGCCGCAGGAAACCAGCGTGAAAAAGAAGGTAAGTAGGGTATGTTTATGATGGGAGTGTGGGTGGGGGTGTGCTGAGGATGTGGGTGGGGGCGTGCTATTGGTGTGTTGTGGGTGTGTTGTGTGTGTGGGTGTGAGTATGTATGTGTGTTCACATGAGAAAGGTGCAACCCTTTGGTAGTTCGTACCTTTCTCATGCGAACGTTCCGGCCGTGGTAAATTCAGCCGCAGCCGGATCACTTAGATTCGTCAGGCACATCGGCCATGGCAGGCAGACACGTAGTATGCCGCTCCGAAAACAAGGGTGCCGGTGAGCTTACCAACACCCTTGTTTCAGGACTGACAAACTGATAATGAGGCCGAATGATTTGTTCATGTAGCCCAGTCAGTACAGTTGAGTTGAAGTGCTTGTTCCCTGTCTGAAAGTGGAGCCGGGCTTTGGGGAAATGATCCTGGTTCCCATTGAGACAGGTTAACTGTACCAATAGTAAGGAAGCCATGAACTTTAATAGAACCAATTCGTACTTCACATCCTCTTGCATTCTTTTACTAAGCCACCTTTCCATGGTGCAACATGTTTGGCAACTCATTTAATTAGGTGTATCGTGTAGCTGCTGTCTGTGATATTCTTCAAGGAACCCCAGCCTTCCAAGGCATCCTGTTCAACATCTCCAACTATTCAGTACCTGAGTGTTGCCTGGAGGTCTCCTGTCAGAAGTGGTGAAATATCTTGGGCCAGTTCACCTTCTCTCATTTGGCTGATTGCGCTATCTGCCCTAAATTGTTGAACAATCGCCTGTCGCAAACTTCTGCAGCATTGCAGTATGTAGCGTCAAGCGTTTGGGGGTTCTGGGTAACAGTTGGTTTAGAGTGGCCAGATGTTGTTTTACAAATATTCTCCAGGAATGGTGGCCCAAGAGTGCCGGCACGCTCAGCTCCACTTGTGCTGTTACAGGAATCCTGTATGAATCTACCGAGCGGAAACAACGGGCCTGAATTAGGATGGGAACTTGACCAGTCAGCCAGCTGTCTATTGCACGAGGCCTCCACTTTTATGCTGTTAAGAACATAAATGCTAAGGGAGTCCACCTGGGGATAGAATAAGGGCATGACTACAAGAGAGGGGATCACCCAAAGAGAGGGAAAATCCAATTCCAATTCTCACTCTGGAAGTGTGGGTGTTTAAAATAGGAGCTGGATACCGATTTTTTTTTTAGAAAAATGGAGAAGAGACCAAGAGATTGAGAAAGACCCAGGAGACTGGAGTTGAGGTGGGGGAAATTGGACAATGCTGGACCCTGTGAGCTGGCGAAGAGATCCAGGAGACCAGACCAGTGACCCAAGAGATGTGAAGCAAAAGGCAAGTGACTTGAGAGAGGTGGCCACAGAAGGAGGTCACGCAAGATCACGGGAGAGTATTAGGACAGAGGGGTAAAAATGAGTGGATATGAAGAGGTCGAAGAGGGAGAATATCAGGAAAGAGATGAAAGAGGGAGTGATTAGCAAGTGGCCGAAGAGGGAGAATATCAGGAAAGAGATGAAAGAGGGAGTGATTACCAAGTGGCCGAAGAGGGAGAATATCAGGACACAGGTGAAAGAAGGAGAACAGAGGTGTTCTAGAGAGGCTAAGAGATAGGGAAAAACCGGGGGTTAGACAAAGTTGATTTTCAAGAGGTGATAGAGGAAGGAGATCCAGAGATGAAGCAAGGGTGTTATCAGGAGGGGTACATTGGAAAATATCAGAAAGAGGACAATTAAGAGTGTCAGGAGGGGGACAGTGGGCTATGATGGACATCATGGAAGAACAGACTTGTGTATCAGGAAGTGATAGGAGGTAAATATCTGGTGCTGGAAGGAGCTGATTATCAGGGAGGTTAAAGCTGACACAAATATCAAGAAAAGTTGGTTCAAGAGATACCTTAGTTATTTGAGAGCACAATTTGGTTGAGAAGAATAAAGGGGCAAAGCAGAAAGGCAATTAATAAGTCACCAGAGGTTGGTTCTTGAAAGACGGGAGGTTCAAAGAATAAGGGTTTGATAGTAAACAAACAGAGGGGTTTCGAGAGGAGAGAGGTATCCTAAGGGTGAAGAAAGTGATGCCTAAAGGGGAAAAAGAGTAAGAGACAGAAAGAAAGAAGGAGGGGAACAGTCGATGAGACTTGGAGAAGAACGCAGATGGAAATCTAAGACCGGGATGTGGAATTTGTGAATAGCCTATTAAGAGAGATAGCTATAAAAAGAGATGACCCAGAAAAGGAGAACATTTGGGGATGGGGCATAAAGTACAGAATGCTGAACCAAGGGCAGTGGATATCCCTGAGAGACAGCATCCCTGTAGCTGGCGTCCCTCTCACCCTGCCACCCTCCCCTGATCTGGATCAAAGATGGTTAGAACTGCCATTATCCCATCTAGGGCTCTGACACGGCAAACAACTGTGATTTTCACAGAACTTGAAAGGAGGTAAGCATCAGGCTTGTGAAGAGAGATGAAGGCTGTAGGCAACCCTGAAACATGATTTGGAGATTAATAGAGAATCCATGTTGTGACAGCGGGGGAGAATGGTGTGACCACCCCTAAACCTCAGTTGTGGAGCACTGAGAGGAAAGAGGTATATGGGTAGCCCTGAATCCCATACTTGCACATTTCTAGGAGAACTAAAATTCCAAGCAGAGCAACGGGGTTTGTGCAAGTACTCTGGTCAATGCTCACCCAGGGTGAGGCAAGCCCATCATTAGGAAAAGCCACACTATCTTTTAGTTTACTTTGGACTATTAGTTGACCTTTAGCACTCGGTTCATGCTTACTTTTTAGTTGGGATTGTTCTCTTCCTGCTTGTTATTTTCCCCAACCATGCACAATTTTACCTAAAAAACACATTACATTTGAGCAGCAGAGTTTACCTGGTCAATTGCTCACCTTCACGGTTGTCATATCCCTTAGTTTTGACTGAATGTGCCTGAAACGTTTTCATACAGAAGTAGAACTCAATGTTGGTAGCCTTTCGGCTTAAGCTCTTGGCATTGATGGAATGCTAAGGATGACATTGAGATAGAGCTTTTTCTGAATCATCATGATAACCCGACCCCACGAGCGCTGCAGGGACCAGAGCATCACAAATTGTAATATCACTGCTCTATAATAAGGCTGTAAATGAGCTATGCTAGTGTTACACTTCTTATTCCTATGCATGATGGATAGAGGTTTTTAACCAATTGCATCTGTTGTTATTGCTCTGGGCAATCTTCCATACCTCTGCGTTTTCGCCCATCTCTGTAATTGTAGAAGGGGACAGGACATATCCAAATCAATTCTGCTTTAAGCTTTTCCATCCCTGACTCTTAAGTGTTGCAATGTCAGAGTAAATGAGACAGATATGTCTATATAAGTGCCCCGAGCTTCCTGTACCTATACCTCTAAGCTAAATCTCACATTTAATGCCAAATGTGGCTTGAACATGTCTGGGTTTATTTATTATACATAAAATGAGTTCATTTAAATATAAAAATCTATATTGAAATTATTTATAGATTCAGATATCAATCAATGTAATCAGGTTGTTTGTGATTTCCTGCATAAGGGATGTGACCTAGCAGTTTGTGCTGGATTGTCCCTTTTGCAGCCGGGCAAAGACTGGCCTGTATATGGTATTTACCTTTCTATAACGGCACCGCAGTTTGAAAAATGATGGATTTGAAAGAAAGCTACCCAAAATAAAAATTGGCAGTGATTAATTCAAAGTTTTCCCATCCATCTTTCTTCAGTGTTGGAAAGTCCCCCTAAATGGCATTGGAATGCCCAGATATACGTTTTGAGATTGCTGGGCCTTGATACCCATGGTACACTTCTCTGATGATGCCCAGTAAAGCCGGAACATGTCCAGGATGGCTGTTTTTCTCACTCAAGTGACATGGCGTAGCAACCTGGGCAGGACTGCTCTTTTTGGGATGGTACCAAGCCTGGTTGTCATATGTTTCCCCCACCCCCCTTCTGCACTGGGCTAGCAGGCTGCCCAAAACAATAAACAGTGGTTATTAATTTTAAAAAAATCAATTCATAACACTTCAGTGCTGTAAAGTTACGTTAAGTTGAACAGGTATGCCCTGACATGGGTCTTAAACTAAACCAAGAAAGTGATAAATGTAAGTGCTTGGACTAATGGTAACCACTGCCATTGTTCTGTGCACCGCATTGCGTCTTGGTCCTGCCAACACTGGGAGTTGTCCAGATAAACTACTGTTTAAAGGCGCATGCTGCATTTGGGGGAGCACAAGCAGCCTAGTCAGCGAGGTGCAGCTTAGATCGCAGACAACAAAGGACCCCGTCTTGATATACCATTTCTCTTGCTGACGAGAAAAACTAAAATCACAAAGTGATGGATGGTTATAAGCACTAGTATTACTACGCAAATCTTCCACATCGTTTTTTTAGCCAATCTATGCCAATACACAAGGGGACCAGCTATATGCAATTTAGTATTGGTCATGTCACCAATAGGAGCCACATTTCCAGGCCACATTCCATTGCATGGGAACATAAAGAACCTAGACATGTTTCTGCCATGTTGGTCCTGCTCAGTAAGATGTAGCTAGATTCCCTACAACACTTTGAGAAAGGGACTCAGGTAGGGCATAACCACCAACATGTAGGAAAACAATGTAAGACCAAAAAGTGATGGATGGTCAACTTCTAAAATGGTGCAGATAGGTCAAAGCAGAATGGAATAGAAGGTTATTTTCACGCATGGTTTCAATAACCTCCAGGCCCTTGAGGAGGGTTCAAAGGTTTGTCACAGCTGGCAACATAATTGCTCCAAGCCCCAGAGATGGTTCAAGGGTTTTTATTATATTTTCAATGGGTCCTATCGATGTCCCTTTCTCATCTTAAAATTCTTCCCTAACCCAGTCGTCCATGTGATGTCAACCTAATGACACGTGGTATTATCTAATCAAACTCCCTCAGGGACTTCCTAGCTTTCCCTAGTCTACCAAGCTGTTACTTAAATATAGGGTTAGGGGATTGCGCCTTGCAGACACCTTGTTTGATTCAGTATTTCTTCTGTTACACTCACTTTTTCCTCTCTCTTTCCTTACCTCTCTCTACACTGTCTACATTCCCTCTCCATGACCACCCACCTCTAATCTCTCCCCTCTCCTCTTCTGTCCCGCCGATGTCTCTTGCTTTCTAGGCCTACCCTCCACTCTTTGATATTACTCGTTCCTCCTCCTTGCTGCTACTCCCTCCTCCCTACCCACTCTAGTACTCCCTCTTCCACACTGCTCTCTCTTCCACACTACAACTCCACCCACCTCCTCCTCAGACGCCCTCTTTTCACTTGTAGTGATTGGTAACACCTACTGTCTAAATCTGGCTGTAAGGGTCGGCCTAAGGGCAAAAAGACATACCTATATGGCCCCCGCCAGGGTTCTTCTAGAGGTGCCCTGACCTAACACTCGGTGTCAATAGGAAATTATGGATTCTTGTGCCAATAACAGACAACCTGGACTGTTCTCTCCCACACATGCCCCCTCTCACTCCTTTCCCTGATCTCACTACTCCTTCCACATTGTGTGGCTCCCTTCTCTTAAGCCTCTCGGTCTTCTTCCTCTCCTCTTTCTCTCTCGCTCTCTCTCTCTCTCTCTCTCTCTCTCTCCTTCTGTCCATCTGATGTCTGCACTCTCTCCTCACCTCTCTCCTCACCCCTCTCCTTACCTCTCTCCTCACCTCTCTCCTGACCACTCTCTTCATCTCTCTACATACCCATTTCCTCATCTCTCTAAACACACACCCTTTTCCTCACCTCTCTACACACCATTCTTCTCACCTTTTTACACCCCCCTCTCCACAGATATTGTTCCTTGCCTATCTACACCCCCTTCTCACCTCACCCCCTCTCTTCACACCCTTCAACTATCTATGCCTCTGTGTCTTAATTTTACCACACTCTCTTTGTCAATCTCTTCCAACTACGGGACCATTCATCCTGCTTCACGCTGCCCTCACCACTACCATCTGACCTCTCTCCACCTCTTACTAGCGTACACGCTCTCTCACACTATCACTCTGTCTCCCCTAAATCTCTCCCTTTTTCTCTCTATCCTTCTTTCTCTCTTTCTAACTTCCCCTCAGATACCTTCTCACCACACGACACTCAACTGGTATCATTCTCTCTCACAAACAAAACGTCGCCTACACTCTACACCAACCTCGCCAGCAACTCCTCTGCACTACAATCCACCGTCCATCCTCCACCTGGTCTCTTGGTCCACCCCCATGCCTACTGACCTCACCCTTCCTACCCACAATATGCGTTCCACACATTCCATTTAAGTACAGTTCTCTCTTTTATGCTAACAACCCTCGGCCCTTCTATTTGCTCTAGAGCCCTCATGTGACTCTATCTGTACCCGTCTTTTCCCCAGGAGCCAGGTGACACAGGTGAAAGGCTTTAAAAAGTCTTCTAAGCCCTACCTCCTTTTCCAACACAGTCTATTAGCAGTCTCTGATGGCTTCCTGATAAGCTGTGCATGTGGTGTGTGGTTTTCTCTTCGCTGCAGTGGAGTGCCTGCTTTACCAGTGCACAATTATCGTCTTACCTCTGGCTCCCAAACATTTGTGTAGTGTGCCATATGTCTCTCTTCTGGGTCACATAGATTGGTTCCTGCCTCAGGAGTTTTTGGGAACTGTATTCTTGAAAAAGGAAAGAGAGAACACCAGCCAGAATGGGGCACAGCAGGCATTGAGTGACAGACAGCGTCACCTTTCATAACATGAATGGCACATGAGGTGGTTGCAGGTACGACCCCCGGTCCCCACACACAGCTCCTTCACCCCACATCTGACAGGGTCATGACCCTAACCCTGTCACATATCGTAGAAAAATTCCAGTAGTTATAATTAATTTAAAGTAAAACCTTCCACCCATCACTTTCCGGTTTCAGACACAGTTAATGAGCGTGCCTAGAGATCCAATCTAAAGCTCACTGATGCTGCCCAATGAGTCCAAAATGGGTGTGTGATTGTTTGTGGTCTCTTTCTGAAGAGATGTTGCCTCGTAGTGCAGGTTGGACTGCCCTTTTTGGAATGGGACCAAGGTTGATTTGCAAATGGTGTTTCATTTTATGTAATGTCATAGCAGGTTGAAAATCGATTTAATGGAAGGCTGCCTAGAGCAACTTTCACTGATTGTGATTAATGTGAATCTTTTCCATCTGTCACTCTTTAATGTAACCTCATATGGAATCTTCAAAAAAGCTAGTGCTACCCTGGGTGCTCACCTGCTTCATTATAAGATGGGAATAGGTCATCTAAATCCCTGAAACTCCATCGGAAATCAGCATTGGCCTTTCCTGGAAGTTATATAGGAGTAGACAGAGCATTTTCATTTTGACTATGGGTATTGTGTCCATTATGGACAAAGAAATGTGAGTCCTAAGCCAACCATTTTCCCAAAGCACGCCAATCCCCAGAGTACACCGTGTGAAATTCACCACGGACTTGCACCCCTAAGTATCCAAACCCTAAACCCTAAACAACCTACAACACACACTAATTTGCAATTGATCCAAACACTTCATATACTGGTATAGGGTCCAACGGTTACTAGCCCAATATATCTCTAGGCTAGAGATTGAGTCTAATACCTCCAGCACCTCGGTCAACCGCAGACGCTCCAAAACAAGATCTGTGATATAAAATATGGTATCCGGGTATAGGGATCTATTGTGCATTACCCCCCTTGGCTGTAAAACCATGCTCAACAAAGCCCTTCTGAATCACTCAGACCATTGGTTCTATCACCAGACCAAATATTATTTGAAAGGCAGACAGCCTTGCCTCGTACCCCCTTGAACATCCAGTGCCTTGACAACAATAACATTTGTCAGAACCAGGGCTTTCAGTGTTTCATAGAGCAAGGATATCCAATCCAAAAATGCAGTCCATAGACATGTACCAGGGAGCCTCCGGGAAAAGTAATCACAGGAACAAAAAATCGAAAGAAGCGTACACCAAGCAATAAGTAACGCAAATGTATTGGACCCAAACAGCTGGGAAGCACAGTTCAGACAGCACTGTGTAACTGAACTGAATGAAATGAGCTGTGGCTAAACATTTCATACCCAAATTACAAATTTATCATACAATATTTTAGTTACACTTTCAGGTAATGTCACAGAAGCTGATTGGTGGGACTATGTCAGTCCCTGTATGCATGTACATGTTAAGTGACCCTTATTGGATGGAACGTTTCTTTGGCAAAAAATCACATTAACACCCCTGGTGATGTCACAAACCTTCCTACACAGCCCCTCAATTACATGATTGTGCTAATCAGTCAAAACACTTGTTTGCCTGTGGTTGGCAATGCCCAATATACAAAATGGGTTGAGATGGCAAGGGGCGAGACATTCACACCGAGTCTGACCAATGATGGGGGAAATATTAGGAGAAATATTAGGAGGTGGGAGGTATTGTTGGGAGTCAGGAAGCAGGAGGAAAGTCAGTGGAAGGAGCTAGGGGAGCTAGGGGAGAAGGGAATGTTAGTCCCTGAGTAGACTGACTTTGTTGAGAATCAGAGAGAATCAGAGAGTCAGAAGAAGGAGGATGGTGAAAAGGGAGTGTGTAGCCGTGGACAGGCTAAGGTTGGACATCAGTGGGGACACTGTACAATGTTGCACCCTAAGGAAACCGAAATCTCTCTCTGCTGATTGGCTCCCTTTCACACGCCCCATAACCTCTACCCTTGCTGACAAGTGTAGTCTGAAAAACTTTTACCACACTGTGGCTGGAGTTTATCTAACTGTATTTAATTTCTATCTCTCTGCCAATTCCCCCACATGCACTCTGATGCCTAGCTTATTCGCCTCGAAAACACCTCTGAGAGGGACTTGGCTGGGGCTGCATTCTCCTGGGAAACTTCAGCCGTGCAACATTCCTGCACCCTGTTTCTGCTGAATGTTAAAGAAATACATGCTGCTTGTCACACAAAGGCCTGCAGCTCTTTTAGTAAGAGTTGTCTGCGAGAAATGCTTTCCTAACATGGGCCTACAAGAATATGGCTTCTCTACTGTTAACATATTGCTCAAAAGCCCCGCTACCATGTTACCCCCTAAAGCCCCTTGCGCCCCACCCGTTGCCCGCTCTATACAACTACCCCTTACAGCGCCCAAAGCAACCAGCCCTCATGGCGTTCCACCATGGGACGTCTCGCACTGCGCCTGCTTCTGTGTCCCCTTATGCAAGCAGCGCCGTGTTCAATGACGTCCCCACCCCCGATGTCACCCTCCATGTTACTCTCGACGTCACCCTTGGCAGAATTGAACCCAGACCTTTACAACAGACCCATTATACACAAACCAATACACATAAACTTCCAGTTTTGATTTGGATTTGTAATTAATAATGCACAAATCCTGAAGGAACCAAGCAGAAACTGCATCCAGGTGCAGATGTTGAAAACAGGCAGAGAAGAATAACCAGTTGACCATATCTCATGCCTGACAAGTGTACAAACTGGCTACAGCCAATGGATCCCAGAAGCACAGCCACTCAACCAGCAATGAGAACCGTCTCACATTAAAGTTAGCGTTCCTCTGCAGAACAAACTACTCTTGATCATCATGTACCTGTTTGGAAAACACTTTTACCAGCCCCTCTGAATATACTGTTGCTTAGATGATGCAGATCTATACCAGACAAACAGAAAACTTAAATGTAAGGTTTAATAGGCGACTGCTACAGTGCATGGGTGAATTAGTATATGTGGAAAGCATTAAGTGCAACTGAATCATGTCAGGATAGATCCATTGGTTTCTAACTAATTTCAAGGAAAGGTTAACAATGTCTCAGGAGGTACCAGGGCTCCCATGAAGTGAAAATGGTGAGTAAAAGAAAGTCTCTTCTGCACAAAATAACTGTCTCTAGTTCTCTAGGTATACGGGACTCGTCTTCTTCTTGCTCCCTCCAGAGGGGAGGTAAACGCTGGTTTCATGCTGACATTTCTCCTTTTTTTGTCCTTCTCCATCATTCCTTGCCGGTCCATGGAGTGACCTTCTAAGTAGTCTCCCCTTGGAAAGTCCACACTCTCCCATACAAGGGAAAGCAGGGGCCTGGGGTCATGGAAGCTTTGTAGGATAAAGTGGTGGAAAGATACTCTCCATAGGATTACAGCTCATAGTCCCATTATGTTGGTCCATCCCAAACCTATATGGTTCTACTTTCCTATCCATCTGGGCATCACTTGCTCTTATTACCTTGCTAAAGCTGTTGATATCTGTGAGCTGGCATTCTACAAACTCCAGATCTCTCCTTTACAGAATGTTCTCCTTCTCCAACCATCTCTCATCAGTGTAATCATTCTCCCCTGCTTCACTTACCTTCTTTCCTCCTGTGTGCTGCATCTGTTTCTCAGGCAGAGCCTTGGCCTTCCCTTTGGGCAACGGCATCTCTCATCACTTGAACTCTCTCACTAAATCCTTCCTTACCCCTTTGGGCACAAAATTGACCGATAGCCAGATCTCTCTCCCTACCACCGTCTTCAACCCTTTAGCCCTTTAGGAAAACCTGTCTCAACTCTACAGATCTCACTCTCTTTCTCCTTCTTTAGCTCGTTGGTTACATCACCTTTACTAACTTTGATCACCACTCCCTCCTGACTTACCAGCAGCTCCAGATGTTTTGGCTCCTCAGTTTGGACTCCTGGATCTCTCCTCCAGCTCCCATGCCCCAGTGCGGCCATGCCTTCTGGAACTGTCTTCCAGTCTCCTGATCTATTCCCCCAGCCTTCTCCAAAATATCTTCTGTCTTCTGACTCTTGTCTCCAGCTCCTACTCCATCTGCTTCCAACCTTAGATTGAGCCCTTGGATATTTTTAGGGTTTTAGCCCAGCTGACCAACCCTTGCTGTGACCTCATTGTGACTCTGAAAAAAGCCTGATCTCCTTTTCCAAAGAGGCACAGAGCAACTCATCACTAAGCATGATCATATTAAAATGGCATCTATACATTAGAGAGAGCTGTTTCCTAAGTATGCATACTGTATATAGCAGAACATTATCATATAGTCTTCTATCAAGGTACTGCATGCAAGTGAAACTGTGTACATCCCTCGCTCCAGTAATCACATATTTAATTCAGGAGACAGTCCACCCATATACACCACAATAAAAAGAGACATCTCTTTTGAGCCCAGGTTGTATCCTTGTCATGATGCATACCCCCGGGCATCCAGACCACGTCCATCAGTCCCGGGAGCAGGCATCATGTTGCCTTGAGAAAACCCAGCAACCCCTGTTAGGTGCTGTCTGGGTTGAGTCCTGGTGCCTATGGCGCCAGGCTCATATGGGACATCAGTCCTAGCGCCCTAGGTGCCAGGCTCATAGGTGCACACTTACCTGATGCAGACCATGCTGCAAGAAGATCCAAACCCATGTGAGGCCTAGAAGGGACTACTTTACCTTAGGGACTATTTTGTTACTCGGGTGTGGTGGAATACCTACCTGGGACTACTTTGGAGGCTATTTAAACCACGCCCGAAGAGCAGCACACGCTTCGCGTTATTCTGCATCCAGCAGCGTAACATTCACCGTGCCAGCAGCAGCATCAAGCCTTCTGCCACGCCCGCCTCGAATCTGGAGCACCTTGAAAGAAGGAAAGAAGCAAAGGTTAGAACAAGAGTATTACCTGATTTCTTACTTGATTCCGGATTCATCACATCTTCAAACCAGAGGAAAGACTTTGTTTTAAAAGCGTCGCATCGCAGCAGCAGCGCCGCGCCGTTCTCACCGTTCCACGCAGCATTTCTTCGATCCGGCGCTGTCTCCATCTTTACATCGCCGAATCCCGGCACCTAAGGGGGACAAGAAACAACAAGGTGAGCAGAGAGAACAGACAGAGACAATCTCTTTAGCCGCCATATGCTTACCTGATTTTACCGCCGGAGGTATTATTCATCAGCACGCCACATCTTCTTATGCCGCACCTGTAAGAAAAGGAGAAAGCAGCAAGTTTAACCCTTGGCATTATTTACCGGACAGTGTTGGGTAACACAGACTTTTACCGGAGTGCTTTCAGCAGTCAGTCTTCTTATTGGGTCAAAGTTGCAAGATAAAAGAGGAATTGGGCAGGAGTGAATTCCAGACATTTTGAACTCTTACGAACTATACACTTACGGCTCTTCGCCAGGACCTTTTCGAGTCAGGATTCGTCTACAACTCTTCCAATATCTTCAGGCCAGTGAAGTTACTGGTTATCAACGCGCCTGTGCGTGCTTCGCAGGATGGAGGGCTCATCCTTCAAGAATATAAGGTGAGATTGCTGAGAGGGCCCAGAGGTGATTAGTGGAGAGGACAGTGGGGGAGCTATCACTTGAATCCACAAGTGGCTAAATCCATCTCTCCACTTGTAGGATAATATTTCTACGGGTCAAGCAGACAAGATTAGGAGGGCAGATCCAGTCAGTCATCGCTGCACTACGCATCACGTGGGTGGAGGCCGCAGCAGTCCGGGTCCGAACGACGCCCCTGTGGGAGCCAGGTGAGCGTAACAATTCTCCAGAATTCACTGAGTTCTAACTCCTAATAGCAGTCTGTGTGCCACGGCGCCGGAAGCCGGGGTCCCGAAAAGGCCTGCACAAAAGTGTGCCGTGCTGTGCTCAGGGCTTCCGGTGCCGCAGCACACAGAGCGTGTACAGTGGGAGAAGCAGGCAGCCAGAGCCCACATCAGGTAAGAGCGAGAGGGGACGCAAGATGCAGGGGCCGATATGGACTTGGCCACGCACAAAAGGGCGCACCTGCGGAATTGCAGGCTTTTATGCTGGTATAGCGGGTGCAGCCTTTTGTGCTGGAATTGCAGGTTTGACCTTTTGTGCGTGACCCAGAGATGATTCCTCCGTGGTCCCCAAACGTTCATTAGAAGTAGTACACAGTGACCATACCCTAGATCTCAATCTATCTAATGCCCAATCTACAACACACTTAGCTTCTCTGTGATACATCCATCTTTAAAGGAGACTCTGTCAATAACAGGCTCTACAGCTGTGGGAAAAGTTGAGATTAATAGGGAAGGACTTTGGGAATTTATTGACAGTATTTTTTTACCAATAGCATACAGGACTGAACAGACAGGGACCTTTTTTCTAATCTGTTCCTTATGTTTTGTTGCCAGGAGACAGAAGGTGAGGAGAGCAAAAACGTCCATTATGAGTGGGCGTATTAGAAATTTATAAAAGAAGAGTTATACTGTAGTTGCTGAAATCATTGCGCTGTTGCACTTAAGAAAAGTGAAAATATGGAGAAATAGTTCAGGTGTTTGCTTGCTGCCTTCGGAAAGAAGACTGATAAGACTTTATTAAGCGCGGCCATCTGTGACGGCTCTGAGGGAGTGTGTCCGCACTTCGTACGTTGGCAGATGCAGAGCCCGTCAGCTGGGGACCAGCTGAGATGTAATTAATCCAATCAGGGCATAGTAGATGCCCAGAAGGGGAAGGAGAAGCTCTGCTAGCTGCTGAGAGGCGAGTACTGAGGAGGCCAATCAGGACGTGGTCAATGCTCATTGAAGGAGGATTCTGTTAACAGAGTCGCAGCTTCAATAAAGCTACGATGCTGACAACAAGCATTGGCTGAGAGACTTACAAGTGGGGATGGTAAATGGTAAAGGTACATGTGACACCTTCAGTTAGCCCACGCTCTGTTTGTTGCTCACCTAACTGGAAGAACTGTTAATTAAAAGACTATGATACAAACACGAGTGTGACAGTGATGTTCATACAGGAACTGATACGAAGTTTCTGAGCTAAGTAACAAACGTTTACTCTAAATAAACATTTGTTTTTAGAAACCCTTCAGAGTGAATCATTCAGCAAAAGTGAGGTGAAGAATAGAAACATAGGAGAGAATGCAGAAAGGCGGAGATACATGAAATTAAATTGATCTAATAAGGAAGGAAGAGTTTATTGAATAACAGACTGTGAAGTAAAGAAAGAATAAGAAAAGAAAGAAGGAAAAACTAAGAAAATAAACTTACTGTTATACTTACAGAAAATGGAGGAGTCTCTCTTTCAGGTTCCTGACGAATCTTCAGCAACACGTATCATTTAAGAAAAGAAAAGAAAGAGAAAATAAAAGTCAAATAAAATTATTTGTTACTAACTTTCTTCTGTGTCAGTGTTTTACTCTTATCCGCACAACTGAAGTTTTGACATTTGGTGGCAGTGGTGGGATAAGGGTGGACACCATGGAAGCCTTAATTAAAACTCTAAGTGAAGGGCAACATCTCTTACAACAAGATTTACAATTGCAAAGCCAACAAGCACAGGCAGATCATCCGACTTTTCAGCAAGCTCTTCAAGTCCAGCAGGCACAATTGACTGAGGATACAAATGTGCGGAGACATTGTCAAGTGCCAACCACTGTTCTTCAAAAATATGCAGCCGGAGAAGATCCTGCCCATTTTTTTGTGAACTTCGAGAGAGTGGCCAGAAATGCACAGTGGCCCACAGAAAGGTGGTGCCATTACATCATTTCACTCATGACGGGACAGATGCAAAGTGCATACCAGGCAGCGAACCTGACAGGAGATACAAATTATATGGATATGAAACAAGTAGTACTCGAACGCCTCAGACATGATGAGAAGGTTTACAGAATAAATTTCAGGGAAATCAAGTTGCAATCTGACGAAACCCCCCGCCAACTCTTCTATCGGGTGAAAAAACTTGGTGATAAGTGGTTGCAAACAGTCACAACAACAACACAAGAAATGGCTGAAAAAATTGTATTGGAACAGTTCATTGAAGCACTACCCTTACCCATTCAATGATGGTTCCGACAACATCACCAACCCAGTTTGATTGAGGCTGTCAATATTGCTTCAGCTTATCAGAAGGCAGGACAAGGGCGACTAGTAACTTAAACAGGGACCTCCAGACCCGTCATTGGTTCCTCTACTGCATCCGGCAGGCCAACCAGTGACCAAAGGGGTGGCCAAATTCAATGATTAGGAGGTCTGACTGGGAAAATAGAAGGCAGAGACCGACTAGTGAAGCACCTGCTGGTACTCGCCCACTTGGTCCAACTCCTAAGAGCCTCCAGTGCTTTGAGTGTGGAGAATGGGGACACTTAGCCAGATTGTGTCCTAAACGGGCCAAACCTGAACCAATGGACGTATGGATGAAGTTCCAAAGAAGGGGGAGAACCAAGAATGTATGTCTTCAGCTAAATCCCCTTATGTACACACCTGTGATGCCGAGGTTGATGGGAAACCAACCAGAACCATGATTGATTCCAGGAGTCTTCAGACTGTAGTAAGTGCTGATCTGGTAGGTGAAACAGTGGATTCGACTAAAAGAAATCCTATTAGACGTGTACATGGAGATGTAAAAAGTTACCCGACAAAGGAAATAAAAGTAAAAGTGGCTGGTGAACAAATGGGAGTTAGGGCAGCTGTGATGCCTGTATTACCAGAGCCTCTTTTAATCGAGTCAGATGTGCCCAATTTTCCCAAATAACAAAGAACTTAGATGATAAATGGTTAGAAAGTGCACCTTTTTATAATCAAGAAATCCTTAGCCCCATCGGTGAAGAGAGGAAGAGTCGAGCCAATATAAGAAAGTTGAAGAAAGAGTGGGGAGGAAGAAATGTTCTACAAATTGCTGTTGACAGGAGAATAGATGAAGGGGGTGATATTTTTTTCAAATGGCTCAAGAATTAGACCCACTTTTGAAACATGCTAGAACAGCTGCCCGAGAGAATACATCCGTGAAGGAGCCTTATTTTGTTCAAGAGAAGGGTTTATTTTACCGCGTCATGAAGGATGTAGGCGGAAAGACAGTTCAACAATTGTTAGTGCCCAGTAAATATTATACAGTTGTGTTAAAGGTGGCTCATGTGCAAGTTGGAGAAGGGCACTTGGGAACTGATAAAACAATTCAAAAGAGCTGGGCGAGATTCTTTTGGCCGGGGATATACGCTCAAGTTGCCAAGTTCTGCCAGGCATGTGAAGAATGTCAGAAGAAAAATAGAGCGAACATCCCAAGAGCGCTGTTGCAGCCAATGCCAGTAGTTCTAGAACCCTTTAACCAAATTGGCATAGATATTGTGGGGCCGCTGGATCCATCATCTCGAGGACACAAGTATATCTTAGTAGTTGTTGACTACACCACTAGGTATCCTGAGGCTTTTCCTCTGAAGTGCACCAATGCACAACAAATTTGCGATGTATTACTTCCATTTATAAGTAGGGTAGGAATACCTAAGGAGATTGTAACTGATCGAGGAACCAATTTTATGTATGCTATTCTTGAACAAGTATGTGAGATTCTACAAATTGAACATTTGAAAACCGCAGTTTATCACCCTCAAACAGACGGTCTTGTTGAGAGGTATAATCAAACCATCAAACAGATGTTACGGAAGACTACCGAACCAGAAGAGAGGAATTGGGACAGACTATTACCGTGGATATTGCTTACGCTTCGAAATACCCCACAGTCCTTAACAGGGTTTTCCCCATTTGAACTTCTGTTCGGCAGACCAGTGAGAACTTTATTAGATATATTAAAAGAAAATTGGGAAGAACAACCGATGCAGGAGATCTCCTTTACAGAATATGCTTATCAACTAAGAGAAAGAGTAGAGAAGTTACAGTCCATAGCTTGAGGAAATGTAATACATGTGCAGGGAAGACAAGAACAATACTACAACTGTAACTCTCAGTTAAGAACATTCCAAAAGAGTGACCAAGTGTTAGTTCTTCTACCAACCTCAGAGAATAAAATGTTAGCAGCCTGGAGGGGACCTTATGTGATAGAAGAAGTACTAGGTCCACTGATTTATAAAGTTCGACAGTAAGATAAAAGGGTACCCTTACAAACTTATCATGTGAACTTACTTAAGAAATGGCTAAAACCTACTACAACCATAGCTATGATCAATACAACTGAGATACAAGCAGAACACTTTCCACAGGTGGTAAAGAAAATGGGGAAAGAACCTTGGAATATAAATCAAAATGTATCTACAACTGAAAAGCTCGAGTTGTCGAAAGTAATTGATAAATATATAGAAACATTTTCGTCTCTTCCTGGGAGAACGACTCTAGCTTATCACCACATAAACACTCAACCTGGAATTACAGTTAGGCTACGGCCTTATAGAATACCTGAAGCAAAAATTCAGACAATCAATCAGAAAGTCCAGGAGATGTTGGAGCTCGGCGTGATCAAACCTTCCCACAGTGACTAGTTCTCTCCAGTAGTTCTCGTGCCTAAGCCGGATGGAAGTTCACGCTTTTGTATATGAATTTTGAAAAATTAAATGAAATCTCAAAATTTGATGCGTATCTCATGCCCAGGATAGAAGACCTGTTAGATAAACTTGGTAAAGCAAAGTTTTTAACCACTATTGATCTCACTAAGAGATATTGGCAGATACCATTGCATCCGCCAGACAGAGAAAAGACAGCCTTTGCTACCCCTACCGGGCTATATCATTTCACTGTGCTTCCCTTTGGTTTACATGGAGCCCCTGCCACTTTCCAGAGACTGATGAATTCACTCATTAAAGGCCATGAGTAGTATGTTGGTGCTTATTTGGACGATAATATTGTGTTCAGTCAATCCTGGGACGAACATTTGTCTCATTTGGAAGCTATTCTCCAAGCATTGCAATGGGCAGGCCTACATGTAAATCCTAAGAAGACGTATGTCACCAACTTTCACACAAAATACCTGGGGTACTTTGTAGGACAAGGGGTTATCAGACCGCAATAAGAAAAGTTAGCAGCAATTCAATGCCTACAATTCCCTATAAATGCCATACAGGTCCAAGCTTTCCTCGGGTTTGTGGGATACTATAGAAGATTCATTCCCCATTTTTCAACTATTGCAGCCCCTTTGACTAATCTTTTAAAGGCACAGCTTCTCCTATAAAGGAGTGGTGAAACGAAGAGACGGAGAGAGCTTTTAATTCTCTTAAGAATGCTCTCACGGCTGAAGCAGTTCTTCGCTGTCCAGATTATACGGATCCATTCTTTTTACATACGGATGCCTCGGGAACGGCTTTGGGGCAGTTTTGAATCAGAACCAAGGTGAAACCGAGAGGCCGATTCTGTTCATTAGCAGAAAACGTCTCCCGCACGAGTTGCACTATGCGACTATTGAAAAAGAGTGTCTGGCCGTCAAGTGGGCCATCAAGCTTAGATATTACTTGTTAGGAAGAGAGTTCACCCTAGTGACGGATCATGCACCTTTAGTATGGCTTGCTCGAAATAAAGACATGAAGCCAAGAGTTCTACAATGGTTTCTTGCTCTTCAACCTTTCTCTTTCAAAGCGGTTCAACATCCGGGTCGATATGGCACAGGCTGACTTTTTGTCACGTACTCATTCCCTTCCCGAATGTGTGGGCCCAGATGGGGGGGTATGTGATACATCCATCTTGAAAGGAGACTCTGTCAATAACAGGCTCTACAGCTGTGGGAAAGGTTGAGATTAATAGGGCAGGACCTGGAGAATTGATTGACAGTTTTTTTTTACCAGTAGCATACACGACTGAAGAGACAGGGACCTTTTTTCTATTCTGTTCCATATGTTTTGTTGCCAGGAGACAGAAGGCGAGGAGAGCGAAAGCGTCCGTTATGAGTGGGCGTATTAGAAATTCATAAAAGAAGAGTTATACTGTACTTGATGAAATCGTTGCGCCGTTGCGCTTAAGAAAAGTGCAAATATGGAGAAATAGTTCAGGTGTTTGCTTGCTGCCTTCGGAAAGAAGACTGATAAGACTTTATTAAGAGGCTGTCCGCAACGGCTCTGAGGGGGTGTGTCCACACTTCGTACTTTGGCAGATGCAGAGCCCATCAGCTGGGGACCAGCTGAGACGTAATTAATCCAATTGGGGCATAGTCGACACCCAGAAGGGGAAGGAGAAGCTCTGCTAGCTGCTGAGAGGCGAGTACTGAGGAGGCCAATCAGGACGTGGTCAATGCTCATTGAAGGAGGAGTCTGTTGACAGAGTCGGTGCTTCAATAAAGCTACGACGCTAACAACAAGCATCGGCTGAGAGACTTACAAGTGGGGATGGTAAATGGTAAAGGTATGTGTGACACCTTTAGTTAGCCCATGCTCTGCTGCTCACCTAACTGGAAGAACTGTTAATTAAAAGACTATGATACAAAAACGAGTGTGACAGTGATGTTCATACAGGAACTGATACGAAGTTTCTGAGCTAAGTAACGGATGTTTACTCTAAATAAACATTTGTTTTTAGAAACCCTTCAGATTGAATCATTCAGCAAGAGTGAGGTGAAGAATAGAAACATAGGAGAGAATGCAGAAAGGCAGAGATCCATGAAATTAAATCGTTCTAATAAGGAAGGAAGAGTTTATTGAATAACAGACTGTGAAGTAAATAAAGAATAAGAAAAGAAAGAAGGAAAAACTAAGAAAATAAACTTACTGTTATACTTACAGTAAAATAGAGGAGTCTCTCTTGCGGGTTTCTGACGAATATTCAGCAACACGTATCCTTTAAGAAAAGAAAAGAAAGAGAAAACAAAAGTCAAATAAAATTATTTGTTACTAACTTTCTTCTGTGTCAGTGTTTTACTCTTATCCCCACAACTGAAGTTTTGACATTCTCCCATCAGAACAACCACTGGTACCAGTAGCACATGAGCATGTGCCCATTATTTTAAAAAAAAAGCAGAGTCATCAATGTTAATGTCAGAGAAGTGCATTAATAGTACCCTGATACCCTATAACCAACCCGTAACCCCAATGTATCTTTCTGATGAATCTGCAACAGTGCCCTCTGTTATCAAGTGGAACATGTAAGCACCCCTACTTAGACCTAAGACCTAAAGAAGAACAAGAGTTCCTGCCCCTTCATTGAGTCTAAAGTTTAGAAACCTGAGAGGCCACAAGTCTATTATCCTAATGGGCTACTAATCAGACACTCTTATGCATTAGATACCCCTGAATTCTGCTCTTATTTTACCACCCCATGTAAATTCCAACTAAGAAAGGTACATTCAGCCATTGTCTTTATGTTGGCTCATTAGACGGCCAAGCAGCATTGCCATTCATTCCTAGACTCCACTCACCACCAGGACCCTCCAAAACAACAAACCTCCCGTACCTTTTAACGTCACACTCCACGCTTCCATTCCTTTTCCAAACCCGGTGCAACAATGTGGCCTAAAAAATAACACTGTGTAAGCTTTTTCCAACACCCACCCTGACCTAACACACTGAGTTTTTTTTTAAACAAAATCTTTTCTTGTCCTCCTTGTACATGAGGCTTCCCTTTACAGCCAATGCCACCACCAAATAAGCGCAGGTTACACCGTGATGCCAGTAGAGCAGCAGCCTGATGGACGATGCTATGGTGGAACAAGTACCCCCACCACTCACACCATCAAAGTGGCATGTGTCAAGTAAAAAAGCTTCTCTGGTAGAGCCTGACAGTATCGCACTAAACCATTCTGGCCAAGGGAAGACCAAGGCTTAGAGAGGAACTAATGGAGCTGAAGAAATCAACCACAAAATGGGAATCGCCTCCCACCCCAATATATACCTATGTATATGTCAACCACAAACATGACCACTTTATAATTCCAAAGGGCAGTCAACCGGGGAAACCCAAGGACAGTTCAAAATAGTATGAGCCACCACGCTGCTGCACCACGCCTCCATCGCCTGACACTATCGCTGACATCAGCCTCACGTCACCATATTGAATTGACCTCTTTGAGACCTGATTTGTGCCTTGTAACTTTCACGCCTCTATACCCACAAGGTAGGCACCAAGAAACCATGTCAGGGAATGATTATCAACATTTTGACAACGTAGAGGTGGAGCAAGCATAATTCTACTTACTTTTGTTCAAGTTCAAATAAAACAAATGTGGACTTGCAAGAGCAAGATCTGTTAATTAAACGACCATGCAAATGCAGTGGCTCAGTAACCAAACCACAGGTGAGGTGACTTAATGAAACATTGATAATACAAAGGTCTGTCCCATATGCAATGACTCACACCATGCACAATGTCAGACTTTTTTGTTTACATATATGCCATTGTCCATTCAGGCAATATTACAATCCTTTCATGATCTGTCTCACTGTTTCATTCATTGCAACCAATATAATGGGGTTTGATGCAGCACCCTCTATTTCACCCTCAGCTGTTGTCCCCACAATCTGATACCTCAAACAAGCCCCATTCCACCATGGCGTCACTGATCCACTTGAGCCCGTTATGTCGACTTTTTTAGCTAGTTATTCCCATGCCGCCTTGAGATCAGTGAAGAACCAAGCATTTGCATTGAACAAAACCTTCAGATTTGGAGGGAAAATAAGGTATGGGGGCTTTTTCTCGCGATGTATTGATTGCAGGCAAAAAAATACCAAATACCTTAGCCTGCAAGCCCACCAGCAGGCCAAGCCCCGTCCCACTCCATACACAAGGACCCTCAGGGGCTGACAGGCATGGCCTGGAAGGGGGAATTCACAATCATGACAAACAGGTAAGTGTATATGCATGTGTGTGTTTGTGTCTGAGGGCAGGTTTGGGTGCAGGGGCTCAACATTTGTGGTAGGGAAGGTAGGGGGGCAAAAATGGATTTGGGGTGCAAACCCTGTATGGAAAAAGGTAAGGCAGCTGGGCTCCCAGAGGGGTTCAGGGGGAGTGAAACCCACTGAAATCGTCATAATCTCACACGTTGAAGGCCGCACAAAATCAGCCTAAAATAGCAGCCTTTTTTCACAGCAGCCTTCAGTAGCCGGGATTATGACATGGAACCAAAAATATTATATAGAAATAGCGCAGGACCAGATTTCACAGATGCCACTTGATTTGGGAAGACTTCGTCTGTTTCTGGATTACCTGAGTGAAACATGGAAACATGTCAGTGATTTATTGCAGCAAGGTTAGGTGTCTCTCCTTTTGGCTGGAATAATAGTTGGGGTTACCAAAGAGACCAACTTGCATCACGACCAGAGGCTAGATGCTGGGCGCAGTATAGGAGTGATGCCCTGGCATGCCTCTCCGTGTCCGGGGATTAGAGTAAGAGATCACTACTGTCCCGTGTCCTGTTGCTTTAAGGGGGAAAAGTTATAGTTGCTATGAATTCCATTTTACCAATATACCTTTCCCAACATAGTCCGTAGAGAACAGCACTAACTAAAAATATCCCGGGACTGAGAAAATCCAGTTGCTAGTGGCAAGTTTGACAGAGACCAGACACCACAGCAGCGCCCCAGAATGCTCTGCAAAAGCAGTCTTCCCAGCAGTTACTCTAATGCATAGGCCCATTTCAAAATGGTATATGGGCACATTTAACACAGCCCACATCTCAGCGTGGCACAGCACAGTTGCATTCCATAAAACCATGCCTAAGAAGACCAGAAATATAGACCTCCCCCCTAATAACCTGAAGTTGATATTGCCCACAGGCACATTATTTTAAGATTAACCCAGCCCCCAGGGAGAAGCTACAGTGAAACATAATCCATTAGCACTAAAGGGAAGAGATGGAAATGTGGATAGAGGGAGAGATGGAGTTGGTGTTTTGGGAAGGAGTTTGAGCAGATTTGGAGCAGGCTGGAGAAGTACAGTGCCTAGAGAGACATAGAAAGAGGAAGGAGGCTAGAGCAAGGTGGCCAGAGAGAGGGAGGTGGTAAGGAGGTTAGAGGAGACATGAAGAGAGGGAAGGTGGAGGAAGATAGTTATAAGGTGGTGGTTGGTGATAACACCCTTTAGAGAATGGAGGATGTGTACAAGAGTAAGGAAGTGATAGGTGATATCAGTGGAGGAGAGATGGGGGCGCGAATGTAAAGAGGAGTGTGAAGTAAAGATCACTAAGTAATGTAGGATGCAAGGACACCCTGGGAGAATCCCCTGGTCTTCCCATCCCCTTCACAGGAAAATGACAAAGGGTTGGTAACAGGGCACCTACAATGTGCTTGGCCCCTTTAAGGGGCATGAGGAAATGTAGTCAAGGTCTTGGGATGTGGGTAGGTCAAAGAACCACACAACAACCTACCTTGTGGGGAGAGAATACATAACCAAACACTAACCTGACTGAAAGTGACGGGCCGCTCCCAGGTAAACCTGTTTGCGAGAATGGGGACTCAAAAACTCTCAAAGCCTGTCACGCTGCTCTGTGGAAATGCATGTTATCACCCAATATTATTTGAATGTTTCAAGTTGACTGAAATTGGGGCATTAGCACACTGTACACGCAACTTCAATGTGCATGGGGGGGGGGGTCAATGAATCTTTCACGCCTGAAGAAAATGTCGAAGTAGTAAACGCATACGCCATTGGTAGTGATAGGGCAGATGTTCATGATGTGCCTGACCACATGTTTGTTGATGATGGGGCTGTAAATGCACATTCATTTGTGGGTGGTGGTTTCACTGTGAATTTTAGCCTATGAAGGGTGCACAGCAGTCCTTCATGAAATGAATTGATTGTTTATTTGTATAGCGCCTATACACAAAGTGTTTCAAAGCACTTCAAGGAGGGAGGGAGCATGGCAGAATACAATTACATTCTTACAAGTCCTTGAAACAGATCAGAATGTGAAATAACTATCATAATGAGCCTGGCGACATGTCAGATAGTGCAAGTGCAGGGAACAATTAAGGGGGAGATGGGAAGGGGAAAATGAGACAAAAAAAGCAGTAACATTACTATATCCGACGACAATTGATGTAGTGCATGTGTATACAAGAGGAAGGGGAAGGGAGGGGGAAGGCATGAGGGGGGAGGAGAGGGACAAAACAAATGACTATTTTACTAGGTCAGATGACGATTCAGAAAAGTGCTGGGGTGGGTGGTTGAGGAGAAGAACAAGGAGGGAAGGGAGAGACAGCCAGGCTGCTATGAAAGGCCATGGGTCAATGATAGGAGTAAGTGCTAATTAACATAAAAAGGGAGGGACGAGGGGAGGAGAGGGTAGGTGGCAGTGAAGGCAGGCAGCTATGATTACTATGCCTAATGGGAATTGAGGTATTGCCAGAAATTTGCAGGAGGGAGAAGGGGAGGAGGGCAGAAGAGAATAGGGAAGGAAAGGAGGGAGAAGGTCACAGGGGGCATAAGGTTAGGGGAGGCATAAGAAACAATACAATAACATGGGCAAAGGGGTCAGAGGGGGAAACAGAGACAGTTATGGGGGAAAGACAAGGGTGTGGGGACAAGGGGAGCATCACGGGACAATGGAGGGGGGACAAGGGGAGCATCACGGGACAGCGGAGGGGGTTGGAGGGACAAGGGGAGCATCATGGGACAGCGGAGGGGGGACATAGGAGCATCAGGGTACAGCGGAGGGGGGACAAAATGAGAACCATAGGACAATGGAGGAGGTGGAGGGACAAGCGGAGCATCATGGGATAGTGGAGGGGGGGACAAGGGGAGCATTACGGGACAGCGGAGGGGGGACATGGGGAGCATCACAGGACAGCGGAGGGGGAACAAGGGGAGAAATCAAAGGACAACAGAGGAGGGTGGGGGGACAAGGGGAGCATCACGGGACAACGGAGGGGGTGGGCAGACAGGGGGAGCATCACGGGACAGCGGAGGAGGGTGGGGGACAAGGGGAGCATCATGAGACAACAGAGGGTGTGGGGGGATAGGCGGAGCATCACGGGACAGTGGAGGAGGGACGGGGGACAAGGGGAGCATCACGGGACAGCCGAGGGGGTAGGGAGGAGAAGGGGAGCATCATGGGACAACAGAGGGGGAGGGGGACAAAGGGAAGCATCACAGGCAACAGAAAAGGGGGTGGGGGAACATGGGGGAGTGGACAACGGAAAGGGGGGTAACTCACCTTACCAACCAGGGTGTATGGGGGACACAGAAGAACTCACAGGGGCATGGGGGACACAGAAGAACTCACAGGGGGATGGGGGCACAGAAGAACTCACAGGGGCATAGGGGGACACAGAAGAACTCACAGGGGCATGGGGGACACAGAAAAACTCACTGGGACATGGGGGGACACAGAAGAACTCATGGGGGCATAGGGGACTCAAAGAACTCCCAGGGGCATGGGGGACTCAGAAGAATTCACAGGGGCATGAGGGACACAGAAGAACTCACGGGGGCATGGGGACTGAGAAGAACGCAGAGGGGCATGGGGAACACAGAAGAACTCAAGGGAGGATGGGGACACAAAAGAACTCACAGGGGCATGGTCACACAGAAGAACTCACAGGGGCATGGGGGACACAGACAAACTCACACAGGCATGGGGGACACAGAAGAACTCACGGGGGCATGAGGGACACAGAAGAACTCACAGGGGCATGGGGACCCAGAAGAACTCACAGGGGCATGGGGGACACAGAAGAACTCAATGGGGTATGGGGGGACACAAAAGAACTCGCAGGGCCATGGGGGACACAGAAGAACTCACAGGGGAATAGGGGGACACAGAAGAACTCACGGGGGCATGGGGGACTCAGAGGAACTCACAGAGGCATGGGGGACACAGAAGAACTCATCTGGGCATGGAGGACACAGAAGAACTCACTAGGGCATGGGGGACTCAGAAGAACTCACAGGGGCATGGGTACTCAGAAGAACTCATGGGGGATGGGAGACATAGAAGAACTCACTGGGCATTGGGGACTCAGAAGAACTCATGGGTGCATGGGGGGACACAGAAGAACTCACTGGGGCATGGGGACACAGAATAACTCACAGGGGTATGGGGGGACATAGAACAACTCAAAGGAGTATGGGGGACTCAGAAGAACTCACAGGGGCATGGCGACACACAGAAGAACTCAGTGGGGCACTGAGGAATCAGAAGAACTCATGGGGCATGGGGGGCACAGAAGAACTCACGGGGGCATGGGGGGAGACAGAAGAAGTTACGGGGCATAGGGGACACAAAAGAATTCACAGGGGCATGGGAGACACAGAAAAACTCACTGGGGCATGGGGGACACAGAAGAACTCACAGGGGCAGCTAGTGGCATACCGTGATGGACAGGGGTAGACAGGGCTTTAGGAGTGGACCTTGTGAGGAGGGCCGGCAAAGCCTGCCGGCCTCCTCATTGGCCCATATGCAGAGAGCCAGGGCCAATCCGAAGCCCCAAGCAGGCAATCCAGACAAAGTCAAAGGACTCAGACATCTTGGAGTGGCCATGCAGCATGGTGTAAGTGAAGACAACCACAGAAGACGCACAAAGCGGAGGGAGAAATTTGCAAACAAAGTTAAACATTTTAAATTATGCACTTGAGTCTCAAGAAACATTTTAGCAAATTTAAAAGTCAGCTAAGGCGCCAACGTGCGCCGATGGATCCAGCCCAGGGGAGCTTACCTGCAGAATGGTAAATGCACCGAAGTGCACTGCGGAGTTTGTGCTGGTGGGGAAGAGCCTCTCAGCAGCCTCTCCGGTCCAGTGCTGAACACTGTTAGATAGTAAAGGCCCAACATTAGCTGTTTAGAAAACACACTATCGACAAACACAAGGGTTCCTACAACCACGCATAAGGACAAAATGTCACTTCTTCATGAATGAATGTGGGTAGAAGAGACTGAGGAAACTGTAAAAGGAGAAGAATCCCAATACGACCTCTTTCTATACACAATTGCTCCCTAATTCCAATGCCATGACTATTTTTGGGAAAACTGTGTAAATTAAATTACATCTGGGAGTATCACGGAGATGAATAGGTCACTAGAAGATGGAAGTTCATGTAACAGGAGGACTCACCTGCCATTTCTATGCATGATGAAGGGGACACTCCTGTAAAACAAATCAGGCACATGGTCCTCTGCAGCAGCACTGAAAGGTGTCACGAATGTCTCCTTGGCCAACAAACATAAAATGAACATGGGAAACTAACTACCTGAATCTGGGAGTACAGCACTGCTCTTTGTGTATAATGGATGTTCCTTTTTAAGTAGACAATGATATTACCAGATTTGTTTAAGTTCTAATGCAGTGTGGAGGAAATTTGCTGCTCCTCTTACATTCCTTTTGTTTGCCACAGAAAAGAAATTCAGCAGTTACATATTTGAGCTTTTTATTGTTCATTACAGGACTTTTGCTCAAGTGTTGGTCGCAATCATCTGTAACAGGAGCATGTTTGAATATATGTCTGTGTCACCACTTAATAGTAACAATAACGAGGCAAGGCATCAATACCTCGGAATAAAAACAAAATGTTAAAGTAACACATAACTATATATTATCACCTTCAAAAAGGTCATCAAAACCATCAATAACCTCTGCACTGTGAGATTTAATCCAAGACCCCAACAAACAGAACTGAAGAGCCCACTGGAAAAAATGACCGACCAGCCTTCATAAAAAGACGTTCACACAGAAAATGGGCCTATTAAGGCAACTGTGGGGGTTTCTGCAAGTAACACAATGAAGTGCTATGTGAAAAAGACCTATCTGTCATTACAAAAGGAAAAGCATCCTTTTAATTCACAGTGGCAGAAGAAATTCAAAGTTCCCTTTCACATGAAAAGCAGGATTTACAAATACTGACACTAAAATGGCTTTACAAGTGCATTTACAGTTTTAAAACAAGACATGAGAAAAATGTTCCCCTGCTAACATAAGGATGTCAGGGAAAAGACTTAATGTGGTTTGACAAGATGTAATGTATATTATGCTTTACATGCAAAATACTGCCAACAAGTGAAAAGAAAAGGCCACTTTATTTCCATGGGTCACATGAAAATTTAATTTAGGCCCGAACCAGACCCTTTTGCTTGTTTTTGGTCAGACTTCACAAACGACTCCCCCACTGCAAGCCTGGCGTTTGCATCCCAGCTATTTACAACAGCAATAAAGTGTGGCCTGCTAAGGTTGTTGAAAACAAACTTTCCCTAGACCGGTTGTGCCTGAAGGCTCATTTCTGTGAATGGCAAAGGGCTTAGCTAGTGGATGACTGGAATGTGTGAGGAGCTGCAATCAACAAAAGCTCAACTACAAGAAAATAGAAGGTTTTTCAGATCAAAATTATGGTCCACGTCAGATAACAGGACAGGATTCCAGATGGCTCCAGGGCCTTGTGACATCACAGGGCCGACCTAGCTCACCTGCTGTTGGAGATCTCTGTGTAGCTGATATCTCCCATGCATTTACAACCATAATGAAAACACAGTCCAGGAAGCTATGGTCACATGCTGGCCAGGAATGGCAAATGGACTGGAGGAACGGGAGCGCACATTTGCATAACATGAAGATTTCCCATTAGTTTAAAAAGAACTATCATACCTTGTGCATTTTTCACAGCAACCAAAATGTCATACTGCATTCATTTATGTGCCATTTTAAAGATGAATTTCAGGCAATTTTGTTGAAATAAAATTCATCCACCTGCAACTTAGGGAACAGTAATGGCAAGCAAAAAAATGTTTCTGGCTGCTCTGAACATGTCCTGAATTTAAGAGTTTGCAAACTGGTGGAGGGTAAAATGAGGCACTTGGGGAGTAAATTGCATGTTCATAACTATTATGCTTTTCATATAAATGGCGATAAATGTCCACACACCCGTGCAGTATGGTGCAGACCCGGCTGTCATTTTATTAAATTCCCCATGATTAGCTGAAGTGGAAGACATATATATATATATTACATGGCCTGCAGTAGCGGCCATGTAGTTATGGTTAAGTTGCTAAACCCATAGGTAGAGCACTTTTTGGGAGGCTTATAACTTCGCTCCCCCTGGACGAATCCTCACCAAACTTTGCAAAGAAAGTATATGGCCCACTCTGAATTTTGCAATGTTTGGTGAGGATTCGTCAAGGGGGAGCAAAGTTATAAGGGGGTCCCAAAATGTCTTTTTTCCCATAGACTGAATGGAGAAAACATTTCTGTCGCGCCTACAGCCCAAACCACTGGACGGATTTTCACCAAATTTGCAGCCGAGCAGCGGCTTGGTACCGAACACGTGCTTTTGTAAATTTGGTGAAAATCCATCCAGCAGGTTTTTTTTTAAACAACCAGAAAGTAGGTCTCAAAACATTAGTGATATCTATGTCCACTCCGCGGACAAACTTCCCAGTTCGCTCCGCGGACTGGACACTGCTTGGCTAATCGGCTTGTGTCATGTCCGCGGACACGCATCATGTTCTCTGATTGGCTGGGATGAGGCATGAGGTGCGTCAGATTGTTTCGATGCGCCCGCCAAATTGGATCCAAAGACATCAGTGAACAGCGCAGTGTCACCTTAGCAGAAATGCAATTTTGGGGAGTGTGTTGGTGTGTAGGAGTGCTTGGGAGGGTGGGGGAGTAAGAGATGGGTCGAATGCTGTATTTGTTTAGGTGGCAGGAGCCCTTGATGTGTTTGCGGTGTCTGTGGTCACTGCGGCTGTCCGTGGACATACTAAATACTGGGCGCACTACTAGCTATTTTACTTTAGTATGATGTTGGTTTTGGGTTGTTAGTAGAGCATTGATTGTACTTAATATCCCCTATAAGCAGACCACATACCAGAGTCAAAATGTTTGGTAGCATGGGTGTGTTATGCTTCGGTGGTCGTGGCCAGGGCTTAGAGTCTTTTCAAAAGTTTGTGTACTGTTTCATTTGTCAAGGCTGTATGTAAAGTTTTGGCTAGGCCATGCAGTTAAGATTGTAGGGTTTTGTAACAAGCACTGTAGCATAAGATACCCATGGAAGTAAAGATTTTGGATTGTGGTCTATGGTTAGATGTTTGCTTGAATGGGTGTGTAATGCTGCTGTGTTTGTGAGTCCATTTATTATATACTTACTGTTTTACTTTTAGTGGTTGTATGCAGTTTTTTCATGACATGGGTAACTGGAGCAGACATTCTTTTTCAATCTCTGTGATAAAAGAAAAGATCATATGCTAGTCACAGACACACTTACACGCTAAGGGCCTTTGGTCCAATGGAATCGCGTGCGTGTGCTGACGCGCTCACGTGCTAAGGCCTTTCCTCGAATTACACACTGACGTGCAATTTTTTCACATGCCAAATCGCTCCGTATCAAGCTGGGCACGCAATAACACACGGAAGTCCACGCTCCTGCCCTGAAGGCCATTTTCCTGCCCCCAAGAGCCCCGAGCACGCTCCCACCTGCCATCTGCTGCTGCCTGCCTGCTGCCAACATGCCCTGCTATTTGCTGCCTGCACATCAGCCAGGGGTGCAGTTGCTGTGACCACCCCTGCTGGAACTGAAGAACTGAAGACTCCCGACTGGGATACTATCGCTCCACAGCCCAGCCCCAGGTCCCAGTTGCCCACCCACACCTGCCTCTGGGGTTGCCATGTCGGGCACACCACCATCTGGCACCACTGGCAACCCCCAGCCAGAGAGGCAGAGGGCCACCAGCTTCCAGCCACCAAAGTTGGTGTCGTGGTGGAGCAAGTCCTGGGGCAGTATGATGCCCTCTTCGGAAGTTCACGCGCCGACAAGGAAGGACAAACCAGGATCTGGACGGACATCGTGACTGCCATCAACGCGGAGGGGGTGGCAGTCCACAAATTCAAACATGTCAGGAAGCCCTGGGAGGACTTCAGGTCCAGGACCCTCAACAAGGCCCGGTGCCTCTTGAAGGCAGCGGATGAGAAGGGGCGCCGGGGCCACCTATCGGAACATCAAATGAGGGTCCTGGAACGCATATCACCAGCGCTCCACGTCCAGGTCCTTGAGAGGCAGACCCGTCTGGAGTCGAGCGGTAAGTGTACATGCATACTGATTGTAAGCTGTGCGTGTGGTGGTGTGCCAGTAGTGTGCAGGTTGCACATGTGGTTTTGTAGGGCCATGTATGGATGTGTATGTACAGGGCTGTGAGGCTAACACATGCGAGTCCTCTCATGTGTGAGACACATGGATGATGCATGTGTGTGTAAGCTTGCATGCCAAATGCAGATGTGTGAGCACACATGTTTGAATGACTGTGTATGTAAGTTGGCATGGTTGTGGTGTCACACATGGATGTCGGTTCCAGCTGCATGTATCTGCACCGTGTACATGTGCATGTGTGTGTATTTCACAAGGGTGCAACAGTGATGCAACATGGATACTTGGGACACTGATATGTAGAAGACTGATTGCCAGATGTGACATGGATGCCAATCTCATCACTGCGACAGTTGGTGGAGGTGTACACATGCATGTAAGTGTGATGGCGTGTGTGCATGTCTCGTGCACTCCCTGTGTTTCATGTGATGTCTGGCTCACCTTTGGCTGCTCATGCTGTTGTATGTGTATGGATGGTGCTGGCTGTTGCCATATGGCTGTGGAATTGCTCATGTGTGTGAGTTGACATGCCATGTGTGTTGGGGCTTGTGATGCCATGTCTGAAGTTTGACACTGCTACTCATGTGCAACTGGCATGTGTGTATCAGTCCATCGTACAGTGTCCTGATGCCTGTCTCCTATCTCTCCCTGTCTGCAGCGTCAACTGATGAAGAGGGCGGAGAGGGTGATGTGGAGCACAGCGGCGGGGATCACACCACCAGCCGGAGACGCAAGGCCCGGCTCCCCTCCCAGGTTGTGATCTCGTCAGGGAGTGAGGAGTCCGGTGCCGCGTCCCAGGCTGCAGCTGCCGAGGGTAGGTCCAAGAGGCGGAGGTCGGAGTTGGACTCCTCGGCAGCAGAAGGGGCAGCTGAGACCCCACAGGGTCCGACAAAGGAAGATGGCACGGAGTCATCCAGGTTGGTGGGGGGTTTGGTGGAGGAGGAGGCCACGCAAGGGACAGAGACGGGGTCTGGAGGTGGGGATTCCACTGGTGCCAGTGGTGCAGTGCAGGGGCAGGGACAGGAGGTGCCTGTGTGTAATCCTGTCCCCGATCCTGTGACTGCATCATCCCGCACCCGCAGGGATGCCTACGTCTAGACCCGTTTTCAGGGAAGGGATCCGCTTACAACAACTGGCCTTCCTCTCCCTGCGGACGTGGCTATCCGGGACTGGGTTGAGCCTGTCCTGGGTGGGGTGGTGTTGCGTCAACGGGCCATGCGAGGTGACCTGCAGTCTTTTGATGGGGAGACTGCACGTCATCTTGAATGGCTCGTTGACCACGTCAGCCTACTGGGACAGGTCACCCAGGCCGGATTCCTCTGTTTGCTGAACCTTGCTTCAACCCCCTCCTCACCTGAACCCCCTATGCACCAGTCGTCCTCCGTGCCATCTTCCCACCCATGTATCACCTGGGTACCCTGTGAAGCTGCCTCTGACCGTGTGGCTAGGCTGGTGGAGGACTCCTCCCTGCCACAGTCGGGAGTCGGACGTCCAGCAGGGGTGGCCACCTCAACAACTGCACCCCAGCTGGAGGAGGATGTGCAGGCAGCAGGAGCCAGGGCACGGGCACAGGCACAGCAGCAGCAGCAACAAGGTGGGAGCCATGATGACTGCTGGGGGGTGGGGGTGCTGGGGGACATGTGTCGGGGCCTGCTGGCAGGTGCCTGCCAATGCTGGGGGGGTGGGGGTGCTGGGGGACATGTGTCGGGGCCTGCTGGCAGGTGCCTGTCAATGCTGCGGGGGTGGGGGTGCAGGGGGACATGTGTGGGACATGAGTGGGGGCCTGCTGGCAGGTGCCCCTGACTGCTAGGGGGTGGGGGTGCAGGGGGACATGTGTGGGACATGAGTGGGGGCCTGCTGGCAGGTGCCCCTGACTGCTGGGGGGTGGGGTGCAGGGGGACATGTGTGGGGGCCTGCTGGCAGGTGCCCCTGACTGCTGGGGGGTGGGGGTGCAGGGGTACATGTGTGGGGGCCTGCTGGCAGGTGCCCCTGACTGATGAGGGGTGGGGGTGCAGGGGGACATGTGTAGGGGCCTGCTGGCAGGTGCCCCTGACTGCTGGGGGGTGGGGGTGCAGGGGGACATGTGTGGGACATGAGTGGGGGCCTGCTAGCAGGTGCCCCTGACTGCTGGGGGGGTGGGGGTGCTGGGGGACATGGGTCGGGGCCTGCTGGCAGGTGCCTGTCAATGCTGGGGGGATGGGGTTGCAGGGGGACATGTGTGGGACATGAGTGGGGGCCTGCTGGCAGGTGCCCCTGACTGCTGGGGGGTGGCGGTGCTGGGGGACATGTGTGGGGCCTGCTGGCAGGTGCCCCTGACTGCTGGGAGGTGGGGGTGCAGGGGGACATGTGTGGGGCATGAGTGGGGGCCTGCTGGCAGGTGCCCCTGACTGCTGGGGGGTGGGGGTGCTGGGGGACATGTGTGGGGGCCTGCTGGCAGGTGCCCCTGACTGCTGGGGGGTGGGGGTGCAGGGGGACATGTGTGGGGGCCTGCTGGCAGGTGCCCCTGACTGCTGGGGGGTGGGGGTGCAAGCTGACATGTGGCTTGGCTGGGGGGCATGCCCATGGTGGATGGGCTGCCTGTGGGACATGACCAGGGGTGGGGGGTTGTCCCCTGTGGTGTGGGCTGCCTGCAGGTGCCGTGGGGGGTGTAGAAGGAACACCTGGGAGGACCCACACTGCCAATTCACGTGTAGGACTCACCGCGCACCCCTGAAATTCACGTACCCCGCTCTGACAGCAAAATCGCGTGTGAAACTTCCGCGAACCCCAGAAATACACATACCCTGCTGAAATCGCATGTGAAACTTCCCGCGAACCCCAGTTATACACGTACCCCACTCGCACAGGCCCTTTCGCGTGTGAAACTTCCTGCGAACCCCAGTTATACACGTACCCCACTCGCACAGGCCCTTTATCATGTGAAACTTCCCACGAACCCCCGTAATACACGTACCCTGCTGAAATCGCATGTGAAACTTCCTGCGAACCCCAGTTATACACGTACCCCAATCGCACAGGCCCTTTCGCGTGTGAAACTTCACGCGAACCCCCATAATACACGTACCCTGCTGAAATCGCGTTTGAAACTTCCCGCCAACCCCAGTTATACACGTGCCCCACTCGCACAGGCCCTTTTGCGTGTGAAACTTCCCGCGAACCCCCGTAATACACGTACCCTGCTGAAATCGTGTTTGAAACTTCCCGGGATCCCCAGTTATACACGTACCCCACTCGCACAGGCCCTTTCGCGTGTGAAACTTCCCACGAACCCCCGTAATACACGTATCCTGCTCCAATCGCGTGTGAAACTTCACGCGAACCCCAGTTATACACGTACCCCACTTGCACAGGCCCTTTCGCGTGTGTTCACGCGAACCGCCGAAAATACACGTACCCTGCTGAAATCGCGTGTGAAACTTCCCGCGAACCCCAGTTATACACGTACCCCACTCGCACAGGCCCTTTCGCGTGTGAAACTTCACGCAAACCCCAGTAATACACGTTCCCCGCTTGGCGTTTGCTGTTTGGCAGCCCTGTAAACTGGTCCAGGGTTAGCGCAGCCCTTTGCGCTGGATTGTGGATTTTGATGGCTTTTCCTTGCGCTAGGGGCGTTCTTGGGGGCGTAACTGGCGCTGCTGCAGGGTCACTGCGCCACGGCTGGTTTTGGAGGCGAAAATCCATGAATACGCTGTGCGCGGAAATCGATTTTAGCGCATGCGGCTGGCGCAGACATTCGCACGCGCACACTGTGCGCCAGCCGCGTGCGCCACTTTTGTGCAAAATTCTATGAATTACCCTGTAAATCTAATGTTACCAGGTTAAAACAATTGTTTGTTCTACAATACTAAAATTCTAGTGTGTTTGAGTAACAGTTAGAACATTATGGTAGTATTGCACTTACTTTTTTGTATGGAAAGCATAGATTTCTTCTAAATTCTTGTTCGTACTTCAGACGCTGCGGTGTTTCAGGAGAGTGGTCTTCACTACAATTGTAAAAGAAAGAAGTTAGTAAATATGTTTGTTTATAGCACTGTTATTAATGTAGACATTGATTTCTATGTTTTTGCATTCTTAGTGTTTTCTGATAACTGAGCATAGTGTGTACATGCCCTTTCCTTTGCCTATGTGCATCCTGTATATTTTACTTAGAATCTGTTACTTGAACGTGCTTTACAAATGAGTACAATAGTAAGCGTACAAAGCACACCTGGCTTCTTAAGGCTGTGTTATTGGATTTTAGGAGATAGAAGAAATAATCATATGCTTTTTTTGCTATTTTTACAGGATAAATGGCAGGAACTGTACACAAAAGAATGCAATGTATGCATTTGTGAAGGTGTGGGAAATAATGCAAAAGGATTTGATGTAGAGGCAGTGGTGTTGTTTCAGCTGCAAGCCTTTCTAATGATATTGTCTATCTGTGTGCATGAATAAAGATGCATGTACTCATCCTGGCTGCACGTCATTTTATAACACACTACAAAGCCTTTTTCTACAATTATACTGTTATTTCTCTCATCTTTCAATATGAAATGACACTTTTTTAGATAGCTGTATGTGTAAACAAAGATTTGGAGGGCAGACAGGTTTGCAAGTGACACTTGATCATAGCAGATGGGAGAAATGACAGTAAGTTTATTTTACAGATTATACAGGGTAAGTGGCAGTTACTCTGTTTATATGCATTTATACAAGAGCTGTACATGTACTGTGCAGAAAATATTCATCCCTGTAGTTAGTGTTAATGCAAATGGATGTGCATGAATCTGCAAGTAGAAATCTTGGAGAGTGTTATAGTAGTTGTTGCTGTAGGTGCTTTGCAGTCACAGTCCAATTGTACTCAGAGTGTTCAATAGTACATCTAAAGTGCTGAACTGTCATGTTGGAGTTAGATGTAGAGTTCTTGGATGTGATTGGTGGATGGTTGTGTGACTGCTTAACAGTAGCCAATGAGGAAATGGTGTAGAGAGTGAAGTGGAAAGGGGCGAAGGGCTGCCCCAATATTACGCGTTACGCGGACAGGGCATGCCACATACGGGACTTCTCAACATATCTGGCATGGAAATAGGACTGTAGGGATCAGCCAATCAGGTGTACAGGTTGTGGTTTGTATTGAAAGAGGCTGTGTGTAGTGAAGATGGCAGAGGTGGGGAAAGTCAGGGTGTTGGTGCTCGGAGATATGTTTGTTGATAGTTTGGAGCAGTATGCTAAATGTAGGAATGTGGCAAAGAATTTTGATGTAAAAGGAGTGGAGGTGGTGTGGAGCATTGTGCCTGGTTTCAATTTGCACGCAATTGTACAAGTTTGTGAAGATATGGGCAAGGTGAACAGTCCAGATGTGGTTGTTCAGCATTGTGGTGCTTTGCATTTGGGATATGTCAGTGCCGCTACTTTGTAGAAAGATGTAGAAGACTTGGTTCAGGCAGTAATGAATCTAGTTACAAATGCCAAGGTAATTTTTTTCTGGTTTGGTAAATAGGGCAATATGGGACAATAGTTCTGTTTTTTGTCCTCAGCAAAATATTGCTAGGTGTTTAGTCAACCGAGGCATGTTTGCTTTTATGCTTAGAGCTGGCATGTTCTTTTGCAACAATGACAACATTGACTCTGGTAATGCTGATTATTTTAAAGAAGATGGCATGTCTTTGGCGGTCATTACGACTTTGGAGGTAGCCTCCAAAGTCATGTCCGGGTAGTCGGAATGGGGACTTACCGGTTCATTCCAACCTTGGAGTACCCGGTAAATCCCCATTCTGAAAACCATTCCCCATTCCCATTCAAGCCCCCATAGGGCTCAATGGGAATGGGGAGAAGCTAATAGCAGGCCTGTTATTAGCTCTCTGGTCCCTTAGCAGCTCCCGCTAAGGGTGGCTGGTAAAACCAGCCGGCCTTAGTGGGACTCGCTAAGGGACCTCAGAATGCCGTGGTAGGGGGTTAACGGTACCGACATCTTTACCGGTGCCATTAACCCGTTACCGCCAGCCTCATAATGAGGCCCTTTATCTTTTATGGGAAATGCCATGCTGTTTTGGAACATAAGGATTGCTTTAAAGAAGCTAATGCGAAGAATTTTTGGAGGAAAATAAGAAAAAAAACAATAAATACAAAATAAAAGGTGTTTCCTAAGAATCTTAGAAAAAACAACAAAAAGGTTCTTTTCAGAGGCAACCTGAAAGGGGAAATGGAGCACACTATTTAAATTTTCATTCCCCACTTTCAGATTTTTCAATTTGTCCTCGGACACCGCGGTATGCAAATGAGACTTAGCAGAGCAAAGGATTGGTCAATAAAGTTTACTGGGTGTGATGTGTAAGGAGAGAGTTTGTCAAAAAGTATTTCTCCTGAGAGGAGAGCAGATAGCTATGGCTGTGTGTTTCGGAAAGCAGATTGTTTGGATTTTTGGAGATTCGTGGATAAATTGGTTGGAGGTGCATGCAGATCGCTGTGGAGTGGCTGCACATCTTGGATTCCCTCATGTGTAAATGCACTGGCATGGAGTGCGTTGAATGAAGTGGCTAGATTTGATTCCTCTTTGTGCTACTTTGGTGACACAGGGCCTCATTCTGAGGTGGGCGGTAAGGGATACCGGGCACCGATAAGGAAACCGGTGCCGGTAATCCCTTACCACCCAATTCTGAGGTCCCTTAGCGGGAACCACAAGGGACGTGTGGTCGGACCAAACATCCTTTACAGGTCCCGTTAGGGGCCCAGGGCGCTAATTACGGGCCTGCTATTAGCAGGCCCGTAATTAGTGCCTTCCCCATTCCCATTGAGCCGTATGGGGGCTCAAATGGGAATGGCGAATGGCATTTGGAATGGGGACTTACCGGGTCCACCAAGGGCGGAATGTCCCGGTAAGTCCCCACTCCACCAGACCGGACCCGGACACGATTTTGGAGGTAGCCATGGCGCTAATAGCGCCATGGCTACCTCCAAAGTCGTAATGAGGCCCTCAGTGTCATCCAGACATTATTATTATTCATTGTGGAGGGAACAGTTTAGGACATGTGTCTGGAATCTCTGCAATTTGCAATGAAAGTAGGACTTGGGAGAGTTATGGACATGTTTCCAAACTCCCGAGTAATTTTTTCTCGTATTGCGCAGAGACAAATGTGGCTGCGTTCTTCTTCATTTGATCCACAAATGGAGAAAGCGAGGCGCAATGACAACAAGGCTGTTTGTGCCTTTTTGAGAGATGTTGGCATGTCCTCTTTTCACAATGAAAATATTGTGTCCGGTAGCACACACATTTTTCACAGAGATGGTGTACATCTTACTTATGCTGGCAATCAGATTTTTCTGCAAAATATACAAAAAGCATTGGAACCCTTTTTGGAATCGTAGCAATCCATTTTGCAATAGGTGTTGACCATTTCAGAGCCACCACTTCCTCCCAGAGAAAAGTGCACTGGTTCTAATAGGGCAGCACCCCAAAATTTTAGATGTCTGCGGACTGTCCGCTGACTTCTAAAAAATGCACAGGGCCCTGCAGCATTTCATTGACACTTCTATTTTTGAACTGTGAAAGGCGGCTCGGAAAAGAGCCTTTTTTTGTGTTTTTTTTTGGTTTCATTTTTTTTGGGTTTTTTAAACACGACACACAAGGAAAGGAGGTGAAAGGAGGGTAAGGAAGGGACACCAACCACACGGATAAGAAAGGGCAGGTGGAGAGAGGAAGATGTAGGGTGGGCCTTATTCAGGTAGTAGGCAGTCCTTCTCATGCTCCTTCACCGCAGCCTCGAAAGCACTTCGAAGGTTCTCCCCCCTCTACAGTACTACATCGCAGAACATGTGCAATACTGTGACCCTCGAAAAGTAAGGGTCAACAGATTCACGTATGGCCTGTGAGGCAGCTGGGGGGATGCGCTGTCCCACAGGAGTGTCTCTTGTGGTGGCAGGAGCAGAAACGGAGGATGCTGCTTGGGTACTCAACCTACAAGGTTTATCACATGGTACAACCTTACGACTAGCCCGACTGTGGAACGACCTTAGGTGTCGCTTCATTGATGTAGTACCATAGCTATACAAACCAGGCTTGGCTTGACTCAGCACCATCTGGCACTGAGTGCAGCGCACCTTGTTTGCACATGCTTTTGGTACTTCATCAAGAGTGGCAAATAACCTCCACACCAAAGATTCACGATGAGTGCTAGTAGTTGGGACTTCCACTACCTCATCCTCATCACTCTCCTCTGCATCCTCACACCTGTTCCTCTCTGCAGGCCCTTGGGGAGGTGGTGGTGGTGGAGGGGGTGGGGGTGCTTATGAAGCCGAAGCAGCCATGGTTGCCATCTGGAGGACAGCAGGCAGAAGACACCAGCAATGCAGTCAATGCAAGTCAGGAGCAATGCTCTGTTAGGAAGCCAGAAGCACAATGAGGAGCAATTCTAGGGTGTGGCCTTTTATACACCCCCGCTGTCTGTGAACACTTTGAACACCAAAAAAGGGCTCAAAAAGTTCAAAAAAGTATGTAGATCGCCAGGGACATTGTCTGGGACATGTGCAATGGTGAACTATTACTGGAAAATACTTTGGATTGCTCCACAAAACCCTTTTTAAATGTTTGGGGCCTGGACAGTGTTCGCGAACAAGGACCCATGCTCAGCGTGGGTGCGGCCAGATGTTGATGATGTCGCGGACACGTTCACGAATGGGACGACTATCCGCAGAACATCAAATGCGCGGGTTCGGTTGTGTGCATGCACGTAGATGTTCTACGGAGAGTGTTCCAGTCCCTGACCTAATTAAAAGTGCAACACACATGTGGCGGACAGTTACGAACAACCGCGCTGTTCGTAGGGCCCAGGAGTGTGATACGCATGCGTGCAGGTGTTCTACAGACAGTGCTCAAGTCCCCGAATAAAATAAATGTGCGTCACAACTTTGAAGACAGGCGGACGGGATATTTGTTCTACGGACATATTCATTCTGACTGCGGACATTGCAAACAGGGGCAATGTTCTTAGGACACCTTAATTTGAATAGTTACGGACATGCAGACGGATTGAGTGTCCTCCGGACACCCCATTTTGACTACTGACAGTGCGAACAGGAATAGTGTCCTTAGGACACCCCCTTTTTGGTTAATCGTGGACAGGCAGACATCTTGTGTGTCCTGAGGACACCTCCATTTTAATTACAAACAGTACGGACAACAGGCATAGTGGCCTTAGGACACTCCCATTTGTATTAATTAAGGATAGGCAGGCATCTTGTGTGTCCTAAGGACACCTCCATTTTAATTATGAACAGTACGAACAGGTATAGTGTCCTTTGGACACTCCCATTTTGGTTAATTATGGACCGATGGACATCTTGTATGTCCTAAGGACACCTCCATTTTAATTATGATCAGTACGAACAGGTATAGTGTCCTTAGGACACTCCCATTTTGCTTAAACACGGACAGGCGGACATCTTGTATGTCCTAAGGACACCTCCATTTTGATTGCAAACTGTACAAACAGGTATAGTGCCCTTTGGACACCCCCATTTTGGTTAATTGCGGACATCCCGGACAGCCGAGGTGTCCGTGGACACCCTAACTGCCTTTTTAAAAAAAATAAGACACAGGAATATACTAACAACACACTTAATATTTTATTTTTGTATAACAGTATAAACATTACGAAAGAGAGAGTGAAGCAGAAACTGAAACAAATAGAGGGGAATTAGGGGTTTGGGCATGATGGATGGGAGGGGAGGAAGGGATGGAAGTCTCATCGTAACATTTTTCTTGCTGAGGAGGGTTTGGGGATAGTTGGCTGGGACATAGAGAGGGGGAACAGGTACATGTGGGACAGTGATATTTATAGGGTAATTCATAGAATTTCACACAAAAGTGAAATTCTATGAATTTGGACAGCGTATTCATGGATTTTAGCCCCCAAAACCAGCCGTGGCGCAGAGTGGCGCAGCGACCCTGCAGCAGCGCCAGTTACGCCCCCAAGAACGCACTCGCACAAGGAAAATCCATCAAAATCCCCAAATCATCGCAAATGTCTGCGCTAACCCTGGACCAGTTTACAGGGCTGCCAAACAGCAAACGCCAAGCGGGGTCCGTGTATTACTGGGCTGCGCTGGAAGTTTCACATGCGATTGGCCCTGTGCGAGCGCGGTACGTGTATTACTGGGGTGCATGGGAAGTTTCACACGCGATTCCAGCAGGGTACATGTATTACTGTGGTGCGCAGGAAGTTTCACACGTGATTGGCCCTTGTGCGAGCGGGGTATGTGTATTACTGGGGTGTGCAGGAAGTTTCACACACGATTGGCCCTTGTGCGAGCGGGGTACGTGTATCACTGGGGTGCGCGGGAAGTTTTACACACGATTGGCCCTGTGCGAGCGGGGTACGTGTATTACTGGGGTGCGCGGGAAGTTTCACACGCGATTCCAGCAGGGGACGTGTATTACTGTGGTGCGCGGGAAGTTTCACACGTGATTGGCCCTTGTGCGAGCGGGGTACGTGTATTACTGGGGTGCACGGGAAGTTTTACACACGATTGGCCCTTGTGTGAGCGGGGTACGTGTATTACTGGGGTGCGCGGGAAGTTTCACACGCAATTGGCCCTGTGCGAGCGGGGCACGTGTATTACTGGGGTGCGCGGGAAGTTTCACACGCGATTGGCCCTTGTGCGAGCAGGGTACGTGTATTTCAGGGGTGTGCTGGGAGTACTACACGTGATTTGGCCGTGTGGGTCCTCCCAGGTGTACCCTCTACACCCTCCACGGCCCCTGCAGGCAGCCCACACCACAGGGGACTACCCTGCACCCCTGCTCATGTCCCGCAGGCAGCCCATCCACCATGGGCATGCCCCCCAGCCAAGCCACATGTCACCTTGCACTACTGATCAACAACGCATGTCTCTCAGCACCCCCACCCCCCAGCACTGTGGGGCACCTGTCAGCAGGCCCCCACTCATGTCCAACTCATGTCCCCCTGCACCCCCACCCCCCAGCAATCAGGGGCACCCTCATCCAGGCCCCCACACATGTCTCCCTGCACCCCCACCCCCCAGCAGTGCAGGGCACCCTCCACCATTCCCCCACACATGTCCCCCTCCACCCCCACCTCCCAGCATCCAGGGGCACCCCCCACCAGGCCCCCACTCATGTCTCCCACCCCCCAGCAGTCAGGGGCACCCTCCACCAGGCCCCCACTCATGTCCAATTCATGTCTCCCAGCACCCCCACCCCCCAGCAGTGCAGGGCACCCTCCACCATGCCCCCACACATGTCTCCCAGTACCCCCACCCCCCAGCATCCAGGGGCACCCTCCACCATGCCCCCACACATGTCTCCCAGCACCCCCACCCCCAGCATCCAGGGGCACCATCCACCAGGCCCCCACTCATGTCTCCCACCCCCCTGCATCCAGGGGCACCCTCCACCAGGCCCCCACTCATATCTCCCACCCCCCAGCAGTCAGGGGCACCATCCACCAGGCCCCGACTCATGCGCCCCAGCCAACACGTCATCACAATCTAGATCCCTGGCCCTTATGGGCTGCCTCCACATGCCAAACACCCACCCAAGTATTGCATCCACCCACTTAGAAATGGCAATTACATGATACAACCCCAATGGCAAGTATGCAAATGAACACATGTCTCTCACATAAACACAATGTGTGTCAGTGACTGTCAAAACACATATCATGATATGCATGAAACCAATGAGATGATCCTACACATTGAAGTTTGATGAAGAAAATGTATTAAAAGCAACATAAATGGAATAAAAAATAAACAAACGACAATGGGAATTAAAAACCAAAAGCAGAATGTCTGTAAAATAAATTAAAACCACAAATCATAATCCAAAGGAAAGGTGTCCAAAGTCACAGGTCAAAAAAGTAAATCCAATGGAAAATCCAAACAGAAAACCATTGCTCCATGGGTAAATTCCAAATAAAAAAAAATATTCCACACTCAACTATATACAGATAAACAATCCAGGGTCCGTGATCCCAACAGAAGAAATGAAAACGACCTAATAATACTACCTAATAAAAAAACTATATACAAAAATGCGGTCCATTCTCCAAAAGGTCCAAAAAAAAATAAAAAGCAAAGGAAACCTAACAACAACTACATAACTATTTACAAGGGCAGCAGGCTAGTCCGACGGCTCACTGGTTGTTGTCATGGGCCAGGGCATCATCGAACTCCTGTTCAATGGCTTGGAGGCGGGCATGTTCCCTGGCCCCGAGGTCTCGCAGGGATAATGCAGTGTCCAGCTCCAACTCCCTGCGAATACCCTCGAAGCACTCAGCCCGCATCAGCGCCCTCCGCATGGAGTTCTCCGCCCTGACCATTGTGAGCCATTCCTCCTCTGCCCGTTGCCGCATGGAGAACGACTGGCGCATAGCCTCCACAGAGGAGAAGAGGGTCACCAGAGTGCCCGACACATGTATGAAACCCCCGACCATGGCCACTCCCAACTGGGCCACGTTGGCACGGTGCTCTTCGTGATGATGTGCGTGCTCCCCCCGGGAAGCACGCACCTCATCATGAATGACACCCGTGTGCAACGCAACACCAATCAGGACCTTCTCCATACGGCCAGGGGTCCCCTCGTCCGCAGGTGGAGGGGAGTCAGATGACATGGACATCCCCCCTACCTGCGGACGGGCCTGGGACGGGGCATCCCTGCTGGTGCATGGTGGTGCAGTCACACTGTCAGGGACAGTGACATGCACAGGCACCTCCACGGCGACCTGTGCTGCCTCCTGCCCCTGGCCCTGGACTGCACCACTTGCACCAGCAGGGATGCCCCCACCAGGCCCCATGTGCGGCTCAGTAGCGGCCTCCTCCTCCTCTGTGGAAACCACCAACCTGGATGGCTCCACCCCGTCTTCCGCCGTTGCAAGCCCCTGTGGGGGCTCACCTACCCCTTCCGCTGCAGCCGTGGGGGCATCCCCGCCGCTTTGCTCCACAGCGCTGTCTCCGCCCTCTTCTTCACTTTGCGCTGTGTAGAGGGAGACATAGAACACAAGCATCAGGGTACTGTACAATGGTCCCCTAGACAGGAAGCAATAGCAGATGAGTGGCACTGTCAAAGATCCCTTCCATCATGTCCCTCCACAACACATGGGTCCGTGCAGGCAAAACACATGCAGTAACAGGCATGGCGCATGCTATGGACATTAGCAAACATGTCCAAGGGACTCTTGAAACATACAATGTTGTTTATGAACTCACATGCATCATGGGTCATGCCTATCACATGCACACACTTCACCGTACTTTCATCCATCTGGACTTGTACACCCCAGACACAGTGGATGCAAGGATAACTAGGCTGCATCAGTGATTCTGAACATTGTCACAGACATGTGTCATGCATCCATGGCATTCACAAGTCACAGACACGCAGGTCAGACACACAGACATGGACACCATACATGCACATGGCATCAGCACCCATCCCTCACCCCCACCCATGTCCAGGAACAGAGACTGGCATGCTCTCATGTGTCCATTCCGCATAGGGCTCCCCATGTTGCATTTAAACACATACACCAACCGTGTGCTTCACACATTACTGTTCTCAAATGCATGACCATGATGTCCCTGCACACACACAGGCATACATGGCCTATATCACACATACAGGCAAGTATCAGACAACCAGCACACTGCAACATGCCCTGTCTCACACAGCAATGCTTGGCCACTTACCTCTCGACTCCAGACGGGTCTGCCTCTCAAGGACCTGGACGTGGAGCGCTGGGGATATGCGTTCCAGGACCCTCATCTGATCTTCCGACAAGTGGCCCCGGCACCCCTTAGCATCCGCTGCCTTTAAGAGGCGCCGGGCCTTGTTGAGGGCCCTGGACCTGAAGTCCTCCCAGCGCTTCTTGACATGATGGAATAGTCGGACTGCCACCCCCTCCGCGTTGATGGCAGTCACGATGTCCGTCCAGATCTGAGTCCGTCCTTCCTTGTCGGCGCGTGATGATCCGAAGAGGGCATTATAATGCCCCAGGACAAGCTCCACCAGGACACCAACTTCCTTCTGACTGAAGCTGGTGCCCCCCTGCCCCTCTGGCTAGGGGTCGCCAGTGGTCTCGGATGGTGTTTGCCCCGACATGGCGAGCAAGGCAATGAAATGGAACAGAGGAAAATGGAAATAATAAATGAAATCAAGCAATTTCCAATAAATGAAAAAGATGCATGAAATCCAAATGAAAGGCAATCCAAAAGCAAGTCTCCAAAGTGTCAGTGTGAGAAAATAAATCCAATGTTCCAAAATAAGAAAAAACCATTAATCCATGTGAAAAAAAATAATTTAAAATTCCAAATCCATTGTCAAACTATGTACAAGGTGAAGTGAACATCCAGGGTCCATGTGCCCAATCCTTTAAATGAAACCTACAAAATAAAATACTACCTAATGAAGAACTATATACAAGAAGTTGGGGCATTGTCCAAGCGCCCCAAAACAAAACTAAACCAAAAGGAAACTTAACACTAAAGAACTATTTGCAAGGGCAGCGGGCTAGCCCGACGGCTCACTTCTGGATGTTCCGGGCCAGGGCATCATCGAACTCCTGCTCAATGTCCCGGAGGCGGTCCTCCTCCATGGCCCCGAGGGTCCGCAGGGCCGACGACATGTTCTCCTCCAACTCCCTGCGGATTGCCTCGAGGCACTCGGCCCGCCTCAGGGCCCTCTGCATGGAGTTCTCCGCCCTGACCATCGTGAGCCGTGCCTCTTCCGCCCGCTGCCGCTCCGCATCTATGGCGTGGCCCAACCGCTGCCACACGGAAGACACTTCCCGTCTTGGGTCCTCCTGCCCTCCGGCCAATGCCTGCCCCTCCGATGTCGAAGGCCCCGAGCCATCATGGCTCCCACCTCGTTGCTGCTGCTGCTGTGCCTGTGCCCGTGCCCTGGCTCCTGCTGCCTGCACATCCTCCACCGGCCGGGGTGCAGTCGTTGATGTGGCCACCCCTGCTGGACGTCCGACTCCCGACTGTGGCAGGGATGTGTCCTCCACCAGCCTGGCCGCACCGTCAGAGGCAGCTCCACAGGGCACCCAGGTGACAAATGGGTGGAAAGATGGCACGGAGGATGACTGGCGCATAGGGTGTTCAGTTGAGGAGGGGGTCGGAACAAGCTCCAGCAAACGGAGGAATCCGGCATGGGTGACCTGTCCCAGTAGGCCGACACGGTCAACGAGCCATTCGAGATGACGTGCAGTCTCCACATGAAAAGACTGCAGGTCACCTCGCATGGCCCGTTGACGCAACGCCACACCAGTCAGGACAGGCTCAACCCGTACCTGGATAGCCACTTCCGCAGGCAGAGGAAGGCCAGTTGTTGTAAGCTCATCCCCTGCCTGAAAACGGGTCTGGACGTAGGCATCCCTGCTGGTGCAAGATGATGCAGTGACAGGATCAGGGACAGGATTGCACACAGGCACCTCCGCGGCGGCCTGTGCTGCCTCCTGTCCCTGGTCCTGCACTGCACCACTAGCACCAGTGGAATCCCCACCTCCAGACCCCGTCTCTGTCGCTTGCACGGCCTCCTCCTCCACCAAACACCCCACTAACCTGGATGACACCGTGCCATCTTCCCCCGTTGGGCCCTGTGGGGTCCCAGCTGCCCCTTCTGCTGCCGAGGAGTCCAACTCCGACCTTGCCTTTTGGACCTCCCCCCGGCAGCTGCGGCCTGGGACGCGGCACCGGACTCCTCACTCCCCGACGAGATGACAACCTGGGAGGGGAGCCGGGCCTTGCGTCTCCGGCTGGCGGTGCAATCCCTGCCGCTGTGCTCCACAGCACCTTCTCCGCCCTCTTCATCAGTTGACGCTGCAGACAGGGAGAAATAAAACACAGGCATCAGGGCACTGTACAATGGACACATACACACATGACAGTTGTACATGAGTGGCATTTGGAAACCTCAGACATAGCATCACATTCGCCAACACACATGTCATTTCAACTCGCACACATGAGCCATACACAGCCATATTCAACAGGCAGCACCATCCATACACATACAACAGCATGAGCAGGCAAAGGTGAGCCAGACATCACATGCAACACAGGGAGTGCACTACACGTGCACACACACCACCACACTTGCCTCCATGTCACATCTGCCAATCAGGCTTCCACATCCCGCTGTCACATGCATCCATGTTGCCCACTTGTCAAATACACACACATGCACACAATGCTGATACATGTAGCTGAAACCAACATCCAGGTGTGACATCACGAACATGCCTACTTACATACACATTCATCCAAACATGTGTGCCCACACATCTGCATTTGGCATGCAAGCCTACACACACAAGCACCATCCATGTCTCACACATGAGAGCCCTCGCATGTGTTAGCCTCACGGCCCTTTACACCCCCCCCATACTTGGCCCCATAAATACACATGTGCAACCTGCACACTACTGGCACACCACCACATGCACAGCTTACAATCATGATGCATGTACACTTACCGCTCGACTCCAGACGGGTCTGCCTCTCAAGGACCTGGACGTGGAGCGCTGGGGATATGCGTTCCAGGACCCTCATCTGATCGTCCGACAAGTGGCCCCGGCACCCCTTAACATCCGCTGCCTTCAAGAGGCGCCGGGCCTTGTTGAGGGTCCTGGACCTGATGTCCTCCCAGCGCCTCTTGACATGATGGAATAGTCGGACTGCCACCCCCTCCGCGTTGATGGCAGTCACGATGTCCGTCCAGATCCGAGTCCGTCCTTCCTTGTCGGTGCACAAACTTCCGAAGAGGGCATCATACTGCCCCAGGACTTGCTCCACCAAGACACCAACTTCGGTGGCAGTGAAGCTGGTGGCCCTCTGCCTCTCTGGCTGGGGGTTGCCAGTGGTGTCAGATGTTGCAGTGCCCGGCATGACAACCCCAGAGGCAGGAGTGGGTGGGCAACTGGGTCCTGGGGCTGGTCTGTGGTGCGATGGAATCCCAGTCGGGAGTCTTCGGTTCCAGCAGGGGTGGTGACAGCAACAGCACCCCTGGCTGATGTGCAGGCAGCAAATGGCAGGGCACGTGGGCAGTAGGCAATCAGGCAGCAGCAGGTGGCAAGTGGGAGCGTGCTCGGGGCTCTGGGGGGCAATAATTCGGCCTTCTGGGCAGGAGCGTGGTCTTCCGTGTGCTTACGCGTGGCCAACTTGATACGGAGTTATTTGGCACGTGAAAATCAAGCACTTCTGCATGTAATTCGAGGAAAGGGCCTTAGCGCGTAAGTGCGTCAGCACACGTAGGCGAATTCATTGGCCCAAAGGCCCCCAGTGTGTAGGCACGTCTATGACATTACGCGCACGTGCGTTTTCCATGGCGCGTAGAAAAAATAAGCACGTCAGAGTGTCATAGCGTGCAATTGGTGGAAAGGGCCTCAGCGCGTATGCGCATTTTTGACGTGCGTGTGCGGGCGTTTCCCTATGACTGCACGTCAGAGTGTCAGATCGTGTAATTGGAGGATTGGGCCTTAGCGCGTACACGCAGAAGTGACGCTGGACGTGTGGGCATGTTTAAAAGGTACATGTAGAATGCCATTTCCTTGTACGTGCTTTTCGTGGAGAGCGAATGGGTGAAATCTGTACTTCTTGTCGGTTCACATGCGATTTACTTCAGGGCGTTCCAAGTTCGTACTCCCTGTTACCTCTGACAGCTTTTTCTCTTTTTGTCTTTTTCCTGGTCCTGTCTCCTCAGACAGCGTACAATTCTTCTTTTGGCGGGGGTGTTGCCAACGCACACACGTGCGTATTTTTCACGCGATATTTCCTGGCAGACGGTGAGTCGCACACGTATTTGACATCTGTGCTTGCCCCGTGTGTTGCCTACCCCTTCAGAGGTCAGTCTAGGCTGCGTGTGACATGCATACGTTCATTTTTGTGTTTCTTGGTGCCACAGCGTAGTGCAGGTTTATTTTTCCACGCACGTGGTCTAGGAGGGGTTGCGTGCACATTATCTCCCTTTTTCGGGGTGCCTGTGTGTTGCGTGACCCGTCATCTTCCCCCAGGGGTGACATACAGCCTTGCTAGAGCACTAGGGTACGATTACCATCTGGTACCCAAGCCCTTTGACCCCCAATTGCCCAGGACAATAGTTCACATCAACTCCCATACGCACAATAACATCAGTGCCATGGCTGGGAGGCGAACAAGCCGTAAGGGTGGCAAAGGTGGCCGAGCCCCAAGTGGTGGCCGTGGTGGATCCGGTAGGGGACGTGGCCGTGACTTGCAGAGTGCCCCTAGCCCCCCATGTGTGGAGGAGCAGTCAGGGACACCCATGCCCCCCCCTCGGTTGAGGTTACCGTGACTGACACCATCCATGCTCAGCCCTTGTTGGACCAGCCCACTGTGGAACCAGACCTGGCACAGGGTGACTCCATGGCTGACTTCCAGGTCAGCAGGTCTAGGCCACGTGCGCCGGTGAACGTTGGTGTAATCAGGCCACGTGGATCAGGGGCAGCTAGGTCATCTGCTGCCCCGCGTAGGCAGGCAGGGGAGGCTGCAGGGGCAGCTGCGGCTCCATCCACCCCACCTCTCACACACCCAGCCAGGACAGTGTCGGTCCTAGTCCATCCTTCTGACGTTCCCCCTGACTACATCACACTTCAGCTTATGCCTGCACCAAGTCCCATGGTGAGTGTTCATTCCCACACTCCTAGTCCACAGCCCACGGGGCTCCTGCCCCTAGTGTCCAGAGCGGCATAGGACACTCAGTATCACCACCACCTTCCAAGCGGAAGAGGAAGAGTGCTCGTCCAGTACAGGCTGATGCCCCAGACACGGCTACACAGTCCGGCCCACCAAGGAAGCCCAGCTTCAATCAGGCCGAACTTGATGCACTTGTGGAGTATGTGTCCACACATGACCGCGAAATGGTGATTACTGCAGGATGCAAGACCACACCTGCACAACGTCAGGCACACTGGCAGACCATCGCGGAACTCATAACTGCCCTTGGATTCGTGAGGCGCACAGCTAATGATTGCTACAAGCGCTGGAATGACCTGAAGCGCAGGGCAAAGAAAAAGCTGGCCTCAAGTCATGCCGCAACTCTAGTGACTGGAGGTGGGTCTCCAGCAGAGGACATAGAACTCACTCCACATGAGTATGTTGCTGGGACCTACATCACGGAGGAACAGATTAAAGGCGTGGGAGACCTGCCAGATTACGAGGCATTGTCCGGTGAGTGCACATGCATGTGTGTGTCATCCATGTGCATGGTGTGTGTGTGAGTGCTTCTGATTGAGTGCCAGGTGAGGGGGTGTGTGCCTCAGTGGTTTGGGTCACCCATGTGCTTCATCCAATACATTCTGCGCACCAGGATTTGGGTGTTGCAGTATCCCTTCTGCCAACAGTAGACATTCAGCCCAACCTCACACCCGTTGCCCTTGAAGTGTCATCTTGCCACAACATAGTTGCATATTATTCTGTGTTCATTCAGGCTGATTGTCTGCATTCCACCACTTTCACTAGGCATTTCTCAGTCCTATTGTCACATGTGTGACATGGCTAGGGTACATGCCATCTGTGTGATGGCATGTGTCATGTATGTGTATTGGACATGCCAATCACAGGCCAATGTGTGATGGCACTGCTAGCCAGCATGCATCAAATGTGTTGGTCTTCCATCTTGGTGTCATCAATGTGTGCCATTTGCCTCCCCTTCATACGCAGTGACAGTGCATGCATGGGAGGGTTATAGTCATGTGGGACATGTGTCAATGAAGTACTGTTTCTGTTGCTTCTCAGCCCTAATTGTGTGCCATGGTGCTAATGCCTGTTCCCATTTCTTTTCTTTCATGTCTTTGCAGGGGATGACACACTTGATACTGCTGGGGTTGTGGAGATGGTGCAGACCCAGGAGGGGTCTCAGGCCCGACCGGGCACCAGTGAGGGATGTGGTGTGGTGGTGGGTGAGAACCCACACTTGCTGCAGACCATCATCTCAAGGGGTGTCTCTGGGTGCACCTCCCCCGAGCTCTATTCAGGTGTCGATTCGGATGATGAGACCTATGTGCCATCGCAGGTAAGTGTTTCTGGGAGGGATTCTGTACTGTCCAACCCACCTGCACCAGGGGTAGAACCCTCAATGGGGATGTCATTGTTGGTAGGTCCGCCTTTGGTGGTTACGGATGCAGGGTCACACTCTGCTACATCTGATCCTGTTCCTGGGCCAGCAGATCAGAGGGGGAATGCAGTCCTGCAGCCTCAGGCAGTGCCGGCACAGCAAGGCGCAGTTCGCCTTGCCCCAGACAACTGCAGTGCCCGCCGACGCGGTGGGCGTACGCCACCTGGCAATACCGCATGGGAGCAATCCATATACGGTATGGCAAACCAACAGGCAGCATCAACTGAGATGATGGCTCAGGCCATGGATAGGGTGGCCACTTCAATTGTCCCCCAAGAAAGGCTGATTGAACAACTACAGCAGGCAACAGACTCCATTAGCCAGTCACACAGGGAGGACATGTTGGCGTCCAACAGGGACAGGCGGGCGGTACTGGAGACTCTGCGGGAAGCCATTTCTATTGCGTCCCAGGGCCACAGGGAAGCCCTGAGGGTGGAACTCCGTCAGCTCAGGGTAACTCTGGTTGAGCTTAAGGCTTCAGCTAACACAAGGACAGAACAGCAGCTGGAGAGGCTCACACGTACGCTCTCAGCTGAGATGCAGGCAACTAGGGAGGAGGTCCGGGCATCCTGTGAGTTGTTGCATGGGGACCTCCGCACAATTATCCTCCAGAACCAGACCTTCCACACCCGCATGCTTGCTGCCATGGAAGACCAGACTAGGGCTTTGCGTGGGCTGCCTCCCATAGTGCCACCAACTCCTGATGCAGCTGCAGAGGGTGAGGAGAGCGACAGCCGCGATTCTCCCACAATAGGGTAGCCGTGCAGGCCATGAGCCCATGGAGGTGTTTTTTTTTCGCAAGATCCACACAGGTGGGTTTTGGTGTGCACCCTGTCCTCGGACCTCCTGGGTGGCCTCCCCCACCCGCCCCCCGGGCCCATTCATGGCCATTTTTGATTTTTGATTTTTGTTTTTTGATTTTTGATTTTTGATTTTTTGGACAGTGTGTTGCCTTGTGTGGCTCCCGTGGGCATACGCTGTATTGTGGCTGGGCACATGCAGGCTTGTCCTGAATTTGGGTCAGATGCTTGGGTTTGTGTGACACACACCCCTCCTGCTTCCCGTTTCCATGGGCTTACAAAGGGTGTGCCCAAGTGACATTGACTTACACGGTGACGTTGGACTACAATTTGATGTGTGGGCAGTCTGTAGTCAATACTGTGTATACATTCCTAGTGCATATTGTTGTTGTATTGTACACTGCATGGTGTATTGATATGTGCCTCTGCATCCATCTCATCCTCCTAATTTGCAGGTCCATTTGTCATGTCTTCACAAGGCGGTCTACTTTGGAAATGGAGTCCATGTTGTAAGCAGTGCACCTACACTTTTGCGTGGCGCTAACACTGTACAGTTGGAAGTGTTTGAAGTGCTGGCATTATCAGGTAGTGAGGCGACCAATTTTTTAAGTCCGTACTGTCATGTTTATGGTAGGTTGGAGGTTGTGTAGGTGATTAGTATTATTGGTAAGTATTTGGTAATGTGTGTTGTTGGTCCTGCATTACTGTGAGCATTTCATGTGTGTCCAGTTTCCATTAGGGACACTGTAGTTTGTGACACTTGGGTCATGTTGTGGGGATTAATTTGTTTGCTCTCACATAGCATGACATGCCATGGTGTGTTGTGTGGCCGTGCCGGGGAGGGGTTGGGTGACATGGCACTGTTCTCATGTTGTATTTTGCAAGTGGGTATTCATTTTTGCTGCATGGAAGTGTGTCTTTTGATGACACTGCATTGGTGGTGTTTGTGTAGGTAGGGATGCACACATTGTGATACTTCCAGATGAACAATCTCAGGCTGCTATGGTTCTGACAGTTGACTGTCCCTTAATTCATCATAATTGTCAGATTGAGTCATCATTGATTGTCAGATGGTATGTGCCAGGGCTGTGTGCACTCCACAGGGGTGTGCTTTCTATGTGAAGTAATTCCACCAGCTGCGTACGGGCTGCCTCACCCCGTGCCCTTTCCCCTCCCATGCGCAGCGGGCGTGCATGTGGTTGGGGATGTGGGGGCACCACCATGTCTACAGCCAGGCCCTGGCGTGTTGCAACATTGTGCAGGACACATGCTGCCACTATGATCCTGCACACTACTGAGGGAGCGTATAACAGCTGCCTGCCAGAACGGTCAAGGGAGCGAAAGCGTGACTTGAGCACTCCGAATGTGCGCTCCACTATGCCCCGTGTTGCAATATGGGCTGTGTTGTATCTTACCTCGGGAGGCGTGATGGGGTTCCGAATTGGCGTCATCATGTGGGTGCTCAGAGGGTAGGCACTGTCCCCTGGGGAGGTGGTGATGGGGATCATTAGTGGGGTATTGACATTACTCTGTATCTGTCATGCATACGTGTGCTGTGGCATTTATACTCACCAAGCAGCCATGCATCGCCATGCCGCCCAGCTTCCATGTCCCGGTTTAGGGTTGAGATCCTGTAAATGAAGCTGTCGTGGGTGGACCCTGGATAGTTGGCATATACTGAGGTGATGATTCCCTTGGCATCACATACTACCTGGACGTTGATGGAATGCCAGTGCTTGCGGTTTCTATAGATGTGCTCAGATGCCCTGGGGGGACGTAGAGCCACATGGGTGCAATCAATGGCACCTAGCACTTTGGGGAATTGTGCCACCCTGTAGAAATCCTGGCTGACAGCCTGCCTTTCTGCAGGTGTTCTGGGCAGGTATATGTACCTGCGGACTGATGGGCGTGCAGTGATGATGGCCAACACCTGGTGTAGGCACCATGACTGCGTGGCCTGTGACACCCCCCCCCCCACTATGGCACTTGTCCGCTGAAATTATCCGGTAGCCAAGAAGTGCAGTACATTGAGGACCTTCTCCAGGGGGCTGAGTGCTTGGGAGCACAGGATGGGTGATGTGAGGTCATCCTCCCACTCACTGACCAAGTCGAGTATTATGTGTGGTGGAAACCTGTACCTCCCATACACCTGGTCATCAGGCATACCAAATAGGCTGGTTCTGGGTGTGAAGATTCTGGCCCTGACTATCCTTCTCCTCCTCCTGTGGTATCCCACAGGCACTGCTGCTAGGAACGGTATATTCATCCTGGCGTCTGAGCTTGTTTGTTGTTTGCGCACTCTTTTATGCTGCGCGGGACGTGCGCATGCTGGCGTACGTGTTTCTGGATTGGACCTTTTTTTTTGGCGCGTTGTAGGCGACCGTGTAAATCTTCCCGCCCACCCCAGGAATACACATAACACGCTCCCTAAGGCACAGTCGTGAGTAAATATTCCCACCCACCCCTGGAATACACGTACTCCACTCTCACAGGCCCAGTCGCGTGTGGAATTTCACGCGCACACCCTGCTGATATCGCGTGTGGAAGTTCACGCGGACCCATAATACACGTACCCTGGTGAAATCGCGTGTAAGACTACCCGCGCACACCTGGAATACACGTACCCAGGCAAATCGCACTGCTGGGGGGTGGGGGGGTGGGAGACAGGAGTGGGGGCATGGTGGAGGGTGCCCTACAGTGCTGGGGGGTGGGGGTGCAGGGAGACAGGAGTGGGGGCCTGGTGGAGGGTGCCCCTGACTGCTGGTGGGTGGGGGTGCAGGGAGACAGGAGTGGGGCCTGGTGGAGGGTGCCCCTGGATGCAGGGGGGTGGGGGTGCAGGGGGACAGGAGTGGGAGCCTGGTGGAGGGTGCCCCTGGATGCAGGGGGGTGTGGGTGCTTGGAGACAGGAGTGGGGGCCTGGTGGAGGGTGCCCCTGGATGCAGGGGGGAGGGGGTGCAGGGGGACAGGAGTGGGGGCCTGGTGGAGGGTGCCCTGGATGCAGGGGGTGGGGGTGCAGGGAGACTGGAGTGGGGGCCTGGTGGAGGGTGCCCCTGGATGCAGGGGGGTGGGGGTGCAGGGGGACATGAGTTGGACATGAGTGGGGGCATGGTGGAGGGTGCCCCTGGATGCAGGGGGGTGGGGGTACAGGGGGACAAAAGTGGGGGCCTGGTGGAGGGTGCCCTACAGTGCTGGGGGGTGTGGGTGCTGGGAGACAGGAGTGGAGGCCTGGTGGAGGGTGCCCCTGGATGCAGGGGGGTGGGGGTGCAGGGGGACATGAGTGGGGGCCTGGTGGAGGATGCCCCTGGATGCTGGGGGGTGGGGGTGCTGGAAGACTTGCGTTGGTGGGCAGTGGTGCAAGGTGACATGTGGGTTGGCTGGTGGGCATGGCCATGGTGGATGGGCTGCCTGCGGGACATGTGCAGGGGTGCAAGGTAGTCCCCTGTGGTGTGGGCTGCCTGCAGGGGCCGTGGAGGGTGTAGAGGGAACAACTGGGAGGACCCACATGGCCAATTCACGTGTGGGACTCCCCGGCACCCCCGAAATACACGTAGGCTGCTGGATTCGCGTGTGGAATTTCCCGCGCACCCGGAGTACACGTACCCTGCTGAAATTGCGTGTGGAACTTCACGCGCACACCGAAATACACATACCCAGGGCAATCACGTGTGGAACTTCCCTCGAACTCCGTAATACACGTAACCTGCTGATATCGCGTGTGGAAGTTCATGCGGACCCATAATACACGTACCCAGGCAAATCGCACTGCTGGGGGGTGGGGGGGTGGGAGACAGGAGTGGGGGCATGGTGGAGGGTGCCCTACAGTGCTGAGGGGTGGGGGTGCAGGGAGACAGGAGTGGGGGCCTGGTGGAGGGTGCCCCTGACTGCTCGTGGGTGGGGGTGCAGGGAGACAGGAGTGGGGGCCTGGTGGAGGGTGCCCCTGGATGCAGGGGGGTGGGGGTGCAGGGGGACATGAGTTGGACATGAGTGGGGGCCTGGTGGAGGGTGCCCCTGACTGCTGGTGGGTGGGGGTGCAGGGGGACATGAGTGGGGCCTGGTGGAGGGTGCCCTGCACTGCTGGGGGGTGGGGTGCTGGGAGACAGGAGTGGGGGCATGGTGGAGGGTGCCCTACAGTGCTGGGGGGTGTGGGTGCAGGGAGACAAGAGTGGGGGCCTGGTGGAGGGTGCCCCTGACTGCTGGTGGGTAGGGGTGCAGGGAGACAGGAGTGGGGGCCTGGTGGAGGGTGCCCCTGGATGCAGGGGGGTGGGGGTGCAGGGGGACATGAGTTGGACATGAGTGGGGGCCTGGTGGAGGGTGCCCCTGACTGCTGGTGGGTGGGGGTGCAGGGGGACATGAGTGGGGCCTGGTGGAGGGTGCCCTGCACTGCTGGGGGGTGGGGTGCTGGGAGACAGGAGTGGGGGCATGGTGGAGGGTGCCCTACAGTGCTGGGGGGTGTGGGTGCAGGGAGACAAGAGTGGGGGCCTGGTGGAGGGTGCCCCTGACTGCTGGTGGGTAGGGGTGCAGGGAGACAGGAGTGGGGGCCTGGTGGAGGGTGCCCCTGGATGCAGGGGGGTGGGGGTGCAGGGAGACAGGAGTGGGGGCCTGGTGGGGGAGCCCCTGGATGCAGGGGGGTGGGGGTGCAGGGAGACAGGAGTGGGGGCCTGGTGGAGGGCGCCCCTGGATGCAGGGGGGTGTGGGTACTGGGAGACAGGAGTGGGGGCCTGGTGGAGGGAGCCCCTGGATGCAGGGGGGTGGGGGTGCAGGGAGACAGGAGTGGAGGCCTGGTGGAGGGAGCCCCTGGATGGAGGGGGGTGGGGGTGCAGGGAGACAGGAGTGGAGGCCTGGTGGAGGGTGCCCCTGGATGCAGGGGGTGGGGGTGCAGGGGGACATGAGTTGGACATGAGTGGGGGCATGGTGGAGGGTGCCCCTGGATGCAGGGGGGTGGGGGTCCAGGGGGACAGGAGTGGGGGCCTGGTGGAGGGTGCCCTACAGTGCTGGGGGGTGTGGGTGCTGGGAGACATGAGTGGGGGCCTGGTGGAGGGTGCCCCTGGATTCTGGGGGGTGGGGGTGCTGGGAGACTTGCGTTGGTGGGCAGTGGTGCAAGGTGGCATGTGGGTTGGCTGGGGGGTATGGCCATGGTGGATGGGCTGCCTGCGGGACATGTGCAGGGGTGCAGGGTAGTCCCCTGTGGGTGGGCTGCCTGCAGGGGCCGTGGAGGGTGTAGAGGGAACAGCTGGGAGGACCCACAGGGCCAATTCACGTGTGGGACTCCCCGGCACCCCCGAAATACACATAGGCTGCTGGATTCACGTGTGGAATTTCCCGCGCACCCGGAGTACACGTACCCTGCTGAAATTGCGTGTGGAACTTCACGCGCACACCGAAATACACGTACCCTGCAAATTTGCGTGTGAAACTTCCAGCGCACCCCGAAATACACGTACCCAGGGCAATCGCGTGTGGAACTTCCCGTGAACCCCGTAATACACGTAACCTGCTGATATCGCGTGTGGAAGTTCACGCGGACCCATAATACACGTACCCTGGTGAAATCACGTGTAAGACTACCCGCGCACCCCTGGAATACATGTACCCAGGAAAATCGCACTGCTGGGGGGTCGGGGGGGTGGGAGACATGAGTGGGGGCCTGGTGGAGGGTGCCCCACAGTGCTGAGGGTGGGGGTGCAGGGAGACAGGAGTGGGGGCCTGGTGGAGGGTGCCCTACAGTGCTGGGGGCTGGGAGTGCAGGGGGACATGAGTTGGACATGAGTGGGGGCCTGGTGGAGGGTGCCCCTGGATGCAGGGGGGTGGGGGTGCAGGCGGACATGAGTGGGGGCCTGGTGGAGGGTGCCCCTGGATGCTGGGGGGTGGGGGTGCTGGGAGACTTGCGTTGGTGGGCAGTGGTGCAAGGTGACATGTGGGTTGGCTGGGGGGCATGGCCATGGTGGATGGGCTGCCTGCGGGACATGTGCAGGGGTTCAGGGTAGTCCCCTGTGGTGTGGGCCGCCTGCAGGGGCCGTGGAGGGTGTAGAGGGAACAGCTGAGAGGACCCACTCGGCCAATTCACGTGTGGTACTCCCCGGCACCCCCGAAATACATGTAGGCTGCTGGATTCGCGTGTGGAATTTCCCGCACACCCGGAGTACTCATACCCTGCTGAAATTGCATGTGGAACTTCACACGCACACCGAAATACACGTACCCTGTAAATTCGCGTGTGAAACTTCCCGCGAACCCCGGAATACACGTGCCCAGGCCAATCGCGTGTGGAACTTCCGCGAACCCCGTAATACACGCACACGATATTTTTCACACAGCGGGTGTCCGTGTTTGTCGGTACCCCTTTGCACCTCATTTGTCCTAGATGGCCACAGTATGGATCATTCATCATAGCTGTATATGGGTGCTTTTTGTTAGCGCACATTTTGGTGCACATTTATTTCAGGCGCAGGGACGCTACCGCCTGCTTTCTTGTGGCGTACTTGTTTTGCCCTGTGCGCATCTTTGACCGTGCGCCGGTTTGCCCTATTCAATTCTATGAATACGAGTTGTAGGCAAGCGTGAGGGCGTTCCGCGCACTTGCCTCCTGTACTTCCCCCGTGACGCCCATATTTTCACGCGTTGTTCCCCATTCCGACTGTTACGCCCCGTGTTCTGCCTACTTTTGTAATGCGCGCCGCGCTATGTGCGATTTCGCAGCGGCCGTGGCGCACGCCGTTGGATGACCTGTGCAACGGCGTGCGCTGCGCACTTTTTCAGCGCACATCCATTATTTTTCTCGCGCACGGACTTCCATGAATCGATGTGCGCTGGTTTCCCTGCGATTTTCGCAGTTGCACTGCGATTTTCGCACTTTTACTGCGAATCGCACGTTTTGGCACCTCTGCGCCGGAATTTTCGGCGCACATTAATTCCATGAATCGGCCTGTTAATGTTTTCTTTGATGTGGTCCTCCACAAAGTGTTTTAAAAGAATGACATTTTTCATTAACATATCAATGTTTAGCTCCATTCGCTGCAGAGGATTTTCTAATGTCTCTCTTGGTATATTATTTTTAGTGTCTGATTGGTCTGTTAAAAAAAATTGTTAAGTACACATAAAGTAATGGTTATTAATTGGCTTTTATAGAGAAATGTGGTGTCTACCATTAGTATCACTGTCTTCGTTAATTTCATCCCGTGGGAAATTTTCTTCCAGCCATTCCAAAGTACTGGACATTTCTGTGTAAAAAAAAAATACATATTAGTTTTAGTGTACCTAATACAGAAAGTTTATAAATATATAAAATAAATGTAGTGAGCTTATGAGTTTCTTGGTAAGTTTTGCTGTAACTGCTTTGTAGGTCTGCTGTTGCTTTTTGCTGTGCAGTTTCTGTGAGGTAATTATGTTGGAGGCATATTTATTTTGTTTTGGTATATTCCATTCTGGTGCATATACTATTTAAATGGATGGTTGATGTCTTACATATACAGTTTCCACTTCTTATTTATTATTAAATGTAATGTGTTTATGTGCTGCTTTTTGAACTTGTTCAATGTTTCTATTGCATGATACAACAGTATAAGATACCCCTGAGTTTTTGGATAGTACTGATGTTGGCTGAGTCCGTCCGTGGACAGGCGCATAGTCCGTGGACATCAGAACCACTAGCACAGGTAGGGGATTCAGTATGTTCTATGTTATATGTATATAAACTAAGGGAATCCTAGTAAACATTTATCAAATTTATATTATCTACATCTATATTCAGTGAAAAAACTTTGCTAAAGGGGTGTTATGGTTAGGTTGAGCTACTAAAAACCTATGAAATTCAGTGAAAAGACTTTGTTAAGGGGGTGTTATGGTTAGGTTGCGCTACTAAAAACCTCTGAAATTCAGTAAAAAAACTTTGTTAAAGGGACGTTATGGTTCCAAGTAAAACCAGAAAACCCCTGAAATTCGCCAGTTATGGTAAGCTAAGCTACCATAACTCTCGCCACCACCGTGCACTGCTAAGACTAACACCCAGGACATCAAAGATGACATAACAAATGTCATTGGTGACATCACTGATGACATCACATGTGTATTTACTTTTCGTGAAAAGTCTGTAAAGGGGGTTTTCATTGTAATGTTGATATAAAAGTGTCAAGGGTCATTGGAATAAATATCATGAGGTACGTAGTGCATTAAACAATGCAGTGTTACAAATAGTATTCTATTATGAAGTTCTTTAGTATACTAAGATACTCATGTAGAAACATAGGCATTGTGTGGAGCATACATGATGGAGGTGCAATATTAATATTCTTGCCATGTTCAACAGTAAAATGATAAATGGTTTCTTATTAGAGTTTTGCGCACTGTGAAACATTTAATAAGTAGCTAATAAAACCCAGTTACTACATAATTGCAATATTGCAAACAAAACAAACAGACAACAACACATAGAAATATGAGCAAATACAGGGAAAATGAAGTAAACAAAAAAGCAGCAGTATTACCAGACAATCTTCATAACCTAACTGATTATCTTCATGTACAGAAACTATTGTGCTGCTTTAAAGCTACTACTTCCCTATGTACAAGTATCACGTAATGTGACTGGTCCCTAAGGAAAGTAGTGTGAATACAATGTATACAAATATGAGCATATCCAGGAAAAGTACAGTAATAAAAAAATAGCAGAACTATAAAAAGTGATGATAACCTTACTGATCATCTGCATACATACAAAGCATTGCTGTCTTTGAAGTCTGTGCTTTCCCCTATGTATATGTTTCATATGCTGTGAGTGAACCCCAAGTGAATTACTGTAAGAACATATTTGAAGTGTAAGTCTACAAATATAGTCCTCTTTCAATGTTTAGTTTGACTGTTACTGGCCTACATATGTCAGTAAAGGAAAAAAGAGGGAGCCGGACATGTTATGTCATCAGTGATATCATCACTGACATTTGTGATGTCATGGGTGTTAGTCTTAGCAGTGCCCGGTGGTGACGCGTGTTATGGTAGCTTACCTTACCATAACTGGCGAATTTCAGGGGGTTTTCCGTTTTACTTGGAACCACATCGTCCCTTTAACAGTATCTCTACATAATTTCCCCTATAAAAATATCGCCGTAGATATGGCCGTTTGGTTCGCCATAGGCGATATTTTTGTTGGGGATATTATGTGGGAGCAAGGTTTGCGTGGGTGTCCCCCGCACATTAAAAAATGATGCAGGAGTTGCGGGGGTGTCCCCCGCAGGGTCCATGTGTGAATTTCGCCGCAAAAATATGGCAATATTTTTGCATCGCAATATTTTTGCAGCGGAATTAACACATGGAATCCCTTTAACAAAGTTTTTTTCTCTGAATTTCATAGGTTTTTAGTAGCACAACTTAACCATAACATCCCTTTAACAACGTTTTTTTACTGAATATATATATATATAGGCAAATCGGAAGGAAAAAACTGGCAAATCGAAAGGAAAAATATTATCAAGGCACTCCACTGATTGAGGTAAGAATATAGTTTATTTCTTAGACATGAACAGTCGTACAACCATGGCAGGAGTTCACAAACTCTTGGAAAAATCACCACACGTTCTACCCCTGCTGGGCCTTCGTAAGGCTGATATCAATACAAAATTCACAAAAATTTCGCTTTATAAACACAATGTGATTTCTGGGTGCATCACAAAACATCAAACACAGAAAGAGGACTGTTTCTACTCACTGGTTTGGAGACTGAAACAGATGTAAAAAGTGAGTGCCATTTTAAACATTGGGCAATATTGCAGTCAGACAAAGATATTAAGAATGTGGTGGGATCTCACCCATTGGTAAACTGTTCCAAAGGTTTAAACATCATAAATATGGTGACACCTAGTATGATCAGGAATCCTCATCATAATGAACCCAATTGGCTAGCAAGATAATCCAGATTGCATGGCATTTACAGGGGTGGCAAATGCAAGCTATCTGTACTTCAGAACAAGATTTTAATGAAAAAATCTAATGGAAAATTTGATTTTGAGATTATGGGAGTTGATCCGGAAGATATATGTGTATATATATATATATATATATATATATATATATATATATATATATATATATATATATATATATAATCGCAGTTGCTAGTAAATTATGATGTTTGCCACATAACTACTTTTTGCCAAAAAGTTAACATGGGGACAAAAAGGGGATTTCAAATGGGAGTTGCCATATTTCTGCTCTATGCTCCTAAACCAATCCTTAGAAAGGGGCTGTACTTGAGGGGAGAGGGAAGAGTAACTGTACAATCCTGGTTGCAAGAATTCTTGAACAGCACTGCCCAATACTGAAATCTTGATGGTGTCATCACTGGTATTTAAAGTGGATGCGCTGTGAGAGAAGGAGAGAGCTGCTAATAATTACCACCTGACAGTTGCAAGGAAACACCAAAAAGGAGATTTGCTGAAATTGCATCTGGGGAGATGTCTATTGCTGGGAAGCCTAAAAGCTGACTGGGCCCTAAGGTAGAGAGCTGGGGCCCATCCTTGAGAGTGGAGTGACCATCCCCTGCTTTGTCCTCCAAGAGCATCCTGAAATGCAGCTGGCTTTCCTGAACTTTAAAACAGAGGTTTTCAATGTAAGTAGAATTGAGCCCTTTGAAACCAAACGGTGTAGGAATCTGCTTGCCTTAAATCCTTCCCTTTATAGTGGGTGGGGGTGGTAGATCCTTAGCCTATTTAACTAAAAATATTACTTTAATTAATTCCCCTTGGCAGAAAACCACAGGGTGATTTTTGTTAAAATACGAAATTAACAAAGCTCATTCCCAGTGTGTGCTGTAAACTATGGACGGTAATGTAATTGGGTAATCCTATTTTTCCTGTTAACCCCGACTCCTTTTAGGAAGAGGGGTCTTTGTCCCTAAACTAAAACGAATACGAATAATCCCCATGTTACTGTCCAGCTTCCCCAACACCTGCCTTTAAGTGGAGGAGGGTCTGAAAAAAACAAAATTCCCAAATCATCCCAATTTTTCTGTCCAACTTCCTCAACCCAGACCTTTAAGTGGAGGGGGTCTGACATCTAAAATTCCTAAATCATTCCAATTTGTCCTACTTACCCCAACACAGATAAAAATAGTGGGGGTCTGAAAAACAAACTGTTAAATCACCCTGTGTTCATTTTAAAGCAAAAGTCTGGGTGAAATATTAGCATATGCATTTGTACAAATCTTTAAACGAAACTGCTAGCCTTTTAGGCACGCAGGAAAATCAAAATTGCACAGCATTGCAAATGTAAATTGATTTTATTCATTGACCAGTGTTAATTATTTCTTGAAGTGAAATCTGTAGAATTTTAAGTATTGTGATTTGTGTTTTTCCCAACCAGCTTGTGTGATTTATTTATGCAACAAGAAGTTTAATTGTGAGCCACAAAGAAGGCGGCATGTGTAGTTTAGTGCAATCTCTATTATCCATCATCCAAATAAATATCAATATATTTCCTGTACACTGGCCTGATTCTTGGCTCATTGGTAGCTCAGGGGGTGGGATCCAAGGGGTATCAGATGAATCGAAAATAGGGCTGAATAAATAACCAACATCAAACAGTTTGTTGTGTGACTCCTTGATTGGGGAGGGAAGGAACACCCCGGGTTGAGGTTTGCCTCTCAATAAACCGTTACAGCCCTCAACAGTCTTAGCCCCTGCTTGCTCCTTATTATCTGGAAGAGGGCCCTTTCTTTTTGTGGCAACATTTATGAAACATGCAGTATAATGTTGATGTTAATGTTAAAGGATATTTGTACCGTGCACTATCACCACCGGAGTGGTCCCTGGCGCTCTGGTGGGTCTGTAAAAGGGAAAAGGGGGGTGTCAGTTAGTGGGAATAAGCTAGAAAAGTGCAAAAGAGAAGTGATGTGCTGTTCGCGGACTCAGCCTGGTGGGTTCGTTGGCTGGGCCTGGGGTGTTTTATGGTCGGGAGTCGTTGTGTACTGTTGAGCGAGTCTATGTGTGTTTTGTTTTGTTGTTGCAGTGTAGTGAAGTTTGTGCGGATTGTTGTGCTGTAGGCTTGTGGTAGTGTTTGGTTAGAGTTTGAGAGGAGTATGCAGAGGGGTGAAATTGTTAGTGGATTGGTTAATTGGCATTGCTGTGCCGATGTGAGGAGCTGAATTTCCCTATTCTCTCCAGTTGGGCTGTGGGAGCATTTCTGAGTCTCTGTCCTGTTCTAGGCTGTACAATACTCACAGACGCTTTCACACATGGCCTCCACTCCCATTCATAACCTTACCCAAGATCGGCCTCGGCCACCTATGTGACAACTGTTTGTATGTGGTGCAGGCAGACGTATGTGCGTCCCTTCAAATCTGGCCCAGAGAGCATTCCCATTTTGGTCAGTGCGCGGCATTGACTAGTCAAGGCTATTCAATCTATATGTGGCGTGTGGTGGCATTCACCACCGTGTTCAGTTGTTTTTGCAGGCTATCGTTCCCAGCCCTTTCGCAAAGTGGCCGATGCCAGTGTTTGCATAACGTCCAGGGTGGTAACTGCCTTCATTCATAGCTCATATTGTCTGTGTCCATGCCAATTTTCACAACTTAGTTCAAGTGTGATAAGTGCTTACATTCACACAACTCTGTAGCAATCATGGGGCGGGTGAGGTTGTTGGCTGGGGTTGGCTTGGGATGCTGATTTCTGTCCTTATAACGCACATTATATGGCACACCTTCTCTGCAGCACATAATAAGTCCTCCTGAGCCCCATAAACATTTAAATCTGCTTTTCAACAAGTCACATGTCCGTTTGACTGTATTACTAGTCCTTGAGTGCGCAGTGCTTTGTTGTGATTGTCCTTTGGTGTAATGTACACAGTCCTGAGGCTATGTAATGTCTACCACATTACGGGATGTTGTCTGTAACAGACAACAATAGACTGCATTAAGGCCTCACGTGTTTTATTTGATGTCTACTTCCTGAGACACAGGTTAGTTATGTTCATATGTCTTTCGCAATAAAGACGTGTAACACTTTACACGCCAAGTAAACGGCTACCTTCTTGTAGCAAAGTGAACATGACTGCTGGCAGACTGCTGCTAAGCATAATGAAGGCATTGTGCGTTGCTCCTGAAAAATGTGCATTGGGGCGCGCTATGATCAGCTTTGCCGTGGAAGTCATTTGCACAGTGATGGAATATTGCATTTTCTTTGATGGAATATTGCACTTTCTGTTCCTGAACATCTTCTGCCCCAGAGTCCTTGGCAGGGCAAAGTGTACATGCAGCCGTCACTAAGCCCTCTAAAAGGGTCTTTAGAAGCTAAATGAAAATCTTTAGTCACTTGAACATGCCCATGTTCAAAATGTGCAATAAGCTTGCCCTGTTTTCAGTGCATGGTCATCAGAAATGCCAAACAAATTAACATGACACCTGTTTGTTCATCACTTCTAAGGCATTTTAAGTCCTGCCTGTTGCTAACACTGCTCATCGGTTCCTGGGCCTCCGGTCTGTCCAGCATTGCTCACAAGCTTCACTGGGTTTGTAGGGGTAACCATCTGGGGATCCTATTAGCCACACAAATGAGGCAGATATAAGGCTGCAGTTGGATGTGCCACAGTTTCAGAACAGTATAATCTCTTTGCAATGTACCACATCTTCAGAACAGGAGGTCTGCTTTCTGGAGTAAAGAAGCTTGCTTTTGTAAAGCTTGAAACGATACTGCAGAAGTGGAGCAGTATACAGTCCTTTGACCTCTTCCGAAATGTCCATTTGAAGCACTTTCAGCTCCCATGGCTCAGTCTCCAAAGTCAGTTACAATGCATGCTCTGCGGTATCGTCAAGGGAAAGACAGTAGTAGACTAAGCTCTTTCTCCGCTTATGAAACACACAAAGATGTCCATTTACCAGCACTTTCCATACTCTTCTAGTTGCACGGAAACATCCAAAATGTCTATTACGATTTCTCCACCAGGATAGCCATTACCATCTCTCTACTGCATCGGTCGAAATTGTCAAAGAAATTCTTGCAAGACTACACAAATCCTCTGATATCATGTCTAAGATCCTTGACCAAAGCCTGGTAGCCACCCTCTGCTAGAAGAACAACTGGCTTCAGTTAAATGGCTGCAAATCTGAGGTCCTCATCTTGCCTCCATCCCTCCACCCCTGCCCTCAATCCTCATCAAATGTCCAAAAGCTGGGCTTCTGTCCCAAAAATGTACTTTCATCACAAATGAACTCTGGTCCTTCAGGAGACGATGCCCATACCTGAGGTTTCCCTGCACAGTCACAGTCATCACAGCCCTAGTCCAGTGCAGGCTGGACTATGTAGACAGTGCTTACCTCGGTCTTCCCTCTTCTCTACTTCGCAGAATTCAAAGGATTTCTGCACATATGTAGAGATGATCACATCACTCCTGCTTTTTCATTGCTCAACTGTTCCCAAATGTATCGTCTTCAAATCTCTCTGCATCACTCATCACAACTCTTACATGATTCACATACCCTTTTGTGCTCTCAAACTGAATCATCACACTCCTTCCAGAAGCCTTTCATCTTCATCCCACCCCCTTCAGCATCCTCCCGCCTTCATCAAATCCTGCATAGGTGGACATCATTTCACCCCACTTACCCCAACACCACCTTCCCCTAGGGATCTCAGAGCCAATCTGATTCCTCTGAACTCTATCCAGGGGTTTGTATCAACACCAAGAGACCACTTTGCAGTGAACAGTGTCCGCTATAAATGATCAGTATAGATACAACTTTTATTTTAGGTATGTCCACATAGAATGGGAGGTTTACGTGGCATGGGCAGAATTTTAATGTGCTGTGATTATAGCCTATAGAATGCAGTGCTATGGTAACCTTGTTGCCAGGAAAATGCATCACTACCAGGGCTGTGTGAAGCAACAAGCAGAGGAATAACTTTTGATTTGCAGAGTTTGGATAGGATGATTTTGCGATGAAGACAAGTATAGGTTCCTGCAAAAGAGTGTACAGCTAAGCCAAAATATGAATTGACGGATGTGCTGACAACCAAGTACAATATTGCCATTCAGGGCCCGATTCTGGTGTGGGTGTTAAGTACCGAAAAGGTCGGAGAAAGCCTTAACAACCAGTTCGGTACTTAAGACCTATTCTGAAGGTGGCACATTCTTCGACAAAATTGTTATTTTACGAAAGTGCTGCGGACATCACAGCAGTCAGGGATCTTCAAATTGACAGTCACAGGAAACTGAAGCTCACTGTTAAATCCTACTGTTAAATTCTATTCTCGTGTAATCTGCATCTCTGTTTAATTGTCAAAGAGATCTTTGGTACGGTTGTATGCCATTCGTTTGTTGTCTTAGGCATAGTTAATGCCAAACACTGCTCCGATTGTGTGCATTCTTCACTGATGTCATTTGTATGCTGTCACCACTCTGCTCAGTGCCCTGTTGTGAACCCTTGTCATGTGCTCTAGCATTTATTTTTCTTGTATCAAAGTCAGATTGTATGTAACGTGGCACTCCAAAATACCGGAACCAAAATGGTACCGTATATGTGCGCCACTTTAACGCACATTATAAAGTGGAGATGTGCCACAAGAATACCTGCGTTAAATGGCAGGTACTGAATGTGGTGGTTGGTAGGTTGGTGTCCCACCCATCCTAGCAACCGCCACATTTAATCCGAAAGTGACGCATTTATTCCGACTTCGGAAATTTGTTAACGCTTTCTCTGACCTTTTCAGTAATTAACACCCACATCAGAATTGAACTCTCAGTGTTTTTAATACTGTATCTAGGTTAGCAGTCCTCGCTCCTTCTGCTGCCCTTTACTCCCTGATGTTCCTGCTTTGAAGCGTTCACCAATATCTATTTGCTGGGTTGCTCTAAACATCTCGATGCGCATCAAACATTCCACGCGTTGTGCTTTACAAACCCAATAAACATCATACAATGAAATGAAGCAAGGATGAGGGTTCAATCGTTCAATGCCAAAGCAGGTAAGTAGAGAGCAAAGTGCGCGCATGCCTCATCATCAATTTGGTAGAAACCATCACTGTTGCATGATAACTTCTTATACAGAAGCACATGTAGGAATTGCCTTAGGAGGTGTTTCCAAGCCTGGTGCTACCACTAGGGAAGGTTAGGCACTTGCCTATAATGTGAAAATGTTAGAGCAGCAAATGCTGCCAAAGGGCAATAACCACATATTCGTTATTTGGATCTCTCCCTCTCCCCCTTCCCTACCCCCCTTCCCCCTTTCTCCCACCTCTGCCCCCCTCTCTCTCTCTCATATATATGTATATATATATATATATCTCTCTTGACTACTTGAAGGTGGCACTCTACGCACTGCCTTTCCAGAGTGGGTACTAGCTAACACATTTCCTATCAGAGATTTAAGCAGCCACCAGCAGCAGGTGAGAATAGGTAGTTAAAAAAATCCAGTGTGCATTTCTTTACACCAAGATTAAAAGAAAGAAAAAAGTGTGTGTTGTGAGTGTGATATGTGTGTATGTAAGGGAGAATGAGTGTAAACATGTGTATGTGTGTGTGTGTGTGGGGGTGCGCACGCGCAATGGTGAATGTGTGTACGCATGGAAGAGAGCATGCAATGCGAGTGAGAGAGTGTCAGTATGTGTAAGTTAACCGCAGCCAACTGTTCTGTCCTGAGGCTTACACAAAAGGGCAGTTGCATCAGTACTGGTAGCAACTAGCAAAGCTTTATTGTTTGTTAGAATTTGAACAAAATGTTAAGCAGCAGATCACCAAATTAAAATAATTCATATTTTTGGGGAGCGGTGTGGCAGAACGCCCCTCTACTGTCCCTGATCCGTTAACGTATGTCTGCTGCCACATACATCCTTCTCTTCAAAGCAGTCTCAAGTCTTTTGTCTATAGAGCACCTTTCAAAGTCTTTGTATTTGTTGGATAGTTTACCTCGAGCCAGTCTAGTGGACACTGCTTTACTGTTGGTCAGTTCAGGACACCCGGGATAAAGCTGGGACATTCACTGAAACCTCTGTTTCTTCTTTATGTTATATAGTGCCGTTGTTTCAATCACTGTCGGTATGCTTTTCGTAGGCTGGTTTGATTGCCTCTTTAAATTCCAGGGCTGGAGCCTGGGAGCGGAGAGTGAGAGTGGGATGCTGCCATTCTCCAGGCTGGCATTAAATATAGGTCCCTCTAAAATTAATTTATCAGCCTTGATTCGATCGAGGAGTGTGGGGCGCCAATCTGACAGTTTCCCTGGGGTGGCATAATTCCTTGCACCGGCCCTGGGTGTTTCAAGTAATAATTCAAAATAGAAAGACTGCATTTATTTCTATAAAATAACACACCAGAACTGAAGAAACCATGTTAAAAGATGGCAGTACTTTTTTCTATTACCGATAGCAAGGACAATAATAATTTATTTGCCAGTGAATAATCCTCAAGAAGTATTTAATTTACCCTGCTGTAAAACAAACTTACTATGTTTTGAGGCTACTGAATGTACCAATTTTGTAGACTGGATTGTGATGAAGTGAGTTAAACATGCGTTATTAAACCCCATTGATTCCAAAATGTGCTATAGATATGGTCTGCCCAAGCCGGGTGGCGACTGCAGGAAAGACTGGCACTGCGTGCTTGCTCAATCGCCGGATATTTCCCACTCAAGCGCTGGCCGGAGACTTTATTTTATCGAGCAGTAACGTCAGATGTCACTTACCCATGATGATTGTGTGCGTGCAAGTGTGTGGCCCTGACTGGAGCAGAGAGTGCCTACTATTCACCAGGACATTACATCCTCACGAAAGTTCAGATTTGATGTTAATGTTATTGAGGCTCTCTGCAGTTAGGCTGCCACATGTATTGGCACTAACATCAGCAATTGAGGCCATAGTCTTTCAACTGGGCCGGAGGGCAAGTCATCTTTGTTGCTTGCTTGAGTGTGAGACTGTAGTCCAGATAATCATCTTCAGACAGGTCTGCCTCCTTTTTGCGAATTTCATGGCCTGCGTCCTGGTCTCTTGGATAGCTAACTACCCAGGAAAGACCCATCAGCCTTTTGAAATGAATGTTAGGAGTGACTGACCCGTGATCACTTTCAGAGGTTACAAGTGTTCCATAACGATGTCCTATGGTCTGTGGAGTGGGTTCAAATGGCATGTCTGTCTTCCCTCTGGGATGGCAATTCCTCGCAATGACTGCCCCCCAACTTCTAAGTCTAATCCCTGGGCCTGTCGAGAGTGGCTTATTCTGCTGTTAGTCTGTTGTTAGTGAGCCTGTACTTCATCCTGGTCCGGAGCGATGAGTGACCGACTAGTGAGTAGGGATAGTGGTGTTAATGATGAAGTTGTTCAGTAATGTCACATGCCTGCCACACGTTGATGAGTGAGGGGTTAGGCGATAGCTCCACAAAAAAGATGCACTTCATACTCGATATCTTGTTGATACTTTGTCATGATGCAGATAACCTTGTTCAAGGTGCACATGAGGTGCTCAGCATACCCATTCACTTGTGGCCAGCCCAGCACAGTTCTTCTCTAACGGCGTACCCCGGGGGGCTGAGGGGGGGAGTCAGGATGGCTCCTTGTCCACAGGGTCCAGTGTCCACAAGCAATATGGCCTTCCTCTTGAGGTCAAAGTAGGCCATGTGGTCTCCTGTGTTAGGACGTCTTTGGTGTTTTGTAACACTGATTTGTTTCAGACCATCCCCACAGCGTTTCGTACTTGATGTTTTACAGTGGCTCTGTGAAGGGGGGGTCAACTGGTAGATGAAACGTCTGTATTAGTTGGCCGTACCTAGAAAGCTGCGTAGTTCGGAGACTGTATTCGGTCATGGGGCAATCATAATGTCACTGACTTCCTTGGGATTGGCCGCATGCCTTGCCAATTGAGGATGTATCTTAAAAACTCAACAGTAGGTTTGAAGTATTCATACTTCTTAGAGTGCAGTCAGCTTATTGCCTCAAGTGGCAGAGGTGCTCATCTACTATGATGGACTATACCAGAATGTCATCATTTATGTAAAGTGTTCTGTCAAGACCAGGCAGTGTGCTTGGTATTGCATTCTGAAACACTTTGGCAGACGACGATATGCTGAAGCATATTTTATATCGCCTCAGTCCAACATTTGTAAAGAATGTGCCCTTTGTCACCCCGAGTGGGACGGGTATGCCCAGACGTGGGTCCCCTGCCTGCTGGGCCTAGAGACCCAAGCTACTTCTCACTGATGAGGCCCAACAAGGCCGAAACATGTTTGGTGACGCTTGTGGTGTCAAGGAGTTCCCCCCTTCTCACCTGAGTTCGATCTTTGCTGGATTTCTTGATCGATGCCTTCTTGCGTACTGCTCGAGTCTTGAATAAGGCTGCACGAGTCTCTTCCGACTCCAGCGTGCGTTCAAGTACCGGGATGCAGGGTTCCAGGAATCCAGGAAATAACAGGGTGTGCAACTAGCACACGAGTCCAGGAATCAAGAAAGGAAGGAAAGGGACTAGAATTGGGTTAGAGTGGAAGAAGCAAGGGAAACAATACCGGGAGCTACAGAGCACACGTCTGGTCGCTACTTTGCAATAGCATTGAGTCGCGCGGGCCGCGGGGGCGTGGCATATTTATGGAACGTACTACGTCCGCCGTGAAGGCTGGTGCGAGGCGTGTCACGTGATACGGCCATTTTGGGAGAAACAATGAATGCAAGCCCCGCCGTGACAAGGACCAGGAAGTCCAGAAGGGGCGTGTTCTGTGGGTCATGACATGTGGTCTCGTGCAGAAGTGATGTGACCTAGCAGTTCTGGCTGGACTGCCCCTTTTTGGGTGGGACCAAGCCTGATTTGCATATGGTTTTTTCCCTTCTGTAATGGCTTTGCAGGCGAAGAACGATAGTCTGGAAGGTTGCCCAGAGCAACGCCAGTGGTTAAGATTCAGTCTAAATCTTCCAGCCATCACCTCTTTTTTTTGCTTTGTCACCCCGAGTGGGACGGGTATGCCCAGACGTGGGTCCCGTGCCTGCTGGGCCTAGAGACCCAAGCTACTCCTCACTGATGAGGCCCAACAAGGCCGAAACATGTTTGGGGACGCTTGTGGTGTCAAGGAGTTCCCCCCTTCTCACCTGAGTTCGATCTTTGCTGGATTTCTTGATCGATGCCTTCTTGCGTACTGCTCGAGTCTTGAATAAGGCTGCACGAGTCTCTTCCGACTCCAGCGTGCGTTCAAGTACCGGGATGCAGGGGTCCAGGAATCCAGGAAATAACAGGGTGCGCAACTAGCACACGAGTCCAGGAATCAAGAAAGGAAGGAAAGGGACTAGAATTGGGTTACAGTGGAAGAAGCAAGGGAAACAATACCGGGAGCTACGGAGCACACGTCTGGTCGCTACTTACAATAGCATTGAGACGCGCGGGCCGCGGGGGCATGGCATATTTATGGAACGTACTACGTCCGCCGTGAAGGCTGGTGCGAGGCGTGTCACGTGATACGGCCATGTTGGGAGAAACAATGAATGCAAGCCCCGCCGTGACAAGGACCAGGAAGTCCAGAAGGGGCGCGTTCTGTGGGTCATGACAGCATGCCTCCTCCGAAAACCTGTTCCACCAGGTTTGCCCGGGTGTATAAGGTGAAATCTTCTGAGTTGTCGAGGGTTCTTGAGATTAGAAAGTGGTGCTCAGGTTCTTTCACTAGGAGGATATCCTTTCCATTCAAGCAGGTATTGAAGCTGACCCCGTTTATACCTAGAGTCACATATTCGAGATACTTCATATTCCAATTGGTTGTCGACCAGTAGCGGAGGAGGTCGGTGGGATTTCCGGGAGGATTAGTGGTAGGGTTTAATAAGGATGTGTGAAATACTGGGTGAATTTTCTTCCAAGAGCCTGGTAGACTAATCCGGTATGAAACTGGGTTGATAATTTCCTTGATGGGAAATGGACCATAGTAACGAGGGGCCAACTTGTTTGGCCATAGATGCCAGGGTAGTAATTTCAAGGGCAACCAGACTTGATCACCGATTGCATAAGAAGGACCTGGTCTCCTTTTTAAATCTGCATACCTCTTAGTCTGTGTTCTGGCCTTCTCTAAATTTTCTTTGGCCTCTTGGTGTATGTTGATGAGGGTTTCAATCCAGGAGTCGACAGTAGGTACTGGTGTAGGATGAGGGAGAACAGAGGGTAGAACTGATGGATGGAAACCTTGGCTACAATAAAAGGGGCTGGTCTTAATTGCTGAATGGTCAGAATTGTTGTAGGCGAATTCAGCCACGGGTATCATGAGCGACCAGTCATCCTGAACCTTGGTGGCGAAACATCAAAGATACTGTTCCAGGGTCTGATTAGCACATTCTGTGGCCCTATTGGTCTGAGAATGATAACCAGATGTGAGGGCGCGTTGATTCCCAGAATGCGACAGAGATGTTTCCAGAATTGAGAGACGTACTGAGGTCCTTGATCAGATATGATCTTGGAAGGGAGTCCATGTAAACGAAATATGTGTTCCAGGAAGATTCCAGTAAGTTCGGACGAGGATGGTAACTTACACAGGGGTGTAAAATGAGCCATATGAGTGAACAAATCTATGGTAACCATGATGGTCGTGTACCCTCGGGAAGGTGGTAATTCCACAATGAAGTCTGTAGCAATGAATTCCCATGGTCTTGTTGGCAGCGATGGTTGCATTAGAAGACCCGCCGGTCTCTTGTTATCATGTTTGTTTTGACAGCAGACAGCACAAGCTTTGATGTACTGCTGTACGTCGGTCTTCATTCCAGGCCACCAAAACTGTCTTTGTATAAGACGGAGGGTGTTGGTTATGCCACGATGTCCGGAGTGAAGGGTATCATGACAGAGGTTTATCATTCTTTGTTGTAATTTCTGTGTAGGAATGACCAGTGTATTGTCCTTGAATAAGTATACTTCCTTAAGTCTTAGGTTCCATGGATTCTTCCTTGAAATATTATTCCAGAGGTCAGAGGATTGGGTTTGTACTGGAATTTCTTCCAGGAGGTTGACTGCTTGAGCTACAAAGATCGTGTGGGGAAACATTTTAGGATAGGCCTGGTCTTCAGTAGTTACATAGTCAGGACGTCGAGATAAGCGTCAGCAATAATGTTTTGTGATCCGGGAACATGAGTGATTTGGAATTGGTATTGGGCAAAGAAGTAGGCCCAACGCGCCTGACGACTGTTCCTGCACGCCAATGATTGTAGAATTTGAAGATTCCGATGGTCCGTGTGGACCTGAACTGGATATCTAGCCCCAGAAGTAGATGTCGCCATTCAGTGAAGGCCTGGCGGATGGCTAACAGTTCCTTTTCCAGGACGGAATAGTGTGTCTCACTGGGAGTCAGGGTTCGTGAGAGGTAAGCAATGGGGTGTTCCAGTTTATTCTCAAGTTCCTGTTTCAAGACCGCTCCTATGGCGTAGTTAGAGGCATCCGTTTCCACCAGGAATGGGCGATTTATGTCTGGTTTGGCCAGGATGGGGGCTTGCGTGAACTCTGTCTTCAATCGTTGGAATGCTTTGTCTTGCTGTGTAGACCAGATAAAGGGAGTGTCTTTCTTCAAGAGAGCAACAATCGGCTGGACAATCTCGGAAAAGGTAGAAATGAACTTCCGGTAGATGTTGGCAAGCCCCAGGAAGGATTGAACTTGTTTCACGGAGGTGGGAGCAGGCCATGCCAGTATGGCCTTTACCTTTGAAGGGTCCATACCAAACCCTTCTGGGCTAAGGATGAATCCCAGGTAGTGAACAGAAGTAACGTGAAACAAGCATTTTTTGGGTTTGGCTAAAAGTTTGTGATCACGGAGTCATTGCAGTACTGCCTTTACATGCTCTTCATGCTTTAGAGGATCCTTGGAAAAGATCAATATGTCATCCAGATAGGCAATGACAAAAAGGAATGACATGTCAGAAAACGCCCTGTCCATAAAACGTTGAAAAACCACGGGGGCATTAGCTAGTCCAAAGGGCATGACTAGATATTCATAGTGACCAAAGGGTGTTCTAAAGGCTGTTTTCCATTCGTCTCCTTCCCGGACACGGATCAAATGATAGGCACCCCGGAGATCCAACTTCGTGAATACTACGGCGCCTCTCACAGCTTCCAGGATATCCGAGATCAGGGGTAGTGGGTACCGATCTTTGAAGGTGCATTGATTTAAGCCACGATAGTCGAGGCAAGTTCTGAGTTCCTTGGTGTCCTTCTTGGGAACAAAGAACAATGAAGCACCCGCTGGAGATTTTGAGGGTCTTATGGTGCCGATTTCAAGGTTGCTTTCCAGGTATTCTCTGAGGGCCTTTTTCTCAGGTTCGGAAAGAATGAACATTCTGCCAAAAGGAATCACTGCTGAGGGATCTGTATCTATGGCACAGTCTGCAGGTCTGTGAGGGGGTAAGGCCTGGACTATGGCAGTTGAAAATACATCAGCATATCCCTGATAGGCCTCTGGGACTTGTATGATATAAGAAACCATGAGTGGTGTTTTCAGGTCTCTTGGTGGCTCTTTAAGGGGTGTCGAGGAGGGATCCAGGATTAGACAGTGGGACATACAAAACTCTGAGCCTAGGAATAGTGATCCTGCTGTCCAATTGATATACGGATTGTGCTTCTGTAACCAGGGCATACCCAATACCATGGGGTAATGGGCTGATTTAATGATGTTGAATGTAATCCGCTCTTGGTGATGGTTTATGGAAAGTTGGATCTCTTTTGTCTGCAGGCTTATGGGTCCTTAAGAGAGGGGTCTTCCGTCGATTGCTTCCACCGGCTGCATGGTGCTTCGTGTCTCATACGGAATATGATGACTAACAACCCAGTCTTGATCAATGAAAATTCCCATAGCTCCGCAGTCCACCATGGCCAGAATGGGATAGGTCTTATTCTTGGAGGGCGACAGGAAGGCTTGTAGTATCACCAAATTGTTTTGTCCAGGAGAGTTCAAGGATGGAATTGATGTGGAGCAAACATCTCTCTCCCGAAGCTCTGCTCCATCTAGTATCGGGAGCTGGCATTTCCCGAACGCCGAGGAGGGGCCAGAGGACACTCCCTAACTAGGTGTTTGTCTGAGGCACAATACATGCACAACCCCGTATGAATCCTTCTCATTCTTTCTTGCGGGGATATAGGTCCACGGAAGGCTCCTATCTGCATGGGTTCTGGTTCAGAGATTGAGCCTGGGTTTGTGTCCGCCTTGGTGGTGCTCTCAAAGGACGGCTTCGGAGGATTAGCTTTGGATTTCTTCATCTCTGCCTTTCTTTCCTGGATACGAAAATCTATTTGCATGGCAAGGTCCATTAGTGCCTGGAATGAGTTTGGGCGAGCCACTCTGGCCATCTCATCCTTAATCTCCTCATTCAGTCCTCTCCTGAAAAGGGTAAAACCCGCCTCCGGGGACCAATCAGCTTCCTTGACTAACTGCTTGAATCGAGTAACATAGGTGAGAATATCCTGGGATCCTTGCTGAAAGTCTAACAGGCGTTCCTGGGCACTATAGACCTGTTCTGGACGGTCAAACATGGCCTTAAGGGCTTGTATGAAGCCATCATAGTCATCTAGAAGAACGTCGCCGGAATTAACGAGGGGCGTGGCCCAGGTTAAGGCGTTTCCTGAAAGGTGGGAAATTATGAAGCCCACTTTAGCCCTGGGAGTTGAAAAGTAGTAGGGCTTAAAAGTAAAGTGAACCAAACATGAATCCAGGAATCCTCGAAGGGTTTTTGGTGAGCCATCATATTTGTCCACTATACCGCCTAGCAATACACTTTCTTTTGTGGCAGAATCGCGGGATAGAACTAGTTGTTTGAGAGCAGCGTTTTCTGCCTTTAGATTCTGCACCTCGGATGATAGCTCTTGCATGCCACGCATCAGGTCCTGGACGGCCGCTTCCATGTCCATATCGAGTTCGGCCAGTTGGCATCTCAAACTGTCAAGGCGTTCCCCCCTTCTCACCTGAGTTCGATCTTTGCTGGATTTCTTGATCGATGCCTTCTTGCGTACTACTCGAGTCTTGAATAAGGCTGCACGAGTCTCTTCCGACTCCAGCGTGCGTTCAAGTACCGGGATGCAAGGTTCCAGGAATCCAGGAAATAACAGGGTGTGCAACTAGCACACGAGTCCAGGAATCAAGAAAGGAAGGAAAGGGACTAGAATTGGGTTAGAGTGGAAGAAGCAAGGGAAACAATACCGGGAGCTCCAGAGCACACGTCTGGTCGATACTTTGCAATAGCATTGAGTCGCGTGGGCCGCGGGGGCGTGGCATATTTATGGAACGTACTACGTCCGCCGTGAAGGCTGGTGCGAGGCGTGTCACGTGATACGGCCAAGTTGGGAGAAACAATGAATGCAAGCCCCGCCGTGACAAGGACCAGGAAGTCCAGAAGGGGCGCGTTCTGTGGGTCATGACATGTGGTCTCGTGCAGAAGTGATGTGACCTAGCAGTTCTGGCTGGACTGCACCTTTTTGGGTGGGACCAAGCCTGATTTGCATATGTTTTTTTCCCTTCTGTAATGGCTTTGCAGGCGAAGAACGATAGTCTGGAAGGTTGCCCAGAGCAACGCCAGTGGTTAAGATTCAGTCTAAATCTTCCAGCCATCACCTCTTTCTTTTTGCTTCGTCACCCCGAGTGGGACGAGTATGCCCAGACGCGGGTCCCGTGCCTGCTGGGCCTAGAGACCCAAGATACTCCTCACTGATGAGGCCCAACAAGGCCGAAACATGTTTGGGGATGCTTGTGGTCTCGTGCAGAAGGGATGTGACCTAGCAGTTCGGGCTGGACTGCCCCTTTTGGGGTGGGACTAAGCCTGATTTGCATATGGTTTTTCCCCTTCTGTAATGGCTTGGCAGCCGAAGAACGATGGTCTGGGAGGTTGCCCAGAGCAACGCCAGTGGTTAAGATTCAGTCTAAATCTTCCAGCCATCACCTCTTTTTTTTTGCTTTGTCACCCTGAGTGGGACGGGTATGCCCAGATGTGGGTCCCGTACCTGCTGGGCCTAGAGACCCAAGCTACTCCTCACTGATGAGGCCCAACAAGGCCGAAACATGTTTGGGGATGCTTGTGGTCTCGTGCAGAAGGGATGTGACCTACCAGTTCGGGCTGGACTGCCCCTTTTGGGGTGGGACCAAGCCTGATTTGCATATGGTTTTTCCCCTTCTGTAATGGCTTGGCAGGCGAAGAACGATGGTCTGGAAGGTTGCCCAGAGCAACGCCAGTGGTTAAAATTCAGTCTAAACCTTCCAGCCATCACCTCTTTTTTTTTTTGCTGGAAGATTTGCCTACATTTGTTGTTAGTAACCAGTCGTCAGATCGAGTTTGTAGAAGAACAGAGCACCATGCAACTCTGTAATGACATAATAGATTGTGGGAGCGATATGCTACTCTTATCGAATGACCTTGTATGACATGTTCATTTTCACAAACATGAGCATCTGTCCGGGTTGATTAGATTTTTGCACAATGACAATTGGTAAAACCCATATCGTGGAAGGTTTCTGGGCCCACGATATGGGCCCAGAAACCTTCTTGATTATCCTGGGTTTCTTATATTTAACTAGTTCTTCCTCTACCTTGGCTCTCGGGTGGAAGAGGACATGCCTGTGTCAAAGGGGACAGGCTCAACTGAGGAGTCCATATGCAGTTTGATAGATTTTCTTTCAGGAATCCTGTGCTGAAGAATAAGGAGCAGGTCTTCTAGATCAGCCTCATGTAGCCTGAATGTTAAGTGGATGAGGTCAAACATTTCCACCGCTATGCAGATGAGGAGCATGTATGTACTGACTTCTGCAACAACAACAACTATTTCTTGTATGATATTTTCACAATGCGAGTGTTTGGGCGTGAAACACTCAATTTAGGTGTACGAGTGTTTTGTTGCCATATGCAAAGGTGCATACTTTTGTTTGTTGTAGGCAAGACCAGGGTAAGATAGGTCAAATTTCGACATGGGGGGTATGTTAACAGATACTTCAGTATCAATTACTACCAAAATCCATAGGCTGCTGATATAAACCGTACATCCTGCCGGCTGTGCCCTTTGCTTCTCAACTCCTGGTGTATCTCGTACACAAAAAAGACCTCATCATCGCTGGATTCTTGTTTGTTGGTAACACTTAAGTCATCAGTGGGTGGTTCCACCATTCTCACATTGGATCACCAGGTGTTAAATATTCTACGACAGATGGAGACCTGCATACTTTGGAAAATGATTGAGTTTGTTACAGTTTTGGCTGGAGTATCCTGTCATATCATGTAGGTTATGTAGGTTCCCACCAGAGGGAGAGCACATGCTGTGGGAGGTGGGATTATCTACCCCTCTTTCAGGAAGAGTTCCAAAGGCGTATTCGAAAGAGCACAATGTGGGCAGGCGTGATGCCCTCCCTTGCTTGGTTGCTTGTACTTAGTGCACTACATGTGATTGCTCCAACTCATATCTGTCAAATGACCTGTCCATAAAGTTGGCATGTGATACAGCCAGGTCCTGGTTTCTTGCCATTTCTAGAATCTTCTGGAGGGCGATGAATGGCTCGCAGAGTATGTAGCAGCAAAGCTTTACTGAGGAGTGGCCTTAAATTAACTGTGCACAGATCTCACATTGGCATCAACTGGTAGAGATGGGGAGATGGTACACCCTGATGTGAAATGTATTGAGTGATTTCCTGTGTTTCTGGGTGGCTTGGCGAAGGACACATCTTTCATAAAACAGACTTATTTGTGGCTGGAAATCCGCAGACAGGGGGGTCGTCTATGCTATGTAATCATCATCAGCAGTGCTGGGTAGCGAGGTGAACAGGCTGTTGATGTTATCACAAACGCGGTGTAGCAGTGTGGATCTCTTTATGTTTAGATCAGTTTCCTGCACCACTTTGAAGGCTTTGCCGTGTTTTCATGTTGCATCCATGTGTGTGAAGGACAGACTAATCACTCTGCTTAACACAGACCTCAAGATCCTCGCTAGGGTCTTTGTGAGCTCCCCAGAGAAAGCGATGGACGGGCTGATAGATCGTACCCAGATAGGGTTAATCAAAAGTGTATATGTTTAAGAACATATCAGGGAGATCATAGGTCTGGTACAGTTTCATCCTGATTTCAGCCATCAGTATTGATGTCAAAAATGCTTTCACAAGGTGGGATGGGTGCCCCTGGAACATACCCTGATACATTTTGGCTTTTTTCAAGGTTTTGTATGATTTTTTAGGTGGACATTGTTTGCATGCACCACAGCAAGGTTCATGACTAATGGTAGGATACCAAGGGCCTCATCATGAGTTGGGCAGTATCCCGGCGGTAATACGCTAATAGCCCTAGCGGTAATACTGCTGAGATACCGCCAGGGCTATTAGTGTTACCGCCAAACCCCCCAGCGCTATAAGTGCCAGATCACGGGTTTGGTGGAACAGTAATTCCCCATTCTCCATTGGACTCATTCAGGAATTTCCCATTGGGGTAATAGCGCCGAGAATTGGCAAATTCGTGGTGCATTTACTCCCAGCTCAGAGCTTAGTTGAGCTCAGAGCTGGGGGTAAACCCTGCCAAACCCATGATTTGGCAGACCCTTAAATGCAGGGGTAATAGCATTACCAGCGCATTTAAGGGTTACCGCCAAACACGTGATGAGGCTGCAAGTGTTTTCAAGCTGAGCAGGTTATGATCTACTGATGGAACCCTGGTCTGCTTTGATTTTGTCAAGGGTGCATTCACAAATGGGGGATAGGAAGGGCTCTTGCTTTAGGCGAATTACCTGCTAATCCTGGTCCATGAGACTGAGATCTCCTGTCCATTGCTGCTGGATATCCTATAATCTAATGGCATTAAGCTGAACATTTGAGTATAGCCTGTACTGCATTTAGCTGATTATATGTGTATAGCCCTGTATTGCATTTAGCTGAATGTTTGAGTGTAACCTGTAGTGTGTTTAGGTAAATTTGAGTATAGCCCTGTATTGCATGTAGCTGAATATTTGAGTATATCCTGTAATGCATTTAACTAAATGTAAGTATCACCCTGCATTGCATTTAGCTGCATATCTGAGTATAGCCTGGATTGCATTTAGCTGATTATTTGAGGATAGCACTGTATTGTATTTAGCTGAATATTTGAGTATAACCTGTATTGCCTTTAGCTCAATTTGAGTATAGCCTGGTGTTGAATTTAACTGATTATTTGAGTATAGCCCTGTATTGCATTCGGCCAAAATTAGGTAAAGCCCTGCATTTAGCTGCATATTTGAGTATAGCCCTGTATTGCATTTTGCTGATTATTTGAGTATAGCCCTGTATTGCATTTGGCTACATTTGAGTATAGCACTGTATTGTTTTTAGCTGATTATTTGCTTCTAGCCCTGTATTGCATCTAGTTCAATATTTGATTTAAACCACTATATTGCATCCAGCTGACCAATTTGAACACAACCCCCTATAAATCTGCACATTTGATTGTTATTCTCTAACTGTACACTAGACCATAACCCATGTCTCTGAATTTTAGCTGCATATCTGAGTTGGCCACTGGTTTTTCTAACTCAGTGAGACTCTTGGGTGTAACCACTGTCTCAATCCTAGGTGCTTACTTTGAGTTTGCCACTGTGTCTAATTTTGGCTGGACTTTTTTTTATTCCAGCAAGACAACCTAGTTAGCCAACGCCATTAATCTCAGTTGAACAGATGCATTACTCTCTCTACATCATGCCAACTAACTCACAGACCATAGGGGCACTCTGGTGCAACAGAAAACCAGCCGACCTCCCTGCCCACACCCGCCTGCCTGCTCTCATTACACACCCAGCCCACAGTGGTATCACCCCCCAACACTCCACTCGGCTCCAACCAACCCCTCTACGATATCAACCCGCACTGCACTCCCTCACCCCCACGCCCTCCAGGCCCCCTCCTACTCAACCTTCCCTTCCCTAAGTGTCACCTGAGCGTTCCTCGCCAACACCCCCTCCTCGGCAGATCCGCTGACCTTCTCACACACACCACAGGCACCCAAGAACCCCCTCAAACACAGAATTCGCAAAACACCCATGCCCTCGTATCTCTGCATGCCTCTCCCTATCTTCCTATATAACACAGTTTATTTTCCCCCATTAACATCCCAATTCAGACATTGGTCCAGTGAACGTGTGTAGGAAGTGGCGTGGATAACAGACACATGGGGAGGAAATAAAGCCTGGTCATTTTCATTTCTAGGATAGAAATGGAAGAATATGAAATTCTGTGCTAAAGCCACGCTTGCAGAGCAACGGGTCCATATCTTACATTTAAGGTCATGGTAGGGAGGGCTGAAAGACAATACATCTTACATCGATTTTTTTTGTCACTTTAAGTATCACTTGTACAGGAATTTCTGACTTATCTTCCTACACTATGTTTTATTATTTTTTCTTTGTGTTGTGCATGAGTGCAGATGCTTAAACATTACAGTTACATTTTATTTCTTCTTAGTAAATATGTCCGCCAGCCATTCCTTTAGCCAGACAGAAGATTAAAAGAGAAAGAGTTCTCTTTCTCCTGATACATTTTATCAGAATTTTCTTTCTTTTTTATGAGCGACAGATGGATGAAACATGAAAATATATAGCAACAAAATTAAATCCATTTACCAACTCAACCTTGTTGGGTCTTTTCTCAGTTGACTGCAGTATATTCACATCTATGGGCACACTTCCCAGCGATTCCCCCATTCAGACAATCGTCTCACCATACGGTATTGGCAGGTGGTGATCGCTGAGGAACTCTCTCACAGGTTTCTGGAACATCTTACACACCAATAATCCGAGTCACAGCACCAATTTGTAAGGGAAAACTACATCAACACAATCCAGTTTTTAGTAAACATCTTTAATGGAAGCACACTAAAGCAGAGAATATACATTGACAAGACAGGTCCTTATGCGCAAAATCAATCAGAACCTGCCCATCCCAAAACAGAGCAGTTCTTATATACTTTCTAATAAATTGAAACCAATGAGAGGGGTGTACACTATGGTGCTCATTAGGACGATCTTAGGCAGTACTCTTTCGGTTTCCTGATTATCATACCAACTTCAAAGGGAAATCATCACGCTTTCACTTCTCCTGATCTTGTGCAGTGAGGACCACACACCATTCTGCAGATGCATCTTATTATAGAAGACATATGGCATTTTATCTAGTTTTGACTACAAAGCAGTGACATCCAGACCTAATCGGTACATTTAAAATGGTTAGAGTTTATAAAAATAGCCTAACTGTGCAGGGCATGAGTAATGCGGCCCAAAAGAAATATCGATTATGTGTGCCAAGAAGAAACATAGTTATGTGCGCAAGCATTTCAGAGCCAAAATGGAATCAAACACCTAACCAAGCCAGTGCAGTGTTACATTGACCTGTCCTAACTACTGGAGCAACATTCTTATTGGTTTAATTCTTAAAGCAGTGTTACATTTCTCCATTTTCATTCAGTACATACTTCCTTATAACATGCATTGTAATTTATTTTCCACCACAATGTTGTTTTAGTTCTTTTGCTTGTCTAAATGTTTAGATCCACTCTCTTTTGTGCGCCCCTAGTTTTGTGAACATTGTATTGAATGGTTTTGTAAATAAATTGGCTGTGCAACCAATTAAAGTTCAATGGGTGGCTGTGAAGGCAATCGAAAAGCATGGGGAGGATGGTGCAAGGGTGTCGAAGATGTAGTCTGACACAAAGATGGCATGATTTTGGTTGTAGAATTTTATTTTAGAAAATGGAAAAGAAGTCCTCGCTATCCCTAACTTCTAAGAAGGTTTTTCCAGCCTCAGAACTAATACTAAAAGGGTCAGTCAGGATGTCTGTTGTCATGTGTCAAAACCCCCTTCTATCTCTCACACTATAAAACTAAAGAGTAAACTAACACAAAGTTCCTGCTTTATGGAGAGTTGCTCCTTTCTCCTGCTTCTGGATTGTTGCTTAAGAATAATTTTCCTTCCAACATAAACACCAGGGTGAATGACCCCCTTTTCCAGATTTGCAGGTTTCAAACAAGTCTTTACACAGTGTTCTCTTCAGGAGAATGACTCCCTTCCCCTGGTATGTCTTGAAACAATGCACAACAAGGCCAGGTGGAATGATTCCCTGGCATCACCAACTTGACTTATATTTCATGACCAAGGCAATGCCTCCCTTCTCTTAATCTGCTCTAGACACACAAAACCAGGGGTCATTCTACTTCTGCTTTATTACCAGGAGAAGGACTCCCGTCTCCTTGTATCACTTGATATTCAGAGCTTTCAGATTGATACACACTTTGCCTTTGTAACTTGCTTTCAACAATGTCCCGAATCTTCTTAGGATCCCAGATTCTTCTCTTGTGAATAGTGGACGTATTTCTGCCACTATGATGAGTCCGATTTCCTCTCTGCTTTAATGTCTCTTTATTGGGATGCCAGACCATTCTTATATCACCAGTGGTTTCCTCTTCCCCACTGGTTGCGATGGACAGGGTCCTACCTAGACCCGGCTTTGGTGCCCAGTGGGATCTTTTTCTTCACTGCACTTGTGGACAGGGTCCCAGACCCTTCCCTAATGGCCAATGGACTTATCTCTGCCACTCTCTTGAGGGTGACTCCCTCTGATACTTGTTTTGTTTTGCTCTAGGATCCAACACATGCAGGGGTCCTTTTGTGGAATTAGAGGCTGATTCTGTCCAGTAACAACAGAGTACACTTTTATTGATAATTCAGGCCTGAGTGATCCGAATTTGCTTTTGAAAGGTTATGCATGAGAGGTTTCTCTCTCGTTTGACCCCTTTCAACAAGAAATCATTTTAAATGTTCAGGTTGACTCTAACAGACATTTGTATTCATGCAAATTCAGAACACATTTGTCACTATTTTTCTAATACATTACTATTTTGACCAGTAATGTATGAATGTATGAGTTGGGAGCCAGAGCTGAGGAGATGTACTATGCTTCATCCCCAGCTACCACATCAAGGTTATATTTTTAAGATACATTTTAACTGGCAATCAAGTGATGTAGGAGGCAGAGGCCACATGGATAGTGACTTGTCCTCTTGGAAAATTGCTGTTGCCGGGGCTGGGCATAACAACAATCTTTTAAACTGTTTTGACATTTGAGATATTGTCCAGCTATGGCATGGGGTATGATATGATATGATATGGCATTTATAACGTGCCTATACACAAGTGTTTCAAGGCGCGACGAGGCGGGGGGGGACAAGGGGAGACAGACAACGATCCTACTAGGCCAGGTGTCATTCAGATCATTCAGGGTGAGGCTAGCCTTCACATATCTTGGATGACTACTACTATGTTATATGTTTGTGGATAATGTAGTAAAGACAGAGGTTTGGGTTGGAAAAGAGGCAGTGAATTCTTCAGACAGTGGCTTAAACAAATGTTTATTATTTTCTTTTTCTTTTTTTTGTTACTAGCAAAATAGAAAGCGAATTACGGATCTATCACCTGTACAACTGGCAAAACAAGTTAGCTCTTAATGGGGAACTTTTTAAATCAACGAAATAGACTCTTTTATGTGATTTCAATGTTGTAAACCGGGGCACATCTGCATCAGAGGTTACTGTGACACATCAACCTTAAAAGGGTGTACAAAGTTCCCCTTGTATGGGACAGTTAACATCCAACAGAACGACTCTTAGACTGGCTATGAAGTGCCACGTGAACCCTATCAGGAGAAAGGTCAGACATTTAGAATTCCACTGTTGTCCATTGACTTGCATCTCTGATGGGCAGTAGTAATAGTGAGGATAATGCATGTCATTCTAAAGCTACTCACCTTGAAGTATTGCATTACACCATAGTGGGGGAAGTAGCATTTGCCAATATGTTTTCTGCAAAATAAAATAAGTAAGAATTTGAAGGTAGCGTGGAGGGGAGACCTGTGACAGGAGATAACGACAATAACATGGGTTCTACAAATAAAAGCTAAAATAACGGATCTTGGATTTACATTTTGAAGCAAGAAACAAGCTTCTACCCTCTTAATAAATAAACTGCACAGATAAAGGATTTAGGGCGAGAAGTCCAGGTTCGGTTGATCAAAAAGAATTCTGAGATCCCAAGTAGGGAGAGAGGCGTGACATGACTGGACAAGATTGTGAGTCTGTAACTCTGTGATAATAAAACAAGAGTCCCTCTTATAAGGTGGTCTATGCTCCTATCAAGCTGCCTTGAGCACGATTTGTAGCGTCATAAGTGGCATAGGGTTGCTCAGGAACACAATAAATTAGAAATTTAGCAGATTTAAAAATAAACAGATGCAAATTGAGAATGTTCCTAGTGAAATAAAGTAAAACAATTGTGGCACTTTCGAATAAACTCAATACACATACCTTTCACAACTGAGCTCTTCCCTTTTCTGACTTTTTCAGGGTAATTCATAGAATTCAGCGCACAAGTGGCGCACGCGTCTGGCGCACAGTGTGCGCATGTGACTTTCTGCACCAGCCGCGTGCGCTAAAATCCATTTCCGCGCACAGCGTATTCATGAATTTTAGCCTCCAAAACCAGCCGTGGAGCAGAGTGGCGCAGCGACCCTGCAGCAGCGCCAGTTACGCCCCCCAACCCCTCCCCGTGTGCCATGCACTGCGCACAAATCCTGTACATGGCGCACAGGCCCCGAACCATGAAAACGCCACGCGATTGGCCCTGTACGAGCGGGGTACATGTGTTACTGGGGTGCGCGGGAACTTTCACACACTATTGGCCCTGTGCGAGCGGGGTACGTGTATTATTGGGGTGCGCGGGAACTTTCACATGCCATTGGCCCTGTGCGAGCGGGGTACGTGTGTTACTGGGGTGCGCGGGTACTTTCACATGTGATTGGCCCTGTGCAAGCGGGATACGTGTGTTACTGGGGTGCGTGGGAACTTTCACACGCGATTGGCCCTGTGCAAGTGGGGTACGTGTGTTACTGGGGTGCGCGGGAACTTTCGCACGCAATTGGCCCTGTGCGAGCGGGGTACGTGTGTTAATGGGGTGCGCGGGTACTTTCACACACGATTGGCCCTGTGTGAGCGGGGTATGTGTATTACTGGGGTGCGTGGGAACTTTCACACGCGATTGGCCCTGTGCGAGCGTGGTACGTGTGTTACTGGGGTGCGCAGGAACTTTTACACGTGATTGGCCCTGTGCGAACGGGGTACGTGTATTACTGGGGTGCGCGGGAACTTTCACACGCCATTGGCCCTGTGTGAGCGGGGTACGTGTGTTACTGGGGTGCGCGGGTACTTTCACACGCGATTGGCCCTGTGCGAGCGGGTTACGTGTATTACTGGGTTGCGCGGGAACTTTCACACGTGATTGACCCTGTGCGAGCGGGGTACGTGTGTTACTGGGGTACGCGGGAACTTTCACACGCGATTGGCCCTGTGCGAGCGGGGTACGTGTATTACTGGGGTGCGCGGGAACTTTCACACGCGATTGGCCCTGTGCGAGCAGGGTACGTGTGTTACGGGGGTGCGCGGGAACTTTCACATGCGATTGGCCCTGTGCGAGCGGGGTACATGTATTACTGGGGTGCGCGGGAACTTTCACACGCGATTGGGCCTGTGCGAGCGGGGTACGTGTGTTACTGGGGTGCGCGGGAACTTTCACACTCGATTGGCCCTGTGCGAGCAGAGTACGTGTGTTACTGGGGTGCACGGGAACTTTCACACGCGAATGGCCCTGTGCGAGAGGGGTACGTGTGTTACTGGGGTGCGTGGGAACTTTCACACACGATTAGCCCTGTGCGAATGGGGTACGTGTGTAACTGGGGTGCGCGGGAACTTTCACACGCAAATTTGTTGTCAGAGCGGGTTACGTGTATCCAGTGTGGTGCGCGGGGAGTCCAACACGTGAATTGGCAGTGTGGGTCCTCCCAGGTGTCCCTTCTACCCCCTCCACAGCCCCTGCAGGCAGCCCACACCACAGAGGACTACCCTGCAACCCTGGACATGTCCCGCAGGCAGCCCGTCCACCATGGCCATGCCCCCCAGCCAGGCCACGTGTCACGTTGCACTAGTGATCACCAACTCATGTCCCGCTGCACCCCCACCCCCCATCAGTGAGGGGCACCTGCCAGCAGGCCCCCACACATGTCCCCCTGCACCCCCACCCCCCAGCAGTGAGGGGTACCTTCCAGCAGGCCCCCACTCATGTCCCCCAGCACCCCCACCCCCCAGCAGTGAGGGGCACCTGCCAGCAGGCCCCCACTCATGTCCCCCAGCACCCCCACCTGCCAGCAGTGAGGGGCACCTGCCAGCAGGTCCCCACACATGTCCCCCTGCACCCCCACCCCCCAGCAGTGAGGGGCACCTTCCAGCAGGCCCCCACTCATGTCCCCCAGCACCCCCACCCCTCAGCAGTGAGGGGCACCTGTCAGCAGGCCCCCACTCATGACTCACTCATGTCCCCCAGCACCCCCACCCCCCAGCAGTGAGGGGCACCTGCCAGCAGGCCCCCACTCATGTCCCACTCATGTCCCCCAACACTCACACCCCCCAGCAGTCAAGGGCACCTGCCAGCAGGCCCCCACACATGTCCCCCTGCACCCCCACCCCCATCAGTGAGGGGCACCTGCCAGCAGGCCCCCACTCATGTCCCCCAGAACCCCCACTCCCCATCAGTGAGGGGTACCTGCCAGCAGGCCCCACACTCATGTCCCACACATGTCCCCCTGCACCCCACCCCCCATCAGTGAGGGGCACCTGCCAGCAGGCCCCCACTCATGTCCCCCAGCACCCCCAACCCCCAGCAGTGAGGGGCACCTGCCAGCAGGCCCCCACTCATGTCCCACTCATGTCCCCCAGCACCCCCACCCCCCAGCAGTGAGGGGCACCTGCCAGCAGGCCCCCACTCATGTCCCACTCATGTCCCCAGCACCCCCACCCCCCAGCAGTGAGGAGCACCTGCCAGAAGGCCCCCATTCATGTCCCACTCACGTCCCCCAGCACCCCCACCCCCCATCAGTGAGGGGCACCTGCCAGCAGGCCCCCATTCATGTCCCCTAGCACCCCCACCCCCAGCAGTGAGGGGCACCTGCCAGCAGGCCCCCACTCATGTCCCCAGCACCCCCACCCCCCAGCAGTGAGGGGCACCTGCCAGCAGGCCCCCACTCATGTCCCCCAGCACCCCCACCCCCATCAGTGAGGAGCACCTGCCAGCAGGCCCCCATTCATGTCCCCCAGCACCCCCACCCCCAGCAGTGAGGGGCACCTGCCAGAAGGCCCCCATTCATGTCCCACTCATGTCCCCCAGCACCGCCACCCCCCATCAGTGAGGGGCACCTGCCAGCAGGCCCCCATTCATGTCCCCTAGCACCCCCACCCCCAGCAGTGAGGGGCACCTGTCAGCAGGCCCCCACTCATGTCCCACTCATGTCCCCCAGCACCCCCAGCCCACAGCAGTGAGGGGCACCTGCCAGCAGGCCCCCACTCTTGTCCCCCCCCCCACATGAAATAAAGATTCACAATCATGGCCCACTTCTACACCAAAATACCACAGCAAGCCACCCCTTTACTGAGATGCAATGATTTCCCAATCAAACCCACACTGACATGCCCATCTCAAGACACAAACCAAAAGTCAACTATGTACATCAACACATGTCTGTCACACACACACACACACTCGTTGGCATTGATTGTGTAAACCCACATTTTCACATGCATTAACCCAATGAGCAAATCCCACACATGGAACTAAAATATGAAAATGTATTATGTACAAAAGTAAATCAATAAAATGAAAGCATAACAAAATAGCAAAAATGAAATGAAAAGCATGTGCAAAAGAAGAGTAAATGAAAAGTATAACCAATACAAAGAAACTCAAAAGAAAAATAGTCCAAACTCTCCCTCCACCAAAGCAAATCCAAAGGAAACGTTAAAAAAAATCCATTGATCCATTGTGAAATCAAAAGAAAAAGTTCAAAATAATCCATTGTCCAACTATGTACAATCCATTGTCCAAAAGAAAAATCCATTAATCCATGTACAAAATCAAAATCAATCCAACGTCCAACTATGTACAATCAAATTTCCAAGGGTCCATGAGCCCAATGAAACAAATGAAACCTATCTAATAACCTATCTAACAAAGAAACTATTTACAAAAGTGTGGGGCATAGTCCAAAAGCCCCACAATAAAGGAAAAAAAGGAAGCTTAACACTATAAACTACAATGGCGACGGGCAAGTCCTGCGGCTCACTCAGTGATGTTTTCGGCCAGGGCATCATCGAACTCCATGTCTATTTGCTGGAGGCGGGCCTCTGTCCTGGCCCCGAGGTCTCGCAGGGAGGCACTCATGGCCTGTTCCAACTCCCTGCGAGTCGCCTCGAGGCACTCTGCCCGCCTCAACGCCCGACGTATGGAGAACTCTGCCCTGACCATGGTGAGCCGCGCCTCTTCTGCCCGCTGCCGCTCCGCACATATACGCTGGCCCAACCGCAGCCACACGGAAGACACATCCATTCCAGGGTTCTCCTGCCCTCTGGCCGATGCCTGCCCCCTGATGTCGATGGCCCCGAGCCATCATTGCTCCCACCTAGAACCTGCTCCTGCTGCTGCTGCTGCTGCTGCTGCTGTCCATGTGCCCTGTCCGATGATGCCTGCACATCCTCCATCAGCTGGTCTCCAGTTGTGGTGTCCACCCCTGCTGGACCGCCGACTCCCGACTGTGGCAGGTATGGGATCTCCACCAAGCTGGCTGTCTTGGTCAGGCCAGGTCCACACGGGGCCCTGGTGGAATCTGGGCCGGAAGACGGCAGGGAGAACGACTGGCGCATAGACTTCACAGAGGAGGAGAGGTCTGCCAGAGTGCGTGTCACATGTAGGAACCCACCAACCAGAGCCCCTCCCAACAGTGCCACGTCGCAACGCTGCTGTTCATGATGGCGTGCATTCTCCGCCCAGGAAGAACGCACGTCATCCCGAATGTCACACGTGCGTAATGCGACACCAATCAGGACGGAGCCCATACGTTCATTGGACCCCTCGTCCGCAGGTAGTGGAGAGGCAGATGACATGGCACTCTCCTCCACCTGCGGATGGGCCTGGGACGGGGCATCCCTGCTGGTGCATGGTGGTGCAGTCACAGGGTCAAGGACAGGGACATGCACAGGCCCCTCTGTGGTGACCTGTGCTGCCTCCTGACCCTGGCCCTGGACTGCACCACTTGCACCAGTGGTACTACCCCCACCAGGCCCCATGTGTGGCTCAGTAGCGGGCTCCTCCTCCTCTGTGGAGACCACCAACCTGGATGTCTCCATACCGTCTTCTGCCATTGCAAGCCCCTGTGGGGGCTCACCCGGACCTTCCGCCACAGCCGTAGTGGCAGACGCGGCACCAGCCCCCTCACTCCCGGATGATGGCAAGTCCTGGGAGGGTGGCTGGGCCTTGTGTCGCCGCCCAGTGGAGGCATCCCCGCCGCTTTGCTCCACAGCGCCGTCTCCGTCCTCTTCTTCACTTGACGCTGCGTAGAGGGAGACATAGAACACAAGCATCAGGGTACAGTACAATATTCGCCTAGACAGGACGCAATAACACATGAGTGGCAGTGTCTAACGTCACTTCCATCCTGTTCCTCCACAACACATGGATGAATGCACGCAACACACATGCATAAACCGGCACGACGCCTGCAATCAACATCAGCATCCATGTACAAGGGCCTCTATTAATCCAAATGTTGCCTTCAAACTCACATGCATCATGGCTCACACTGATCCCATGCACACACATCAGGGTCATGCATCATGCCTTGTACACCACAGACACATTGGATAGACACAGTGAATACAATGGTGACCGCACTGCATGAGTGAATGTACACATCATCATGGACATGTGTCATGAATCCATGGCGTATCAAAGTCACAGACACACTTCTCAGACACACACACATGTGCACCATACATGTACATGACAGCAGCACCCATCCCTCACACCCCCACCCTGTGCAAGAACAGACACTGGCATGCTTTCATGTGTGCATTTGCCATACAGCTCCCCATTTTGCATTGGAACTCATGCACCAACCATGTGGTTTGCACATTACTGGTCTCAAATGCATGAACATGATGTCCCTGCACACACACATCCATACATGGCCCATGTCACACATTCAGGCAAGTATCAGACAACCAGCACACTGCAACATGCCCTGTCTCACACAACAATGCTTGGCCACTTACCGCTCAACTCCAGACGGGTCTTCCTCCGAAGGATCTGGGTGTGGAGCACTGGGCATACGTGTTCCAGGACCCTCATCTGGATGTCACTCATGCTGACCCGGCCCCCCCTCACCAAGGCACTGGGCCTTGCGGAGGGTCCTGGACCTGAAGTCCTCCCAGCGCTTCTTGACGTGCTTGATGTCGCGGGTTGCCACCCCCTCCGCGTCGTTCCAGATCCTCTCCCGTCCTTCCTTGTTGGCGCGTGATGTTCCGAAGAGGGCATCATACTGCCCCAGGACGTGCTCCACCAGGACACCAACTTCCTTCACACTGAAGCTGGTGGCCCTCTGCCTCTCTGGCTAAGGGTCGCCAGTGGTCTCAGATGGTGTTTGCCCCGACATGGCGACCCCTGTGGCAGGCGTGGATGGGCAACTGGGTCCTGGGGCTGGGCTGTGGAGCGATGGTATCCCAGTCATGAGTCTTCTGTTCCAGCAGGGGTGGACACAGCATCTGGAACCCTGGCAGATGTGCAGGCACCACATACCAGGGCACGTGGGCAGGAGTCAGGCAGCAGCAGATGACAGGTGGGAGCGTGCTCGGGGATCTGCGGGGGCAGTAATTCGGCCTTCTGGGCAGGAGCGTGGTCTTCTATGTGTTGTTACGTGGCCAGCTTGATACGGAGTGATTTGGCACGTGAAAATCTTGCACATCAGCGTGTAATTCGAGGAAAGCCCCCTCGCACGTAAGCGCGTCAGCACACGTATGCGGTTTCATTGGACCAAAGGCCCTTAGCGCGTAAGCGCTTCTGTGACGTGACTCGCGCAGGCGTTTACCTCATGACGTGGGCATAGTGGTACATCGCGCATGAAAAAACTGCATGTCCGCGTGTGAATGCGTGTAATCCAAAGAAAGGGCCTACGCGCGTAAGTGACGGGACGCACGCAGCGTTTCCATCAACACGGGTGCATGTTCACGTCCAAAAACTGCACGTCCGAGTGTCAGCTCGTGTAATTGGAGGAAAGGGCCTTAGCGCGTACACACGTAAGTGACGCTGTATGTGTGGGCCGCTTTAAAAGGTACGTGTAGGACCCCATTTCCTTGTATGTGCTTTTCGTGGAGAGCGAGTGGGTGAATTCTGTACTTCTTGTCAGTTCACACACGATTACTTCACACCGTTTCAAGTTCGTACTCCCTGTTACCTCTGACAGCGTTCATTTATTTTTTTGGGTCTGTTTCCTCAAACAGCATTTACTTCTTCTTTTGTCCTTTCTCCTCAGACAGCGTACAATTCTTCTTTTGGCGGGGGTGTTTTGCCTACGCGTACACGCACGTTTTTTTCACATTCTTTTTCCAGGCAGACGGTGAGTCGTGCACGCATTTACCAACTGTGCTTGCCCCGTGTGTTGCGTACCCCTTCAGAGGTCATTGTAGGCTGTGTGTAACACTCATATGCTTATTTTTGTGTTTCTGGGTGCCACAGCATAGTGCGGCTTCATTTTTCCACGCACGTGGTCTACGAGGGGTTGCGTGCACGTTACTTTTTGTTTTCGGGGTGCCTGTGCGTTGCGTGACCTGTCATCTTCCCCCAGGGGTCACAGACAGCCTTGCAAGAGCACTAGGGTATGAATTCCATCTAGTACCCTACCCCTCTCACCCCCAATTGCCCAGGACAATTGTTTACTGCAACTCCCATATGCACAACAACATCAGTGCTATGGTTGGGAGGCGACCAAGCGGTAAGGGAGGCAAAGGTGGCCAACCTCTAAAAGGTGGGCGTGGTGGGTGCGGTAGGGGACGTGGCCAGGATTTGCAGGGTGCCCCTAGACCCCCATGTGTGCGGGACCAATCAGGGACACCCATGCTCCACCCCATGGTTGAGGGAAACGTGGCTGACACCATCCCAGCTCAGCCCTTGTTGGACCAGCCCATTGTGGCACCTGACCCGGCACAGGATGACTCCCAGGCTGACTTCCAGGTCAGCAAGTCTAAGCCACGTGTGTCGGTGCAAGTTGGTGTCACCAGGCGTCATGGATCTGGGGCAGCAATGTCATCTGCTGCCCCAAGTAGGCAGGGTGGGGAGGCTGCAGGGGCAGCTGCAGCTCTATCCACCCCAGCTCTGAGTCTCCCAGCCGGGACAGTGTCGGTCCTGGTCCATCAAACTGACGTTGCCCCTGCCAACATCACACTTCAGCCAATGCCTGCACCAAGACCTATGGTCATTGTGCCTTCGCATACTCTCAGTACCCAGTCCACCTGCGCTTCTGCCCCTACTGACCAGAGCGGCGTAAGCCACTCAGGCTCTGCTCCACCTTTGAAAAAGAGGAAGAAGCGTGCTCTGGCACTACAGGCTGAGACCCCAGATACGGCTACACAGTCCGGCACATCAAGCAAGCCTAGCTTTAATGACCCCGAACTTGATGCACTTGTGACCTATGTGTCGGCACATAGCCGCGAAATGGTGGTGACTGCCGGGTGCAAGACCAGACCTGGTCAACGTAGGGCACACTGGCAGACCATCGCGGACCACATAAGTGCCCTTGGATTTGTGAGGCGCACAGCTGATGATTGCTACAAGCGGTGGAATGACCTGAAACGCAGAGCAAAGAACAAGCTGGCCTCAAATCATGCTGCTACTCTGGTGACTGGCGGTGGGTCTCCACCAGAGGACAAGGAAATCACTGAACATGAGTCTGTTGCTGGGACCTTTGTCACAGAGGAACAGATCCAAGGCGTGGCAGAGCTACCTGATTACGAGGCATTGTCCAGTGAGTGCCCATGCATGTGTGTGTAATCCATGTGTATGTTGTTTGGGCGACGGGTTCTGATTGAGTGCCAGATGAGGGTGTGTACTCCTGAATGTTATGGGTCACCCATGTGCTTCCTCCAATACATTCACGTGCCTTTGATTTGGGTATGACAGTATCCCTTCTGCCCACAGTAGCCAATTAGCCCCACATTACTGCTGTTGCAATTGAACTTTCATCTTGCAACAACATTGTTCTGATTTTTTCTGTGTTCATTCAGGCTGATTGTTTAGATTATCCCATTTTTCATATGCTTTTTTCATCCCTAATGCCACATATGTGACATGCTTCTGTCGTTGTTTACACCCCACATTGTGCCACTTAAGTTACCTGGTTATGTGAATGATTAAATCATTCAGGGCGAGGGAGTATTGGCCTGCTGAAATTTATTTTTAGGGCCTGTTTGCATGTGGAACATGATAGTTGTTTCCTGTCATGTTGAAGTAACCAACCATTGATGTGTACATCTCCCTACAATCACTGTCTAATTCTACACTGGATGTGTTGCAGTGTGCGGCACATGCATATTTTGCAACACTATTCTGCATTAATCTTCTCATCATGTCCATGTGACATAGATGTGTGACAGTACTAATTCACTGACATATCGCTGTAGTTGTCTAATTTACCATGGCTATGCTACATGACATCTGTGTGCTGGCATGTGTCATGTATGTGTATTGGACATGCCACTCACAGGCTGATGTGTGATGCCAGTGCTACACGACATGCTGCGAATGTGTTGCTTTTCCATCTTGGTGTCCTCATTGTCTGCCTTTTTGACTCCCCTTCAAAATCATTGACATTGCATGCATGCCAGGGTTATAGTCATGTGGGACATGTGAAAACCATGTACAGGATCTCTGTCTTCTCAGGCCTATGTGTGTGCTATGGTGCTCATGCCTGTTTCCATTTCTTGTGTTTCATGTTTTTGCAGGTGATGACGCACTTGATGCTGGTGAGGTTCAGGAGATGGTGCAGACCCAGGAGGATTCTCAGCCACGACCAGGCACCAGTGGGGGACGTGGTGTGGTGATGAGTGAAAACACTTTGGTACTGCAGACCATACTGTCTAGGGGTGCCTCTGGGTTCAGCTCCCCAGACCTCTATTCAGGTGCTGAGTCGGATGATGAGACCTATGTGCTGCCACAGGTCAGTGCTTCTGGCAGGGATTCTGTTCTGTCCAACCCACCTGCACCAGGGGTAGAACCCTCTATGGGGATGTCAGTGTTGGTAGGTCTGCCTTTGGCGGTTACGGATGCAGGGTTACACTCCACAGCATCTGATCCTGTTCCTGGGCCAGCAGATCAGAGGGGGAATGCAGTCCTGCAGCCTCAGGCAGTGCCAGCACAGCAAGGTGCAGATCGCCTTGCCCCGAACAGGTATGGTGCCCGCCGATGCGGTGGCCGTGCGCCACCAGGCAATACTGTATGGGAAAACTCCATGTACGGTATGGCAACCCAACAGGCAACATTAGTAGAAATGATGGCTCAGGCAATGGAGAGGGTGGCCACTTCCATTATCCCCCCTGAAAGGCAGATGGAGCAACAACAGCAGGCAACAGACTCCATTTGCCAATCACACAGGGAAGACATGTTGGCGTCCAACAGGGACCGATGGGCGGCACTGGAGACTCTGCGTGAATCCATATCAATAGAGTCACAGGGCCACAGGGAAGCCCTGCGGGGGAACTCCATAACCTCAGGCAGAGTCTGCTTGAACTTGAGGCTTCCCGAAATGTTAGGGCAGAACAGCAGCTGGAGCAGCTCACACGTTCACTCTCAACTGAGCTGCAGGCAACACGTGAGGAGATCCGGGCATCCCGCGAGGCCATGCGTGCAGAAGTGCAGGCAACCTGTGACGTGCTGCATGGGGATCTCCGCACTTTAATCCTCCAGAATCAGACCTTCCAGACCCGCATGCTTGCTGCCATGGAGGACCATACCAGGGCTTTGCGTGGGCTGCCTCCCATAGTGCCACCACCTCCTGATGCAGCAGCAGAGGGTGAAGAGAGAGACAGCAGTTCTCCCACAATGGCATAGCCGTGCTGGCCATGAGCCCATGGAGGTATTTTTTTTCTCACAACATCCACGCAGGTGGGTGTTGGTGTGCACCCTGTCCTCGAACCTCCTGGGTGGCCTCCCCCCCTGCCCCCACATGGCAATTTATTTAATTTTTTAATTTTTATTTTTTACAGTGTGTTGCCTTGTGTGGCTCCCGTGGGCATCCACTGTATTCCGGCTGGGCACATGTAGGCTTGTCCTGAGTTTGGGTTAGATGCTTGGGTTCGTGACACACACACCCCTCCTGCTTCCCATTTCCATGGGCTTCCAAAGGGTGTGACCAAGTGACAGTGACTTACACAGTGACATTGGGCTCCCATGAGCTGTGTGGGCAGTCTGTAGTCAATACTGTTTGCACATCCCTAGTGGGTATTGTTGTTGTATTGTACACTGCATGGTGTATTGATATGTGCTTGTGCATCCATGTCTTACTCCTAATTTGCAGGTTCCTTCCTCATGTCTTCACAAGGCCGTCTCCTTTGCAGATAGAGTTCATGTTGTATGCAGTACACTGACACATTTGCGTGGCAGCAACACTCGACAGTTGGAAGGGGTTGATGTGCTGGCTTAGTCAGGTTTAAGACTACCACTACTTTGACTTAGTACTGTCATGTTTTGCAATGTTTCATGGTGTGTTGCTGTATTGTGTTGGTGGTAAGTATTTGTTCATGTGTGCTGTTTGTTATTGATTACTGGGAGCATATTGTCTGTGGGCAGTTTCCTTTTGGGACAGTGCACTTTGTGACACTTGTGTCAGGTCTTGTGCATTGCTTTGTTTGCTTTCACATTGCATGACATGCCATGGTGTTTTGGGTGGCGGAGCTGGTGAGGGGTTGGGTGACATGGCGCTATTTTCATGTTGTATTTTGCAAGGGGGAAGTCATTCATTCAGCATAAATGTGTGTTTTTTTTGTGGCACAGCATTGGTTGTCTTTCGGCAGGTAGGGATGCACACAATGTAACAATTCCAGGTGACCAATCTCAGGCTGGTATGGTTGTGACAGTTGACTGTCCCTTATGTCATCATCACTGATTGTCAGATGGTATGTGCCAGGGCTGTGTGCACTCCATAGGGGTGTGATTTTAGGTGAAGTAATTAGCCACCAGCTGCGTACGGGCTGCCTCACCACATGCCCTTTCCCCTCCCATGCGCAGCGGCCGTGCTTGTGGTTGGGGATGTCGGGGTACCACCTTGTCCACAGGCAGGCCCCGGCATGTTGCAACGTTGTGCAGGACACATGCTGCCACTATGATCGTGCACACTACTGGGGGCACGTATAGCAGCTGCCACCAGAGCGGTCAAGGGAGCGAAAGCGTGACTTGAGCACTCCGAATGTGCGCTCCACTATGCCCCGGGTTGCAATATGGGCTGTGTTGTATCTTACCTCAGGTGGTGTGGTGGGGTTCCGAATTGGCGTCATCATGTGGGTGCTCAGTGGGTAGGCACTGTCCCCTGGGGAGGTGATGATGGGTATCATTAGTGGGGTTGTGACATTACTCAGTATCTGACATGCATGCATGTGAAGGAGCATTTATACTCACCAAGCAGCCATGTATCGCCATGCCGCCCAGCTTCTAGGTCCCGGTTTAGGGTTGACATTCTGTAAATTAAACTGTCATGGGTGGACCCTGGATAGTTGGCATATACTGAAGTGATGATTCCCTTGGCATCACATACTACCTGCACGTTGATGGAATGGCAGTGCTTGCGGTTTCTGTAGATGTGCTCAGTTGCCCTGGGAGGACATAGAGCCACATGGGTGCAGTCAATGGCACCTAGCACTTTGGAGAAGTGTGCCACCCGTAGAAATCCTGGACGACAGCCTGCCTTTCTGCAGGTGTTCTGGGCTTATATATGTGCCTGCGGACTGATGGGCGTGCAGTCATAATGGCCAACACCTGGTGCAGGCAGCATGACTGCGTGGCCTGTGAGACCCCCCCCACTATGGCAGTTGTCCGCTGAAATGAACCAGTGGCCAAGAAGGGCAGTACATTGAGCACCTTTTCCAAGGGGCTCAGTGCTTGGGAGCACAGGTTGGGTGATGTGAGGTCATCCTCCCACTCACTCGCCAGGTCGAGTATTATGTGAGGTGGAAACCTGTACCTCCCATACACCTGGTCATCAGGCATCCCAAAAAGGCTGGTTCTGGGTGTAAAAATTCTGGGCCTGACTAGCCTCCTCCTCCTCCTGCGGTATACCACGACCACTGCTGCGAGGAACGGTATATTCATCTTGGCATCTGAGCTTGTTTGTTGTTTGCGCGCACTTTTATGCTGCGCGGATCTACGTACGCCTGCTTCCTGCTGGCGTACGTGTTTATGGATTAGCGCGTCTTTTTTGGTGCACGCGTTAGCCCCGTTCGATTCCATGAATACGTGTTGTAGGTGCGCGTGTGGGCGTTCCGCGCATTTGCCTCATGTACTTCCCCCGTGACGCCCACATTTTCACGCATTGTTCCCCATTCCGCCTGTTACGCCCCGTGTTACGCCTACTTTTGTTGTGTGTGCTTCGCTATGTGTGCTTTCGCTGTGCGCGTAGCACATGCTGTTAGAAGACGTGTGCGCCAGCATGTGCCACGCAGGATTTAAGCGCACATCCATGGATTTACACACACACGGACTTCCATGAATCGCTGTGCGCGGGTTTCACTGCGATTTTCGCACTTGCGCTGCGATTCACACACTTTTGCACGCTTGCGCTGAAATTTTCAGCGCATATTAAATCCATGAATCAGCCTCTTAGACTTTACGGTAATAGAAAAGTGTAATGCTAATAGACTGCAGCACAGCGTTCCTGGATCATCACAGGGTTCTGTTGCCCTGCTGAACAGGAATCAGGTCAGAATAACAGCCACACCAGCATAAGCACATACTTAAGATAATTGCACACCTTTCACAACCAGAAACTAGAATGTTTAGCTAAACAAAAGTCAGCCAATTAATCATAACTGGAATAACTCCTCTGCAGAAAGGCACTGTGGAACATTATAATTCCCTAACAAATACAACTATGCATTGGATCCACTTTGCTAAAAAAAAAAATGCAAATCAATAACCATGGAACATATTGACGTTCTCACTAGGGCCAATATAGTGGATCCACATGATATGGAAAGGACAGTGAACTGTGTGATAGTCACACTTCATAGTCCCCATATACCTGATGGCCTTGTGGGGTGGACACAAGATTAACACCCGCCAACAAAAACCTGAAAAAAATAAACCCATTTGATTACTTTTTAAGTAAAGATTCAATTGGTAGAGTTGTCTTTAAACATTCTTTAAGAAGAGGTAACTGGTTGTTCCAGGAAGCTGGCAGGCAGGACCAGTTATATGGAAAAGTATACCGTCACTAGTCAACAAACATATCTTAACCTGTGCCTCATCCACTTATAAAGAAGCCTTATTCGCAGCTAAAAAAGACGTCTACAATAAACGGATCATGAAAAGAGAATCCAATACTAAAGAACTCTTTAAGATCCTCAAGGAATTAGAGTCCCCTGTAGCCCCATTGGTTACATGTTCCCCTGACAGGGCTTGGTGCACCAACATCCAAAAGGCACTCCTTGATAAAATCTCTACATTACAAACTTAAATTAATGCTAAAAGAAGCAACCTTTCAGAGCCCACTCTCAACTCCACCTCACACAGCATCCCAACCCCTAAACACTCCTTTAAACCATTCACCTTTTCACCTCTCTCTATGTGGGAAGTTGAAAATATGATCTAGAAGCTCAAGCCTTCCAACTGTCAAGGTGACTCATGCCCAGCTTCTATCGTTAAGGAGGCTGCCCATGAACTTACTCCTTTTATCACCACCTTCATAAATGCCTCATTCAAATCTGGTATTGTCTCTGATTTCAATCTGGTAGATCACCAAATTCTCTGTCACCACCTCAAAATAGCTGCCCACTTCTCAGACACTGCCACCTTTTGGACCAGCTCCTTCTTGGCTAACAGAACAATGAGGGTTTTCTCATCATCTGCTTCTGCTGAACCAGCACCAGTCCCCTGTGGAGCCCCACAAGGATCTTGTGTTTCTCCTACATTGTATAATGTGTTTACAAAGCCGCTCTTTGACATTCTTGACTATATGGATGTCTCCTACACCAACTATGCTGACGACACCCAGATACTCATCCCCATCACAGGCAACCATGTAATCAACTCTAAAGTACTCAATGATATCTACACAGTCATCCAGGCCTGGATGGCACATCATGGGCTCTGCCTCAATGATGAAAAAACTGAGTTACTTGTCCTTGGCTCACACATCAAACTCTCTAAACTAGGCCCTGCCTACAAAACATTTACTTTTGATGGGAATATTATCAAAGTGTCTAATGACACAAAAACACTAGGTATTTAACTTGATTCAACACTATCCCTCACCAGACAAACCAATGTTGTTGTATATGCTTTGGCTTATACCTGTAAACTTATCACCGCCTGCAGACCCTTCCTTACAATGGATAGCTGCATTACCCTTGCTAGAACCCTCATCATGTCTAAAATTGATTATTGCAACGTCCTCTAGCTAGGGACCAGCCAAAGAAACATCAATAAGCTACAAGTAACACAGAATAACACCATCAGGGCAGCCCTGAACATCCCAAGGAGACTACACATCTCGGACACAAGACTCCATCTACATTGGCTTCCCGTCGCTCACCGAATATCCCTCTAAACCCTTTCCCTAACTTACAAGGCCCAAGCCAACCTGGCCCCCACATACCTGACCAACCGCTTCACATGGCACACAGCCACCAGACCGCTGAGATCGGCACAAGTCCACACACTTACTGTACCTAGCGTCAAGCTGCAGAAGGCCGGGGGATCGAGTTTCCCAGTCCTTGCGGCCAAACTCTGGAACACAATACCCTCCACACTCAAAGAGGAACCGTCCTATCACTCTTTCAAGAACAAAAACTAAACTCTGGCTTTATGAGCTTGACGCGTCCGTCTCATCCACTTAACCACCTCGCCAACGTGTCAAGGTCGGCCTCCATCGACTTCTTCTGCATTGTAAATCTCTATGTATTTTTGTATTCCAGTAAACTTGTAGTTGTCCCCCTTCTTAACCTGTAACCTACTTACTTGTCATTCATGTACGTACTGCTAAAAAATACCTTTGACCATTTGTAACCGTATACATGTCTGTAACATGCACTGACCTAAGAACTGGATATTCATTGTTAAGGCTTGATTTTTCCCCAGGGAAACTTGTACCTGTATGTAACCTTTACTCCTCAAATTATGCGTCCAGATGCCCCAGGGCCAGGTGCGCAATACAAATAAATAAATACAAATTCAAATAAATACAAATTAACCTCCAAACCAGATAGCAGTATCAATTCAATGCAAAAGAGTAGTTTAATTAGTGATCCTAAATCTCACATGCAATGGGATTAAATTACGGTATTACCCAAATTGTTCGTTTACAATTGTTCGAATGAACAATTGACCGAATTTAAAGGGTCACAATTGACCTTTTCACAATTGACCGAATATATATATATATATATATATATATATATATATATATATATATATATATATATATATATATATATATATGGGTGTTGGGGGGGTTTGGCGTTGGGTGGGGGGTTGTGGGGGTTTCCCCCCACATATATGGTACAATTGACCTTCACAATTCGGTCAATTGTGAAAAGGTCAATTGTCATTCGTAAAACGAACAATTCGTATACAACCTAAATTACAGATAACTCAGTTAGGTTGTTGATCATGGCGTTCTTAGTGCTGGATTTCCTATTCTTGGCTAGGGGGTTAAACCATAGCTTGAATTAGGAATAAAAGAAGATTAACGCAAAATAAATTCCTCGAGTTTGATGGTTTGTCCCACCGATTTTAGAATGATTGACCTCGTTTGGAATCTATTTTGGATGCACTGGCCCCTGTAGAAATGATCTCTTTGCATTATGATTAAGCATTGTCCAGGATTGGGATAGTATTTTCATGTCAAATTCTGAAAGGAACAGAAAATCAAAGGGAGACTTTTGATTTCATCAAGATTGTTGAATAGCTAAAAAGAGGCGTCAGACAGAACACTCACCATCAGTTAGCAAGGGAGAAGTTCTATTTGATCAAATATGAAATTTTACAAGATCTAGTGGATAAACGGATATTGGAGAGTTGTAAACTTTCGGCAGCACATTAACCTTGGCCCCTGTGAATAATAATAATTTTGCCTTTTGGTACAAAACATTTTCAAACATATTCTGATCACAAAGAGGTGGAAGCAGATGTTATAGTAAATGGCCCCAAAAGGCGTGTCGCACAAAAAAATTGCTCAGATGAGTTAACATTAGATCTCTTTAGAAGTAATCTGGCTTTTTAGGATCTATTAATTTACAGAGTAATATCTGTCTTTTTACCTGTTGCTCAGGTCCCCTGTTCATGCAACACAGTTTCAATAGTCTAAAGTTTATAAGATGGGTGACAGATTAATCCCTGGTATTTACTGCTCTGTTTCTCTTTTAGATAGTATATGAAAGATGTTTAAAATGATCATAGGAATGTATCCTTTATCAGATGCACATTACAAAATCTTAAGAAGGGGGATTACATTCGAATCACGCAGGACATTAAGTTGACGATTTATTCGTAAGAGCATGTCCGTGTCGGGTAGGGTGCCCCTACTTTCAACTTGACATGGTGATATCGGGTGATAGGCAACATGTCTTATGATTATGTAACACGAACATATTTGTTTGGAGTTCCTGTGCCATGGGGAATGACGAAGAATTTGTATGTGATATTACTCATGTTATTTAAACATATTGGACAACCAGGTGGGAGGCTGGACATTTGGACAACAAACTGTAAGAGAAATGGGAAAAGAAATTGTAAAAGAATGTGCAAACATTTTAAATCAATAAAAAAATGATTATAGGAATGTGTCCTTTATCAGAAGCACATTGAGGCTCCAGAAGGCGACAGGCCACTACTGAACCAATTAAAGGAAGCAAAAGTGATTCTACCAGTGATAGGTAAAATCTCATGTCCCATCCTATTTTAGACAGATGATGCAGTGTTGATGGCACCAACCCAACTTTTTCTGAAGAAACTTGTACTAGTCTTTGGCCACTTCAGGACCCGGTTATCAACACCAATACAACTACAGTAATTAATTTGGGAGGATGAAAGCCGCCAAGTAATATCTTTCAGGTCCGGGGTTTAAATGTTGAAATTGGTAGTAAACATTATTTGTGGCTCTGCTTCACATCAGCTGGTGCTTGGACTGCTAATGTTGTCCGTGCAACCCCAACACTCTCAGAAGATACTCTGCAATATTAAGATTTCAAAGACAGCTCGGCTGAAGGCTGATTAAATGTGCTGTAAAAAAAGCCTGCTTCAAAGACGGTTTCATCTATCGCCTATGGAGGAGCTATTTGGGGTTACAAATTTGAAAATTCCTGACAAACAATGAGAACACATTTTTTATAGCTGTATAATCAGCCCCCAGTTCTGCATGTTGATATTGCTACTGTCAGAATTTGGCGTATCGGATATTGACTTTCAGATTTCTATAAAGCCATCCTTCTAAGGATTGGCACATAGACTCGCCCAGTTGATGATCTCTATCTGCATTTTTCAAAGGGGTGTTGCTATGTCCAGTGCAAGAAAACTTCACGTACAATCAATACTATCATGCATTGGCCTCGAAATGCTTAGGACTCATCTGGATGATCTGGTGGCGAATGATACATTTTTAGTTGAAATTGCTTACTAGGCTCTATTTAATGGCCTTTTTACTGTTAGGGTGGTAACCCAAAGAAAATCTCTAGATTGCATAGTTCGTAAAACAGAACCAGATTTTAAAACATAAGTACAGGAAAGGTCTCAGAATCTATTACACATTTTATGTTTCAAATTTCACCTCCCAAAACGTCCTGTATTTCATTGGTCAGGAAATGGAAACGCACAAGCACTGGAGATGTGCTGTGCAGCTGTGCGATGCATCTGTAAGGGACGGTACTGCATTTCATGTAGCGGTGCCATAGTTATCACAGGGTTAGCCATTGCTGGATGTATCCAATGCTTTGAGCGGCTGCTTTTAGAACGGTGTTCGATGCATAGCCTTTCTTTCCGTACATCTGATTCCATCAATAGTGGGATATGCAGTAATCCACCATGGAGGGAAGACATGGATTCATAGATGTCGAATGTTAACATCTTCACCATTGCTATATTGATCATAATGAATGATTTAAACAATCTTGAATGATAGCCAGTTACTACTTATGAACATTGATGTTGCTAAATATCATCGTTTTGTTATTGTTAAATTTATTATAATGTGCAATTTCAATGATTATATTGTTTTGTACACTCTTGATTTTTTTAATGTCAATGTAAGTATTGGTGACACTATTGGTAACCAATCAAGATTTTAGTTATTGGTACGCCTTCATATATAAGGAAGGGGACAAAGGAGGCGACCAGGATGTAATGTATAGAACACATGTGGTAAACTGCAATACCTTATTCTCCTCCACAATGCCTTCCCTCCCCAACACTGATCGTTTGGCAACCGGAGATTTCTTGGATACTGACAGGAAGTGATGCTCATGATGACGTCCCTTATAATACAGGTAGGAGAGGAACCTTAAGCAAAAGGGGGCGAGAACAACACATTCTACCATTGGGAGGGTAAACCTCATCTGTGGGTAAGGGGAGGAGGGAAGAGACCAGGGTCATAAAGAAAACCAAACTTAAGGCATAAAATCACACACAAACACACCCTGCCACTGATCCATCCGCACGCCGGAAAGTGTGTACAACCTGTCTTTTGTTGGTGCCATTTCCTTATCAGTACCCTCTCATATCTACATGCGTGGATTACATCTCCAGAGCATGCTTTGCGCGCCTATCGAACTATGATATATAAACGAACTGGATAGTGCTCCTATGCAAAGTCCAACCCATTTGCTGCGCCACCACTTGTTCGGCCTAGTCACAGGGCACACCTCATGAGGGGATGCGGAGTGCGTCTAATGGCATATTTGTTGGCAGGGGAGCAGGTTAAATTGCTGCATCTCCTTATGCTGCAAACTGTCAATACAGAAAGTGTCAACGTTAACATCAAGTTTACAGTGTGCTGTCCAACCGCATGACTTCTTCCCTCTCCGGTAACATCCTGGCTTCTTTAATCCATTCTAATGTGGACCCCACACACCACACTGTACCGTTTACATCATATTGTGTTTGGGGTGACTCTGCTATAGTGAATATTCTCGCTATAGCGCCTGGCCTTTCTTTGAACTAGGTCGGCGCTATGTCAAAATGTGCATCACAGTGCATGTTTAATGTTGATGAGAAACCTCACATAGCACTCTTTTTACACGCACCTTTGTGCAGAGAAAGAAACGGATTTCTCCAGGCGCCAAGTGCATTCAAAAGCTTCGTAGCATGACCATTTGTGAGCAACATGTTACTCTTGCCTTCCAGAAAGCATCAGATTTCAATCCTGAAAGCTCATTACATATTAATGCATCTTAAAATGGTAAGCAGAAGTAGGCTTTCTTAAATGATTTAACTTCAATGATAACAGAGTGAATACGTTATTAAACACCATCTGTGTTACCAATTGTGCCGAGCTATGCAAAGGATTGTCCACACGGCCCTCCATTCTATTGCTTTCTTTCTGCTGAGTTAGCTGGCGAGCTTGCAAGAGCCGGATTAACCAGCGTGCGACCCGAGTGTGAAGGGCACATGCTGCATTTTGCCCTGCAGGAGTTACACCTTTACTATGTCTGGGCCCTCAATTCCCCTTCCATGACACCAAACGTGTACCTGGAATATGGTTATCACCTCACTTGTATTTGGGAATGCCCGCATGCAAATGAGCAACTGCCATTGCTCATTCACAAAGATCATCCGTAGGTGCCCACCAAACGGCTGGCACTTTGGAAGTGGCAAAAGAAAAACGAAAGAGAAGATGTCTGGAAAGTTTAGTACCAATCTTAACCACTGGCATAGCTCTGGGAAACCCTGCAGACCACCGTTCTTCAGCCTGCCAAGCCAATGCTAAAAAGGGAAAGATCATATGCAAATCAGACTTGGTCCCAACCCAAAAGAGGCAGTCCGTCCAAACTGCTAGGTCGCAGCCCTTCTGCATGCGACCACAAGCATCCCCAGACATGTGTCAGCCTCAGTGCTTACCAAATGGCTGGCACTCAGAAGGTGACAGGCATTCAACATTCAGGCCCTGGTTCTGATCATCTGTGTTATAAACCTGTGAAACGTGCCTTTTTTACAGTCACCAGGGTGGGGAGTTACACAGGGGAAGTGGCACAGATGCCTAGTGCGCCGTGCCAGCACCATTACACAGATTTTTAGTGGCAAGACTGATGCATGCTTCTGCTGTATGTGATGCGCTAATCATGTGAAGTTTCATACATATTGTGACGAAATGACTGCCCCGCAGGAGTACAAGGATGAGTACTGGCTAAAACACCTGCTCAGACCTCTCACTTCTACAAAACAAGATTGAACCCAATAATAAAGGTGAAACTGGCAAAGTTAAGAAATATACTTCCTTCTGTGATAAGGTGGGCCAAGGTGGTGCTATACTGTAATAGCAACCCAAACAGCAAAGTACAACAGTCCAAAATAAAAGAAAGTCTAATCAAGGTTCTATAAACATATATATACTTTAATTAAACACACTACATGCAAAAATAACCAAATAGAACAACAACTACACAAAACTTCCCTAAGGAAAGAACACAGAATATGCAAGAGATGCACTCTTGATAATAAAACATGCATCAAAGGCAATCAATAACCACCATTTTTTTAAAGGATATGTTCTTGTGCGAGAAAAGGGATTAAGGGTGACCTAACCACTCTTTAGCACTCAAGGATGGACCAGAGAGGAAGTTAGTAGTTAATAATACCATCTCGGGGCGTGGCCTGCACGCAAACGATGTGGACGTGAGCCCGCTGAGCTCCCGTAGGCGCCAAATAAATCCTGCATTAACATCCTGATTCTGGTGGATTACGAACCAACCAAGCACCTCGACCGACTCAGTAAGGCAGAGGGCGCTGCCCGACCAAATTTAAGATCTCCATCTGGCCAGGCAACCGATTAATTCGGTAGAACGCCGAGGGCTGGAGCCCCGGCACCCAGGCGCCTAAAATGGCCACCACCGCCTGACTGCAGTGCCCTTCCAACTCCCGGAAATCACCACGACTTCGTGCTGCGGAAAAGAAAGGAAGCAATAGGGTCTACTCTGGACTGCCGGATCAACAGACATCCACTCATCGGAGACCTGTCTGGAATCGGAGGGCGCCCCCTGAGGCGAACCCCCTGCCAGGGCCGCGCAAGCCAAGAGGAAGAGGGTAAAAGACCAAAACCCCTACCAAGAGAACACTCCGACACCGACCTTTACAGGGTAATGTCTGCAGAGATGCTTCCTCGAGGCATCTCGGATCACTCGCCACTGTCAATGGAACTGAGTATGCAGGGTGTCCTCCCCCTAGAACATGGAGATTGAATAATTACTACCTTGGGTTCCCCGAACTGATCGAACGCCTAACCAATGTGTCCAACGAATACTTTGAACTCAACGAGGACACAGTAGATAGCCCTGTGACAGTGTGGGAAGCCTACAAAACAGTGCTGAGGGGAGAGGTGATCTCCTGGACGGCAAACAAAAAGAAAAGAAAGAACGGCTCCAAAAAATAGTAGAAGCCGAAGGGGAAGTGAAGACCTGGGAGAATAAACACATTCTTGACCCCACCCCCGAGACTTAAGGGTCCCTTAAACGCACCCAAGAGAGCTTCCGGAATAGGGTGATGGATAACGCTAAGCAGGCCCACTGGCACTCCAGAGCAAGAATATATGAACTTGGGGACAAAGCAGGCAAAATGCTTGCCTGGCTTGAGAAAAGAGATGAGGGACAACTCCATGTCTGGGAAATAGTCACTCCACATGACAAGAGGTGCCAATCGGACGCCGAAATAGTGGAGGCCTTTGCTGTGTTCTATGCGGACCTATACCAGGGCCCAACTCTCCTGCTTGACCCATCCCTCCTAGATAACGTCACACTCCCAACCCTCTCAGCACAACAAAAGGAACAATTGGACGCCGCTCTATCGGACACGGAAATCACAGAAGCCATAGCACAATTACAGATAGGGAAAACACCGGGTCCTAACGGATTCCCAGTAGAAACCTGGCAAAAACTAGGTGGAGACAAAATAGCGCCCCCCTTCATAGAATGTTCCTCCGCACCCGTGAGCAGGGGGCCCTTCCACCAGACTTATGTAGGGCAATCATAGTAGTCATTCCCAAGCCAGCTAAACCCCTGGAATAATGTGCCTCCTACAGGCTCATATCTCTGATTAACAGCAAAGCCAAAGTTCTCGCCAAGCTCCTAGCCAACCGGTTACAATTGGTCGCACCCACACTGGTCCACCATAAGTCGACCCAAATGAATCTGCGACGTCTCCATCTGGCAATAGAGCGCGCCCCTATTATAGACGGACCATTGGCCCTACTGGCAATAGATTTTGAGAAGGCGTTTGACTCGATCCGATGGGACAGCCTCTGGGAAGTCATGCAGCGTGTGGGATTTGGGGAGACCTTTCTGGGATGGGTGCGATTGTTATACACCAACATCCAGGCAGAAGTGTAGGTCAATGGGTGGCCATCCCGATCCTTCCCTCTTGGTAGAGGCACCCGACAAGGTTGCCCACTGTCCCTCTTACTCTTCACCCTCGCGATAGAGCCGCTTGCTTTGTGGATTCGTCAGAACGCAGACTGGATAGGGTTCAGATGGCCAAAGGGATACGATGACCGGACATCCCTATATGCAGACGACCTCCTGATATACCTGGGGGACCCAACACGATCCTGTCCCAGAGTGACGCAGGTGCTTATCCGCTTCGGCGGGTTTAGTGGACTGCAAATCAACTGGGGGAAATCAGTTTTCTTTCCGATAAAAGGTGGGGAACAGGCCATCCCTCATGATTGCCCATACCAGGTGGAACGACAGAGCTTCCGATACCTGGGAATCTGGATATCCGGGGACCTGACGGGGTACATAAAACACAATCTCCAACCGATTATGAACCGGTTTATTAACGATGTTCAACATTGGAAACTCCTCCCCCTGACTCTTATGGGCAGAGCCGCACTTTTCAAAATGATGACCCTCCCAAGATTTCTCTACATCCTGCAAAATGCCCCTCTCAAGATCCCAAACTCGGAATTCGACCAGGTAGAGAAACTCCTCAGAGTACTCATATGGGGTGGAAACCAACCACGCATCGTGTTAGCCATGCTCCAGAGGTTGATATGGGAGTGGGGGATAGGGGTACCCCACCTCCAAACCTACTATTGGGCTGCACAATTAGCAGTGGTTAACGACCTCCTCCATGGGGACCAGGACCTGCCCCACATACGGGCCGAGATAGCCACCATTCACAACATAGACCCACTTAGTCTCCTATTTCAACCCCCTCCGAGACCCTCTCAACACATAACCACAACTCACATCATCACAGTTTGGAAACAGGCACATAAGTATGTAGGATGGAAAAACAAAATTACTACAGCACAACCCCTATGGCAAAACAGTAACCTGACCGAAATATAGAAATTCGAGCCATGGCCCATATGGGTACGGGCGGGAATCCTGAAGGTGGGGATTTTCTTAAAGGTGGGAAACTGGCCACATTTTACACTATGCGATCGCAATTCCAAATCCCAAATACAGAGCGATATCACTATATGCGATTGGCCCATGCCCTGAAAACCCACATATCAGCAGACACTATTGTGCCGGAATACACTCCTATAGAACGCAACATGCTGCCTGCGTATATCCCTACCAAATGCACTTTCATCCTATACAATGCTATATCATCCTTTGCAACCCCCGAATTGAACAGTCTAAAGGTGAAATGGGAAGTAGATGTGGGGGATCCTGGGTAACGGTAGAGATGACAGAGAGGAAGGTCTTGTTTTAGCAGCAGGTCACCTCCAATGTGGCCTGGGGATGGACAGGGAGCAGAGATTGCATCTGCCTTGGGTCACCTGCCTTCACTTCACAACTGGAGGACTTTGGAAACGACTGCTCTTCCAGCAGGGTCCAATGAATTCTTTGTGCTAAAGGAAGTGGGGAAGACAGGAAGGAAAGAGAGGTATAGAGAGAAGCAATATGGTGGAATCTTGCTTCAAATATGTCGAGCATCCTGTGTCTACGCTAACTCATCTCCCTTCCCTTGTCCATAGCATCAAAGGCGCTTTTGGTATGTAGCCCCCTGATATAAGACTAATCCTTTTGGGATAGATGTGCCCTTGGATTCCAGTTTCTTAGGACAGTTCCTGCAGGGATTCTGTCCTGCTGCAGAGAGGTGTTACCAGGCAACACAAAGGATCAAGGGAGTGGCATAACCATTCAGTATCTTGCCCTGCAGTGGCAGGAATAGGCTGTCTGACCAGAAAACAAACAATCCTTCTCCAGCTGGCCTGGGCCACAATGCTGACACATGTATGATATCAATCTGATGTGGTTTCTTATGGTTATATGAATTACTATCCAGCATACTGTAAATTCAGGTGTAGCTCCCTGTTTAAAATTAAACTGCCACCTGAATAGCAATTCCTTGTAACTCTGTGGTTTTGGAACAGAGGTGCAGACTATAAATGCAGCGTCGGCGCTAAAGTGACTTGCTGTCAAAGCAGACATCAAATGGGCACCTGTGACCTCATGATCTACTCTGTGCCACTGGACAACAGGCGCTGCATATCAAGATACTGATTTGGCAGGGCACAGGCGTGCACTACACTATGATTTTGGCCTGGAGCTGATGAAAAGGGGGTCTGATTAGCAGATCTCCCTTGCTGAGATGGAAATACCTGCACAAATTCATTAATTCATGAAAATCAGTAAAAGCCAGGGCTTCTACACCCTTGCCAGAATGCAATCCTTCAACCCCTCCCCTTCACCCTACACCCAAGTGAAAAACGTTGAGCACCACCCTTCTAAGGAACAGGCTCATCCTCAATGTGAAAAAATATCCAGTGGCCATCTGCACTAGCATGTTGAGATCCAGACTTAGGCAGCATGTACATTTTGAATCCCTGTACAGACGTGGCTCACTGTTCAAGCTCTGTATTCTTCTCAACTATGGCCCAGTTTTTCTCTGACCCCATCAGCCACTGCTGAAGCTAAGTCTACTCCAATTCTATTTTTACAGGTGCCTGTCTGGTTTTATTTCCCTGCCCATAGTCTGGGAGTTCTAGAACTGATGCCCTGCTCATACCAGCTTTCTAGCAGAGGCATAGACAGGATAGTGCCTGAGTGGGCAAGGCCCACGCAAACTCTGTAAATGCCCTCTCTGCAGCACTATGTGGGCATTTACAGGTGTTAATGTCCCTGTGGTGGGCCCAACTACATTAGCTTCAGGCCCCTCTTGCCAGACTATTTTGGCTACGCCTCTGCTTTCCAGTCCTGTGAAGGTGCTCGGGCAGGCAGAAGCCTACTGATTTTTCTGTGGTGGGGATCCCACCTGAAAGAAGTTACATTTCTTCTCACAAGACCACCCAACTACAGGTAGTGGATTTAAGGGTGTCTGGTCTGGCTCTCCTGTCTTTTCAGTGCCTAGGCAAGACTGGATAGAGTGCACGGTTTTCCTTTTTAAATCCACACCGGAATTTCAAAAATGGTCTGACATGCTGTCAGATGTCCCAGTCACATCTAAGTGCCCTACTAGAGTGTCAGGAGCCAGGTCCAGTAGGCAACTACGGGGGCCTGAGTGAACAACCAACGTCTGGCTGTGCCCTGCCTCAGAATTCTGGGCTCCTTGTCTTTTAACTGGTCAGGGCGTTCGCCTTGCACCGGCTCCTGGTTTTGGATTAGCCCAGAGCTTTCGCTATGCACCTGTTCCTCTTTTTGGAGTGGTTCAATACCTCCACCCTTCACCTTCCCCCCTGTCTCCTCCAACAGACTTGCCCGAGTGGGAGAGTCCCTCTGTGACTTCAGCTGAAGACAACTCTTTCAGGTTTAGCAACTTCTTCAGGTCTGAAACTTCCCTGTCCACCATCTCAGGTTCCTTGTATATAACAGTAGAAACCCTTACATCACTAAATGTGGTGCTAGCTCCATAGTTACCTCAGTGACAGCTGAGCCCTTTTTCACAATAGAAGGCCCCCAGGGGACATAAGGCCTGGACTGACAGTTACCAGTGAGACCTATCTTTTACACTACCCAGATGAGGAAACCTCCTGTTTCTGGAATAGGCCAGTGCTTTCACTCTGTGCCTGTTCCCCTTTCGGGAGTAGCCCAGGCCCTCTGTGTAAGTAGCCCAGATCCTCTGGCCTGCACTTTCTCCATGGTCTGCTTCTACAGACCTTCCAGAGTGCGAAAGTTTCTGTATTACTGGCAAAAGTCAGCCTGACCTGGGACTCCAGATGAAAACAGCTCATTTAGTTTTGGCAGGCCCTTCAGATCTGAAACTACGCTGTCCACCATCTCATGTTCCTTTTCTATGCATGTAGGTAAACCTATAATCACTGAACCTGGTGCTAACTCCATAGTCACCTCAGTGGTCTTTGAGGCCTCTCTCGCAAGAGTAGGTGTTTCAGGGGACTTCAGATTTGGACAGGGAGCCACCAGTGAGACCGGTCTCTTGCACCCTCCAGCTGAGCAAGCCTCAGGACTGCAACCCTCAAGTGGTTTCTCCTTTACTGCTCTTTCACTCCAATAACTGCTGTGACCATGTCTGGGCCAGGGAGGTCATTATCTAGTAGACACAGTACTAAAATGGATCCCTTGCAGCACTGTGCAGGGAGATTTCACCCCTCCCACTAAGCCCTACCATTTCCAAGGAACAGTTACTCAGAACATCAAACCCTCTCACCGGCAGATTTGGTCATGGGGTGTTCTGTCCTCCCTTCACCCTTTATCTGACATTAGCAGTGTTACCCAAAGTGAGGGACTTTTCCACATTTCTGTAGACAAGGTCCAGAAATATGTGAGTCTTGCTGGTTACTTTGGCCGCTTCAAAGCCCTGGGTACCGATCTAACTCAACATTAGAGAACCTTTGGCCACCCTGGCCAAGTTGTTAAGATCTCTTCCAGGAGATCAACAGTCCTATTGGTCTTCTTCGGTTTCCCCCTGTGGGCCAAGTATCCACACAGAAAACAACCCCTGGTTGTTGAGGGTGCAGGGGCCTCTGTTCTAGAGTTGACCACACTCTTTTCTGTGAGAGTTGACATACGAATGATACCGTAGATTTCACCATATCCAATTTCATCTACTCAGAAACCTTTGAATTTTTTTTCTTTGTTCGAATTGCTTAGGTAAGTAGGTACATTTTAAAACATAATTCGAAGAACTCAGGTTGTCGCCTTGACAGACTGTGCCTACAAAGCCATAATCTGAATACAAACATTTTAAAAACATAGACGGAAGGTGGGGTTCGAGGATAGGATAAGGTAGGGGTGGCCGCATAATAAAAAAAATATTTGAAGAAAAAAGATATCGAAGATTTCTCCTTTAGGTGAAGTGGATCTGGTGAAATCACAGCTATCCACATGCCACACATCTGGTATTTCCCTTTATGTTTGGACGCCTTTCTTGGATGTTTGGTCAAAACCTCTGTACTTTCCCTCCTTGTATTTACCATGATCAGTTTCCTTTGATTTGGGTGAATGCACCTGTGCCTTTTTGTGGACTGAAGTGTTCAGGCACCAGCTTCTAGCCTTCACATTCTCCACAGGCTTTGTGTCACTATGTCACTTAATCACTGATGTAACTCAAGCTCACAATTTTCAAGGGTATTCCCACATTCCTCCAAAATAGATATGCGCTGAGGTGCATCAACTTTGTTATCTGTGTGCCATCCACACTGATGTGTAAACACCTCAAAGGTTTGATTCCTCACCTCAGATTGTTGGACTACATCCTTGGGGATGTGGCACCTACATTGTCCTTGGGCACCACCACCTGAGATACTTCCTTCCTGTCAAATGAGTCCCAAAGGATTCCTTCGGGGGAGTAATGCTTTTCTCCCAACCTCTGAAGAGTAGTGGATGTTACCACAACTTTACACTCAGTGGTTAAGCAAAAAGGCTGGAGTTAATCACCAGACATACTCCCTTCGGTAGGGAAGGAAATACAGAGGTCTGGTTAGTGCATAGAGTACCTGCTTCTCCTCCCACCCATCTCCTTAACTCTATAGCATGGAAAGTACTTGAGATGGAGATACAACGGGGCGGAATACCTTATCTAGACCTCAGAGTGAACAGAGCGTGGAATATGGAGCTCGGTAGAGTGAAGTCCTGGGATTCCAAAGAATACACGGCACAGATTGAAAAGGTCTCTAATTCCAAATACCTCAGTAGGAAAAGAACTCCAGAATATAAGAAGGGCAAATCCAAAGAATCAAGGTGACAAAAATAGCCTACACAAGATCAAGTCATCAAACCCAAATCCATATCCAGAAGGGAGTCCAGTGAAAAGTAAAGTCCACAGGTTCACAAAAGCACAGGGCCAAGGGAACCAGACAAGCAAATTCAAATTCAGAGCCGAAGTCAAAACTGGAGAGTCCAAGTTCACAAAGCGAAGAACAGCTAAATGCAGAGCTCGTGGGAAGAACGCCAGTTGAAGAGCAGCGTTCATCGGCTGCAGAAGTATCTTCTCTTGTTTGCCGGTAGCATTGCACATGCATCATTGATGGAAGGTGCCCTCGAAGTGCCCTGTAGGATGCCGGAGCCTGTGGTCCAATCAGCCCCTGTCCAACAGACACCGCAGAACAGGCCAATCCCTCCAGAATCTATGGGCCTGGATGACCCGCCATGTCTTGATGCTTTCCCAAAGGAAATGTCAATTTCCAACTGAAATGTCATCTCCTGAGCACCTAATAATGCACACAGGTTTCTCAGCCGTTCAGCTTTCCTAACCTTCCTGCAATGGGGTAGAACCAGCCTCTCAAAGAGGCTGTGCAGGCAACTCATTCCCACATGGTGAGCCACATTATAGCAATTGACAGTGAGAGAATCTAACATTGAGTGCAAACTTTATTTAAGCTGTAGGCACAGTCTGTCTCAAATCCCAACTGCTGCTGTGATGAAATGACTTCTGCCCCGCAGGAACACAAGGATGATCAGTGGCCAAACTGCCTACTCAGCCTCACACTTCTACAAAACAAGAGTGATCCCAATGATGAAGTTGGTACAGGAATAGTTGAGAGATATACCTCCTCTGCCTTTTGTGGTAACGTGCCAAGAGGGCGTCTCAAGAGGGGTGTGAATGTGAAACAGTTGCAACCCAGACATGAACGTACAACAGTCCAAAATAAAGGAATGTCCGATCATGTTTCAATAACACTATATATATATATATATATATACTTTAATTAAGGACACTATATGCAAAATTATCTAACCAAAACAACACTACACAAAGCCCCTCCCTGTGGAAAGAACACAGAATATGCAAGAGATTGAAAGATAGACAATGGGTATAGAAACAGGCTTGAAAGTCAATCAATAAGCACAATGTTTGCCAAAGGATATGTCCTTGTGTGAGAAAAATGATACAGATTGTCCTAACCATTCTCTAGGACCCATAGATGGTTCCGGGGGCAGGGGGAGTTAACTGACTGCTAACTGCCACACTGGTGAATCTTAGACTTAAACTGTGCATGTAGTCAGCAAAGCAGCGAGATGATGATCGACCCTATAACTAAATTTACTCTGTTACCTGTAACATATGCTGGGAAGTGTATGAACCTATTATTTAGTGCATGCTGAGCTGAAATTCAAAGGAAATATATCAGAGGGGAAAATATATACGTAACCAGGAAGCGGTCAACACCGCTCCTAAACTAGCCCATTAAGGAAACTAGAGATGAGACTACATCTCAAAGCAAAGGAGGTGGTAATGAGCTGTGAAGATGAAGAAGGTGGTACGCCTGCAGATAACCCTTTGTACAATAGCTATGCAATATTCCCATAACAATGAGAGAGGGAGTGAAGCAGGATCTTAAAACTGAGAGAAGCAAGGCATCATCGATACAGCTGACTCCAATGAGTGCATATCCCCATTAGTAGTATTAAGAATGCTCACAAGAAAACCAATATGATGTGTTGACCTTCATTCACTGAATAGTTGTGTTATTTCTGACCGCCAGCCATTGCCCAACTTAAGCTAATTCCTGTCAAATGGGCTGTACAAAAAAGGTCTCCAGATTAGACCTGAATGTATCATGAATTTGGGACACTTTCTTTCAATGCTGTGCATGTTGTTCAACCTGTGCAGGTGTGCTTTTCTAGTAGATGATGTACATAATGCCCAGGAAAGTATGCTTTCAACAGATAGTCCTGGACAGGATCAAATAATACTCCCTACATCCAAAACTGCAATGTACTTGCCAGCCACCCTGTACCCTGGCAAAGCGATTCTGGTAGCAGTGCCACCACAGTATGAAAAACCTTATGAGGAAAACCTTAGATTTTGAATATGAGATGGCTATGGAAGACCCAAGCAGAACGCAGTGTGGCGACACTGCAAAAGGCCAACCGATAGTCCAAGAAATGTGTTGAGCCACTACCTATGCAGCACATGCCTATCTTGGTTGATTTCAGGATCGGACTCACCAGCATGGAAGAAAACAGAACCCACACAATGAATATGGAAGTGCACCAAGAGACAAAGTCAGTTTATTACATTGCAATGCAATACAATAACCTTCACTCTGCCACTGTCTTAAATTACAAGCCGCAAGTACCCCTCAAAGAACAAATCATTATCTTCTATACCCTTTCCATTGTTCGCTGATGAGCCTGTTGTCAGGACTACTTAATATGGCTTTCAATAATGATACAGATCCCGGTAAGATGCATTCTCTCGATTCAGGGAGCGAGCACCCATTTGCCCATTTTTTATATCCATTATACATGCCGCTTCCCCCGATCATGTGACTGGAAATCCTCTCTCAATGTCCCATCTTGGAGGTCGCCTTGCGGTGCTACCTGCCACCTCCTCATAGACAAATATATGAATACACTCAACGTAGTTCAGTTTAAAAAATCGAATCCAGCTACTGTCTGATTATTGTTGCTAATGTCTGCCCAGTATCACTTGTAAGTGCCAAGTTCTCCCTACTAAAGTAAGCATTTATTCATATTACCAGAATCCCTGTATCTTGTGGCATCATAGAAATGCTTCAAGCTATTGGCGTCTTTTATGTTTACTGTTCCTCACCAAAAGGGTTGTGTGAAGAATCTTTTCACTGGCGACGAGGAGCATAGGAATTAATGTGTCACCACAGCAGCCCCACCGAGTAGCCAGGATTTTATGGATAAAGTAACTGTATCTTCTTTCATCAAGGACTAGAGGGTACATACCAACCTACAATCAATAAGGTGAGAGTGCTGCCAGCGTGTTAAACTGCTAAGCGTAAATGCAGCCCAAGTTCCCTATACGGCGTAGTTAAAGTGTGCTGCCCCCAAAGCGCATCTCTCAAATAAACAAGACTTACATTTATTCACAAAGTGGAACTAACTTGCCATCTGTAAAACAACTTTATCACTGCTGTGTTGTTAAACCAAGATAGCATCACTTTTACAAACACATTACAAAGATAATCTCAGCGCCTCTGTTTCCACTAACCATTTTTTTTATACATCTGTTGGTAATTTTACCATAAGCTCATATTTGAAAAGCTACAATTGGCACAGAATGGCTTTACAAGGAGTATCATTGCCTAACTGCTTTCTGGAGATACAAGGAGAGCCAAGTGTACCTTGGAAGAGGTGGAAGAAGAGGTTTGATCATTATGTCCTAGCTATGCATGGAGTAAACTTTGCAGGAGAAAGGAAGAAATGTCTCCTCATGCACTGCCTTGGAATTATGGACAAGAGCAATTTGAAAACCTACCTGCTCTACTGGTAGAAGAAGCCAATGGCTTATCAGAATATGAGAAATGCATCATCATGTTGGACCCTACCCTAAAAGCCCTTCGTAAATAAAATAAAAACCTCCTTACTGCCCTCACTAACAGCTACAAAAAACAAATCATTCAGGCAAAAAAAAAGACCTTCAATGACAGAATTAAAAAACCGAACTCCAATACCAGGGAAATCTTCTCCATCCTGAGAGAATTAGAATCCCCAATTGCACCCATAGACTCTTGTATCAAAGACAAAGCCTGGTGCACAAACATTCAAAATGCCTTATGCAACAAAATCACAATGTTACAAGACAAAATATCAGCCAAAAAATCCTCCCTCCACAACATTGCCCTCTCCACGCAAGAAGCAATCCTTCAAGAACTTGCTGCTACCAAACCAAACCTCTTAACCAATTCAATTTCAGAGCCGTTTCTGTTGTGGAAACTAAGAATATCATTAAATCTCTTAAACCTTCGCGTTGTCTCAGTGACACCTGTCCAGCCCCAATTATAAAAGAAGCTGCACACGAACTAGCCCCCTTCGTCACATCATTTATCAACGCTTCATTTAAATCATGCTCTGTGCCCACCAACCTTAAAGATGCTTGGATATTACCTCTCCTAAAAAAAAGCCACCTTGGACCCCAATGTCCCAACAAACTATAGGCCCATAACAACTGTCCCGTTCCTCCTCATAATTCTAGATAAAGGTACTTATCTACAGATCCAATCTTACCTGGAGATCAACAACCTATTAGGGACAAGACAATTAGGATTCAGACCCAGACATGGAACCGAAACGGCAATCCTTGATCTCAAAAACCAACTAGATGAGTGCAAAGACAGAGGAGACATTTCTATTCTCTTACTCTTAGACCTATCAGCCGCATTCGACCTGGTAGATCATAAGGTACTCTGTAACCACCTCAAATCGGCTGCCAACTTCTCCTCAAAAGCCACAGCATGGATAAACTCTTTTTTGGATAAGAGAACTATAAGAGTCTTCTCACCAACATCAGCAGTGGATCCAGTCCCCATCACTTGTGGAGTCCCTCAAGGGTCATGTGTCTCCCCCACTTTGTATAACATTTTTACAAAGCCTCTCTTTGATATTTTGGACAAACTAGGGGTTTAATATACAACTATGCTCATGACACCCAAATCCCTATCCCAATCCAAGGAGACTATAACAATGACACCAGCCTCATAAATAAAATCTACCAAATCATCCAAACATGGATGGCCACACTTAACGATGACAAGACCGAGCTCTTAATCATCGGGTTCACCAGTAAACTTAACAAATTATCCCATCTATACAAGTCCATTGCCATAGATGGCATCAAAATCAAGGTAGCCAAGGAAGTTAAAACCTTAGGTTTTTACTTAGATTCAGCCCTTACCCTCGACAAGCAAGTTAATGCTACTGCCTCAGCAACTAGTTACACCTGCAAACTTATTCATGCCTGTAAACCATACCTGTACACAGACAGCTGCACCACCATAGCGTGAGCCCTCATACTCTCTAAATTAGACTACTGCAGCGCACTGTACCTGGGCACCAGCAAACACAACACCAACAAACTCCAACCATTGCAGAACAATGCCCTTAGAACAGCATTAGGCATTCCCAAAGAGCAACACATATCTGATCAAAGAAGAGCCGCTAACTGGCTGGCCATCAATGACCGTATCAAACTTAAAACCCTGAATATTACACACAACTGTCTGAAAAATAAAGCACCTGGATACCTCACAGAGAAATTTACAAAGTACTCCTCTGAACGTCCCATCAGAAAGGCCCAATCAAATAGTATCAAAATTCCCAACTTAAAGAACTGGAGGATCCAGCTTCCCAGTACTAGCAGCTCATCTTTGGAACTCCATCCCATACCCACTTAGAGCTACTCCTTCCTTCCATGTGTTGAAAGCTAATGTCAAACTCTGGCTTCACACCAATGACTGCTAAAGGCAGAGCTCCACTAAATACTCTGTATATTTAATGTAAAATATTTGAAACTGTAACATATCCTAACTGTAATTACGTGACTTTGCAACATAGTTAATGTTTGATATGTGACCATGTAACATAAGAAATGTAAATATTCATGTACCTGTAACCTAAGATTTATTTCTTGTAAGCGCCCAGTTGCTTAACAGCCTGGTGCGCTCTATAAATAAATAAACAATACAATATAATACTATGAAAAATGCACAAATATTATATTAGAAATATATCACTTTGGAAAAAGGAAATGGGGAAAGGATAAGTCAGTGTAACAATAGAACACGGCTCTGATAGGCTTAGCTGCTTTGTGTGAATTTGGTCACACGTTGAATAAAAGGCTACGTGATCAATTCATGCTTGAATGGTGCAATGAAAAGGTGAGAGAAGCACTATGGGCCAAGAACAATCCAACCATTGACGAGGTCATAAGGGTAGCGAAAGAAGTGAAGCACACCCACAGATGTGTCAAGGAGTTTGAAAACCAGCTCGAAAGATATGAGAAGAAACCGGTAGAGGACCAGGTCATGGAAGTGACCACTGGTCAGACAAGGAAATACGACAACAAGAAACAGAATGTTCAGAAGGATAATGGAAAAAGGAGAAATACAAGCAGCAGGGGTAGAAGGGATGAATCCGACAAGAAAAGATGTTTTGTTGTGATAGTCCTTCCCATTTTGCAAGCAGTGACAAATGCCCAGCAATTAAAGCTATGTGCAAAAGGTGCAACAGGCAGGACATTTTACCTCTTGTTGCAGGACAAAAAGTGAGAATATTGCTCTGTTGGATGAACTATGTGAGGACATGGAGGACTGCACATGTCACATTGATTTTACCTCAGATGATATCATGATGGTACAGGATGATGATGCTGGCACCGAAAAACCCATGGCTGCCATTGAATTGCAAGGGATGAATCTGAATGTGGTGATAGATTCAGGGACAAAGTACACGTTGCTGCCCAAACATGTGTTTGAAAGGGTATTGCAAAGTTCCATATCTCTGAATGCAATTTGATATTCACCGCATTGCCTATGGTGAAAAGAGAATAGATTTGAAGGGTTGGTTCTGGGCTTTATCGAAGTTCAAAGACAGGTCAGTAAAGTATAAAGTGTATGTTTCTAAGAACGGTAGCAATCCTATACTAAGTTGGTCTCATTAGAAACGGCTTAAGATAAAATTAGATCCTAATGTTGAGGAAACTGTGTATGCTGTAGAAGGCAATGTTGATATGTCCCAACATGTTGTGTTTCATGATGTGTTAGGCAGCCTCAAGCGTTTTATGCACAAAATAAGAGTAAAACCAGAATCCGTTCCTGTTGTACATGAACTCAGGAGTGTGCCACTAGCCATCAGGAATGCAGTTAAAAAGGAATTGCTAACTATGGAGAAGAGTGATGTTATTGAAAGGGTAGAAGCTGCCCAATGGGTCTCTCTTTTAGTAGTGGTACATAAACCTAATGGAAAACTGAGATTATGCATTGATTTAAGATCTGTTAATCGTTGCATAATCCCAGATATGCATCGTTTACCCAACATCTCAGAAATGCTTGGTACCATTAAAGAAGCAAAGATTATGCGCACACTAGATTTGAGGTCTGCCTGTCATCAGATTGTACTCCATCCATCCTTCTTCCAGGAATATGACAGCATTCATTACGCCGGAAGGCCTATTCCAATGCAAACGCATTCCTTTTGGATTAGTTTAAGCTGCATCAGTCTTTCAACGCATTATGTACCAGTTATTTCACAATATGAATGGCGTTCTGTGTTTCCAGGACGATGTGTTGGTATATGATAAAGATCAGGAGGAACATGATAAGAGGTTGAAGAAAGTGTTAAATATTTTTATGGAAGCGGGTTTAACCTTGAGTAAGGACAAATGTAAGTTTAATAAGACTGCTATCCAATATTTGGGACATACTATATCTGAAAGGGGCATTGAGCCTAAGGCTGAAGTAGTGGACAACATTGTACATTTTCCCAGTCTTTCTGACAAGGAGAAAATAGTGTCTTTTTTTAGGCATGGCGGAATACTATTCCAAGTTTGTGCCAGGTCTAGTGAGCAAATCCATTCACATGAAGGGAATTATTAAAGAAAAGGGTACGATTCCATTGTCTGCTCAGTGTGAAAGAGAATTCCAAGAGATTAAGTTTGGTCTCACCAAGGCCCCACATTGAAGAACTTTGATTCTACCATAATCATCACTGATGATAGTAACCATAGTTTGGGTGCAGTGCTGTCACAAAATGGTGAGAAAGAGGAGTACACTATTGCATTTTCATCTAGGGTGTTGAGGGCTGCTGAAAATAATTACTCCAGGATAGAGAAAGAACTTTTAGCCATAAAATGTGCAATAGAGAAGTTTTGTCACTTTTTGTGGGGGATACATTTTATCATTAGATCGGACTATAAGCCTTTGAAGGAAATTCTTATGTCTAAGGCATTGGATAAGGTGTCATCCAGGATTCGCAAGTGGGTGGCTGGATTACAAGACTTCAATTGGGATATTGAGTACCTACCTGGTGTTAAGAATAAGGTAGCAGATTGTTTATCCAGGCTCACTAATGTGGTTGATGATGAGAAAGATGATGAGGAAAAAGATTTAAAAATTGTGATTATAGACCAGGCAGTAGTGACACAGGAGGAATGGTGTGCGGCTATGTTGGCCGATGAGGTCCTCATCAATGTTAAGGAAAGGTTGGAGTGTGGTATGAAAGGTGCTGAATTAAGAAAAAGTGTGTGCCAGGGACGTGATTGCATTTCTTGATAATATATTTAGGAAGAAAGGCTACCCCACTTCCATTGTTGCTGATAATAGAGTCCATTTAGTAGCAGATGAGATGAAAGAGTATCTTAGGACCAATAGCATTGAACATAAGATGAGTTCCATTTACCATCCCGAAACCAATGGTATAGTTGAACAGTTTAACAGAGTTATTAAGAACAGTAGAAGGGTGGCTATCTCAGAAGGCGGGGACTGGAAGAAGGCTGCAGAGGACACTGTGGTAGCATACAGGTTCACTCCCCATGTTACAACAGGTATCTCTCCTTTTGAAATGTTAAGAGGAAGGAAGCCTAACACAAGAATCTGCCAGGTTGATTAGGTAGGGCGTGTCTCAAATTAATATTGATTTATTGCTAGACAATTGAACAATAAGGCTACATTTGATTTGAGGAAACGACAAAGCAGGTTGTTGTTAAAGAAGGGGAGTGGGTGCGCATAAAATTCCCTGATAATAGAATGGAAGGGGGTTTGAGATGGTGGGTGCCCATGAGGGTTATTAAGAAATTACATGGCGCAGTGAAGGTGACTGATGGGAGAGTGTGGAACATGAATAGGGTATGTAAAGTCAACAAGGATGTTAAGGAGAAGGAGATGGTGAGTGATTCAATAAGGAGTAAGCCATCTGGCGTGAGCAAGCAATCTTGTGTGTTGCACAAGACTGACAATTTGAAGTGTTTCAGTAAGAGGGTGGTCCCCAAAAGGAAGTGTGGGAGACAATCCTATTTTAAAGATTATGTGGAATGAAAAACGTTACCTTTATCTGCGTGCCCAGATGAGCTTTCACAAAGTATCTCTCAGTATTCATGGCGGTTAGTTATTTACCTATCTGTGCATCACTGCAATTATTCAGTTCCAATGTAATGTTCTGAGATAAGTTCTTCATTTTAGATTGTTGCTTTTAATAATGCTCAGGCATCTGTTCATTTAATTTTCTGCTTTTCATTATTATTATTATTATTTTTGCTGTTATGGAAAAAAGGGAGATGTTTAGCATCCTGTGATGCTACTGGGAATGTTGTATATGTAATATGTGGAATGTGGAACTGACAAGGGTTGAATGAGAATGTCAGTGTTTATCTGGTCAGTTGAAAGGAGCTGTGTGTGAGGGTTCGATTGAATGCACTGGGAGTGGCTGAGCTGAGTGAGAAGATTATACTGGGAGGTGATGGGGAGGGAGGCAGGAGGAGGAGTAATGTGATGTTGGATTTTGTGAGGCAGACGGGGAGGTGGGAGGAGTTGTGAGCTTAAATTGAGTCAAACTATTAGTGGGTACGGTGCACATCATCCTATAGGATGGGGAAGCGCCTGCGTGGGTCCGCCCACGTTTCCGATAATTAAGAAGAAGAAGAAGAAAGGAGCTGTGGACAAGGCCGGTGGTAAATATTGCAGAGCTTAAGTTTATGTAAATAAGTAATCTTCACTGCCCTCCTGTGTGAGAAGAATCATTTCAGTTTGCCTTCTTCAGAAAAATGTATATCCCCACACCAGGCTGAATTGCTTGTACTCCAGTCTGCTCCAGTGTTGCCCCCTCTGCCTCTCCCCTTGAGGCATTCCTGTGGTTTCCATACCCACTCCACTTCCGCCTGCTTCTCTGAAGTGCATTCCCTCCAGCCTCTGTCTCCAGTTATAAGCTGCTGAATCCAGGTTCTTTGGCTTCCACTGCTTCCTCTCTCTCTTTTCCACAGGGCATCCACCTACCTTGACCTCAACAAAAATCCAAAGTTCAGAAGACTCCTCCCAGGCATTCATGGAAAGTAAGAGCTTCACTACAGACACAGGGAAGAGACACCAACTCTGCCAACAAAAGTCAAAATTAGTATTTGTTTTCATCAATGTTAGAATGTTTTTATTAATACTACAATTAAAAAGGAAGAAAAAAAGATTATTGTAAAGACGGTATATGTACAGTTGACTCTTGGGTAAGCAGATTTCTGGAGGTGTGGAGGAACATCATGACATGCTACAACCTCAAAGTTCACGGTAGCAATTACAACGTTGTGATGTCACATTGTGATGTATAACAACAAACCCGAAAGTTCTCAGAATCATGCATGGGCAGCATATCTGAGTAATACAATGACAAGCAGATCTGTAATAGTTTTGGTATGACGTTCGCTGTTGTGCTAAGGGCGAATATGTACATCCTATTTACATAGAAATGCATAATAGTCCAGCAGTTAAAAGGGTTAAACCGTGTATCGTTCATTAAGGAAGGTACATACATGTTGCCATTGAGAAGGCTTTTTCTTTCCCGTGTATATTTCTTCTGTTGTGCCAGTTGTTTCCATGTAGTTATTGTCCATGTCCATGTGAATGACATGGACAATGACAACATTCATCTGGTAATTGATTGCTCCTCCTGATCACAATGTTGTGTAACATGCAACAAATCACTACAGTTTCACAAACCTTCAACTGAGAGTAGATCACCATGCTCACATGGTGAAATTGGGTGGCCAAATTGAACCCAAAAGTCCACTCAATGATGTACCTTGTACACACGTGTGCATTGTTGTACCTCTTTGCGATTTTGGGGATGTAATTTCAGTATCAATCGTAAGTCTCCACTGAAGGGGATAGGCACTGTCCCCTGCCATAAACATATCATTTAAAATAAGTGTTCAATACTAAAATGAACTAGCACTTAGCCTGAGTCTCTCCTCCTGGCTCCCCTTAACACTTCCCTTCTAGGCTCCCTCCAGCACATGTCCACTAGTCTTCTCCCCCTTTCACTCCCCTCCCCTGCACTTTTCTTCAATGCACGTGCAGTGCCGAATGCCACAAGGCCTAGTAGGACAACGACTGTATATATATTACATGGCCACAGTAGTGGCCATGTAGTTATGGTTAAGTTGCTGTTTCCATAGGAAGAGCACTTTTTGGGCGGCTTATAACTTCGCTCCCCTTGTACGGATCCTCACCAAACATTGCAAAGAAAGTATATGGGCCACTCTGAATTTCTTAGCAAAGTTTGGAGATGTTTGGTGCAGGGGGGCAAAAGTTATAGGGGGGGTCCCAAAATGTCTTTTTTTCCCATAGACTGAATGGGGGAAAAACTTTGCGCACGGCTACAGGTCAAACCGATGGCCGGATTTTGACGAAATCTGCGGCAGGTACAGGGGCCTGGTCCAGAAATCATGCTTTTGTAAATTTGGTGACCATCCGTGCAGGATTGTTCTTTATAATCATCAAAAAGTAGGTCTGAAAAAATGAGTGATATCTATGTCCGCTCCGCGGTCACACTTCCCTGTTCGGTCCACGAACAAGATACTAATTGGCTAAGGGGCTGGCGTCATGACCGCGGACACACGACGTCTCTGCCCATTGGCTGTTGCGAGACGTGTTCTGCGTCAGATTGTTTGGATGCGCCCAACATCTTGGATCCGCCGAAAGCGGAGCAACAACCAGCGTACACATGCTCTATACATGAAACTCTTTTGCTGTGTCACAAAGCATTGGGAAAGGTTCAGACAGCAAGACATGGGTGATCAATGCATTTGTTCTGGTGGTCGGTCTTCATGATGTAATTTCTATGGACACCTTGTACACACAGTAAATGTGGGGTGTAATAACGATAGCACTTCAATCCATGCAGTGGACAGGAAACTTTTAACTGTTGAAAGCACACGCGTATTGGCAGGCAACATTGACATTGACAACATGCCGTGAATGCATTATTTTTTCCGATGGCTATTATATTCATTAGTACGCCGCCATGGGTGTCAAATGCTACAGTGGTTGTGGCCAGGGCCTAGAGTCTTGGATGCATGGCCGTCGGCCAAAGCCCGAAGGCCTTACTTCCAAGACTGTAGGCCCTGACCACAACCACCACTGCATGTGCCTCCCATGCATACACCCGTAGTGTTGCTTTTTGATTGGGAAGTTGTGGGGAGTGCGTGCAGTCTTGGGTGCATGGCCAAAGGCCATGCACCCAAGAACAAAGTGATAAGTACTAGACGTGGAAGCCACTTCACACCTTCCCATGTAAGATCTACAGACATACAGCTAGGAGTGAAGCCTCTGGGCAGAAGGACTGAAGGATAACACACCTATAGAATAACCCCCACTTCCACACATCACTGAGGTGGTTGTGGGGAGATCCTGCATTCTTGGGTGCATGGCCGACGGCCATGCACCCAATAATCACTTATACCTTCTTAATGACGTATGTTCTATGGCCTCCTTGTACGCACAGAAAATGAGGGGTCCAATAAGGCCAGTATTTCTGGGGAGTTGTTAGAGTTGTAAGGACACGTGTGGTGTAAGGGAATATTGAAATTGACACCATGCCGTAATTGCTATACTTTTTCATAAGTTGTTATTGTTGTAAGGACACGTGTGGTGTTAGGGAACATTGAAATTGACAGCCCGTAGCATGTGCCACCCATGCATACACCCGTAGTATTGCGTTTCGATTGGCAAGTAGTGGGGAGTACGTCCAGTCTTGGGTGCATGGCCAAAGGCCATGCACCCAAGAACAAAGTTATAAGTACTACACGTGCAAGCCACTGCACACCCATCCCATGTAAGATCTATAGACATACAGCTAGGAGTGAAGCCTCTGGCCAGAAGCACTGAAGGATATCACACCTATAGAAAAACCCCCACTACCACACATCACTGAGGCCATGCACCCAAGCCTGAAGTCATAAGCAGTGGAGTTACAAGTCAATATGGGTGTGGTGTAATGCGCTAGTTGTGTTGACACCCTAGTGTCTTAGCTTCATGGGTGCGGACAATGGTCTGAAAAGTAAATTTATAAGTAGGTAATTTACAAGGACCATGGTTTTGATATGCAGCGATGGTTGTGGATAGGAACTATACTCCTTGTACCTTGGTCGTAAGGCGTAGGTGGTAGGTTACTCACCGAAGATGCAAGGGCCAGCCTACAGGCACTGCAGCACATTAGTACCATAGATTGGACGTGTACATTCCCAGGTGTAGAAAGTAACTGCCAGTATACTTACTCCTTACTTTGTTCAGAATCCACATACATTTTTTTAAGTGGCTATCGTACTTGGCGGAAGAATCACTTTTTCCATTTCTGTGATGAAAGAAAAAGGTGTGTTAGTGTTTGCATTTTTTGAAAATGTACTACATTGCATAATAGACAGTTAACCTTTTTTTACCCTCATATTTAGTTTACAAACCAGTGTACTGTGCATTGTGCTCAGTTTTTATGTTTGCTTTTCTAATCCTTGGGTCTGGGGAAAAGAAATTCTTGTAGGATTAAAAAAAAACTTCATTTCCTATGGTACTAACTACTTCCTTGTTTCCTTTGAGTGTATCCTTCATCTTTCTGATTATTGTTATGTTTGGTGCCTTCCTGCCCATTTTTAACAACAGTTAGATACCTCTAGGCGTATTCTAACTGTGCATTTGTTCCTACAGATTTGTGATACTCATTAATTTGTGTCGTTGTTATATCCTGTTTTCTTCATCTTTCCCATTACTGTTTTGTTTGTTGCCTTCCTGCCGATTTTAACAACAGTTAAATACCTGTATGCATATTCTACTTGTGCATTTGTTTCCAACGATCTGTGATAATCATTTATTTGTGTCATTCTTCCATTTTGTTGGGTAGTTAGATACCTGTGGGCGTATTCTAACTGTTTGTAGTCTTTCAAATAATTTGTTGACAATCTTCAAGTACACATTATTTTGAAAATGTTGGCTTCAGGCTAATTCATAGAATCCAGCGCACAAGTAGCGCACGCGGCTGGCGCACAGCGTGCGCCTGCGATAGTCTGCGCCAGGCACGTGCGCTAAAACAGATTTCCGCGCACAGCGTATTCATGGATTTCAAGCTCCCAAAACAGCCGTGGCGCAGAGAATCGCAGCGAGCCTGCAGCAGCGCCAGTAACGCCCCCAAGAACGCCCTCGCGCACGGAAAAGCCATCAAAAGCGCTAAATCATCGCTAAGGGCTGCGCTAACCCCGGACCACTTCACAGGGCAGGCAAACAAGGAAAGCAAAGCGGGCAATCTCCAATTCAGGAGTACGCGGGAAGTACTACACGCGACTAGGCAGGGAACGTGAATCACAGGGGTACGCGGGAATCATCACACGCGAACAGCCAGGGTGCGTGTATTACAGGGGTAGCGGGAAGTTCAACACGCGATGGGCCAGGGAACGTGTATTACAGGGGGACGCGTGAAGTAGAACACGCGATAGGCCAGGGAACGTGCATCACAGGGGTACGCGGGAATTATCACACGCGAACAGCCAGGGTGCGTGTATTACAGGGGTAGCGGGAAGTTCAACACGCGATGGGCCAGGGAACGTGTATTACAGGAGGACGCGTGAAGTAGAACACGCGATAGGCCAGGGAACGTGTATTACAGGGGTCCGCGGGAATCATCACACGCGAACAGGCAGGGTGCGTGTATTACAGGGGTAGCGGGAAGTTCAACACGCGATGGGCCAGGGAACGTGTATTACAGGGGGACGCGTGAAGTAGAACACGCGATAGGCCAGGGAACGTGCATCACAGGGGTACGCGGGAATTATCACACGCGAACAGCCAGGGTGCGTGTATTACAGGGGTAGCGGGAAGTTCAACACGCGATGGGCCAGGGAACGTGTATTACAGGAGGACGCGTGAAGTAGAACACGCGATAGGCCAGGGTACGTGTATCACAGGGGTGCGTGGGAATTATCACATGCGAATAGGCTGGGTGGGCCCCCACAGGTGTACCCTGTACACCCTCCCCGGCCCCTGCAGGCAGCCCACAAAACAGTGGACTACCCTGCACACCTGATCATGTCCCCCTGCACCCCCATCCACCAGGGGCACCCTCCACCAGGCCCCCACCCATGTCTCCCACCACCCCCACCCCCCAGCAGTGCAGGGGCACCTGCCATCAGGCCCCCATCCATGTCTCCCACCACCCCCAACCCCCATCCACCAGGGGCACCCTCCACCAGGCCCCCACCACCCCCACCCACCAGCACTGTGGGGCACGTGGCCAGCAGGCAGTCAGGCAGCAGCCGATGGCAGGTGGGAGCGTGCTCAGGGTTCTTGGGGACTTAAATTTGGCCTCCTGGCCAGGAGCGTGGTCTTTCGTGTTAGAACGCGTGGACAGCCTGATAGGGAGTGAATGTGCACCTGAAAACCCCCCACTCATCGCGCGAAAACCCGTCACCAGCATATGTGCGTCACGTGCAGTGTCAAAGCGTGTGATTGGTGAAAAGTGAGGGACACGCAGGAGTGTCGAAGCGCGTGATTGGTGAAAAAGGATCCACATGCAGGATTGACAAAGCGTGTGATTGGTGAAAAGTGAGCTACACGCTGGAGTGTCGAAGCGCGTGATTGGTGAAAAAGGATCCACATGCAGGAGTGACAAAGCGTGTGATTGGTGAAAAGATACCTACACGCAGGAGTGCCAAAGCGTGTGATTGGTGAAAATGGGCCAAGCACGTACACGCCGTAAGTGACGATGTACGTGTGGGCCTGTATAAAAGGTAGTGTTGAACACTATTTCCTTGTACGTGCTTTTCGTGGAGAGCGAGTGGGTGAATTCGGTACTTCTTGTCGTTTCACACGCGATTTACTTCACGGCGTTTCCAGTTCGTACTCCCTGTTACCTCTGACAGCTCTTTTCTCTTTTTCCTCTTGTACTGGTTTTCCTGGGCCTGTTCCCTCAAACAGTGTCCCCTTCTACAGTTGTCCTGTCTCCTCAGACAGCGTACACCTCTTCTTTTGGCGGGGGTGTTGCCAACCAAAAGTGCTATTTTTTCACGCTCTTTTACCTGGCAGACGGTGAGTCACGCACGTATCTAACATCTGTGCTTGCCCCGTGTGTAGCCTACCCCTTCAGAGGTCAATCTAGGCTGCGTGTGACACGCATACGTTCATTGTGTTACTGGATGCCACAGCGTAGTGCAGGGTTTTCCATCAGCACACGTGGTCTAGGAGGGGTATTGTGCACTTTCCTTAATTTTTCTGGGGTGCCTGTGCGTTGCGTGACCCGTCATCTTTCCCCAGGGGTGTCATATAGCCTTGCCACTGCACTAGGGTACGAATACCATCTGGTACCCAACCCCTTTGACACCCAATTGCCCAGGACAATTGTGCACACCCACTCCCATACGCACAATACCATCAGTGCCATGGTTGGGAGGCGTGCAAGCCGTAAGGGTGGCAAAGGTGGCCGAGCCACACGTGGTGGCCGTGGAGGATCCAACAGGGGACGTGGTTGTGACTTGCAGGGCGCCCCTGTTCCCCCCAGTCTGGAGGAACAGTCAGGGACACCCATGCCCCCCCCCCCCCCCCGTTGAGAGTCATGTGGCTGATACCAACCCTGATCAGCCCATGTCGGACCAGGCCATTGTGGCACCAGACCTGTCCGAGTGTGATTCCATCGCTGACATCCAGGTCAGCAGGTCCACTGTACGTGCACCGGTGCACATTGGTGTCATCAGGGCACGCGCATCTATGCCAGATAGGTCATCTGCTGGCCCCCGTAGCCAGGGTGTGGCTCAATCCACCCCACCTCTCATACACCCTGCCAAGACTGTGTCGGTCCTAGTTCATGCACCTCAGATCAGGCCTGACCCCATCCCACTACCCCCAATGCCTGCACCTACTCCCATGCTGAGTGGGCAATCACACACACCCAGTACAGAGTCCACCACGGCTCCTGCCCCTAGTGTCCACAGCGGCGTAGGACACTCTGGATCCCCACCCCCTTCCAAGCGCAAGAGGAAGAGTGCACGTCCGGCACAGGCTGATGCCCCAGACACGGCTGCACAGTCCGGCCCATCAAGGAAGCCAAGCTTCACAGACGCCGAACTTAATGCACTTGTTCAGTATGTGTCAGATCATGATAGGGAAATGGTCATCGTTGCAGGGTCCAAGACCACACATGCCAGACGCCAGGCACACTGGCAGACCATTGCTGACAGAATAAGTGCCCTTGGAGTAGTGAGGCGCACAGCTAGTGATTGCCAGAAGCGCTGGAATGACCTTAAGCGCAGGGCAAAGGATAAGCTGGCCTCAAGTCATGCCGCAACCTTGGTGACTGGAGGTGGGTCCCCAGCACAGGAAATAGAACTCACACCACACGAGTCCGTAGCTGGATCCTACGTCACCGAGGGACAACTCCAAGGTGTGGGAGACCTCCCTGATTACGAGGCATCATCCGGTGAGTGCACATGCATGTGTGTATCATCCCTGTGCATGTTGTGTGTGTGAAGCATTCATGTTGGGTGCCTGTCAAGGGGGTGTGTGGCAGAGTTGATAGTGGCACCCATGTGCCTCATCCAGTATGTTCAGTGCAACACCATCTGGCCACAGCACTATCCCTACTGGCAACAGTGCACATATGGGCCAACACCATGGAAGTTGCCCTTGATTAGTAATTTTGTCACTACATTGTTGCTCATACTCCCCTGTCTATTCATCTGATGTCTTACATACCATTCCTCTCCTTTCCCCCAGCCATTCAAGTTTCATCTTCACATGCCTGACATGCAATGATACCACATGCTAATGCGTCCTCTGTATATAAATGCCTACCAACATGCAGTCATAATGTGGATGTAGCCTTGAGATCCACCTCCTTCCTGGGTCCTTTGGTACCGTCTGGTTTCGAGCCCCATTCCCTCACACTCCATGCTGCTCTTCATGGTCTATCTTCCATGACTTCTACAGTTCAGACCATCGTGCCCTACGCACGACACCTGCTTGCCAAAAGTCAAATGAGGGCAGCCTGCCCTCCAATGCGACCCACCCTATTGCTGACCAGTGCATCTGAGCCTACTCTAAGCTAACTCTCACTGACATCTGCTCATACATGCCTTTGCCTGTCCCATAGACCCTTCACATGGTCCCTGTCCTCTCTCCTTGCTCCTCTTCCACCATCATAGGTGGGACCCGTTGGGGTGTACTCCTGGCCTCCTTCCAATCCTCAGATACCACTAATGATGTGCATGGTAATGGGAGCGTCTCAGTCCAAGGCCCTTAGGGCAACCTCAATCTCCTTGAGAAATGCTACCCACATCTCATCAACTTCCTTACCTCTCCTGCTGTCCCCCCTCCTCTCTCCTCATCAATCCTGCACTGCCTCCCTGCACCCTCCCATGAACCTTCTCCGCCTCCCACTCCAACTCCTACACATGCGGCACCTCTGATCTCTAGCACTCCCCGTAAGTCCTACAAGGCTGTCAACCTCCTCCACAATTACACTCCTTTCACTGCGGCTGCATCAGGCATTCCTCCGATAACTGTCACTTACATGAGGTTATGCACCTTGACATCCTTGGTCTCATGGAAACATGTCAGACGGCCAGCTCTGTCTGCATCCTTGACCCTCTCCTTGGCCCGCCACCACTGTGCAGGGGGGGTGTGCCCCCGGCTTCCCTGAGGGTATTCCTGCCACTGTCACACCTACTTAGACCTACTCCACTCTGGAATGGCTTGTGTGAGGTTACTGTCCACCACACCTTGACATTCCAAACAGTGCGTACTGTGTCTGGGAAAACTGGTCAAATGTACTACTTCCTTTCTGAGTGTCCTCACCTCTCCTCCTCACTCATGTCCCCAGACACAGAATTCCTCATCCTTGGTGCGGTACGCATCCACCTGCATGCCTGTTGACGCCCCCACCTGACCTTTCTGTGACCTCAGCAACTCCCTCTCACCCTCTAGACTCCCGTCTGTCCCTACTCATTCTGCAGGGCACACTCTTGATGCTCTGATCTCATCTGACTTTCCCCTCTCCGTCCATCTCTGCACTCCTCTCTCCTGGAGTGATCACATTCTCCTCTCCTCCCAGCTCACCCTCAACACCCCACAGGCAAAGCCACCCTCACCACTGTCACACACCTTCTTTGTATTCCGACCCATGAAGTGTGTGTCAGTCGAGGCTCATGCTGCCAAAATGTCCCCCCCATCCAGCTCCCCCTTAGGCTCACTCCCATCCTGACAGGGCCCACTCCATGCTCCACTCCATGTCAGGTACACTGGATGTCTTAGCCACGGTCATGACCACCTGTCTGAAGCCCCATGCCAATGCAGAGTCCTGGCATGACTCGGATCTTGGGAACCCAAACCACAGGTGCCGGGTGGCAGAGAGGGAATGTCCTGCATCATGGCCATCCTCTGGCAAACTGGCCTGCCACATGCTCCAAAGGCAATAGCGCCTCACCCTTCTCACCAAGATGAGATCCCCAATCCAAGGGCACATATCTGCGGCATGTGACAACTCTGCAGGACACATAGAAATCTGAAAGGACCTTGCCGAGCCAGAGGCAGTGTGTACCTCCCCTGTCCCCTCCGAGCCCACAGCACAGCATGATTGTCTCTGTACCCCTATAGGCCACCCCCCCCAGCACTTGTCTGCGCCTAACACCATCTGCCCTTGACGTCAAGTCCTACTTACCTTGTACAGCACTTCCAGCCGCCACTCCCCCTTGCACTTCATTGTGCCACCCACCCCTGCACTTGCGTGACATGAATGACACCAGCACCAGTAGTATTGTTGACTGGCATCCCCTTCTGCCCCACCACCCCTCAGTGCTCCGCTGCACCTACAAACATTACTTGACCGGTGCTTCACGAATGCAAAATTATTCCGTTACAGGTGTTGGGGAGGTGGAATCACAATGTTTACTGCATTATGTTGATCTAGACAAGGCACTGTGCATCGTTGCCAATTTGGACTAGCAGATCCATGTACAACATGTATACTAATTGATGTGACGATGCAATGTCAGGACCAGAGTGGTTGAAATCCAAAAAAGTAGCCCTCCTCTCCCTCCTCACTTGGTGGCTATGTCACATGCCATGTGTGTGATGGCATGTGCCTTTGACATGGCAATCACCGCCCAATGTGTGATGGCAGTGCTAGGCATCAAGGTGAGCAGGCGTTGCTCTCCAATCAGTACATAGTATGCCCTGAGCCTCCCCTACAGACCCAGTGATGGTGAATGCATAGGAGGACTCCCAGTCATGTAGGACATGTGTCGTAGGACTACTGCCTATGTTGTTCATCAGCCCTTGTTGCATGCCATGGTGCTAATGCCTGTTTCCATTTTTCTCTTTCATGTCTTTGCAGGGGACGAAGCACTTGTTGATGCTGGGGATGTGGTGGTGGAGCCGTCCCAGGAGGGCAACCCGGGCCGACCTACCACAAGTGAGGGACGTGGTGTGTTTGTGGGTGAAAACCCACAAGTGCTGCAGGCCGTGCTGTCGAGGGGTGTCTCTGGGGGTTCCTCCCCCGAGCAGTATTCAGGTGTAGACTCGGAGGATGACACCTATGTGCAGTCGCAGGTGAGTGTTCTTGGGAGAGAATCTCCTCTGTCCGACCCACCTGCAGCCAGGCCATTGGCCTCAATGGGGATGTCAGTGTCGGCAGATCAGCCTCCGGTGGTTACGGATGCAGGGCCACACCACCCAATCTCTGATCCTGTTCCTGGGGCTGCAGATCAGAGAGGGAATGCAGTCCTGCAGCCTGAGGCCTTGCCGGCACAGCAAGGCGCAGTCCGCCTTGCCCCAGGCAGGTGTGGTGCCCGTCAACGTGGTGGCCGTATGCCACCTGGCAATACCGTATGGGAGCAATCCATCTACGGTATGGCCACCCAACAGGCAGCATCATCCGAGATGATTGCACAGGCCATGGATAGGGTGGCCACTTCCATTGTCCCCCCAGAAAGGCTGATGGAGCGACTGGAGCAGGCTACAGAGTCCATCTGCCAGGCACACAGGGAGGATATGTTGGCGTCCAACATGGACAGGCGGGCGGCACTGGCGACTCTGGGGGAATCACTTTCCATGGAGTCCCAGCGCCACAGGGAAGCCCTGAGGGAAGAACTCCGTCACCTCAGGTCGACCCTGTTAGAGCTTGAGGCTTCATCCCATAGAAGGACAGAGGAGCAGCTGGAGCGTCTGACACGGACGCTCTCGGCCGAGATGCAGGCAACTCGTGCGGAGGTCAGGTCATCCCGGGAGTTACTGCATGGGGACCTCCGCATGATTATAACCCAGAACCAGAACTACCAGACCCGCCTGCTTGCAGCCATGGAGGAGCAAACTCGTGCTTTGCGTGGGCTGCCTCCCATTGTCACACCATCTTCTGAGGCAGCTCCCCCACCTCCAGAGTCAGCTGCAGGGTCTGGGCAGAGCCATAGCGACTCATCTCCCACAACAGAGTAGCCGTGTGGGCCACGAGCCTATGGGGTGTTTTCCTTTCCCATGATCCACACAGGTGGATTGTGGCGTGCATCCTGTCCTCGGACCTCATAGGTGCAACCCCCCCCCCCCGCCGGCCCTTTCATGGCCATTTTTTCTCTTTTTCATTTTTATTTTGCAAGAGTGTTGCCTTGTGTGGGTACCTGGGCATACACTGTATTGTGGCTGGGCACATGCAGGCTTGTCCTGAGTTTGGTTTCGATGCTTGGGTAGCAGACATCCACACCCCTCCTGCTTCCCTTTCCATGGGCTTGCAAAGGGTGTGCCCAAGTGACAGCAAATTACACGGTGACATTGGACTCCCATGAGCTGTTGGCCAGTCCATAGTCAATACTGTGTAGACATTCATAGTGTTCATTGTTGTTGCACCTAACTATGCATGATGGTATGATATGTGCCTCTACTTACATATGTTGCTCATGTTTTGCAGGTATTTCACACAGATCTTCACAAGGGCATACTCTCTGGAGTCACACTACATGTCGGTAGATGTGCACTGACACTTTTGCATGGCGCCATCACTGTACACCTGGACGGTGAGGACATACCAGCAGATTCAGGTAATGAGACTACCATTGATTACATGCAATGTGTCTTGTTTGGGTGGGCTTCAGGGTGGGTTGGTGTGTAATTTGATAGAAATTACTCTTACACAGGTTTGTAGTAGTGGCCCCAGGGCGGTTAGCTGCTCAAGTGCGGCTATGTTCCATTTTGGGCACTGCTATTTGTGACACTGGTGTCATGTTGTGATGGCCAGTTTGTTTGCTCTCACATACCATGACATGGTGTCCTCAGTGGCGGGACTGTGAAGGGAGTGGGTGACATGGCAATGTTGTCATGTAGTGAATCGCCTGTGGCAATGCATTTTAGATTGATGGAGTTGTGTCTTTGCATTGTGATGCATAGCTGGTGTATGTGTAGCTAGGGGTGCACACATATTGACACTTCCATGTTAACAATCTCAGGCTGATGTGTATCTGACAGTTCATTGTCAAGTAATTTTCAGACATTGTCAGGTAGAGTCATCATTGATTGTCAGATGGTATGTGCCAGAGCAGTGTGCACTAGCCAGCACTGTGATTCCTAGGTGAAGAAGTTGGCCACCAGTTGCGTACGGGCTGCCTCCCCCCGTGCCCTTTCCCCTCCCATGCGCAGCGGGCGTGCATGTGGTTGTGGATGTGGGGGCACCACCATGTCCACGGGCAGGCCCCGGCGTGTTGCAACGTTGTGCAGGACACATGCTGCCACTATGATCCTGCACACTATTCGGGGAGCATATAACAGCTGCCCGCCAGAACGGTCAAGGGAGCGAAAGCGTGACTTCAGCACTCCGAATGTGCGCTCCACTATGCCCCGTGTAGCAATGTGGGCTGTGTTGTACCTTACCTGGGGTGGCGTGGTGGGGTTCCGGATTGGGGTCATCATGTGGGGGCTGATAGGGTAGGCACTGTCCCCTGCGGAGGTGGTGATGGGTATCATTAGTGGTGTTGTGTCATGACCCAGTATCTGACATGCATGCATGTGGAGTGGCATTCATGCTCACCAAGCAGCCATGTATCTCCATGCTGGCCAGCCTCTAGGTCCCGGCATAGGGTAGACATTCTGTAGATGAAGCTGTCGTGGGTGGACCCTGGATAGTTGGCATATACTGATGTGATGATTCCCTTGCCATTGCATACAACTTGGACGTTGATGGAATGCCAGTGCTTGCGGTTTCTATAGATGTGCTCTGTTGCCCTGGGAGGACGTAGAGCCACATGTGTGCAGTCAATAGCACCAAGCACTTTGGGGATTTGAGCCACACCATAGAATTCCTGGATGCACGTCCGCCTTTCTGCATGAGTCCTGGGGAGATATATGTGCCTGCGGACTGAGGGCCGTGCAGTGATGATGTTCAAGACCTGGTGTAGGCAGCGTGACTGCGTGGCCTGTGACACACCACCCACTATGGCACTTGTCCGCTGAAAGGATCCAGTGGCCAAGAAGTGCAGTACATTCAGGACCTTCTGCAGGGGGCTGAGTGCTTGGGAGCACAGGGTGGGTGATGTGAGGTCATCCTCCCACTCACTGACCAGGTCCAGTATGATGTGTGCTGGAAACCTGTACCTCCCATACACCTGGTCATCAGGCATCCCGAATAGGCTGGTTCTGGGTGTGAATATTCTGGCCCTGACTCTCCTCCTCATCCTCCTTTGGTAGCCCACTGCCACTGCTGCTAGGAACGGTATGTTCATCCTGGCATCTGGCTTGTTTATTGAAAAGTGCGCAAATTAATGCCTTGCGCGTGTAGTAGGCAGCGTGTGAGCCTCGCACCCCTGGAATCGAGTTCCCACTCCAATCGCGTGTATATATTCCCACGCTGCAGGCATACAGGTGCGCTGACGTACTTGCCTGTGTAAGGGGCCGCGCGGCCCTGAAATACACGTACATAGGCCAATGGCGTGTACGCGCACTTTTGGCCAATTACACGCGATGAAATACACGTACATAGGCCAATGGCGTGTACGCGCACTTTTGGCCAATTACACGCGATGAAATACACGTACATAGGCCAATGGCGTGTACGCGCACTTTTGGCCAATTACACGCGATGAAATACACGTACATAGGCCAATGGCGTGTACGCGCACTTTTGGCCAATTACACGCGATGAAATACACGTACATAGGCCAATGGCGTGTACGCGCACTTTTGGCCAATTACACGCGATGAAATACACGTACATAGGCCAATGGCGTATACGCGCACTTTTGGCCAATTACACGCGATTACACTCAGACGTGCAGGATTTCCACGTGTGCTCCGTCTTCACGTGCTGAGTGGGGAACGCCCGTGCGGATCACGTCAGACGCGCTCACGCGATGAGGGACTCTGGTCCAATAGAATCGCGTATGCGTGCTGACGCACTTACGCGCTAAGGGCCTTTCCTCGGATTTCACGCTGACGTGCAGGAATTTCACGTGCCAAATCACTCCGTATCAAGCTGGCCACCCGAAAACACACGGAACACCACGCTCCTGCCCCGAAGGCCGAGTTACTGCCCCCCAAGTGCCCTGAGCAGCCTCCCACGTGCTATCTGCTGCTGCCTGCCTGCCTGCCTGCCTGCTGCCACCGTGCCCTGCCATTTGGTGCCTGCACATCAGCCATCTGCAGGGGTCCAGTTGCTGTGTCCACCCCTGCTGGAACTGAAGACTCCCAACTGGGATTACATCGCTCCACAGCCCAGCCCCAGGACCCAGTTGCCCACCCACACCTGCCTCTGGGGTTGCCATGTCGGGCACTTCTACATCTGGCACCAGTGGCAACCCCAGGCCAGAGGGGCAGAGGGGCACCAGCTTCACTGCCACCGAAGTTGGTGTCCTGGTGGAGCATGTCCTGGGGCAGTATGATGCCCTCTTTGGATCGTCCCGCGCCAGCAAGGAAGGACGGGAGAGGATCTGGGCCGACTGTGTGGTTGCCATCAACGCGGAGGGGGTGGCAACCCGCAACGTCTTGAAGATCAAGAAGCGCTGGGAGGACTTGAGGTCCAGGACCCTTGTGAAGGCCCGGCGCCTCGTGGAGGGGGGCCGGGGCCACATGAGTACCATCCAGAAGAGGGTCCTGGAACGCGTACGCCCAGCGCTCCACGCCCAGATCCTTGAGAGGGAGACCCGTCTGGAGTTGAGCGGTAAGTGTCCAAGCATCACTGTGTGAGACAGGGCATGTTGCGGTGTGCTGGTTCTATGATACTTGCCTGTATGTGTGCCATGTGCCATATATGCATGTATGTGTGCTGGGACATCATGGTACTGCCTGTGCGACCAGTGATGTGTGACCCACATGGTTGTTGCATGTGTAGAAATGCGGCATGGGGAGCACTATGCAGATTTGGGACATGAGAGCATGGCAGTCTCTGTACCTGGACATGGATGGGGGTGAGGATGGGTGCTGATGCCAGGTACATATATGGTAGCCATGTCTGTGTGCCTGACCTGCATGTCTGTGACTTGTGCATGCCATGGATGCATGACTCATGTGTGTGACAATGCACAGATTCAGTGACGCACCCACCTTACCCTTGTTTTGCCTGTGTTTGGTGTGATTGTGGCCAGATGGATGTGACTGAGGTGTAGTGTGTGCATGTGATATGCATGAGCCATGATGCATGTGAGTTACATTTCATTGAATGTTTCAATAGTCATTTGGACATGCATGGAAATGTGCATGGCATGCACCATGCCTGTTACTGTGTGTGTTTCGCCTGCACTGACCCATGTGTTGTGGAGGGACATGATGGAAGTGTACTTTGACAGGGGTGCTCATCTGCTATTGCTTCCTGTCTAGGGGACCATTGTACAGTAGCCTGATGCTTGTGTTCTTTGTCTCCCTCTACACAGCGGCTAGTGAAGAAGAGGGCGGAGACGGCGCTGTGGAGCAAGGCGGCGGGGATGCCCCCACGGCTGCAGTGGAAGGGGTGGGTGAGCCCCCACAGGGGCCTGCTACGGCGGGAGACGGTGAGGAGCCATCCAGGTTGGTGGTTTGCACAGAGGAGGAGGAGGCCGACACTGGTGCACACATGGGCCCTGGTGGGAGCATCCCTGCTGGTGCAAGTGGTGCAGTCCAGGGCCAGGGGCAGGAGGCAGCACAGGTCACCGTGGAGGGGCCTGTGCATGTCGCTGTCCCTGACCCTGTGAGTGCACCACCATGCACCAGCAAGGATGCCCCGTCCCAGGCCCGTCCGCAGGTAGAGGGGATGTCCATGTCAACTGACTCCCCTCCACCTGCGGCCGTGGGAACCCCTGGCCGCGTGGAGCAGGTCCTGATTGGGGTCGCGATGCGCACGGCTGTGATTCGTGATGCCGTGCGTGCTTCCCGGGAGGAGCACGCACGTCATCACGAAGTGCACCGTGCCGACGTGGCCCAATTGGGATCGGCCATGTTCGGGGGGTTCCTGCATGTGTTGGCCAATCTGACGGCCCTCTCCTCCTCTGTGCAGGCTATCCACCAGTCGTTCTCCTTGCCGTCTTCCGGCCCAGATGCCACCATGGCCCCCTGTGGACCTGCCCCAACCAATGCAGCCAGCTCGGTGGGGATCCCATCCCTGCCGCAGTTGGGAGTCGGAGGTCCAGCAGGGGTGGACGACACAGCAAGTGGACCCCAGCAGATGGAAGATGTGCCGGCATCATCGGGCAGGGCACGTGCACGACGGCGTCGGTGGTTACCATCAGCCTGGATGCCGTCGTGCTGGCAGAGGCAGTGGCGTCGCAGGCAGCAGCGGGCTCGACGTGGGAGGCATCATGGCTCAGGGCCATCAAGATCGGAGGGGCAGGCATCGGCCGGAGGGCAGGGCAACCCTGGCATGGCGGTGTGTTCCGTGTGGGAGGAGTTTGGCCAGCGGATAGATGCGGAGCGGCAGCGGGCGGAAGAGGAGCGGCTCGCCATGGCCAGGGCGGAGATCTCCATGCATCAGGCATTGAGGCGGGCTGCGTGCCTCGAGGAGGCTCGCAGGGAATTTGGAGAGCACATGGGGTTGTCCCTGCGAGACCTCGGGGCCAGGACTGAGTCCCGCCTCCAGGACATAGACATGGAGTTCGAGGATGCCCTGGCCAACATCACCAAGTGAGCCGCAGGACTAGCCCGCTGCCTCTGTATATAGTTTTTTAGTTAGTTAGTGCTAGGTTTCCTTTATTTGGAATTTTTTTTTGGACCGCTTGGACAATGGCCACTTCTTTGTACATATTTTTTTAGATAGTTAGTATTAGGTTTAATTAGTGGTGTTGGGCTCATGGACCCTTGAACAATCCTGTAAATATAGTTATTTTTTTTGTGAGATAATTTATTTTTACTTTCATATTGGTCACACCATGTCGTAATGGTTTATGTTTCATTTCATTCTACTTGTGTTTACTTTGGACAAAATCGATTCTTTTTTCTATCCTTTGTTTTTTGGTTTCTCATTTTTGTTCCCGGACATGGACCTTTTATTTGCTTTCCCAGATAGTTGTCAGAGTTTACTTTATTTTTATTTTTTAATACATTTTTATATTATCTTACACTTGTGTCATTTTTTCTTTGATTTCTTACATGCCATGATATGGGTTTTGACATTGACTTGCACCCATTGTGTATGTGTGTGTGGCGGACATGTGTTCTTTTGCTTAGTTGCCTTTGGGGTTGTGTCATGTGATTGCATTCACTATGTGGGTGCATGCAATCCTTGCCTGGGTGTTTGTGCTGGGTATGCTGGTCATTACTGCCATTATTGTGTTTCGTCAGGACCAGGGGCCAGGGGGACATGGGTGGGGGCCTGGTGGAGGGTGCCCCAGGTGGATGGGGGGTTGGGGGTGGTGGGAGACATGGGTTGCCCATGGGTGGGGGCCTGCTGGCAGGTTGGCCACAGTGCTGGGGGTGGGGGTGGTGGGAGACATGGGTTGCCCATGGGTGGGGGCCTGCTGGCAGGTTGGCCACAGTGCTGGGGGTGGGGGTGGTGGGAGACATGGGTTGCCCATGGGTGGGGGCCTGCTGGCAGGTTGCCCACAGTGCTGGGGGTGGGGGTGGTGGGAGACATGGGTTGCCCATGGGTGGGGGCCTGCTGGCAGGTTGCCCACAGTGCTGGGGGTGGGGGTGGTGGGAGACATGGGTTGCCCATGGGTGGGGGCCTGCTGGCAGGTTGCCCACAGTGCTGGGGGTGGGGGTGGTGGGAGACATGGGTTGCCCATGGGTGGGGGCCTGCTGGCAGGTTGGCCACAGTGCTGGGGGTGGGGGTGGTGGGAGACATGGGTTGCCCATGGGTGGGGGCCTGCTGGCAGGTTGGCCACAGTGCTGGGGGTGGGGGTGGTGGGAGACATGGGTTGCCCATGGGTGGGGGCCTGCTGGCAGGTTGCCCACAGTGCTGGGGGTGGGGGTGGTGGGAGACATGGGTTGCCCATGGGTGGGGGCCTGCTGGCAGGTTGCCCACAGTGCTGGGGGTGGGGGTGGTGGGAGACATGGGTTGCCCATGGGTGGGGGCCTGCTGGCAGGTTGCCCACAGTGCTGGGGGTGGGGGTGGTGGGAGACATGAGCAGGTGTGCAGGGTAGTTCCCTGTGGTGTGTGCTGCCTGCAGGGGCCGTGGAGGGTGTACAGGTAATGCCTGGGAGCACACAGCCAAATCGCGTGTGCAACTTCCCGCGCGCCCCTGAAATCCACGTACCCGGCCATTTCGCGTGTGCAACTTCCCGCGCACCCCTCGATTCCACGTTCCCTGCCATATCGCGTGTGGGACTTCCCGCGCGCCCCTGAAATCCACGTACCCGGCCATTTCGCGTGTGCAACTTCCCGCGCACCCCTCGAATCCACGTTCCCTGCCATATCGCGTGTGCAACTTCCCGCGCACCCCTCGATTCCACGTTCCCTGCCATATCGCGTGTGGGACTTCCCGCGCGCCCCTGAAATCCACGTACCCGGACATTTCGCGTGTGCAACTTCCCGCGCACCCCTCGAATCCACGTTCCCTGCCATATCGCGTGTGCAACTTCCCGCGCACCCCTCGATTCCACGTTCCCTGCCATATCGCGTGTGGGACTTCCCGCGCGCCCCTGGAATCCACGTACCCGGCCATTTCGCGTGTGCAACTTCCCGCGCACCCCTCGATTCCACGTTCCCTGCCATATCGCGTGTGGGACTTCCCGCGCGCCCCTGGAATCCACGTACCCGGCCATTTCGCGTGTGCAACTTCCCGCGCACCCCTCGATTCCACGTTCCCTGCCATATCGCGTGTGGGACTTCCCGCGCGCCCCTGAAATCCACGTACCCGGCCATTTCGCGTGTGCAACTTCCCGCGCACCCCTCGAATCCACGTTCCCTGCCATATCGCGTGTGCAACTTCCCGCGCACCCCTCGAATCCACGTTCCCTGCCATATCGCGTGTGGGACTTCCCGCGCGCCCCTGAAATCCACGTACCCGGCCATTTCGCGTGTGCAACTTCCCGCGCACCCCTCGAATCCACGTTCCCTGCCATATCGCGTGTGGGACTTCCCGCGCGCCCCTGAAATCCACGTACCCGGCCATTTCGCGTGTGCAACTTCCCGCGCACCCCTCGATTCCACGTACCCGGCCATTTCGCGTGTGCAACTTCCCGCGCACCCCTCGAATCCACGTTCCCTGCCATATCGCGTGTGCAACTTCCCGCGCACCCCTCGATTCCACGTTCCCTGCCATATCGCGTGTGGGACTTCCCGCGCGCCCCTGAAATCCACGTACCCGGCCATTTCGCGTGTGCAACTTCCCGCGCACCCCTCGAATCCACGTTCCCTGCCATATCGCGTGTGGGACTTCCCGCGCGCCCCTGAAATCCACGTACCCGGCCATTTCGCGTGTGCAACTTCCCGCGCACCCCTCGATTCCACGTTCCCTGCCATATCGCGTGTGGGACTTCCCGCGCACCCCTGAAATCCACGTACCCGGCCATATCGCGTGTGCAACTTCCCGCGCACCCCTCGATTCCACGTTCCCTGCCATATCGCGTGTGGGACTTACCGCGCACCCCGGTATGCACGCACACGTTTATTTTTGCTCTCTGCGCGTGTCTGTGTTTGTGGGTACCCCTTTGTACGTCATTTGTCCAGGAGGGCAACAGTATTGTGCATTGGTTATGTCTGTATATAGGTGCTATTTGTTGGCGCGCCTTTTAGCGCACATTTCTTGCAGGCGCAGACACGCTACCGCCTGCTTTCTTGTGGCGGTCGTGTTTGTGCCTGTTTGTGCCTGTGCGCTGCTTTGAGCGTGCGCTTTTTTGCCCTACTCTATTCCATGAATACGTGTTGTATGCGAGCGTGTGGGCGTTCCGCGCACTTGCCTCCTGAACTTTCCCCGTGCCGCCCACATTCTTCCCCATTCCGAGTGTTGTGCCCCATTTTATTCCCCATTCCGAGTGTCCCGCCCTGTGTTCCGCCTACTTTAGAGCTGTGCGCTGCGCTCGGAGTGATGGCGCAGTGGCCGTGGCGCACGACGTTGGTTGACCTGTGCGCCGGCCTGCGCCGCGCGCTTTTTCGGCGCACGTCCTCTGCTTTTCTTGCGCACGGACTTCCATGAATCGACGTGCGCTGGTTTCCCTGCGCTTTGCGCTGATTTTCGGCGCAGCGCACGTATTGGCCCCTCTGCGCCGGAATTTTCGGCGCACATTTATTCCATGAATCGGCCTGCAGCTACGCATTTGTTAGGTTAGCTGGCAATCTCTGCTTTAGAGTAATGGTGCTATCATTACATTCGAACCATCCAGATTTCTTTTTAATGTATGCAGTGTAGTGACCTGCACTGGATGTAGCTCCTGCATGGTAGATTATTCCTACTGTTGTAAAGGTTTTGTTTCCAAGTGACACTTGACCGTGTGTGAATCCAGTCAGTTTGCAGTTGTTTTTGGTGCCATCTTTATTATAACGTAGAAGCATAAGTATTATGTTGGCACTATGTGATTGTATCAGTAAGGTGGAGCGATTGTCTGAATTGCAAATACTACATAATCTGCCATGGTTTGCATTTTGTACAAATTGCTAAAATGGAATGCTCTCACAATTTGGTATAGAAACATACACAAATCGCTCATTTGGGATTTCCTCCTGTATCACTTTGCTACAGAGAGTGCATGTATGTTTCCACATGTACACAATTTGGAAGATTTCATTTACAGGTATGCTTTTGTTTTCCAATACTAATAGTATGTACATTAGAAATTCTTGTGGATCTTCTTGTGCGTTCATAGTGAATCTCACCATTCCAGCACAGTCATCCAATTGTTGACTTACTCCATGTATGTGTTGTCAGGATTGCTTGTTGAATTTTTATGCAGCACTAACATTTGCAAACACAATTGGTCAGTACTGTGCAGGTAAATATTTTTTTATCAATTGGTGGCAATTGAAATAGAATATTCATTGCTACATTTGCATAGCAACTTACCCACTTTCATTTGCAAATTTGAATGGCCCAGCAAGTTCTGTATTGGAGTGCATTTTTCGGTTTTTCTGTTGCTTATTGGCCGACGTCCCTGGTTTACATTCCCTAGTAGGTTGTTCTATGTTTGCGGCAATTGATGAAACTTTAGCTTCTTTTCTTTTCTTTGTGGAATTTGCTGTTGAATTCTGTTGCATTTCTGTTTCATTTACTTTTCTTTTACCACGTTTCACTTTATCTGGAACAGGGTATTGTTTCAGAAGAGGGGTGTACAGTGAACGCAATCTATTGTATTCTAGAATGCAAGGAATATCAGCTTTGACTTTACTTGAATCAAAGTTTATTAGCAATAGACCGTCAAGCGTAGTAAGCGTGATAATGCTACGTAGCTCATGCCTTCCTTAAACACTGTGTTTCCTATATCTATCAATGCTTTGTCTAGGGTAAGACCTTGGGATTTATGAATGGTAACTGCATGTGCAAGAGTTAGAGAAAATTGCTCTCTACGTACATACATGTCCTTGAAGAGAAGGAATCGAGCAATTGAGCGCCTTATCCTTTTCACTTCTGAAACTTTATCAAAGCGAATATTTACAAACTGAATGTTGCTATCACGTGGATATGATTGAAAGCCAACAACTGTGCCCAGTGCTCCATTAACTAGCCCTTGCTCTACATCAAGGTTACGTTTAAGCATTACTCTACAATTTAAGGATAATTTCAATATTTTTTCCAACCCAGCTGTGTTGGAGATTGAATTTTCTAAACTATTTAGTCTTGTTGTGGCTTGCTCACACATGGGTACTGTCATACCATGTACGTCTAGTTTCTCTGTGGCGCTAATTACTATTATTGGTTGCATTGCTTTCTTTAACATTGTTTCATTGAATTTGAAACAGCTTGCAAGAGCTGGCATTACGGCCATACAATTGACATTTTTGTGCGCTATTTGTTCCATAACATCAGTTGCACATGCATTATCACCATAAAGTGCATGTATATGCCGCTTTTTCAATACAACTTGTGCTTCTTGTGATAATACACCAACTCTTATACTTTTTAAGATGTTGGCATAAGTGAGATCTGCAGATTGCTGCATGTTCTCAGTTAATTCTCTGTATTGGAAATGTTGCCAAAGGTTAACATTACCTATGCTACCAACAGTTTTCCGGCAGAGTTTGTGGCCTAAGGTTTTAAAAATCAGTTCACCTTTCACTGGTGTGAATTGTAGAAGATCTCCGAAAACGATAATGTGTGCCCTGCAAAGAGTTCTTCGTTATTATTTTTAAGTACTTCTTGCAATCTGAGATAACTCAAAGCCAACATTAGGTTGGAGACCATGCTCACTTCATCTATTAGTAGCATTTTCATTTGTTTCAATATTCTACGTAATTCCATTGCAGCTTCTGCAGAACGTTTGTAGTAGTCTAATTTATTTTGATTCTCTACTGGAAGCAGTAGTAATCAGTGTAAAGTCACACCGCCTATGTTGTAGGCAGATAAGCCTGTGGGGGCCGTTACAACAGCTGACAGTTTGTTTTTTGTTGATTGTTGAAGGAACTTGCTGATGATTTTGATTAAGAATGTTTTCCCTGATCCAGCTTCACCACTGACGTACAGCAGTATAGGTTTGTAATTTGTGCAGGTACATTCTTTATTTTTGTGTTGTACACCATGTACAATTTGTTTTGTTACGTCTTCAAAAATGGGGCACTGATCGTTGTTAAGTTTTGCTTGTTGTACAGTTAAGTCTTCTGTATCTTCTTGATATTGATACATGGTGTTTACTACTTCCGCCATAGCTACTTCAGCCTCATTTGCTATTAGTGGTTGTCCTAGTGGTTCTTGACTTCCTGTTACAGAAGGTTGACTACTGTCGGAAGAGTCCTTATCTAGTTGAACCTGAAGTTCTTCTTCCTGTTGCTGCTCATTGTGTAACATTGTTTTGTACTGCGTAAAGTTCACATCAGTGATAGTGCTTTCATTTGCCTTGAAAGCATCTTCATAGCAGTCACAATTATCTAGTATGTCTTCCTCTTTTCTCCATGGTTTGAAAAGGTGTAACAGAGACATGTAATATAGTTCTTTCTGTTGAGGAGTTTTTAATGACAATTGTACATGATTAATTAAGCTTTGTTTGGTAAATTTCACTAAGCTCCCTTCACAATCGGTCACTCTATATCTACGTTTGCTTTCATCGGGTTTTACATTATTTTTGTATGCAAAGTTTTGAGCTATGTGGTATAGACACATGCTTTCCAGAGTGGTACTCCTGTTCGGATAGTATGTGTCCAGTAAATTGTTTTTTAGAATGTCTTGGCTGTTGGGATCATTTCTGGCAATTGTTTCTATGTCCTCATATGATTTCAGCACTCTTTTTCTAGATTTTGCAGGACCAAGGCTGAGCCATACTATGTTGTCTGATTTTCCATACAAAGCAGTGCCGGTTAAATGATCTGCTGCTTCATAGGCCCCACATTCTCTATGGGAGAGCATTTTTATGCCTAGGCTGTACAATTTCTGTGATAATGTTTTGTCTGATGCTAGGTCATCCCAGAGGTCTTGAAGCTCTGTTTTTTCTGCTTTTGTTAAGTAGGCTGTAACATATCGTGCAACAGCAGTTGAATTGTCTGCAATGTATGCACATCTATGTTTGCATTCCATAAGAGGGCAATGATTGCATTGTAATCCTTGATATATTTTGATTCTTCCCTTCTTTTCATGTAATACGTGTTTTTAGGTGATTAACCTTTAACACTTTGTCGAACTGAAGACACGAAGTTGTTTACTTCATCTGTTTCTGTAACTGGTCTAGGGAAACCAAAGCAGCATTTGGTGTAGTATTTACCTTAGTTTTTGTATTTGCGGCGACAATATTTGCCACATTTGTGTCTTTGAAATTGTAAAATCTGCCCATGCAGCTCACTATGTGTCTGTTGTGAAGCGATTTCACATGTGACATATTTTTGGATAAACTGCAAAACAGTGCTATCACTGTCGTGCCCAAATTTCGGTGCACCTTTGATCCATAACAGCATGTGAATATGTGGTGCTCCTCTCGCCTGATATTCTTTTCGCCAAAAGAAGGGCTGCACTTCGCCAAGGGGAGGAACAGTTTTATTGCAAATAAAGTGTAGCATGGCAATGAAACGATGATGGAAATATCTTGAGACATTAACTGGATCTAGAGAGCAAAGTTCTCCAGGTGTTAATATATCTACGTTGTTTTTGTTGCTGTTTGCTATGCATAGGAACTCATGTAAATCTTCCCATGCATATTCTGCACAACTTAGCATAACAAACCAAGTCGGTGGTCCAAGGTTTCTGATCATGCAACGCACGTCTCTGTGCCATCTGAACCAGTATTCCTTTGTAGCACGCATGTTTGCAAACAAATTTGTTATACTTGATTTTAAAACCTCATCTTTTTCCTGTACTTTTTGTATTAACTGCGTAGCTGACATATTTTGAAAGTGGGTTCCAGATTTAAGAATGTGTATAGAGTAGGTGGAATATGTATTCCACATTTTGTCTAAATCTGGGATCTTGCGAATACATTCGTAATGAGCGGTATTCTGATGCCCCAATCTGAGTGGGTCTATCATTGTATCTTCTACCTTTGCCAGTAGGAAATAGCAGTGGAAAAGCATGTGCTTCTATACTTTTTTCCCAAATACTCATTGGTGATCCTTTGGTTTGTCGCATTTGGTAATTTTCTAGTGCATCATCTATGCTTTCATTGGAATGCAATAGATGAATTGTGTAAAGGTCCAAAAGAGTGGCTACTGTAGCTGGATCTAGAAGTTCGAATTGTCCAGTTTCAGATGGCTCTTGAATTATTTCAGTTGTTTCCCTTAAGCTTTCGTCAATATTTATTTCCTTGTAGTACTCATTATTGTCTTTTAGATATTGCAATGCTTGTCTAACTTTCTGTAAGTCCACTAATTGTTGGCAAATTTTTTTGTCCTTTGTTGGTACTCCATTTATCAAGACTATTAAAGAATGCTCTATTGAACGTTCCACTCCTAGAGTGTGTACATTTTCCGTTAGACCTAATGACAAATAAACTACTTTGCCATCTTCACAAATGCCTTTCACCAATTCGGAGGAAGGTAATTTTGCTGTTTTTGGATGAAGGCATATAATTGCTTGAAATGGATGAACTGTTTGAATTATTATACTCTCATACAAATTGAGCTGTTGCGGGATTGTTGGTAATGGAAGCAATTCCAAATTATTTGTAATAGCACGTGAAGGAGTGTGGTTGTTGTCTAATTTTGCAGTACAGTAACTGCAACATATTAGGCGTTCATATTTTTTTTCAGCTAAAAGGTACAAAGCTAATGCAAACCATTTAGAGTCTTCATTGTCTTCTATTTTGTATGATATGTCCACAATTTTTGTGTTCCTTTTGTAAAACATTCTGCGGCAACACACACACACACATGGTTTGGTACTTCAGCCGATGACCTTTTACATTTTACTGTTTCTTTTCTGTATGTGTGTAATAGAAGGTTGCTATGTGCAGAGTTGTTGCTACTATGTTCTAAAACTGTTGCATTTTGTAAGTGGCTCTCACTTCCAAAATACTTTTTCTGAATACGGCTAATTTCTTCTTGTAAGTATTTGGGTGTACCATGCAGAAGAGTGGTATTTAAATTGCCTAATTCTGAAGCTGGACTTTTTGCAAAGTATATTTTATACACTAAATTTCTTATATTGGAATGATGCATTGATATTCTTTTGATATCATGGAAGGTACTTTTGAAAATAGTCCCAGAAATGCAGGCTAATGAATGTCCTTTTTAGTCCTGTGTCTTTCCGCACTGGACAAATATCCATATTTTGCAGCACTTTCATTTTACTTTTGTCTTTACCTTACATATTGATTGAGGAACTGATGTAAAGATTTGAAAGCTTTGTTTGGAATGGCACACATTGATGTGCACGCCCATTTGTATACTGGACGGTGTGGTTCTGCTGAATCGAGAGGTAATTCTGAGTTTTCAGGCGATAGTAGTGTTTCTTGTTCCATGATGGTAGTATTGATTTTCTCATACCCTCGTCCACTGCTATGGATAGCAATTGTGTTTGTTTGATTTTGTTTGTATGCTTCTTCATTAAAATATGGCTCTGTGGTTGTTGCGTGACTCCATTCACCACCACAAACATGTAAGAAATTATTTTTGTTCTCATTCCGTTTATTGCTGAGTTTCTTTTGTAGTTTGGTACTTAGTTTTGTTAGTGCTTTCATCCTATTTAACACTAATATGAACAATTTCCTTTTGAGAAGGATTGCACTGTCCACGAGAGCTTGTAGGATTAACTTTCTATGGTAGGTTTTAAGAGGTGAGGATGATTTTGGTCCTCTTCTTAGTAGATTTTGAAGGACTCTGTGACAAAATATTTTTGCTAAAATACTTTTTTTACTATGGGTTCTTCTTACACTATCAGGATTATTAGGAACATTGCTAGCTTTACTGGTAGGCGTTTTTTTGACATTTTTGTGTTTTGTGACACTTTATGATGGAGGAGGTACAGTTTCGGTAGTTGAGCCTTCCTTTATTTTGTTACCAGACTGCATTAGCTGGTTTATACCAACATTCTCTACAAACTCTACAACAGGTGGATGCTTACATTGGGCACCTTTATTTTTATTTGCTCTACTTCTGTGTTCCTTTCTACGGAGTTGCTTTTTGGTAGGCATTCTTTGGTGTCTGTTGAGCAAAAAAATATACTTTGGTCTGTTGTCCAATGTGTGTGTGCAGTGTGCATGTGTGCATGAGTCTGATGGGGAACCTCTTTTTCATGGTGTGTCAACGTGCATTGAACTCTTGCAATGATTTGGTAAGGCTACTTTACTGTTTGTATACTACTACAATGTGCTTCAGATGAGACTACAAGGTGGCCTACCTGTGACGAGAACCATTATTAATAACCGAAATGCCAAAAACTTGCTACAGCAACTTCTTTTCACAATCTAACCTTCTAAGGATTAGGTATGTTATTTGAGTACCAAACACACAGGGATTTGTCAGCCACTCTGCCTGTTATTCTTTGTTCAATAAATGGATATTTGTAGGTAGAATGGTTTACAAATCAATGCTTGCTTTGGTGCCCAAAATAAACACATAACCCACGCAGCCTCTTTGAGGAGTAGTTACAATATAAACGTTGTACTGTACTTACTTTTTTGTGCAAGATGACCACGTTTCTTCGGATATGTCATCTGCAGTGTAGATGCTGTTGATTCTCAGGAGAGTAGTGTTCACTGCGATTCAAAAAAACAAAATCAATTACTTTGTGTGTTTGCAGCAATGATGATACTGCACACATTAATTGTGCTTCTTTCGTCAGAGCATTCTACTTTCATATTTCAACCCAGTGCACGTGTGAATTTTACTTCACTCTGTGCAGTCTTTGCATGGTACTTGCAATATGGTACTTGAAAGTCCTTCAAAATAGCTGAAACTTTTAAGGGTATGGAAAAGCCTTGTTGTTTACAAAGTGTACTATGCATAGGAGAGAGGTTTGTAAGCGATAGGGCATAGTATTAGATGGGGAAACATTTTCTACTTGTAAATTAAAAGCACAATGCCGAAAAATCGGGAGACCCTGAGAAGGAAATGTCACCACCGCAATCGGGAGCGCTTACTATTCTCATACGATCACATTGCAAGTAGCATTAGTATAGGCCATACAAAGTACACAACTCTGACATTTTCACATACAAAATTGAGTTCTGCCCTAAATAGGCATGCTTGCAACGTATGTACAGGTTATGCGGAAGACAGTAAGCAGTCGTGCGATTTGTGAATGACAAATCAGACATCTTGCACTTTAAAGGAGGAACGTTGTTATGTATTCCCTATGGACATTTAGCGGCATTATTTTGTCTAAATTAAATCATAAGGGTTCCACATGTTCTCTGATTAAAATATACATACCTGTACTCTATACTCTGTACGTAGAAATTCGCAATACTTGCACAGTAGCTTGTGAAGTAGGTGCTTTGCAATGATATGTGACTTCCATTCAGAATCATCGACATTAATTTTGAAGTGCGCAATGTTGATGACGGAGTTAAAATTAGCGATGTTCAATGTGATTGATGGATGATTGTGCGACTGCTTAGTTGTGTCCAATGAGGGACTCACTTTGGTACCGCTGTGGAAAGGGTGGAAGGACTGGGTAAGAGTTACGTGCCGCACGTAGGCAACGCTTGTCCGCTGGTAGGGCGTGTCACATACGGGTTTGTACAGCAAATCCTGCATGGAAAGGCGACTGTAGGCATCAGCCAATCAGATGTTCACATTATTCTTTTGTGTGGAAAGACGTTGCGCACACTGAAGATGGCAGAGGTGGAGAGGGTCAGGTTTTGATGCTTGCAGACATTTTTGTGCAAGGTTTACAACACTACGCTGAGAGTAGGCATGTGGCACACCTTTTCGATGTGAAAGGAGTGGAGGTGATGTGGAGCGCTGACACTGATGCCAATGCTGCTGCAATTCTGCAAGTTTGTAGAGACATGCGTAAAATGACCACTCATGTCGTAATTTTGCACTACGGTGCTTGCCATTTGGGATACGTGACTTCACGTACTTTGTTGGCAGATTTGGCACAGTTGGTTGAAGCACTCATGACCATCTTCCCAACAACGAAAGTAATTTTTTCTGCTTTACTCCCAAGAGTACAATGGAACAGCAATTATGTTTTCTGTCCAGATCAAAGCATGGGGAGGTGTATCATCAATTGTGTCATGCATGCATTCATGCTACGAGCTGGTATGTTTTTTTGCAGCCACGATAACATTGCTCCAAGCAATCCGGATTACTTTGAAGGAGGTGGTGTAGCACTATCTTCTTTGGGAAATGCGATGTTCTTTTGGAACGTAAGGCTTGCTTTAGAGAAGGTTCTGTAATGTTTGCAAGAGTAAAGCAAGGACAAAAAATACAAACAAATAAATAAAATACCAGATATCCGTACGGTATCTGGCCCAAAAATAAAAAAACGGCGCTTTTCAGAGCCCACCTTAAAGGGGAAAAAGGGGAAAAGTACTTTAATGTACCGTCGTCACGCTCTGATCCTGTACATGTCCGCAAACATGGCGGTAGTTTGCAGCCAGCACATATCACCAACAGGGATTATGGGGTGGAGACGCATGTAAATGAGAATGAGCGGAGCTAGGGATTGGTCCATAAAGTTCAGTAGGTGTGTTCTGACTGACGTACTTTAGTAAGACCGTCTTCTCCCTCACAGGAGACCACACAGCCATGGCTTTCCATGCTCGAAAACAGATTATCTGGATTTTAGGAGACTCATGGATACATTGGTTGAAGGTGCATGCAGAAAGCTGCAGTTTATCTACAAATCTCGGATTTCCTCATGTGAAAGTGCACTGGCATGACGTGCGTGGCATTAGATGGCTGGACTTGGTACCTCTCTGTGTTACTTTACTGACAGAGCGTCCTCCAGATATACTGATCATTCATTGCGGAGGAAACAGTTTAGGCCGTGTATCTGGAATTTCATTGCAATTTGCAATGAAGGAAGGACTCGCGAAGCTCATGGACATGTTTCCAAATTGTCACATACTTTTTTCCTGTATTGCACAAAGACAAATATGCCTGCGTTCTTCTGCGTTTGGTCCACAAATGGAGAAAGCGAGACGCAATGTGAATAAGGCTGTGTGTGCATTTTTAAGAGATGTTGGCATGTCCTCTTTCCACAATGAAAACATTTTGTTTCGCAGCACTTTCTTTTTCCGCAGAGATGGAGTCCACCTCACATACGCTGGCAATCAGATTTTTCTTTGCAATGTACAAAATGCATTGCAACCTCTTTTACAATCACACTAACCTATCACACTGACAATCCGTTTTCACCAATCCACACTTTTTGACCCACACAACACACCACTGAAAGGCTCTTTTCAGAGCCGCCACTTACTCCCAGCGTACACTTCATTGTGTTTGCTCCGCTTGCACCCTCCCTTTTTTCACCTACAACTGTCCGCAAACTTTTTCAGAACTCTGCGGGGGTCTACGACCGTCACTTCATAGTTCTATTGTTATACTGAGAAAGGCGGCTATAAAAAGGGCCTTTTCTGTAATTTTTGTTGTTTTTATGTTTTTTGCTTAACAGCACACGGCACACTAGGAGAAGAGGCCAAAGGAGGGTAAGGAAGGGACTCCAGCCACGGTGAGAAGAAAGGGCAAGTGACCAGAGAACGATTTAGGGTGAGCTTTATTTAGGTAAGGACCAGATATTCTGGTGCTCTTTGACTGCAGCCTCAAAAGCACTTTGAAAACTCTCCCCCTGCAGAGTACTGCGTCACAATGCGTGCACAATACTGTCACCTTTGAAAGGTAAGGGTCAACAGCACTGCGAATGGCTTGTGAGGCAGCTGGAGGGAGGCGCTCCCCCACAGGAGTGTTTCTTGTGGTAGGAGGATCGGACACAGAGGATGCTGTGGAACAACTGAATCGACTACGCTCTTCACATGCCACCACCTTGCGAATGTCCGCAGTGTGTAACAAAGTGAGGTGTCGCTTCATGGTTTTCGTACCAAAACTGTACGCACCAAATCTCCCGCGACTCAGCACCACCTCGCACTGGTTACACTTCACCAGGTTCGCACATGCTTTTGGTACGTTCCCATAAACGGAAAACAAACCGCCACTTCATTCTCTTCCTCCTCTTCTTCCTCGCTCTCTACATCCTCACCCATATATCCCTCTGCAGGCCCTTGGGGAGGTGGTGGTGGTGGCAGGTTTGGGGGTAGTGCAGAGGCTAATGACCCAACAGCAGCCATGGAAGCCATAACGATTAGTTTCCTTTTGGTCACTACAGCAGTAAAGGCAGCACACCTCAATCTGCTATAGCTAGAAGGACAATGAAGATGCACTCGGGGGTGTGGCTATTTATAGGGGAGGAGGGGTGCGCCTCGTGACCCTTTTCATCCCTACAAAGCGGTACAAAAATTTTACACAGCAAGTCCTGAGGTCAGCTATTGTCTGGGATATGTCAAATTACATTTTCACACTCTACAATACTTTGCGTTGTGTCTACAAGTTCTTTTGTACTGTTGCGGAAGCACACCAACCGTGCAAATTAGTCCCCACGCTCAGCGTGGGTGTGGTCACATGATGACGTCCTCAGCACATCCGCGCCACTAATGGACAGCAAATGCACAGAATCAAACGTGCGCATGCGCGCAAGTGTCCTATAGACAGTGTTCGGGTTCTAAAAGTAATTCAAAGTGCAACACAAGTGAGACGGACAGTTAGGGACAGGCGTGATGTTCGCTATACTTACGTTTGTACTGCGCATGTGCACGCATGCTATGTTCACTGTACGAACAGTTCCAGTGTCCTTAGAACAACTCCATTTTGTTTGCCTACGATCTTGCCGGCCACAGCGCCTGTTCTACGGACGCCACCATTTTGGCTGCGACCGATACGGACAGGTATACTGTTCTCAACACACTCCCATTTCGCTCATTTACAGCCATCCCGGACATCTGGTGTGTTCTACGAACATGTTTCATCCACTTTGTAAGCGGTACGGCGAGGTATAATGTCCTTAGGACGCCCCTTTCTGTTTATGTACACACAACTTCACCAGATGGTGCAGACAAACATCAAGTCCATCCTACTTCACATTACTAAGGGAAGGTGTACTGCCTTTACAGCACCCACATTCCATTCCTTAATGATAGGTCTAACAGGCGCGCTGTTCGTGAACATTTTACGTCTTTAAAAAAAAAAAGTTCCAACAAACTATATACCAACAACTACTGGACAACAAAAAACATTACACACACACTGTAACGCTCACCTGATTCCCGTAGAGGCGCCGGTCTTGACTGGGCATATACCGTATCTTCAAAGGTGATGTGTAACACACGGCTGGCTCTTTGGGCTGGACCTCTGTGCACTGTATGTTTGACTCAAAGGGTAAGATGTCTGCAGATTGAAAATATGGGATTAATGAACTGGGTTATTGAATGTCTCTCTCTTCTTCCCTTTCTCTTCTCCTGTAGAACCCCGAAGGTTAACGCTCTCACCTTAGGTAAGTGAACGCCGTGCTCTCCATCTGCCTCGGGGGAGGGTGCTGTAACCAGTTTCTTCACTGGATAAGGGGAGCAGGCCTCTTGACTTCAGAGGACTGCTGTCCGTCGTTTACTGCACGAACGGTAAATTTCGAGTAATTCTAATGTCTTTAAAGTCTTTAGTAATGATGTCTCTTGTTTTGCAGGGTTCCGGCGATGGTGGATGACGGGCTGAAGTGAGTTGAAGATGGAGCCCGTGTGATGAATAGAAGCGCCTGGAAGCACGTAAGTAAGCGCTTGTTGCCTGCTTCACGATGCGCTCTAACTGTCTTTTTATTTTGCAGGTACAAGTTCGGAGCGGCTGCAGGGTGCCGGAATACCCACTGGGTTAGATGTGGAAAGGAGTAATGGCACGTGAGTATTAAAGTTCCCCAATGTCTTTAAACGCACCTTGTTTTGTCTTTCAGATGCGGGATGCAGCGCCGAAGGCCTCCGGAGCGTGCGAAGAGTTGGTAAGCTTTTGGCTTTCAGATGCCGGAATGCAGTGTGAAGACCTCCGGAGCGCACGAAGAGTAGGTAAGCCTTTGTCTTGCAGAATGCAGCGCGAGGCGTTGGTGACAGCCGATGGCCCAGGTAAGTGAAGAGCTGTCACTGAAGACCGTAATGCTAACCTGTTCTTTCTTGTCTTTATAGGTGTTGCTGAAGACTGGATTCAGGATGGTAAGCCTTTTTCCTTAGGCCCAGGATCAGATGCAGAAGACACGATGAGCGTTCTGCTGCAGAGGATGCAGAATAACGCAAAGCAAGATTCATCCATCGGGTGTGGTTTAAATAGCCTCCTGTAGTGCTTAGGTGTCTCCTTCCACAGCCACGCCTAGGTAAGAAAAGAGTTCCTGCTTTCCAGAAGAGTTCCAGTGTTCTGAACCTAGGGAGTGGCTCCTGCCCCACCCAACAGGAAAAGTAGTTCCAAACAGAAGAGGATCAGAGGCTCAACTGGCAGGCAAGTAAGCAGCATGGTCTGCTGCAGGTAAATCCACCCAAGCATTATGAGCCCGGCGCTTCCAGCGCTGGGACTGGGCATATTTATGAGCCTGGTGCCACTGGCACCAGGACTGGGTCCAAAAGGTCCCAATTGGGACTGGTTGGCACTCGGAACCTGGGTTATGACTCTGCTTCCAAGGGAGTTGGGAAAACCCTGACCTTTTGGAAGCAGAGATCATGACACACACACACACACCCTTCACTCCAAAGAAATAGCGGGTTTGGCTGACACTGAAACAAATATGGGGGAATTGGGATTCAACACGGGCTGGTTATCAGGAGAAGATTTTTGTGGGGAGGAAGGCATGGATATTTCATCAAAACGTCTCTTTTCTTCTTGAAGGTTTGGGGAGGGTTCACTAGGGAATGGAGAAGCGGGCAGGTACAGGTGGGACAATGGTAACGAACTTTCCCTCTCACACAGTCCTCCACAGACTCCCATAAACTTTAAAAATTTCATTCAATATGTCCATTTTCTCCTCAATCCTTTTAATCCTGTCTTCTCTCTCGTTTGTTGCCCTTTCTTCTTTTCTTTCCTGGTCTGTACAAAAAAATGACACATATGTCAAATGCCTACAAAATACTGGTCATTATTTTGCATATGCACATCAATGTCTACCATTATTGTTGCTGTCCCCAGACATTTCCCCATGCGGAAAGTTCTCCTCCAGCCACTCCAAAGTACTAGCCATTTCTGTGTCAAAACAACATTAAGAAATTAATATTTCTGCACCACATACCAATATAAAAAAATTCACAGATACAACAAAATGACCTCCATGCACTCTTTTCCTGTAATCTCCCTTCGTCCTACTGCGTCCGTCCTCTGTCGTTTCAGGCTGCCGAGTTTCTGTGCAGTGATTACCATGGAGGCATCCTTTTTTTTAATGGTTCCATCCGTTTCAATCCACATGGTTATTGATTTCTTTTCACACCTTTAGCCTCCCATATTTACTTATTACTAATTATAATATCTTTATGTCCTTCTTCTACGTTGCACACTTTTTGTGTAAGACAATAGTACATTTTCAGATACCCCCCCTCCTCTTTGGGTAGTGTTGATCCTGTCCGCCCCCATCCACAGACAGGCGCTCCGTCTGTCCCTTTCTAATATCAATAGGGGGGGTTCTCTATGTTCTATGCTAAATGTATATCAATTACGTAGATTACACTACATATCTCCCAAAATCACCTGATGACAGTGTACATTCCGCACAACAACTTAATTGACACAATGTTATGCTTAAGTTGCCCTTCCAATAACCTGTAAAATTCACTAAAAAAAAACGTTGTTGAGGGGACATTATGGTTAAGTTGCCCTACCAAAAACCTGTGCCCTTCACTAAAAAAAAAAATGTCTCCCTCCCCTTTACGCTTCAAATTAAAACCGAAAAAAACCACTGAAAGTCGACAGTTATGGTACACTAAGCCCCCATACCTGCCATCACCACTGCACACTGCTAACACTAACACCCAGAACATGAAAGATGTCATCTCGAATGTCACTGATGACATCACTGACGACATCACATGTTTAGCCCCTTTGTTTTCGTTCCCTGCTATATATACATATGTACATTCAGTAAAAAAACTTTGTTAAAGGGATGTTATACTTCACAGTGAAACGAAAAAACACTGCATATTCCCCAATTATGGTAAGCTAAGCAACCATAACTCGCAACATCTACGTGCATTGCTAAGACTAACACCCAGGACATCAAAGATGACATCACAAAATCCTTCAAACAGTTATCGACTGTTGGAGGTGCCCGGTGCGCCCGAAACATCAGTATATGTCTTTTAGCCATGATTAGGCACATTGCAAGTAATTTCCTGTTGGCTTTGAATACACCACAATTTCCCCCAAGGAGGCACACCACTGGCTGATGAGGTACGGCTTCTCCCACCGCTTTACTTATTACCTCTAGAACCTCCTCCCAGTAAGACTGTATTAGCAAAAAAGGACCACATCAAATGAAATAGTCACAGCCTCTTCTCCCCGCATTTCTTGCAGGCATTCTCACACTCATTGTCCAAGGGGGCCTGTTTCGCAGGAGTCATATATACCCAGTGCAGTATTTTATATTGTATGAGCTTATATCTAGCATTCACTGCAACCCTGCTAGTATATGCACATATACGGCTCCACAGTTTGTCTATCAAAAACACCTGCAGATCTCATTCTCATTTAGATTTAGCATTTACATGACATGTTGGCAAATGACACTGCACCATTTTATAATGCATCGAGAATATATGTCCACTATCTGATGACAGCCCTAAATACTTCAACAAAGGTGACGTCTCTGGCTCATCTGTGAAACGAGGGATCACTTTCGAAATTCTTCTTTCATTTGACGATACTGGAAAATGGGCCTAGCCTCCCACCCACCTCATCAATAAATTGTTGCCACGAAACAACCACTCCCCTAGGGTACATATCTCCAATGCACACCGCCGAGTCCAGGAATCTGCTATTCACCCATTGAATGTGGGTTTCAATGCAAAGATCCCCCAGTGTCCCAGCTCCGTTGCATAATCAGTTTTAACATTCGTACGGCGCCGAAGTCTAGGCCAGGCATCCGGAGTACAGCTCACCAGATCATATTTACACTTGTCTCATCGGTCACAGGAAATTGCTATCCACTGTAGGGTATATGGGTGTACCAACACATGCTGGGCTCGGATTTGTGGATGTGGAGGGTTGCCAGGCATTCAGTAGGATGGGAAATGGGCCTGGGCTGCCAGATAGTAGAGCTCAATGTCCGGAGCAGCATGACCATGTTGTTCAAACAGCTTAGTGAGAACTTCCCACCGAACTCGGGGAGTTTTAGGGTGCCACACCAGCTGTAATAATAGGGCTCAAAGCTGCTGAAAGAATTCTCTGCTTGGGTATATCGGGATATTTTGGAATAAATATAGCATTTTGGGGAAGCATTTTGGGGAAGCATTTTGGGGAGAATAAGCATTTCAGCAAGCGAAATCCTGCCCCCAGGCTGAAAGGGGTAACAACTTCCACCATGCCAGTTTATGTGTCAATACAGCGCAGTGGTTCTTGGCCAGGAGTTGTGTGTGGTCCTGATTAAGGATTACACCCAGTTATCGTACCAAAACTTCCTCCCACCTATAATCTCCAATATCCGGCAGGCAACTCACGTTTTCAGTTAGCAGGAACAGAATCGACTTAGTGTAGTTTATTTTCAACACTGAGTACGACCCAAACCGAGTCACCTCATCCGTCAGCGGCTGTAAATTGATTCTGGGGTTTTTGAAATATAATAAAATATCGTCTGCATAAAGGGAAACTATGTCCCTCTCATCCCCCATTGCCAGCCATCTTTTTGCATGAAGCCACCGCAATCTGATCGCCAAGGGCTCCATTGCGATGTCAAACAGCGGGGGTGACAGCGGGCAACCCTATCTGGTCCTCCTTCTGAGAGTAAAGGACTCACTTGTAGAACCCATCACAAAGATTTTGGCCATCGGGCCAGCATAGAGCAGTTGTATACTTTTTAAGAAATATCCCGATAGACCCTTTGTTCCAAAACTGAAAACAGATAATGTCACAAAAGGGAGTCAAATGTCTTTTCTTCATTAAGCAGGGCAGCCACAACTTGAACCTTGGGATCAATCTGTGCTAGGATAATAAAACGGTCTGCACAGTTTTAATGGTGTCGATCTGCCCAAAAGGAATCCTGACTAATCCAAGAGAATGTAAGTGGCCACATGCTGCATAGGGCGTGTTGCTAACACCTTCGCTAATATGTTTTTAACCAGCTTAAGCAGCAATATGGGCCTGTAAGAGCCGCATTGTGTTGGCTCTTTATCTGGTTTCAAAATTAGAGTAATCAGGGGTTCATTCAATGACGACGACAAGGATGCCTCTGCATGGGCCTCCTCCCAGACCTTCACCAAATACAGCACAAGTTGAGGTGCAAACTCCTTCTAGATTTCAGCACTCATACTGCTGAAATACGGCACACCCACTCCCTCCTTCCCTGCAGCTCTCTGGCCGGCCTCTCTTTGCCCTCTTCCTGCTCCTACCTGCAAGGCAAAAAACCTCGGGGTCATCTTCGACTCCACACTCTCTTTCTCTCCTCACATATCTGACGTCTCTAAGAAGTCACACTACCAGCTACACGTCCTCAGAGGTATCCTTCCTTTCCTCTCCTTCGCCCAGAAGCTCACTGTCTCTAGAGCCCTGGTTCTCTCGAAGCTGGACTACTGTAACAGCCTCTATCTAAATCTGCCTGCCTCTACTCTCCGCCCCTTTGCAACTCATCCAGAACAGGACTGCAAGACTCGTCCTTGGCCTCAAGCCCAGGGATCGTATCTCTCCAGGACTGAAATCACTACACTGGCTCCCAGTGACTGCGAGGATAAAGTTCAAAACCCTCTGCATTGTCCACAAGGCCTTCTGGGGCCTGGGGCCAAAATACTTTCAACTCCATCTCCGGTTCCGGAAGCACCTCAAAACCTTCCTCTTTGCCTCCGCTTTCTTTCCCCCTCTCCCCTGCTAAAATCACTGAAACTGCACTGAGTCTGCAACCGGGCCATGCACCGTTCTCGGTCCTTGGCCCAGCCACTTTTCCCTGCACTGCCTCCCTGGCAACCCCTGCACTGCGGGACTGTCTCTGTATTCCTACAGCCCCACCTCCCTAGCACTTGTCTGCACTTACCTTGCCTTGCCACCAGCTGGCCCTTATTATTTATCTTGTATTCTACTAACCCTGTACTGAACTTTTCCCCTCTCCCTTTCCCCCTGCACTTTTCCCTTCCCCTCTACCCTTGCACTTGTGTGATCTGAATGACACCTGGCCTAGTAGGATTGCTGTCTGTCTCCCCTTGTTCCCCCCGCCTCGTCGCGCCTTGAAACACGTGTGTATAGGCGCGTTACAAATGCCATATCATATCATATCATACCATCATACCCAGGGGACTGCGGCATAGGGAGGTCCCTAATGGCAGCCATGACCTCTTCCATCGTGGCTGGGGAATGCAGACCCTATAACACTTCTTCAGCCATCCTCTTGGGATGATAGTATGGTCTTGGGATGACCCTAATATACCTACAAACTACCGACCCAGAACCACAGTGCCTTTCCTCCTCAAAATTCTGGATAGAGCAGCGTACCCACAGATCCAGAACCACCTCGAAACTAACAATCTTCTCAGACTATGTCATCTGGCTTCTGCCCAAGACATGGGACTGAAAACTGCTTTACTTAAAAACACAAATGGATGAGATAAAAGACAAAGGCAAATTGGCTCTCCTCTTCCTACTTGATCTCTCCGCATCGTTTGACCTAGTCAATCACAATATACTTTGTAATCATCTAACGTCAGTGGCTCACTTCTCACCAAATGCTGTTCTTTGGATACAGTCCTTCCTTTCAGATAGAACCATGAGAGTATTCTCACCTAGGTCAGCATCTGTACCAGCCTCATAACCTGTGGTGTACCTCAAGGCTCCTGCGTCTCACCTACCCTTTAGAATATATTTACGAAATGACTTTTTGACCATCTTGACGATTTGGGTGTCACCTATACCAATTATTCAGATGACATGTAAATCCTCATTCCTATAACAGGCTCCTACGACACTGACTCCGAAGCACTAAACATAATCTATCAAACCATCCAAGCATGGATGGCCCAACATGGATTATTCCTGAACAACGAAAAAACAGAACTGTTGCTCATCGTTTCACAATACCTTCTTAACAAACTTGGTGACTCCTTGAAGTCCTTCAAAATAGATGGCATTACTATCAAGGGATCAAAAGAAGTAAAAACTCTTTGTTTCTAGCTTGACTCAACCCATACTCTAACCAGACAAGTTAACGATACAGCGTCAGCTGCTGCCTACACATTAAAGCTCATCATTGCCTGTAAGCCCTTCCTGTCACCTGACAGCTGTATCACGTTAGCTAAAGCCCTCATCTTGTTCAGACTTGACTACTGTAATGTCCGCTTCGTCGGGGACCAAGAACCTTATCATCAAAAAATTGCATGTGATCCAAAATAATGCCTTGAGAGCAGCGCTCAACATCTCTAAAAAAATGCACATATCCACGATCAGACGGAACGCATACTGGCTACCTGTCCAAGAGCGAATCCTCTTCAAAACACTAACTATGAACCATAAATGCCTACACAAGTCAGCCCCTAAATACTTGGCAGACCAATTCACTACCAAGCAATCCAACAAGCCTACATGTTCAGCATATGCACACTTACTATCCACCCCCCGTTTCAAGCTTCAGAAATCTGGAGGCAGTAGCTTCCCAGTGGTAGCTGCCAACACTGGAACTCACTACCTTCTGCATCAAGGTCAGAAGCCTCCTTCTGGACCTTTCACAAACACTTAAAAACTTGGCTCTTCACTCAGAAACTACTAAAATAACCCATCCTTTCAGCAACATACATTTCTCAACAATTTACATTCACTTAACAATACCATGAACCTTGTAACTTAGGGTGAAGATTGTTGGATACTCTATGTGTTTTGCATAACCTTTGAAATGGATGTACTTTTAATGTTCAAGAAGTCCTGCACAAACTGCATCTGCTATTCTCCTCTCTACCTGTAACTACTGTGTTCCTACATGTACATGTATTTACATCTGAGTAACCTTGAAATGCCTGTACACCATGTGTTCAAGAACTCCTATGTAACCTGTAACTCTCATGCTCTTCCTTTCCTGTAACTACAAGCCATTATGTATAAGAACAGCGCCTAGATGTCTTTGGGTTAGGAGCGCTATATAAATCTCTCTAAATAAATAAATAAATAAATAAATAAATAAATAAAACTCCTGCATATTAGCCTGCCGGTCAGACTCATCAACCGTCTCTTTCTGTGCGTACAGCCCAGAATAATATGCTTGCAGTGTGAGCAATATTTTGTCCTGGGAGGTGTGCAGCACCCCATCACTGTCCTCAAGTGTAGCTATGTCTGTGCCACGCATCTCCCCTCACACCAACAATGCCAGTGCCCACCCAGGCTTGTCTATTTCCCCATATTTCTGGGCCAGTGCCGGATTGTCAAGGAAGCAAATCTCCTTGTTTGCCACCTGTCAAAATTGATCTAACTTGTCCTTAAGTGGTGCCAGAAGCGCCCGATTCAATGTAGTCACAACCTGTAACCGCAAAACCTTTATTTCCTTCTCTATAGCTGTCATTTTACAATGCACCATCCGCAGTACCACCAACTCAGTACTCATACATACCCCCCTCAAATACAGCTCAAAGGCCTCCCATATCAAGGTCATCCGCGATGTAGAACCCACATTAGCCGCAAAGACTGTCAAAATAGCCGACTCGAGCTCTCCTTTGAAGCCTATATCAAGCAGAGTTAACAGTTTGAATATCCATAATGGCATCCTGGGCAACTCTGTATCTAACACCATTGTTCAGCAACACCATTGTCCAGCACACCGGAGAGTGATCCGACATAGTTCTAGGCAACATGATGCAGGGCTGGGTTTTTCGGATCAGTGCCAGGCTTGGCCAAATTAAATCTATACACAAGTACATATCATGTACCAAAGAGTAGAAGGAGAAGTCTAATTTGCCACAGTTAAGTGTACGCTGTACATCCTGAAGATGGAATAGGGACATAGCCGCTCTGACCTCCCTTGCCGCGGCTGTCAATGTCCTGGGCTTAGTATTTGACCTAGCCTTATCTGTGTCCAGTATTGTATTTCAATTACCCCCCCCCCCCACGCTAGCTGCGTGTCCACATACTTTATGGTTTGGTCTGCTAGGGAGGGAAAGAAGTGAGGGTTGACAACATTAGGAATGTAAATATCAACACACTTAACACAGACACCAAACAAAACAACACTAAAAAGACATATCGGCCTCTAGGGTTGGCCACAGAGGATTCCAAGGTAAACCATCGTTATTACCCCTCTTGAACAATGCTGTTTAGACCTCCAACATTCCAGCTCCAAATCATACACTTCTCACCCATTATCTAGGCTACTCACTTATATGGTCGCAAAGGCAGCAGGGACTCCCCACCACCTGTCAAAGGTTTTGTCCAGTACTTCGTGCTATGACCCTTTCACTTAACACCCACAGCCAACCCCTAAACAACCCCTTCCCAAACACCAACATCCATACCGCCCACACTTCCCCACCTCCACTGCTCTTTCCAATTAGCAGAGTGACCCCACACCCCAAAATAGACTTTGCTATCACCTGGGAAGTACCAAAAGAACCGAACCCACCGTTCCCAACTAGTGACAAGGGCGCCTACAGCATATCTGACATTTGATTAAAAAACATGGGCTTGGACGTTACATTACTAAAAATGGAAAAAAAATAGTAGTTAACACACACTGGCAGCAGCCAGGAAAGCAGCAGTACAGGGAATGTGTGGCTAGAGTGCATAGCCTGGCAATTCAAAGTGAAGGCCCCATGCAGGACGCTTTCCCCAGCTCCATCCCTCTCAATGCAGGGGCAGCGACTCCAGGAAAGTATGTACCTCTTCAGGCTTCAGAAATAAATGCTTTTTGTGGTTCCACACCACTCAAAGCTGTGCTGGAAAAAGCATGGCGTATTTCACACCGCTGTATCGGAGTCTTTTCTTTTCTTTTTTTTTTTACCTCTTTATTTAACTTATAAGGAACAATTAAATAACAACAAAGTTATATTTCAGGATAACAAATCATTTCAATGCAACAAAATAATGGATAGGTTATCAGCATAAAACTTATAATAAAATCAAAAACAGATTGCATAAACAATAAGAAGAATATCCACAGGATTTTTAGAATGTTAAACAGAACTTTGATACAGTATCGTCAAAGATACCAATAATACACAGACCAACACAAGACACACACAATAACACAACACTAACCCCCCCCCACTCAACCCTTCTGGTGGCCGCTAGACATATTTTGCGCGTCTGAGTCTTTTTTTGGCCAACAGAAATGTCTGGCAAGCTTTATGGGTGGCCACGGTTAAGACATGATGGACGGATATTCATGTCTCCTGATATCTTAGTTCTCCCAGTTCTCGCGTCTGTTGCAATATCATCGTCTGTTGCAATATTATGTCTCTGTGGGGGTAATTTAGCAGACTGTTTTAGTGACCTAGGATTTTGACTGGGCTTCTGGGCTGGTCTCAGTGACCTGTGAGCCCTCTCCAGTAGGAACTGTGGAGACAACGAGGCAGTTTGTAAAATATCTCTTGTGACTGACTCTGGGAGGCCCACCACCCTCAGATTGTTTCTGCAGGATTGCGCTTCCAAGTCCTCAGTCCAAGTCCTGGCTTCCTCCTCCTTCATCTCCATTTGTACATTGTGGTCCTCTCGTCTTGTGCTCTTGATCCTGTCTTCAAGGTGGCTGATCCTGCTCTGAGCCTCTGTTATGCAGCCACTTTCCTTTTCTATCCCATGTTGCATGAGGTCCACCTATCATACCAGACAGTCAAGTTTGATATTAATTGATTCAAAGTCCACTTTCATTTGCGCCAAGATGAGACCCATGTCAGTCGAGCCAGCCTCCAGAGGCCTACGATCAGGGACTCCAGGATGTGGGACAAGTGTCGCCATCATATCTCCACTATTGTCAGTCGCTGGAGCAGCCGCTATCAGTTGTTCTCCCGCCTGACCGGCCTCTTTATTTCTCAACTTCCTGTTAAAGGACAATTGGCCCTGTGTTTGTTAACCTTTGCCATAGAACTGAGAACACCCTCGTCTTGTAGGGTGACCCACTCCCGCACTCCTGTTACAAGGAAGAAGTAGTAATCAAATAGTGCCTGGTAATGATTCACAGGGCGCGTGTTGCCCCCCTTCTTATTTATTGGCCACTCAGTGCAGGGGCGACCCCCTTCATCCAGCAATTCTACCCTAGAAAAGGGTGAGTTCTAATCAAGCTCCCAAGCAAGGCAATGAACATCTAGTCCTGCGATCGTTGTTTAGGTCCCAGAGGTTAAGAGGCAGCCAGCCAGGTCTGTAGGGTAGGCACCCCAGGCACATTATCAATACTGACAATGGGCCCACTTCACCCACCCCTGGTACTCCATTTCCCAGGAATGCCTTTCTAGTACAGCAGATGTCACCACAGGGCCCTCGACCCTCAACTTCTCACCGTGCTCATCAGCCCACTGCTCCTACCTCCCACAGGCGGAGCATCAAATCCAGAAGGGCAGGACACGTCCTTGGTTTCTGCACAGCTGACAGGTGCGGTAAACGACCCACTGGAGCTCTATCTCGCCTAGTCCGTTGTCGTTCGTGGACGTCAGAATAACATTCCGGCTGCCCCAACTGAAAGGAAAGCTTTGTTTCAGCTGTGGGCGCCCCTAGCTAATAGCGGAGCTCAAGAAGTCACTGCCTGCTTCCTCAGAGGCTCTCTAACACCCCCATTACTGAAATACTTAATCAACTACACAACTGACAGAAACTGAAATGGAGGAACATGTGTTAATTGCCACCACACCAAATTATAAATTCGTTCTTATTTTACAAGCTCTTCACCAACAACACTAGCTACACAGAACTCCAAGAAAACAGAAAAATTGCCAAAACGAATCCAATTATCATATGGAACCAACCACTACCACAAGTCACAAAACACCTGCAATGCACTTTACAGCTGTCACTTGGGATATGCCAGGAGATCTCCATGTTGCCAACCTGTTTACGTCTAACAAACGCTGCAATTGTGGTACATTTTACACAGGACTCTGGCGCAGTTTGATTGCTGGCTAGTGGCTACTTCTATGGCCTTTGCCATGCTGCTGCCATGTACAGTGGGACAAAAATGGAGTAATTTCACATAAACTCCACTTTCGCGTGGCAAAAAAATAGTAACTTACTTTTTTGTGTGTACGCTGTCTATGGGCCTTGGCTAGAAGAAGGCAGACAACCAGGACCTGCCCGCAGGAGAAGAGGCGTGCAAAAACATTCCGGGACTCTTTCCAAGGTCAATAAATGGGCGAACATGTTGAAACAGTGTCAGCACATGCAGATTAAAAGCTGGCAGTATTTGTAAAGGCACCTCATGCGCTCTGCTGTTTGAGAGCCCTCACTCCTCGCAATATGTAATGTGGGAATGGGATCGCACCCAAACTGCATAGGGGCATTCAGTTCCCACTCAAGTGTTGGGACGACCAACCAAACAGGTTTACCTGCCACCCCGGCAGTGTCTGCTGTAGGTTGCTGTACACAGTGCCTGCCCATTGGAACATCATCATTGTATTCAAAGAGCTCACACCCCACGAGAGAAGGAGAATGCACACACTGGGGCCACGCCCTCTATTAATTGATCGGGCCCTGGGGGAGTCAATTTTTTTAGAAGATAGTAAGGCAGGGCGTAGTGCCACCAATGTAACATGCATACGGACTTCAGAGCCTACACTCTTCCTATAGAGCTGTAAAGATAGCATCTCTAAGACCCAACAAACCTAGCGTTCTTTCCATTTGATGTCCTCTTGCTAAATATATGTCCACTTTAACTGATCAGTGGCAGGTGTGTAGTCTGGCGCTATATATTCAATATCCGCGGGTGGTGTTTTCTCTTTCTATAAATGCACGAAGCAAAACACAATGGCCCTCATTACGACCCTGGCGGAGGTCCATGGTGCAATTTGCACCATGGACCATGGCGCAGAGCTGCCAACTCCGCCATGGGGGTTGGCGGACTTACCACCCCATTCCGACCTTGGCGGGGCGGTAAGTCCCCAATCCCCATTTACCCTTCCCCATTCCCATTTTTGCCCCATAGGGTATAATGGGAGTGGGGAAGGCGTTAATTACGCCACCGTAAATTACGGTGGCGTAATTAACAACAGGTCCCGTAGCGCCATGGATTTTTCCGCCCGGAAAAACCAGGCGTGAAAACCGCCATGGCGCTACGGGAACTCGTAGTAAGGCGGAAAGGTACGCCATGCATTACGCTGGCGTAATACCCCTTCCGCCAGGGTCGTAATGAGGGCCAATGTAAGGAAGCAAAAAACATGGTAAGGAAGCATACACAAGATGACTACTCTTAGTACCGTTATATTAATGAGTGAAGTACCAGGCTGGACTGCTCGCTTTTGCAGATGTACCATACCCTGGTTGTCTGCCTTATATACTGGTGGTTTAAAAGGCACTGCACACCAGTTTGCAACTAATTAAACAAGCACTGGCAATGCCAATAGTTTTGGCGTTTACTGTTGTTCTTTGCATTTGACATTTATAGGCACCAGGGTGCAAGGAGGAGGGTGCAAAGTTTTAAAGTAGGATGCTATAATGGGTGCAGGTGTGCAATGGAATGAGAAGGGGAATAGAGCAACAGAGGAAGCTATTGATGGAGGGTGCCAATAATGAGCAAAAGGAGATATGAGCGAGAAAGGGTTAGAGAGTAAGAGAAAAAGTGATTGCGAGAGGAAGGAAGAGAGAAGAAAGTAAGGGCTGAGAGGAAAGGTGAGAGTTGGAGAAGACGGAATAAGCTGATATCTCCAAGAGTGCCAGAGGGAGAGCGACTGCGCGTGCGGGGAAAGAGAGGGAGTGGCAGCGCACGCGGTGAGCGACAGCGTGTGCAGCGAGAGCGACAGCGTCTGCAGAGATAGCGAGAGAGAGTGACAATGTGCGTGAAGAGAGAGTGCAACAGCGCATGCAGGGAGCAAGGGAGCAACAGCAGGCAGAGAGAACGATAGCGTGCGGAGAGAGAAAGCGACTAAGTGCAGAGAGAGCACAATTGTTTGAAAAATAGATGATACAGCAGCAGAAGAAGCCTTTGCAGCAGCAACATCTAGGAGAGTCCCGTTCATTTTAACACTGAACATAAACATGGGATAATGAATGGTAATTTCAGTTTATAATATTGTTGTGTCCACCACACAGCTAAAAAGCACAGGTGCTAATTTACATACTCGTCTGTTCTTGCTCGACATCCTTTATTACAATCCATATGCACGGCCAAGGGGCGCTGATAACACAAAATATAATAGTGTGGGAGCAGTGCTCGCCATGACAAAAGAAGGTGTCCCCCTCACCCCTCAACCCCTCCCATCCGGCCCTAAAAAAAGGATCTATATGATTATTGCAAAAACAACATTTTTAATCCTAAAATATTGTTTTATTCTTATTTTTTTTAACCCCTGTTTAACCCATGTATATGCGGGGAGAACCCCTGCAGACCTCCCACTACCCCTCCACATTTTTAACCCAACCCCACCCATATATAGAGTAAAATTGTGTTTTCAGAATGTGGTATTTTGGGATATGGAATATGTTAATTCTCTAATTTGGTAGGATCCCAAGTAAAACTAAATGGCAGTGCAAAAGTGCACATTCCCGAGTCCTCATTAGATTTAATGCAGACGGGTCAATTTGTTGGAAAGGCGACCCCACTGAAGTTTATGGCCGCCATTGAGCTTGTTCAGAGGGTGTCATTACTTGAAGGCCGGTGACAACTTCCAAATAACTTGATGCCAGGCAACTCTGTGGGAAGGGGACTGCTGGTAAAATCACTAAAATCGAAAAGGGGGTTGGGGAGGCCAAGAGGGCAATGATGGTCACCTTCCCCAAAGTTGGGTGAATTTAACAGGGCAAACGTGAGAAGGACATTAGAATGTTGGCAGCACATGGGAAGCCTGAGAGGTTCATGGCTGCTTAAGAGTGTGGACACCACAGGGTAGGCTGGGGAGTGGCAGGGCAATGGATGTCACCCCCAGTCCCAGGAATAAGTCAGCATGTCTGAGGAGAGAGGAGGAGAGAGGATCATGGCTAAAATTAGAGACTGTGGGCAGCACATGTAAACTCTGTGTCAGAAGAGGGACATGACAGTCATCTTAAGTGTGGGCCGAACAGTAAAGAGGGCCATGGCTGTCACGGCCCACAGCATGAGCAAACCAGAGCAACTCCATCAAGGGACAGGACCATGTCTGCCACATAGCAGAACCAAGGGGAGTTGGCCATATCCGTCAGGCAGGTTGCCTCAGCACCCTCACGTGTTTCACCACTAGAAGCCCAGATCGGGCTCTAGGGAACCCCACTGTCAGCATTGTTGTGTAATAAGGCGAGCACCCACCCCTGGGCCCTCTGTCGCCCAGCAGAGCAGGCCCTGGTGCAGCTGCGAGAACTGCAGCCTCGAATTCAGTAGCTGCTGGAAACATTTAATATCGTGCAATATCAACGCCACTTCAAAAGCGAAAACATCAAACCGCATGCCATTTCAGTAGTTGCTGCAAAACAAATGCACCCATGCAAACTGTGCTGGGGGCGGACCCTGTCCAGATTAGGGCCTCCCCACCGATTAAATGAATACACAGAGGCAGTGGTACTTTGATAACCGGGTCCCCATGCTGACTGCCTGAGCAGCACCAGATGCCCTCTTTTATTCCTGCAACCTCGTGACCTCCCACGTCACACTCCTTAAAGGGACATACATTACATTCTTCCTTTTTCATAAACAACGAACGCCCACAACAGTTACACAAGGGGCAGGCCACAACGTATGATAACAAATACAATGTGACTTTTGCTTAAACTGAGCAGTTGTGTCATATAGTCCTAACATGCACATCAGGGAGTATTGACCACAAAGTCTTTTAGATACTCTTGGGGCCTGCAGCAACCTCTCACTGTGTAGTGCCTTCTAACTTCCCCCTCCTTCTTCGCCCAGAGTAATTCCGCCTCCTTGATCCACTGGACCATACTCATTGTCACTGGGCGCAATCTAATCTACATCCGACACCTCACTTTCGAGTCTTGGCGACTGTAGGGAGACAGTTGCTTGAGGCTCAGACATCCTTCCTCTACTCTGTTCCCCTGTAGAACTCCCCATACGTCAGAAGAAACTAGTATTTCTTGTTACTGTAGACTTACCGTCAGAGGCAGTGACCATAGTCCCTCTTCTGATCACCACTTCCATTGGGTTAGGCTCATGGAGCAGGGCCATCTTTCCTTTCAGTTATCTGGTGCATACTAGTGCCATATCACCTACCTCCAGGTGATAATCACGCAGTCCTCTCCAGAGGTTTTTCTCTTTCATTGGCTCTCCTTCTCCGCTTGAGCACCAGGCCTTCGTCAATCACTCCTGGGCTGTGACTGGAATGATCTGGTAGCAGTCCCCTCAGGCATCGCTGGAAAACGACCTCCACTGGTGGTAGCCTTGTCGAGCAGTGGAGAGTAGTGCGATATTCTGATAAGAACTGGTACAAGACCCATCACTCACACTCCCCCTGTCCATGCGCAATGTGGAAGACTTTGTTCACTGTTCTAGTCGTCTGTTTCGCTTCCCCTTTTGCTAGGGGCCCTACCAGCGTTATTTTCCGGTGACGGATCCATAGCCCATGGAGGTCTTCAGAGAATCCCCAGCTCTGGAAACGGTGGGCCCTTATCTGTGTAAATCTTGTCAGGGAGTCAGGGGGTGGCAAACATCTTTTCAAGAACGGCACCACATCTTCTAGCGAGGTGGACTCCACAAATTCCACCTCAGGGTATCTTGACCACTAGTCCACTAGTATCAGGAAATGGGTTTCTCAGAATAGATCCAAAATCTATGTGCACAGTACCCCAGGGGATTTTGCTTCGGTCCGTGAACTCTATGTATGGTTCTCTCTGGTGGGTTAATGCTGCCTGACGCCACACGTAGTAACGTATGAATTGCTCTACTTTGTCTTCTAGGCCTGAGAACCAGACCGTTCTGAGTCAAGCCTTGGTTTTCCCCACTCCTTGATGTCCTCTGTGAGCCAGCTCTAGCGCCCGTGGAATCAGGTTGGAGGGAATGACCATTCTCGATCCTCTCAGGACCAGTCCGTTATCAAGAAATGTCAGTTTGGATCGCACACGCAACATCTGCTGCAGAACTCTCTACACATCCTGTGTGCGCCCGTTCAATTTGTCAAGGACGTGGTTCCAGGCCCAAGTGTTCTCAGCTGATATCAGTGGCCAGAATCATTCGACGGTGGCTTACGCTCCTTGAATTTCCTAGAGGGACGTGGATATAGGGGTGGCTGCCGCCAACAATATGTGCCTGTAGGGCAAGCAGCCGACTTTCAATTCTTGTCTGGGGTTTGGAGGACAACCCAACCATGACTGGGATGAGAGGTTTGTGGTCAGAGACCACAGTCACCAATTTGCCATAAACATAGATATGAAAGTGCCTGCAGCCCCACAGCACAGCCAGCTCCCCCTGCTCAACCTGCGAATATCGCTGCTCTTTGCTCGAGAGGAATCTGCTTGAGAATGCAACTGGGCAGGCGCCCCGTGCCCCATCCAGCTCTGTCAACACTGCCCCTAGACCAAACGGGCTAACGTCATGATTATCTACACTTTTCTGTTTGGGTCAAAGAATGCCATGGTATCATCTGCTGTGAGCGCATTCTTAATCTCATCAAAGACGTTTTGTTCTAAGGCAGTCCATTTCCAACTAACCTCTTTATTGTTAAGATTGTGAAGAGGTTCCGAAAGGGTGGGCAAGTTACGTATGAACCTCCTGCAGTAAGTAACCATATCCAGAAAACTGCATGCTTCAGAGGCGTTCGAGGGTGGTCCTGCTGTTTGGATGTCCTTGGCTTTCTTGGGACCAGGAGAGATACCATTTTCTTGAAACACAAATCCAAAGAATTCAATTCTCCTTTGCAAAAATGCTAATGTGTCCCTGTGTAAAGTAAGTCTGAGTTGCTGGATTCGACCAAGCACCTTCCCAGCCTTTCCAAATGTTCCTGCTCTGAGTTGGAATACACCGTAATGTTATCACTTATGTTCATTGCTGTTTTTAGACGAGCCAGAGCACCACAGATCATGTTTTGAAACACCTCCACTGCAGAGGATATGCCAAAGTTGAGGTGTTTATATCTATACAACCCTTTGTGAGTGGTGAATGTTGTGATGTAACAAGAGGCTAGGTCTAACACCAATTGGTGATAACCAGACCTCAGGTCTACCTTTGAAAAGAACTTGGCCCCATGCAGGTCTGCCAGAATATCATCAATCGTTGGGGTGATTTATCTCTCCCTCTTTATTGCCCTGTTGTGGAGGCACATATCCACACAAATGCGGATGGATTTCGGTTGTCTTGGTTAGTTGGCAATGATGGGGGGGGGGAGATCAATGGGTCGGGCCTTACACTTCTTTAATGATATCCATGTTGACCAGGTCTTCCAGCTTCTTCTTGAACATTGATTGAAGTTGAAAAGGCACTAGCCTATGTTTCAAGGCCACAGGCTGTTGGATGGATGTGCAGGTGAACTGGTTTGCTCCTGAATCTTCGATGCCCGAAAATACTCCAGCAAATCTGGGCAATAGGGACTGGATGTCCTGTACACAGACCCCAAAGGAAAGGTTCACAATACACAAAGCCTCTGCCGCCGTGCACCCGAATAGAGTGACTTTGCTCACCTTGGTGATGAAAGGTCTTGCCTTGATAACAGTGTCCTCATCCAATGCCCTGGTGTCAACCAGTGCCGAAATCTGAGAGCTGCATCGTACATTGTGCCTGTCATCATTCTGAGGCTTTCATTACCGATATGCTGGATACAAAGTATACCTCTTCCTTGTCGGTCTCCTCTTCGGTCTGTTGTTCATCATTCAGGGGCATCTGGTCTGCTATTGCCGCCTTCCGTAATTGTCTTTGAGAGTATTGTTTTGACCCTGCCGGTCATGTGTGCTGCTGGTGCGCAGTAGACTGAGGCAAAGTGGTTTGCTACACCACACCTCCCGCAAGTGTGGCCCTTCGCCGGGCAGTCAGCAGAGTGAGGTAGTTCATAACCACAGTTGGGGCATGGCATAATTTCCGCTCCTTTTTGCCCCACGGTGGACTCCTGTACGTCTTGAGAAATTGTTGTTTTCCTAGGGCGCAGGCCTCTACTAACTTAACAGATTTCATAGAGGCACAAATCTTTTCAACTCTTATGTCTGCCAGTTCATCGGAACAACCAAGTTCAAGGATGCAAACCAATGTGGTCCCCAGTTCCTGCAACATTTGTCGCCGCAACTTGATCAAAGAGCATCCATTGATCAACTGCTGACGCATTTCATGTTCCTCTTCTGGCCATGCACAAGTTGTCGCCATCTGCCTCAGTCTGCAATGCTATGTGTCAAGGGATTCACCCTCTTTCTGTAGAGCGTTCCTCATCAACAATCTCTCGTAGTCAAGGTTTGCCATGGCTGAGAAATATTAATTCAGTGCAGTTTTGGCTGCGCCGAATGTCTCATCGTTAGGTCAGAGAGTCTTCAAAATGTTGCAAACTGCGGGGCCGGCTGAGTATAGCATGACTGATTTCTTCGTTTCATCACTATCTTCACCTTCGACAGACAGAAACATGTCTACGTGCTTCCCCCAGGCAGACCACCTGGGGCCAAGGGCCGATGAAGCTCCGGAGATGTAAAATTCTTGTAGTGGGGCAAAATGGATGGGTGAACGGTGCTCCCTGGCCATCGCCAAGTGGCACCAGCATTGTCCACCATCAACCGTGGTTGACTGTGGGGTGATTGTGGCAAAAGGAGAGTTGTCCGTCTGTGAGCCTGTCTGCTTCTTCACCCTGTGTGTGTGCAGGCTTCAGACAGCAGGGCACAAAAGCACTCCTGGTAGGAGCTGCAACCCTACTGCATGGTTGGGTGATGCATCACTACATGCATGTTGGGTCGCACTGTGGGAGGAATAGGGCGCACAAGCACTCCAGTCTAGGAGGTACAATCCACGTTTTTCTCACTTCTTTCGTGCCTGAGCCATGCTCTCAGCTGCATTTGCTGCTGTTCACAGGATTCTCCATGCCCTGAGCTTGAGGATGTGGGGAAATGGAACTTTAGAAGAATGTCTGTCCTCTAGTGACATCAAAGGGTTGTAGTTCAGAGGCAGTCTGGGGGCTGATAGCTTCCACAGGAACAATCCTTGTTTCTGGTTCTTTTGTCATGCCCGCCCAGTGAAATGCCTTGGTAGGCGACCAGAGCATGGCTTTGAACACTTCCCCCTTGCCGGTGAGTGTTAACTGGAGAGGGGGAGCAAGCCTGCACTCACTGTCACCTTGTTGCTGACGTTGAGCCTCGATGCCAGCTCCAATGGCAAATGGCAAGCGCACACGATGAAGGAGGAGACACTCTGGACCCAGCAGAGTGCAAGCGGGTTAACAGCCGTGTGGAGGAGCTCCAGCATGGCAACTGCCTCGTCGCCAGTATGGTGGGGGAGGACCCCTTCCAGATTAGGGCCTCCCCAATGACTAAATGAATACAAGGAGACAGTGGTACTTTGATAACCAGATACCCGCGCTGACTGGCTGTGCAGCATGGGCAGCCCCCTTTTACTCCTGCAACCTTGTGACCTCTCACGTCATGCTCCTTAAAGGGACATACACAACAGAAACCTTACACATCCGGCAAACGTAAAAGCTGCTACAAACTAAATGCACTGATCACACGGGTAAGCCCACAAGCCGCTCACCAGCCCGGCAAACCCAAGGTTGTGTGACCCCAAAAACTGCCAATGCTCTCACGGGCAGCACAGAGAAATTCCATCCAGAGGGTGACGTACGGTAGAGGAAATACATTTCCCCTCCACTTTCACAAACCTGTGCTGCAGCTACCTCCGGCTCATTCCACAGAGCAACGGTGGGTGATTTCCCTCTTTGTTCAACAATCGAACATAGGGACCCTACTGTAATAAGCTGGACTGCACTTGAAGAGAGTTTCTGGAGCTGAAAAAAGGGGGCAACTTTTAAATGGCTGCCAATATAACAGTGACTATGAGTACAGACAAGCCCACGAGCCGCTCAGACAGTTACAATGTTTGAATGCATTTGCATCAACAATTAATTTAAAGCTAGAACGTTGCAACTAATCACTCCACTGCCTGGAGGAAGTTTCAGTCGCCATGAAGGCTTCCTGGCTCGGGAGGGCGGTCGCGCGCCCGACCCCTTCGACTCCATTCCTACCTCTGTACTCATGGAAATAGCTCCTTCTTTTCAATGGCGAAAGCTGGAAGGATGTTCCTGCCCCCGGAATCAGAAACACAGTCAGAGGAAAACACGTGCAAAGTCCTGCAGTAAGAAAAGTAACAAAAAAAACGAATACTGTAAAAAACAAGATGGCTGCTGTCGCCCAGTCACGAGAAGGGAGGCCTGCGTCTTGAAAAGAGATCACTGCACGGCTCGAGCGTCGAAAGTCACACAAACACATGACATGAGACAATACCCTTGATATGGAGAAAATATGCTAAATAAGCCACTATTGGATTACATCCATTTAATAAACACTTGGTGCGTTGGCATTTGTATTCCACAGCATTTCCAGTTGTCATGCCAACCACAAAGACTGCTTCTTGGAACCCCTTTGTTCTTGTAGCAATTAAAAGCTAGGGGGAACGATCAATGGGAAAAGCGACGAGCTGGTGAAAGCAAAAGGTTAGGAAGCTTTCAGTGATAAGCTGCATCCAATTCAAATACTTCCACAGGGAATAGATAAAGGTACCTAAGTGGAAAACAACAGGTAGACGAAGATGATTGACTTCATCCAACGGGAACCATGGTTCCAGAGTGAATGATGTATGCTGCCTGCCATTTCACTCATAGGATCTTATTATGAGTCTGGTGAGAAGGCTGAAACAAGTAGTATTTCAAATGCCACCTATTTTTTCTCACCTGCCTGATTATAGGCCATGCAGCATTTGCGCATACCACACAATTAAGATATCAATCAACACATGAACATTCTTCCAAGTTTTACCTTCACTCAAAGGAAGAGGTTCACAGTTTAAATCTTCTCCAGCATGTTAAAAATGTTTTTCGCCCGTCTGCTAAGGGATTGTCTAGGGATTCCCTTCACTTCAACGATAAAAGTTGTCAATTGGACTCCTAAAGGGGTTGCAAAATTGTGCACCGCAGAAGGGTTTAGAAGACCTGGGTGTTTTGATTTGTATTAATAAAATGATGTGGGTAATTCCATCTCTAAAAGGGTAATCTGCTGATCAGATTCCCCTTTCATATGCTCCATGCCAGAAGCATACGGTGTACCTGTGCACTGCGGCATCAGTATTCTGATCTGCAGCACCTGCTCTACCAGAGCAGGTTCAGAGGACAAAAGTGGCCATTTGACATATGCAGTGAAAGCCAAGTCATTGCAGCACAGGAGTTGCATTTCAGACATGCTTCCCTGTACCAAAGCTTTATGAGTTTACTGTCTTGGTGGAAGATATATCTTTAAATCCATACCTTAATTATGGTATGGTAATTAATACATCCGAATTTGAAATCACACATGTGCTGGCCCTGTGAGCCCAGCCCAGCTGTGAAAGGATTATGTGTATTCTTCCCGACAGGTTGGCCGGCTACTGTTAGCTCTTTTTTCCTTTGTGAGACCAGGCATACCCTCCCCAGAGAGACAGCCACACCACAGGAAGCTGCGGAAGCTGTCCTGGGAACAGGCATCAAAGAGCCATTCACAACAGGAGTAACCTAACACCAGGGTGCTGTATATCTAAATGCGTTTGATTCTATGAAGAAGGGAAGGGGCGGCTCAGTGTAGACAGAAGGAGCTCTTTACAGATGGAGGAAGGTCCCACCATCTTGTTTTCTCTGCCTTTCTTTTTCGTTCCTGACTCTCCACTTGCAGTAGTACAAATCACTGTGGGTGTTATGTCAGAAGGCACAGTCCACTTGTTCGAAGAACACTGATTGGACCGCTGAAGCAAACTAGCTTTAGTACAATCACCTGTTGGCTTTTGCCTTTAAAAGAAGGGGTATTTCACTCCTACTTTGATTCACTCTTGAAAGTTAATCTGAGGAAGAATGTATTGGAACTTTGTTGGGATGGTTGATCTTTCCAAAGTCCTCCAGCAGTGAGGTGAAGACTCACTGTCCAAGGCAGAGAGAAGCTCTGTCCCTTAACCATTTGCAGGGACCATTGAAGTTTAACTGATGTTGGGATAAGACCTGCCGCTCTGACAGCCACAATGGTACCCAAGACCTCACTGTGTTAAAGTGTTGAAGGACCCTGAAGTTATCGGCCAGACTCCTCTGTGTTTTGGAGCCAAAGAACAAGGACTAGACTTAACCTTCAGCTCGGCTCAAACTCAAACATCTACTTTGTAGAACCTCACACTGGAGCATCAAGATCACTTCTTTTAACCATCACTGATGGTCGACACGAACCACAGGAGCATCACTCGCCACGCCCACCCAGGGGTTAAAACACAACTCAAACCTGCTAGACCCCAAACCGATCCTAGTGAAAGCTCCAATATGCATTGCTCAAACACTGCATTCGAACCACTCTGATCCATTGTATTCACCCTAGCTCGACGCTAGCTCACCAATTGGATCAACACGACTCACTGTACCTGAACTTGGCTCGAACAGCAGCTCACGTGTGGTTCAATGCTGTTGAACCACCAAGAACCACAACAAGGTAATATTGACTGGCAACTGCCTCCTTGGTCCATTTCTGGGCCCTATAGAGTAGTTAGGCCACTTTGATTCCTTTGGAAACCAAGAAAATATGCTTTTAAAGAACACTGTTGCTAAAACTTGCCTTTCACCCCCGATTCATTGCCCAGCGTGCTGCATCTTGTTATCTTTACTTATTCTGTGTTCCTTCCTCAGGGATAGGTTTTGTGTAGTGTTTGCTATTTATGATTGCATATGGTGTGTTTGATTAGATCACATATTTTCTGTAAATCCTCATTCCTATAACAGGCTCCTACGACACTGACTCCGAAGCACTAAACATAATCTATCAAACCATCCAAGCATGGATGGCCCAACATGGATTATTCCTGAACAACGAAAAAACAGAACTGTTGCTCATCGTTTCACAATACCTTCTTAACAAACTTGGTGACTCCTTGAAGTCCTTCAAAATAGATGGCATTACTATCAAGGGATCAAAAGAAGTAAAAACTCTTTGTTTCTAGCTTGACTCAACCCATACTCTAACCAGACAAGTTAACGATACAGCGTCAGCTGCTGCCTACACATTAAAGCTCATCATTGCCTGTAAGCCCTTCCTGTCACCTGACAGCTGTATCACGTTAGCTAAAGCCCTCATCTTGTTCAGACTTGACTACTGTAATGTCCGCTTCGTCGGGGACCAAGAACCTTATCATCAAAAAATTGCATGTGATCCAAAATAATGCCTTGAGAGCAGCGCTCAACATCTCTAAAAAAATGCACATATCCACGATCAGACGGAACGCATACTGGCTACCTGTCCAAGAGCGAATCCTCTTCAAAACACTAACTATGAACCATAAATGCCTACACAAGTCAGCCCCTAAATACTTGGCAGACCAATTCACTACCAAGCAATCCAACAAGCCTACATGTTCAGCATATGCACACTTACTATCCACCCCCCGTTTCAAGCTTCAGAAATCTGGAGGCAGTAGCTTCCCAGTGGTAGCTGCCAACACTGGAACTCACTACCTTCTGCATCAAGGTCAGAAGCCTCCTTCTGGACCTTTCACAAACACTTAAAAACTTGGCTCTTCACTCAGAAACTACTAAAATAACCCATCCTTTCAGCAACATACATTTCTCAACAATTTACATTCACTTAACAATACCATGAACCTTGTAACTTAGGGTGAAGATTGTTGGATACTCTATGTGTTTTGCATAACCTTTGAAATGGATGTACTTTTAATGTTCAAGAAGTCCTGCACAAACTGCATCTGCTATTCTCCTCTCTACCTGTAACTACTGTGTTCCTACATGTACATGTATTTACATCTGAGTAACCTTGAAATGCCTGTACACCATGTGTTCAAGAACTCCTATGTAACCTGTAACTCTCATGCTCTTCCTTTCCTGTAACTACAAGCCATTATGTATAAGAACAGCGCCTAGATGTCTTTGGGTTAGGAGCGCTATATAAATCTCTCTAAATAAATAAATAAATAAATAAATAAATAAATAAAACTCCTGCATATTAGCCTGCCGGTCAGACTCATCAACCGTCTCTTTCTGTGCGTACAGCCCAGAATAATATGCTTGCAGTGTGAGCAATATTTTGTCCTGGGAGGTGTGCAGCACCCCATCACTGTCCTCAAGTGTAGCTATGTCTGTGCCACGCATCTCCCCTCACACCAACAATGCCAGTGCCCACCCAGGCTTGTCTATTTCCCCATATTTCTGGGCCAGTGCCGGATTGTCAAGGAAGCAAATCTCCTTGTTTGCCACCTGTCAAAATTGATCTAACTTGTCCTTAAGTGGTGCCAGAAGCGCCCGATTCAATGTAGTCACAACCTGTAACCGCAAAACCTTTATTTCCTTCTCTATAGCTGTCATTTTACAATGCACCATCCGCAGTACCACCAACTCAGTACTCATACATACCCCCCTCAAATACAGCTCAAAGGCCTCCCATATCAAGGTCATCCGCGATGTAGAACCCACATTAGCCGCAAAGACTGTCAAAATAGCCGACTCGAGCTCTCCTTTGAAGCCTATATCAAGCAGAGTTAACAGTTTGAATATCCATAATGGCATCCTGGGCAACTCTGTATCTAACACCATTGTTCAGCAACACCATTGTCCAGCACACCGGAGAGTGATCCGACATAGTTCTAGGCAACATGATGCAGGGCTGGGTTTTTCGGATCAGTGCCAGGCTTGGCCAAATTAAATCTATACACAAGTACATATCATGTACCAAAGAGTAGAAGGAGAAGTCTAATTTGCCACAGTTAAGTGTACGCTGTACATCCTGAAGATGGAATAGGGACATAGCCGCTCTGACCTCCCTTGCCGCGGCTGTCAATGTCCTGGGCTTAGTATTTGACCTAGCCTTATCTGTGTCCAGTATTGTATTTCAATTACCCCCCCCCCCCCCCCCCACGCTAGCTGCGTGTCCACATACTTTATGGTTTGGTCTGCTAGGGAGGGAAAGAAGTGAGGGTTGACAACATTAGGAATGTAAATATCAACACACTTAACACAGACACCAAACAAAACAACACTAAAAAGACATATCGGCCTCTAGGGTTGGCCACAGAGGATTCCAAGGTAAACCATCGTTATTACCCCTCTTGAACAATGCTGTTTAGACCTCCAACATTCCAGCTCCAAATCATACACTTCTCACCCATTATCTAGGCTACTCACTTATATGGTCGCAAAGGCAGCAGGGACTCCCCACCACCTGTCAAAGGTTTTGTCCAGTACTTCGTGCTATGACCCTTTCACTTAACACCCACAGCCAACCCCTAAACAACCCCTTCCCAAACACCAACATCCATACCGCCCACACTTCCCCACCTCCACTGCTCTTTCCAATTAGCAGAGTGACCCCACACCCCAAAATAGACTTTGCTATCACCTGGGAAGTACCAAAAGAACCGAACCCACCGTTCCCAACTAGTGACAAGGGCGCCTACAGCATATCTGACATTTGATTAAAAAACATGGGCTTGGACGTTACATTACTAAAAATGGAAAAAAAATAGTAGTTAACACACACTGGCAGCAGCCAGGAAAGCAGCAGTACAGGGAATGTGTGGCTAGAGTGCATAGCCTGGCAATTCAAAGTGAAGGCCCCATGCAGGACGCTTTCCCCAGCTCCATCCCTCTCAATGCAGGGGCAGCGACTCCAGGAAAGTATGTACCTCTTCAGGCTTCAGAAATAAATGCTTTTTGTGGTTCCACACCACTCAAAGCTGTGCTGGAAAAAGCATGGCGTATTTCACACCGCTGTATCGGAGTCTTTTCTTTTCTTTTTTTTTTTACCTCTTTATTTAACTTATAAGGAACAATTAAATAACAACAAAGTTATATTTCAGGATAACAAATCATTTCAATGCAACAAAATAATGGATAGGTTATCAGCATAAAACTTATAATAAAATCAAAAACAGATTGCATAAACAATAAGAAGAATATCCACAGGATTTTTAGAATGTTAAACAGAACTTTGATACAGTATCGTCAAAGATACCAATAATACACAGACCAACACAAGACACACACAATAACACAACACTAACCCCCCCCCACTCAACCCTTCTGGTGGCCGCTAGACATATTTTGCGCGTCTGAGTCTTTTTTTGGCCAACAGAAATGTCTGGCAAGCTTTATGGGTGGCCACGGTTAAGACATGATGGACGGAAATTCATGTCTCCTGATATCTTAGTTCTCCCAGTTCTCGCGTCTGTTGCAATATCATCGTCTGTTGCAATATTATGTCTCTGTGGGGGTAATTTAGCAGACTGTTTTAGTGACCTAGGATTTTGACTGGGCTTCTGGGCTGGTCTCAGTGACCTGTGAGCCCTCTCCAGTAGGAACTGTGGAGACAACGAGGCAGTTTGTAAAATATCTCTTGTGACTGACTCTGGGAGGCCCACCACCCTCAGATTGTTTCTGCAGGATTGCGCTTCCAAGTCCTCAGTCCAAGTCCTGGCTTCCTCCTCCTTCATCTCCATTTGTACATTGTGGTCCTCTCGTCTTGTGCTCTTGATCCTGTCTTCAAGGTGGCTGATCCTGCTCTGAGCCTCTGTTATGCAGCCACTTTCCTTTTCTATCCCATGTTGCATGAGGTCCACCTATCATACCAGACAGTCAAGTTTGATATTAATTGATTCAAAGTCCACTTTCATTTGCGCCAAGATGAGACCCATGTCAGTCGAGCCAGCCTCCAGAGGCCTACGATCAGGGACTCCAGGATGTGGGACAAGTGTCGCCATCATATCTCCACTATTGTCAGTCGCTGGAGCAGCCGCTATCAGTTGTTCTCCCGCCTGACCGGCCTCTTTATTTCTCAACTTCCTGTTAAAGGACAATTGGCCCTGTGTTTGTTAACCTTTGCCATAGAACTGAGAACACCCTCGTCTTGTAGGGTGACCCACTCCCGCACTCCTGTTACAAGGAAGAAGTAGTAATCAAATAGTGCCTGGTAATGATTCACAGGGCGCGTGTTGCCCCCCTTCTTATTTATTGGCCACTCAGTGCAGGGGCGACCCCCTTCATCCAGCAATTCTACCCTAGAAAAGGGTGAGTTCTAATCAAGCTCCCAAGCAAGGCAATGAACATCTAGTCCTGCGATCGTTGTTTAGGTCCCAGAGGTTAAGAGGCAGCCAGCCAGGTCTGTAGGGTAGGCACCCCAGGCACATTATCAATACTGACAATGGGCCCACTTCACCCACCCCTGGTACTCCATTTCCCAGGAATGCCTTTCTAGTACAGCAGATGTCACCACAGGGCCCTCGACCCTCAACTTCTCACCGTGCTCATCAGCCCACTGCTCCTACCTCCCACAGGCGGAGCATCAAATCCAGAAGGGCAGGACACGTCCTTGGTTTCTGCACAGCTGACAGGTGCGGTAAACGACCCACTGGAGCTCTATCTCGCCTAGTCCGTTGTCGTTCGTGGACGTCAGAATAACATTCCGGCTGCCCCAACTGAAAGGAAAGCTTTGTTTCAGCTGTGGGCGCCCCTAGCTAATAGCGGAGCTCAAGAAGTCACTGCCTGCTTCCTCAGAGGCTCTCTAACACCCCCATTACTGAAATACTTAATCAACTACACAACTGACAGAAACTGAAATGGAGGAACATGTGTTAATTGCCACCACACCAAATTATAAATTCGTTCTTATTTTACAAGCTCTTCACCAACAACACTAGCTACACAGAACTCCAAGAAAACAGAAAAATTGCCAAAACGAATCCAATTATCATATGGAACCAACCACTACCACAAGTCACAAAACACCTGCAATGCACTTTACAGCTGTCACTTGGGATATGCCAGGAGATCTCCATGTTGCCAACCTGTTTACGTCTAACAAACGCTGCAATTGTGGTACATTTTACACAGGACTCTGGCGCAGTTTGATTGCTGGCTAGTGGCTACTTCTATGGCCTTTGCCATGCTGCTGCCATGTACAGTGGGACAAAAATGGAGTAATTTCACATAAACTCCACTTTCGCGTGGCAAAAAAATAGTAACTTACTTTTTTGTGTGTACGCTGTCTATGGGCCTTGGCTAGAAGAAGGCAGACAACCAGGACCTGCCCGCAGGAGAAGAGGCGTGCAAAAACATTCCGGGACTCTTTCCAAGGTCAATAAATGGGCGAACATGTTGAAACAGTGTCAGCACATGCAGATTAAAAGCTGGCAGTATTTGTAAAGGCACCTCATGCGCTCTGCTGTTTGAGAGCCCTCACTCCTCGCAATATGTAATGTGGGAATGGGATCGCACCCAAACTGCATAGGGGCATTCAGTTCCCACTCAAGTGTTGGGACGACCAACCAAACAGGTTTACCTGCCACCCCGGCAGTGTCTGCTGTAGGTTGCTGTACACAGTGCCTGCCCATTGGAACATCATCATTGTATTCAAAGAGCTCACACCCCACGAGAGAAGGAGAATGCACACACTGGGGCCACGCCCTCTATTAATTGATCGGGCCCTGGGGGAGTCAATTTTTTTAGAAGATAGTAAGGCAGGGCGTAGTGCCACCAATGTAACATGCATACGGACTTCAGAGCCTACACTCTTCCTATAGAGCTGTAAAGATAGCATCTCTAAGACCCAACAAACCTAGCGTTCTTTCCATTTGATGTCCTCTTGCTAAATATATGTCCACTTTAACTGATCAGTGGCAGGTGTGTAGTCTGGCGCTATATATTCAATATCCGCGGGTGGTGTTTTCTCTTTCTATAAATGCACGAAGCAAAACACAATGGCCCTCATTACGACCCTGGCGGAGGTCCATGGTGCAATTTGCACCATGGACCATGGCGCAGAGCTGCCAACTCCGCCATGGGGGTTGGCGGACTTACCACCCCATTCCGACCTTGGCGGGGCGGTAAGTCCCCAATCCCCATTTACCCTTCCCCATTCCCATTTTTGCCCCATAGGGTATAATGGGAGTGGGGAAGGCGTTAATTACGCCACCGTAAATTACGGTGGCGTAATTAACAACAGGTCCCGTAGCGCCATGGATTTTTCCGCCCGGAAAAACCAGGCGTGAAAACCGCCATGGCGCTACGGGAACTCGTAGTAAGGCGGAAAGGTACGCCATGCATTACGCTGGCGTAATACCCCTTCCGCCAGGGTCGTAATGAGGGCCAATGTAAGGAAGCAAAAAACATGGTAAGGAAGCATACACAAGATGACTACTCTTAGTACCGTTATATTAATGAGTGAAGTACCAGGCTGGACTGCTCGCTTTTGCAGATGTACCATACCCTGGTTGTCTGCCTTATATACTGGTGGTTTAAAAGGCACTGCACACCAGTTTGCAACTAATTAAACAAGCACTGGCAATGCCAATAGTTTTGGCGTTTACTGTTGTTCTTTGCATTTGACATTTATAGGCACCAGGGTGCAAGGAGGAGGGTGCAAAGTTTTAAAGTAGGATGCTATAATGGGTGCAGGTGTGCAATGGAATGAGAAGGGGAATAGAGCAACAGAGGAAGCTATTGATGGAGGGTGCCAATAATGAGCAAAAGGAGATATGAGCGAGAAAGGGTTAGAGAGTAAGAGAAAAAGTGATTGCGAGAGGAAGGAAGAGAGAAGAAAGTAAGGGCTGAGAGGAAAGGTGAGAGTTGGAGAAGACGGAATAAGCTGATATCTCCAAGAGTGCCAGAGGGAGAGCGACTGCGCGTGCGGGGAAAGAGAGGGAGTGGCAGCGCACGCGGTGAGCGACAGCGTGTGCAGCGAGAGCGACAGCGTCTGCAGAGATAGCGAGAGAGAGTGACAATGTGCGTGAAGAGAGAGTGCAACAGCGCATGCAGGGAGCAAGGGAGCAACAGCAGGCAGAGAGAACGATAGCGTGCGGAGAGAGAAAGCGACTAAGTGCAGAGAGAGCACAATTGTTTGAAAAATAGATGATACAGCAGCAGAAGAAGCCTTTGCAGCAGCAACATCTAGGAGAGTCCCGTTCATTTTAACACTGAACATAAACATGGGATAATGAATGGTAATTTCAGTTTATAATATTGTTGTGTCCACCACACAGCTAAAAAGCACAGGTGCTAATTTACATACTCGTCTGTTCTTGCTCGACATCCTTTATTACAATCCATATGCACGGCCAAGGGGCGCTGATAACACAAAATATAATAGTGTGGGAGCAGTGCTCGCCATGACAAAAGAAGGTGTCCCCCTCACCCCTCAACCCCTCCCATCCGGCCCTAAAAAAAGGATCTATATGATTATTGCAAAAACAACATTTTTAATCCTAAAATATTGTTTTATTCTTATTTTTTTTAACCCCTGTTTAACCCATGTATATGCGGGGAGAACCCCTGCAGACCTCCCACTACCCCTCCACATTTTTAACCCAACCCCACCCATATATAGAGTAAAATTGTGTTTTCAGAATGTGGTATTTTGGGATATGGAATATGTTAATTCTCTAATTTGGTAGGATCCCAAGTAAAACTAAATGGCAGTGCAAAAGTGCACATTCCCGAGTCCTCATTAGATTTAATGCAGACGGGTCAATTTGTTGGAAAGGCGACCCCACTGAAGTTTATGGCCGCCATTGAGCTTGTTCAGAGGGTGTCATTACTTGAAGGCCGGTGACAACTTCCAAATAACTTGATGCCAGGCAACTCTGTGGGAAGGGGACTGCTGGTAAAATCACTAAAATCGAAAAGGGGGTTGGGGAGGCCAAGAGGGCAATGATGGTCACCTTCCCCAAAGTTGGGTGAATTTAACAGGGCAAACGTGAGAAGGACATTAGAATGTTGGCAGCACATGGGAAGCCTGAGAGGTTCATGGCTGCTTAAGAGTGTGGACACCACAGGGTAGGCTGGGGAGTGGCAGGGCAATGGATGTCACCCCCAGTCCCAGGAATAAGTCAGCATGTCTGAGGAGAGAGGAGGAGAGAGGATCATGGCTAAAATTAGAGACTGTGGGCAGCACATGTAAACTCTGTGTCAGAAGAGGGACATGACAGTCATCTTAAGTGTGGGCCGAACAGTAAAGAGGGCCATGGCTGTCACGGCCCACAGCATGAGCAAACCAGAGCAACTCCATCAAGGGACAGGACCATGTCTGCCACATAGCAGAACCAAGGGGAGTTGGCCATATCCGTCAGGCAGGTTGCCTCAGCACCCTCACGTGTTTCACCACTAGAAGCCCAGATCGGGCTCTAGGGAACCCCACTGTCAGCATTGTTGTGTAATAAGGCGAGCACCCACCCCTGGGCCCTCTGTCGCCCAGCAGAGCAGGCCCTGGTGCAGCTGCGAGAACTGCAGCCTCGAATTCAGTAGCTGCTGGAAACATTTAATATCGTGCAATATCAACGCCACTTCAAAAGCGAAAACATCAAACCGCATGCCATTTCAGTAGTTGCTGCAAAACAAATGCACCCATGCAAACTGTGCTGGGGGCGGACCCTGTCCAGATTAGGGCCTCCCCACCGATTAAATGAATACACAGAGGCAGTGGTACTTTGATAACCGGGTCCCCATGCTGACTGCCTGAGCAGCACCAGATGCCCTCTTTTATTCCTGCAACCTCGTGACCTCCCACGTCACACTCCTTAAAGGGACATACATTACATTCTTCCTTTTTCATAAACAACGAACGCCCACAACAGTTACACAAGGGGCAGGCCACAACGTATGATAACAAATACAATGTGACTTTTGCTTAAACTGAGCAGTTGTGTCATATAGTCCTAACATGCACATCAGGGAGTATTGACCACAAAGTCTTTTAGATACTCTTGGGGCCTGCAGCAACCTCTCACTGTGTAGTGCCTTTTTAACTTCCCCCTCCTTCTTCGCCCAGAGTAATTCCGCCTCCTTGATCCACTGGACCATACTCATTGTCACTGGGCGCAATCTAATCTACATCCGACACCTCACTTTCGAGTCTTGGCGACTGTAGGGAGACAGTTGCTTGAGGCTCAGACATCCTTCCTCTACTCTGTTCCCCTGTAGAACTCCCCATACGTCAGAAGAAACTAGTATTTCTTGTTACTGTAGACTTACCGTCAGAGGCAGTGACCATAGTCCCTCTTCTGATCACCACTTCCATTGGGTTAGGCTCATGGAGCAGGGCCATCTTTCCTTTCAGTTATCTGGTGCATACTAGTGCCATATCACCTACCTCCAGGTGATAATCACGCAGTCCTCTCCAGAGGTTTTTCTCTTTCATTGGCTCTCCTTCTCCGCTTGAGCACCAGGCCTTCGTCAATCACTCCTGGGCTGTGACTGGAATGATCTGGTAGCAGTCCCCTCAGGCATCGCTGGAAAACGACCTCCACTGGTGGTAGCCTTGTCGAGCAGTGGAGAGTAGTGCGATATTCTGATAAGAACTGGTACAAGACCCATCACTCACACTCCCCCTGTCCATGCGCAATGTGGAAGACTTTGTTCACTGTTCTAGTCGTCTGTTTCGCTTCCCCTTTTGCTAGGGGCCCTACCAGCGTTATTTTCCGGTGACGGATCCATAGCCCATGGAGGTCTTCAGAGAATCCCCAGCTCTGGAAACGGTGGGCCCTTATCTGTGTAAATCTTGTCAGGGAGTCAGGGGGTGGCAAACATCTTTTCAAGAACGGCACCACATCTTCTAGCGAGGTGGACTCCACAAATTCCACCTCAGGGTATCTTGACCACTAGTCCACTAGTATCAGGAAATGGGTTTCTCAGAATAGATCCAAAATCTATGTGCACAGTACCCCAGGGGATTTTGCTTCGGTCCGTGAACTCTATGTATGGTTCTCTCTGGTGGGTTAATGCTGCCTGACGCCACACGTAGTAACGTATGAATTGCTCTACTTTGTCTTCTAGGCCTGAGAACCAGACCGTTCTGAGTCAAGCCTTGGTTTTCCCCACTCCTTGATGTCCTCTGTGAGCCAGCTCTAGCGCCCGTGGAATCAGGTTGGAGGGAATGACCATTCTCGATCCTCTCAGGACCAGTCCGTTATCAAGAAATGTCAGTTTGGATCGCACACGCAACATCTGCTGCAGAACTCTCTACACATCCTGTGTGCGCCCGTTCAATTTGTCAAGGACGTGGTTCCAGGCCCAAGTGTTCTCAGCTGATATCAGTGGCCAGAATCATTCGACGGTGGCTTACGCTCCTTGAATTTCCTAGAGGGACGTGGATATAGGGGTGGCTGCCGCCAACAATATGTGCCTGTAGGGCAAGCAGCCGACTTTCAATTCTTGTCTGGGGTTTGGAGGACAACCCAACCATGACTGGGATGAGAGGTTTGTGGTCAGAGACCACAGTCACCAATTTGCCATAAACATAGATATGAAAGTGCCTGCAGCCCCACAGCACAGCCAGCTCCCCCTGCTCAACCTGCGAATATCGCTGCTCTTTGCTCGAGAGGAATCTGCTTGAGAATGCAACTGGGCAGGCGCCCCGTGCCCCATCCAGCTCTGTCAACACTGCCCCTAGACCAAACGGGCTAACGTCATGATTATCTACACTTTTCTGTTTGGGTCAAAGAATGCCATGGTATCATCTGCTGTGAGCGCATTCTTAATCTCATCAAAGACGTTTTGTTCTAAGGCAGTCCATTTCCAACTAACCTCTTTATTGTTAAGATTGTGAAGAGGTTCCGAAAGGGTGGGCAAGTTACGTATGAACCTCCTGCAGTAAGTAACCATATCCAGAAAACTGCATGCTTCAGAGGCGTTCGAGGGTGGTCCTGCTGTTTGGATGTCCTTGGCTTTCTTGGGACCAGGAGAGATACCATTTTCTTGAAACACAAATCCAAAGAATTCAATTCTCCTTTGCAAAAATGCTAATGTGTCCCTGTGTAAAGTAAGTCTGAGTTGCTGGATTCGACCAAGCACCTTCCCAGCCTTTCCAAATGTTCCTGCTCTGAGTTGGAATACACCGTAATGTTATCACTTATGTTCATTGCTGTTTTTAGACGAGCCAGAGCACCACAGATCATGTTTTGAAACACCTCCACTGCAGAGGATATGCCAAAGTTGAGGTGTTTATATCTATACAACCCTTTGTGAGTGGTGAATGTTGTGATGTAACAAGAGGCTAGGTCTAACACCAATTGGTGATAACCAGACCTCAGGTCTACCTTTGAAAAGAACTTGGCCCCATGCAGGTCTGCCAGAATATCATCAATCGTTGGGGTGATTTATCTCTCCCTCTTTATTGCCCTGTTGTGGAGGCACATATCCACACAAATGCGGATGGATTTCGGTTGTCTTGGTTAGTTGGCAATGATGGGGGGGGGGAGATCAATGGGTCGGGCCTTACACTTCTTTAATGATATCCATGTTGACCAGGTCTTCCAGCTTCTTCTTGAACATTGATTGAAGTTGAAAAGGCACTAGCCTATGTTTCAAGGCCACAGGCTGTTGGATGGATGTGCAGGTGAACTGGTTTGCTCCTGAATCTTCGATGCCCGAAAATACTCCAGCAAATCTGGGCAATAGGGACTGGATGTCCTGTACACAGACCCCAAAGGAAAGGTTCACAATACACAAAGCCTCTGCCGCCGTGCACCCGAATAGAGTGACTTTGCTCACCTTGGTGATGAAAGGTCTTGCCTTGATAACAGTGTCCTCATCCAATGCCCTGGTGTCAACCAGTGCCGAAATCTGAGAGCTGCATCGTACATTGTGCCTGTCATCATTCTGAGGCTTTCATTACCGATATGCTGGATACAAAGTATACCTCTTCCTTGTCGGTCTCCTCTTCGGTCTGTTGTTCATCATTCAGGGGCATCTGGTCTGCTATTGCCGCCTTCCGTAATTGTCTTTGAGAGTATTGTTTTGACCCTGCCGGTCATGTGTGCTGCTGGTGCGCAGTAGACTGAGGCAAAGTGGTTTGCTACACCACACCTCCCGCAAGTGTGGCCCTTCGCCGGGCAGTCAGCAGAGTGAGGTAGTTCATAACCACAGTTGGGGCATGGCATAATTTCCGCTCCTTTTTGCCCCACGGTGGACTCCTGTACGTCTTGAGAAATTGTTGTTTTCCTAGGGCGCAGGCCTCTACTAACTTAACAGATTTCATAGAGGCACAAATCTTTTCAACTCTTATGTCTGCCAGTTCATCGGAACAACCAAGTTCAAGGATGCAAACCAATGTGGTCCCCAGTTCCTGCAACATTTGTCGCCGCAACTTGATCAAAGAGCATCCATTGATCAACTGCTGACGCATTTCATGTTCCTCTTCTGGCCATGCACAAGTTGTCGCCATCTGCCTCAGTCTGCAATGCTATGTGTCAAGGGATTCACCCTCTTTCTGTAGAGCGTTCCTCATCAACAATCTCTCGTAGTCAAGGTTTGCCATGGCTGAGAAATATTAATTCAGTGCAGTTTTGGCTGCGCCGAATGTCTCATCGTTAGGTCAGAGAGTCTTCAAAATGTTGCAAACTGCGGGGCCGGCTGAGTATAGCATGACTGATTTCTTCGTTTCATCACTATCTTCACCTTCGACAGACAGAAACATGTCTACGTGCTTCCCCCAGGCAGACCACCTGGGGCCAAGGGCCGATGAAGCTCCGGAGATGTAAAATTCTTGTAGTGGGGCAAAATGGATGGGTGAACGGTGCTCCCTGGCCATCGCCAAGTGGCACCAGCATTGTCCACCATCAACCGTGGTTGACTGTGGGGTGATTGTGGCAAAAGGAGAGTTGTCCGTCTGTGAGCCTGTCTGCTTCTTCACCCTGTGTGTGTGCAGGCTTCAGACAGCAGGGCACAAAAGCACTCCTGGTAGGAGCTGCAACCCTACTGCATGGTTGGGTGATGCATCACTACATGCATGTTGGGTCGCACTGTGGGAGGAATAGGGCGCACAAGCACTCCAGTCTAGGAGGTACAATCCACGTTTTTCTCACTTCTTTCGTGCCTGAGCCATGCTCTCAGCTGCATTTGCTGCTGTTCACAGGATTCTCCATGCCCTGAGCTTGAGGATGTGGGGAAATGGAACTTTAGAAGAATGTCTGTCCTCTAGTGACATCAAAGGGTTGTAGTTCAGAGGCAGTCTGGGGGCTGATAGCTTCCACAGGAACAATCCTTGTTTCTGGTTCTTTTGTCATGCCCGCCCAGTGAAATGCCTTGGTAGGCGACCAGAGCATGGCTTTGAACACTTCCCCCTTGCCGGTGAGTGTTAACTGGAGAGGGGGAGCAAGCCTGCACTCACTGTCACCTTGTTGCTGACGTTGAGCCTCGATGCCAGCTCCAATGGCAAATGGCAAGCGCACACGATGAAGGAGGAGACACTCTGGACCCAGCAGAGTGCAAGCGGGTTAACAGCCGTGTGGAGGAGCTCCAGCATGGCAACTGCCTCGTCGCCAGTATGGTGGGGGAGGACCCCTTCCAGATTAGGGCCTCCCCAATGACTAAATGAATACAAGGAGACAGTGGTACTTTGATAACCAGATACCCGCGCTGACTGGCTGTGCAGCATGGGCAGCCCCCTTTTACTCCTGCAACCTTGTGACCTCTCACGTCATGCTCCTTAAAGGGACATACACAACAGAAACCTTACACATCCGGCAAACGTAAAAGCTGCTACAAACTAAATGCACTGATCACACGGGTAAGCCCACAAGCCGCTCACCAGCCCGGCAAACCCAAGGTTGTGTGACCCCAAAAACTGCCAATGCTCTCACGGGCAGCACAGAGAAATTCCATCCAGAGGGTGACGTACGGTAGAGGAAATACATTTCCCCTCCACTTTCACAAACCTGTGCTGCAGCTACCTCCGGCTCATTCCACAGAGCAACGGTGGGTGATTTCCCTCTTTGTTCAACAATCGAACATAGGGACCCTACTGTAATAAGCTGGACTGCACTTGAAGAGAGTTTCTGGAGCTGAAAAAAGGGGGCAACTTTTAAATGGCTGCCAATATAACAGTGACTATGAGTACAGACAAGCCCACGAGCCGCTCAGACAGTTACAATGTTTGAATGCATTTGCATCAACAATTAATTTAAAGCTAGAACGTTGCAACTAATCACTCCACTGCCTGGAGGAAGTTTCAGTCGCCATGAAGGCTTCCTGGCTCGGGAGGGCGGTCGCGCGCCCGACCCCTTCGACTCCATTCCTACCTCTGTACTCATGGAAATAGCTCCTTCTTTTCAATGGCGAAAGCTGGAAGGATGTTCCTGCCCCCGGAATCAGAAACACAGTCAGAGGAAAACACGTGCAAAGTCCTGCAGTAAGAAAAGTAACAAAAAAAACGAATACTGTAAAAAACAAGATGGCTGCTGTCGCCCAGTCACGAGAAGGGAGGCCTGCGTCTTGAAAAGAGATCACTGCACGGCTCGAGCGTCGAAAGTCACACAAACACATGACATGAGACAATACCCTTGATATGGAGAAAATATGCTAAATAAGCCACTATTGGATTACATCCATTTAATAAACACTTGGTGCGTTGGCATTTGTATTCCACAGCATTTCCAGTTGTCATGCCAACCACAAAGACTGCTTCTTGGAACCCCTTTGTTCTTGTAGCAATTAAAAGCTAGGGGGAACGATCAATGGGAAAAGCGACGAGCTGGTGAAAGCAAAAGGTTAGGAAGCTTTCAGTGATAAGCTGCATCCAATTCAAATACTTCCACAGGGAATAGATAAAGGTACCTAAGTGGAAAACAACAGGTAGACGAAGATGATTGACTTCATCCAACGGGAACCATGGTTCCAGAGTGAATGATGTATGCTGCCTGCCATTTCACTCATAGGATCTTATTATGAGTCTGGTGAGAAGGCTGAAACAAGTAGTATTTCAAATGCCACCTATTTTTTCTCACCTGCCTGATTATAGGCCATGCAGCATTTGCGCATACCACACAATTAAGATATCAATCAACACATGAACATTCTTCCAAGTTTTACCTTCACTCAAAGGAAGAGGTTCACAGTTTAAATCTTCTCCAGCATGTTAAAAATGTTTTTCGCCCGTCTGCTAAGGGATTGTCTAGGGATTCCCTTCACTTCAACGATAAAAGTTGTCAATTGGACTCCTAAAGGGGTTGCAAAATTGTGCACCGCAGAAGGGTTTAGAAGACCTGGGTGTTTTGATTTGTATTAATAAAATGATGTGGGTAATTCCATCTCTAAAAGGGTAATCTGCTGATCAGATTCCCCTTTCATATGCTCCATGCCAGAAGCATACGGTGTACCTGTGCACTGCGGCATCAGTATTCTGATCTGCAGCACCTGCTCTACCAGAGCAGGTTCAGAGGACAAAAGTGGCCATTTGACATATGCAGTGAAAGCCAAGTCATTGCAGCACAGGAGTTGCATTTCAGACATGCTTCCCTGTACCAAAGCTTTATGAGTTTACTGTCTTGGTGGAAGATATATCTTTAAATCCATACCTTAATTATGGTATGGTAATTAATACATCCGAATTTGAAATCACACATGTGCTGGCCCTGTGAGCCCAGCCCAGCTGTGAAAGGATTATGTGTATTCTTCCCGACAGGTTGGCCGGCTACTGTTAGCTCTTTTTTCCTTTGTGAGACCAGGCATACCCTCCCCAGAGAGACAGCCACACCACAGGAAGCTGCGGAAGCTGTCCTGGGAACAGGCATCAAAGAGCCATTCACAACAGGAGTAACCTAACACCAGGGTGCTGTATATCTAAATGCGTTTGATTCTATGAAGAAGGGAAGGGGCGGCTCAGTGTAGACAGAAGGAGCTCTTTACAGATGGAGGAAGGTCCCACCATCTTGTTTTCTCTGCCTTTCTTTTTCGTTCCTGACTCTCCACTTGCAGTAGTACAAATCACTGTGGGTGTTATGTCAGAAGGCACAGTCCACTTGTTCGAAGAACACTGATTGGACCGCTGAAGCAAACTAGCTTTAGTACAATCACCTGTTGGCTTTTGCCTTTAAAAGAAGGGGTATTTCACTCCTACTTTGATTCACTCTTGAAAGTTAATCTGAGGAAGAATGTATTGGAACTTTGTTGGGATGGTTGATCTTTCCAAAGTCCTCCAGCAGTGAGGTGAAGACTCACTGTCCAAGGCAGAGAGAAGCTCTGTCCCTTAACCATTTGCAGGGACCATTGAAGTTTAACTGATGTTGGGATAAGACCTGCCGCTCTGACAGCCACAATGGTACCCAAGACCTCACTGTGTTAAAGTGTTGAAGGACCCTGAAGTTATCGGCCAGACTCCTCTGTGTTTTGGAGCCAAAGAACAAGGACTAGACTTAACCTTCAGCTCGGCTCAAACTCAAACATCTACTTTGTAGAACCTCACACTGGAGCATCAAGATCACTTCTTTTAACCATCACTGATGGTCGACACGAACCACAGGAGCATCACTCGCCACGCCCACCCAGGGGTTAAAACACAACTCAAACCTGCTAGACCCCAAACCGATCCTAGTGAAAGCTCCAATATGCATTGCTCAAACACTGCATTCGAACCACTCTGATCCATTGTATTCACCCTAGCTCGACGCTAGCTCACCAATTGGATCAACACGACTCACTGTACCTGAACTTGGCTCGAACAGCAGCTCACGTGTGGTTCAATGCTGTTGAACCACCAAGAACCACAACAAGGTAATATTGACTGCCAACTGCCTCCTTGGTCCATTTCTGGGCCCTATAGAGTAGTTAGGCCACTTTGATTCCTTTGGAAACCAAGAAAATATGCTTTTAAAGAACACTGTTGCTAAAACTTGCCTTTCACCCCCGATTCATTGCCCAGCGTGCTGCATCTTGTTATCTTTACTTATTCTGTGTTCCTTCCTCAGGGATAGGTTTTGTGTAGTGTTTGCTATTTATGATTGCATATGGTGTGTTTGATTAGATCACATATTTTCATAGAACCTTGTTGGACGTTCCTTTAATTTAGAGTGTTATGCTTTGCTCTTGGGTCGCTACAGAATCACATTCACACCCCTCTTGAGAGTATAGCCTTCCCCCGGCCCAGTTACACACAAAAGGCAAAGGGGGTATGGTTTTGTGTAGTGTTTGCTATTTATGATTGCATATGGTGTGTTTGATTAGATCACATATTTTCATAGAACCTTGTTGGACGTTCCTTTAATTTAGAGTGTTATGCTTTGCTCTTGGGTCGCTACAGAATCACATTCACACCCCTCTTGAGAGTATAGCCTTCCCCCGGCCCAGTTACACACAAAAGGCAAAGGGGGTATATCTCTTAACTGTGCGTGTTTTACCTTTATCATTCTGTTGGCTCTTGGTTTCTAGAAGTGTGAGGGCTGAGTAGGAGCTTAGGTCTCTCTTCCCCCAGGGCAGAAGTCAATTTGTCACACCAACCTTATCACCCACTTTGCAATGTCATGAACTGAAATTTCCGTTTTTGCATCTGGTACAGTATTAATATCCATTTTCAAATCTGAGGTAGGAATTTATAAGAATGTGTAAAACATAACATTATCATTTTCTGAAATAGTGCTGGCAGGGATGCAAATAGGGTTGGATTGGCCCCTCGGCCTCTCGACCTGTGGCCAGGCTGAAATCGTCCCCGGGGAGTGTTGGCTGATTTCTGCCCACGCCTGGGCAGGCTTAAAAAAAAAAAAATGGGATTTTTTTTACATTTTTGAAGAAGAAAAAAAAACACCTGCAACGGCATCATTCATCAAAGTAAGTTACCTTGCTTTGATGATTGATTTGAATGCATGATGTGTGCATCATAAATTATGATGCATGCATCATTCACATGCTGCCGCAGCATGCAAGGTTGAGGGGCCGGGGCTGCCGCCGGGCCGGCGGCTGTCACTGTGCCGCCAATCCAGGGGGCATGGTGCCCCCTGGAGTGGCTGTGCTGTTGTATTAATGATAAATATGTATTAGTGATATTAGTGATAAACGACCAATTTTAGAGCATAATAAGCATCCATTTCAGACTATGTATTTTGCCTTTCGTAATAGCATGTTTTTTTTCTGCCGTTGTCTCTTTTACGATCATCACAAGACATTCCATCTAGGTGTCCTCGGTCACTTGACAAAATCCTTGTGCCTAAAAGCTTCTGTACAGTGTAGAAATATTTGACCATAGCACATCAAGTGGCCATTGACTTCATTGTGCCACAAGGAATGCTTTGTTGTAATGTGTCTATCTTTCCCATCTCCCTGGCATGCTATTCAGGATGTTTGTTGAACAAGTGCTCAGAGTATGGAATGTCCTGTGAGTGCGCTGCTTTCACTATTTTGCAAACCTCTGAAGCCTGAAAGTAGATGCATGCAGGCTTGACATGCGACCAACTTTGCACCAGACCTGCAGATGAACTTAACTGGGCTGCTGTTAAATCTCAGCTACCAGTTTAATGGTATCCACTACAGAATAATTGCTCATTTTACTATAGCCGATATGATAGCTCAGTGGGTTGATCGCTAGCTGCTGCAATGTGTGTGTTATCTGCAGGTTTGAATCCCAGCAAGGCCATCTCAGCCTTTCATCCTTTCCGAGGTCGACAAATGAGTACCAACACAGGTTGGGTGATATTGTATGCATATTTGTTCTATAAAAAAGAGCTTAAGCGTAAATGCAATACAATAACATATTATCATTTGGCCTTGGACATGTGCTTGCATTCACAGTAATTTGACAATATGGATATTAATGATACATATGGTGATCCATTCTTGTATGAAATGCATATCACATTAGTGAAATCATAACCATATTTTTCATAGTGTACTTAGGCACAATGCTATTTGATGCCACTTCCTGTTTTGTCAAGGGGTGAGAGGTTGTGTTTCATTGCTTCCTGGGATGTCACTTTGGGGTGGGGGTCAAATGACATCACTTCCGGTAATGTCATCAGAGGACAAGGGTCGTGAAGCAAGGGCTGGGCCACTTTTTTTGAGGCGAGGGGTGGGCCACTTTCTTTTGGGTGTCTGGGCCTATTTCTTGTCCCAGTCCGCCCCTGGCTGCAAACCCTTAATCTTGCAGAGGCCATCAGATTTGAGCATATGCTAATAGCAACTGCAGCATACTAAAGTCCAAGTCAAAATTCTGTGCGACTCAAGGCGAGCCCATAAGGGAATGGCTTGCTGGAAGAGCAAGGTCGGCAGTTCTCTGGGAGATGTTCGATTGTCATGGCTTAGTCTGTCCTTACCCTCTGTTCAGATACTCCACTTTCAGAGGGCAAAGATTCCCTGTGAGAGCGATGTTCTAGAAGTCTTTCTACAACAGCTTTGGGAATCCAACAACCTACTACTCTTCCATAAGCTCTTGAAACCCCAGGTTTGTGTTGAGATTAGTCTGGTAATATAAAATTGTGTTACTGCAACCCAGCAAATGTAAACATGCACTTGTGATGTAATGTAATTCCACTTGGAATCTGATCCTCTGTCAGTTCCATTCAGAATATAGAATGGTGTATGTTTGCTTTAGGAGACAGTTAGGACGGGCTTCTCTGGAGGACGCCTGCTGTCATTAGTGTTTGTTCAACTGGTTAATAAACCTTATATTAACCACATCGGTTTGCATCGTTGACTTAACATTGGCGACGAGGATCTTGGCCCCAGCGTGACCCCTGCTAAGTGCCTGCTCCGGCGGTCTGACAGCAGGTGTGATATTGAAGTTGCCGCCGGAGGAGAAGAGGCCACAGAAGGGACCTGAGACGGAGCGTCTGGAACAGGTCAGGAGTGTGTGAGCCTGTTTACACAAGCGCTGCGTGAAAGGATTCACATAAAAGTGAATACAGTGTAGCAGCGCCGCCGGCATCCAACGGCGAGCGAGCGCGAGTCCTGCTCCATGGTGTGTGCCTTAGCGCGTGCAACAGAGCGTGCATCAGCGCCGCCTGTAACTACAGGAGTGAGAGCGAGCCCAGCTCCTGTGTCCCCAGCACCGCGCACACCAGAGCGTGAATCAGCGGCGGCCTCGCTGACACCAAAGCGCCAGCTGGGCTTCAGGAGGAGCGGCTCGTGAGCGGAAGCCTGCTCGCGAGCAGAGAGCGAGGGTGTGGCGTGACTCGCTGTGCCTAGCACTGGAAGAAGACAAATAAAGTTGTGAACTGTGCTGGCTTGAGTCATTAACAGGCACTCTCCGGTCTCCCAAGTGACATTTTGATTTAAGATGCAAAAAGGTCAAGTTCAAGCACACACTTAACAGAGAAGTGAGGCACAGTTCGCATACTGTCCAACCTACTTACACAGTTTTTACATGTGCACACGCCGGTCTCCCAAGTGACATTCTGCATATTTTGGACATTAGTCAAAGCAAATAGCAAGTATTAAAGCAACTCCAGAGTTATAGCTGGCATTTCCACCGTGCAACATGTCCTCCATACCACCTCCATTGCCGTTTGTCAATGAGCCAGGTCGTCCCACCATACCATGGGATAGGTGGAAGGACATTTTTGAAAATTATTTAGTGGCCATGGGTGGAGACAGATATCCTGCAACAAGGAAGAAGGCATTGCTTCTCCATAATTTAGGCACTGAAGGGCGCAGGATATATGATGGCCTTCCAAGGAATCGGAATTTAGGAGATGGTGATATGGATGAGTACGCTTTTGCTCTGAAACAATTGCGAGACCATTTTGAGCCGAGGAAGAACATCAGTTTTGAAAGGCATAAGTTCTTTCAGAGGGTCCAAGAAAAATCAGAGTCAGTGGAATCTTATGTTGCATGTCTCAGATCATTAAGCTACACGTGTGAGTTTGAGCAGTTAACAGACTCGCTCATCAGGGATCAGCTTGTCAGATGCACAAACAACCCTAGGATTCAGGAGAAATTATTGACGAAAGACATGGTTCTTCAAGAGGCAATAGAAATGGCGAGAAGCGTTGAACAAACGTCCGAGTATGTAAAGGAGCTAAAAATTGACAAGTCCAGTCTTGATCAATCATCGGTATGTGTAGTAGAGCAAAAGAAGAAGGGAAATTACTCCATGGCAAAGAAAGGTGCGTGGAATACAAAGAACATGTGTCCTCGTTGTGGAAGCGTCAGGCATGGAATAAACTATCCATCATGTCCGGCCCGGAATGCAGAATGCTTCAAGTGCAAGGGAAGAGGCCATTTTGCAAATGTTTGCAGGAGTAGGTCGATCAACTATGTGGAATCTAAAGTGGACAATACTGGGGAGTTGGACATGAGAACTGGGTATTATACACATGAAAATTCAGCAGGTCAGGAGGTGACCCCTAAGCATGTTTTTCAAGTATCAGAAGTAGCTGCTAACGATAATGGCCCTGTCGACCTATTTAACATTGATGGCGTTGAACTGTCGATGAAGGTGGACTCTTGCTCACCGTGGTCCATCATATCAAGAGACACCTTGAGAAATGTTCTCAAAAAAGATGATTCATGTGTTCTTCCCACTGGAGTGAGAGTATGTGGATATGCCAACTCAGATATAAAAATTGTTGGGCAAATTTCATCAGAAGTGTGTTATAAAGGGAGAATCTGTCAAGCCATGCTACTTGTAGCAGAGAAAGGAGCGTCATTACTAGGTTGGGAAGAGCAGAAGAAATTGGGAATAATAGTGCAAGCTAGTGCATCCGTTCCTGTATCTATTGCTGAGGTGGAGGATTCCTGGACTAAAGAGTTTCCTGAAGTGTTTACGGAGTCTCTTGGCAAACTTAAAGATTTTGAACATCACATTAAGCTAAAAAAGGTTGCTCAACCTGTAGTTCACAAGGTTCGTCAAGTTCCTTTAAAGATGAGGGCACAGCTCAAGGAAGAACTTGACAGTTTGATGGAGAAGGGAGTCATTGAACCGGTAGTAGCCACAGAATGGTTGTCTCCGGTTGTGTTAGTTACGAAGGCCAATGGTAACTTGAGGTTGTGTGTGGATCTACGCAGTCTAAACAAGAATATTGTGGTGGAGAGACATCCATTGCCAAACATTTCGGAGATCTTGTCCACACTGGGGGAGCCCAAAGTATTTTCTATCATTGACCTGTCGTCGGCGTACCACCAAGTGCCATTGTCCGACAATTGCCAACATCTAACTGCTTTTATTACTCCGGAAGGGGTTTTTATGTTTAAACGTATGCCTTTTGGCTTAGCTTCGGCAGCATCTGTTTTCCAGAGGGTAATGGAGACAGTTCTCAAGGGTCTTAACAATGTGACCGTGTTTCAAGATGATATTCTCATTTTTGCTAACGATATAAGTGAACATGATGCTGTATTAAGAGCTGTTTTGGTGAGACTTAGAAATGCGGGGCTAACAGTACAAAGGAAGAAATGTAGAATTGCCATGACAGAGGTTGATTATTTGGGGCATAATATTTCTGTAAAGGGCATTGCTCCCAGGAAGTCCTTGGTGGACAGCATTGTGAATGCTCCACAACCCCGTGATCAGGATCAGCTACGGTCTTTCATGGGGTTGGCGGAGTATTACCACAAATTTGTGGAGGGATTTGCACACATTTCGGCTCCTTTGAGAGATTTGCTAAAGAAGGGATCCAGATATGTGTGGTCGGATCAATGCCAGGAAGCCTTTGGTAAAATCAAAGAGGGCATAGTTGAGGGTCCCTCTCTAGGGGGGTTTGTGTCTGGTAGAAAGACTGTGCTAGCCGTAGATGCAAGCATGTTGGGGCTGGGAGCTGTTTTGTTCCAATATGAAGGGAGCGTGGAAAATGTCATAGCTTTTGCCTCTCGCCCACTGAGGGGAGCAGAGAACAACTATTCTGTGGTTGAGAGGGAGGCATTGGCTGTTTCATGGGCGGTGAGTCATTTTAAATTTTTTCTTTGGGGTCAATCTTTTCTGGTTAAGACTGATCACAAGCCTTTGGTTCAGTTGTTGGGGAGTACAGACTGGACAAAAGGGTCTCCTAGGATATCCCGGTGGATGGTGGATTTGTTGGGGTATGATTTTAGGATGGTATATGTTCCTGGTGGGGACAATGTTATTGCTGACTGCCTGTCCAGAATGCCTATTCCAAATGAAGAATGCAATATTACAATTACAGAATCTCCAGTTGGGATTTGTGAAATGGTACACAATGCCATATGTGAACAGGAGTGGATGTCGGCGGATAATCTTGATGAGATGTTAGGCCAGGTCAAGAGCTGGGTTAAAATGGGTTGGCCCAGGAAGGATCTTATAGAAAAGAAATTTGATGCATTTTATAATATCAAAGAAGAGTTGAACTTGTCGGGGAATGGGGTTCAACTTAGAAAAGGATTGAGGATAATACCTCCCTCCGCTGTGAGAGCTAAATTGGTGGAGATAGCTCACCAGGGCCACCTGGGTATGGGAGGCACCAAGAGACACATAAGGCAATCGTTTTGGTGGCCTGGTATCGATGGTGAAGTTGAAAGAGTAGTGAGGAAATGCAAGGAGTGTGAGAGAAGTGATAAAACCAAATGTGTCAGGGAAATGCCTTTAAGACCTGTTAGTATTCCTTCTGAGCCTTGGAGGAAGCTAGCAGTAGATTTGATGGGACCCATTCAGGAGTTGGGAGAAGAGTTTAAGTATATCGTTGTACTGGTGGATTATCATAGTAAATGGGTTGAATGGAAAGCTATAAGGGAGGCGACCACGTCCCAAATGATAAACTTCTTTGAGGAAGTGTTCTACAGGGAGGGGTTTCCTTCCGAACTTGTCTCAGACAATGGTGTCCAGTTTTGTTCGGACAGGATGTTAGAATTCTTGAATAAGTACGGAATCAGACATTACAGGACAGCGTTGTATCAACCCAGGGCGAATGGTTTGGTTGAAAGGATGAATAGGTTTCTAAAGGGTGGTCTGCAGTTGGCTATGGCATCGGGACTCAATTGGCAGAAAATATTAAGAGAAATGGTCTGGAATTACTGTGTAACTCCACATTCCATCACTGGAGTGTCTCCTTTTTCATCTTTAAAGGGTAGACACCCGGGGACAAAGTTATGTCCTGGTTGGATGGATCTTGCTAGGAGTGTGAATGTTGACAGAAGGAAAATTATGGACTTAGTTAAGGAAGCTCAGAGTGGGTACAAGCTTCGATTTGATGACATGAAAGCTACAAGAGAAATGGTTTGGTCGGTTGGGGACTGGGTTTATGTTAAAAATCCCAGAGCATCTCCGAAATGTATTACCAGTAAGTTTATTGGTCCCAAGAAAATTGCAAGTATAAGAGGAAATGTTGTTATTATGGAGGGTGGTGAATGCTGGGCAATGTCTAGATTAGCCAAATGCAATGAAGATAATGTTGAAGGTAATGAGAGGAATCGAGTAGTGGGAGAAGATTCAGATTTGGGACCATGTGCAGACAAGGTGGTGAATGAGAAGGGTGACAGTGATAGTTGTGTCAACACTGATCTGAGAACAAGTAGAGTCAGGAACAGACCTACCAGATTAAATGATTATTATGTGGGTTAGGATTTCTGTGTCAAAGGAGGGAGATGTGTTGAGATTAGTCTGGTAATATAAAATTGTGTTACTGCAACCCAGCAAATGTAAACATGCACTTGTGATGTAATGTAATTCCACTTGGAATCTGATCCTCTGTCAGTTCCATTCAGAATATAGAATGGTGTATGTTTGCTTTAGGAGACAGTTAGGACGGGCTTCTCTGGAGGACGCCTGCTGTCATTAGTGTTTGTTCAACTGGTTAATAAACCTTATATTAACCACATCGGTTTGCATCGTTGACTTAACAGTTTTCCCCTTAGTGTCATCCCAGCTGTCTCCCTAGGGCATCTCTTCCGGAGTCTTTTCCAGTAAGTATGTGCCCCAAAACTGCACCAAAAATAAAAATATTTCGTTTATTCCAAGACCTGGGACGCACTGGATTCAGTGCTTTGTGGCTGTAGTGCCTCTATTAGAAAAGTGATGGAGTATTTTTTGCCATCGTATGCTTATCTCGACGGCCAAGACGAAAGATACATTAAATCACTTTACTCAATCACTCAGGCCCATAGTACCAGTGAGCTGTATGCATTATGCATAAGGAGTAGGCCTCGGAAGCACCCCTCCTCTAGCTCCCGTCACTCCTTGCCTCAAGCTTGCCCCTAGCTTCCCCCTGCTTCTTTTGCGTACCATCTCCTCTACTTGAGGAAAGACTTCCCTGCTGATCTCAGGCTTTTTTGCCACACCAACAAGCTGGCACTTCCACGCATCTCCTCTACGGCCCATTGTGACATCCATACACGTGGCCAGACTTGTGATCAAATATATTGTAACACATTTGTTTCATGTGTTTCTTTTTGTGGGTTGAAAAAGCAGCTCTCAACCACACCAGTAAAAACCTCTCGGGGTCGCAGGGATAATGTGAGAAAAATCGATATTTATGTGTTTAATTGTTTTTTACAACGCGCATAATACCCGAGTTCGGTTTCTAAGCGCGGATCGGGGATCCTGCTCTGCCTGGTCTTGCTTCCAAGACCAGCAGTTGCCCCTGTGCTGATATAACCTTTCTGTATTTAGCACCTATAGATGTGTATCCCTCGTCTTTTTTATGAACATTTTCCTTACATTGCACCTGCCCCTTTTGATTATAACCCAGGAGCGTTAGAGAGATGCTGGCGGTGCGTTGTTCAATCATCTTCGTAAAGAGCTCTTTCTTTCTTTGAGCTATTAATCTAAATTCGTTCAAGTCATTCCTGAAAGTAATAGTACATCGCCTCGGCCGTCTTTAATTTTTAACGCTTTCGGTGCTCTTTTTTGCAACGCTTTTCTAAAGATCCCCATTAATTGGCGCACCCGCATACGCCTGAACTATTTGCATTTCTGTGACCAAGTTGTAAACACACTCAGGATGCACCTGGAACTGACAGTCAATAAAAGAGCCGTGGCATGCAGGGTTCTGACACGTTTCCGTTGTTTGTTTCAGTTGCGCTCTTAATGCATTCGAGGAAGCTCGGGTGTCGTCTTACAGGTGTTGCTGCGCCCCCGCCGATCTCCTGAACCGACAGAACCTGTTTTATTGTTTCCATGATATGCACACCAGCCCTCGAGGGAGTCCCCTATTGTTCCCTCTCTCAAATTGAGATGAGAAAAGAATGGGGTTCAGCAGGGTGGAGCTGGGTGCGGTTAAGTGTGTGTATTGTCAGGCAAGGCATCTATCTAAGAAAGTCAGATACTGATGACATCTCTAGTATTTCTAATGAGTACACCTTGAAATAATGAAATTTGTCATGTTTGTCTAATATTCATTTTTTTTCCCCACAACGCAGGAAAATGGGTTTCTTTGTCGTCCTTTTCCTCAGAAATTGGGTAAATCCATGATCTGCCAGTAATCAGTAAATGAGGCCAGCGCTTATATGCCCAAACTATGGTTCAAGTGCATGGGTCATAGGAAGAATGAACCCCCCTAATGTAAATGTGGTTCATTCCAGCAAATTGCTAACATTCTAGATATCCCAGCTTGTAGTGCTTTTCGCCAGCCTTCTCAGCCTCGTGACTTCTATCCAATGGTTATAGGGCAGAATAATCTTAGCCCCCCCCCCACTCTCTGTAAACCAAGGATGACCTAAACGCCCCACCGATTGTGGGGATGGCTCGTGGGCTACAAGACAGCATATAGCAACACAGGTTCCAACCACGGTCTCGCCTTTAGAAACTCATCTACGGTATTAAGCACCTTATAAAAGAACTATTATTTTTGTGGCTGGACGAGAAGCGTAGTGCAGAGTGATGCTCCCAAATTAGCGAATACCCGGCATCAAAGGTTGCATGTATTCCCTGCTAAACATCACGCAGGTTTAGCTGATGAGTCCCATCAGGCTCTGTGCACCAGCTCTAAATACCGCTCCTCTTTTATATTTCTCGCCCCAGGCTCTCAAGCACTTCAGATCTGACCCCTCCAATCTACCTGGTTGTTATGGGGTAAATGGACCAACATAACTAGTGTAAAACAGGAAGGCCGGCAGGATATTGGAAGCCTGTTTACGTTTAAACAGACCCTCATTTATAACCAAGCTCAGCAGGACACTCAAAGCTAATTATGCTACACCATATTCCATAATACGCCCTAGAAACCCCCAAGAGGGGAAGCACAGGTAGAGCGAGTAACTGCTGAAAGTGTGTGGTGTTCTCCCGATTCCATCCCGGAAGCCTGCTTGAGTACATAAGAGGATGTGATTTTCAGCTATCCACTATTGTAGCCTATCAGATGGGGCTTTGCTATAAGATAATTGAGAGATATTGGGCGATAGTTCACAGTCAGCAGTCGCTTATTTATAAATTGGGCTATTTCTACCGAGGCTTGGTTTTAGGGGCTTCTCCTGTATTTAGACTGAATTAGCTCGAGGCACTCATTTCCAAATTTAACAGATGGATATCTACTGTCAATTCATCTGAGCCGGTTCTTTACCGAAACGTTTATACAAGACCGCCCTCTGAACCCCTGCTATGGCGAAGGACAGCCTATTCTCACCTCCCCCTATTCTCACCTCGCCCTATTAGAGCTTGCTCTACTGGGACATCTAGACCTGAATCGAATGCATATATAACAGGAAAATGTGGCTAGGACATCCTGAAAATGCATTGATCACTGGTTGAATCTGAGGCTATTTATTTTTCTATCCACAGCTGTCACCTAGTGATGGCTGGCACATTAGGGCAGATGGAGGGATTCTCCACATCCTTGCAGCTGCCACTAAGAGAGGGGCAATGCCTGTGACTATCAGGAGACCTAACACGGTCTTCCTGACTCGTGGTCATTCCCTTTCTGTGCTGCCGCTGTCTGCTGGCGAGGGCAGGTGAGCCAACCCACACACAGTGCAGGTTTCTCCTAGGCATGTGGAGCAAAGCGCCACAAGCTGTGGACAAACAGTAGCCTTGGGGCACTACACCTGAAGCACAGCCCCTTGCAAATCAAAGAATGACTCCCAACCCCCAACCTTGTCTCCTGCACAGGCTGGCGGTGGTTCAGAATGCTGTCCCGGACGGGTGAGGTCTAGAGCAGGTCTAGAATAATGTGTCTCTGAGGTGCCTGCTGGCTGACACTATGCTGAGGAGAGTTGGAGCCAGCAGGAGACTGCTGCCACTGCTGCAGGTAAGTATATGTAGATGTACTATTTATGTACTCGTTATTGTGCGTATGCTTTCAGGCTCGCCTATGAAACGGCTATCATGGAAGCCAAGAGAAACGATTAAGGCCAACAAGTTGAAGCCCCCCTCCCCAAAAGAGCTTTTTAGAATGCAGGACAGTCTAAAAGAAAACTCATCGACATGTCAGTCCTCGTTGTGAAGTAACTGAATGGACTCTTTCTTTCATGATCATATTATAAAGATTCGAGATTGTATTAACATTTCAAAATCTGCGCCCTGGCAAACTGAAAACAAACCTAGAAAAGCTCCTAATTCCCTTCTGGCTTGCTCTGGAACTACCTCATATAACGAGCAGTTTGGTTACCATCCTATATCTGCCACTGAGGCCAAAGTTATTCTTAAAAGCCTATGGCCTTCCTACAGTGCCAGCAACCCTTGTCCAGCTAGTGTCATTAAGGACTGCGCTGATTTACAGTGTCCCCTGATTGGTAGAGTTGTTAATGCCTCTTTCAGAACAAGCATGGGTTACACCAGTGCTGACAAAAACCTTCCCTTGACCCAAAGGATTGTGCTAATTACTGTCCAATTATACATTCACATTTGCTTTTGAAGATCTTGGACCGTGAGGCTAATACTCAACTGCAGGCCCACTTGGAATATCACCCTCTATTGGGGTGACCGCCATTTGGGTTTTTCACCATGAAAGAGGTACCAAAGTGGCTCTCCTTGATATAAAGGAGTCACTCATACAAATTATAGATTGGAATCATGCAAGTCTCTTAATGTTACTTGGTCTCTCGGCTGCATTTGGTACCATCGACCATTATATGTTACTCCATCTTATTAGAGAAACAGCTATAGTGTCAGACAGTGCAGTCAGCTCGCTGAACTCCTTTCTTAGCCACAGAACGTCACAGGTTAATATTAAGGTTCATGTTTAATCCCCAGAACTAGTTGAGTGTGCGGTTCCGCAGGGCTCCTGTATTTCTCCCATTCTTTCTAAGATCTATATGAAAACGTTTGGGAGTGGTTATTAAAGCACAAACCAGAGTAAAAACATTAGGTATGATCTTGCACTCTATCCTTTCCATGACTCAGATTAATGAGGTGTTAAAAAAATGCTAGCTACCACCTAATGTTGCTCCGGTAAATCAGGCCTCTACTTCCTGAGAAAGACTGTGCTTCCATTCCAATGCTCAGGCCATAATTGGCTCTAAAATCGATTTTTGCAACTCGATTTATGAGGGTGTAATGGATTCCCACCCACCAGCTTCAGGCGTTGGAGAACACTGCTGCTAGAATCATTACAAATACTGCAAGATATATTCATACTTCTCCTGTACTGATAAAACTGCATTGGCTGCCATTATAGAGAAGGATTGCATTTAAGACCACATAAAGCCTTCTTTGGACAAGCCCCTCTATCTATCAAAATCGCTTTAAGTGCCACTCGTAGTATCTACCTCAAAGATTTGCCTCTCAGTTTACCATGTCTATAAAAGGTTTTCGACGGTCCAGGGATTTTGGTCAATCTATTATAGTGTTGACTGCAGCTAAACTCTGGAACGTCCTACCTGACAACATTTGTAACATTCAGAACGTTCTTGTCTTCAGAAAAAGAGGGAGAACCTTCTTATTTTAATGAGAGCTGACTTTAGCTTTACCTCTCGTTCTTTGAGCTTATAGACCGACCACGTACATACCCTTGTGTAAAAGTGCCTATTGTTGTCCAACATCACATTACCTGTGTATGAGAACATGTTCGTGTGTGAGAACATGCTCGTGTGTGAGGATGTATGTGTGTGTGTGTGCGCGCGCACACGAGTATGTGTTGTAATAGTGTCCATGTTTCAGTGGGTGCATCTGTTTGTGAGAGCAAGTATGTGTGTTTTGGGGGTGTGCATGAGAGATTGGGTGCATGTGTGTCTGAGCATGTGCAAGGTGTGTGTGTATGAATGTGTGTGTTAGTGGGTGTGTGAATGTGTGTGCTTGTGGGGGAAGGCTGTTAAATACAAGTTGCGCATGAAAATTAATTCTAAAATGTAACACTGATATATTTGAGCATTTTGAGCATGAAAACGCTGTTTACTGGGCTACACTTTCAAAATGTGGTGCACTTTGAGCATGAAAACGTTTTTTTAGAGGCCAATAATGACCTGTTGTTGAGCATGCACAGCATGTAAACCTGTTTTACAGGGTAATGGTAATGTATTTTGGCACTTTTCAAGAGTAATCCATCTTTCCCCAAAGCGCCTTTCACACTTGCTCCTTCTCACTCCTTCAAGCCTCCCTGCACTGCCCCCTACCTGCCCTCTCCTCCCCGGATTGGTCAGCTGGGGATCACAGGACCTGGAAAAGAAAGCCGTTACCAGAAGCTCCAGGGCAGCCTTGACCGGGCTGCCGGCGAAGGGCTAAGGCCAAGGGAACCTCCTTCACCTGTTGGCCTCTTCGCGATAGGCGCCCCAGCCCCTTCAGGGCCTGGCCCCTATCTGATGCGACACCCAGTCAGGGACATTCTCTGCATTGCACTACGTTTTTATATGTGATTTTAGCTGCTGTCTTGTGCCACAACCCTGCATCTTTCCCCACAGGTATAGTGCCAGCGGCCTGTAATAATACATTTAGTCATATTCTGAATCTAGCTACATCTCCGTGCCATTACCCTGCTTCTTTTTGCACTGGGATAGTGCTGTAGGTCTGTAATATTGTTTTTTGGCATATTTTGAATCTAGCTATTGTTCTGTGGCACTACCCTTCATCACAGGGATTGGGCTATAGTTTGTAATCTCAAAGCTAATTACATTTTAAAGCTAGCTACTGTTTTTTACCACTATGTGCATCTTTCCCCAAAAAGATATGGTCGTAGGTCTGTGACCTTGAATCTAGCTAGTGTCTAATACAATATGTTTGTAATTTTGAATACAATTACTGTTGGGTGCGACTGTACTGCATCTATTTCCACAGGGTTAGTGCTGCCCTCAAGACTGAGGTGCTGATCCTCTGAACCCTGCTCTCGACCCAGGTACTGAGGCGAGGAAGATGAAGAAGGAGTCAATGAGGAATGAAGGAAACATCAAGCTGAATGTGTGGATTAGTTACCATGAAAGAAATCAGCTGTGCAGGACATTTAAATCTGATGGAAATCTTCCATTCAGTAGACGAGAGGGAAGCTGCAGAGCAAGCAGAGCGGGAAGCGGTACAAACGGCAGAAGCAAACGGGAGGAGGTGGAACCATGGTGGGCATAACAGATGCTTACAAGCACCCGTTTGGAAGCATATGTTACCCGGAGAGACGGGAGACAGGGAAGGGTGCTGCTGCTGCTTCAGAGGGACCTCTGGAGGGTCAGCAGCAACAGCAAGGTTGTTGGGAGGGTGGTCCAGCAAAGGCCCTTCAATTTCATCGACACAAAAACGTGGAGCCGACGCTGGAACCAAATGAGCTTCAGCATAGTCGAAGAGGCCTTCCAAGTGCTGCAGCTTCACAGCAGCAGTGTGCTGTGGTCCAGAGACGTCAGCAAACACTGGTGAGTCTGCCCAGGAGTGTCTGGGACCTCAGGGTGTGTGGGTAGGCATTTGGACAAATATAGAAATCTTTGAATACCAAACAAGTAAATTGAAAAGACAGAACTTATGCAAAGTAGATAGAAGGCTGGGCTCTAGAAATGAACACTCCCATTCTGCACTCGTTCTTTGGTCTAATACTCTGGATATTTCTCTGCAGGTCACAGGTAGGTAGAGGTGAACCCACACCTCGGGTAGGGGAAACGTGGATAGTCCTGGTTATCTTGAAATTCTTAATTATTGTTGGTTCTCCGACATAAAGAGATTCTCACGCTAAGTGCAGTATTTCCAGTGAGTTTCTTTATTTGTCATAGTGTAGACACATAGTCTAATGGTGGTCAGCAGACACGTGTTTCAATCCCGAGGGGTCATTATCAAGGCAGGAAAAATTGTAGATAGAGCAGGGGATGCTGCCTCAGGCTGTGTCTCATAGAGAATATATGAGTATGGATATATCTCTACCAGGCTTGGGTCTGTCGTTGTCTAAAGCTGATGCTCTGTGCCGTAGTATGTGGCGTAGTGTGTCTCCGGAGATCATTCACTGTGCGACTTAGTCCATCCCAACATGCTGCCAGCCTTTTATTTGATAACCCCTCACTGGAGCTGTGCTGGATAAATCTTCCCACTTCTCCCTCAATTAGAAGATTTGCATCACCCATAGATTCAATTTTCTCCAACTGTGGAGGAACGAGAACCATTAACAAAAGAAGGGAGTTATCACTCCAATTAGGTTGTACTATTTGCCTTGGAGCCTAGTACGTTCTATATTCTTCGTGAATATGTAATCGATGGTTGCAGAAGTAAATGCATTGGCCTAAGTCGGGGTATCCTTGAGGCACCCACCCCCCCATCAAATTTGTTTGGGTGAAGTCCCATCTGGAGAGGAATAGAGACCATTCCCGCCCAATTAAAATCTCCTCCTAAGACAATTGGCCCTCCTTCCCCCTCTTTCTCCCAATCAAGCAGGGGATTTTCAATCTCGTTGGCAACTCTCTCAAAAACACTCGACCCAGGATTGAAGGAAATGGTGATTAAGAGGGACCGTTCCTTTTGTCCACCACACATGTCAATTACATTTATGAATAGCAGGGCCTCAGTGGTCGTTTTCACTAGGTGTAGAGAGCTCCACCTCTCAATTTTTACTGCCACTAAAAGCCCAGCTGACGGTCTCCCTCTCTGCCCCTTCTTAGCATTGCTGTCAAAAGACATATAGCTGTCCAAAGAGGGGGTCTTCCTTAGGCATGTTGCCTGCAGATATTCCTACCAATATTATATACCCAGCCCAGAATCTCCATCCCCTTTCAGCATATCCCCTAAAAACATCCCATCCCGCTTGGTCCATTCCCTGGTCCCCAAACGCGACCCTTGGTTCCCTGTGCTGCTCCGCATTCACCCTCACCAGCCCTGATATCCTCCTCCAGAAACTCCCTATGGAGCTGTTCAAGTAAGTCTCCGATCTTGTTTTGAGTTGCTCATGGGGTTGTCCAGATGGAGGCCCTCGGGAGTCGGTGGGCTGCAGCCTAGTACGACAGGTCCGAGTCGCGGTCACCATCTATCAAAGTAAAGCAAAAAATAGAGGACTCAGGAGTCGTATTGTAAATAAACAAAGCTAGACAACGTTTGTTGCTGGTTTGCAAACCACATAAACATACTGCACCCCATTAGCCCACAGCTCAAACAAACCCTACCGCCTCCAATTCGCATTTCCCCTTATATCTCCCCATGGTCTGGACCCGCACAATATGTGTCAATTAATTTTGACCTCTCCTGTGCCAAAGACATAATGATAGCCCTTCTTGTATATCCCTGTATTATGTCTTCGGTTTCCATCCAATCTCCCCCGGCATCACATGATCCTCTGCTTCCGGGTTAGTCACTCGGGTCTGATGATATCCAGCGTCATCCTCCTCAGGTGAGGGGGTGTGGGGCCAAGAATAAAGTCCCATTGTACAAACCGGTCTAGGATGGCAAAAATCAGAAAATGGCAACCAGGTGGCCTTCACTTAGTCACCCTGAGGGCTCCTGAAAGCACTGTCTCAGTAATCCTACAGTGCGTGTCCCTTCGGAGAGCCCTTGGGGCAAACATTGATATAGCCAGCAAAGGGGGATTTCCCTATCCATTGTCTGCTAGTATTAAAAAAAAACACTCTGGCAACATTCATAAATGAGTGTCACTTCAGTTATTTAAATATATCCCCAGACTTCTCTCATATCGTTATTTACCCTCATATGTGTTCACTGTCATTTTATGCTTCATGCCATCATCACAACATAACTCGTGTTCCCCCTCACCCAAGTGGTTATCAAAGTTCACACCACCCTAATGACCAGCAAGCACTAGCAGTGTCTAAAGCCCTAACCAAACTTGGCCTCACACAAAGAGTCACTCAGCCTACCCATGATAAAGGCAGAAGCTTAGATTGGGTAGCTGATCTTAATTGCAAAACTGAAATCACGTCTATTGCACCTCAGTCCTGGACAGATTACTACCTACTGTCCTTCACTCTTTCAGCCAATATCCCCACAACTAAGGCTAACCTAATAGCACCTCCACTCTTCACTAGGAACAAACAGTATATTACTGTGGACACAATTTTACCACATGTAATCACTATCCTCAATTCCTTGATGGACACCGCTGATCCAGACACACTAGTAGATGACCAAAGCTCTAGACATCATTGCACCGCTTAAAATGCACAAAGGCAAACCTAGATCTCACCTGAATTCAAGGTTCACACCTCAACTAAATGCTCTGTGGACTGAAAAAAAGAAATTGGAAGTACTCTGGAAACACCTCTCCACTGTGGAGAATAAAAACAACCTGCTGAATATCTCAGTTACATATAAAAAATAAATATTACTCACCAAACGTGAGACTTACAACAACAGGATTAACAAAGCTAGCTCTAGTACCAAGGAACTCTTTGTTATCCATAGAGAAATGGAAGCCCCCATCCCTCCGACAGACACCTTGAAGGACAAACTTTGGTGTACTAACATCCAGAATGCTCTAACAATCAAAGATCGAACCTCCCTAACATAGGCACTTACCATAGAACTCAAGTGCACTCCACTAAACCTCCCCAATGCTTCAAATTCTCCAAAGTTTCTATCCTAGAGCTTAAAACATTATTGCTTCGCTCAAACCTTCGAGGTGCCAAGGAGATAGCTGCCCTGCTCAGATAATCAAAGAGATAATAATCAGAGATTTGGCGCCTTTTATCTCAAAATTAATCAACGCCTCCTTCTCATCTGGCGCTGTCCCTAGCAACCTAAAGGAGTCATAAGATTGCTTTACTTTACGTTACTAATTTATAACACACACCAAGTGACCTGGAGGCTTACGGTGCGCAAAACAGACAACAAAACCAAAGGTGATCCAGAAGAGAAGTCCATATACCAACCGGACAGAAAAATATGATGAGAGAAAAAAAGCAGTCTTCAATTTCTTTCTAAACACTTCCATAGTTTTCAACTCTCACATGTCTGGCGGGATAGCACTACAGGCTTTCGGAGCTGCAGCAAAGAATGCACACTTATTAACCTGTGTAAGAGTACATCTAGGCTCCTTCAAATTATTAGTGTTATTAGATCTGAGAGGTCTTACGTTAGATGTATACAGCAGTGCCTCAGTCACTAACACTGGGCTAACGCCAACTAGGCCTTTATGGGTAATTACAAGCAGATGAAAATCGATCCTGGCCTCAATCGGAAGCCAATGGAGTTTACGTCTTGCCTCAGATACATGGTTTCTGTGTCCCAGACCAGCTATGACCCTGACAGCTCTATCCTGTATCACTTGTAATCTAGCACACTCTGACTTATTAATACATACTAAAAGGTTACTGCAATAATCACATTTTGACCCAATAATCGCTCTCATCACTGTCTCACAATTATCCTTGGCGATGTAAGGACGTATTTGGGCTAGCAGCTTAATATAATACGCGCATGTAGAGACCAAGCTATTAACTTGGGCATTCATGTTCAAATTTTGGGTCTAGATAAATCCCCAAAATGTTTACTTTTATTTTTGTCCATCCACCTGGAATATCCTGTATTCTGCTCCTAACTTCGGATTTTGTTGAGCTGTTCCTACAACCGTCAATTCCATTTTTTCTTTATTCAATGCAAGGCCATTTTCGACCATCCAGACCTGAATTAGATCATACACATCATTAACTTTTTTGACATCCTCCTCATAGTTGGCAGATAACGGGATGACACATTGTGTGTCATCAGCATAGTTGTGAACCCAATGCCTTTCTCTTCCAACAGATTAAAAAGAGGGACTGTCAAAATATTGAATAGGTAGGGTGAAAGGCATGCCCCTTGGGCAACCCCAAACTGCAGCAGTGCTGGTACTGCCTCATGTACCTCACTGCACACCCTACAAAATCTTTTGCTGAGAAAGGACCATATCCACACTGTAGCTTTATCAGAAAACACTGCAACTTCTTTCAACCTGGTGATTAATAATGGATGGTCCACCAGGTCGAAAGCCGGGACAAGTCGAGCAACATAATAATACCTATTTGTCCCTTGTCCATTACCTGTAGATGTCTCGACTTCAAATCCAGCAGCGCAGTTTCTGTGCCATACTCCTGCCTAAAACCAGTCTGCCTTTTATTTAAAATACTATGATTGTTATGATGTTCTAAAATCTGTGTGCATGCCACGCGGTCTAACATTTTTTATAAAAAGGGGGTTTTAGTGATAGGCCTATAATTAGTCGTCTCCAAGGAACAAAGGCCATACTTTTATTAACAAGGGAGTGATCCAGGCACTTTTAATTTCATCAGAGGCATGACTTTCCTGAAAGTAAGCATTAACAAATTTAGATAAAATCCCTATCAAGGTGGAGTGCTTGCGGGGCACGTGTCCCCTTTACAATCTGTTGGTTTGAGTTTACTAATGGTGGCAAACATTTCAGCTTCAGTTACAGGTCAGAAAAGGTACTGGCGCTCTGGATGCTTCTGTGTTAGACTGTTGGACACCAGCTCTAATTGTTCCAGTGTTTTTTTTTCTCTCCTCAATGTTCTGTTTGATCTGATCTAGCTTCCCCAACAAGGCTTCTTGAATTGATGAGCACCATGCTACATCTTTAATTGGGCCATCCAATTTACTAGAGCAAAGATCTTTGAGTACTTTTAAGACCTTGAAGAGTTCTTTAGACTCGTACTGAGCGGTATGGATTCTGGTATCAAACATAGGGCCTCATTACACGGATGGCGGCAGGGATTTACCGGTACCGGTAAAATACCGGTACCGGTAAATCCCTACCGCCTTACTACGAGGTCCCTTTGCGGGTTGGGGGATTTAACGCCTGCTTTTAGCAGGCGTTAAAATCCAACCCGCTAAGGGACCTCGGAGCTAATTACGGCACCGCAAAATTGCGGTGCCGTAATTAGCGCCTTCCCCATTCCCATAGAGCCCTATGGGGCAGAAATGGGAATGGGGAAGGGCAATGGCGGAAAGGGGATTTACCGCCCCTCCAACCTTGGAATGGGGCAGTAAATCCCCTTTCCGCCAAGGCGGTGCCGGTATTTTACTGGCATGAGCCATGGCGCTAATAGCGCCATGGCTCACCGCCTACCGGGTAATGAGGCCCATAGTCTTTTTGGCCTCAATAACAGCTAATTTAAAGTCCTTGGAGGACATATTATAGGCCTCCATATCATTACTGTCCTTGGATCACTTCCAAGTGTAAAAGCATTTTTTTTTTGCTTTGAGCTTTTGTCGATCCTGCGAAAACCACCTGTTCAATTGTTTAATAGGAACCAGCCTTGTTCTAAGCATTGTGAGAGCATTAGTTGCTTTCCAAGTAGTCTCCTGGAAGACTTTCACAATGTCATCCACCAAATCCAGCCTTTCAACCACCTGTGCGAGCGGCCAAAGCCACACTTCCATTGCTGCTGGGCATAGTTTCCTTGTATTTCTTGAGGTTATTATGATTTATTTTGCAACCCTGGTCTTTGTATGCTGCTCACATAATGCATTCATCTGAACAAAAAAGTGATCTGACCAAGGATAAGGCTATACTGTCACATCATTAGTTTTGATGTTGTGTATGGCCACCCAGTCCAGCGTATTTCCCTTAATGTGGGTTAGTACCTTAACAAGTTGCATAAAGCCTATGTTACTTATTGATTTCGCAATAGCTTTAGCTAGCTGATCATCTTTACAACCTAACCATAGGTTAACATTTCCCAATAACAGAACCTTGGTATTAGGTAATAACAGAACCTTGGTTTTGCATCATTTTTTCACTGATATCCAAACTGAGATTTCTTAACGTTGTAATGTAAATCCTGCACCTTTTCACAGTACAATGGAAACAATGTGGTTTCTTTGTCAGAGCGCATTGTATAGTACACATTTGGGTTTTCACATTTGCAATCGGTTTTGTGCGCAGTTACGAATTTGCAGATACTTCCTTCGTACATCTGCTCTGATGTCTTTCTTACACTACAAAATATCGGCGACTTCAATATCTCACTAATTAGGTGCAGGAGTGAATTAAAAAGGCATTAATTCAAATCAAATCTCTGACCAATTTCTCAATGAATGAAAATCGTTTACATTTGTATCTTTTAACCTGCCCTTCAAATTAAAGATAAATATGTTACTCTAATTGTCTATAATTGTTATCTATTATGTTGCGGCCTGCTTCTTCTCTCAGCTCACCATAATCCATAACATTGATCGAATAAAGCAAGGGTTAGTGAGGGGTGAGCAGGCCTCATCGCTCCCCTCACTGCCAAAGCCTTAAACAGCCCTTTAGATCTCCTACCTATGGCCCTTGTGATGTTTCATTGTGAAATTAGGAGGCAAGGCTTCCTCCAGGTTCACCCATGGACAATGCCAGACAGCACAGAATTCCACGTCATTGGCAGTGTTTCTCCCTTACACCAAACCCTCAGGGCTAGCCAGGCACAGTCTTCGCTGAACCCTGGCTGCGTGCTGGCTCTTTTAGTCTCACCTTTAGTGCTACCCCTATTTGGAAACAAGGGTGAGAGCGGCAGGTCCAGAGGGAGATGTGCACACTGTGGCTACGATCACAAAGGGGGCCAAAAGACCGAGCAGTACAGAGAGATTACTCCCAAGTGTAGAGTCAAGCGACACAGAAAGCAGGGACATTATCAGTCAGCCTGTCACTCCACTGGTACCTGCACCATTAGGTGGCTACTCGCCAGCTTTCCGCCAGTCCCCTGATACGTCTTACTGTGGAATGCTATCTAAGTGGAACAACATCACACAATTAGACAGAGTTAGCAGAGTTAGGCAGAGTTAGCTACTGATCAATCTCAAGCGTGGTAAGATGGGGACCTACCTATTATGGGCTCTTTTGCAATGGAAACGTATAATTACTTTGTAAGAACTCGTACAGTAATACTCCTTGGACTTCCTGTTAAACATGACCTAATTCAATTCACGTAAAACAAATGTAACCTAGAATTACACAAACCTCCCAAAAGTCCTACAGCTTGACATTGGACGTTCACTTGTAAAGACGTGTTTATTTTACCATATAGCGTCAGGCAGTGGGAATGCTATCACTCACCCCCTGCTTTCCTGCAGCTTGCCCCATAAAGTCTGCTTCACAACTGCATTCTGCAGCAGGGCTGAACTCCACGATATGCTTTGGTTGTTTGTGTCTCTCATAAGCTGCATCTAGGAAAATGTGCAAGGAATTGCAATAGAGGTACATTTTCTGACATTCAATATACACTGAAGGGGCTCCAAAGCAACGTGTTTCTAAATACATCTGGATAGCACAGTTGGGGCTACATAATCTGTTTCATGGCTGCATAGTTGTGTAAACCTAGTTACAGCACTTTAACCACAAAAAAAGAACTCCTGTTGAAATGACACCGCATCCCTCCCGGTGTGTAAAGAGTGTGCCAAAAAGGCACAGTCTTTGCCTCTAAAAACTCTAAAATCACGGGAAAAGTAACGCAAACTTACTTTAAAAATAAATATTATCACCAAGTGATAGCTGACCCGGATGTCTCTGTATATTTACATCATGCCCAATTTAATAGAAAGTAGAGTGCAACTTCTAGGCTCAGTGTGCTCCCAGCACAAACACATACAGGGTCGGACCGGGACAAGAAATAGGCCCGGACACCCAAAAAATAGTGGCCCACCCCTCGCCTCAAAAAATTGGCCCTCAAACCATCATCCGTGAAGCACATCAATTCATGACTTTACAGAACTTGCAATAGGGTGGGCAACTTTTCAAAATGGCTTCGCAGGACACAATTATTTGATTTTTTTGAATTGCACTGATTTATATTCATTAAGCATTTTTCCTCTATAACGAATACCTATCAAGAGTTTAATGGAGGTTAGTCAGATACATTAGATTGTAGGTACCCGATAACACATGTCAACTTGGTCGAGTCAGTTAGTAGATTTGCCATTCCGAATTGGCCGCCGCACACGCTGATGTGCATGACGTCATCACGCGCTACGCGCAGCGGCACATAAATAGCAGAAAACAAAATGGTTAGATCCATCTCCGATCACAAAAGCGTCAAGGCAATCGCACCTTGCTGCGGGAGACACTTACAGGAACAATAAAAGGTAACATTCTAAACTTTATTTTTTACCCCTTCTCTGCCCCATCTAGTACCATTAACCTGTGTATCTATATAGTTGTATCCTTTTCCCATATATCTATTTACCCAGCAACTTTTTGCTGGTTTTTGACGCATCTAGGAATCTAGGTATGGGGAGATCAGACAACACCTTTATCAAATAGAACCCAGTATGCAAACCAAAAATAAAGGTTTTGTATAGAATCAGTTATTTTATGCACTTCTTCACAGATTTGGTGGGAAATATTGAAAATACAATTTCTAAAAAAGGTGATTGAAAAAACCCAACTATTAATATCAACCGAGATCAAGAAAACAGTAACAAGGATTGAGTGGATTTATTTAATCATTTCAAAAAAACTAAGGTCCTCTTTTTCATAAAAAAAAGATAGATGTGGTTTTGTAAAAATATTGACATAATTGGAAAATGTTCTTTCTTTTTTCTTTTTTCTTTTTTCCTTTTGGTTTAGAATCTCTCCTGAAGAACCACAGCTAAAGCTGTGGGGAAACACGTGTTGGGAGATTGTGTAAACTAGTATGGAACTGTATACATGTTTTATTCAACTATTGACAACAAGGAGTTGCATATATGTGTATGAATATAATACATACTAAAAGTACGAAATGGGAGATTGTGTAAACTAGTATGGAACTGTATATATGTGTTATTCAACTATTGACAACACAGAGTTGCAAATATGTGTATGAATATAATACATACTGAAAATACGAAATAAGGACTCCACAATACCTAAATGTATGAATCAAATACATGAAGAAACTGGTAATACACGAAATAAACAAACTAGTTTATGTTGGAAAATTGAGTGTATTTTCTTCTGGGGATCGCACATCACAAGAGTACCAACTATAATAATTACAAATTTGGTTTCATATTGTCTCAGCCACAATATAGGTACTCTAATTGGAGACCCTGGAACCTTAATTCAAAACAGCACAAAGGATTCACTCTAAGAGAGGAATAAAAGCTGACAAAGGCTGAAAAATTTGATTTTCAAAATATGGATACTTTTGTTTACATATGATTGTTGTGATGTTTAAATATTCTGTCCTCTCTGGGTGCAGAGCAGTCGACCAATGACTGATGACTGCACACCTAGTGCACATTATTTTATATGCTTAGCCATTCTTGTATGTCACATGTATTTTAGGCCTGGCCGTTTCAGGTCTGTTTTTTGTCTTGTTTTGCCATAATGTGTCCATGGGTGTGTAATACATGGAAGGGGGCATTAATGCCTGTGCCCTCCAGACTCGGGCCACAACACAACTCCATGGGGAACCTGAGGCAAAATGGTGTTGCCCCGGCTCCCTGATCCATCAGAGAGAGAGTGTGGTTGTGTGTGCGTGGCAGAGAGGGGGTGGGCCTTATGATTTGAGTACTTAGCATAGCATACACTGTCCATATCTCGTGTGCTTGTGAGCACTTGGGCATTTGATGCCAATACAGTGAAGACAGAAAACAATTTCTCTATGCATAAGATGTTTTATCAAAATTATTTACTGAAAGTTTAGCAGAAGTTAATAAACCAAACTACTCAATAGAGTTACTTTTCTTGCATCCAGTCGGACTGCTTGGCTAACATTATTTGTATTGTCAGAACTTAAAACATCCAGCAATCAGTGTACGAAAAGAAGTAGTGGACTGTGGAACTATGTTCCCTACTGGGCTGCACCGCTCCCCACAAACCCCATGACATCTGAAATTCACCCACAACCTTTGAGACAGATGTGTTGGCAGGTGTAAATGGCTATTGTAAATTATCTTAATGTGACAAGAATTTAGTTAAGGGACAACTGAATTTCTGCACTTAGCACAGAACCTTCTGCAAGCAGAAGTATATATAGCAATATTTTGTTCTCAGGTGCAGGTAGGTGGCTATCACTAAGCTTATGCGGAGCGGTGCTCACAAATCATTATTGGATATTCTCCTTAGAAATACATTGCACCTTAATTCGTAATTCCAAGCAAATAACTCTTCCCCTCCTTACAGTGTCATTGGAACCCAAACACCCACTCTGCCAGTGCACCTTAGCCCTGGCCAGCAGCAACCTCAGCCATTTCTGTGTTGAAGCTCAGCTCTGCTAATGTTTGTCCGTTTCAAGACATTTATATATTGCTGCGGGACACGGAGCTCTGCCAATGCACCTCATTCCTAACCATCAACAGCCACTGCCATTCCTGCACCAGGACTCAGCACAACTTTGGCGATGCTCCCCAATCCTATTCTGCATCAGCCTCTGCCATTTCAGACCTGTGACTCACAGATATCTCTGCAAATGCATCTCGATCAAACATTTCCGCATACATGATATTCCAGGACAGGGCGCCACACCCAGCACTGACAGTGGACATCAATCGTAACCAGAGGAAAAACTGCTCTGAACCTATGTTGGGTGCAACCCCACGCACAATAAACATGCCTAGGTGGACCCAGTCATAAAATAACTGTTATTTAACACAGAAAACATCTCAAATTATAACATGAAAATATGTATGTTCCAATGTCAAACCCAAGATATTGCTCACCAACATACTCAGAAATGTGAAAAAGGAAATGCTACATTAACTCAACATACCTTTTTGAACGGTGTAAACTTTTTAGATACAGAGGGTCCAATAATTATGCCAATGATTGCCATCAAAGAAATAAAATCCAGTTTATTTTAATTTCTGTTTATTTTTCTTCGTACATTACTTTTTTCTCTTTCTGTGATTTTTTCCTCTTCTTTCTTACCGTGATAGTCCCATTCCAGGCTGATGCGCGTTGCCTGGTGTTGACAGTGCCACCTGCGCTAGGAGGAGCAGCAATGGTGATCTCCCCCGCCCACCACTCCACTGCACGTGTATTATAGTCCTTGTTACCATCACGTGCTAATGGGGCTAGAGTTCAGAGGGGTTTCAGCCCGGGAGTCACATCGTGTCACTATTCAGGGACGAGGACTCTGCTGGCTGGGGGATAAGCGTAGTGCATGAATGGCACAGCTCTCGGTTCACAAAAAAAGCAAAATAAAAAAAATACACCCTTCCGATTCACAATTTCGCCTGGCTCCAAATTAGAAGTGCAGAGAGAAGGTGTTGCACTGCTTAGTTGGGCCCTTCACATGCATACTGAAGAGCAAACACAGGAGCCATGTTCCCTGGTGACCTTCCCTTTATTCCTCCTTCTCCTTACTGACTTCACTCTTCCCTTGCCCTTCCTTTTCCTCCCGCTTCCCGCTCCCTCCCATAGTCTTGACCTCCCCTCTTAAAGGGGCTCTGTCCTTTTTCCAGTTACAACACCTCCCCCTTGCTTAACATGAGACTTCCCGTGTTACATTTGCTTGATGAGCCGTTGGGGTCTCTTTGTGGTTCGATGGGGCCTGCTTGGTTGCTCGTGGGTCTCCTCTGCACTCTCTCATTGTGGCGTTTCATGAGCCTCCACTCTCTCTTTTTCGTCCATCTCGATCACCTCCCCTTTCTTTGGTTCATGCTTTTCAAAGTATAACTCGTGGAGGAGGGAGTCATTTGGCGTCAGTTTGCCGTAGTTCCTTGTCGTACTTGTCACTTGTTCTTTGTCCCCTGTTGCTAGGATGGGATCTGCGCGGTTCGTCTGCCCTTTGGCTTTGCTTGTCTCTCCCGCATCTTGCTCGGGCACGTGGTCCTTCTTGTGGGTTATTCCGAATGACCTGTAGTGAAAGCTGCTGAGCGCGTGCTGTAGTGCTGTCCGGTGGCTGAGACGGCTGTGCCCTATGGCGGGAATCGGTATCATGCGGATGGCATCAGGCACTCTGTAGTCTCCTTGGGTTGGGTCACGTCGTGACTGACTTTTTGGCTGTGCTGTCTGTGCGATCCTCCATTGGCCGGCATGGTCTTGGGGTTTGTCTAGGGGCTGTTCTTCCGCCCCTGTCTGGTACAGTTGCCCTGTGCCGACGTTTCCTGTGGCTTCCGCCTTCCCCCCGTACGATATTTCAAAGGATACTGGGTGGTTGCGAAACTCATAGTCCTCTCGCAGAACGGGTGAGGTTTGTGTGCCACATGCCAGTCCGTCCCCTTTTTGGTGGGCTAACACAGGGTCAAGGGGGTGTGCATGCCTGTGACGTCTAGGTGGGCTGTTGTTTGTGGCCTTGATGTCTTTCCTGACGTCTAACCGTGCCATCGGTGTATTCGGGTATCTTGCCTGGGCTGATGGTGTGGGTTGGCATGCAAAGCTTGTGGACGGTCCTGTTCTGCACATTCCCCGAAGGTGACCTTCCTGGCCACAGCGCTAGCATGTTCGTCCAGAGGCTAGGTATTGTTGGCTGTGTGTGTGTTTTTCCACCCTCGCTCGTGGTTCCCACCTTTTCCGGGGTCGAGTGGGCTTGGGGTGTTGCAGTCGCCCTTCCGTGAGGGCTGCGATGGCGTCGCGTTCAACTTTCCTTTCAATGGCGGCTGTCTGTGCGTTTATTCTCTCATATGTTTTTGCTAGGTTGAGTATTTTCGCTAGGGGTAGGGGCTTTTTGAGAAGATTTTTTCTGAGCGTTGATGAGGTGCACCCCTCTATGATCCTCAGTTTTATAGCTTCTTCATCATTGAAGTTGGCAAAGTCGCAGTTCACTATCTCCAGCTGGAGACGTAAAATGAATTATTCAATAGATTTGTGCAGACGCTGCCTCTGTTGGTTAAATTCAAGGCGTTCATAGTCTTTGTTGGAGCCTACTATCAGATTGTTGTTGACTGCATCGAGGAGACGTTGGTATGTGGTCTTGTCTGCCACTGGAATTGTCCTGATGATGTCCTTTACCTCTTTTCCTACCAGAATCTTGAATATGCTGAGTTTGTTTGGTGGGTCTTTGTTCCCTATCGCACCTAGGAATTCCTCAAACTCTTCGACCCATTCTTCCCACCTTTGGCTTTGATCGTGGTGTGGGTGGAGGGTAAACGGGTCGGGCCGTCGTAGGAATGGGGTGTGTGCTCCTGTGTCGGCATCTTCTCTCGTTAGGTCCGCCATCTTGTTGAGGCTTTGCGGCGTGCGGCTTAGGATGTTGTGTGGATTGCAGGTGTGACAGGCCCTTGTTGAGGTTGCTGGCGGTGTTCAATTGTGGGGCCATATGTGGCTGTTTCAGGCCCAGGTAGTGTGGGCACTGGAGGCGTCCATTATTAGTAGAGGTCACGTGTCCTTTCAGGTAGTGGGGTGAAAGCCGTGTATCTATGCTGCCCTTTGCGGTCTTCTGTGGTATCTCAGGGCTGTTGGTGGCTTGGCAGAATGCTGTGCGAGGCAGGAAGGCCTTGTCACCTCGAGTGGCACATGCAATGGTGCTCTGGCGTAGTGAGTGGGGTGTTGCCACTCTTGCTGCTATGCGTGTGGGTGGCCTCTGTGCCGGCTACTGCTGTTGGGCAAGCTCCTTGCATGCTCTTTCTTATCTTTTATATTTTTTTTTTGTGCGTTTGTGTCCAAAGTGTGCCCCGTGGGCTACCGAGTCTGTCGTTGTCTCACGTGTATTTCAGATCGTTGACGCCTTTATTTTGTGCTCTCCTTGTGATTGGTGTGGGCGCTTGGACGTCTGGCCGTAGGGGTGGTCGCGTGAGGGGGGACACCCTTGTGGTTTTTCCTCTCTTATTATTATATATATTTTTTTGTAACTGTCACTGTGGGGGAGACGCAGGGTTTAGTGCCTGTTGCAGCCACAAACTTTGTGATTAATTTTTTCAATGTCAATGCGCGGGAGACACGGGGTTTAGTACCTGCAGCAGCTGCGTACTCCTCGCGGCATCTCGCTCTCGCCCTTGGGGCTGCTCCTGGTGGTGGCTCTGCTTCCTGCTTGGGTCCGCTTCTGCGTCGTCCTCCGCCTGCGATTGTATTCGCTCCGGCGTCTCTGCTGTGCTCCGCTGGGCAGCGCTTGTCAGCACCTCCTCCTGCTGGTCCTCGGCTGGGGTCTTCACTGTCGCTGGGGTGGGCTCCCACGACGTCCCCCTCCTCTTCCACGCGGGCTGTCAAGCTTCCCCCGTTGGTTGCCAGTGGCTCGCTGGGCTCTTCTGTGCTCCGGTACGGACTGCTGGGCGCTTCACTGCTGGACATACCGCCAGGTTCTTTGTTGCTGGGTTCATGGGCCCTCTTCTTTGGGTTCTTCTCCACTGCGGGGCACACGGGCCTTCCTCTGGAGCTCCACACAGATCTTCTTCTGTTGGGGGCACACGGGCCCTCCGTTCCCTCTGCTGGGCGCACGGGCCCCTCTTCACTGCGGGCACCCGGGCACTCGGTTGCTGCTGGGCACACGGGCCCTTCTTCACTGTGGGCACTCAGGCCCTCGGTAGCCGCTTGGCACATGGGTCCCTCTTTACTGCTGGGCACACAGGCCCCTCACCCCAGCTGGGCATCTCCAACTCTCCCGCCCTCCTTTGGGCACCACTGCTGGGCTCATTCCCGTCGTCCTGCTGGGTCGGGTCCACTGCACCCTCCCTTCTGCTGGGTACAGTCCGCCCTCTACTCTGCTGCGTGTCTACCATGCTGCGGCTGTTGTGCTCTTCATTTCAGTGTACTGCCATCGAGGCACTGCTGGAGTTCACATCGCCTCGTCACCAGTTGTTGCACTGCTTAGTTGGGCCCTTCACATGCATACTGAACAGCAAACACAGGAGCCATGTTCCCTGGTGACCTTCCCTTTATTCCTCCTTCTTCTTACTGACTTCACTCTTCCCTTGCCCCTCCCTTTCCTCCCGCTTCCCGCTCCCTCCAATAGTCTTGAGCTCCCCTCTTAAAGGGGCTCTGTCCTTTTTCCACTTACAGCAGAAGGGCTGGGCAGACAAAGTATTTGTTGTGCCCTGATGATAACACCTACGTTAGAAAGACTCCTTTATTCAGCATGCAGGACAGTTGAATACATGCAAGGCAGCCAAAAGCAAGCCCCAGGCCCTGGACCCTGTGGCCAAGGAAATGTTCATGGGGCGCCGGGGCGCTCGCATCAAGGACGTGGTCGCGAGCACGGGAGAGCTGGGGCCAGCAGGAGGAGAGCCTCTTACCATACACATCGGCTCCAGTGCCTGATTACTTGGAGCGGGAAGGTGGAGGTTTGCAGGGGGCTGGGAAGTGTCTGGCAGAGATTGTTGCTGGTCCAGGGTGAAACGCCACACACCCTCACTCAATCCTGGGTGTGGCTACAGTTTCCCCCTCTACGCTGTGGCCAATGAGAAGCAGCGAGCAGCTTATCTGTTCCGACTCTTCTCTAAACATGACATCTGCCAGGCCAATGAGGATGCCCCAGCCCAGGCCGCACGGGCATGCTGTATTTTTCTTTCCTTTTTTTTTTCCCCCTCTTTTCGCAAACCGGCCCAGGTGAAATTAATGAAACCGGCCCCCATCACCAGGGACTGATTTCAGCCCGGCCACGAGCCGATTGGCCGGTGGCTCAATCCGCCCCTGAACACAGACTGATCTAAAAGTCTTATGACATTGTATCTGAGTTAAAGAGGCTACTAATGCAACAAGGGAATGATACAAATGTGTGTTCGTTGTGAACTATTAGCACTCTCGATAGGTGTGGCAGCCAATTAGGTTGCTCCAAACCCGGGCTGAATCTACTGATCCAAGCCCGGGTTCTGAGCTACCCAGGTGGTCGCTGCAACCGCCGCTGCTGTTTTGCCTCCTGACCTCCCTCCTGCCAATCAAATCCAGCCCCTCCAGATCACCCCACCCCATTGCCCCATCAAAATATCCTTACCTTAAGGGCTCCTCTGCCCAGGCTGCACAGCTTCCTGTTGAAGCCATGGAAATGGAAGAGAAGCTCTGAGCGGAGCCCCACCTTCCATTTCCATGGCACCCCTGACTCTCCCCAGCTGCTGCTGCCAAGGAAGCAGTGCAGCTGTTTCTTTTTTCTATTGCTATTAGCACCTCAAGGGTTTGCGCCTCGGGTGCTAATAGCATCAATCCCGCATTCTGAACACCAACTAGACAAGAGGAAGAAGGGCAACCGGTGTGGCCAACACTGGATGCTTCAGTTCATATGTAGCATGTGGCCCAAATAGGGCTTTTGCTTGATAGGGCTACATACTTGTCCCCTAAGAGAATATAGGAATAAAGACACAGACACAAGGGTGCAAAAATAAAAGACTTTTTAGGGTTGATGTCTTCGTCAGTATTTGTTCCTGTTTGGCTGGAGTTCTGGAAAAAGAAAAGGAAAAAAAAACAGAACTCCCCTGCCAAAGAATGGGCTGGGTAGAGGAGAAAGATTCTAAGGAAACACCATTGGGGAACGGCTGAAAAGGAGAAGGGCGAAGCAAAGGAAGAAGGAGAGAAAATAAACAGTTGGGTGTCTGCGGGCCGTGGAATCGAGTGCCACATTACTGAACATTACTGCAGACCCACGCTGCGTTCCTGGAGCAGCCCTGGTCCTCATGAGATCATGGTGACAATCTTCCCACCAGGGGGCCAGACCAGATGGGCCCGCATTAAAGACCCTGCAGCATGTTCAAGGTGCAGCCCGGGGTGAAGAACAAAGAGCCGCCCAGTGAGGGCTGTGTTTGGGGAGGCCTGAACCCTACAACCCGGTCATGCCCCTGGTCGGCCCATCACTTGGCCAGCAAGGTGGTCCCTTAAGAAAAGTCCTTCTGGGACGCCATGTCGGGCAGCCTGGGTAAAGAAAAGTGTTGGGCTGCCACAACGGGCAGCACAGGTGAAGCAGGGAGCTCTGGAATGCCGGCCAGATCTCTGGAAGATCAGCAGCTCGCCCCCTGTGACCCTCTGACACCAAGAAAAGATGGATGGGGCTGCAAGGCTATGGTTAAGGATGGCGGCAACAGGGATGCCGCCTGAAGAAAAAATAGTGCTAGTGCTGCGACAGTGATTGTCGCCAGTTCCCCAGGGCACAGGCAGCCCAGGAAGGTTTATAGGGCCGTGGGGTTGCAGCGGTGACAGTGGGAGGGCCCCCCTGCGCATGATATGATGTGTTGCCTCTCAGAAGATAAGAACATGGGTGCAAGTGCAGCAGTGATCAAGGCATGCCCCTGCCAGTCCTGGGCCCGCTATGGACTAATTTGATTGTGCGGACCACCTGCAATGAGTTATAGTGACCCCACGTGGTGGACAGGGCCGCCCTACAAGAGCAGACTGAGGGGGACAGCCCCTGTTAACATTATGAGACAGACAGAACACCCTCACCACCACGAGACAGCACCACCAAAGGTACTGAAAAGGGGAGAATGGCGGCAGCAGTGTCCCCTGTGTGAAATAATATGTCTATATGTTATTGTATGTTTTAATGTATGTTTATATGTAAGTTAGGTTTATAGTTGTGGCAGATGGTAGTTGTTCCACCCTATAGATCTCCCGGTGACCCCTCTAAGGATGGGTAGGCTGATGGGGCAGATCCCTTTAGAAAGGGCTCACGCCAGGGGAAACTATCAAGTGATTAGTGGTAGGAATATAAAATGACAAAGTTTGTGTTTTTATAAAAAAAGATCCCCAAAAATTCTATCTTGGTGTCTGTGTCTCAAGAAGGAGTATAGTAAGGACTCAGGACGTAGCCCATCTCCTGTAGACAGCGATTTCATTTGCAGGTGCCTATCCAGCTGTCCTGGGGGATGGGGATTCTATGGGTAGCACCCCAGGCCTGGGGTGAGAGAGGTGTACCCCCTTTCCCCTGGCTGGGCCAGAAAACAGGAGCTACACATAAATAATTGAATGGGAGGTACATTTCCCTACTAGAGCCATGTCAGTGTTTCCTACTGTAGGAGACTGTTAAGGCTGGGGCTATTGAGTGCCCCTGCAGAGTGTTAGACCTTCCTCCCAACCATACCACACAAGGCAGTACAAAACCCCAGCTAAATAGAAAGATGGGTCAAAAGGGTAGAAGGGAGGAGGGTGGCCCGAAGGCCCTCCCCTACACTGAAATGGGACAAAACTAAACCCAGAAAGGAAAAAGGGGAGCAAAACTAGTATCCAGAAGACAAGTGGAATTCAACTCCCAAAGTCACTCATAAAAATAACAATCCAGTCAAAAGTCAAAAGTCCACTCTTCTCTCCCAAATATGTTGGGCAAACAATCCAATGGTCTACTCTTCTTTCCCAACTGTATTGGGGATAGTGTCCAAAATCCGTGGAACACCAAAAAAACGAAATTCCTTGCAAAGTCAGGATGTTAAAGAAAACATGAAAGAAACAGAAAGAAATCCACAACGATGTTCCAAATGGCAATCCAAATCCAATCCAGGAAACAGAGCCAAGTCCAGTAAACCAGTAAGCTAGAGACAAAGCATAACGCCATAGCCAGACGGGAATCCAAGAAGAGACAATCTAAGGAAGCCAGGAGCCAAGATCCAGAGTTCCGAAGGCAGAAGCAAAAGACGATGAACGCGGAAACACGTAGCTCTGCTGAAGCCAGTTGAGAAACGCTGGGTGCATCTAACACAGGAATTTTGAACTGTGTTGGGCCACATAATGACATTATCACAAGGCGGCTCACCGTGCGCACGATCATGTCACTGCAATCCGCCCCCCTGCTGCATGCCGGGGGATGTGGTTTCTGCCGGTGTACGCTGTCCCTGAGCCGCCACCTCAGATGCCAGGAGTGAAGCACATGGAACGCTGTCATCCACCAAGGCTGCAGAACCACAGCAGAGACTCACTCTCTTGCGGGCACTGCAACAAGGTCTTCAATCCAGGGCTCCTGGGAGGGCCTCTTGTTAGATTTCCACATCTTTAATACCTGCTTCCTTGCTACAATTGACGCCTAAGCTAGCCATGCCATGGACACTTTTGACAAAACCAAGGAAAAGCAGAAAGAGCCAAAGAGCACTAGAAGGGATAGCTCAGAATGGTTTTTGAGATAATCAGATCCATTCTAATCAGGACTTCCGCAGAAAAACTACAAAAGAGCACAGAGTTGCAGTATATATGGGAACCGGATAACATCTATCTTTTACAAGGCCAGCACAGATCAGAGTCCAGTGATTTACAGTTACAGAGTTTCAGTGGGGACCATTAAAGATGATACACCATTCTCTGCTGCCTATACCAGAGGTTCAACTCCATCTTCACACAGACAGCACCAGAGGCTGCTTCAGCCCAGTGTGTCATCCTCCCATTTCTGTTTGTAAGTGCCTGGTACTTTGCAGGAGTCAATTGTTGGAGCACCACACAGATCATATTGTGTAGAGGTAGCGACAATCTGGGTTTGGGCCAGAAAGAGAAGATTGGATCTGTTATGTAACTCCATATGTAACACTCCTGTCAGGTTATTGAATATAGAAAAAAATGCTATCATTCTGTTTCTGCTCATATTTGGACCGTAAATATTCAAATGGTAGTAACAAATGGTCATTCGTACCCGGGGAAGTGTCATCCGCCAATCAGGTGGCTGGAAAAGAGGGCAAGAATATATGTTCTCGGCCTGCTGTTCCAGCCACCCGAGGCCTGACCCCAGGTGGAGCCATTTAAAAAAAAGAAAACCTTCCGAACCCCTTCCCCCTCACAACTTACCTGCAGGACCCCTGCTCATGTCTTGAAGGGTGTTAAAGATGGTTGAAGCAGTTTGAAGACGAATCATAGTGTGAAACAGGGATCCAGGCACTCTTGGATTTTGCTGGGTGTCCCACCCCATATGCTCCAGGCCAAGGTGAGTCATTTTGTTGCACTGCCACGGCAGGGTGCTTGGCTGGCACCAACAGGGTCTCCTTCACTTCCAGGGACAGGGTCCTAGTTGCAGAGCAGCCATTGTGAGTCCTTGGTCCAACAGCAGTCACCCCTACTGATCCCTGGAGATGGTTAGGCAACAGATCTCTCCTCAACAGAGGTCCAGATGAAGGTGTCTTATTCTTTTGGCAGTCCAGAGATGAATTAGAGAATGAGGGAGTTCTCCAGAGATTGGTCCAAAGCAAGCCTGCTGTAAGGGGTCCAATTCCTGTTGTTGTAACAAGTGCTCAAGCAGTTTGGGCTGGACTGCCCGTTTGAGGGTAGGTCCAAGCGTGATTCGCGTGGGTCCCATGTCTGCTGGGCCTAGAGACCCAAGCTACTCCTCACTGATGAGGCCCAGCAAGGCCGAAACATGTCTGGGGATGCGTGTGGTCTCGTGCAGAAGTGATGTGACCAAGTAGTTTGGGCTTAACTGCCCCATTGGGGGTGGGACAAGGCCTGATTTGCATATGGTCTTTCCCCTTTTGTAATGGCTTGGCAGGCAAAGAACGATGGTCTGGAGGATTGCCGAGAGCAATGCCAGAGGTTAGGATTCATTCTACACCTTCCAGCCATCACTTTGTTTTATTTTGCATTGTAGCAAGTGCCCCCTGCCTTATGGCATCACACCCAGAATACCTTTCTTGCAGGAAATGGAGTGGACAACAAAGGGAAGATAACCTCTGGCTACTCTAACTCTGCTCCCTCCATGCCTGCAAGCTTCAAAAGGACTCAGGTGATCAACAACCTGGTATGAGGCTGTCTTTTATTTTTATTATTATTATTATTACTATTATTATTATTATTATTATTATTATTATTATTATTATTATTATTATTATTATTATTGCAGCATTTGATCTTGTAGACCACAAGACTCTCAGCAATCATCTTACAAACGCAGCCCAGTGCTCACACCAAGCTACTACTTGGATCACCTCATTCTTAGAAGGGAGAGCCATGAAGGTCTTCTCAGACCAGGCTTGTGCCACACCTTCCACTATCCACTGTAGAGTCCCCCAGGGCTCGTGCACAGCTCCAACCTTGTACAATCTATTCACAAAATCTCTCTTGGACAAAGTCAATTCTCTCAGCATAGTTTATGCAAACTATGCCGACGACACTGGGTCCTCATACCTCTCTCAGGCTCTTACGAGTCAGACCCTAAGACTCTCCAAAAGATCTACTCTTCTATCCAAGCTTGGATGGCAGCCAACAGACTCTGTCTCAACTGAGACAAAACAGAGATCCTCTTAGTTGGCCCTAAAGAAATCCTCAGCAAACTCAGTATGCCATACAGCGCCTTCACTATTGATAACTCCATCATTGCAGTCTCCCCCTCAGTAAAAACGCTTGGCATATACCTGGACTCCACGCTCTCCATGTCATGAAATGTTCTCCATATTCAAAGAACTCACCACACCTGCCCCCGGCCCAGTTGAAATCATCAAGGATGAAGCCTGGTGCACAGGCATCCAGGCTGCCCTCCTCAACAAAGTTAAAACTCTCCAAGACAAAATAGCCTCACAACGCAAAGCTCTCAACACCCCTACCTGCTCGCCCACACCTTCCACCAACAACTCTCTCTCACAAACACCCCTTTTTGCTTTTAGAGAAGTCTCAGAGACGGAAGTCAAGGACCTCCTCAAAAAAATCAAAACTTCCACCTGCAAAGGGGATATCTGCCCACCCTCATTAATCAAAGAGTGCTCAGAATCCCTCACCCCCATCATTACATCTTTCATCAATGCCTCCTTCACATCTGGAACTGTACCACAAGGCCTAAAAGAAGCCTGGGTCCGCCCGCTCCTAAAAAAACCCTCTCTCGATCCTTCCTCCCCTAACAACTATCGCCCCATCACCACCGTCCCCTTTCTCCTAAAAATCCTAGACAAAGCCGCACACAATCAAATCCAACATTACCTGGAAACCAACACCATCCTAGGCAAAAGACAATCAGGCTTCCGCAAAGGCCATGGGACTGAAACTGCCCTTCTAGATTTAAAAAATCAAATTACCAAAATAATGGACACAGGCAAACCTGCTCTCCTCCTCCTGCTCGACCTCTCTGCAGCATTTGACCTGGTCGACCACAGCATTCTCACATCTCACCTCTTCAATGCTGCACACTTCTCTCACAAGGCTACCACCTGGATCACATCCTTCCTTGAAGGTAGGGCCATGAAAGTGTACTCCGACCAGGACAGCGCCCCCCCCACCACTATAAATTGTGGAGTCCCACAAGGGTCCTGCACTGCACCGACCCTTTACAACCTATTCACCAAACCCCTCTTTGACTTACTGGACTCCCTCAACATAGCGTACACAAACTACGCAGATGACACGCAAGTTCTCCTCCCCCTCTCCGGAGACTACGACCTAGACTCAGAAGCCCTCTTCAAAATCTACTCGACTATCCAAACCTGGATGGCTATCAATGGTCTCTGCCTAAACGGAGACAAAACCGTAATCATCATCCTAGCCCCCAACGAAACACTAACCAAACTCAGCCCCAACTATTCTCACATGATCATCGACAGTATTAGCATACCTGTCTCCTCTGCCGTCAAGACCTTAGGAGTCTACATTGACGCCACACTCTCAATGACTAGACAAACCAGCGCCATCGCCTCAGCGTCTGCTCTGACCACCAAACTCATTTACGCCATCAAACCTTACCTCACCACGCCTAACTGCCTCTCCATAGCCAGAGCTACTATAGGAGCCAGATTGGACTACTGCAATGACCTCCTGGCAGGCACATCATCTAAAAACCTAAGCAGGCTCCAAATAGTGCAAAACAATGCCCTCCGCGCTGCACTACACATCCCCAAAACTGACCATATTTCACAGGCCAGAAGACTTGTCCACTGGCTCCCAGTCAAGGAAAGAATCAACTTTAAAATCCTCACTCTCACACACAAGTGCATCAATCACACAGCACCCCCCTACCTATCTGAAACTATAACTAAGAACTCTTCCATCCGTCCCAGAAGAAGCCATCACGCCAACCAACTCCGAGTACCCACTGTAAAAAGAGCCAAAGCCGGCGGCATAGGCTTCCCACACATAGCTCCTAAGATCTGGAATGCCCTCCCTAACTCACTCAGAGCAGAACCTTCTCTGTACTCCTTTTGCAAATCTCTCAAAACCACTCTATTCAACTAACTCCATCCTTCCTTCACCCACACCAGCTCGCATACGTCTGTTACGAAATGTGCCTTGTAATGAAAACTGCTTTGTAACCATCTTCCTTCCACGATAACCAGATTATGTATGTCCTCATGTAACAGCGCCACGATGCCCCCGGGCTGACGTGCGCTTTAAATAAATCTGAATAAATAAATAAATAAATAAATAAATGGCAGGTAAGTGTGATCGCCTCATCCACATCTCTCACAACCAAACTTCTAAACACAGTCAAACCTTTTCTAACCAAGGAAAACTGCCTCTCAATAGCCAGAGCCACCATCGGTGCCAAGTTAGACTATTGTAATGTCCTCCTAGCGGGAACCTCTGCAAAAAACATGAAAAGACTCCAAGTCATTCAAAACAACTCGCTCAGAGCCGTATTAAACATTCCCAAAAGAGATCGCATTTCAAATGCCAGGCGCGCAGCCCACTGGCTCCCTGTCAAAGAAAGGATCACGTTCAAAATGTTAGCCATCACGCACAAGTGCCTTGCACTCAGAGCCCCACCATAACTATCAGAGAAAATTGTCAGAGATACTTCTTCTAGGCCGAAGAGAGTAAGTCACACCAACCAATTGTGCATCCCCACAATAAAAATGACCAAGGCAGGAGACACACGCTTCCTTCACCTGGCCCCCAAGGATTGGAATGCTCTCCCCAACACCGTCAGGGCCGAGACCTCACAAATGTCCTTTTGTAAAAACCTAAAAACTGTGCTATTCAACTAATCCTATACCTTCTGAACCGTTTCTTCTGGAAAAAAAAACTTTCAAATAAAGGCTATGACAACCACCATGTAGAGCATGTGAACAGAGTTCATTCTTTGCGTAAAGCAGTCCTTTATCCATTCGCCCTGTCACCTCCTCCCCTCCTTATTGTTCCCCTTTTCCCCATTTTTCTATCATTTAATGTAACTCTATTGTCAACAGGTTCACTGTAACCACGAACCTCAGACTTCTATGTTGTTGTTCTTACCCTGCCCCCTCCCCTGTCTGTTTCCTTGTTGTAACTAAGTAAATATGCTTGTACCAGTGCCACGATGCCTTCAGCCTGCTTTTGTGCGCTTTATAAATGTAAAAAATAAATACATTATTATTATTACTATTATTTTTTGAGTGCAGACCTAGCTTTGAGAAGCAACAGAGCGCTTTACAGAAGTATACAACAATACAGAGACATAACAGAGCACTTTTCAGAGGTAACAACAGAACAGATATACAGCGAGTGGTAGGATACGGAGGGGCACAGAGGAGGGGTACAACTGTACCAGGTGGCAGGGCAGAGAGTGGCAGGTGGCTTCTAGTGAGTCAAGTGGCATGAGGGGTGACGTGATGGCCTAGGTATTGAGGAGGATAGATTCCTTGAAGAGGTGGGTCTTGAGTTTTTTTCTGAATTGAAGAAGCATGGGGGTGAGTCTGATGCTGACGGGGAGGAGCTTCCATATTCTTGGGACGAAGGCAGAGAAGGCTTGTTTTCTGGTCCTTCCAGAGGCGGATTTCAAGTCTGCACTGTTACGCTCACCTGGTATCCACAGGGACACCACCCAGCCGGGTTACTCAATGGTATGCTTCTCATCTTTGCCCTGATGTGGTCTGCGGGGAAGGTTTTGCCTGAAAATACAGGAGGACTGTGTTCAAGACTGACCGACTGGGGTAAGTATCCTCCCTCCACCACCGTATGATTTCAGTCCCTCTGGCGCCCTCTCCTCACCTTGTGGTAGATTTAGGCGTGCTCTCCGTCCTGCCTTCTTTGCAGGGGCGCGTTGTCTTTCATGGGCGAGTGCAGTCCAGTTACTTCACTGACGCCGGCCCGTTTGATATTGTTCAGGTAGGTCTTATTGCTGATTTTTAGTTTTTTTGCTATCCTGCATGCCTTTCTTGGTTTAAAAAGTCTCATTTTTCTCCCTTAGGTATGCAGAGCTTCAGCGCGGCGAACTGGCTTGGTTGAGCCGCGCTGGTAATTTATGGCGCATTAAGAGGGCTATGATGCGGTAAGTAAGCGCTATGCACAGCGCTGTGAAGTCTTGCCTTTGTTAACCTGTGTTTTCCTTCCTTGTAGGTCGCAGTGTTCTTCAGTGCTAGTGGAATATCCGGAGTGGTGCCAGCCGAGAGGCGACCAGCCAGGTAAGCCTTTTGAGCAGTTCGTAATTTGTAAATGTCTCTATTGCTTTCTTTAATGTTGCCTCTATCTTCCTCTTTCAGGTCGTTCTGTCTGGGAGGCGTGCAGATTCGAGGAAGCTGTTCTCAGTAGCTGCAAGTGTTTAAAGATGAAGACTGCAGATAAGATGCTGCTGCTAATGATGTTCCTTTTGTATCCTTGCAGGTTCTGCTTCTCCGAGGTTCAAGGGAATAGCTGGACACGGTGAGTGTCACGTTGCAAGCTGCAAAGTAACGTGAAGCGTGTTGTCTTGCTCGGGTGTGGTTTAAATAGCCCCAACAAAATAGTCCAGGTAAAGTAGTCCCTAGGCTACCACACCCAAAACACTAGACCGCATAGCTTGGTTCTTAAGAACCAAGCTATGTGGATGCCTCCATGTTCGCTGACAATACAATAAAGTAGTTCCCAAGCACATTGTTTTTCATGGTGTATGAGCCTGGTGCCATAGGTGCCAGGACTGGCCCCATGAGGGCTTTGGAAGAGGATGCCAGGCTCTAGAGGCCCGAGTCCTGACTCCACCTGGCCAATTGGTTTGCCAGAGGGGGTTTTGGGCGAGGGTCATGACAGCATGTGTCCTGGCTTCTGGTGGTGCGCTGTCCGCCAGAGATGCTGAGTTTCTCTGCAAGAAAGCTGGGTGACTTGAAGGCGACTGCCTTATAGATGATGCAGCAAGACTTGAAGGTAATTAGTGCATGCAGTGGGAGCCAGTGAAGGTCAATGAGGGGTGGGGTGATGTGGTCTTATCTACGTAGACCTTTGATGAGGCGTGATCCTGCTTTTAAGACACTTCTCAGGGGCACAAGGGCGGACAATGGGAGGCCTTTGAGGCTTTGTTATGTCAGTGCTGTCTCTGAAGCACCATTCCAAGAATACCTCCTGGGTAAGATTGTATGACCTATGGTAAGGGGTGTCCCTCCCTACTAGAGAATTAAAGGGGCAGCATTCTGGCTATTGTTCCACATGGTAGCTGTGAAGACAGTCACCCTGAACACTAATACACATCAGTCTTGTAATAGTTAATCCCTGCTCAGAGAGCTGACCCTGGTGTGATATCAAATTTTTGTTGCTGTATAATTGTGTGTCCTTATCAGTATTTGGGAGAGGGCAGTCTGATTAGCAGACCAACCTTTCAGAAACAGAATTACCTACATAATGTTATGTTAATAGAAATAAAACAGCTAAGGCTCTCACACCTTGGCAGATGGCATCCTGTCACAATATTAGAAAGGGTAGGCAGTCAAAAAGTCAAAAAAATAAAGTCGAATAACAAAAACGTCAAAAACCAAATGTCGAAGAAAAAAAAGTCAAATGTTTTATTTTTTTATTTATATGTTTTTTTGGGGTTTCGTTAATAAAAAAAGGGGTAAGGCAAAATAAAAAATACAAAAAAGGGGGCTTCGGGGGTTGACCCAAAAATACAAAAATAGACATTCGAATTTTTTTTTCTTCGACTTTTTGTTTTCGACATTATGACTTTCGACTTTTTGTTTTTTGACTATAAACCATAGGGGAGGCGCTGGCAAGCTTGTGTCTGAGATGGTTGCTTGAATCTAGGTTCTGTCTGAGGGAGTGAAAGGACAGTGCTAAATGGTGTGATCCTAACCCTTTTACTTATCTGCACTTGGCGGAATGGCTGGGGTGAGCCGGGACAATACCTCTGATACGGTTCTTGATGGGATTGGCTGTGATGGGCCTGCAATCACACCAGAGGGCCTATTGTTTCTCTGAGGAAATTGCAAGCTTAGTGGAGGCATGGGCAGCTGGCCAGTCCCGTTGCCCTGCTCGGGTCTGTTTGGGCTTCTCTCTTGTGCACTCTGCCTGCAGGGGACTTGATCAGAACCATATGGTTCGGCTGGGTTACAAATGCACTGTGCTATGCATCTCGGCATCCATCCAGAATACTCCCGATTGCCTTACTATGTGTCATGAATCTGCCTTCATGAAAGTAGTGGGCTAGATGTTGCTACCATTGATTGCGCCACCACATTAGTTTCTAATGTGCCTCAGGGGTCTAGTCTTTCCCTTCTGCATTCTGTGGTTCTTCGCACCCTTCTTCGTGTTGCAAACCTTGCCATTCCTCTTTGGGTGAAGATGCTGTTTTCTTCCTGCTTCGGCTCTGCTTTCCTTGCTTGCTTTGCCTTACTGGACTAACTGTTTTCATTCAACTGCCTCATGCTGGTTTTTGGCTTCCCACTGCCCTCTCTGACCTGCTTACCTTGACTCCCTGCTGCCTCCTCGCTCTGCTTGCTTACTCACCTGTCAGGTGTCTTGACCCACGTTTGAACTATTATGCTACAACATTTGGTGCTGTGGGCTTAGAAAATCCAAGATGACGGAAAAGCCCACATTTGCGCCAGAATCCAGGAACACCGTGCAGTTTTGCGCACCCCAAAATGGTCGTCTGATCTGCCACCCACCAGTGCGAGCGTGATGGGCTACACACAGAGCAAAAACCAGTGCAAGGAAAGATGGTTCTGTTCAAAATCTGTTTTCATTAATGTCAAAAATTTCTAAGATTATGGGCACAAAACCACCAAAAGGATCCAACTTCTTTTTGGGTGTTCCACTTCACTCTACTGCAAGGATCCCCATCAAAACAATGTCATCTAAAATCATATGCTGTCAAGCTAAACCCCCTTTTTGAAAGACATTAATTCAAGACAGCTGTCAAAAATGGGTGCAGTACCATTGCACGCCACTGACCGGCGCTGGCGCTCTATAAATCCTGACAGGAGAGCAGTCTTGCAGAACTGTGCACTGATCAGAAGGTGGTCTTACTTAATTAAAAGTTCAAGAGGCCTTCTGTTCATGAGAAGTCTTAACACCTAGCATTCCCAGCAACAGCCCAGGATATCACATGGCCCTGGTGATTGGGAGGGAGGGGACTTCCCTGCAGCCTGCAGGAAACAACACAATAGACTCTTTCAATTGAAAAGAATATGCTGATTTGAGGTGTGACTGTAAACAGTGCTCTGCCTGGAAGGAAGGACATGTGATCTCTGACTCACAGGTTTCTGGGGGCGGGTCATACTGGGTTGTGGATTTCATATTGCACCAAATGTATGTTTTGTTAAATTGCTTATAAAATATTGTATGAAGCTGACAGAAATGTACAATTTGGAGATCCTTAATATGAAAAATGTACCTACAATTTGAGTCTAAACTCAATTCCATACGATGTTCTGGGACCGAACTCCGCAATTTATTCATGCTGTAGACACTGTATTTATGCTAGAGACATGATAACTTATATTAATATGCTCAGGGAGAGGGTACAGGTCTATGTAAATTTTGAGGAAAAACCAATGTTGCAAAAGCTACTAAAATGTTGTTATTTTTTAACCCAAGCTCGTAGAAACATGTGCCTCGAACCGAACTGTACCTTAATCAATCTACGATGTGTATATGTAATTTCAACAAATTGTGTATCTGGGAAATATGTGTTTTGGGTAAAATTGATTTTCTAAGTGAAACCAAAGGGGAGTGTTCTTTCTGTATGCCATAAAAATTACACTGGATGACTCACAATTTAGTTCCCCAGTGAGAGAGCCCAGAGAATTATCTAGCCTATCAGGATCCTCAGAGGGTGGGGCATAGAAAGTCAGCCTCCCCACCCACTTTCAAATGACATAAAAGGAGTCTTGAAATCCAGGTAGGTCAGTCACTATTCCATTTCAAACTGATTTCTTGCGAAGCATTTTGCCGGACGACTTCAAATCCAGACAATCTACAGAGACCAGAACTTAGAATCCAGACTCCAGAACTTGTAGCAGAGGGTCCTGAACCACCAGCTGAATCCTTTTTCAGCAGGCCTCAAAATCTTTCGCAACCTAACTCAACTCTTCAACAGCCGGGTGCTACTGTTTGATTCTGGCTAGAACCCAGTGCCAGAACCCAGAAAGCAGTGCTGTATCCAGAACCACTTGATCCAGTTCCAGAAGACCAGACCCAGACTAGATCTCTGTGAACAGAACCGGTACCAGAGACCGTCCATGAGGAGAGAACCACAGCTAAACCTGTTGACCAGATCTGTGACGGAAGCCCATTCCTTCCGAGACTAGGAGTGAGTATCTTGAAAACTGTGCCAGAACCAATCTCTTAGTCTAAAATAATCTGATTCAAACCATTTTAACCTGTCCAAAACTGATTCATAGAAATCGTGTGTCCATTCTCTGATTTTAAAGCTGCGAAAGTGTCATTTGCCATTCTGAATCATTATTTCATTTCTGAAAATCTACCACCACAAAATTGTCCGTATCTTTGGAACCGCATGTGCTAGGAACGAGATTTAACTTTCATATTAAAGCTAAGATCCTGAGCTTATGGTAAAACTAACTTTCTACTCCTTATAGTTTTTCTGTAATCGCGCTCAACGCACTCGGAAAAAGTGCAGCGAATTGCAACTAGCTGAATTTCACCACTTGTAAAAAAAATAGCTGCTTTTGCTTGTATTGCTGAGATTCGTTTTCAATCTGATAACCATTCCTGAATAATGGGTAGTGTTGACGTGTACCAATCTTAAGTAGCTATCACCTACCCTGAATCTCCTATAGGGAATTAAAATCATTTTTTAGCATATTTTCACTGCTTTGCAAATCACATTTAAAGTATTTTTGCCTGTGTTTTAAAATCATCCCTGTGCTCTAAGCTTGCTAGGGGGGAACTGAATTGGTATTGCATTTGATGGTATTCCTGGAAATTGTGTGCTCTCCTTCCATCTCTTTATATTGCATAGGGGGGAGTGAATTGTCAAAAGAAACAGTGATCATATTATCTCCTGTTGAAACCATATCAGTTTATTCCTGCGCTGCATTCTTTTCCATCTTTGCATTTCCTTGAAATTATAAAAGTATTCTCAGCTACCTTATCCTTTCTCTACCAACTCCTAAGTAATTACAAAAAATGTGCTAGTTTAATATTATTCATTGTTGATCACTGTCATATTCATAAGAGTGCTATCAAGTATTAATTTATTTATAAAAGTGTGATATATATGTATATATATTGTTTAATTTGTAAAATAAATCTTTTAATTTGCAAAACATACCTACTTCTTGGCTCAGTGAGGTCAGGGGGATTCAAAGAGAGTGTTACACTCACGAAGCGCTGGTCCCTTTGGTCTAGAAGCCGGCTCTGTGGCTCCATTCAGAAAAGTACCTTCAAGATGGTGGATCGCAGCACGGACGATTCCGCTATCACCGTTCCAGTCCTCTCACGTTCGCCAGAGGTACGGCGTACCGCTCACGTGACTCTTCATAGGACACAGAGACTTCCAGCTCTTCGCGTCGCTACTGTACTAGTGGATGCTCCGTGAGTTCGCAACCAGGCAATCTCAAATCTTCAGCATAAATCTCTTACCTCTGATCAATACTAACCGCTCTCCTCTTAATATTCCAGATTCTCCTTTCAACATTCTTTGTTTACACAAATCCCCCGGATTCATCTCGCGTCTCATTCGGAAACGCTGCCTTTGAGTTCTCGAGTCACCACATTCTGGGTAATATTAAATACTCCCGTCCCAGTCCCTTTCTGAATCTGTCTTCAGGTATTGTAGGGATTGCCTTTACGGGCTTACTCACCTTTACTTTCTTCTGACAGACTTGTGTTCCAGTCGCCCTCTCCGTTCCTCATATTCTCAGCTTCTCTTCTGGTATTTACGATCCGGCTGGTTAAGAGGTCAGGGGAATTAGTCTCTTTCCTGTTTTTTATCCCCTTCCTATACTTCTACTATTCCTTACTTCGCTTCTCATTTCTTCCCTCTCCAGAAGCAGTCTTCCAATACGCTACACCACGATCGAATAGGCGTCATCAGCCTGCAAACCACGCTCCAATCTTCGGATCCGGCGCTCGACCAGGGTTTTCTTCCCCAGAGGGTATCCCTGACTGGTGCGTACCTCTTACTCTGGGTTTCCCTACCAGTTGAGAGGTTGACACATTGGTCGGGGAGATTCTTGAGTTCAGCATTTGCTTCCCGTTGATCATATCAGTCTGCTCAGGTAAGACCTATTTATCGGGGGTTCTTAAAGATCCATTGAACCTAGACTTAGACTCGAGTATTCTGTAACAGAGAGGGGCTTTATACAAGGGTTTATTATCCAGATTTATGAACTAGTCATAAAAATATATAAATAAGGGCTTCCCTTGGGCATCCCAGACTAGGCACTGACTTAGTTGGAGTACAGAATTGAAGTCGCTTAACAGAGTGGGGGCTCGAGCTGGGACATCTGGATTAGATCTACCACTTGTGCAGCTTGATACAGTGTGCTAACTGATAGGATACATAAATCCTGTTGGATCACCACGCTGTATTACACTGTAAAAACACTCCTCAAAGGAACGCTCTAAGGAGACGGTCTGTTTTGCAAAATAAAATACAAACTTCTGTAAGTCAGGAAGGAAATCAATTTCCAGAATGACGACATTGGTAGATATGAAGATAGCTAGAGAGCACCTCTTACATAAACTATTTGTGAGAGGTGAGTGGACTGAACAGGACCAGAATGTGTGGTTGCAGGCAATCGGGCAACAGGTCACTGTAACTGGGTCAGATACATGGAGAGATCAGGGTCCCTTACATGTGGCCCTGAGCGAACTATACATGGCCCCTAAGCCCAAAGATGAGCACGGCAAGATTGTCAGGATAACGGCATATTTATATTTATATATGGGAGCCATAAAGGACAAATGTGCTGAAGGCCAAGATCTGGCAAATAGGCAACAGATGGCATTAGAAAAGGCCCAATCTGATCTGGTCTCTTCTGAGCAGAGGCTGCAGAGGAGCCAGGAGTCAGAAAATGATAGTAGGCAGTATATCATTAAGATAAAAGAGGATATGGGTATCATGCAACAGGAAAAGTCTGACCAGGATACCAGATTTCTGGCCTTGCAGAAGGAGTACCAAGAAGGTTTGGATGCCCTACTGCAGAGCCAGAAAAAGCTGGAGCAACAACTGGACTTCAATAGGGCATGCGCAGAGCAGGTAGTCACCTAGATAGGGAGAATGCAGAGAGCAACAAACTGATTCTGAAAGACCTGAATACCCAGACAGCATTTGAAGAAGAGCGCCAGAAAGCTGGGGCCCTTAAAAGGCAGAGGGACGACCTGGCGGCACGGATGCAGGCTCTTAGTCAGGAAAGGGACACCTTAGGCCAGGAAGTCTGCCAATTAAAAGAAAAAAATTGAAGAAAATCACCTGGCCCTCCAGGGACTGGGTGACCTCCAAAAAGAGCATTAGAACTTGTTAGAGCACACCAGGAGGGTGGAAGATGCTCTGGTAAGAAAGGAACAGGCCAGTAGCGATGGGACTCAGGAGGTAACCCTCCTGCCCTCCTGCAGCAAAGACTGGCCCAGTATTCCAGGACCAACCAGGAGGCAAAGCGAGAGAATGAGGCTCTCTGTCAGCACAATGATAGGCTCAAGCAACAGGTAGCCATGCAGGAGAGACTGATAGAGTCTAGTAAGGCCTTAATGGAGGAACTGAAAGCACAGGCTCTTGCATGGCAACTGGGAGCAGGGGCTGATAGAGATGAGGTTCGCTGGGAAAGGGAAACACCTGTGCATAACCTCAGGAGCCATAGTACCAGAGGCCTTCATCTCTCCCAGTCCTTGGACTCTGCCACCCCCATGTCCCATGGCGCACATGAGCCCAGGGCCACGGGGATGGCAGATTACCATCCAGCAAAAAGTATGGGGCTCATAGGCCAGGACCACCCAGGAATGAATGGGCGGAAATCCGGGTATGGGCACCTAAGTGCAGTGCAATTAAGTGGGGAACCCCAGGAGAGTAGGCCCACTAAGGGCATCCTGAAAACCTCTGCCCAGTTAGGTCAGTGGCGGGGGTACTCATCAAATCCTGGCAGCAAGGAGGAATCTGAAGACTCCTCTGAGCATCACAGGACACAGGAGACCAGGTCCCCACATTCTTCCAGCCATTCCCAGGCTTGCAGAATCCTGGAAAACCTGGAAGATCAGACGGGCACCTCTGGGAGCAGTGCTTCTGAGTCAGAGGATGAATGGACCAGGGTTACCCGAACCAAAAAGGCCAATAAGGCAAAAAGGGCCTTGCTTAAGGACCCCTTAATACAGATTAAGGCAATAAGGAGTGTCATCACCCCTTATCACAAAGGCGCCAAGTATTCTGTTTGGGAACACTTGGAGCTTTACGAGCAAATGATGGAGACTTTCCATGTGAAGGACAGCAGTAGCTGCATCCGGTATGTAAAATGGACATTCTCCCCAGAATACTCCAGTTTCTTTGCGGGGCTGGAGGACCAAAACCATTCAAGATGGTCCACATATAGGGCGGCCATCTTGAAACATTTTTCTGTTCAGCGGAATCCCCAAGAGGCTTGCAAGGCAGTCTACAATTTGTGCAGGAATTGAAGCGTGCCTTTGCGCAGACTACCAGAAGGGTGCGCACGGACAGCAAAGAGTTTGTAAATACGTTTTTCCATGCCTTACCCAAATACATAATGACCCAGCTAGTGAGAGATTTTCACGAGAAAAGGTCACTAGACTGGGTCATTGAACAGGCTACCCGGATCCATGAGGTGCAGAAGCCCATAGAAAATAAAAATAACGCCCAGAAAAGCCCCAAACCGACCAGCACCCCTGCTGCTGCCAAGGTGGCAGAGGTAAAGGTTTCCCCCATTTTAGATTTGGAGATGGGGGGGCCTAAAAACCTGCCTGCACAGAATAATTCTCAGCCCAGAAGGCCCTCGGGCCAGTCACAGACAGGGAGTCAAGGAGGTAGTCCCACAAATGGGGTCCTTCTCTCCCCTGACTATGTAAGTCCCCACTACAAGGGAAACCGACCCATCCTGGGGTATGTGTGGACTCCTCCAGCCCAAGGGGGGGATCCAACCAGGCACCCAACCCAGGGAACTTCCCTCCTAACTTCCCACAGGAGGTCAGAAATTCACCAAACCCTGGGCAGAACTTTTTTCCCAGGTATCCACCCAATTTCCAGCCCCAAAATCATCCATCCTTCTTTCCCCAATTCCCTGAGCCCAGACAACCTAATCCGGGAGAGGGGAGGCCAAGGGTGGAGGGGTACCCAAATCTTCCCAACCCATGGTACTACCAGAGAAGGGATAGCTACCCTTCCCGGGATCAGCCCAGGGGACAAAATAGAACCCCGTATCAGCCTGAACGGGTTTCCCAGTTAGAGCGCAAGGTCCAAAATATGGCACGGGATCTGGGTCACATGCTGAGGGCTCAACTGAACTCTCAGACGAGCATGCTGGCGCAGAATGCCCCAAACTCTGGGCCTGGTGCTCCAGAACAATGACGGGGCAGCACCCCGATAACCCACTGGTTCCCAGGGAGGAGGCACAAGGGGAAGGGGGGTGTAAAGCCTTGGAGGAAGCTTCCTTCCCCACTTGTAAACAGCCCATGGAAACCCAGGAGCCGGAAACAAAATCTCCTACCCCTGAAAGTCTGCCACCCAAGGAGCAGAGAGGAGGTAGGAGAAACAAAAGACCCAAACAGACCCATTTTGTGGAGGAGGTACAGGTCTTCCAATTTGAGGGAGAGGGATCCTCAGAGGATCCTGGGAAAAGGATCTTCTCCTTCAGAGATGGGGGGAAATCCTCCCAAGGAAAAATGGGTCCCAAGGGATTCCAATCCAGACTGGGTAGAGGTGGGGAGTGAGCTGTCGCCGCCCATCATTCTATCCCAGAACCAACAATACCAAAAACCCCTGGTTCAACCCATCCTGGTGACTGCCTCCAAATAGGGGGGGCGGCCCAGAACCGGAACCAGGGGAACCCAAAACCGCATCAATATCCAAATGCCAACTTTTTCTTTCAGATTCCCAAAACTCCCTGCCGAACTCTGCCCAAATCTCTTCTCTCTCAATGTCCAAAACCAGAAAATTAGCCCACCAGTTGTCCAAAAATGTGCATTATCTGTGCCCCCATGAGGAGAAGGAGGGAAGATACTATGCCCAGGTACAAGTTCAGGGGCAGGGTACAATTCTGGCACTAGTGGACACTGGATCCCAAGCTACCCTTCTGTCAAAAAGGGCCTTTGATGAACTAAATGCAGGAAGGGGGGAGAATTACCGCATTCCTCTCACCTCTCTTCCTGGACAACTTCCGAACTGTGAAGGGAAGGAAATTCCCGTCGAGGGGACTGCAGATTTGGACATCAAAATTGGGCGACACAAGGTGAAACACCCAGTCATAGTAGTGACTCCAGAAGGCACCGCTTGTTGACTAGGGAATGACCTCCTGAGAAGGTTGTCACCCCTAATAGACCCAGACTAGCCGACCAATAAAATTAAAACAGAGCGTCAACCATGTTAGTTTAAACGGCACCTGCCACATGGTTGAACAAAAATCTGACCAAGTAGAATTTCACTTCCAGAACAACCAAATTCCAGACGTGACAGTAATAGCAGTAGGACAACAGACTGGTGATGGGGGGTCCTCTCTATTTCTGAAAATCAACTTTCCTTCCAGTTCCACACTGGAAGGAAACACTCTGAAATTCTTTACTAATCCACAATCAGACATTCCCACTCCGATAGTCCAGAAAGATGTGAAATCAGCTCAGAGCCTGGCTGATATTCAGCAAATTGGAGAGAAGTTGTTCATCCCCATTCAGTTAAATGAAGGGAAGGACTCTGTTCTCGCCCAAGTGTGTGGGAACAACAGTAAGAGCTTCATCAGCAAAGCCATGTTCCGCCAACTCCAAAAAGATCCAGCCATTCCCACATTCAAACTGATAGACAAATGGGAAATGGATCTGGAAACACTCAATTCCAAACATTTCCTGCCAAGCAGGTGTATGCTCAAAATCTCCATTGGCAACAAGAGCATAGTCCATAATTGTTGGGTCGTGCGAGACGTCACTGCCACCTTTTACTTAGGCAGTGACATTCTCAATCGCTTTGCCATTAGTTTGGACCTAATAAACTTCAAAGCTTGGTCCCGATTAGCGGATAATCCCATGGGCTTTGATGATCCAGAAAAAGCATTTAGGTCAGCTCAATTGCTACCTTATGCAGTTGAAATTCAGATTAAAGAGGAAGTCACCATCCCAGAAAGGACCCGACAATTCACCCTGGAAGTGAAAGTTAAAAGAGGACACAAATTGAAAAACCCTGATGCTTATATTCATCTAAATGCTTCTCTCCAACAGCAAGGGTTGGGGGTAAACCCAACACCATTAGTCAACATAGAACATGACACCATTCCAATAGAGGTGGATAACAGCGACTTAAAGAGTATTACTCTAGCCGCAGGCACCATTATTGGAATGGCGGTTGATGACCGACATTTTTCCATTATTTAGGAAATGAACTGTTAGAACCAATCCCCAAGGACTATTTTGACAGTGATAGCGATGACAATACAACACCAGACAGGATCTTTACCCCGGCATGGGGGGAACTTCCTGGTGTACACTTCCTGCCCTTTTGGTAAGGAAGTTGTGACTTGTGACTTCAGAAGAGATGAGGTGATTTTCCAGGTCCATGAAGGCTGCCGCTCCCACATGAAGCCTCCAGTCCAAATCAGCACCCTGACTAGGGACTTCTCCACCTAGCTGGAGGAGGCCTCTGAGATAGTAAAACCAGAAGTCTTTCCAGGCTTCAGGCAGATGGTTGAAGAGAGAGTCAACCTAGGTGATGCCTGTGTGACTCTGGAGCAGAAGCAAAAGTTGAAACAAGTTTTCTTGGATTTCCAAGATCTCTCTGCGGTGGACTCATATGTCTGTGGTCGCACCGACATCCACACAACAACAATTCCCACGGACCCTGGCATGACTCCAGTGTTTGTGAAGCAATATCGCTTGCCTCTCGCATCAATGGAGTCCCTTAGTGAAATAATTAAGAACATTGAGTCCCGGGGAATAATCCGTCCAGTCCACAACACCTTCAATAATCCGGTGCTGGACTATTGAAGCCAAACGGCCAGTGGAGACTCTGTGCCGACCTTAGGGAGCTCAACAAACGGGTCCATACTTCCCGATGGCCTCTTCCCTACATTGATCAAGGGCTGGCGCAGATCCAGGGGTCACAGGTATTCACCGCAATAGACCTGACCAATGGATACTGGACTGTGCCTCTCAGTAGGGAGGACCAATACAAGCTGGCTTTTACCTTTGGGGGCCAGCAGTACACATGGACCCGGACTCCCTTCGGATACCTCAACTCCGGCAATGAATTCAACATTTTCCTACATAAGGCCATGCCGGATCGTGGTGCGAGGGGTAATCTGGCTTATGCAGATGATGTCCTCATCAAAAGTTCATCTGTGGAGGAACATATAGCGGAGATCCGTTATGTTCTGACACAGTTGAGGGCCGCCGGAGCAAAACTTTCCTTTCAGAAAGCACAGTGGTGTAGAACCTGTGTTAATTTCTTGGGGCATCAGATTACTCCTCAGAGTCTCTGTCCCCAGGAAAAGAAAGTGGAAGCACTTCAGATACTGAAAGACCCCACAACTCTGAGGGAACTAAGGAGCCTCCTTGGACTGACTAATTACAGAAGAAAGTTCATTGAAGGCTACGCAGAGATCACTAGACCCCTGATTCATCTCTTGAAGGGGAGGGTCAAGTGGGAACAATCCGAGGCAGTAAAACAGCTTAAAAGAAGCCTCTCACAAGGGCCTTGCCTAGCTTACCCTGTCAGAAACAAGGAGTTTTTTTTCTTGGAGAGAGGGTTCTCTAATACATGCTTGACCGCAGTATTATATCAAAAGCATGACAAGGTCAATAAAGTAATCTCCTATGTGAGCAAAACTTTATCCTCTGTGGAGGAAAAATTCAAGGACTGTGAGAAGGCACTCCTGGCAACGTTGTGGGCATTGAAGAATTACCGCCCATTTATCCAGGGGGAACACATCATAGTGGAGACTCCACACCAGCCTCTGCAATATCTCCAAAGTGACAGAATCCGGGCCGGAAATGTGAGTAATTCGGGAATTACTTCCTGGATTCTGTCAATACAAGGCTTTCCTGTGGAGGTCACATATGGTCAAAACAAGAAGAGACCCTCGCGCAAGGTCTGGCTGATTTGCATGATTGCGCCGGAGAAAACTGTCTCGAGGACGAAAGTCTAAAAATCAAGGACAACATGGAGGCATACCTTAATTCCCCACACAAAGTCTTTGAAGAAGACAAGTGTGAGGGAATGCCCACTGTCTATGTGGATGGATGCTCTTACCATGTTGACAACAATGGGGAAAAAGAACTTGTGGCCGGAGTAGGGAATGCATGGGTGAATGAGTCCCCAGAACCCTCCGCTGGGTACAAAATTGGTCCCCGAAGTAGTCAGGTGGCACAGTTGATGGCTGTGCATCAGGCCATCCTCACTGCCATCCAACATCAACTCCATGAACTGGTCATAATCACAGATTCAGATTATGTACGGAATGGGATCGTGGAGCACCTGGTTAATTGGAAAACCAGAGGCGTGTTATGTGCTAATAACAAACCCTTGAAACATGGGAAGTTAATTCAAAACATTGATGATCTGGTCACCGTGAATGGGATGACCATCGACTGGAAGAAGATCAAGGGTCATTCCAAAGTAGACAGACCAGACAAAACTGGAAATGACTTAGCTGATCAGCTGGCCAAAACCGGGGCCATCCATGGGAATCTAATAGAGATTGAGTCCCTGTTGGGGAAATCCAGGTCACTGCTATCACTAGGTCCCAGACAAATGCTCACAATGATCTTTCAATTGCACAATGGAGTAAGGAGACCCCAGATGCTGATTGGATAACGGCTCAGAAGGGGGATCCAATAATTGGTAAGTTTTACCAACACATTGAGGACCCTGAAAACTTTCCCCTGACGGATACCGATTACATTGGGAAAGAGGACCTTAGAGTGTTGATGAAATGTCCAAAAATGTTCCGGATCCAAGACGGTTTGTTGGTAAGGAAATCCCAAGCTGGCCATGATCAGTGGGTGGTCCCCACCTCATTCCGAAGCCTGATGTTAAGTCACACCCATGATGCGGCCAGCGCTGGTCATAGGGGGTTTCACACAACACTTGAGATCTTAAGAGAGATTGCATACTGGCCACACATGGGGCAGGACCTCGACCAATACTTGAAGGGGTGTCTTGTGTGTGCACAATTTCAGCCAACATCCCTCACCCACCGTGCGCCTTTCCAAAAGAGGGGGATGACACTGCCATGGTCAGATTTGCAAGTCAACTTCATAGGCCCCCTGATTCGCTCCTCTAGGGGGAATAAGTAAATGTTGACAGTGACATGCTTATTTACTAAATGGGTGGAATGTCCCCTGGCCCCAAACAGCAAGGCAGAAACAGCAGCTGCCCTGATGATCAACCACATCTTTTTGCGTTTTGGTCTACCCCAAAGGATTGAGTCAGACAGAGGTAGCCATTTTACCAGCTAAGTAATGACTAAGATGTGGGAGATACTGGGGGTTAAAAGGAAGCTACATATTGCTTACCGGCCAGCCTCTTCTGGTGCAGTAGAGAGATACAACAGAACCATTGTGAGCATCTTAAAAAAGTTTGTGGCAGATTCTGGGCCAAGTTGGGATATCCGATTACCTCTGTTCCTAATGGCCATCAGATCTACCGCTTCATCTGCAACTAAAATGTTACCGTTTGAGCTGAAGACTGGACGCAAGATGGTGCTTCCCCGGCATTTGCTCTACGGGACCCAAGAGCAGACATTAATAAATGCCTCCACAACTCATGAATACGTTGAGAATTTAAGGAAACACCTCCAACATGCTTTTGCCTATGCTCAGCGGAATCTAGAAAGATCAGCCGAGAGTATGAAAACTCACTATGACCTGAAGACTACTAGGAAAGAATACAATGTGGGAGACCAGGCCTATCTATACAATTTCCAAAGGAAGCAGGCCAAACAGCGGAAATTCCTGCCTACATGGAAGGGACCTTTTGAAATTGTAGACAAGATCTCCCCAGTTGCCTACAAGATCTGCATCCCCAAAGGTAGTTCGGCAGAAGGGGAAGACAAGTGGGTCCATATTAATCAGATAAAGTGTTGCCATCCCAGGCACACTCTGCAGCAACTGGAGGAGTCCTCTGCAATCCCAGAGGGGGACGATCCATAGTAATACAAGTCCAACCCTAAAATATCCAACATATAGCCTATAAAATTCCATGATTCTTGAATGCAAATGTCTCCTGATTTATAAAATGTATATGTACGCACTACCATTAATAGTGGTGGGGAAATGTCTACGAATATGTTTCTGCAGCTTTGCTTTGTCATCCTAGGAGAGATGAAACCATGGAGACTGACCAAGGAGGACGACCCGGGGAACGAGAGCAAAGGTCCGAAGGGCCCGGGGTACCGCCCGAACCTCCCATCAGGACTGGCGAGGAGAACCGATCAATCCACCCTGATGGAGGAAAAGATGCTGAACTGTGCCATCTGCGGAATCAGAAGAAGATGATGCGGACATCCCAGCGCGTGGATCAAAACATCCTTTGCACCCGACTCCCCCTCGACTCGAAATTAAAGTGCAGTCAGGCAGGGGGCTTGTCAGGTGTCTTGACCCACGTTTGAACTATTATGCTACAACATTTGGTGCTGTGGGCTTAGAAAATCCAAAATGGCAGAAAAGCCCACATTTGTGCCAGAATCCAGAAAAACTGCACAGTTTTGCGCCCCCCAAAATGGTCGCCTGACCTGCCACCCACCAGTGCGCGCGTGATGTGCTACACACAGAGCAAAAACCAGTGCAAAGAAAGATGGTTCTGTTCAAAATCGGTTTTTATTAATGTCAAAAATTGCTAAGATCATGGGCACAAAACCACCAAAAGGATCCAACTTTTTGTTGGGTGTTTCACATCACTCTACTGCAAGGATCCCCATCAAAACGATGTCAGCTAAAATCATATGCTGCCAAGCTAAACCCCCTTTTTGAAAGACATTAATTCAAGACAGCTGTCAAAAATGGGTGCAGTACCATTGCACGCCACTGACCGGCGCTGGCGCTCTATAAATCCTGACAGGAGAGCTGTCTTGCAGAACTGTGCGTTGATCGGAACGTGGTCTTCCTTAATTAAAAGTTCAAGAGGCCTTCTGTTCATGAGAAGTCTTAAAACCTAGCATTCCCAGCAACAGCCCAGGATATCACATGGCCCTGGTGATTGGGAGGGAGGGGACTTCCCTGCAGCCTGCAGGAAACAACACAATAGACTCTTTCAATTGAAAAGAATATGCTGGTTTGAGGTGTGACTGTAAAGAGTGCTCTGCCTGGAAGGAAGGACATGTGATCTATGACTCACCAAGTTTCTGGGGGCGGGCCAGACTTGGTTGTGGATTTCATATTGCACCAAATGTATGTTTTGTTAAATTGCTTATAAAATATTGCATGAAGCTGACAGAAATGTACAACTTGGAGATCCTTAATATGAAAAATGTACCTACAATTTGAGTCTAAACTCAATTCCGTACGATGTTCTGGGACCGAACCCCGCAATTTATTCATGCTGTAGACACTGTATTTATGCTAGAGACATGATAACTTATATTAATATGCTCAGGGAGAGGGTACAGGTCTGTGTAAATTTTGAGGAAAAACCAATGTTGCAAAAGCTACTAAAAAGCACAAAATGTTGTTATTTTTTAACCCAAGCTCGTAGAAACATGTGCCTCGAACCGAACTGTACCTTAATCAATCTACGATGTGTATATGTAATTTCAACAAATTGTGTATCTGGGAAATATGTGTTTTGGGTAAAAGTGGCTTTTTAAGTGAAACCAAAGGGGAGTTTTCTTTCTGTATGCCATAAAAATGACACTGGATGACTCACAACTTAGTTCCCCAGTGAGAGAGCCCAGAGAATTCTCTAGCCTATCAGGATCCTCAGAGGGTGGGGCATAGAAAGTCAGCCTCCCCACCCACTTTCAAAAGACATAAAAGGAGTCTTGAAATCCAGGTAGGGACATTCACTTTTCCATTTCAAACTGATTTCTTGCGAAGCATTTTGCCGGACGACTTCAAATCCAGACAATCTCCAGAGACCAGAACTTAGAATCCAGACTCCAGAACTTGTAGCAGAGGGGCCTGAACCACCAGCTGAATCATTTTTCAGCAGGCCTCAAAATCTTTTGCAACCTAACTCAACTCTTCAACATCCGGGCTGTGCTGTTTGATTCTGGCTAGAACCCTGTGCCAGAACCCAGAAAGCAGTGCTGTATCCAGAACCACTTGATCCAGTTCCAGAAGACCAGACCAGACCCAGACCAGATCGCTGTGAGCAGAACCGGTACCAGAGACCGTCCGTGGCGAGAGAACCGCAGCTAAACCTGTTGACCAGATCTGTGACGGATGCCCATTCCTTCCGAGACTAGAAGTGAGTATCCTGAAAACTGTGCCAGAACCAATCTCTTAGTCTAAAATAATCTGATTCAAAGCATTTTAACCTGTCCAAAACTGCTTCATAGAAATCGTGTGTCCATTCTCTGATTTTAAAGCTGTGAAAGTGCCATTTGCCATTCTGAATAACTATTTAATTTCTGCAAATCTACCTCCACAAAATTGTCCATATCTTTGGAACCGCAAGTGCTAGGAACGAGATTTAACTTTCATTTTAAAGCTAAGATCCTGAGCTTATAGTTTTGCCATAATCGCGCTCGATGCACTTGGAAAAAGTGCCGCGAATTGCAACTAGCTGAATTTCACCACTTGTAAAAAATAGCTGCTTTTGCTTGCATTGCTGAGATTCGTTTTCAATCTGATAACCATTCCTGAATAATTGGTAGTGTTGACCTGTACCAATCGTAAGTAGCTATCACCTACCCTGAATCTCCTATAGGGAATTAAAATCATTTTTTAGCATATTTTCACTGCTTTGCAAATCACATTTAAAGTATTTTTGCCTGTGTTTTAAAATCATCCCTGTGCTCTAAGCTTGCTAGGGGGGAACTGAATTGGTATTGCATTTGATGGTATTCCTGGAAATTGTGTGCTCACCTTCCATCTCTTTATATTGCATAGGGGGGAGTGAATTGTCAAAAGAAACAGTCATCATATTATCTCCTGTTGAAACCATATCAGTTTATTCCTGCGCTGCATTCTTTTCCATCTTTGCATTTCCTTGAAATTATAAAATATCCTTTCTCTACCAACTCTTAAGTAATTACAAAAAGTGTGCTAGCATAATATTATTCATTGTTGATCACTGTCATATTCATAAGAGTGCTATCAAGTATTAATTTATTTATAAAAGTGTGATATATATATATATAGTTTAATTTGTAAAATAAATCTTTTAATTTTCAAAAACAAACCTACTTCTTGGCTCAGTGAGGTCAGGGGAATTATACAAGGGTTTATCATCCAGATTTATGAACTAGTCATAAAAATATATAAATAAGGGCTTCCCATGGGCATCCCAGAATAGGCATTGACTTAGTTGGAGTACTGAATTGAAGTCGCTTAACACACCCTTTTTCTTAAACACCATTGCTCTCTTTATGGACCTGTTTATCCTGCTTACCTCGATAGGCCCGACAAATTAATCTGCTGGGTTTTTTATGCCTCACAGCTTTTTGCCTGCAAAGGGGCTGTGTCTGGGAGGTTCGCCTCCAACCCCCTTTGATACCATCCTTAGGGCATAGTGGTGATCTCCCGGAACAGACCCTATCTCTTCGACAAGAAGGGGACATCAAGGCTGCGACCAGAGGACGCCAAGTCAAGTCACTCTGACCTGTGTGCCTCCTCCTCCCCTGGTGAGAGTATAGGGAAACACTGTGACAATCTTCAGACTATTTTGCTTCCTCTTACAATAAGTACTGCGACAAGAGAAAAAATTCCAATGCTTTGGTCAGCTTTACAACAATTACTGAGACAAAGGAGATCACTCCTGTTGTTTTGGCCAACTTTACAACAATTACTGAGACAAGGGAGATGACTCCTGATGGTATGATCAGCTTTACAACAATTACTGAGATGAGGGAGATCACTCCCGATGAACTTCTCACTGACAATGTCACTCTTGGCACTTCTCCACCAACCACTGTGATGAGGGAGATTACTTTTGATGCTTTTGCTATTCTCCTCCAAGCCCCGACTAGGTCTACCGTGCTTACCATTACCTCTGTCTTCAGTGGGACCATATTACCTGTTCTTACTGAGTCTTTGGGGCCATTCTTCTGCGTTTGACGTTTGTCACCACCCTTTCCTCGTTTCTCTCTACCCAGCTTCAGTTCTGCAGGGCCTCCAGTTCACTGGTATCAGAGTTGTTAAGGGACCTACCAGTCCACCTCACTGAGGTCACACCACTGTTAACCAGAGTATCACTTATGCATTGGTCGGGCCTCCTTCTAGCTCCAGAGGCTTCCTCTCACCCTCCATCCACGTCCTCTCGGCCAAGGACTTGCTTCTTCGGCCGGCGTCTTGGTTGTCGGGTTTGAACTTCCCTGGCAGATGTGTCTTCACACTGGTTTCTCTCTGGTTTTTCTGGTTCACTTTCGAGCAGTCCTTTGTTTGTTTTTATGGTCGGTACCTGGGTCCTCGCCAGTGCAATGTCAGGTCACTTATCTGTATCGATAATGCACTATTCAGGCCTCCTCAGGGCCACCTCTTCTCAGTACTTTAAAAGTCATATGAAAGCATAGTTTGTATAACTCCTGCAATCTTCTTCTTCGAAGTATTTCCATAAAATGATGAATTAGGTTTTATAGGAAGGAATAGAGGGTCACAATAACACACAGTGATACTGTCAAAGGCTTTTTTTTCTTACAGATCTTAGGGATTTTGTGGACTCAGTGGTAAGAGGGTTAGGGAGTTCCACAACGGAACAGGAGTCACCATCCCCAAGAGGGAAGTGCCTCCCTGTGAGGTCCTCTGATTTGTTACCACCCCAAGGGTGAATATCGGGTAGCAACCTCAACTCCCTTACCTCACAGGAAATGGCACCCCCATGGGGAGAAGTTATGTGATCCCACGATTAATCTCAGTGTCTTACATCACATACCGCTGTGCCTTGGTTGAAGTGCCAGAATGGATTGGAGGTTCTTATTCTTGGCATCAGTTACTTGAACCTCTGGGCTGCGTTTCTCCCATGGCTAAGGGCAATAAGAGGCAATCCAAACTGTCATTTTTGAATAAAGATCTGCCCTCTCCATTCAGACAAAAGGCTCCTATCCACAGGATGACATCTACAAGGAAATCCACTGGTACTGCAGTGGCCTCATAATCCCTTATGCCTGAGACAATGGCCACTGCACAATATGAAGATCAATATGAACTGTCCATTGTCCTTACTCAAATGAAATCTGGATTTGACTCTTTTAACAGTAAATTGCACAACCTTGTTTTTGAAGCCAACAGGATGCATCAGCGAATTAAGAAGGAAAGCGGTTGCATATCTGAACTGGAGCATTGAGTGGAGATCCTGGAACACACCAGCTCGGAGGTGAGCCAGGCCATACGAGATCTACAACAGGAGGTGCAGGGGATCCAGGCCCAGAATGAGGATTTGGAGGTCAGATCGAGAAGAAGTTATGTTCGGTTGGATGGCATACCTGAATTTGTCCCAGCAAGCAACATGGAAACCTTTATGTAGACATTCATCAGGGAAGTGATATATGACCTCCCCTCCCCCTTTCTACTCAATTCTTCATGGAAAGGGCACACCGGTTGGCTGGTCTGAACCTCCAACCGGATCAGAATCCTCATGTGGTGATTGTCAGACTGTTGAATTACAGCGATTGGGATATGCTTCTTCAGTGAGCCAGAGAATTGGGCGATTTATAATATCAAGAATTCGGAATCTCCATTTACCAGGATTTTACCTCCTCCATTCAAAAGGCCAGTGTGTTATTCATGTCAGTGAAGCTCAAAATGAGGGACAAGGGCCTGAAATATGAAATGCTGTATCCATCCATGCTTCATGTCATTCATGGTAACAAAACACACTTCTTCACCAACCCTAAGGAAACTCACTCTTATCTGGACTCCCTCCTGACCTCTTGAGCCTTCAGACCCCCTGTGTTGTACATGAATGGATAAGGGCGCAGTGAGGATTGGGCCTTGACACTTAGCAGGATGACTTCAACTGGACAATGCACAATAAAGACATGATGTTCAGGAGATTTGATGTGATCGCTGTATTTAGTATTGTTTAAGTTTAATATGGTGTGCCATCAATTGGGTTATGCCCCCCCAGCATGTGCTTAGGGATGTAATATCTTAGTCTACTTCGATAGATGTGAGATGTTTTAAGAGCTTGTTCTCCCCCACCCCAGTTTGGGGCTCTATTGATGTGCCCGGGCAATTTCCATATGTTGACTAATGTAGACTATTAAGTTGGAATGTCAAGGGTCTCAATAACCCTATAAAGGCCTGCAGGATGCAAGCCTATTGTGAAAGGCACAGGGCAAAAATAATCCTTCTGCAGGAAACACATCTCTCTGGATTTGCCAACAAATCCTTTGCCAAAACATGGGGTTCTTCGGGGTTCTATATGTCCTTTTCATCTAACTCACAAGGGGTACTTTTCCTACTCTCCGATTCAAGGTACAGGGCAAAGAGAAAGATCCAGAAGGTCTTAATGTAATAGTTAGGGGCGTTATAGCCCACACTACACTTACCATTGTCAACACGCATGTCTGAATATCGATGAGCCAGAATTCCACAATCCCCTCCTGGGTAAAAAATGTGTTAAGTACCTCCATACACAGATGATATGGGCCAAGAGCTTCAATACCATTTTAGACACCTCTTTAGAGAGATCTAGCAGCATTCCCAGGGCACTTTCGGCATCCACTTGGGATACTCACAATGGAATGGAACATCTTGAGCTTATAGACTAGTTGAGGACACTCCATCCAAGTCACAAGGAATTTGCATTTTATTCTTCAGTCCACGATATGCAGATTGATTATTTTCTACTTGTGGTCGGACTGCTGCATATGACCAAGTAATGTACTCTTCTTCCTAGGACGCTTTTTGACCACTCTCCCCTTGCATGGAAATTTCGCCTTAAAGAGGATTTGATAGTGCATCCTTGGCACTTAAAATCTGGAGCACTGCTGGAGATAGTGTTTAAGACATTGGGTCGATCATTGACACCTATTTTGATACAAACATGGGCTTGATCTGTCTGACCTCTACTATTTGACAGGCATTCAAGGTTTATCTCCGAGGATTCTCTATAGGGATTTAAATTGGTGTCCTTAAGACCATAAAGAAGAGCTTGACAGAGCTTGAAGTAGACATTAAGCAACTTGAACTTGATATGAACCAGAACAACAGCAATGGTTTATTGTTATCCATAAAAACCACATTGTAACAGTTCCGATCACTGGCAGATCGGGAGGTGAAATTAATCTCTGCCCCAATACAGACTCGCAAATATGGAGAGGCTGCATGGCCTGGCCATCTCCTGGCCCGGATTTGGCGTTTTGAATGGGGCCCTACAAATACAATAACTATAAAGAATGATGAGGGGTCTCTCCTGTCAGAATCAGCCGACAAAGTCAACACGTTCCACACATATTATGGAAAACTGTATGCCAGGTGGGCCACGCCAACCCCTGCAGAGCTACGTGCATACTTGCAGGATATACCAATGCACAAACTGAATCATAGGGCCTCATTACAAGTGAGGCGGAACGGGTTAACGGGACCGGCTAAAGGAGGCGGACCCGTTAAACCCGTTCCGCCTCATTACAAGCTCCCCTCGCGGGACCCAGTAAGTAACGCCTGGTCAAACCAGGCGTGCATACCGGGTCCCGCGAGGGGAAGAGGGAGCAAACAACGGGCCGCTCGTAATCGGCCCTTTGTTTGCTCCCTCCCCCATTCCCATTCAGACCTTTGGGGGCTGAATGGGAATGGAGAAGGTCCGGGCCCGGGTTCCTGGAGAGAGGAATTACCTGGCCCTCCGAACTCAGAATGGCCCGGTGGACCTGGCCTGACCAACACAGCCAGCTTGGTGGAGATCCCATCCCTGCCACAGTCGGGAGTCGGCGGTCCAGCAGGGGTGGGCACCACAACTGGAGAACAGCTGATGGAGGATGTGCAGGCATCATCGGACAGGGCACATGGACAGCAGCAGCAGCAGGAGCAGGCTCTAGGTGGGAGCAATGATGGCTCAGGGTCATCCACATCAGGGGGGCAGGCATCAGCAAGAGGGCAGGAGGACCCTGGAATGGATGTGTCTTCCGTGTGGCTGCGGTTGGACCAGCATATTAGTGTGGAGCGGCGGCGGGCAGAAGAGGCGCGGCTCACCATGGTCAGGGCGGAGTTCTCCATGCGTCGGGCGTTGAGGCGGGCAGAGTGCCTCGAGGCGACTCGCAGGGAGTTGGAACAGGCCATGAGTGCCTCCCTGCGAGACCTCGGGGCCAGGACAGAGGCCCGCCTCCAGCAAATAGACATGGAGTTCGATGATGCCCTGGCCGAAAACATCACTAAGTGAGCCGCAGGACTTGCCCCCCGCCATTGTAAATAGTTCATAGTGTTAGGTTTCCTTTCTTTTTTTTTCTTTTGGGGCTTTCGGACTATGCCCCACACTTTTGTATATAGTTTTTTTGTTAGGTAGGTTATTAGATATGTTTCATTTTTTTCGTTGGGCTCATGGACCCTTGAAAATTGGATTGTACATAGTTGGACGTTGGATTTATTTGGACTTTTTTGTTTCATTTCACCATAGCTCAATGGATTTACCTTTATGCGTTTCATTTGGATTTGGTTTGGTGGACAGAGAGTTTTGACCATTTTTTTTTTGATTACTTGGAATTTATTCGGGATTTCATTATTTTTCAATTGGACATGCATTTCATTTCATGTTTGCCATTATTTTATGCTTTAATTTCTTTACATTGATTTTCATATTAATACATTTGGATGTTTTACTTCAATGTGTGGGATTCGCTCATTGGGTTCATGCATGTCAATATGTGGGTTTACTCAATCAATGGCAACCAGTGTGTGGGTGTGTGTGTGTGTGTGTGTGTGTGTGAGAGACGGACATGTGTTGATGTACATAGTTGACTTTTGGTTTGTGTCATGAGATAGGCTTGTCACTGCTGAGTGGGTGAGTGGGTGGGGGGACATGAGTGGGGGCCTGCTGGCCGGTGCCCCTCACTGCTGCGGGGTGGTGGTGCTGGGGGACATAAGTGGGGGCCTGCTGGCAGGTGACCCTCACTGCTGGGGGGTGGGGGTGCTGGGGGACATGAGTGGGACATGAGTGGGGGCCTGCTGGCAGGTGCCCCTCACTGCTGGGGTGTGGGGTGCAGGGGGACATGAGTGGGGGCCAGGTGGCAGGTGTCCCTCACTGCTGGGGGCTGGGGGTGCTGGGGGACATGAGTGGGGGCCTGCTGGCAGGTGCCCCTCACTGCTGGGGGGTGGGGGTGCAGGGGGACATGAGTGGGACATGAGTGGGGGCCTGCTGGCAGGTGCCCCTCACTGCTGGGGGTTGGGGGTGCTGGGGGACATGAGTGGGGGCCTGCTGGCAGGTGCCCCTCACTGCTGGGGGCTGGGGGTGCTGGGGGACATGAGTTGGTGATCATATTGCAACGTGACATGTGGCTTGGCTGGGGGCATGCCCATGGTGGATGGGCTGCCTGCGGGACATGACCAGGGGTGCAGGGTAGTCCCCTGTGGTGTGGGCTGCCTGCAGGGGCCGTGGAGGGGGTAGAGGGGACACCTGGGAGGACCCACACTGGCAATTCACGTGTGGGACTCCCCGCGCACCCCACTGGATACACGTACCCCGCTCTGACAGCGAAATCGCGTTTGAAACTTCACGCGCACCCCCGAAATACACGTACCCCGCTCTGACAGTGAAATCGCGTGTGAAACTTCACGCGCACCCCCGAAATACACGTACCCCACTCTGACAGCAAAATCGCGTGTGAAACTTCACACGCACCCCCGAAATATACGTAACCCGCTCTGACAGCAAAATCGCGTGTGAAACTTCACGCGTACCCCAGAAATACACGTACCCCGCTCGCACAGGGCCAATCGCGTGTGAAACTCCCCACAAACCCCAGTAATACACGTACCCCGCTCGCACAGGGCCAATCGTGTGTGACACTTCCCGCAAACCCCAGTAATACACGTAACACCCTCGCACAGGGCCAATCGCGTGTGAAACTTCCGCGAACCCCAGTGATACATGTACCCCGCTCGCACAGGGCCAATCACGTGTGAAACTTCCCGCAAACTCCAGTTATACACGTACCCCGCTCGCACAGGGCCAATCGCATGTGAAACTTCCCGTGAACCCCAGTAATACACGTACCCTGCTCGCAGAGGGCCAATCGCATGTGACACTTCCCGCGAACCCCAGTAATACACGTAACCCGCTCGCACAGGGCCAATCGCGTGTGAAACCTCCCGCGAACCCCAGTAATACACGTACCCCGCTTGCACAGGGCCAATCGCGTGTGAAACTCCCCGCGCCGGGGTGTACATGTATTCGGAGGGGTACGCGGGGAGTTTTACAGGTGTTTTCGTGGTTGGGGGCCTGTGCGCCATATACAGGATTTGTGCGCTGTGCATGGCACACGGGGAGGGGTTGGGGCGTATTTGGCGCTGCTGCAGGGTCGCTGCGCCACTCTGCGCCACGGCTGGTTTTGGATGTTAAAATCCATGAATACGCTGTGCGCGGAAATTGATTTTAGCACACGCGGCTGGCGCACACTGTCACACGCGCACACTGTGCGCCAGCTGCGTGCGCCACTTGTGCACTGGATTCTATGAATTACCCTGTAGGTCATCAGCATTACTGGTGATATTAATTAGTGCACGTCAGGGTGGATGGTGGCCTCCCAGTCAATCAGGAGGCTCAGAACGGGGGCTTTACCACATGGAAAAGCACCCGCACTGAACCTCCTCGGAAGAGGGAGGCCGGCATCTACCATGCCGTGAATCAGGTAAGTGGTCCCCCGGCACCCCTTTTTCCTTCCTTCCCCCACTCTTAAAACCCAATTCCCACATCACCCACCCTCTGCACTTGCCTTGCGCTCCTTTGCGCTTGTAGGTGCCAGGAACACTCTCTGTTCCCGCCAGAGCTCTGTCACAGCAATGGACGTCATGGAAAAGGAAGAAGGGGCTATATGTAGTACCTTTCTCCTTGATCCAGGGTGGTCATCTTGCATTGTAGTTTTTTTTTCAAGTTGCGAAATGGCCAACTCGACAGTAATGTGCATGGATACTAATAGGAATAAACCCGTTTGAAGGTGGCTTTACCGGGGCAGGTAATGCCCCACGGCTAATGTTAAGGCCCTCGCTTCGCTCTGGCTTCTAACTTGCCCAAGGCATTACCTGGCCCAATAAAGCCCCTGCCCTTCGGGGTTTATTGCTTGAGTACATTTATGGAGATAATATTATGGTTATCTTGGTTAACTCAGGCTTTCTAATAATCATTAACATGGGGAAACCTCTTTTCACATTAAACCCTGACCTAAGGTTGGAGTTTTTATGTGATTAATATTGTTTGCTGTCATGACATATCGGACGCATTTCACATCGGCTGCATATATTTACACACACACATCTAAATATCCCACTTTCTTCAAGGTTAGTGGCAGGACTGCATCATGAAGGTACTTTCCAGACTTTACAAATGCGGATGATTCTCTGAATAGGAGAGGACTAAAGCTACCCTTGCCCTTATAGTACCCTACTTCGAGACCAAAACCGGAATATACACCGATAGTAATCTAGAGTAACTTTCAAAAGAACTGCATTTTATACTGTTAAACCCAGTGCTAATCTGCCTGTTGGACGATTGAAATGGCAGACGTGGCAAAGAGCCAAGAAGTAAATTAAAGCATGAGCTTAAAATGATTAAATACACATGGACGTCTAAATAATAGCCCCTCCAGAATTGATGTTAGGCAAAGAGGAACTGTTCCAACAATAAAGAGAACAGGACGACATGACCTGGTTTTGGCAGTTTAAATTTAAATCATGGTTTGTTGGTATGAAGTGAAAAATACTGCCAATTCTTCTAGCAGAGAAAGCTGTAGCAATGCAGTGGAGAATTCAATGTGAGCATAGCAGAAGCAAAGGTAAATGATGACTTTGGAATCTGCATTTCTGTTCTGGTCTGGTCACCTTCAAAGGGATGGTGTTTGAAAGGGAGGTAGAAGGGTGGTATGTCTGCTTCTGGTCATTCCTTTTTACTTCACCCCACTGCATCTCCAGAGTCTCAGGCCATGGATCTGGGATTCTGTATCCCTGGAGAGACAGATTGATATTACCTATAAAGCCCCCTTTCTCTCGAACGCTTGAGACCAGTGGAATGACATCTACCAACACTCCTTTAAAGCAAGTGATCCTCTTGACACTTTGTCCATACTCTCCTCTTCTCTGAAAGGGTTGGTTTCGGAACACTACCCTCTGTACTCTTCCTCAATATACTTCTTCTCCATGGATCCTTTTTGCAGAAAACACATCTATGGCCCTTTCATTCTGAAGTTGTTTCTAGAAAGTTCTTCTCTCTTGGTCTGTCAGGATTCTACCCATCATGATCCCTTTGCACCTTGCGAGAAACCTGAGGGTATTCTCACTCCTAAACACCTTGGATCCTCTGTGCAGGTGGCAAGGGAAAGGCCATCGCTCTTGGATCCCGACCCTGGGGGCAGTGAAGCGAGTGAGGATCACCTTGGTGAGGGTCCTTGGGGATTGGGAGTGGGGAGCCCTTGGGCGAGACATGGTATCCCCCTTTCCCTATTGATGGCCAACCCAACCCTTCAACAACCTTTATAGGCTATTGTAAGTCAGCTCCCCTTGTTTCCGCACATACAACCCCTGACACTACTGGGATGAAGAAGAGGCAGCTAAGAGCAATGAAGACTACACTCTTTTACCACTCTGATACTGGGACGAGGAAGATGCCTGCTAAGAGCTGTGAAGATCAGGCAGGTCCCTTTGATTGTGGTCAGACAAGACTAATTAAACATTCATACCTGCAGCCTGTGAAGGGGCTGCTGGGGTATAAAAGCAGACCAGCCCAGCACGGTAGAGAGTGGTAGGAGAAGCAGCAGGGAGGTTGGTGCACTTCTAAATTCTAAATTGAACGGAAATTTAAACTCAAGTAAAGTGACTGCTGAATTCTAAAATGAATGAAACTTTAACAAACATTGGGCCTCATTACGGGTCTGGCAGTAACCGTGCTGGTAAAACTGGCAGGTTGCTGCCGTGCCCGTAATGAATTACTGGCGCCTTACTTCCCGGTCACACTGGGGAGTTCTACACTAACCAACCTAATCTTAGCAAAAATGAGCAATTAGCCCTTGAAGTATTAGCAAGGGGCACCAGCATAGTGATTAAGGAAGCAGATAAAGGTGGTGATACTGAATAGGACAGACTACATCAATATGGGTCCAACACATCTTAAAACACATGGGTGCTATAAACAATTGTTATCAGATCCCACCAAATTGGTTGAACAAGGGCTACAAAGCTTGGTGACGCACTGGCATGGTTTAGGTCTCATAATTGATGAAGAGAAAATGTTTCTAGCTACAACAGAACCAACCATGCCAACCATCTATTTTCTTTTTACCAAAGATCCATAAGAAATGTAGCATTCTACAGGAGGTATGCCCAATCATGGGAAGTATTGGTTGGGCTACCGAGGGGATGTCCAGATAAATAGACATTGCTATCAACGGTCAGGTTTTGAAGCTATCTAGCACTCAGGTTTTTAAGTTCCTGCAAAACATTTAATGGCAAGAGAAATACCTTTTGGCGACACTGGGCATGAAGGCGTTCTACACTATAGAACACAACTCAGCCATTAAGGCTGTAGATTACACTTATGTGTTTTCAGCATCTCATTTCTCTCATGTAGAGATGACAAAAGCCTGTTTGAGGTTCACTCTTAACACCAATGTTTTCTTATTTGACAACACATATTATTTGCAGACAAAGGGGGTTGCGATGGAGCCAAATATGCCCCTTCGTTGGCCAATCTATTTATGGGCCAGTTTGAAACAACGCATACTCTTACAAAGAATGAACCTATCAAACATTTCATTACATGGAAAAGATATATCGACGATATTATCATAGTTTGGAAAGGCTCAGAACAATGCTTTGGGGAATATGTACAGTACCTGAATAACAATGACTTTGGTATTTACTGGTAGGCTGCTGTGACAGAACCAGCTTTGATTTTCTTGATCTCCACATTTACATCTCCAAAACGAAACTAGAAACCTGTACCTTCAGAAAAGAGACAGAAGTAAATTCTACACTACATGCTACCAGCTGTCACAGGAAATCCACAGTTAATAATATACCAACAGGCGAATTCCATAGAGCACGCAGTAACTGCAGTGAAGCATGCAAGTTTGAGAATGAGAATGAGTGCGAAATTCTATCAGAAAGATTTCAGAAGAGGGGTATTCACTGATGATTATCAAAAAATCAGAGAATAGGGTCAAGGACATGGAACAGGGTGTAATGATCAAGACAGTCACTAGGAAAGCGCCATCAAGCAACCAACATATTGGGCCGGTCTGTACACAAGGGTGCTGCTAAGATCACCGGCACCCTTGTTTCCGGACCGGCAAACTACGTGTTTGCCTGCCGTGGCTCCTGCACACAACAGGTCTGACCCCGCCAAGCTCAGAAGCCAAGGTAGGCAGACCCTTCACGGAAGCGTCATCACCGTTAACAACAGACTCACATTTTACCGGCGCCTGACCTCCCGTGCCGCCGGACTTGTAATCTCCCAGTGGCACCGGGAAGTCAGGCGCCAGTAAAATTGTACGAGTCCGGCGGCAACCCAAAAGTAGCACCAGCAGGGTTACCGTCGGACTCATAGTTAGGCCCACTGACATCACCACCCAAAACCCCAGAGATTGTACACATACTGTCACAAACTACATCAAATTGTAATAGTTTGGAAGGGCATTTTCCATTTAATTCTAACATTGGGCAACAGAACATATACCGCCAGGATACCTGACCAGGATACCTTTATTTGCAATGGGTGACATCACGCGTAAATGTGTGAGTGACGTCACACACACTGTTTATTTATACCAAATTCAAGATGGCGCCTGCAACTAAAAACCATGCAGAGAGCCATGCTGAATCCCTAAGAGGGACCGCAAATCAGTAAATAGGTAAGAGAAGATTAACTGACAAATAGTAACTGTGACACTTAAAGGGCAGACTACAGTTGCAAATATTAAATATAACTCCTACTACAAACTCATGAAGGCAATTTATGGTAAAATGTCAGTGGCACAGGCACAAATAACAGCTAACATATGCTATGCTCCCTACAGTGACAACACTGACCTGGAGGGAGAAACTACCCACCAGATATACAGCAATAGCACGATGTAACCAGGCTATAATAGGGGTAAGTCCACTTTCCAAAACTGTGTTATCATATAAGAGATAAGAGATAAGCACTGCTTAAATGGACTGTATATGTTGTGGGATTACCTTATGCAATGCATTGGTACTGCTCAAAGCTATGTGGGATATTCTAACCCATAAAAATGAGCTCCACTGCCTCAATTTACAAATGGCGAAAGAAACAGCCAAAAATGGATGCGCTAACCACTGTGCGCGCAAAAATCTGTAAAACTGCGCATGGGTCCCACTCACCAAAGGCTGCACACCCCTGCCACACAGTCAAAGTGGGGGTGACAACAGAATTCTCACTGCAGGAGAATGCCAGTGGGTGCTGTTACAGTTAACCCACTACCCCGGATGACTCTCACCCTAAAAACAAAGATGCACCGGCATTCAAAATGCTTTAGCCAACAAAATCGCCACACTGCAAAACAAAACTGCCACCAAACGTCTAAACATCAACGGCTCTGAGACCTACAACAATCCTGAAAAACACACAGCATGTAACGGTTTAGACAAATTCAAATTCGTCCAAGTCACCATACCTGAGGTTGCTAAAATTATAGCCTCCCTTAAACCTTTGCGCTGCCAAGGAGACATCTGCCCATCTCAAATCATAAAAGATATGGCTAGGGATCTTGCCCCTTCATCACAAGACTCATAAATACCTCCTTCAAAACATGTCAGGTTCCTACCAATCTGAAAAATGCCTGGGTGCTGCCCTTACTCAAAAAAGTCTCACTAGACCCTACCATCCCGACTAACTACAGACCTATAACGACGGTCCCCTTTCTCCTGAAAATTATTGACAAGGCAGCCTATCTCCAAATACAGACATACCTTGAAACAAACAACCTCCTAGGACTTAGACAGTCAGGCTTCAGACCCCTCCACGGAACAGAGACAGCCTTAATTGACTTGAAAACACAAATCGACCTAATGAATGTCAACAGACAATGTGCCCTTCTCCTCCTGCTTGACCTCTCTGCCTTCTTTGACCTGGTAGACCACAACATTCTCTGCGAACACCTCACCTCAGCTGCCAACTTTTCTCAAGAAGCTTCCAGCTGGATTAAATCTTTCCTCAACAACAGAACCATGAGGGTTTTCTCCCCCACGGACTCCGCTGAATCTATCCACATCACACGTGGAGTACCACAAGGCTCCTGCATCTCCCCTACGCTAGACAACATCTTCACCAAACCCCTATTTGACATACTGGACCGTCTGGGTGTCATCTACACTAATTATGCAGATGACACCCAGATACTGGTTCCTCTCTCTGGTGACTATGGGCCTCATTACACGGAAGGCGGTGATCCAGGGTGCCATTAGCACCCTGGACCATGCCGGTAAATTACCGGCACCGCCTTGGCGGTAAGGGGATTTACCGCCCCATCCCAAGGTCGGTGGGGCGGTAAATCCCCCTTCCGCCATTGCCCTTCCCCATTCCCATTTCTGCCCCATAGGGCTCTATGGGAATGGGGAAGGCGCTAATTACGGCACCGCAATTTTGCGGTGCCGTAATTAGCTCCAAGGTCCCTTAGCGGGTTGGTTTTTAACGCCTGCAAAAAGCAGGCGTTAGAGCACCAACCCGCTAAGGGACCTCGTAGTACGGTGGTAAGGGTTAACGGTCACTGTTGCCATTAACGGTGACCGTTAACCCTTACCGCCGTCCGTGTAATGAGGCCCTATGACTCTGACAACGCCCGACTTAACCAAATCTACCTTGTCATTCAAGCATGGATGGCCAACCGTAGCGTCTGTTTAAATGATGAGAAGGCTGAAATTCTTATCCTAGGTGCTCCCCTTTAGCTTAACAAAGTGAATAATAAATACGCATCCTTCAACATAGACGGCAACACAATCAAAACATCCAAGGAAACCAAGATAGGCTTCTATATCGACTCTACATTGAGCCTGAGGAAACAAGTTAACGCCACTGCTTCAGCCACATCCTACACTTGTAAACAGATTAATGCCAGCAAAGCTTACCTATCGGTAAACAACCGGCTAACAAACAAGTTTTAAATAAACTACAAACCCTACAAAACAATGTGCTGAGAACAGCTCTCAGTGTTCCCAGGAATGCACTCATTTCTGAATTAAGGTGGAGCCACAAATGGCTCTCAATTCGAGACAGAATATTCTTCAAACTTGTCTCCACTACCTATAAATGCCTCAATAATGCTGCTCCCCCATATCTTAAAGAGAAAATCAACAGGAGAACCTCCTCAAGACCTACCAGATCAGTCAACTCCTGCTGCATTATCACTCCTCACTACAACCTAAAAAGAGAAGGTGGCACTAGCTTCCTGGTTCAAGCAGCCTTAACATGGAATGCCCTCGCACTTAACTTAAGAACTGACCAAACCTTCCACTGGTTCAGACTGAACACCAAAAAGTGGCTCCTCACCAATGACACCTTTTCGGACCTCGACAATTGATCCTCCTCTGACCTCTACTGCCCTGCTACCTCTAATGTTCACTGCATTACTGTCTGATTGCAAAATATTGTCCTACTGCTGCATTTTTTTACCTGATTGTTTATCATATATATGTATGCCTTAAATTTTCTATGTACATGTAACTTAAGCTGTCGTGTTATGTGCCCAATTACCTCAGGGTCCGGAGCGCTTTATAAATAAATAAACAAACAAACAAACATGAAGCAAGGCCACAGAATTGGGCTAAAAACAACCAAAAATGCCTTTTAAAATGAAGCTTTTGCAACCTTCACAGTGCTGTTTTGGCGCTAGATCCATTCATTTTCCAGTGAACCATTGAAATTAAAAGTGTACTGAAATCACAGATCCTCCAGGTGGCTCAGAGAAACCGGGCCTCACTGACTGACAGTAACTAAGACATTTATTTTATGAAAAACCAGTCCAGAAACAGTTTGTTTTCAGTTACACAGGAAAAATGCGGCTAAGAGTGGCAACATATAACAATTTCAGCTGTACAGAGAAAACTCCAAACAAAGGCTGGATACATATATCCAGATTGCAAAACAAAGCCCAGCACTCAAGGACAGAAATAATGCTGAATTAAAAGTGTATGTGCTGCACAAGAAAAGTGGATTTAAAAGACTCAGTTTAAATGTGCTTTTTCAGGGAAGAAGTGCAAAAAAATCACCTGTTTAAAAGCATGTTTTTGTGAAGGGCCTAAATCTTTAAATATCAAAATCTACCTATAAACTGTGTTCAAGTTATATGTTGTAATGAAAGCTGTAGGTAATTCGTTAAAGTCCAAACCCAGTTTGGAATTAAGTAATTAATTCTGACTTGACAGTGCCCAGCCTGGGAAAGATGACACTTCATGTTAACACCTTGCTGCTACAGGAAGGCTTAATTGATGCTGGAGGTTCTCGCATATTGACAACAATGACCTGATTAGACATTTGTCTCTGGCCCAGCCAAGGACAATGGCAGGCTGCATACTGATCCCTTCAAATGAGGGGCAGGAAACTTCCCTCTGGACTCCACCCTGATCAAAGGAATTTGACAGCTGTAGCCAGTTAAATGAAAGTTAAAAAAACTGTCCAGAACTTTTGGTGTGTAAATGACTATTTGTAATTAAGCTTTAAAGACGTTTAACTTTGCCACACGCAGCGGGATACATCTAAAAGTTGGTAGTTGTAAATCTAATTTGATGCTCTTTCTTTGGAGACGTGAGTGAACCCTGTACTGCATTAGGAACCAAAGATACACCAAACACTGATTGCGCCAAAACTATTACTGCTGCAAGTATAATATTGTATACCCATGCTCTAGTGATGATTGCCCAGATATGTCCTGAATTAGGAATTGTTAGGCCAAACCGTTATGAGATGGGAATTGGATGTAAAGATAACCCATACAATATGTAATGCATGTGTCCGATTTTAGTGGAGGGCATAATTATAAAAATGTGTATTTGTGGAAAAGTTAAGTTTTGGTCAAAATCACTGTGTGAGTTCCTAAATCACCCCATAAAATATGACAGCTCTTTCTGGCTTCCAACTAGAACAAGGCAAGTGCCTCTGACATATCACAGCCGAGTGGGTGTGGACTGTAATTCTGCCCCTACCATAAACTTTGTGATGTCACTTGGCATGATAAATATAGGAACTTCATAACACAAACACACACACACACTGATTCCTGACTGCATCCTGATTTCCATGCAGCGCTTTGTTCCTGACTCCTTAAACCTGTCCAGAACTTTTCATCATGTCCTGATTCCAGAATACTTTGCAAAACCAAGGCCCAGCAATTGCTGAACTCTTCTTCAGCTAGGCCCAAATGCTGAACCATCCCAAACTTCAGGAAAGAATAATTCTGATCCAGTCTGGCTGGCTGCCATTCATGCTTGCCTACTGAACTCACCATACTGAACAGCAAAACTGTTTCAACATCAAAATTTGCAATGTAAGACCCAACTTTACCAGCTCTGCAGCACACCTCAGCAATGTATTCTAAATATTTTTGAGCTCGAGCGCATTCACAAGCAGCTTACCCTAATCATCTTTTTGTGTTATTTAAGGTAACCCAACTTTCAAAAGCTAACACAATATATCATTGCTAACCATCTGTGGAAACACCCACAATGTGTTTTGTTTTCTCAGAGAATCAAGGCTGATCCTCCACAGAAGTAGCACAAGCCTGATTCCCATCCACCTCTTTACCCGGACTCTGAGTTTATTATTGACCAACGGGCATGCTCAGAATCTTGGGGGAAAAGGGTTTGAGAGGGTCTAGGAGGCAATGTTATCTGTCGAAATAGGAGACTTATTGCAAGTATTTATCCCTCTTCCATAAAATTTTCAAATTTGTGGCAGTGATTACTAACGTGTATCAAGAAAGAGAAAATCAACCACATGCTACTATTACCCTACTATTACCCTCATCTCGGAAAAAGCCTTTGACTCGGTGGGGGTGGGGTTATCTCTAGGCCGTCATGGCAAGGTTGTGATTCGGCCCCAGATTCCAGAGTTTGGTGAAGTTGCTTTACGCCAATCCGATGGCGAGGGTGAAGGTTAATGGAGTTTGATCCAGAGAGATTCCTCTGAAGAGAGGGACCACGCAGGGATGCCCACTCTCCCCCCTTTTGTTTCTATTGGCTATTGAACCCCTGGCTGCAATGTTGAGGGCAGACCCTCGTTTTAAGGGCTTTAAGGGGCCAAGTGGGGTGGAAGTCCATGCATCCCTTTATGCAGAGGACATACTGATATACCTGGGGGATCCTAAGAATTCGGGGTTGGTAGTGATGGAGTTTATTGGGAAATGTGTGTATTATAGTGACCTTCATATCAATTGGGACAAATCAGAGCTCTTACCAGTGAAAGTGGGGGTAAGGTTCTGTCCCAGAGGACTGCCCTCTTGCCAATGCCAGTGATGCAATTAAATACTTGGGAATTCGAATTGGGACGAAGGAGCATAGTTTCCGTCAAAACAATCTTGACCCTATTCCTGTAAGAGCCCAAGAGAATGTTAAACACCAGGTGAATTTACTGATCCCAATGCTCGGCAGGGCCAATATATTCAAAATTATGATACTCCCAAGGCTGCTTTATGTTCTTCAAAAAACCCCAGTCAAAATTCCCCAGAAGGTTTTCTGGTCCATAGAGTGCATACAGAGGGAAGCAATATGGGCTAAGAAGTGTCTAAGAATCACACTCACCACCATGACCAGAACAGTTTGGAAAGGCGGATTGGAAGTCCCTGATGTTAGAAAATACTACTGGGAATCTCAGCTGGTAGTAGTCAATGAGCAGACCTTTGACAGGGGGCAACATATATTGGCTTAGAAAAAGTGATGACAAGAAACCTCCCCTCTACACGAGTGTCATTGCTGCCTCTAGGCCATCAAACGTTCGAAGCATGGTCAGATGAGTTTAGGAAGATGGAATGGGGAGGGGAGGTGAAGATGGATGCACCTGTATTGAGCAATCAGGATCTCCCTGAGATTGGGAAGATCGGTCAACAAATCCAATGGGTGACAGCTGGCATTCAGAACATGAAACAATAATAAAAAATATCATTAACCAAAAGCAATTAGCCACTTTCTAGCACTTGTGGGATACCCGTGGTCTACAATATGGGGACTGATCCATGTACCTTCCCTACGCTTAAAAAACGCGGTGAGGCATGAGGACAGGGATGTGTGGGATATCCCAGAGAGCTCTCCCCTAGAAGCCAATATGTTAGAAGAGAGAATCGTGGGGGAAAGTGACTACGATGCTATACCAGGTGATAAACAACTTCTCCTCACCACCATTACAAAGGTTAAGACACAAATGGGAATCCTGGTTAGAAGCTCTGGGTGCCCCTGGGTGCCCCTGGGGAGGCTAGCATATCCAGTAGGTTGTGGTTTATCCAATTCAAAATACTCCACAGGGTCTATTATGCTAGGGGCATATTGCATGGTATGGGGAGAGCCATAGAGTCATACTGCTTGAGGTGCGGGACAGCAGTAGGCATCTTTCTGTACACTATGTGGGAGTGCCACAAGATACGGCCCTCCTGGAGATCTGTTAGGGACGCCATATCTAGGATCCTAGGGAACCAGGGGCCAAACTACCCTAAACTGGGTCTTTTACACATTTGGGGAGACACAGATTTCACCCTCAAAGAAATTATCTTGATTAATAGGCACTGGTGGTGGCTAAGTGGGACCTGGCAGCAGGTGGGGAAGACCGTCAAGCCCAAGGACAGCGGCATGGCAAGAGGGAATGGACCAATGTTGCATATTTAAAAACAGTCTATATAGAGAAAGAGGTTCTCCCCAGAAACATCGCAAAATTTAGGCAGAGTGAGGATGGGGCAATGGGCAGGGGCACCAGGGAATGTCTACAGAGTTGGGGAGGAATTCCAGATACCGTAGGGGTTGGTTTCACTGGGAGGTGGGCTGGGTTGGTGGGAAGTCGTGGGGATGTTCTAATACAGGCAATGAGTACAAAATGGCATGGTCTCTTATTTGTGATGTGCCGATATAGGTATTACCCAAATTGTTAGTTTCTAATTGACCGAATGGTACAACTGGCCGAATTTGGCCAGTACCATTTGGTCGTTTGGAAACAACCAATTTGGGTAATCACTACCAAACATGGGGAACAGGATCCCCCGCAACCCATGTATGGTAGTGATTGCCTTGGGGGGTATTGGGGGTGTCCCATGCTTCCGGAGGTCTGGAGGTAGGGGACAAAAAAAACAAATTAAAAAAGGAAAGCGGTCCCTGCGGCGTCAGATCTGACCTGCGTAGGAGGGACGGACCCGACGCTGTAGAGTCTAAACACGCCTGGATGGTGAAAAGGTAAGTAAGGGGTGGGTGGGGAGATGTGTGGGGATGAGTGGGGGGTTTTAATAAGGGTAGTTTTGGCCATGGCAAAATTGGCTTCACGGCCGAATTGACCATCCCTGATATACTGTGAATTTTTGCTACTTGTTTTGTACCTTTTTGTTTCACATAAAAATTATAAAAATGTTTTTTATAAAAAAAAGAAAGAGAAAGTCATGTCCCATTTGATGTTTTTCAGGGAATTTCTCAAGTCTGTTTTCACAGGTTCCTCAGCATTCTGCTGTCAAGCTTTCGTTAAGAAATTCGTAAAATATAGCACCCTCTCTCTAACTGTCATTTCACTGTCTTGTTTTTTCTAGTTTGGCAAATAGGTGTTTCTCCATCCAACATTTTTCTGTAAAGAACCTTTCAACTGAGTCTGCCTGCTTTTTTAATGCTAAACATATGGGTTGTGTCAGTAAATCAGTATGCTTGCACCCTGTGACATGGGGATGGTGACTCCCGTTCCGTGGTGGACTCTCTAAGCCTTTTACCTTTGAGTCCCTGAAATCCTTAAGATCTTCAAGAAAAGCTCTGATAGTACCACTGCATGTTTTTGTGACACTCCTCCCTTTCTTCCTAATTCATTGTCTCATGGAAATACAGTGAAGAAGATTACAGGAGTTATACAAACTACTCTTTCATGTGACTTCCAAAGTTTTAAGAAGAGGTGGCCCTGAGGAGTCCTGAAGATTGCATCATCGATACAGACAAGGGATTTTGACATTGTCTTGGGAGGACCCAGCTACCGACCATAAAATCAAACAAAGGACTGCCCGAAAGGGACCACAGAAGCTAGCGAGGAGCAATCATGAAGATGCACCTGCCAGGGAAGTTCAAACCTGGAAACTAGGACATCGGATGGAGAAGCAAGTCCTCAGTCGAGAAGACATGGATGGAGCGTCGGAGGAAGCCTTTGGAGCTAGAAAGAGGCCTGAGCAATGCAGAAGTGAGAATTTGATTAACGGTGGCGTGACCTCAGCGAGGTGGACCGATAGGTCCCTTTACAGTGCCCATACCGGTGAACCGGAAGCCCACCAGTACTGAAGCGGGGTAGAGGGAAGAGCAGCAACCAATGCAGAAAAGCATCCTCAACGGCCCAACAAAAACCAGTGATGTGGTCCCAGGAAGAAAGAGGTAACAGAAACCACAGTAGACGCAGTAGGGGATTGGGGGGGAAGTAACAAATGCATTGGGAGTGATCTCCCTCATCTCAGTAATTCTTGCAAAAATGATCAAAGCATTGGAAGTGATCTCCCTTGTCTCTGTAATTGTTGTAAAGTTGGCCAAAGCCTCGGGAGAGATCTTCCTAGTCTCAGTAATTCTTGTAAAGCTGACCAAAGCATTGGAAAGGATCTCCCTTGTTGCAGTACTTAGTGTAAGATGAAGCAAAATGGAATAAGCATTGGCGTTGATCTCCCATGCCCCAATAATTGTTGCAAAGATGACCAACATCTCTGGAGTGATCTCCCTTGCCTCAATAGTTGGTTCAAAATCTACCAAAGTCTCGGGAGTAATCTATCTCTTCTCAGTGATTCTGGAAAAGATAACCAACAACTCGAGAGTAGTTTCCCTCACAACAATACTTATTGTAAAAGTAAACAAAGTGAAGCAGGAACACTTAAATTAACTCTGGGGAAAGCCTGGAGAGAAGTACACAGCTTAATAAGAACTGTTAAGAAATATTGTCATCAAAAGTCAAGGTAGTCATTCTTCTGGCCTCCCTAAATAGTTTTGTTGATTAGACACTAGGGCATCGATTACCAAAGATATTGTCAAGACACTTGACTATTGGACCAGGAGGAGGGAGTCATGGTATTATGAACATGAACTCTTAGTTAAGACTTTTTAAACATAATCATCAAAATGGATACCAGTGAACCATGAGAAGAGAGTCATTTTCACGGTGTTCTTTATGTTGTCTGTGTATATAGCAGTAGGGCCCAGGGTTAGGTAGTTTTGAGCAGAGGACAGGGTGTTTTCATTTGGACAACCGCCATGACGATTAGCACCAGAGTTTTCCTTAGTTAGGTTGGGAATACCTTTTAGAATAGTGAGAGTTAGGCATTTTTGCTTATTGTTTAACAAAGAAGTGTTCATACCATGCCATCCTTTTGTCTGACTCCTTCCTCCAGCACACCAGATCCACCTGGTCCACAGATCAGGGCGGTTGTACCCTCATCAGACTGCTTATTGTTGCTGTGAGTGGAGCTTTTCCAATGACGAACAAGGTTTAACTCACCAGCGTAGTGTTTGTGGACTACATCTCCCATGGGGCAAGGCACAGCATTTCGATGGTGCACAGCATCACATGAGGTCTGTGCATAACTTCCATTGTAAACACATAGCTGGTGCTCCTCAATGCTAAACATTGTGCCGCGCCTCTAACCTTCCTGACCTTTGATCATTCTTCTAGTGATTCCTTGATTGGGACCTTCTATTCGTCCACAGACTTCATCAACCTTTTTTTTTTTTTTTTAATTTCTTTTTTATTGGTTTTACAACAAAGGGAAAAATGCATCCCCAACTCCCCCCGTTCCCCCCCCTCCCCTTGAAGGCAATTGCTTATGTCCGTGGTCCATTATTGCCATGGGCCACTCGCCAAAGTTATTAGGTTCATAACAGAGAAACCGTCATCCCGGCCACCCCTCACTCTCCTCTGGGAGTGGCCTCTCCCAGTCCGTGAACATATGTGTTGGCACCTTGGAGTTGTATCTGTATTATCCATTATTTGCTCCGGCCCCGGCCAGGCCGCCTCCTCCCCACTCACTGAGTTCCCTTTGGTCTGTGTTCTGCCCCCGGGCGTAGGGCATAGTCGGGCCAGCCTGTCCTCCTTCCGAGTCATCTGAGTCTCTCCTGTTGTTTCCCGCCCCGTCTTCGAACAGGTCCCGCACCAGGGTGTTCCACGCCAGTATTCTGGCTCCGCTATTGCCTTCTCCCCTCTGTGTGGCTCTCATCCAGACGGTCGTTTCCGCTATCGCCCATTTTTGTAGATCTGCCCACCAGCCCTCTGCCGAGGGTCCTTCACTCGTGTTCCATGCCATTGCTATGCGGCGCTTCGCCAGTATTGTCATCAGGTCTTTCATTTTTGCCACGTGTGCCATCTGCCTGTCCCCCCTCGGGAACAGGCCCAGTATATAAGACCTAGGTGACCATGCTTGCATATGGATTCCTGCCGTCCCCGCCTTACTCTTCACCATATTCCAGAACTCTGTTATTTTGGGGCACGACCAGAACATGTGCACCATGTCCGCTTGTTCCTCCCGGCAGCGTGGGCAGCTGGAAGTTTGTCCTTTTCTTATCTTCATCATTCTTTTGGGAGTTAGGTATGCTCTGTGGACTATGTAGATTTGCAGCTGCCTGAACCTGGCATTCCTAGAAACTTTTTTAGTGTATTGGAGGGTTCTATTCCATTCTCCTTCTTGGAAGGGCTGCTGGAGCTCCTCTTCCCATTTTGCCCGCACGTTCAGTGTCTTTCTATTAGTGGTACCCAGTAGTTGCTCGTAGAGCCTGGACACCGTGTGTCCTCCTTCAGAAATGTCATACCAGGTATCCAGCGCTCCCCCAGTATTCTCTGCCTCCGCCTCTGGCATGGTTCCCCACCTCTTCTTCATTGCTTGTACTAAGCTGTTATACAGGATGAACTGGCCCTTGTGCACCTCTTGCTCCTCCACTAAGGACTGGAATCCGACCCACTGTCCTTCTTGCCACAGGGCCCCTATTTGGGCTACCCCCTTGTCCTCCCATTGTGCCCTGTACGTGGCCAGGCTTGTTATGCGGGTATCTACCAGACCCTCCAAGGGGATCTGTCTTGAGCAGGGGTCCTGCATGCCTTGCGTTTTCCAGGCTCTTTCCCATAGCGTTCGGCCCAGCTGGGCCATGCTAGGAAGGGACCTAGCCTGGGCAGCTGGCATCCAGAGGAGTTCCCTCAGGTAATATTGCCTGAGTGCTGGTCGGAGGAGAATTGCGTCAATGGAGGTGTCCTCCCCCAGCCATCTCACCACAAATTGGAGTTGTGCCGCTAGGTAGTAATGCAAAAAGTCCGGGAGTTTGATGCCCCCCCACTCGTGGCTCCTCTGTAATGTAGTCAGTGCTACCCTGTTTCTCCCCCCTCCCCACAGGAAGGTCCTCACCAGGTTGTGCAGGCGTTTAAAGAAAGCTCCCGGGATGTTATAAGGGATATTGGTAAAGTAATATAGGAGCCGGGGCAGGACCGTCATCTTCAATAAGGCCGCTCGGCCTATCATCCCCAGTGGTAGGGTCTTCCAGAACTGCATAGCGTGCTCAATTTTATTCAGGGCCGCCTGCGTGTTGGCTATGTGTGTGTCCGCGGTATCGTGGTGAATGTCCACCCCCAGGTATCTAAAGGTGGTCGGGGACCATGTGAGGCCCAGGTGCGGCAGTTGATCTGGTGGCACTTTTCGCAGGCCCGCCAGGGGGAACAGTGAGGATTTCTCCCTGTTGACAGTGATTCCCGATAGTCTACCGAATGCTCCTAGTGCCTCGAGTAAATCCCGTAAGTGGGTGCGTGGGTCCTGGACGTAGAGCAGTATGTCGTCTGCGTAGATCGATATCTGGTGTGTCACCTCGTCAATTGCTATGCCCGTGTCCATATAATCCGCTCTTAGGAAGACCGCGAATGGCTCCAAAGCTAGGATATATAACATTGGTGACAGCGGGCACCCTTGTTTCGTACCTCGCCCTATGCTCCATTCCCCGGAGACAAACCTACCCGTCTTGACCCTTGCTCTCGGGTCTTTGTAGAGCAACTTTATCCATTGAAGGAACCCCTGCCCTATCCCAAAGTGGGCGAGTGCTCCCAGAAGCCAGTCCCAGCTCACCGAATCAAATGCTTTAATCGCATCTAGTGAAGCTACTGCGCACTCCCCCCCTACTTGGTTAGTCCTATCAATGACGTAATGGAGTCTCCGGAGATTCCACGTCGTGTTTCGTTCAGGTACATACCCTGTCTGATCAGTGTGGATCAGGGTGGGTAGCACTCTCTTGAGCCGGTTAGCTAATGCCGCTGTCAGGATCTTGGAGTCCTGGTTTATCAGGGAAATTGGTCTATAGGACCCACACTCGAGGGGTGGTTTTCCTGGTTTAAGTATCGGCACTATAATGGATTCCGACATGCTATTCGGGAGCCTCCCCGTCTCATATGCCTCCTCCAGTGTTTCCAGCAATCTAGGGGCTAAACTGTCTCTGTACTTCTTATAGAATTCTCCCGGTAGCCCGTCTGGCCCCGGGGTCTTCCCTGTCGGCAGTTGGGTGATTACTTCCGCCAGTTCCTCCACTGTGAGGGGAGCATCCAGCATTTGGGCCTGTTCCTCAGTGAGTTGCGGGAGCCTGATTTCCGCGAAGGCGTCCTCTAGGTCCCCCTCCTCCTCCTCTTGGACTTTTGTGTACAGTTCCTCGTAAAATTGCGAGAACACCTCGTTTATACCTTCCTGGGACCTTACCTCCTCCCCTTGACTATTCTGGATTGCATTAATTGGTTCCCGCTTGGCCTCCTGTTTGGTTAGCCAGGCCAGGAGCCTGCCGGGCTTATCCCCCTCTGCGTGCAGCCTCTGTATGTACTTCCCGTAATCTAGGCGCCCCAGTCTTTCCCAAGTCCCCATGCACTGTTGCCGCAGGGTGGTGAGGTCATCCTGATCTCCTCCGTTCTCCCCCGCCCGTTTCTCGGCCCTCTCAATCTTTCTTTCTAACGCGTCCAGTTGGGTCAGGGTTTCCCTCCTGAGTCCTCCCGTCTTCCCCATTGCCGCACCTCTGACCACCACCTTAAGGGCCTCCCAGATCGTCACCATGCTGTCCACACTACCCGAGTTATGCTCGAAGTAGTCTTCTATCGTGCTTTGGATTTGTTCCTGGAATTCCCCGTCCAGCAGTGCTTCTGCCCTTAGTTTCCATGTGGGCGTGGGGGCCCCTCTGTGTGTATGTGCCCATGTGACTCTCAAGGGGGCGTGATCAGACAGGGTTCGTGCATGTATATGTGCCCCAGTGAATTCACCTAATGTTTCCCTTCCCGTGAAAAGGTAATCAATCCGCGTGAATGTCCCATGCGGAGCACTGTGATGTGTGTATCCCCTTTCCCCCTCATGTACCTTCCTCCAGATGTCTTCCAGTTCCAGCTGGTCCAGTATCTTCTGCAACCTCCGTGCTGGTGGCGCTGGTCGTCTGTGCTTATCGTCCGACCTGTCTAGTCGGGGGTCCAGTGTGCAATTGTGGTCTCCAGCCCAGATGATCGTAGCGTTCCTGTACGGGGCCAGCCGGGGCGTGAGTGACTCAAAGAAGGCTGTTGCGTCATGATTGGGGGCATAGGTGTTCACCAGGCACACCTCCCGGTTCTCCAGCATTCCGTGGACGATCAGGACCCTACCCTCAGCGTCCTTTTCCTGGTTGATGAGCTGGAATGGGGTGCTCGGGGCGATCCAGGTCATCACCCCCCTTGCGTAATTAGAGTACGATGAGCTGTACATCTGACCTCCCCATTTTTTGGCCACCTTGGTTTGTTTTTCGACCGTCAGGTGCGTCTCTTGCAGCATTGCAACGTGAGCTTTCGTTTTGTTTAACCAGGTGTAGACCCTCAGCCTCTTGACGTATGCATTTAGCCCTCTAACATTCCATGTGACGATGTTTAGGTCATCTCGGTTCTTGTGGGGCAGGTGTTAGTGGCCCTCTCCGTCCCATGGGCCCGTTCACTTTCATGTCCTCTTGGCATGTCTCTTTCCGGGGGTCCTCGTCCCGCATCTCTCCCGTGGTACTTTGTGCGGTTCACACGTCCTCCATCTTCCGCGTTTCCCAGGGGTTTAGCTGCTCTTGCGGTTCTTGGATCCGTTTTTTTCCTGGTGTTTTCCTTCAGTACGCTTCGCTGACCCCTGGCGCCCGGGGTCCACCTCGCGTGTCCGCCTTCCGTGCCTCCGCCGTGGTTTCTTAGTCTGTCATGTCCTTTTTCCCTAGTGCCTTCACCCCACAAACTTAACCCCCTAACAACTGCAACTAAAAACAACACTAACAAACGCCCAGCCTCCCTCCCCCTGCTCGGGCCCCACCGCTCTCCAGGTGTCGCCTTCCTTTCCTCAGGCTTACTTGTCGCGGCGTAGTGCCTTAGAACTGGCACTATAAACATTGTCTCTGCTTGGGGTTCCTACTGTGGGTCTTGGCGGTCCAGTTCCGGAAGTCTTGTGCTCCCAGTTTATTCTTGGTTTAGGCCTTGAACTCGTGAGCTGTTGGTTATCCTGCTCCTTCACTTTTTTACTGGGAGTATCCCTGTGTCTTTAAGTTAGTTGCAGTGAAGTGGTGTAGCAACCTGCGGTTCGCTGCAGTGTTCCTCAGATTTTTGTCTCGCCCTGATCTACCGGGCGCCTGGGTCTTGCATTCCATCTTCAATCTCCTTCTCTGTCTCGTCGGGGGGCCTCTCTGTTCCGTCTGTTCCCCTCTTCCGGCTGCGGGAACCCCTGTTGGTCCATCCACAGTTGGGCGTCCGCTGTGGTCTCAAAGATCTGTGTCCTTCCGTTATGTAGCACTTTGAGTTTTGCCGGGTATAGCAGCATGAACTTCACGCCCGCAGCTCGAAGGCGGTCTTTGGTCGGCCAGAACTGAGCTCTCTGCCTTTGCACTAGCGCCGTGTAGTCGGGGTAGATGGTTATCCTGGCTCCATTCCGGGTTATGACTCCTCCGTCTCTCGAGAACGCCAGGATTTTTTCCCTGTCTTTAAAGTTCATGATCTTTGCGATCATAGGCCTCGGTGGTGCCCCCGGGCGTGGTCTCTTTGTTAATGCCCTATGTGCCCTTTCCACAACGAAACCCTGGGACAGGGTCCCGGCACCCACCGCTTGGATCAGTAAGTTCTCGATGTAGTTCGTGGGATCTCTGCCTTCCTCCCCCTCCGGCAGCCCCACTATACGTACATTGTTGCGTCTAGCCCTGCTTTCCGCGTCTTCGGCTCTGCGTTCTAGCGTTCTGATGCGTTCCAGTGCCTCTGACATTTGAGTTTGGGAGGCGGTCATGTCCTCTGTATTGCTCTGTACCTGTTGTTCTACCGTTGTCACTCTCTCTGCCAGGTTTCTCGTGTCCTGCCGAAGGAGCCCCACGTCTACGATTACTGCATCTAGCTTGCCTTCTATCGAAGTCTTTAGTGCTTCTATGGCCTCCAGGATGCTCCCTTCCACCTGTTTGATCTCTCCATGCGCCACATGTGACGTTACCGTGTCCATTTCAGCCGCCTCGGGCTGCTGATCCTCATTCTTGCGGGCAAATGACTCCATGCCCGTCTGCCTCCCCCTACCACCTCTTGGTTTGTCTGGCATGTTGGTTCCGATTGCTGTGTGCCAGTGCGCGGGTCCTGCTCATGCAGTTTCGTGGTAGTAGCCTATCGTTGTTGCTTGGGCCGGGGTCTGTACTATGGTCCTCCTCTCGTGCGGATAGCTTCACCCCGTCTTCCGTGGGGTGGTGTACCCCTGGCTGTTTCTTCCGTGCGGGTGTATGTGGGAGTAGGCCCGCCGGTAGGCCCCGCCAGTTGTGTGACTCGTGGCTCTTCTAGGGTCTCTGTCAAGGCTGTTTGAGTGGGCTGTATCCTCCTACGTATGTCCTGTGACCCCCCAGGGCGGGCGTTCGGCCTACCTCTCTGGTGTGGCTCTGCCGTCTGTCGCCGTCCGCCCCAGCATATGTCGGTGGAAACTGGCCTCCCGCAGGGGCCCGTCACAGGCGCATCACCCTCCTCTTCAAGTGAGTGTTACCGGTCCCCAGGTCGGGGTCAGACACTCCGTTCACCCCCTTCGTCCCCTGGTCTCGGGGTCTCGGGGTCTCTTTTCCTTTCCCCGGCTGGGGCTCTCAGCGCCCGACTACCAGTCTTCGTTCGGGCTCCGCCACCCGTGCCTGCTGTCGGGGGGCCTTGGGCACTCGCGCTCCTGTGTGCCTGCCCTAGCACGGCGTTACGGTGCGTCCTCTGGCCTCCTTCTGCGGTGTTCCGTCCCCCGCAGCGGCCAGTCCTCCAGGGCGCTCCCGGCTGGTGCTCTCGACGTCCTCACCTCCAGCCCCCCTTTGCTGTCTATCGGGGGGGCGCACCCTCCAGTCCTCCGGCGCCACTGCTGCCGCCTGGTCCTTTCCCGCTCTGCCACGGCTTGTGCTGCGGTCCGTGGGCGTCCGCGCCTCCTCCGTCTATCTCGGCACAGCGCTGCGGCGCTTCTCTCGGTCTCCTCCCTTCTCCCGGGCGGCTCGGTGGTCTTCGCTAGGCTGGCTGTCCGCCGGCGGCGCCCCAGGGTCCTGTTTTCCTTCCTCCCGCGCCCGCCTTCTTCTCGGTGGCGAGCGGCTAGCTCAGCGAGGCGCGTCCGCCATTTTGCGTGGCGGAGTCGCGTATCTCGCACTCTCCGTTTTCAGCCTTCTCGGTCCCGATTCTCCTCGGACTTTCTCCTGCGTGTTCTCTGGGCGTTCCGATGCCTTCCCTAGCTCTTCCTCTGTCGTTTTCCTTCACTTTATGGCCTTTTCCAGGATCTATCTCCGGATCGAGCGGGAGCTCTTGAAGACTAGCTCACGCTCGCATGGCCGCCAAGCCACGCCCGACTTCATCAACCTTATTTTGGTTTGTATCTCTCCCTGGGTCTGTCCCTTTTCTAGTTGTTGTTCTTCCATTGCCAGTCTCTACCTCCTCATGGACTGCCTTGTCTGCTCCTCTGGCTTTATTTGTTTAGCCATTGCCCCACTATCCCTGCTCATGGACTACCTTGCCTGCTTCTCTAACTCATTGTTTGTTTACCCTGTGCCAACATCTGCAAATGCCTTACATGTGAATTTTAACCAAATGGACACTTTAACTCCCTCTAGGCTTTTGAAATGTGTCCCGTCTGCATTATTTTCTTTGTGGGACAGTTCTGGACTCTGTTTTCCTTGGACTGCATCAAGAATATCCATGTAATCGAGTCCAGCATGAGCGTGCCGGATGTGTACCGGTTTCTTTTTTACTCCAACCTTTCGTCCACGTGCCATCAGGCAGTACAGTTTCCTTCTCTGTCTCCTTTCTGGAGCCTATGTATCATCACACACTGGTATTGTGTGGTTATTGAAATGTGAGGCAGGGGTTGTCCTATCACATCCTATATTGAACATTTGTTTTTTTCCTTAACAGCACTGGGCTGGAAGCTACCTGTTGGTCTTTCCTTCCCACCTTGTTTTGTATCACCTCTGCTGTATTCATTTTCTTTTGTCAGCCAGGGGATGCACTGTGTGAGGTCTGTCAGGGCTAACATCTAGGTATCTTGTATGGTCTTCTGAGGTTGTCTCCATTTTCAATCGTACATAATTCTTTATTGAACCTTACATCAAGAATAGGCTTTCCATTTTTAGAAACAAATCTTCATTTGCAGACATTGCTAGTAGAAAATCTCTCTAGAGTAACTAACACATTATAGTTAACTGGCAGAAACCCAATACATTTTCTGAAGCAGTTATACTACCAGAAGTCTAAAAAACCAAATATAAAAGCTAATAATAATTATTTTCACATATGGATTTTCCTTACCATCTTTTTCTTGAGAATGCTCAGGACTTTCGAATATCACCGAACATGAATGACTGATTTGTGGTTACTTGAATGTTCACACATGGAGCACAATGTCACCTGCAGCTCTTGGCAAGGAGCATGAGGAGGAAACAACTTTGACTACCAAAAGGTCTCTTGTATTTCAGCTTCAGGGGCTTTCTAGAGAATTGTTATTCAATCCTGTATTCTTTTCATTACAAAATGGAGACAGCAATGTCATTGATTATCACATGATCTACCAAAAACATGCAAATGTTTGTCTCAAAACAAAGCATGTTCAATTCCAGAAAACAAATTATTCTTAAAACAGCTTAATACTTGGGCTCTGTTGTCATGAATCTGCCTCCCCATCTCTGCTACCCAACTTATTACTAAGTGTGTTACTGGGTCCTGTGGAGAGTGCAGGGCCGTCAGCGACTCGTGGGGCAGAGACACAGCTCCCTCAAAGTGCAGCATTTGTGTTGACATTGAGGAGTCAACGTTCACTCATGTTGTGACTTGTCAGAATAGGGTACTTTCCTCATGTTGCATGGCGTGATCACGTGGTGCAGTGTCATACTGGAAGCACAACAAAGGGCACAGCGAGATTCTACTACAGCGTTCTCACAGACGTTTTGCCGCATGGACCCCGACTCATGGAAATAACATACTTTTTTATGGGTATAAACGGAGGTAATTAGTTCAGTAGGTCTTTGGGCCTCATTACACGGTAGGCGGTAAGGGTTTACTGGTACCGGTAAACCCTTACCGCCTTACTACAAGGTCCCTTTGCGGGTTGGGGAATTTAACACCTGCTTTTTGCAGGCGTTAAAAACCAACCCGCAAAAGGACCAGGGAGCTAATTACGGTACCGCAATTTGCGGTACCGTAATTAGCACCTTCCCCATTCCCATTATGCCCTATGGGGCAAAAATGGGGAAGGGCAATGGGGGAATTACCGCCCCACCAACCTTGGAATAGGGCGGTAATTCCCCTTTCCACCAAGGCGGTGCCAGTATTTTACCGCCATGGACCAAGGTGCTAGTAGCACCTTGGTCCACCGCCATCCGTGTAATGAGGCCCTTTGTATTCTTGTTTGAATATTCTTCCCATTCATGTTTATGCCTTACTGGGACTCTACACTTAAGGAAGGAGTTCCTGATTGTTCTTATCAATTCAGGGGCTCCATTAAAGGCTAAGCTCCAACTTGTGTTGGCTAATGTTTATTAATGCCTGTTTCCTCATATGCTATTTATAAGTTAACCCTTGTCCCGTAATACAGCTCTTGTATCCTGATTCCAGTATTCAAAGGTGTGTCCAGTAGCACTTCCGCCAGGAAGAAGGGTCTCCACTGCGTGGTTGAAGTCACAAGTGGGAATCGTTCTTCTTGTATGTGGTGTACATCCTCGTGCTCCAGAGAGATCTTCAGGTTGTCTGTGATCCTTAACACCTATACCCCCAGGTATTCTCTGACCAAGGTTATTTCACATCACCTTGAGGACAGCTTGAAAGAACTTTACCAAAAAAGTTCATCATTGAAGCAACTGAGTGGGAAAGACCCCCAACTTAAATTCAATCCACAATCCAAGGACTGCGAATCCAGCAGCAGTTCCTTCTAAGGCCTACATATTTATTTTTTGCTCCAGTGGCTTCATTACTGCAAGCACTTGTCAAGGAAATCAGTGACTGTGGAATGCTTTACAGTCACTGAATGTGACCTATTCCTTCTTTTGCAAATTGGGCTCAAGGAATTATAAGTGCTGAGGTAAAGTGCGTTATCATGCACAACTTTCACTGCATGCTTAACTGACCAGCGTTTCATCCAGTGAGTGATCCCAAACTTGCTTAAAAGAGCCAGAAAAACGTTTCCAGTAGCTTTCAGTTAATACATTTTTACTGTTGTGATAAATCGCTTTGTTTGGACCTTAAATTCTTTATTTCATAATATATTTTCATTTTGTTTTTTCCTCAGTCCCATTTATGCTTTTCTGGGATAGACCTTGAGCTCAGCACGGCTACCTAAAATCAAGTCAAAGCCACCTTAGCAATCAAATATCTTAATTTCGGAGAAAGTAAGCTTTTATCATAAAATAATATATCAAATGAAATAATAATAAGAAATAATGATACAATGCAAGTTAAAAAGGTAGCTCAAAATAATAACTGTTTTAGAATGAATTCAATAGAAAAAACATTTATGGGACAAATATAAACATCCATAAAAAATACCTTTATGTCTATCAATGAAAAATACTTATTAGCACACCTCTTCTTTATTTTTAAGGCATGTTCAATGAACATATATAAGGAGAGTACAGTACAGTGAGCTTGTTTAACCATTTAAGATAAGGCAACAAGTTTGAAAAGTGTTATTTGCATTTGATTGACTTCCTTCCTCGGTTTCTTATGAGCAGGACAAAATATAAGAACATTCATTGTGATCTGTTGGGGCAAATGTTCACACGCGCATTCATTTGACTTCGTCGCCTAGCGGCCACAGTGGCTAGAGTGTAATTTTCATTTTAGATAAAATAGCCCTCTTTCTAAATTTGATAATCCACACGGGTTAATCTCCGTACGCTTTGCACCTAAAATTTGACAGACAATGCAACACAGAAGATTGTCCTAGCTCAGTGTTTTCGTGTCTTTTTTCCTATGGAAAGATAATTTTAACACTACTTTAGAATTTAAATTTCCACAGTCCATCGTATTGTGAAAAATGTGTGAGTAGACTAACTTGACCAGCACGTTTTTAATGCAATGTAGCTATTTATCACCACCATGAAAATCACTTGGCATTTTATTTTTTTAAATTAGATGTGGTTTAGTTAAGATAGGCTTTACACATCATAACATCATGCCAATATTAAAATAAAATCACAGATCCAACAAGATAGAGATACAATCAATAGAAATTCATAGTCCAATGTATGCGACAAAAATAAAGAGAGCATATTCGTTATGTACACATCTAGTATTAAAAGGTCTTAAGTTAAACATTCTCCACTTGATTTGCCTACAATAGAATTCCATCCCATTTAAAGAGCAATTGTGAAAGAAAAAGAACGGCCTGAAAGGCAGTATTCCCAAAAGTGATTTAAAGTTATATGATCTAAGTTATGGCCAATTTTCTAGAAACATTTTAAATAAAGTCTGGTGAAGCCGGAACACTGCATAACCAATTGTTGGGTGGTTTACAATACCTGGGAGCTTCCACAACCTCTGCAGGCTCTCTCGTGCAGGAGTATTGTTTCATGACCCCATAATCATTAATGAAGGGAGCAGGTCCAATCATAACGGCATCATAAATGTGCGTATTTTATCATGTCGGAATAGGTCCTAGGTTTTAAAAAGTGAGTTATGGATTTGAAGTAATCACAGTAATGCTTCTTTGCCATCAAGTCTAGAACATGAATGTTCCAATCCCACATGCTAGCTTTCGTTTGAAATTCACGCATGAGAGTGATTTAATCAAGCAACCAGTCCGGGGACCAATCTAGCCTTGTATGGAAATCAATACACTGTTCCATAAGGGATGTTAAAAATTTGTTCTTGCTCTGGCGAATCGAATCACAGAATAAACCCAGTATGATGTCTACTTTGTCAACCTCATACTAATAAATATAAGGCTATGCCGATTTTCCACCTCCGTTTTAAGGGACAGAATTCCTAATTCTAAACATACACACTGTGGTAAGCCAAAACTATGTCTCCATATTTTCCCCTCAATGGTAGAGAGCCATAATAGTTTCAGCCAAAACTATGTTTCCAGGCCATAGATTCTTACTGGAACAATATTTGCGAGAAAGATTTTCCTAATCCCTTCCAGTGAGACTGAGTGTTTGGTGAAACTCTTCCTAAAGTTTCGCTCTGGCTTTAGGCGTGAAATATGCTTGAATTCTGAGTTCTGCTCTGTTATTGGTGACCAACTCACCTAAGTATTTTCTTTTATTCGTTGTGGAATAAAAGGGGCCAAGAAAAATTAGCAAGCCTGATATGCTTTTTGGAACAAAAAACGAAATCTTGCATTTTTTAAAAATTAATAAGCAGTCCATTTAAAGAGGCATATGTGAATGTATTTATTTATTTATTGTTCGCTTGTTAGGTGCTTTTACAGCAAGTACATACTGTTTCAAAGGGAATAATGCTGCCATAGAGCACTTTAGACCCATCCGTGTTCCGTCTAAGATGACAATATCATCCAAAAAACCCTAGACAGAATACATGTTCAATACCGGTTTTAGAAGGGAAGTTGTTAACCACCAATATTGCTTCCGGTAAATCTTCCAGAAAAACATTGAACAATGTAGGGGCTGATATGCATCCTTGTTTGACCCCATGATTGGTACTGATTTGTTCTGAGCATTCCCCCTGCAAGTTCAATCAAATTCTGACAGAAGTATCGGAGTATAATTGTTAGATGATAATAAGTATGTCAAAAGCAATACCAAGGTTAATTAATTACCTACAAAGCAGAACTTGTTTGATAGTTTCAAAGGCTTCATTGAAGTGAATAAATGTTAGGTATAGCGCAGGGCCATCTGTAGTGTTTCCAGTTGTTCATATTATCTCAGACTGCTTGGACAGATGTGTCCTTTTCTATCTAAGCAGAGCTGTGCCCAGGCAAGTATTGGCTCAAAACTGGATTACGATTGTAGTCTGTTTCAAGGAATGAGTCAAGAGAGCCTTACTAGACTGCAGACCATACAGACTGGAGCTATTTGTATTGTACAAGGTCTGGCTCGCAAATACCATGTCTCGGATGCACAGAGACTGCTCCACTGGCAGATGACACTCAGCTTTCCTTCAGGCTCCCCTCAGCCTCCTCTGCTCTCTCGCTCATTCCTGACTGTCTATCCGTGATTCAGGATTGAACCTTCTCATTGAGACCCCTGCCGCTGCTTTCCCTCTCTCACTCTGGCCGCCCATCTTGGCCCCTCTTCCTTTGCCTGTCTACGAGGCAAAAAACCTGGTGTCATCTTCGACTCCACTCCCTCTTTCTCTCCTCACATCTCAGACATCGCCAAGAAGTCCCACTACTAGTTGCACATCCGTGCATATCTTCCCTTTCTCACTCCCCCCCAGATGCTCAATTTCTTCCGAGCCCTGGTTTTCTCTAAGCTGGACTACTGCAACAGTCGCTTTCTCAATCTGCCTTCCTCTACTCTCCGCCCTCTGCAACTAATCCAGAACAGGACTACAAGACTTATCCTTGGCCTCTAGCCCAGGGACCGTATCTCTCCAGCTATGAAATCTCTCCACTGACGCCCAGTGGCTGCAAGGATCAAGTTTTAGACCCTTTACATTGTGCACACGGCTTTCTGGGGCTGGGTCCTGCACTATATCCAACGCTCTCTTCCAAAATACCTTCCTTCTTGAGCCATTCGCTCAGCTACCTCCAACTCTCTATGGGTTAGACGCTTCTCCAGGCACGGGGTGGGGGGTATATCTCTCTCCTCTGCAGGTGCCTCCCTCTGGAATGGCCTTCCTGCCCCTCTCAAACTTGAGCCGGAACACCTGATGTTCCAGAAGCAGCTCAAAACTGTCCTCTTCTCCTCTGATTTATCTCTCTCCTTCCCCTGCTGACCTACCTGACCTACCTGTCTGCTGTACTGGCTGGTTGCTTGGCTACCATCAGAGCCTCACTGGGTACCAGACTCTTTCTTGAACAGTCACCATTGCACTGCCTCCGGCCTACCACGCACTTAGGGGATGTAACTGTAACCCTACAGTCCCATGTTCTACTTGCACTACTCGGGAGGGGCAGGGATGCTCTGAGTAAGTGCAGACAGGTCGCGCTGCCCTGTCTGCACTTAATCAGTGCATTGCTACCCTGTTTTCCCCTACCCTCTCCCTAGCACTTCCCCCCTCTGTTCCCCTTGCACTTCTCGTTCTCGCACTTGCACGAGCTGAATGACACATGGCCTAGTAAGATCATTTGTCTTGTCCTCCCTCTGTCTTCCTTCCCTTCTCTTGTCGCGCCTAGAAACACTTGTGTACAGGCACGTTATGAATGACTTATCATATCATATCAAGATGCACTAAGTCACTGGATCAGTTCAAACGCTTGCTGCAAACACACCTTTTTCTCATAAAGTAAAATTTTCCTCAGTTTAGGTGGTATATACCAAGCTTAAATGATCCTGGTTATATGTTTGTCTTGTTATTATTGTATTATGTCTTTTTGTGTTTATGTGCGCCCCTATGCTCATGGGCCACTGGGTGCATTATAAATAAATAAATAAATATACAACTCGCCTGGTTGATTAAATATTGTATGGTAATGAGATTACCAAAAGTAGGGAATCCAACACGAAAATCAGTCAAGAATTGTGAGAACATTCTGTTCTCATCAACCCACGTATTTAACTCTGTATAAAAGTTGCAAACACCGTGCTGCTAGCATACACCATCGCCAGTAGGCAATAATTGTTGGGAGGGTGTTTTGTCCCCCTTTTTGTGTATTGTGATATCAGTGATTATTTCCAAGACTGGAGGATCTACTGCATGCTAGTTAACTTGAATGTACTGTGCAATAGTGGGGCCCAGATGATTGGAGCTTTTTTTTAATCACATTAGCCTTTTAAATCACATTAGCCATACCACCTGGGCCAGGGGCATGAGAAGGTTTAAGTTTTATTATTGCAGAGACTTTTTCCTCAATCCCATATGTGAAGCCAAAAGTCTCAAGACAAAAATAGACATATCATGACCTAATAAGTCATTGCGTTACAAAGAGTTTATATAAGAATTCCATTGAACCGCTTATATAGAATTTCTAGAAGAAAAGGTTTTTGATAAACTGCCAACACTTTTTGGGGTCTTTATTACATATGGTACTTAACACTAACTGCCAATTAGTAGTCTCCATTGTGCTTTTGGGTCCACAATGGCAGTTTTTGACGCTCCTTTAAGTTTGGCGAATTAATAAATTGCGTGTCTGAGGGTCCAATGTTTGATCTTTACAGACTGCACAAATAGCTCTTCACATTTTGCAATTCTGTCTGGCCACCATAGCGCTGTAAAGTTTAATGACACATTGGGCCTCATTACGAGGCGGGCGGTAAGGGATTACCGGCATCGCTAAGGGCACCGGTGCGGGTAATCCCTTTCCGCCCTACTACGAGTTCCCTTTGCGGGTCCTCCCTTAACGCCTAGTTTTTCCAGGCTTTAAGGACAGGACCAGCAAAGGGACTCTGGAGCTAACGGTACCGCAATTTGAGGTACCGTTATTAGCGCCTTCCCCATTCCCATTGAGCCCTATGGGGGCTCAAAGGGAATGGGGAAGGGCCCTGGTGAATGGGGAATTACCGGTCCCGCCAACCTTGGAATGGGCCGGTAATTGCTCCATTCACCAGGGCGGAGTCGGAAGGGTTTTGGAGGCAGCCATGGCGCTGATAGCGCCATGGCTACCTCCAACCTCGTAATGAAGCCCAGTATCATGAATATTAATCCTCTTAACAGATGGCTTACCAAGTGTGTTCATTAGGAAGGCTATGCCGTCATAGGTCTCTGAAGGAGTCAATGATAGAGTGGTAGCCGTAATGCTATCATTGACTTATGAACTGTTCAAGTTACATGTATTAGCATCAGACCAAGAAATTTGATTCTTACCATTATTAACCACATAAGATGCTTTATTACAACATTTCTTTGATGCAATTTTAATATTCAAAGTTAACGATAGAGTTAATGATAGAGCGCCATGATCACTGTCAGCCGTGTTAACAATCTGCAGTGTTTTTGGAAGTTTGAAGTTAGGACCATTGATTTATATCTAGTCAATCGTTCTGGTCTTATTTAGCATTTTCCAAGTCAGTTGACCCGGATCATCTCCAGGTATCCAGCCACTGAGCATAATAAGACCATTGTCTTCCAGATATTGAGCATGTTTCTGTTGTAACACTTCTTTTTTGTTAGGGGTTTGTATCATGATAAAAACTGGAATTTTATGGTTCTTAAAAAAGGAAAGCTCAATATCTGTGGTTGCGCAAAAGGCATTGAAGTCACCACCAATTAATATAAAAGGGGTTCAACTGTCCACAAGAGAACACATTTATCAAGTTGAACATGTTATACATATTGTTATCTGCAAATTCTCTACCAGGGGGATCATAAACATTGACAATTTTAATGGATTTCATTTTGTTTTGCAATTGTTAAAACTGTGGCTAGTGCTTGAGCACGTGTCATCCTTGCAATATTCAGAAATACAATGAACATTTTTGGCAGCAATTAAGAGTCCTCCTATAGGTCCAACGAGAGGGCCCTTTCTTGCTGATTGTGTTACTGCAGTATAGACACCAATTTGTGTACTTAACCAGGTTTCCTGCAATAATATAAGATTGTACTGAAAAATGTTGGCATACCCATCAGGCCTGTTTGTGAAATGTGAGGCCCTCTGGTAATCAATGAGAGCTTTTTTTCAATTCAAACATTCTAGGTAAGGCTCTAAACTGGGGGTTTGTAGGTAGGACTGTTGAAAGCCAACCCCATACGCACTCAAGTTTCTTATGTTTAGATTTAGCGTCCACAGGTAGAACATGTAGACTTTTTGGTCCTATGATATTTCCCTGCAGACCGCTTTCATCAAAGCCCGGTTCACCAGGCCCAGTTTTGGTGCTGTAGGAAATAACATCCCCTTGGCAAGGTCCTTTCCTCACATTTCCCAATGTGGGGGACACTCCTGCAACCTCTGTTTCCTCCCCTGCCTTTCTCCCATCACAGCTGTTGCTTGTTTGGCGAGAGACTCCCCCCCATCACTCTCGGATCCCTGACTCGCCCCCGTCATTACCAAATCATTATACACATGCATGCAACCCACACACATACATACATACAAACATTCTCCCTTCATAATTCCCTTCCTTACCTCTCCAGCAGGGGCGGCGAAGACACTTCCTGCTCCTTCACGACATGTGCAGTAACTGTGCATGCAGTGTTCCCCGACAGTCTGCCGTTCGGTGAAAGCGGCCTGTCGGGGAAAACTATTAGACAAAACTGGCCAGTTCGGAATTTTTCTGCCATGGTCAGTGGTGATAATTTTATGATTTTTCAAATCTATAGTACTATCAATGTCCCATAGAGCTGCAATTGTAGGGTTTCTTAGGACCACAGAACCCACAAGCAAGAAGTGTGTTGAATGTTCATATATCAGTGACGCAATATAAGATGATGCACAAGGTACATATGTAAAATATACACCTGACTCAGAAATAACTCAATAAAGTCCAGGGCCTCATTACGAGGTCAGCGGTAACCTGCCGGTGCTACCATGTTCAAATAATGGCTGGGGCATATCGGTTTGCCCATTACAATATGATACATGCTTCAGAATGTGATTTGCATAGACTTTTACACACCTATGAATTTATGGACAAGTGCAACTTTACTGGTGTTCATTATTTGACCTATGTATAGGAGAGGTATCAGAATTACCCCCAAACTCCTACATCGTTACATTCCATTGAGAAAGTTTTGGTGCTATTGATGCGTAAAGAATGCTAAATTGGTAGATCGCATACATTTCTTCCTGTGTTGTAGAAGCACTCCGTTATTCTGAGATATCTAAACAGCACTGAGAGTTAATGTATTTGGACCAAGTGTGAACCTGTTTAAGATATTGGAAAGTATCATTCCGATGTAGTAGAACCTGTTTCCTGAGGTGTTTCCCTGTGGAGCATATTGGCCTCAGTCTCCCAGACGACTCACCAATGCACATCATGTTCAATTTAGAAATGTACAATTTTACAACTGGAAGCGCCATATAAAATATTTGTATTTATTGATTTATAAAGCACCTTACACCAAGGTATACCTGGTTACTATAACTGGGAGAGCATGGCTGGTTCATGCAGTCAAAGGTATATGTAAGTCAGTATATGCCATGATGTTCATGTTCGAATTCCCAGCATTGGGTGTGTCTAATGTGAATTGATCTAACTCTGCAGACATAAAATTAACATAAATATTAAATAGGAGGGGATGTTGAAGCAGACTGCCTCTCTAATTCCCTGGGAAATTTCACCTGATTGGCCATCGTGCATGCCGGCCTTAACATTATAATGGGCCTCATTACGAGGTAAGAAAATCCGGAACCCACGAATGGGCAATTACCAGGGTATTCCGGCCCCGCCGGACCCAGTAATTGCTCTTTCGCGGGTGCCGGTGCCGTTATATCCCCATTCCCATTTCAGCCCCATAGGGCTCAATGGAAATGGGGATGCTTGTAGCACCGGCACTGTTCATATCAGTGCTGGTGCTATAGGCTTGCTGTGCTCGCGGGTGCCTTTCATTCCACCAGGACAGACCTGAAGGAATGAAAGGCACCCGCGCTACAACTCGGAGTTTGCCGGACCGGCAACCTCGTAATGAGGCCCAATGCCTTTCAATTGCAATTACCACTAACTGTTCCCCCATCACCGTGTCAATTGAAGAAACACAGAACGTTGTCCAAGAAAGAGTCAAATGTGTCAAGTTACTTTAGAGAATTCTTATCTCACTTCTGTTTGTGAATAGCCTAGTGTCCGTCTTGTGCAAGCGCTGCAATCTCCACTTTTTTGTCACCCTCTATCTGGACAATGCCTTTCAGACCATAGCTAAGATCAGAAAAACTGCTGTTCAAACCTCAACTGAATGTTCAGAAATACATACTTTATATCTAGAAAACACATCAGCCTAGTTTTAAAAACATTCACTAGGACTACAGGTAGTTTACCGGCAGAGAGTGTACTCCAACTTCTCCCCACCTACTTTGTGACTTTAATCCATCTCTTGCTGACATCATCATATATCATTGAAAAAACAAGGGTGGGTTGGAGGGCGGTGGGAGAAGCGGGCTGGGGGGTTTTGGGGGTGGGGGGTCTGCCAGAATCTGCTGCCTGGAGGTGCGTTGAGGCTGTTAGCCATTACTTCCCAGCTTCATCACTTTCTATTGTGCTGATTGGTCCTGAGTACCATTGTTATTTAATTCATATGTTTGCATCACATGCCTGACTAGCATATCGGGGCAATTCACCTGCATCAGGTGGCCTAGCCCTCCTTGCTTGCACTCTTGTTCTTGGTCTGTCGATTGTGGCTGTAATTGCCAGCATCATATGTTTGTGCGATACTTCAAGATGTGATGCTCTAATCATGGGCCTGCAAAGTAATGACACTCACGACTGGTATGGTCCAAAAATAACTTTGAATTTCTCCTTCTGGTTCTGGGATAGGTCTGTCGGTTAAGAAATACGTCACCTACTTTATTCTGTTATGTTCACTTCATGCTCACTTCCTTTTCTGCACAACCACCCTCGCTTCCCTGCTTTTGCAGAACTGCTCACGAATAGAGAAACTGTAATTTGGCAGTGCGCATGTTTCAGATTTCATAATTCCCCACAAATCTATCCAGAAGACTTCCAAAATGTTAGAAATTTGCCCCAGATTTTCTCTCTGTAACCGAGACATATCCTGCTCTGCACGTTCTTTTAGTACAGGCTGAGACATCTGTGGTGGTCGCACGGGACATGACTGAGAAAGGTCATAGAATAATAAGAGACGGTGGAATGAATGGAGCCCGAGAGGTGGGACAGCAGCGGCAGCTATAAACATATGCTTGTAATCGTATGGGCAAAGGAGTCACTTAGGGAATGTTAAAAATAAATAAGTGTAATGAGTGCTTATTGCAACGTTTTTCGCATTAAATAGATTCATAATAATGCACATTTTTGTCATTGTTTCCGTGGATTTCATACTTTCCTCTACAGACCTTACCTTTTATCCCACTGCGGGCATTTGAGTAGTATAAAGGGGTATCTTTTTTCTCCATGTTAAATTTTGACAGGTGGCCCTGCCTATTTTTGGTCTTAGCCCGGCCCCTTTTTCATAGTCCTGCCCCTATGATATCAATTTAATATAACTTTGATATACATTTTATATAAATTTGATTGAACCCCACCATTTTTATATCAAATTCTATTGACCCCCAATAATTTTGATATACATTTTATATACATTTTATATTAGTTATATACATTTTATGTAAATTTGATAAGAACCCCAATAGTTTTAATATACATTTGATAAGGACCCTGGTAATTTTGATATCCATTTTATATAAATGCATATATATTTTAATATACATTTGGATATCGTTTTGATATACATTTTTTATTTTAATTGGATATATTAATTGGATATAAATTTTATATAAATGGATCGAACTAGAAATAGGTATGTAGTGGTTCTTAGGCTATGACAGCATTGAGGGAGGGGCTTATAACGCAGCTATACAGCTTTTATGGTAGGCCTGGGAAACACATGCACTCTTCCAGCTTCCCCGGGTCTATCTGGCATGGTATCCAGAAAATGACAATTAATAACTGCTATAGTTACCATGAGGGGAAAACAACTCCCGAAAGTCTCTGGGATCTCAACGATAGTTATGCCCATGTTTGTCTTATGGTGTATGATTGGATGGAAGATGCTCAGGATTTGATGGCTGACTACGAAACAGAAGAGTTCAGGGATTATGACAAGGTGGTTCTGGAGCAGCCGCTGGTCGTGGTGCCCGGGCGACCATCCGCGGGCGAAGTGAACTCTGAAGACAATGACTATGAATATATGGCAGAGGTCTTGAAACTGTGGGGCGGCTTTAGGTTGGAGGAAAAGGGCAGGGACAGCTCACATGGTCGGACAGGACCATACAACTGTCTCAGGCATCAATGAAAAAGTGGCCCACAGTTGAAAAAGGATATTCAGTTCCCCAGCTGCACATGCTCACTGAGCCATGCAACGCTGGGGGCGTTTAGCTTTGCCAGCCTTGCATAGCTCATTGGAAATGCTGGCTGGGGCAAGGCATGTCTGCATGTGCAAGGGGGAGCACATGCACCTCCTCACACATACAGACAGAGCAACCTGGAGCAGGGCATTTCAGCACCCACATGCAGGCCAATGCAGAAGGCACGTTTATGGTAATTTATTTTTTATTTAAATATGGGATGGGTGCTCATATGAATGATAGAGTGTTTGCTGTGTGAATTTGTGTGTGTGTGTGTGTGTGTGTGTGTGTGTGTGTGTGTGTGTGTGTGTGTGTTTTGGTCTGTTGAACTGATTTTGGCAAGTGGCAGATAGAGGGGGAAGGAGGGTTGTACAACAAAGGCATTTTAAAAATGCCTTTGTTGCACAATATCCCTACCCACCTGCCAAAATAAGCTCGTCTTCTGAGGCGCTGTGGTGCTCAGGGGACAGGGATGGTATTTGTTTTACCGGATCCATATCATAGATGTCCAGTCGAAAATATAATGCTCTCCCCTTTGGCCCCCCAGCACCAATTGCAAACTGTTTGGCTTTTTACCCATTTTTTTAAGTATGCTCTAAAACGCAACATTTTAACCCATTATTTAAAAAAAATTCACAGGCGGAAAAAACCCCCCCATTAACTTTCATTGGTTCATTCATTGGTTCGGGCTTCCTCGCTGCGCTCGGTAGCTATGGCATTTTTGTGGGAAATATGTATGTCCCTCCATTTAAAAATTTCACCAGCTCCCACTGGCCCTCGGACTGTGTTGGGAACGGGGTGGAGGGAGCCCAGGCACTGTGGTGGGAGCAGGATGGGCGGGAGCACTGGGATAGTGGTGGGAGCAGGGAGGGGAGAGCCCAGGTTCTGTGATGGGGTAGGGAGTGTCCATGGACTGTCTAGGAGTGGGATGAGGGAACCCAGCGACTGTGATGGGAGCAGGTGGAGGAGCCCAGGGACTATATTTGGAGTAGGGTGCGGTCATGGTGCGCAATAGTGCATAGCCAATTGTACATACTGTCCATTTAGCATTTTTGGGTGGCCCGGCCTGCCCACATTTTGCCCAGGCCCAAAAATGGTGTTGCTGGAGTGCATGGATATAACGCCTGAGAGTGGCCCGCCCCCCTGGGACTTTGGGAAAGACAGGGACTCATGTGCGGGAGTGAGGAGAGCCAAGCTGTAGCAGAGACCATCAAAATTTACTGTGTTTGCTGTTCAAATCAACTTGAAAACCCAGGGGATTGTGCCAATAGCCTATGTAAGGTCAGTTTTTCGATAATATAGACTGATAGCATTAAAGAGAATGTTATTATTTATTGTGTTTGCTGTTCAAACCAAATTGAAATCCTAGGGTAGTGATAACAGTCTGTGGAAGCAATGCATCTGGATAATAAAGATCAAAACGGACACGGCGGCTCTCCCCCGCACCGATATTCGGGCTATTGAGGGTTTTACAGCCATAGTGGCAGGGGTATGTTTAAAGCACCACTTTTACAGGTGGTGCTACTGACATAAAATGTCTGATCCCCAACAGAATGCTCACGAATGTTTCTAAATATCTTACGCGGGTAATTCTCTGCATAAAATATGTTACGTGTTCAGCCCTAATTGCTTTGTAAAATTGATACAGGTAAGGATTGGGAAAGGGACTGAACAATGCATTTTTAAAACATTATGGCCTATAGAATCAGTGAATAACCCCCTTTGGAAAATGAAGCAGTTTAGATGCATGTACCCGATGAAACTTTGTTGAGAAAACAGTTTGCAAGTGGGAGGTGATAAAGTATAACCAATTCAGAATAGAGCAAACTGTCCCATGAATATTGAGACTGTATATATTTGACATGTATTTACACTTAGTTACAGGAAATAAAAAATTAACACCTAATGGAAGGTCGACATGTTTACTTATCGATGCAGTGGAATGCAGTGTGTCTATGAAGTAATCGAGTGTACAACGGAATCTGTAGCCCAATTGATCTTCGTACAGCAGCTGACAAGACCGTCATCATGGTGTATAAATAGCTGATAGGAAGACCGCCCTTGCATTTGATTGCACCCAAAAATAACCCTGTACATTTGAGCTAGCTTCATCACCTACTAGCATCAAACATTGTGTCAGGCAATCATCCCAGCGGTATTCGATTCCCAGATTCTGCACTTAATGATGGTGTGTGATCTTGTGTAAATCCCCCTATGTCCCTGTGGAGGGCAGGCATCAAGGCCCATTGATGAAACATTACCATGATTTGTTGGTAGTTGGGGTCCTGTTTCGAGACCCATTGCTGAAGCAACATACCCATTCTGTGTCGACTTAACATGCTGTGTAATGTTATTTCATGTTAATCAATGTTTATAATGTGTGCATCACCACCAAAGTGGTCGTACGTTACCCGGACATTTTGAAAAAATGCGGCGCATTGTGGCTGCCAGGGTGTCGCCAGATGGTCTGCAGCACAATAGTGGCATATTACCGTGTGCGCCCTGCACAAGCAAAATAATAAAGAATTATGCATTCAGGCCTTCAGGTAAGATTTTGAAGTTGAAATATTCTACTAATTTTTTTCCGAAGTTGGAGGGAAAATATTTTGTAAAGTTGTTCCCATTTCTAGGGGGGATAATGGTTAGGTGATGTACCTAAACAGATCAAAAGGTGCCCTTTTGCCTTCAAATTCATCTTCAGTTTTAGCAGTAAGGATATAAAAGCTCCTACCTCTAAAGCTGCTATGCTGGTACACCTGTCTTTTGTCTGGGGTATTTTTATTCCCTATTTTTGGTTGGAAATATATGCCTGTTGTGGTTTTTGGAAAAACAAATATCTCATCTGCCGTATAGGTCTGCGCTACATTAAAATCACTGTTTCTGCATGCACTATTATCTGCCCTTACATGGCGGGGTCTGTTTACAAATATGTGAGTGTGTCTGTGGGTGCACATGTGCACAGCTACTCCAAGCGTCCGGACTCACATATGACCGACATGCACCTCGAATACCCAGCCTTTTAGATCTCTGTTCCAAGAGATCAGGCAGGGACAAGCAGGTCCTCTTTCTGGCCAGCCCTAGGCCTGCTGTGTAATCTCTAGCAGGGAAAAGTCCCAAACCATAATGTTCTGACAGTAAATTGACACAGCTGGGAAGCTTCTCTCAGAACTATGGTGGGCTGGTGAGAATGCTTGTGAGGCTCAACAGAAACACGATTGGACGCTGGCTGAGATGGATGAATACATGTTTTCAGAGATAAAACAATGAACATAAGACAGAGAAGTTCTTCCCGCTCTGTGAGCATGAGTTTACAAGTGGAGTGGTCTTGATTGCATCAACTGATAAAATGTATTTTAAGTCCTTGTATCTGAGGCCTTTTAAACATAGGAGCAAGAAAATATTCTATCCCTGCCACCAGTATTAAGTGCTGTGTAATCAAGCTGTGCGCGTTGTACATGGCATGCCAGCTGTTTTGCGTGGTTACTTACACCTGCTGAACAGGCATGGGGCAGCCTCTTAGCAAGACACATCAGGTAGAGAAGCTATTTATTTGGAAGTATTTGGGCTGCAGGAATGCCTATTTTAATTTAATTTAGGAATGTGTTTCTGACATGATTTATAAGTGTGTGGTGCAATGCAACCGAATGGTATTATGTGGTCAGTTTGGCGCACTGTGTGCTACCTGTCTGGTCTTTGCAGTGCTACCAAATTTCAAAATTGCAATACAGAGAGCACACAGAGGTTGGCAGAGAACTGGGTGAGATTTTAAGAGAAGCATTTACACAAGGCCATCACTGCTGTTGAGAGGGCGTTCACAGCAGAAAACTGTTGGTAAGCTTTCGATTAACCCTCAAAGAGTGACAGTTCTCAGAGTGTGTTAGTGGAGTGTCAAATGTTGATGAAATTGCGTGAGGCATGCCTTCTTTTGTGTGTTAGCTTTTTGGCCACACACTATACATGAATGTAACTTAAGTAACCAAAACATGAAAAGTATGTTAGATGTTTAGTGGAAAGAGCACTCTGCGTATTCCGCCAGGAGAAAGTGTACCTTTGTGTCTGCTAAACGCAATCTTAGGTAATCCCTACTGAAGTTCCAGTATTTAAATGGTGAAGTACTGGAGATTAGAATATTTTAACATGGTACCAAATTTGACAGATAAGAAAACAGAGGGAAAATAAGATAACGAAAATGTTGCTTGCCTACGATCACACAATTTGGTAAAGTTGGGAAGCCTGTATTAGAACCCAATCTCCTGGTTCCAGCACAACCAAGGACTGGCCCATTAAAACATACAAAACCTACCAATCCGGATTCAGACCCAGATGCATCAAGGAGACAGCAACCAAAACCTTAGGAAAGGCACTGGTCAAACCAACAGGTGGGGGCATCACACACAAACAGAAAAGGTAATAATTTACAATAGGGATCCCGCCACCCATGCACTCTGTAAAGGAACAACCCTCAGTAAATATTTACAGGTATAACATTAATAACACACCTGTCTAAACTGAATAACAAAGAAACAAAGGTTCGCGATCCAGAGAGCATCATGGAGTACATAGACACATTTTAACAACAATGTCAGCATAAAATCACATAAAAAACATTATAAAATTTAATAAAGTGACATGTGCAGTTATTAAAGTGACTTGTACATAACATCACACGGTGTGTACAAATAAAACCCTAAAAACATACAACATAGAACCTGGTTAAGTAAGGAATAAAACCCAAGAAAAACCTGCCAAATTACATATAGTAGCACGTATGAATTCACAATTCATGCTCACACAAAAAGGTCTTATAATGCCAGAGCTAATTATGTGTGGCTCCTACAAACGTTAATGTTACACTGAGATGGCTGCTAATTAATGCAGTCAACAATAACCCAACATGTTTCATTCTACTGATAACACTGGGAAGATGGTAGAACTTCTTCAGGGGACAAATTTGGTGACACTAGAGTTCTCATGAAAATGTGTTCTTCCTTAAACCAGACGCTCTCAACAACAGACAGTAGAGATAACTTCTTAATGTCGTATGGTTTTGAATCACCTGAGAGTACATTGCAAACAAAGAGCTATCGTTAATGCTCTCATAAATTAAATTGGACGCTGCTCCCAACCCTAAATGAAATGGGGAGCACTTACCACTGGTTTTGCATTAGTTCAATGTCGATGTGCCAAGCGTCTTATCAAAAGGCAAATACCTATAGATACAGGTAGACAAAAACCCACGGTTTAAACATTAATTCCATTTGCTCATAAAAGCTAGACCAATAACTTCAATCAAAATGATAACATTAGCCCTAAATAAAGTTAACTCACTGAAAGCAACACTTGGACACATGTATTCTTTCAAGTAGTCCTTAGGATTGTAACTCCCAGATCTAGTAACATACAGTCAAAGAGTGCCTCAAATCTTCATTCTGTGTTTTACAACCCCATGAAAATGGAGAGTAGGGGAAGGGAGACAAAAAACAACAACAGAAGTCCCGGCGAGTTACACAAGTGCCCCTCACTGTCACGTTGATGTCTCCATGATGACGGGGAGGGAGGATAAGGGAGGAAAGGGAAGTGACGAAGGGGGGCGGGGGCAGGGGCAGTTTGTATGTTGTATTCAATAAAGGAAAACGTGTTGTGCAGAGCTCTGTGTCGGCCCCCTCATTGCTGCGTCACTGATTGCCAGGCCGCGCCGCACAGAACAATGGTGACGAGGATGGGATGGTGGGCGGAGCAACGCTCGTAGGAGAGCCCGGCAGCGCGCCCACAGCAACCACAATCAGAACGTTCGTGAGCGCGAGCATGCTCAGCTGGCGCATTGTGATACACGGCCCGGGCCGCGGTGGTGATTACTCACGGGGAAGAGCAGTGGTGGCCAAGGTAGGCACCGGCACACATGCCCTCCGTTGAGAGGCGAGTCCTCCCTCATACAGCGCCTGGCCGTTGAGAGCACAGCCCACGTGCTTTCCCACAGTAAGGGGAGCACCGGTGGCGCAGGCCTCAGAAGGGAGAGGGAGCAGATCATAGAACACACGTGTTACACAGAGGGAGGGACCCTAGTGTCTACCGGCCGGCAAAGGAAGAAGACAGAGCATGGCACGTGCACTCTGCGGGCCAAAGGAAGCCTCACAATTATCAATAAGCGCCCCCAGACCAAAAGGGTCACAGCCAATGTTCCCTCTAAGCTGTGCGCATGTGCGCTTGCCCAACTTCCTTCTGGGTGCCGCTCAGAAGAATTTCAGCAGCGCACACAGGCAATTCCCACCTATTCAAAAAGATTTACTAATGCACAAAGCACAGCAGGTACCTAATATTTCTTTCTCTCAAAATGAAGCTAAATGATATGAACTAGTATTGATATTCTGGTCTAGCCTATTTACATTGACCTACTATGCAAGCTTGACCTTAAAAACCCTAAAGGTAGAAAACCCTAAAGGTAGAATACATCTATAATAGGTTAAAAACTAATATGAAACTGCATGAACAGAAGATATAATTAAGAGATGTCTGCACGTATTAACCAAATGATCTCCCCTCCCTACCCATAACTCCTATAGTTGACTCTATCACACTAATACCATATGACTAAAATCTCCGCCCCAGACCTCATTCAGATATATTACCAGACAACCTTGACTCTGCCTGCCTTGGCTCTGCAAATGGTTACTAGACTTGCACTTACATCCACTTGTTTTATGTTTCTAATATGAATGATGTTTAAGCACAAGTATTTCTGTTACTCATGGCGCCTTAGCAAAAGCGTCACCCAGACTATGTAGCCCAACTGTCGGCTCAAATATCAGATACTGAGTGCAAGTAACCAGGCTACTTGAATGTGTAACCTCATCCCATGATTCCTATTCTTTGTACATATGTCACACAAGCAGTATGAAGTGGCCCCCCTTGCAAGTTAATACATTCTAAAACTCAAGTATTAATTTGCCCTCTAAGGCTTTTGAGTAGGCAAATGTCATGTCTACTTTATAAGTGGAGAGCAACATTGCAATATAATTTACCTGGCCTGCAAGAGATAATAGGTATGAACTCTGCCTGCCATTATTCATATATAGTATTAGGGCAACGGATATTCAGATTACTGGAATGCTTTTCACACAATCTGCCACCTTTCCAAGTTTTCAAAATTCAATGTGGCATAGACCTTAACAAATTACATGCTAACTCGCTTCCATACAAAAACAGTTTCACTGAACATTTTTATAACCCTACCCAACAATTTAAAGGTGGGATATGTTGCAAACAATCTTGTATAGACTTCATAGTAGTTGTGCACTTTCTTAAATTGCACAATATCATGGTCAGGTTTTAAACATGTTTTCCATTACAAAGTATTGTGAGTATGCAAATATCCCAATTAGTGTTTTACTGTTACAATCCCTCACTTTTTACAGAGCACTGACAACTGGTATTGGAAGCTAGCACAGGAGCTGGGCTGGGGTGCAGATGGAAGGACACAGGAGAACACTCCTTTGGAGTGAAAAACAAATCAGCAACATTCAAAAACCACATCAGATGTTTTGTCAGGGCAGTACAGTGAAGGAAATGTTTTTATTTTCTGAAGGATAGGATACTCTAGCAACAGTCTAGGAAACTGTGACTTCGGTTTATTTCTCTGCTCAGTTGCTGAGGGCTTTTCATTATGTGTTTGCGTTTATTGCATTTAGCATCCCCATATATATTGTCCAACTGATAATAGCAAATTTCACAAGAGGGGGTCCCTAGATAAAGAAGAAAGCACTCAATCTGTTGCACCTATGAACATTGCTGCTTTTGACTTAAAAGGCAAATATATGTGATTTTCTTCAACGGTGCGCCAGACAAAACCTCAGTAAGACTCTAGTGGAATTTTTTCTAGGCTGTGGTGAGAAAGGGTGGGCAAAACTGTAGGTTGTATTATGTATCCTGTCATATCACTTCCTATGTCAGGGTTAGAAGGAGGGCTCTGATATGATGTTACTCCCTACTCTGAATCAAATGGTTTTTCAGGGAGTAATTAAGTAATTATCTTTGCCATTAGGGATATTTCATGTTTACTAATATATGTTCTTTCCGCTTAGAATTCCACATGAGATTGGGCAGTAGCATTATTTGACTTTCTTCCAATGCCACTGCTCTGCAGGGCACTGATTCAGAAAAATAACAGTGGAACTATGTGGGTAGAAGCAGGGGGTAGGTTCCTATATGTTCAGTTTCCTGTTTTTGTTGGGCACATTTTCCTGTTTTTAGGGAGTAACAATTGATTGTGTATATGCCTCTTAGCCATAAGGCTGGTTTTGAGCAAATGTCACAACTCACAGGACCATGTAATGTGAACAGCAAGCTGAGGCCCAGGAATTCTGATCATCTTATTTTGTGGTAAAGTTATTCAAATGCAATTCACTGCCATACAAAAATAATGCAATGATCGTCCTTGCACACATTTTGAGGCATGTTCTCTTGGCCCCTGAATTACTTCATTAAAGTGGCACATGAATTCCTTTTTGCATGTTTTCTGACACATTCCTTTTAGTTGCCATTATTTCATTTGCAAAAATGTTTTCCTGTCTGAATTTTTTGACATCCACATCAGTGATAAGTGATATTTGCTTTTTTGTAATAAACATGAGTATTTTTTACAAATGGTTGTACACACTTTCTGTCTCTAAGCAGTGTCGACAAATGAATAGCCGCAACTAAACCTATTGTTTAGTCCGAACATACAAGTATTTTTTTGTGCATTCACATTTGGTTTCTCTGCACATGAGTAATTTTGGTAAGGAACTATGGCATATCTTGAAGTTTTAGACTGGTTGATGAGCTCTCCTTATAACTACATAAAATATTTGGGTTTTTTGAAGCATATATATTGGGAAAATGTGTTTCAAGACGCACCTTTTACACTGACTCATAAAGAATTGCAGTGGTTGGGAAGGAGACATTCCATTCCAACCTCTTTGGAGATGGTTGCTCACCAACTACGCATGCCCACAAAGTAGCTTACTTCATAATTTAGATGCGCACATGGAAAATCAGTTGCGCACGAAAGCTAAGCATTTCCGCACTAAGCAAAAAATAATTAGAGGGAACATTGGTCACAGCACACGGCTACAGGAACCCCAGAAGGGGTCAGAGGCAATCTGATGGTGCTCGTGCCACGTCTGGTGGCCATCCAATGTTAGCAGGAGGTGGAACCACTCCCTAGAGGGGAGGGAGGACAACACTGAGGACCCCCACAGGTGGTCATCATCAATCAACGGGTGGTGCTCGCGCCCCAGCGGTGGCCACCCAATCACAGGGGCGACCAGCACCACAGACACCTAGCAAGTGACCACTCCATCAAGCAAAATGTCAGGCCAAGATGAGGGCCAAGGAACACAGGCGCAGGGGAATGCACCAACACCAGATCACGTGCCATACCAACTACCGGACACACTGGCAGCCCAAATGCCGGGAGCATTTGATGTGACAGACACAAGCAACATGGGTCCCAGGTGGACCAAGTGGATCAGGGACGTTGATCTATACATGGGAGCCACAGGGCCAGTCGCCGATGCAAGGCAAGTATGCCTTCTAAAACTGGCCGTCGGATCTGCCACACGTGATATAATCGACAAAATGCCCCAGGACGCCGTAGACTCGATCAAAGACCTCAAAGATGCGCTCGCTGCATACTTTGCGCACATACCAACGTAGATTACGAAAGACACCTATTTCACAGCACCAAACAGGCAAAAGGAGAAACCATGGATGCGTATGTGATGCGACTACGCACCAAACTAAAACACTGTGACTTCACAAACTATTTGAACACCGAAGACCTAAGGTCACAGATCATCTCAGGATGTGAGTCCCAAGCCTTCTGCAGGAAGCTACTCCAGAAATCCTGCATGCTGGAGGAAATCCTAGTGCTAGCGAGAGTCGAGAGGGCCATTGACTCCCAAGTGGAGATTTTCGGCCACACCAATGCAGGAGAAAACCTAAACAGACTACAACTGGAGAAGAAAACGGAAGAACTCTTCTGCTACAAATGTGGGTTTGAATACACGCACGAAGGAACGTGCCCCGCAGTGGGACAACGGTGCACCTCCTGTGGTGAAGAAGGACACTTCAAGGCAGTGTGCAGGCTGTTCTGAGATTGAGGGAGAGACCGACCCAAAGACAACACTTCTCGCCCAAGAGGCCGGTACGGGGGGGTCATCCAACAGCAACCCAGCCCCCAGTACCCTTAACCACACAGAGTCAACCCACGGGTGACCAGCGAGACAGAGACTCTGGAGAGGACCGGCAGAGGAGGAGAGAAAGAAGAAGGTTCGTGATGCGTGCAAGACCAGAGCGCAGATCCAGACGCCATGTGCGATACCTGGTGGAACAGTCCCCACGGACTCTGATCCCAGTTCATCAGGGAGTGACCAAAAGAAAAAGGCCTATGTATACGCTCTAGGCAACCCTACAGCAACAGTGCACAGCCCAACACTCATCACCAAACTGCAAGAGAGACCGACATATTTTCTTATAGACACCGGAGCCACGGTCAATGTGGTAAGTGAAAGGGTCTACACCGATCTTCCTCAAAAACCCAAGCTACATCCGGCCACTGTGGACATATACGCATACAGAGCCAAAACACCCTTAAAATACCTGGGACAATTCAGCGGGCTCTGTCGCTACAAAGGACATGAAATGAGGGTACCGATACATGTTCTGGCCACAGAGACAGACAGCGGCTGCGTTCTCAGCTTTAAGGCGGCCGCCCACATGGGACTGATACATATTCTTTACAACATAATGGTCCATAAATATATAGATCCGATCGAAATGATAAACAACCTGTACCCCAAAATATTCAAAGGAATAGGCAGACTCTGTAACAGGCAAATAAAGCTCCATGTGGACAATTCCATACGCCCAGTAGCCCAACCATACCGCGAGATCCCGGTCAACATTCAAAAGAAAGTTGAAAATGTGCTCCAGAAACTACTGGAGCAAGATATCATCGAAAGGGCCACCGGACCCACCACGTGGGTATCCCCGATCGTCCCAGTTACCAAAAAGGGTTCTGAAGCCATAAGACTGTGTGTAGACATGCGACGCCCGAATCAAGCCATAAAAAGGGAGAGATACACCGCGCCACGCATCACAGATATGATACACCTACTGAACGGGGCAAAGGTCTTTTCCAAGCTTGACCTGCAAAAGGGGTACCACCAGCTAGTTCTACACCCCGAGAGCAGGAACATTACAACCTTTGTTACTCACGTCGCCTTTTCCGATATAAAAGACTGAGCTTTGGGGTGTCCTCGGTGGCGGAAACGTTCCAGGTCGAAGTCCATAACATCATTAAGCACATCCCAAACTGCCTCAACTATTCGGATGACATACTGGTATTTGGAACTGACATGAACAAGCATGATGAGACCCTGATGAAGGTATGCAAAGCCCTGCACAACGCCAATCTCACCTTAAACAAAGGTAAGTGTGAGTGCCGCAAAAACACCCTACAATTCTTCAGGCACGTCTTTTCAGAGTCTGGAATGACCCCTGACCCGAACAAAGTAGCAGCACTGAATGACACCCCTGCCCCATCCAACGTGTCAGAACTTTGGTCGTTCCTGGGACTAGCCAGTTACTGCAACCAGTACATCCAGGACTTTGCATCGGTGAGCGAACCGCTAAGACAGTTGACGCACCAGGATGCAAAATTCGAGTGGACCAGTGATTGCCAAAAAGCATTCTGACTTATAAGAGAAAGAGTCACAAAAGCAGAAAACATGTCATATTATGACCCCAGCAGGAAGACCAAACTCGATGCCAGTCCCGTGGGTCTGGGAGCCATCCTGGCGCAACTCGACCCAAAGGACCCCTCACAAAAACACATAGTGGCCTACGCCAGTCGCAGCCTGTCCCCAACCGAACAGGCCAACTCTCAAGCAGAGAAGGAAGAGCTCGCCGTTGTATGAGTGTGCAAGCATTTCCACCTGTTTTTATATGGGAAGCTATTCCAGGTTGTCACGGATCACCAGGCCCTAATATTCCTATATGGCAACCCCCAAGCCAAAATGCCCCTACGAATCGCCCGATGGGGTCTGCGACTACAGGACTATGCGTTTGAGATCATCCACAGGCGGGGAAAGGCGAAAACCCAGCAGACTTCTTTTCCAGGAGACCATGGGTGGAGAGTGTACCAGAACCGTCAGTGGCCGACAGGTACCTAAAATACCTCATACACCAAACAGCACCAAAGGGCATCAACATGGAGGCACTCGCCAGAGAAACCGAGAGTGACTTGGCCTGTAGCATCATCTGCGAAGGACTGTTTTCAGGACTGTGGCAAAGGGCAAAAGAAAGGGGGAGAGCCGCAAGTGGCAAGGTGCGAGAGGATGTAGAAAGACTATTACAAGTGAAAGATGAACTCGCAGTATCAGAAGATCACCTTCTCCTGAAAGATTGCAAGCTAGTGATTCCCGAAGCCATGAGAGCCAAAGTCATTGGGCTAGCCCATGAGACCCACAGGGGCGTGGTATCCACCAAACGCATGCTCCGTCAAAAGGTATGTTTTCCTCACATGGACACGCTGGGAGAAGCAGCGCTGAAAGCGTGCCCCACATGCTGCCTCATCACGCCTAATTGTCACCCAGAGCCACTGCTCATGTCAGAACTTTCACAGAGAATATGGGAGGCTGTGGCGGCCGACTTCTTTGGACCCATTGAGGGAGGATAATAAGTCCTGGCCGTGATGGATGAATACTCACGGTACCCTGAGGTAAGGCTAATATCATCGACCGCAGCCCACCATGTCATCCCTGCCCTAGACCACATGTTTTCACCATATGGAGTACCCAAAGTGCTTAAGACAGACAATGGGCCCCCGTTTTGTGGGCATCAATTCACCCAATTCGCTGAATATCTTGGATTCCATCATAGGAAGATCACTCCCCTGTGGCCCCAAGCCAATGGGATGATCTAGCGATTCATGGCTAACCTGAAGCGAGCCCTACAGATCACCCGGCTGACAGGACAGCCATACGAACAGGTGCTAAACCAACTCATGAGAGACCATCAAGGGACTCATCATAGCACCACAGGGAAGACCCCGGCTGAACTGATGTTTGAACGGAACACACAAACGCGCATCCCACAGGCCGAAGCCATCAGCCCGCCGCCGACTCTGGACCGGAGGTGCGAGAACGGGACGAAGCAACAAAAGCCCGAATGAAGGAATATGCAGACACCCACAGGCGTGCGAAGACCTCACAAAAAGAGGTAGGGGACGTGGTGGCAGTCCGGCAACCGCTGACACACAAGCACACGTCAGCATTCCGTGAAGAACCTCTACTAGTCACTCAAAAGAAGGGATCCATGGTCACCATCCAAGGGTCGGAGGGACCTGTCACGAGGAACTCATCCCACTTCAAAGAACTTCTGCCGACAGGAGCCAGGCACTTGAGTGGGACAGTACAGCGTCACTTAAGTTATGAATTAGATGATCCCTACCAAGGAGATCAGTGGGACTCAGAGGACTCAGAGCCAGACGTGAGGAAAGAAGTCGCCAGGAGCGGACCATCACCAGGGCAGAGTCAGGCAAGCCCGCAGAGGGCTCAGAACAGACCTTGCCGATGGATTGAGGAAATGGACTAGAAGCCCACCAGACCGCCGCCTGTTGCAAAGAATCTGGTAACTGTTTAAAAAGGTGGGAGATGTCACGTTGAAGTCTCTATGATGACGGGGGGGGCGGGAGGATCAGGGAGGAAAGGTAAGTGACGAAAGAGGACGGTGCAGGGGCAGTTCGTATGTTGTATTCAATAAAGGAAGACGTGTTGTGCATAGCTCCGTGTCGGCCCCCTCATTGCTGTGTCACTGATTGCCAGGCCGTGCCACACAGAACACTCACTACTCTATTATGTTCCGATTACCAGTTTCAGCATACAGCACTTACATAACATAAAGCATCATACTAAAAAACGCCTCAGTGAAACATGGCCTCGATGCGCAGCTTGTTAAATCAAATGGCGCTGTGCATGGAAAGTTACATCTGTAAGATAGAACCATGACACAATTTGCACAAACAGGTGTAACAAACGACAGTCAAAAGCCTACAACAAGTGTCCAGCAGTATTCCATTCCTCCTGTTAAAAGGAAAACTACTAAAAACAGCACTTACACGATGTGCAGCCAGATGGTGCAACCGTTGGGAAACAGGTTTCGTCATGCAGTATGTAGTTTCAAGTATGTTAAATCATTGAACGTGGCATCTATAAAGACACAGAGTACAGCTTGTATCACTGCCTTGCAACACATTACTGTAAGCAAACAGCTGCTCAACAGCAATAGGTAACACAGGCCATTTTCTCAAGTTGGCTTACCTTTCATAAGCTGATGAATTCGTAAATCTGCTCTGTCGGACAATCACTGCGCGTCCCGGAACGGCATGGAAAAACAGAGCAGCTAGTCAAACCAAATATTATAACCAGTGAAGTCATGTGTGGTGAGACGTAAGAAGCCTCCATCTAATCAGCACTTTTTACCCGCAACAGAGGTGGCTGTCTTGAAGAAGAGTATGAGGTCAAAAAAACTGCCATCAACATTACTAGACTGAGTTGTGATTTGGTTAATAAACCAGTCTATCATCTGGTTTAGTCCAGTCTTTGCGTTTTTACATAAAAATATGAGCCGTTGTTCTTTCTCGTAAAGTTTCTTTTTATCATTGGCTTGGTTACCACTGGATGGTATTTGTATTAAAATACTCCATCTCAGCATCTCACATGCATGGCTCATAGCGAGGAAATGACCCACTAAGGGGGCATTCAGCACAGCAAGGAGACACCAACCATACAGGTGGTCGCCAGTGCCCTCAACATCCTTGACAATGGGCAGCCTGCCTCCTGGTTCTACTCAACTTCTCGGCCACTTTCGACACAGTAGACCACCAGGTGCTTACGGACACCCTACATCGGCGCATGGGGATCAGCAATCTTGTCCTATGCTGGTTCAAGTCCTACCGCGCCAACCACACGCAGTTTGTTCAAGTGGAGTTCTCTAGATCGCCAATGCTGCCGGTCACCTGTGGAGTTCTGCAGGGTTCCATCCTCTCACCAGCGACCTTCAAACTATACATGGAGCCACGGTGAGGCCTCCTAGCCACACCAACAGCCACATCCACCATTACGCTGATGACACACAGCTATACCTCAAGATGGACTCCATCAAGGACATCCATATGCTCAAAAGCTGCCTCTCGCCGATCCAGTCTTGGATGTCCAGTGCATACTTGAGGCTTAATCCCTCCAAGACCGAATTCCTACTCCTCATCAACAGCACCAAACACCCACACATACAGACCTGGCTATCAACCATGAACTCTGAGGGCTTCACACCAAAGCTCACCTCCTGCGTCAAGTCCCTCTGGTTCCACATCGACAAACACTGCTCCTTCAAGATGCACATAGCTAAGAAAACTCAGACAGCTTGGTATCAGCGCTCCCTCCTGTGAAAAGTCAAGCCCTTCCTCTCTCCAGACAGCTTTAGATCCACAGTTCAAGTACTGGTCCTATCCCACCTCAATGGGGGCAATGCACTCCTCAACTTGAAGGTCTTCCGTCATCCTTTGTGCCCCTGAGAAATGTCTGACATGTGGCCGAACACCTCATCACGAGTCTACACAGACACGACCACATCAAACCGCCCTCATCGACCTTCACTGGCTCCCACTGCACTCACAAATCACCTTCAGGTTTTGCTGCATCATCTATAAGGCAGTTGCCCACAAGTCACCCAGCCACCTTGTGGAGAAACTCTGCATCTCCAGCGGACAGCGCACCCCCAGAAGGCAGGACAAGTGCAGACATGAAATCTGCCGCTACAAAAAGGAAAGGACCAGAAAACAAGCCTTCTCTGCCTACGCTCCAAGACTGTGGAACCTTCTCCCTGTTAGCATCAGACTCGTCCCCACGCTCCTACAATTCAGAAAAGAACTCAAGACCCACCTCTTCAAGGAGTCTCTCCTCTCAAAACCTAAGCCATCACGTCGCCCCTCTGCTCCCCGCTACCCAGTACAGCTGTACTCCTCCTCTGTCGCCATCTGTATCCTACCCAAGCTGTAAATCTGTTCTGTTGCTACTACTGAAAAGTGCTCCGTTATGCATCTGTCATGTTGTACACCTCTGTCAAGTGCTCCGTTATATGTCTGTATTGGTGTATACCTTAATAAAGCACTCTGTTGTTTCTCGAAGCTAGGTCTGCACACAATAACTACAATAATAATAATAATAATTATTATATATTCTGCCTTCAGAAGAGTCATCCTGATTTTTTGGAATAGTTGTGCTGGCAATATAGAAACAAATGGGATTTTTTACTAAATGAGAGGCACTTTGCACTGCCCCTCGAAACCCCTGCTTTTCTAAGCCCCTCGAATACAATGCCTGTAGCTGCACACATAATAACAACCATCTTGCATACGCCCCTCTAGACTAACTCTCTAGACTACCCCTCTGTGGTGACCCGCCTCCGGTCACCGGGGCGGGCCAATCCTGGTGTCGGGACCACCCGACGCGAACCCAGGGGCTGCGGACACGCAGCTAAGTGAATGTGGGGATCACCCCTCACGGTCCGGTCCACCAGACTGACGACTTATGCTGGGGGCACCCAGCACACTGGAGGGTCGGACCTGGGATCACCCAGGCTGCGCCAACACAAGTAGGCCATGATCACGTGGCAAACCACAGCCCCCAAGAATCACACGCAGACACGAGTTGCAGCTTGCGGGGGCTCTGCTGCTCTGATCTGTGCGTGCCAGCGGAGCCCCTTTTATTGCAGAGGCATCATGACGAGGTCATGACGCTCTCTGCCAAAAGAACTAGACCAACAGACAACACCCTCTTCACCCATCCACTTGACAATTAGACATGAGTGTCTAGCAGGAATGCTGCCCCATGCATATCCTCGCATTGGCCATAATGCAAACATGCATACTAGCACCTCCTCAAATTTCACATACCTTGGACTTCGGTCCCCCCAGGGCATTCAATATACAGCGCATTGTGTCCATACCAATGGTGAAAGGCACTATTCAAATGTCAAAATTCATGAATGGATGTTGCAGCTCCAGTGCTGTGCCAGTAGAGCCACAGTTGCCATGGAGAAGGCCAGGTCCCATTTCGTCTGGCTCTATTTGGAAGCTTCCTGACCCCCTTGTGCACGCACCCTGGCCACGTGTTCCACTCGAGTCCCAGGCTTTCAGGCCTGCTGCTTCTCTGCACTCTGGAGAGTCTCCTGCGGCCCCACAGAGCCCAACTTCGCTCTTATCCTTGCCAGGGCTGCTGAAAAACCAAAGTAGGATGCAGGTTACTTTGTATGCTGGATTGAGGGCGGCTTTCTATGCCCCTCTTCCTGTAAATCAGGATTGGGAAGGACTATCACAGACCGGAATCCCGGTGTGTATGTGTGTGTGTGTGTGTGTGTGTGTGTTTGCAGCAGATACAGTCTTCTGTTAGAACAAGCTGCACACACAGGGCGCTGCTGTGACCTCTAGTCGAAGGACTGTCTCTGAACTGCAGTGCTATTTTTCACATGGCAAAGGGAGATAGTATTGGCTTTCCATTAACGCACTTCCATCCACTTTTCAGTATTCATTTACACCACTCTGAATTGGCACGGGATTAGGCCAGGCCATTTCTATTTCCCTTAAGCACAGGTTTTAAAATGAGGGAAGGCATAACTGAAACGTTAACTGTTTTTGAAAATTCTATAATGCTGTCCTCATTTTTTGTTTTTTTTGTAAAAGCTGACAATGTCCATACTATTTGCCTCCAAATTATTCATCCTGCCAAATGTATTTATTTGAAGAGTGGAAACGCTGGGCCAGCATTTCCACATTTTACCTACATGACATCATTATTTTCCCCCTAAAGTATTCCTGCTATTAATCCTAAAATGTACTCAACCCATCCCCTTCGCTTCTCATGTAGTAATAAAGAAACAGCCAATTTTACTAAGTTGCATGAGCACTTCCTGGCCAATGTATCAATATTGTTCTGAAAGTTTGCAAATAAAATTCCAGTGATCCTCCTTGAAGCCACGGTGTCAAACATGATTTACGCTGATTTCTATAATATCCAATATGAATGAGAAACTTTGGGGAAGGCTGCTGAATGTGTGTCATGATGTCGCCATATCGCTTTCAACAGTTTGAAAGTAAAGGTATCAAAACACCAAAGCCAGCAGTTAAACACATCAGTGAACATTCTCTAGCGTATCTCAGAGGCGCCCCTAGGGACATCTATCTATGTAACACTGGTCGGGTTTGCTGTCATGGGTCCACCTATCGCAATGATATCGTTGCCCTGCATGATATGATCTACGACTGCTGAAGTGTGGACTAAAGCACACAAGCAGCTCCAAAGCAAATCACGATCGGCTGCCGGCGGAGCAGCAACACTGCATTCATCATCCTAAATTGAGATGTGGGTGTACACATAACACATCATTAACACAACACACTTCCCAGTCGTTGATGCCTGCATGCCGCTCTCAAATCCTTCCCCAAGGTAACAATACAACCTGACAAAACTCTGTTGTTTTCGTGTTTGGAGCATTACACCATATGTATGCGATGCAGCACACAGTAATGCACACTCTCCGCTGGATGGGGAAGCAAAATCCGCTCGTTGATGTGCGTGGAAACCACAGTGCACCCCTGCCTCGCTCACACCACTGGATTAGTGCTGTGATATCGGCCAGAAGTCTGCCTCTTTTTCTGGACCATTGACAATGTTTTTTTAGTTTACCTCCAACCTTAAAATGAGAACATGTACTTTTCATGTTCCTATATTAAGAGACCTCAAGGTTGTGTGGGGCTAATGCAATACAACAAGTTACAAATGTTGTAGAGACTGTGAAACACTAATTTATCACATTCCACGAATTAAGTGGATTAAGAAGATAATTGTGTTTTGGGGACATTGTGCACGTACTCCATACTTAAGTAGTCTGGAGCTTTTTGAATGAGATGTCTAAAAGATGAGTGATCTCACCATGTTTCCCTGTCTTGGCTTTTTGGGTCAACTTTCACTCAGCAATGTATTAGTAGGGGATAGAAAACGGTGTAAGCAGCATGGCGATAAGAGATTGCCTCCGCATGTGTGCTGAGTAAATAAACATGAATGAGGTCACCCGATTTTGATCAAGGGTCAGCAGACAACATTACATGTGGGATGTTCCAATTATCTTAATTCTGTCTTCTGGCTGGGTCACTACATAGTTTACTGGACCCTTGTTTTCAAGAATTATGTAGGACCATACCACTTGGATATCATATTGTTGTCTGAGGTGGGAAAGAGAGGTAGGATAAATTCCTCAGTGGAAAAAGACCTGGCTACCGCTTATCTATCATGTAGGGTCTTTTGGCGTTCCTGTGCCCTACCCGGGTGATGTTTGACAATTTCCCTAACAGCATCCATGTGTGATTTTAACTTTTGGGCTGTCTTGGAAATGGGTAGGACGGCTTCTTCGCTTTCCTCCCAGTTCTCTTTTAACACATCTAATACATCCCAAGGATCTCAGCCATACAGTAGTTCAAACAATGAATAGCCTAGAGAGGCCTGAGAGGTTTTCCTGACCGCAAATAGTGCTCATGGAATGATAACGTCTCAGTTCCAGCCATCTGTCTCTGCCGATTTGTGGAGAATCCTTTTCAGGGTTTGATTGAACCTTTCTACAAGGCTGTCCATTTGGGGATGATAAACAGAGGTCCAAAGAGTTTTGATTTTTAGCATCTCTTTTACGTCACTCATGATCTTTAACATAAATGAAGTACTCTGGTCAGTGAGGATTTCTTTGGGGAACCCTACTCTCAATGGAAAAAGAAGAAGATGTTTTAGGCTTTGTTGATTGGTGGCGTAGTCAAGAAACACTAATATATATTTGTTTCCCAGTTTTAATGATTCTAGTGGGCCCAGTATATCCATGGCTATTCTAGAGAAGAGGATGTTAATAATGGAAGTGGTTGTAATAGAGAAGGAACTTTAGTGGCTGCGATCTTCTGGCAGATTTTGCATGCAGCAACATAGTTCTTTGCGTCTAGGTCAGTAAAACCGAGGGATCACTCGGCTTTGAGTCTTCCCTATCCTCTGATGAGCAGCCTTGAGATGGGAGTGGGCAAGCTCCAGCACTATCACCGACCAACACAGCAACACTACACCTCATATACAGACCCCCAGGTCCACTTGGCTCATTCACTGACGATGATACATCTATTCTGTCGGCCAATACTAAGCCTAACTCTCAGGTGTTGCTATTAGGGGACCTCAACCTGGGCCTCTCTGATCCTAAGGACCACATGGCCATCGAAGTTCCCACCACCCCCGCTAACATAGGATTCCAGCAAAGCATTCTCAAACCTCAAACCCACCCATGATAAGGGCAGAACACTCGACTGGCTAGCAGACCTTAATTGCAACACCACGGTCAGTTCCAAAACTGCTTGTGCCTGGTCTGACCACCACATCATTACCTTCCTCATGCCAGCCACCAGTTCTCAGCCCATACCCTCCATAGCCCCTGCTATACCCGCCAAAAATAAAAAGGACATTACCAGGGAGAAACTGCTCCCACTCATCCTCCCCACTTTGAATGTTTGTGCAGCGCAGCAAAGGACCCCACCGTCCTAGTAGACAGCTTTAATAGCACTCTGCTCAAAGCCATTGAGACCATAGCCCCGCTCAAAATACGCAAAGCCAAACAACAATCCCATCTGAACTCATGGTTCACCCAGCAGTTTAGTGCTCTGCGTAAAGAAAAGCGTAAGGCCGAAGCTCTTTGTAAAAGTCATCCTAGCACGGCTAACAAAGCCTCCCTTCTCATCACCTCACTCAATTACAAGGAAGCCATCCTTCAAGCCAAAAAAGAGACGTACAACCAACCCATAACTCAAGCCGAATCCAACCCAAAGGAGTTATTTAAAATCCTCAAAGAATTAGAATCCCCATCACCTGTCCCCGATTCATACATTAAAGACAGCACATGGTGCAATAACATTCAAAATGCACTTCTCAACAAAATAACTACTCTGCAGTCCAAAATGAATGCCAAACAAAATACTCTTCACACTCCCTTCTTGACCAAACCCTTGCCACCGAAAACAACCACCCATGTCCCTCTTCTGCCATTCAGCTTTACGCCGCTCACCATCCCTGAGGTGGAAAAAATCATCTGCAACTTAAAACCCTCCAATTGCCAAGGTGACGCCTGTCCGGCACCGATCATTAAAGAATCAGCCCACGACCTTGCTCCTTTCATAACCACCTTTATTAACTCCTCATTTCAATTGGGAGTGGTCCCCAACAATTTGAAGGATGCTTGGGTCATCCCGCTTCTAAAAAAACCAACCTTAGATCCAGAGGTCCCAACTAACTACAGGCCCATCACGACGGCCCCGTTTCTCTTAAACATATTAGACAGAGCAGCTTACCTACAGATACAGAACTACTTAGAAATAAACAATCTCCTAGGCACTAGACAATCTGGTTTCAGACCCAAGTAAGGTACTAAGACAGCCCTCTTAGACCTTAAAACCCAAATTGAGGATCTAAAAGACAACGGCATATTAGCACTACTATTGTTACTGGACTTATCCGCTGCATTCGACTTGGTTAATCACCAAATCCTCTGCCAACAACTGAAATCCGCAGCTCACTTCTCTGACAAGGCCACTAATTGGATAAAATCATTCCTAGACAACAGACACATGAGAGTATTCTCACAAACCTCCTCTGCTGACCCAGCGCCTATCCCCTGTGGGGTCCCTCAAGGGTCTTGTGTATCCCCTACCTTATACAATGTGTTCACCAAACCTTTGTTTGATGTGCTTGATTATCTGGGTGTCACCTACACTAATTATGCCGATGACACCCAGATACTCATCCCCTTCACTGGTGACTGCACTGTAGACTCAAAATCCCTAAATGACATCTACCAAGTCATCCAAGCCTGGATGGCACAACATGAGCCCTGTCTCAATGATGGCAAGACAGAGCTCCTCATCCTAGGCACACAACAAAGACTCAACAAGTTGAATCCTTTGTTCCGCTCCTTCAATATCGATGGTAACTCTATAAAAGTTTCCAAAGATACAAAAACCCTCAGAATATACCTAGATTCCACCCTCTCCCTCCACAGACAAACTAATGCAGTCGCTGCCGCTTCTGCCTACAAATGCAAGTTGATCACAACATGTTGCCCCTTCCTCTCGACTCAGAATTGCATCACCCTCGCCAGGACACCGGTTATGGCTAAACTTGACTACTGTAACACACTGTATCAAGGCACTAATCAATGTAACCTCAATAAACTCCAAATCATTCAAAATAACGCCATTAGAGCAGCTCTTAACATCCCAAGATCGGCACACATCTCTGAAACGAGGAAGAACCTTCACTGGCTTTCAATCGCCCGAAGGATTTCACTAAAATCTCTTGCCCTGACTTACAAATGCATGAATAACCAGGCCCCTACCTACCTAGCCTCGAGGTTCATCCAGTATACCCCACATCGGTCACTAAGGCCTGCCCATAGCCAGAGCCTCTTGATCACTAGATACAAGCTCCAAACTGCCGGAGGGGCTAGTTTCCCAGTCCTGGCAGCCAAACTTTGGAACTCTGTGCCTCTCACTATCAGAAACCTACCATCCCTGAACATATTCAAACACAAAGCCAAACATTGGCTAGTCACCGCAGATGACCAACTGACAGCCTGAAAACCTGCTCATTGTATGCTTTGCCTGACTATTATGCAACATGACTGTATTCTTTGCTCTTAATGTTTGTAATGTCCTCCTTTGATGTAACCTTTGCTTTTTAAGATACGCGCCCGGTAGCCTCCGGGCCTGGTTTGCGCTATACAAATAAAATAAATACATATACTATCCTTCGATGACTGCGACGGACCACCAGTTGTACCCTTCCCGAATGTCAATGATACCGAGGCTCGCCTCTGCGTATCAGTTCCCTTTCTTCCACAGGAGTTTCCTCTCTTATACACCTCAGAGGAATAAAAAGAGCAGTGCTCTTGTTCGCTGACCATGGTGTTCAGGCTGTGTTCCATATTGCATGTAGCCAATAAAGGTAAAAAAGGATCTTTGTAGAAAATAGTTGTTGCAGGAGATATTAAAGTCTTTTCCACAGCCATATATGCACACAAGGTCTTGGGAGGGTCTTGCCAGGGCCGGCCTCAGACCAGACTGCACCCCAGGCAGGAAGCATCCTTGGCTCCCCCCTTGCTGACAGGTCTCCAAAATGCTCTATAACGAAAGGGGTGTGTTCTAATAGACTAATTACTTGTGCACAGGATGTGCATTTGTTCTTAAGGAAGCTGGTTAGTAGCTGTTTATTTACAACTCAGCAGAACAAAAAGCATACTCACTTCAACTTTTACCAAACGTAATGTTCAGGAGGAGGTTATTATTTTCCCTCCTTTCGCATTGTTTTTATTCAATGTCATTTCATTTCTTTTTCTCTATTAATGCTGTGGGACCTCGGTTATTAAATATATAGGGCCTCATTACAAGTCAGCCGGTCCGGAAATAACGGTGGTGGTAAATCCGCCACCACCGTTCTTTCTGGACCGGCTGATCTCGAGTTCTGCAGGCAGGAGGTGTCACTCCCGCCAGGTCTGACCTGGCGGGTTTAACACCACCCACCTGCAGGCGGACGTGGAAACACCGGCACCATTACAGCATGGTGCCGGTGTTTCCACTTCCCCATTCCCATGGAGTCCTATGCGACTCCATGGGAATGGGGATTTACCAAATTCCGCCTCTGGAATTACCGGGTCACTGGGGTTGTAATGCGCCGGTGATTCTGGGAATCAAGGAGGCGGAATGGTAGTACAAGTCCGGCGGTAACCTGCCGGTTTTTCTGGCTCAGTTACCGCCAGTCTCGTAATGAGGCCCATAGAGTCATAAGAAACTGGTTGGAGACGAATGAGACGCCTACTATATAGAGTGCACATAAAGCAGAATGTGGCAAATAAGTCATTTCATCTGTGCACACAACATAAATAAATCAGTGAAGCGTCACAAAAAGGTATTGGTATGTGATGGCATCCGTTTGTCCAGGCTGTAAGTCTGTTTGAACCTATCTTCCTAGTTTAGTTTTAGTCTGGAACAGGAATAGATAATGGGTCAGGGCGGCCGGATCTTTTGTACTACACAGTTGGTATATGGGTCTCCAAAATGACCACAAAAAATGTATTGTGTAATTATTGTAAATATACCTTGCCACACAGTGGCCATCATTCGGAGTTCAGTGGTATTTCGTTAGTAAATCTGCCAAAATACTGCCATAACCACCACTTGGTCCCGTGGGTATACCACAGGGATTATAAGGGGTGGTAGGGCAGTGATAGTCCCCATTCATGGAGTTGGTAATTTTTAGCTGAATTACTGAGTGGTAATTCCGCCGACCTTTGGAGGAAGCATGGAGGATTTACCCCCAGCATCATGCAAGTAGAATCTCACTGTATTTCCCCTTCTCAGTTTGAAATCTGGATAAATGCAAGTTGATCTGTGTTGTATAACTCTTGAATTCTTCTAGGATCATAAATATAGGTTGATTAGTTATCCAACTTTTTGGTACACAGTTTATAATTCTAAAAACATAGAAGACACCCCTATTCCTGTAAGGACCGGCATCTGTGACCAGCTGGCCGCACAAAGTAATGTAGCCTGCAGCATGTGCATTACCCTACTGGGATACCACACCTCTAAGCATAGCCACAGTTTAGCTGTATGGAGCAGCAACCAGCATAGAAATACACTAATGAAGATCTGTATTTTTCAACAAGCTAGAGAAAGTGACACGTTTTGGTTGTAAAATTCACATTAAAATATGCCATTAATAAACAGGAGAGAGACTTGATTCCCTGACTCCCTAGATGCACACTAAAGCCTTAAATGTGCAGCTGTAGAAATAAACCGTTCTTGTATTTGCTGCTTAAGATGTCCTGCGGAAGAGGGGTGTATAGTGGTGGTAAAGATAGTCGAATTGTAAATAGAGAGAACGTGGTGAAAATTAACGCATTTATCATCTCTGTGTAGAGTCAGAGGTGGCAGTGTGTATGCTCAAGAAACATTGAGATCCATGATATGGCTATAGATTGTGTTATGGTGTGCTTTGATCACAAAGGCCAGAGCAGGCCCACAGCTCATGCAATACTTCATTATCCTTACAATAATGTGCAATTAATATACAAGAAGTATTTTCACTTCAGTGTCTCACCATTTGTCATTCGAAAGTAGCCTGCATTGCATTTTTAAGCTCTACTCTCTTTACACTGACACATTATTTTAATTTACTTGTTTTTTTATAATGTGCCTAATACCATACCTGAGTTCGGTTTCTCAGTGCAGATCTAGGATTCAAACCTCTGTTGCTCTCTTGCTTCCAAGACCCGTGTGTTGCCCCTGTGCTATCCAATTATACAATCCACTCTCAAAAGGTGAGAACTGCAGTGAATGTTACAAGTGCAGTGGCTTGCTTTTCATAAAATTAAATGATACATAGTTTGGGAATGGGGAAGGCGCAAACAATATCTTTTTCAGAAATGCAATGTACAGTACCTCTTCTGACCCTAGACGTGTTAGTCCTTTACTGCAAAGGGGACACCAGCGCAGAGCCATCGACCATCCATTAATTGCAAATACTTTACTGATTACTTTCTATCAAAACAACTTCATCTAAATGGCATGGTCACAGAGCATACAATGGCTGTTCTGTAAAACCTGTCTCTGACAGCCGGATGTCTGTTAACAGGGAGAGGATGACTGAGTACTGCCAAGTCCAAATGAGAGGGAATCTGGTATCATCAAGTGCTATCTGCAGTATAAAGAAGGCAGCCACCTTGCATTAGCAATATCTTGTGTATCAGGCCCCTTTAAGGTCATGACCTAGGCTTCTATTTAAGTCGTTTGTTAGGAACAGTTTATTAGCACTTGATACAAAATTCCTTGAAACCTTTCTGCATTACAGAGGTGAGACTACTATTTACCACAGACCATACTTTACTGAAGCTCATATTTGCTGAAATAATTTCACTTGTCTGCTTCCAAGTAATACGGTCGTATGTAGCATGCTGACATGATCGCAGTAGATATGTATCCCATATCTCATGGTATCAGGGACATTTTTATGGGAGGACAAAAGGGGCACTTGCCCAGGGCCCCCACCTTGGAGAGGGCCCCGCAAGGCTGCCTGATGTAAAGAAGTAACATTCCTTTGTTCACCAGATATAAATAGCACACACAAGGATATTGCATTGCATGGTGCTGAGGCTCTAAACCTAATGCCTGTCTGTTTGGGAAAGTACATTTTACCTCAATCAACTCATCATGTAATGCTTTCTGTGTTCACTGTGGTATATATAGTGTGTGTGTTCCTTGCGGCACAACTCCTGTAGTATTTTTTCCTTTCTGTGGGAATTATGTTGATCATGTGCAATAGCCACATTTGAAATGCATACTGGTAAATTGAGTGCCACAATGGTTCAGACGTTAGCTCAGTGTGTTAAGCACTCATTGGAGTGATATGTGTTTCTATGCAAGATTAGAATATCACATTCCATCAAGGCTGGCTGAGCCTTTCCAATGTCTGAAGTTTATAAACCTGCCTGCATGTGTACTTGATCTTGCAGCACAACAGGTGCTATAATCAGCAATATACCTGCACCAGATAGGAGTTGCTATAAAAACGAACATGTCATCCTTATGGTGAAGGTCTAGAAATTGGTGTGCTCAGATGGGGTGTTGTAAAACCTAGGCAATCGCCTCCAACGATGAGCATAAACTGTTAGTCCAAGAGATTAATAAGTATCAGAATTTGGAACCAAAGCATTAATGCTTGTATCCTGGCTTTGCCAGCAGACAATGCAGTGATCATATCAATCATCTTATATCTCGTACATTACTGTACTGTCTTCTGTGAAGTTTGCCTCCCTGCATGCTGGTGACATCATTTAGCCCATTACTTGATCTTTCTTCTTATGTAGGCTGTTTGAGTGGAAGGGGTGGTAGACAGAAGGGATTTCCTTCTCAGGGTATGATCTTCAAAACAGCCTTATTCATGGTTTCACTGGCTATAGTGTTGCTTCCACTATAATAGTGAGCATTGATATATTGCACACCACAAGAACTTGTTCCTTTGATCTCTAATGGCAACACTATTTGAAAACTATGTCCCATTTATAATCTCAGTCTGTCTGGATACAGACACCTTCATGGTAGTTTCTAATCTACATCCACTGCCCATGCTATGGTACATGTAGCTTTCTCCTTCCTACCAATTAGTCTGCTCTATCCATGATTGAGCACATTTGCATTCTGTGAGGCAGCGAATGTGAGATCTCTTGACTATTCTGGGTTACATGTACCTTTTACATACAGTCCTGCATTAATACTACAGGCTGCATACCTTCCGTGATTCTATTGATATAAAGTCTCCTGTATCTATGCTAGAACAGAAGTAACCTCTTCCTAGACTGATAAACAAGTAGCATTTTAAGGCCAACATTATCAGTCTGATTAGAGCAAGAATGAAGAGGGTAAGGTGACTTAAAGGGAGTAAACATCCTTATTTTTAATGCTATGAGGCAGCATATCAACTTATGGGTTGTGTTTGCGGTGGGGAGGGGTGCATCTCAGATTTTCTTGATCACTCAATTCCTTTGGTTTGGTGGAGGGGGGCCCCAAAGAAGTCCGTGCCCAGGGCCCCAAAAGTGCTTAAAATGGCCCTGCATGGTATCCCAAGCTCTGGTTCTCTCGAGCTTGGACTGTTGTAACAGCCTCTTTCTAAATCTACCTGCCTCTACTCTCCACCCTCTGCATCTAATCCATAACAGGACTGCTAGACTTGTCCTTGGCCTCAAGCCCTGGGATCGTATTTGGCTCCCACTGGATGCAAGGATTACATTCAAAACCTTCTGCATTGTCCACAAGGCTTTCTGGGGCCTGGGTCCAAAATACCTTCATCTATCCCTCCGCAAATACCTCCCCTCTCGAGCTCTTCGCTCCTCTACCTCCAACTCCCTCAGGGTCAGTCGTTTTTCAAAGAAACAAGCTGGGGGTAGATCTCTGTCTTTGGCTGGGGCCTCCCTCTGGAACAGCCTCCCTGCCACTCTAAAACTTGAGGAGAACCATCTCCGGTTCTGGAAGCACCCCAAGACCTTCCTCTTTTCTTCTGCCTTCACTCCCCCTCTCCCCTGCTCATCTGTTCTCTCTTGGCACTGTGCACCTGGCCACCCTCTGTCCTCCGGGCCAGGTACCTGCTCACCCTGCCACCCTCCCGCACTGCCTCCGGCCACCTCTTGCACTGGGGTCTGTATCTGTACCCATACAGCCCCCACCCCTTTTTCTTCCTGCACTTATCAGACTACCCTGTCTACTGCCTTAAACCTAGCACTTACAAATTGCTGGCTGCACTACCACTGTTTGTTGCCTTGATTATTTATGTATTGTTATTTATCTGTTTCTCCTCTGCTTCACACTTTCCACTTCTCCCCCATTCCATGCACGTTTCCCCTCCCCCTCTCCCATGCACTTGCGCATTCTCAATGTCACTGGGCCTAGTAAATCGCTGTTTTGTTCTCCCCTGTTCCCCTGCCTTGTCTCGCTCTGAAACACTTGTGTACGAGCGCGATAGAAATAAAATATCAATATCAATATCAATACAGGCACAGAGCACAGTACTGTTTATTCCATCACACGGCATTCCTTGTTTAATCAGTGTGACCCCTTAAGAACAAACCTTTGTGAGGAAAACTACCGTTTTCACTGTGGGATGCTGGACACTACCTGACTTTTTTTGCGTGAGCACTAAGACTTTCTTGCTTAGCCCGTAAATGTGAAACGTTACGTTCATCGTGCAATTATTTTGTTAACATCTAGCGGGCCAGCAGTTGCTATGCTTGTTAAGAATTTTAGCAAATTCCAGGTCCTATAACATCGGGTGAGAAAGGGGGAAAAGCTGACGGGATGGAGCAGGTCAGCTGGTGAGCTCCAGAGTTTCAGTGGCCTGTCCTCCACTATGGAGTCAGGGGTCTAATGCTATGCACAGCGTGTGCAACCATATGCTGCCACAGACCTTCATGAGCACTGCCCCACATTACCTGTGCCCACGAAGCTAAGAAAGGGGGCAGTGCACATGTGCAGGGCACAAGAAGAAGGCTCATGTAAAACGCAATCAAACACTAAAAACATGAAATTGCTCGGGTCCACAGTTGATGCAAATACACAGAAAAGGCCCACCATTTCAAATCTACCACATCACATCGTCGATCACAATGTCGCAGCAACCACCATACATTGTTTGATGTATCTTTTTGCATCTAAAATGAAAGCCGAACATACCATGCGGTGGGTTCATTATTCAGAGGTAAATGCTGGTTAGCAGTAGACCCCACTGGTGCCACATACGCTGAAATGTGTGAGAAACACCATTCACTCCAGTGATTCACCATTTGTCTTTCCAAATCAGCACGCGCCGCACTTCTACTGCTGTCTAATGTGCGATCAACTGAATAGAAGCTGTCAACTCCCGTTCTGAAGAGATGGCCATGCTCGGTACAAAATGAAATGTTCGGTCTCAGAAATACTTCCCCATAACACTGGTAATCTGGCAAATGTATTGTCCTAAAAATGACAGGCTGGCAGTCAGAGGGAGAAAAGCAAAGCTGCATCAGTCACAAAGCCTTTCACGCCAAAGTCAAAAATGGCCAGCATGCTGCATTAGCGCTGAAGGGGGCTGTGTTTCATTGGCTGCATCAAGGCAGCACGTACAGTTACGCACTGCTGCAGCTAATCTGAGTGAAAGCAGGATTTTTAATTGTACAGCTCACAATTGGCTACACGTGTAACAGGCTGGGAATAAACATACTGTGTGCCGTAATAAACAGTTCAGGTGCAGCCTTACAAAACCAAGTGTGAGGGCACCCAGCCGTGCATTTTACAGAAAACACTGGACTTGATTAACTTTGTCACCTTGTTGTTGGCGCCCCCTACAAGTTTGCACCTACGCACCTGCCTGGGGTGCCTTATGCAAAGCCCTGGGTCTTCCATAGCGGGCTCACCTCCCTAGCCTCAAACGAGGTGGCTCCCCTCTGGGGAGAAAGGACGACTTGTCCATATTCGTCACAGTCATCATCATCATCAAGGGCGCAAGCATCCAGACTCAGAGCTACTACATATCTGGGCTACGAGAGACGGTTTGCAAGGCTCCAATATGTCCAGTGGGTCCTGAACTGCCCAAGTGTGAAAAAGAACAAGAGTGCCTATTTTCTTTTATAATTAGTCCTTCTCATCTACCACAGTACCCTATACAATATACATGCCCTTCTGGCCACTCTAAATAGAACCCTGGATCCTAAATAACCCTAACAAACTCTCTACAGCAGAGGGCCTTAGTCCCCCCACCCTCACACTTGCCATGGTTTTGCCAATGCGGCCTACGTTCTAGTGGGTTTCACCACTGCAATACCTGTAAATCTGTTCTGCACAATCCAACAACATAAATATGTTGCTGACCTGGGTGCAAGGGTTCAGACTTGTTGAATCTACGTTCTTTAGACCCATTATTTCTCATGCAGGGCATAGCAACATCGAAGTCCCCACAATAAAGTACGCCCAATGTGCTGCAATGGATCACTTGCATAAAACCTTGTGGAAAATATAGTTATAGTTTTGGTTGAAGGTGGCTTTTTCTTAGAGGTACGGGAATTACGTTTTAAACTTTGCCGAACTTTTCTTCAACGTTTCTAACTTCTTTAAATAGTTTTTAACCATGAGACCGTTTGCCAGAATTGGATACAGTTTTCTTCTCGCTGATTTGTATATTTTTGGCTTACCCTTGAGCAGGCTTTGGCCTGCTAAAAGTATTTATGTACTTGCTAAATACATTGACAATCACTGTTAACTGCGTCCGTGCTGTGTCTTTTGGGGAGCTGGTGTGAGGTTCACCCATAAAAGACTCTAGAGAGGGTAGCCTCACCCAATCTGCCATGATAGCTCTATTCTGGAAACAGCTGGATACCTATACACAATCTCTGACAACCACAAGTAATCAACTAAGGCTAAAAAATAAAAAAAAAGAGTTAGCAAATCGGGGAAATGTCTATGGTATGAAGTGCTTACTCTTAAAGTTTAGAAAAGGTCATGTGGTTGCGACCCGCGATGGCCGTTCACACACCTGCTGCTAGGTATACTATCTAAACTGCATAACATGGAAAATGGTGGAATAAAGTTAGTGGGCGTGGTTGAAGGGTGGCTTTGCCCAAAATGTATGTCCCTGACTGACTATGGGCATCCTTGGCATGCCTTTTAGCCTACATTCCAAAATGGCGTACTCAGAAAATCTGACACGTCCCCCCTCCTTCCTGGGCAGTACAAAACTGCATGGAAGACCTCAATTGCTTTGAGAGAAGACATTAATGCCTCGACTTTTAGGGTTCGAGTGCATGACAAGCGCAGTTGCAGTAGGTGGACAACGGATTCAGTGCCACGTCCACAACACCCACGTAGACGGTAATGAAAGGTATCAAATCGCCTCTAGATTCCCCTCCAAGCATAGAAACAATTTTGTCAAGGGGGCAAATGCTGTTGCCACATGGCTCCAAGGCTTCTGTCCAGAGGCTTTCAATTGGGGGTTTTAGTCAAATAGCTACTCCCATAGTACCTGCCCCCAAAATAATACAAAACTAAAACTTAATTTGGAGCAGAGAAGGAGGCCCTGTTCACATTGCCCCTGCATTGCACATATTGCCTTGGATGTTGGTAGCTTCCAGAAGGTAGGATAGCACTAACATGCTTGAGCACATTTGCATTCTGTGAGGCAGCGAATGTGAGATCGCTTGACTATTCTGGGTTACATGTACCTTTTACATACAGTCCTGCATTAATACTACAGGCTGCATACCTTCCGTGATTCTATTGATATAAAGTCTCCTGTATCTATGCTAGAACAGAAGTAACCTCTTCCTAGACTGATAAACAAGTAGCATTTTAAGGCCAACATTATCAGTCTGATTAGAGCAAGAATGAAAAGGGTAGATAGAGCACTCCAGGAAGTGGTGAATGAATCCGTTTAGATGAATCCTCCCATATATGCAAGTATATGTCAGTGGCAAAAAACGTTCTATTGTATGGTAGTCACAGGGAAGATTCAGATTAAGCACCATGAAGCAAACAGGTAAATGGAACAGGTACTGTGCTATGCTTGCTATGTGTCCAGATAATGAAAGGGCCCCCGAGGCAGGTAAGGGATTATGGGAGAAATGATGATGGAAGAAGACATTATGGCCCTTAAGCATGCAATACCAAAGTGATCAAAATACCGAACGCAATGATAGCTACAGTAACTGTTGACTCCCATAGGGGGATATGAAAAGGTGCTTTGTCAATGAATGACTGTACCTTAGCGACCCCTCTGCCAAAGTGATATTCCAGGGAAACTGCAAATAAACCAATGGCACCACTAGCTGCCTGCAAAAGACACCGATTGGAGTGGTAAACATAGTTTTGTGCGGTGTGGGAGGGTACCACCTTCCACATAGCAAGATGCTTCCAGTAATGCTCAACGATTAAGTACAAGGATTTGTCACCTCTGCCACAATCAACCTAAGGGGGTAAGCTATTAGCCGAACTCCACTGAAAAGGCCAACTTCACCTGGCCAGGTAAGGATCATTTCAGTTCTTTTGGGGTGGTCCACATTAGCATGATCAGGGAAGAGCCCCAGGCCACCCCACTGAATGAAAGACTCTGTAAATAAAAGAGCCAACCAGATAAAGAGGTGCATCCAAATGTGCATAATACAGTTACTTCATAGGCAGAAAGGCTAAAACTTATGAACATTGAAAGCCCAGCAAAGTAGTTCACAGGGCCTTTTCTGGGTATCCAGGGTATTGGTTATACAACTAAATACAAAACAGCTGTGAACCACTCAATATTTCTGATCTCATAAATATAACAGATGGGAAACCTGACATGGAACAATTAGACATGTTTTTGCCTGAATGGAAGCCCTTCAGTAGAGTCTGGGATAAGGACTCCTAGGTAAGTGCTGCCCAGAGGGGAGATCCATAATTGTGAGTCAGCCTGAAAGGTTGTCCCTAGAGAGGCCCTTTGAGTCAGACTCACATGTACGTGTTATTACCAGGCTTACGCTCTTCAATACAGATCAACCAAAAATCCCAAAGGCGTGCATTATCGAGGTGTAATCCCCATCCTCAAAACTGGAGCTCTGGGTGCAGGTGGTTCAAGAACCAGAGTCCACAAAGAGGTACTCAGAATATTGGAAGAAGCAATTAGGCAAATGAGAATCAATCAAAAAGCGTGGTTCTAATACAATTATTTTCTGGAAGACAGTTTGATGTAAAAAATGGCAAACAAGGTGGTGGCCATTCTAAAAGGCCAAAAAGTACCGAAGGATTCTAGGATGGCTGTGCTCACAGCTCGTCCCCGGCCCATAATAAAAAGGTGATAGCAGCAGCCAAATAAATAAAATAAATCAACATTTCTGCCCCCTAGCCCCTTCCTGACAGATGAGAATACAGGGAGAGCAGACCCCCTTGGAAGACCCCGTGCAGTGAAAAGAAGCAGGAAGGAGCCCAAGCGGCTTCACTGACGTGTGGTGACGTGGGAGCTGATAGGGAGCGTGGGAAAGAGAGGCCGACGTGCGGCCCATAAGTGGAGCGCCAGGGCCGAGCTCTGCATCAGATGCAGATAGGAGGTGGGCACTGGCTTGTGGATTCCCCCACAGGAAGCTGACAAGGCGAGGGTCGGCCCTGAAGCAGAAAACCAGCAGGAGAGCCGCATCTCAAAGTGGCTCTCAGAAGGGGCCCGGGCGTGGAGAACCGTGGGCAGGGATCTTTCTGCACAGGGAAAGCTTGGAGGGGGCCGTGGTCATCTGTGGTGGCCAAAGCGGTGGGTCAAGGCTGGCAACAGAGGGTGGAAGCAGTGTCGCCCCCGCCCCCATCAGCAGCATCAGCAGGAGCAGGCAACACCTGGGGGAGTGAAAAGACCCCAACCCGTTCCATCAACCGGTTGAGAATCGGAGGGGGGCACTACAGTTACAATGCAGCTAAGAGGGTCCCAAGGGGAGAGGCCCCCAACCTCCTGAAGATATCGAGCAGTGTACCCCCTTCTGAAGGAGGGGGAGGCCCAGGAAGGCGAAGAAGCCCTGGGAAGCACCGGGAGTGGGGGCCCTTAGTGAGTGTGACCCCCAAGGGACAGGAGGGGTCAAAGCACAGTGGGGGCAGGATAGCCCCTCCCCCCAGGTGCATGATTGAGGGGACCTGAACAACAGAGAGCCCACAGCACAAAACTTTGAAGGGAAGAACATAGGAGGGCTAGGTAGAAGTAGGCCCATATATTATCAGTGCCAGGGTGGCCTGAGTCCTGCGGGTGAAGGCAATTCGATGAGGAGGAGACAGGCCAGCACATCATACAGAGGAACAGACTCCCAATTTCGGGCAGTGGGAAGCCCAGTGGGCAACGAGTCAGCTTGGGAACACTTGAAGGGGCACATGTCTAATGCCAGGGGAAGGAGCAAGGAGACCCCAGATCACCTAACGGCAGCCGCCGAGCGATCAGAGGGCACCCTGAGTAGGTGCTGGCAACTGGACAAGCAGAGGGCCCAAAAACCTATACCACCCCCGGACAAGTCTGCAGCAGGAGGAGAGACCCCAGTACCATCAAGCCCCATGGCTGTCAACGAGGACGACCTGGTGCAGTGCCTGGCGGATCTCCAGATGAGGATCACAGAATCCTTTGAAGAACAGTTTCAGAAACAGTTCTCCTCCTTAAGGTCAGACTTCAAGGGAGCTGTGCAGGAGATCTAGGGGGAACTCTCGAAACTGGGGGAACGAGTGGACATGAACGAGCAGGCCCTTTAAGACCTGGCAGAATACTCTAGAAAAAAATAATGAGGCACTGGAACAACTGGCACACATGTCGCACAATCTAGAGCTCCAGTGCTAAGACGTTGAGAATGGGTCACAAAGGTCAAATATATGCCTCAAGAATGTCCCAGAGGAGGTCGTAGACAGAGAAATTAAAACAACAGTCCAGTCCTTCTTTGCTGCGCTCCTTCTGGAGGCCCCTCCTGACAAGGTCCGGTTGGACAAAATTCACAGGGTAGCCACGTTAAGAAAATCAATGGCACGGAGGTACAACTCTTTCAAGACCTGGCACAATCCACCTTGCTCAAAAGGAGACTGGTGGGACTGCTCGTTAAGATCCTTAACCTAAACAAGATCCGATACAAGTGTGCCTTTCCGTTTGGAATGCTTTTCACGTGGAAGAGAAGGCAATACAGGATGACGACTTGTGAAGAAGGGCTCAATGTGGTGGCACCCAAAGATGATGGAGGGCCTCGGCCCCAGAAGATGCGGTTGGGGGTAACCAGAGGAGGAGGGAATGGGAATGGTCAATGGCAGCGAGAGAGAGTAAGCGCTTGTGCGCGCTAAAAGGCTGTAACAAACCGGCAGACATGCCAGAGGAGGGGAGGCACTAGAGAGGCATTAAAAGGGGGTAACTAGAATTGTCTGGATGGAGCAACTGAGACAGTAGGGCCAAGCATTGGCGAGGAGGAGGGGACTGAAGGGCTGTTCACTGTTCGGGAGTGGTTTGCAGTGACCACGCTTGGGAGAGCCACATTTGTAAGCAAGACAAATCAAGGTTCCGACTGCAGAGGTATCCCCATATTTACCCGGCAAATGCAAAAGACAAGACAGCAGGGGTCCTGATAGCTTTCAAACACATGCCCAACCTAGTGGTGCTTGAGTCGAAGGGCGACAAACAAGGGAGATAATGTTTTGTGAAATTCTGCATTAATGTAGACATGTTTACCCTAGCAACGGTATATGTGCCGAACTCCATACCGGATGGGTTTCTCAGGACAACAATGGCAGAACTGGAAGGGATGGCAGAGGGGCACATTATTTTGACTGGAGATTTGAATGTGGCATGGGTTCCGGGGGAGGATCGAAGTGGGGTGGGGCAAACAAACCAGGGTGCACCATCTCAAAAACTGAAAGATCGATTAAAGGGAATGGGGCTGGTGGACATCTGGCCCACATGCAGGGGTTCAGAAGTGGGAAACACATTCTACTCACACGTCCACAGGACACTTACTTGCATAGACTACATCTGGGTGTCGGCCCAGTTAGCGGGCGTGTCCGGGAGGTTTTGCTGGGAGCTATGGCATTGTCTGTCCGTGCCTCACTAAGTGCGATGATAGATGCAAAGCAAGGATAGAGGGGGCTGAAGCATTGGTCCCTCCCACAGTGGATACCGGCGGATCCAGTTATGTCGGCAACGATGGAGGGGAAAATCCGGTCTTACTTTCAGGACAACACTGTAATAGAGATGTAAGTTCAACGTGGTATGAAGGAATGCACTTATAAGCTGCAAGAGTAGCACTGTAAAAAGGGAGTGGGGCTCATTCTGATGCTTCGTAATAAAACCCATAATAAAATGAATCCATAATTACAGGGGCACAGGTAAGTATAATCAAACTTGATGTTAGGACGAAATGCGGTAAAAGCTTGCTTTTGATAAAAAACATTTGTTGGCCTTTTGTGTGCGGGGAAAAGCCGCTGTGGCTGGTGACTTAGTGCAGAGTCTGCGATCCCAGGTCAGTGTGGAAGCAAGTACACTATGGTTGCTATTTTTCAAGATCATAGATTAGAGCTCACAGGTCCCACCAACGAATAATGAATGCATGTTCATTTTATAATTCAAAATCACTTGTAATTTACGATTTTCTAATGGATCCAAAAGAACCACAGTGGTTTCAAATTGTCCCTTAGTACAGTTTCTCTGGGAAAAGGGTCAGAGTGTCCCAGATATGCAACATTTGTGTAACAGTGCATCCGTGGTTCAAGTTTCTGACGGTGACATGATAGGTAGCTCTTCCCATGTGAACCAGGATGAGGTGACCAGGGCAGTTGATTAAAGTTGCGCTGGTTTTCTCAAATGTTTCAATGAATTAACTTTGTGTTGTGGGAATTGAGGGTGATTGTGACGTCACATGTCGTAATTAAGAGCGGTATGGGAATGATCGTAGACCCAATTAGTAAATGCAATATATGATTTTCTATAAGGGTTTGACGTGCAAAAGCCAATTAGCTTTGCGTGGGAGATGTTTTCATGTTGTATGATCACAAATACTAATTACTTAGCGTTGTATAAACGTTCTAACTTTAGGGGCGGTTCTTTGACAGGGCTTTTGCACGCAGTTCTGTTCCGCAATCTTTTTGAATTTGCTGTCCCAGCTGTGTCTGCACTCTGAATAACACTGCGTTACTTCTTGCACCGGCATACACTACTTTTTTACTACTTTTGTAATTATTTGTTGAGTTTTTGAGGTGACCCTCGACTCATTTTTGGAGGTCCGACCGAAATATCTCAGACTATCAACCAAGGCATCAGAATTCCAGCCGTGCTCCCGGAGGAGTGCGGGACAGCGTCTGTTGGCCAGTAGTAAGACCTCGAACAAGAGAAGGTCTGTGGACGCTGAGTTCCCAAAGGTCCACCTGGTCCAGCACTGCCTTCACTCCGACTGAAGTTCAGGCCTTTAAAGGGAGACACTGAGGTCGAGAGAAGTGAAGAATCTCTTAAAAGGATATTTGAGTGTACACAGGCATGAAAGCGCTTAGGACAGGAGGGATTGTATAGCGACGTACCCTCATAGTGCTGGAGGAAGATTGACCGGAATAGTCATAGATGTTATGTCTGCCGTTCCGATAGGGAACAAGTGGACGGTGGCACATCTGCGTTAGAGCAGAGGGGTGCGTAGTAAGTGGCAGACCTTGTTAAACAAGAGTTGCACGTAGTACACCCAATTGGTATAGCTGCGTCATTTTCTTTGGGGAAGAATTCTTTTGAGGGACATGCGCGCATGTGTTTTGGAAGTAGCAATCGTCTGTTTTTGTGTTGTGAAAAGTTATTGAATTATTTGTTTCATGTGGCTATGGAAAAAACATAAGAGCCAGAGCCAAAATAACTTGTAAATAGTTGCATAATCGCGCACAGTGAGTAAATTATGCAGTTGATTGAGGAGAGAAGTAATCACTTTTTCTAATGCACTAACATAGGGCATCATTGTTTGTAATTTGTAATTTTGTAATTGTTTATTTATAACGCACTTAATACCCAGAGCTTTCTAAGTGTGGACCCGGGGATCAAACCTGTGTTGCTCCGTGTATGTGGTGGGGCTGAGGAGAAGGCCACTTCTGTACTAATATAATATAACAAGGCAGGCCTATTGAGAAGGCCAGTGTGTGCAAGCATTGAGTGCAAGGTGTGAAAGGGTGGGTCCTGTGGAGAAAGACAGAGCGAATGAAAATAGGGCTATCCAAGTTAAATGGTAAGTATAACAATTGAACGAGTGGGACTGTTTGACGAAAGAGTGAGAGTTTAAAGGTTTATAATAATAATAAGGGGTAAGAGGGAAACGGGAGATAAGAATGTTTCAATAAAAAGGATTAAGGCAGGGATAATGATGTCCTACTGGATGGATGACCCATTTAATCACATGTGCAGAAAATTGACCCAATATTGGGATAAAATATCAAAGTACCATTTTTAGTGGGTACATAACAAGGTGGGAAAGTGTTATAAAGAATGGCCCAGTGAGGGAACTTTTGATAAAGATATTAAAGAAGGTATACTTTGCAGCTACATACAAAGGAGCAAAGCTTCAAAAGAGGATATTCTAGGGCTTTGGAAATTGGGAAAAAAAAGGAAAAGGAGACGGAGGAAGGAAAGAGAAGGAGGAGTAGGGAAGTGCCCCACCCTCTCCCTATATGATATACCCATTATTAAAACCAGTTGCGGGTTATACGAATCCAAAACAAGTTCCTCAGGACAAGGAATGAACACATAAAAAGAAAGAGAGGGTGGCATAAGCATTACACTACCAGCAAGGACGAGAAAGGGAGGAGGAAATATTTAAATGACATAGAAAAGAGTGCACAGCAGCCACTTGACAGTGTGTTCAAGGAAGGTGAAAAAGCAAAAGGAAAGGGAGATAGAGGAAAAAGAAAAGGACCCCAAAAAGGGAGCCAGTGAACAGGGGTAGACAGCAGGATGCCTTAAGTTTAAAATAGACAATTGGGGACAGAACTCGGACCATGGTGAAACTCATACAGCGGAAGAAGGGCCCGCCATATCAGTCTGGGAAGAAAGTGGTGACAGCGATTATGGGAATGCCAAAATAGATGCACACAATCTGACAGATAGGAGACGTGAAAGGAAAAGAAATGAGAGCGAAGAGGAGGAAAGAGAAGAGCCACTGCGTGACTAGGGAAATAGGCTTCGGAGTAGGAAGATGAGAATAGCGGTACCCAAGAGACCACAACATGGCAATACACGCAAAGCTCGTGCACAGATGCGCCTTTTACAGAATGTGAGGGGAGATGCTCACTACATACCATGGAAGAAAATGGACAGGGACAATTTAGTTTACAGTTTACCTTCATTGATGGCGGGGCGAGCAAGTGGATTTATGCTTTTGGAAGGGAGACAGCGGGAATCCCATTGGCCATAGGAGATATAAAATGTTTATTGGCAGTGTTGGTTGGTGAGAAAAACAATATGGCAACAGGCTGGATACACTGGGGTAAAACTGAGCTCTAACATACATGATGGAGCATCCTTTAACATCTATCGAGCACATGTATTTAAGACTTTGTATCCAGACACGTCAGACATTGGTTCTATATTGGCTCGTAAAATGATGCCAGATGAGGACCCCGCAAAATACATACGATTCATACAAGAAATGTGGACACAGGAAAATAAACAGTCATGGGATGAAAAAATACAATTGTTTTACCACATGTTAGTGAGGGGGCTCCCCACAGATGTGCGGACCTCTTTAGAAGAGATAGTAGGAATTGAGGCAAATGGGTGGCCTGGGATACAGGCAACAATTGTACACTATTGCAAAAGGAAGCAGGAGAAGGATAAGGAGACAGTTGATAATGCAACAAAAGCAGAAAACAAATTAGTTCAGAAGAAAATGGTGAAAATGCATATGGAGAGCAGTGCTCACAGGGCCAGTTGTCATTCCACAAGCTCAGCAAGGCGGGCTTCCAGTGGCCACAGTAATGCAGCCAGGAGGTTAAACTCAGGTGCCACCCAACCAGCAGTGGGGAACGGTGTAGATACAGCAACAACCTGCATTCATAAACGTGCAGCAGCCAGGAGTCATACAGGCAGGCAGAGGAAATGGGTACATGGGACAGTACCAGACTGGGAGAGGATACAATGCACGTGGAAGGGGAATGGGATACAGGGGAATGACGCCACACTCAGGAGTACAGTGCTTTGCATGTGGGAATTTTTTTACATTTTGCACAAACATGCCCACTTATTGCACAGGCCGGGCAGCAACAGCAGACATACATGCATTAGACCCCTCAATACGTGCAGGTAATGCTGCAGCAACAGAAACTACAGATAGAGCCTAAACAAACACAAGATATTTATACCCAGGGACAAGTGCAGGTACAAGGTGGGCAAATCGCAGGAACTCAAAGTACAGTGGGTGTATTCCAGCCACCAGTATAGACACATATACCAGAAGGGGTAACAATACTGAGACAGAACATCGTGCCCCAATACACTGTTTTATTTTCAATTATCCAAAACCGGGAGGTTAAAATGAACATCAACGGATGAACACTCATTGCACAAAATACACTTATATATTCTTTTTGTGCATCATACTAACGTCACCCTATCTGACAATAATAAAAAACCTATTAGGGGCTGGGATTGGTTAAGGGAAAAATCTAGATATACAATCATATAGGAGCTAGGATTGTTATTGGATGTCCTTTATCAGGTGGACAACGTATGCCTACTGCTTCACAGATGTAATTTCAGAAAAATCAGTTACACAGTGTTTCATTGGGTTCTCAAGTAATACAGTCCTTCGTTATATGGACTAATACAATTGGTGTGGCACGCTTGTGCCGTGTCTGGAAGATTTGGTTCATTTAGCAACACATAAGCCAAAACCCCTGTGCAGGCAGATAGGACATGAAGCTACCTCACCACCCAATTAGCCCAACAACTCTCATTACCCATGCCTTCTGTCATTAAAAATGTCTTCGTACTTGACCTTGCAGAGTATTCTCATCCTAGGAATTCAACGGGAGTGAGAGCTCTCGCTATCGTATCTGGAACTCCAAGTTCAAGCCCTATATTCAGCCTCGACTCACATGACATGAAACCACGATACTGTTAATTCTGCAAGCTTTAAATGTCTTTAATAAATGAAGACTTGCCAACTGCTGTGTTCTTTCTTGCACCTTCACGTGAGAGGATTCATCCTCCGCAAACATGTGCTTCTTCGGGGTAGATAGCTGACCTCGACTCCATGGATGTTGGCTTCAGGCCAGACAGCCTTGCAACGCTGCTTCAGCACCATGTTATTCTACTGCGACACAGCCTTTCATTTCTTCTCCATAGCCTTTAGCTTAATTATTTTATGACACCAACATACAGCTTCTGTACAATGGCTGTTTCGTCTGCGTTATATTCACTATGTGTAGCTAGCCTATACGATTAGTTGATCTAGCTTGCATTTCTTGGTCCATACATCCTTCATGCTTCTGATTTCTTCTGCATTTTCTACCGTGTAATCTTCTTCTCTTATACCTTTAAGGTTCACTGAATTCTTTACTTTGGTTATTTCTTCTCTGGGATCCACACATTTGATATGTCAGGACTTCATGCACACTTTCTTGTGACGTCATCAGTCCGTCTTCTTAGTTCGTTCTCATATTTCTTCAGGGATCTCTTCCTGCAGGCCATCATTACCTCATGGATACATTCGATACGGTTTTCTCAATGGATATCTTCTTCCAAACACTCGCTGCTGTATTGGTACAATAGCTGGTGTCAGGCAAGGCACAGTTTCATGTCTCCAATACAAAGGAGGTAGGCGGGTGGGATCTCCTGCAGAGGTATATATCTGCTCCTCTACAAATCGGAACTGGCAGAAGTTCAGATAAGACAGACTGGATTTTCCTTTCGAATAGATACTGGAGCAACTAGATCATGCATGAAGGAAGAAGGTTTTCCATCATATAATATAAGTTTGGACACACAAGTCTTTTCGGGGACAATTTTGAAAGTTCCTCTAATAAAATATTTACCCCTGACAATAGGGACACATCATATTGTAGCACCTTTGCTGTATTCAAAAGACACTCCCGTCAACATTCTGGGGGAATGGGGCCTACTCAGCAAATTGAGCGCCACAATTTCATTTTCAGAGAAAGGAATGGTGTGTACCACACCCGGAATGTATCCAGCTCGGGGGTAGTACTGATTCAGGCATACTACACAAATAGAAAAATGAGAGGGATACCCACACACATGTAGGTGTTTTTGTACGGGGTACACGTGTTGTTGGGATGGCTGTCAGGGATAGAAGGGAAGATTTTTCAGCTATCACACTAATTCTTGTTCAGGCCCCACTGTTCCTCCTCTGTTAGTTCAGGCATTCAGGCATACACACTCTACTGTACGATATGATTATACTGGTTGCTACTAATGAGAACAGCATGGAATGGCGTTACATTTTATGTATTGATCCCACACTGACAGGAGTAAGGACACAGAGTTGTTTGCAACAAAGGACAATGAAGGAGAGTGTTTGAGCTAAGCATACCTTGTCCAGTACACATAAAAGAAAGGGCATTGCCCCAGATGACCCAGGTAAAAGAAATCTCAATATTGTCAGGAAGATTTGGAAAAGTGCCTAAAAGCTTGTGGACAACAGAACCTCAAGACGTAGGAATACTTAAAGGGGCTGGAGCAGTACGCATCAAATTAAAAGAAGGAGCACTATTGCCACAAGTAGAGCAGTACCCACTTTCTCGAGAAGCAGATGAAGGCATATACAAGACACTGCATGACATATGGCAGCAAGGCATAATTCAGGGGAGTTCATCACCTTGCTACACAGCTATCTATGCAATTAAGAAAGCAAAGGGAGGGGCATGGCATTTTATACAGGACCTACACCCTCTGAACCATATTATTGAGACAGAGTATCCATTGGTCCCCAACCCTGCGACAATATTTTCCAGCATTCCCACGGAGGCACACTACTTCACAGTAGTTGACTTAAAAAATGACTCTTTCTGCATAGCACTACATCCAGACTGAAGGTATCTCATCGCTTTTTTGTATCGGTGGACCCAATTCCAACACACTAGAATGCCTCAGGGGTACTGCGAAGGGCCTACCATCTTCGAAAGAGTAATACAAATGGATTTGAGCAATTTGCAGGTTGCAAGCCCAGTAATACAGTATGTTGATGACTTATTGGTGTGAAGCACAACAGAAGAGCAGTGTAGAAGGGACTCTGTGACACTACTGACTTTGCTAGCAGACAAAGGATACAAAGTGGACAGAGAGAAATTAAAATACTGTCAAAAAGAGGTAGTGTACTTGGGTCAGATCGTGTCAGCCGACTGGAGAAAAATAACACCAGAAAGAGTAGAAGCCATACAAAAAACTCCACTACCAAAAACAGTGAAAGAGATGCAGCAGTTCCTGGGCTTGTGTAAGTATTGCAGAGCATGGGTTTTTGATTACTCCACGTACACCAGGCCATTGTTGCAAGCACTAAAAGAAGCACAGAAAAACAAAACACACAAACAATGGACAGTTGAAATAGGCAAAAGCTTTGATGAGCTAAAACATAAGTTAGCACACGCATCATTGTTGCCAACTCTCAATTACAAAGAAAGGTTTGACCTGTTCTCACATTCAGATGGAAATATCAGACAGCAGTACTGACACAAAAAAGGGACAAGGACAAAAGCCACTTGCATATTACAGTGGGTCACTGGATGCAGTGATGCAGGGACATTTCCCATGTGAACAGGCACTTGCTGCTGCTGTGTTTGCTATTAAGAGGGCTTCCACAATAACCATGGGGTGCCCAGTGATTTTGCACATGGAACATGCATTACTTGCAAAACTGGAGAAAACAAATTCAACACTGACCATTCAGAGATCTTCAGTGTATGAGATAATACTAACAAATCTAGCAACAGAAGTGGTGAGATGCAGGACCATAAACCCAGCAGAGTTGCAGACAACAGAGGAAGAATATTATGTACATGATTGAATAGCCTGCATAGACAGGAGTGAAAGAAACCCCCTGGTTAAAGACGAAGTGATAGAAGGGGGGACATGATTTTCATTGATGGAAGTTCCAGCACTGATCAGACCACAGGGCACAGGCATTCAGGTTTTGAGGTGGTGGGATATAGACAAGGAGTACACAAAGGGGAGGAGTTGGTAATGTACTCACAGACACAACTACGAAACTATTACTCTGCACAAGCAGCAGAGCTAGTGGCCTTGATTGAAGCACTAAACATGTCAGAGGGACAGGCAGTGAACATCTTCTCTGACTCAGTCTATGCCACTCCCAGAGTGCACTCAGGGTTAGCAAGATGGGAAAGGAGAGGATTTAAAAAAAAATGTGATGGCACTCCCGCTCAGCATTCAGGATTGCAGAGTAAACTACTAGAAATGTTACTGCTCCCAGTAGAGTTGCCATTAATAAAGTGCAAAGCCCATTCAGCAGGGCAAAGTTTCATCTCACTAGAAAACAAAAGAGCACAGATCAGCAAAAGAATCAGCATATCTTCCAGAGGTGTCACATGTGCTGTTCCCTGGTGAAAAAGTACCTCTAATAGCAGTATTAAAAGTGAGCAAAGAAATATTGCAGATCATTGAGTTGCACGGAGAAGCACCAGATGCTGAGTAAGAATTGTGGAAAAGGTGAGGATGTTATTTATCCCCAGCCGACTTGGTCTGGTGACATGATAGTACAGAAAAGGTTATTATGCCGAGAAAACTGTTAAAGGTGGCATTGGAGCAGCTTCACTATCCTGCCCACATATCCAAAGAGCATGTGGCTGCAGGGATAAGTGAAGAGTAGTTTGTGCCAAATTTGCATGAGTGTTTCGCAGAGTTCATGAATAACTGCATGACCTGCCAGAAGCTTCTGCCAGGTCACACATTGAGAATTGTGCTGGGAAACAAAATCTGTTCCTACTTTCAGGAGAACACCATGTCAGACACCTCCCCAGGGATCTGGTGGGATGCTTTCAAGGCAGTCATCAGGGGGTAATTGATTGCTCTCAAAGCCTCCAGGGACAAACAGAATAGGACACTGGAAGAAGAATTGGAACTACAACTTAAAGATATCATGCCTAAAATGGGACACTGCCCAATGAAGGCCACTCTGAAAAGTTATCGGGCAATCAGAGGCCAGCTAGATCTGCTGAGGGCCAAAAAGGCAGAGAGGAGTCTCCTGAATGCAAAGCAGAGGAACTATGTGAGGGGAAATAGAGTGGGGAGGCTTTTGGCGAGGCAACCTAGACAGAGAGGAGCAGCCCCGAAAATATTGAAAATTAGGGACAGAGGGGGTGGAGGACGTGGTTGACACAGAGGGAATTTTAAAATGCTTTAATCGCTTTTATGGGGATCTTTACACCTCAGACAGACCCCAAGAGGATTCCCAAAAGGCATACCTCAATGCAATAGAACTACCGACTCTTGTAGAGGAAGACTAGGAAATGTTGGAAGGAGATATCACAGAAGAGGAGGTTTGCGTAGAAATCGGGAAGCTACCCCCGAATAAGGCCCCAGGTCCTGATGGCTTCACGGCCACCATTTGCAAGAAATATCGATCCACTCTTGCTCCGCACTTAATGCAATTTTATAATTATTTCGAGGAGACTGGAGGCATCATAGAATCCATGGACCAGGCTAAACTAGTGGTATTCCTGAAGACGGGTAAAGATCCAATGTGCTGTGGCTCCTACCGACCAATGGCTTTAATCAATATCAATGACAAGATTGATACAAAAGTCCTGGCTTTTAGACTTGAGGGCTGTTTTCCAGCTCTTATTCACCCAGACCAGTCTGGATTATTACCTCCCGTCAGACTTTTGACAACATTAGGCGGGTCTGCCACCTGGTGAAGAAGGTCCTGCTCACCTTGGATGCTGAAAAAGCATTGGACGACCTGGAATGTCCTTTCGCTTTCTTATCATGGAACGCATGCGGTTTCGGGGAACAGTTTCTTCACGGTTGATTGCCAACTACCAAGCTCCTACCCTGCGCCTATCTATTAATGGACAACTCTCATCTCAATCGGGAGGATAGCTCAGGGGCAACGTGCTCGCCTTGGAAGCAAGGTGACACCGAGCAACACAGGTTCGGTCCGCGCTTAATAACCTCTGGGTATTAAGCACGTTATAAATAACCAATCATAACATATATCTCATGCCCCATCCCCCTTGAGAGAGGGACCAAGCAAGGTTGCCCACTACCTCCCTTACTTTACGCAATCTATCTAGAACCCTTCTTGCAGCACCTACGAGAGGCTCCAGCTGTGAAGGGTGTTCCATTTGGATGGCAGTTCATAAGACCATGGCATTTGCAGAGGACATGCTTCTGGCCCCTACGGAACCAGCTGCTTCTCTCGAGGTGGTGGACGTGGAGATCATATTTTTTGGGGTGGTGTCAGGGCTAAATGTTAATGTGCACAAATTGGAGATGCTAAATATCACGGTACCGCAATGAAGCCCTGAGAGAGGCACAAGGCGAGTGGGAATGGGCGACAGAGAAAATAAAATACCCAGGAATCCAGATGACAAAGTCCTTGGATGCATTGGATGTAGCGAACTACCCTACACTGCTTAGCACTCTGAAAACAGACCTAACGCGCTGGAACCCTCTGCATATATCCTTGATGGGGTGATTGGCCTCGATTAGAATGGGGGTCCTTCCGTGCTCTCTGTAATACTTTCAGGCCCTGTCAGTCTCTCTTCCAAGGAGATATTTTAGTTTGCTCAATTCTTTCAGCCTTTATATGGAGCAACAAAAAAAACTAGGGTGGCCCTACGGGTACTAGTGGCTCCGAAGAGTAGGGGGGACTGGCGGTTCCAGATTTCAGACAATATTACCACGCCACCCAACTACAGGTAAAGCAGTGGTTAACAGGAGATGACAGTAAACTGTGGGTGGACATGGACAGGGTGGACATGGACAGGGTGGTAGTGGGGGTCCCATTGGAACAAGTGTTATGTCTAGCTAAGGGAGATCAACCAGCTAGTATGCGGGCATATCAGATCATGGCACTGGTCGGGGGAAGTATGGGACAACCTGACAAAACAAGGGGGGAGATTACCGGGCACGTTCATGTCATTATTTGGGGACCTGCAGTTCACACCAGGGACGACAAAGGGAATATTGGGACTTGGAACACAGCAGGTTGAAAGAGACTTAGAGATATCATGCAAGGCTAATAAATCAAATCATTCGAGCAGTGTAAACAGTCCTTTGGTCTCTCCTAAAGTGACAGGTTTGGATACTATCAGCTCAGGCACTGGGTGATGCACCCTCCCAACAAGCAAGCGGCGTGTAGACAATTCACTACATTCGAGAAGTACATTACGTCCAGCTCAGAGGACAGTCCCCTAATCTCGGCTCTATATACTCTAATCACTGAGAGGACAACGTACACAATGTGGCCTTACATGAGCAACTAGGAGGGAATGGTGGGACTGCAAATTTTGCAAGACGAATGAGAATTTCTGTGGGGTAATATACCCAAGCTTACTTGGTTGATCCAGCTGCGAGAAGCATGGTATAAGGTTCTCACCCAATGGCACTATACTCTGGAGAGATTAAGGATCATGTACCCAGAGGCTTCATCGGACTGCTAGAGATGTAGCGTGGGACGGGGTGACTGGGTACATATCTGATGGTCATGTCCGGCCATTTCCCCCTTTTGTGAACAGGTGCAAAAGTCCATCAAAGAAATATTGAACTTGGACTTACCGCTGGGGGTGGAGGTATGCACGCTGGGCATATGGGGGAGGGAAACGGCACCGCAAGGGAGAGCGATGTTCAAGGCCTGTATGGTTAGGGTTTTGGCGGCCGAGTTGGTGGTAGCTCGAAAATGGAAAAGCAAGGTGCTCCCCACACTAGATGAGTGGCTGTCAAAGAAATGGCACATTTTAGCTATGGAGTGGCTCATGTACAACATTCAGAGGAACTACAAGAGATTCAGGGAAGATTGAGGATTGGTGTTGACGTACCTGCAGGAGGATTATCACCTTCAAATGGGCCCACAAAACGTACGGATTTTGGACATTGTCTGATGCCATCACCTTGGTCATGATGTTGGGGGCAAAGGACTGTTATCCATAAGCAAGGGGGCAAGCATCTTGGGAAGGGGGAGATGAGAGGGTGGGGTAAGAGGGTGTTGGATATGGGGGAAGGGTTTATTCTGTTTTGTCTTTTATTGCAAAATGTCAATAAACACATTGTTTTTTTTAAAGTACAGTAGAGTCAGCATGATACACTTAGTTGGTCCATTTTCAATGAACTATCTGAGCATTCTCTGAGGCCCGTACAATTGCACTGTACGTACCCAGGTAATGCAGACCACTGGCTCCAGGGGATCTTTCCATTACATGAAATAAAACCAGATCCAGCGTCATGGGGGGTGCCACTTCACACATACCAAAATGTTTCCAGCAATGCTGAACACTTCTTTGACAACCATTAAGTACAAGGATTCGGCACCTCTGCCACAATCAACTTATCGGGTAAGATATTATCCAAACTCCACCGAAAAGACCAACTTCACCAGTCCAGGTAAGGAGAACTGAAGTTCATTTGGGGTGGGAAAAATTAGCATAAACAGGAAGGAGGCCCCACACTGATAGGGGGCAGCCAGTCCACCCCAGATGGTCTGAGGGTTCCCTGGGAAGCAGGGTGGCACGTCAGGCAATTGAGCAGCTGGCAGCGCTGGGCTGCAGTAATGACATAGAATCAGGTAGTTGGCTGCAACTGCTGAGCAGAAGACCGTTTGGCTCCTTTATCTCCTCAGTCACATGGTCACACATGTGACCGTGCACACATGACACTGTACAAGCCCTGTGATCCGGACGTGATGTCACAACATCCCATGCCAAGGGTAAAGACACATTAATAACACCAGAACTACAACATCACACAGCCTGCATTATTACAAGCAATGAGAAACTCACATTGGACTTAGATGTCAGCATAGGGCATTACTATATACCCAATTTGCAGGGAGCCCACTAACAACTTTTGGCGGTACAGAGTTTTAGCTTGTGAGTGACAGTGGTAACTACTTGAGACGTAGGTAGTCCTAGGAAACACTGATGGCATGCTATCTCACTGGGCCTACTTTAATCAGTCGAGTCATACGCGGGATCACAGCTTTAAATCTACGTTACTACTGAGTTCACTTTAATAAATCTAGCATGTTTGCGGGATCACAGATTCTTAAACCCACTTCATTCCTCGTTGATATGGTGGGAGCATAGGAACATATATACATTGGCTTACACCACCCACATTTGGAACCTTAAAACTTCGAACACTTTATTGGTCCAGAAAAGAGTAGGGAGTGCCCCACTAGCCAGCAAAGCCACACCAGGGGCATTGGGGCGCATTAGCAGTTTAAACATGGGGACAGTTCCTCATTCTTAGGCCACAAAAGAGAAGGGAGCACCCTACTAGCTGGCAAAGCCACACCAGGGACCCCAGGGCCACATTGGCAGTTGGGTCATGGGGACAGTCCCTCTTTAGCAGTCCAGAAAAGGAGGCAAGCGTTCCACTAGATGGCAAAGCTGCACCCGAGGACACCAGGGACCACATTGGCTGTCGTCTTACAAGTCAATGCACAGACTGGGCTGAGCTCGCAGGTCACCGTTCAGCAGCCAGTAGAGGGATCTTCGGAGCCCCTCGTTCCTATTGTTTCCGATGCAGCCGGATGATGCTTCTGGCGGGCCTGGGAGGGTTCTTAATTGCTGCGGTCAGTCAGGAGTCTTTTGCGCCCCAGCGAAAGCAGACCGGGCAAGGAGGGAAATCACTTTCTTTTGTCCCCCAAAGGGTGTGGAAAGGCTGATCCAGGACTCATGGCCATGCCGTCACTTTGGTAGATGGCAGGGCACATAAGCTGCAGCAGGACGCCGCACCAGCTCCAGGCACAGTGGCGGTGTTGGACTTCTGGCAGCGGTCCAGGGCACGCAAAGTGGCGGCTCCCCCAGGTGGGAGCCACTACCAAGCATTGCGGCCTTGGTAGACCTGCCAGGTTTTCTCCCCCCCAGTTCATGTCAATACAGCAGCGGCAAGAGCCATGTAGCTGCCAGGCTCTCTCCGGCAGGAGTTAACCGCTGTGTATTTCAGCTGTGCTGTCTTTCCAGGCTCACCTTCTGCCTGATCGCACAAGCACTCTCTCAGGGGAGAGCCGCGGTCAGGCCAACGGTGTTATACATTTTTCACCTCCTACAGGCGAGAGTTTGCTGTGTCTGTGGTCCAAGTCGCGCCCTTCTTCTCGGGGCACTGCTCCTCAGTTCATAATTATTTATTTTCATGGCTTCAGCAGAGGCTGCGCCACTCCCTCTCTCCCAAGCAGGAGATTTATGCCAATTCTTGTGCCGGTGGTCCTCGCCACGCTCCTTCTATTCCCTTCCCCAGGGGGATTTCATTCATCCTTCATTTTCCTTTGCCAGATGTGGTGGGTGCCGCTCATCCTCCTTGCCCCCGCACCAACTCCCCCAAGTGGGGCATATGTAGGCGAGTCGGGACAGCCGGGACTGCAGGAGAGCCTCAGGGGCCGAGCGATGTGCTCATGCAATGGCACACAGCCCGCTCCAACCATGGCCTTCTGGGTGCACCAAATCATTTTTTCATGTACTGAGGAGGCAGACAACAGCACGCAGGCCCATAGACCCTTGTCACCAGGTTTTAGGGGGCCTGTCAGTCCGGCCCCCACGGTGTGAGGGTGCTCTGGGAGGCCATTGAGCTGCCGGCAGCGCAAGGCTGCAGTAATGACACAGAGTCAGGTAGTTGGGTGCAACTGTCAAGCGGGAGACCGCTCCGCTCCTTTTTTTCCTTGGTCACATGCTCACACTTGTGACCTTGCACACGTGACAGCGCACGAGCTCTGTGGGCTGCAAATGACGTCCCAACACACCCCACTGAATGAAAGAATCTGTAAATAAAAGAGCCAACCAGATAACGAGGTGCATCCAAATGTGCAGAATACAGTTACATTATAGGCAGAAAGACTAACACGTATGTCAATTGAAGTTAAAGCCCTGCTAAACAGACTACGGGACCCTTTCTGGGTATCCATGGTATTGCTTCTAGAACTACAAACAAAGCAGCTGTGAACCACTGCTTAATATCTCGGATCTAATCAATATAACAGTGTTTCACCTGGATGGTGAATGGCGTTGCTACCAGGCTTACGCTCTTCATTAAAGATCAACCAGGAATCCAAAAGGCATGTATTATTCGAGGTGGAATCCACATCCTCAAAACTGGAGCTTTGAGTGCAGGTGGTTCGAGAGGCAATCATCGCCACAAAGAGGATTGGAAGAAGCAATTAGGCAAATGCAAACTCAAATGAGAATCAGTCCAACACTGTGGTTCTAGAACTACAATTGGAATACATGAAGACGAAAGTAAGGAGGAAAAATTCACATATTTTGGGGTTACACCGAAACCATAAACAGAGCTTCGTCTCTGTTACGTGTCTCCCCTGTTGGGAGGCATGGTATCGCCCAAGTGTGTTGATGTGGTCACGTGGGGAACCACGTGACCAAGCTAATAAAGTGAACGAGCCGCTTCCGGCTCGTCAGTCAAGACTAAACTGACTCCGCGTGTGTGTGTGTCTGCGGTGGCACCATGCGGGTGCCCCACCACGTGTGCTGGGCACAAGGACGGGGCCCAGCTCCTGGACGGTGCCCTTGCCGGGCAACGCCATCCCTGTGTGTTCCCTTGGCCCTGTGAGTCGGGCCAGGGTGCCGACCCCGGCCTGGGTGCCCCCAGAGTTGCCACCCGGCCCATGTGCGGAGCTCCGGTGTCCCAGGAGAGGGTGGGATGAACCCCCACCTTTTGTGAAGGCAGCGTGAGCGCTGCCTGTGTGTGCATGGTCGGCTGCCACCCGACCTACGTATGGGGCTGCCCGGTGACCCGGAGCAGCCCCCAACAGTCTCTGACTCAGACGTCAAGACTTTGGACTCAGGATTGTTTGCTAACTCCTTTATCAAACGCCTTCCATCCTCCAACCTGGTAGAGGATATTCCTGGGTCACACATAATCCCTTGGTTTAAAGATAAGAAGCCGGGAAAACAAGAGTTAACATTTACATTTCTGTCAATCCATTTAAAAGAAAAAAACACTTTACCATCACAGGAGAAATCAAGCATTGATTCAGGCTCCTAAATCTATTTTTGTATTACCTGCTGAAAGCTCCAAAACATTTAAACAATGCTGTGAACTAAGACAAATGCTGGAGCTCATAATTAGGAGCAGAACATTCAGTCCGATAGAAGGGAATATGGAATAACACCCTGTACTTTATCCTGCTAGCGAGTGAAGCAGGGAAATTGCTGGATAAACGGTGCCAGAACGAAAAGAAATGACTTTCACTACCCACCATCTTTTTTTAACTTTAATGGACTATAATTGTTTTATGTATTTCTCCCATACCCTGCATATTGCATTGCTTACCTCGGGGATAGTCCGGAATGTATCATTAATAAAAAAAAACAAAGTGTACAAGAGTAATGTCATAAGTCGCAAATATGGTAAAATCATTAACGAAAACATTGTAAGCTAGGATATTTACTGGCTGAATAGCACCCATGAGAGACACAGGGACCACTACACACTTTGAGGCATTCTTCAGTGCAATATTTCATCCTATAATTACTGTTACCATATATTGTATTCTGATGAGTATAAATGTACCACATCACGGTGCAAAAGTGGTAAATGTAGAGTGCACACAATTTTCTCAAAGACTGCCGTAAAAAATGTACTATTCCCTTTTGTAAGCACTATCTGGGGTGGACTGGGAACCAGAAGAGGCCCTGGAATCATTTTCAAAGTGACTCCATATTACACATTTTCAACAGGTCAAACCCTTTTCCTATGAGAAAATGTGGAAATAAAATAGGTTGCCACACAAACGAGGCCCAGGGTGCAGAGGCCTACCAGGAAATCTCCAGAGTGCCCTATAGGCCTTTCCACCCATGAGCCCTACTGCAAACAAGGTGGAGGCCATTTTAAAAAGCCAAAAACAATTTGTTGAGAATGTGGAACTCCCAGAAGCCATCCAGACAACTTGGCAGCTAGCTGCATCTGGGAGTGTGATCACTGACCAGCAAAAACTCCGGGGGGCTGGCAAAGGAGATGCCTAGTTTGTTCAGCAATCACAATATGCAAGCAAACAGTCGAACATAGATGCAAGGCCCTGGCCGCTGGTCTATGGAGGTGGGGAGTGAGAGTGTGCTTCTGTAGGAAATGAATCCTTAGGGGAAGACAGCCTCTATCGTTTCTGTAGCCGCATTGCCGCCTTTCTTCTTGCTTCCCCCGTGCCTTGTGTGCCTCCCAGCCCACCCCCACTGCCTGATTGGGCCTTGCGCCGTATTGGAAGCACTGGTTGGTGCTACTTGTGATCTGTGGGGCTGGCGCTGTTAGCAGCAGTTGCCTGAGACCATAGAAATGAGCATTGCTCAATCCAAGCTCATGCTGGCTTTGTAATAACTTCTGGGGATACTTTTTGCTTTATATTTCTGTTGCCACATCTCAGCCTTTCTTCCTGCTTCCCCTTTGCCTTGCCCGCCTCCCAGCCCGCCCCGCCACCTGATTGGGCCTTTTGTGCCCTTAAGTCAAGTCTCTAGGGCAGCCCCAATGCCTGTTGCAGCCTCTGCAACAAAGGGCCCCGACGGCAGCTCTTTCAGTAGCAGCGCCAGACTGGGTTTGCCCGTGTTCGCCGTGGGAACATGCAGCTGTTGGTGAAGAATACCAGGTATGCCAGAGGTCTTGGGGATTACCCTGAGGGCCCAACAACCCTCTCCCTAAAATAACAGAGGACCCAGTCAAGGGCAAGGTAGAACTTTTGTTTATTACAAAAACCGACAGGGATCATACAAGATTCTCCAGTACATCTCAATTTTCCATGGTGCATTTCCCAGTTTTGATGTTACATGTCATCATCACATGAGTCCTCCCCCAAACACCTATCCCCGTTTCTAATAGGGTGCTGAGAGTAGTAACACATATAGCTAACCCCTATAGAGGTTATTCTACTGGCCCTCGCATGTCAGGTGGCTGACCTGCCCCGTCCCCAAGAAACTATCACATTGGTGCAGGGTCATATACTTAACATTGGCCCTTGCCCTTTGCCATCCACCCCTGAATTTATGTCTATTGATTGGCTGGATCTGGCCTCCCCAGGCATGGGACCTAGTTTGGTTCTCAGCCCTCTGTGTACCTCTTCAAGGTGATGTAAAATGACTATGTGGCTGAATTGTATCTGGTAGTAGACCACCTTTGCCTCACAGAGTGCGCTCCCTGTTGCAAAGTTTGGTGAATGTCCATTATCTACTTTCGGCTGCATCATATGGTTTTGGACCACAACACTGACCTCTTTGGGTCTGCATTGATGGCGATTTATTCTATTTTTCTGCAGCTGGTCCCTTGTCGTCTGGAGCTTGGAATGTGACTGTTTATCTCCAACATTGGCTGTGAGCACAGTCTGTGCTTTGTGCAGCCTGCACTCGCTTCCCTTGTCTGGTCTTCTGTGGCTTGAGGTCGTCTGTAATTTTCCTTAGACTTATATTGTTATGTCTACGAACTCATACTGAGCTACGTTTCCTATAGATTAGTCGTACGTGGTCCTACCAGGCTACATATATACTCATGTAGTCCCTGCCAATTAGGCGCTCTCTGCGTTCAAACAAGGATGATCTCTTGTCCCAGCCTCACAACATCTTCAAGAGTTTTGTAGGAATTAGCTTTGATTCATGGGCCCCAACCATGTGGAAAATCTTACCACTGTCACTTAGATTGGTCCCCTCAATCGCTCAATTCAAGAAAGGTTTAAAAACATATTTGTTTGATAAAGAAAAGGAGTAGGCCCTGCTCCCCTCTTATTTTTGTTGTATGTTTTGTGAGTGCCCTGAGGCCTGCGGGTGAGTTGGCGCTATATAAAAAATGTATATAATAGAAAAGGCACTCTCCTCCCAGAGAGCTACAAGATCCTCTCTAAGCCCAGGCCTAACCGGTCTTGGGGCAGCGTGACCCTGGTCTCCCCTGATTGGGTCTCTGCTACTAACATACCCACTCAGTCCTACTCCTCCTTCGAATGCTTCATCTGACTCTGGCCACCATCTACAGGCCCTTGGCCGGTCTCCCTCTTCCTCTCAGAGTGGTCTGACCTCACCTCTTCTCTACTGGCCTCCACCTCCAAGGTTCTCCTCCTCAGTGACTTCAGTATTCATCGTGACTCCTCTGTTGCAGCCTCTGGACACTTTCGCAAGCTCTGTGAATTTCGCTCTCCATTCATCCCTCCAGGCCGACTGCACTCAGCCAGACCCACATTTGATGCTCTCATCCCTGCAGACATCCCCATCTCCAACCCTCTCACTACTCCGCTCTTCTGCTCTGATCATGCTCTCCTGTCCTCTCACCTGGACTTCCTGGTCCCCTGGCAAAGCCCCCACCCGCACTGCCAGCCTCCTTCTCCATCATTCGACCTATGAAGCGAGTGTCAGTTGATGCTTTTTGCGCCACCTTCATTCCCCCTTCAACTCCTGCCACTGACTCTCACTCTGACACAGCACTTACTAACCTTCAACTCTCAATCTCCAACACTCTAGACACCCTTGCTCCTGTCATGAGCATCCACATGAATCCTGCCTCCAAACGTAACACCTGGTATGACTACAACCTGGCCTCTCTGTAAAGCAAGTGCAGAGCTGCTGAGCGGAAGTAGCAGGCTTCAAGCACATCCTCTGACAAACTGGCCTATCGCCTGCTCCAAAGGCAATATATACTTTCTACCTGCTTGAAGGAGAGGGCCTATATCCAAGCCTGCATCTCTGGGGCCACTAACAACACGGCTGAACAAAATCTGCAAGGAACTCGGCAGACCTACTGCTGTCTCCATTTCCTCTCTGCCTTCCCTGGCCCTCTGCACTGAAATGGCCTCTCACTTCATTTCTAAACCTCAAGATATCCTGTCCTCACTCTCATCCTCTTCCCCACTCCCTTCTCCCTCACCATCTCTCAGGCCACCCTTGGCCCTCCTCCCCTACTCTCCTCTTTCTCTCCCAGATGACCTGTTGTGTTTTCTAGACAAGTCTGCTCTATGAAAGCCTTATCCAAACAGGTGCTCCCTCCTCCTCCAGAACTATGAAGGACAACATTGCCTCCATTGCTCCAGCTGTGGCTTGTTCCTGCAATCACTCCTTTTCCACTGGATCTTTCCCGTTACTCCTCAAGCACTTCCCTTGTGCACCCTCTCCTCAAAAAAACATCTACCGACCCTTCCTGTCCAGCTAACTACCGCCCTATCTCCATTAACCCTTGGCTGGGCAAACCTTGCATATCTAGCACACAGAATCTGTTTGTTGTGTCCACAACCACCAGCCTGGCTTAAGAACTGCCACAAGCACGGAAACTGCACCCCTGAACTCCTGTGAAGATGTGCTCTCTAATCTCAATTCCAACTCTCCTTCTGTTCTCATCCTTCTTGACCGTTCCTCTGCCTTTGATACGGTCAATCATGCCACCCTTATAAATCGGCTCATTTGATCTCTGTCTTCTCTCTTAACTTCCAATTTTATGGAGACGACACGCAGTTCTCTTTCAACGTTCCTTTGGTCAATCATTCCACCCTTATAAGCCGGCTCTGTGATACCCTTGGCATCATTGACCTAGCTTTCGACTGGTTGACCTCCTTCTGCTCTGACTGACCTTCCCAGGTTCAACTGGGCCATTTTCTCTCCTCCATCTCACTCTCCACCTGTGGTATCCCTCAGGGCTATATGTTACGCTCACCTGGTCTCTGCAGAGGGGTTGGGGCACAGTAGCAGCCCTCCCTGAACTTGAATCACCCCCTTCAGGCCTATCCCTCAGAAGAAAAGCTGTGAGCAGTGGTACGTGGTGATACTACTCCTGCGTGGAGATAAGAGTGTGTGAGTGTGCCAATCTGTGATTGTTGTACCTCTCGAACCCTTCACCCCAAAGTACGGTTTCTGTGAGCATACACCAGCCCATAAAGCTCACGTGTGAATTATGGAAGATAAGCTCTCCGTCCTGCTACTTATGGCATGGGCGCGTCGAATGGGATCTAGTTCCTTCAATAATCCCTGATAAGGATTAGTCCAGTCCAGCAGCGACTATGCTTCTCCTTATGATTGGTTAGTCTTTCTTGAGCTCTTGTAATGATGTTCATTCTGTTTAATGTCTATGTTGCTCCTATCTATGCCTGCAATAATGTCTCTCTTCTGTTTTCTTCCCATAGATGGAAATGCGGCCTCAATGCAGCTGTGAGACGTGAGACGCGGCCGGATTGAAGATGGATGCCACCGCAATGTTCGACAGCAGGTAAGTGATGGTTTAAGGAAAGCGCGAAATATGGCAAAGCGCAACCTTAAACTGACTGTTTTTTTGATGTCTAACCTTGTCTTCTGTTTTTCCTTGCAGGCGCTGCTGTCGACGATGGAGCGTGTCATGCTGCGGTGCCAAGATGAAGATTTCGGCGTTCCAGAAAGTGTAAAGATGAATACTTGGTTCACCGAAGAAATGTACAGGTAAGAACAGCTTCCCCCAGTTGGTAAGTATGCTGGCAAGAAGCAGGATATCCAGGAAGCAGGATCTTCAAAGTTAAGTCTGACCTCAGGCGAGGTGAGCGTTACGCTGCTTGCAAGTGCACAATAACGCGAAGCGTCTCTCTTGAGGATCGGGGCAGCTTATATAGCTGAGATCCTGGGCACGCCCATTAGGGCCGGCTTACCAGCCACACCCTGCCACTCCTAGAGAGTGAGCACGTGCAAAGGCAATCCATTAGCAGCCACACCCAAGAATACACTTGGGGCTGCTTAATGAATGGAATGTTCAAGGTTAATGCATCCTGCTTAATGGATGGAATGTTCAAGGTTAATGCATCTGAATTGCTATGTCCATAATAAAAGCTTTTTGGTGTTAAATGGATGTTCTTGTTTACATTTGTTCATGAGCCTGGTGCCAACGGCGTCAGGACAGTGTCCACCCAGGTCTCTTGTGCATGTGACACTTGCATGCCTGTGCCCCTGACTTCATGACCATGACACTATATCATCTCACCTTGGCTTTTCAACACCTACCTTGCCCCTCTAGCCCATTTAATCCCCGCCTTCCCTCCTAACTTCGAGTGTTATGTGGATGGCACGCAGCTCTCCTTCTAGCTTCCCTCCTCTGCCTCCTCCTCTTCCTCTCTCATTTCTGACTCTCTGTCTGCTATTCAGGCATGGTGCACTGCTAACGATATCTAACTACCTTAATGACAGTAAGACTGAGTTCCTTCTCATTGGGACCCCAGTTCCCTCCTTCCCTCCTACACTCTGGCCGCCCTGCAAGGGCCTCCTCCCCTCACCCTCCTGTGATGCAAAAAAACCTTGCTGTTATCTTCGACTCCTCTCTCTCCTTCTCTCCTCACATCACAGGCCTTGCCAAGAAGGCCCACTTTCAGCCGCACCTCCTCAGAGACATTCTCCCTTTCCTCACCATCCCCCAGAAACTCAATGTCTCCAGAGCTCTGGTCCTCTCAAGGATGGACTACTGAAACAGCCTCTTCCTCAATCTGCCTAACTCCTCCTTTCACCCCTTTAAACTAATCCAGAATAGGACTGCAAGACTTATCCTTGGCCTCAAGCCCAGGGACCGCATCTCTCCAGCCTTAAAATCTCTCCACTGGCTCCCGGTTGCTGCGAGGAAATGTTCAAGACACTCTGCATCATCCACAAAACTTTCTGGGGTCTAGGGCCTTGCTAAATCCAACTCTCCCTGCCTAAATAACTCCCTGCTAGAGCCCTTCGGTCTTCTAGCCACAACTCTCTGCAGATCAGACGCTTTTCCAAGCGAGAGTGGGGGGTAGATTTCTCTCCCCACAGGTGCCTCCCTCTGGAAGGGCCCCCATGCCCCTCTCAGGTTGGAGCCAGGTCTCCTTAAGTTCCAGAATCTTATCAAGACCCTCCTTTTCTCTTCCTCCTTCTGTCTCCCCCTTCCCTGCTAATGTCCCTCTGTGCCTCTTGACTGGCTGCCTGGTTCCTTCAGATTCTTACAGGGAAGGGAAGATTCTTACAGGGAACAAGGCCTTGCTTGACCAGTCTACTCCTGCACCTGGTCTCCCCTGGCCCCCTCTCAACCTGAACTTGCCCTTCCAGGCTCCCTTGTCCTCCAGGCTCCCTTGTCCTGCACTTGCCTGGCTGGGCCTGCACCCCTTAAACCTTTCCAGCCCCATTCTTTTCACTTAACACATGGACCTTCTTTACCTTGCACTGTCTGCATTCCTCAGGCTCTGTCCACCTGGCCTCCCCGTAACACTCGATTAACCCATGGGCCCTTCCACCCTGACAGCATTTCCCCTCCTCCACTGTCCCCTGCACTTCTTACTACTGCACTTCTGAATGCAACAAGGCCTAGTAGGACCGTTTTTGGTTTTGTCATCCCTGTTCCCCCATGCCTTGTTACACCTTGAAACACATTGTGTATAGGTGAATTATAAACACCTATTATATACATAAAATAAATCTTCATCTATGGTCTGTTGGATAGCTTTAGGAGGCAGGAGGTGGGCAACAGAATAACAGAATGAATTCACCTTGCAGTGATTAGCCAGTTGTATTCAAATGACCAAATGACATGTGAAGATCGACAAACAAATGCTAGGTAATGACCCTAGGAATTTCAAATTAGGCCCTTCCAAAATACTCACATTGCTGTTTCAAGGCTGACCACTTAGTAACAATGCAATGGGCATACCCCCGTGAAATATCACAATTTCTCTCACATGTACATTGCATGTTGCTTGCCTCCATGCTCCTGACTTTGCAATGGTATGGCCTGGGACATAATGGCCAGGACTCATTGATGGCATGTAGTGCACTTCGACCTTTTTCATTTCAGCAAAGCAACTGTATTTTTGCTCAATGTATCCTCCAAATGGGTCTGGGATAGCAGGAAGGGATGATGTGGTGGAGGGGCAGTATGGTAAAGAAGATTAAAGTGACTATGCCTGCCTTCACAGGTATAAGTCCTTTATTAGTATTCAACACAAAAACCCTGTTAGCATCTTCTGCCACTGACTCCAATCTCTCTGGAACCCACAGCATTCCAAGAAGCCGCTACCACACATCACCTCAGCTATAGTACAAAAACAAAACACAAGTAACTATGCCACCACATCCTAATTAATTGTGAATACAGTCACACATCGTGTAATTCCCTGGGCAGACACTGTGTTCTTCCTCTACTCCTGATAGGCTGCCCCTCTTGCAGTGGAGATACATTCCTACTCAGCCTATCCAAACTTGTTTGCCCAGCACCTTTTTCCTCTTTAGTTATGTTCTCCACAAATCCAGCAGAACCTGCTTCCTACATCCCTTAGGTCCACAGCCTTGCTACAAGTATCCTCCTTTGAACACAAGTATCATCACACAAACCTATCCAATTTAAATTCCACAATGTTCCACTCTCCACTCTCATATCATTCTTCAACAAATGAAATACTCTCATGGGATTGGAATATTTAGACATGCTCTTTCCTTCCTGTCTTCCAAGCGTGACCCGAATGAAGTCCCTACACTAATGTTGATGTTCCTTCTCCTTCTTTTAAGAGACAATTTAGAATCAGGATACTTCCTGTACTTTCATGGGCTGGTTGGTTGTATGTTATCCGCAATGAAACCTTTGTCCACCTTCCTTATCCCAATACTCACCGGCAGCCAGTATGGTAAATATTTGGGGTTGGGTTCTGAAACCCTCATGAATCTAGAAGGGGAAACCCCTGTTGTGCTATGTGGTGGTGGTGGTATCCTCATGCTCCACACAGCTTCACTTAATTACTTCTTCCAGTATATCTCCTTGACTAATGCCTGCTGCAAACACTCACTAATTACACAGGTTCCTCCTCACTACCATACCATTACTTCTGGGTGATACACCTAAGTAAATTTCCATTCGAATCCCATGCATGCATAAACGTGCTTAACTTCTTTAGATACAAATTGAACTCTAATTATCACACTACACTCTATACAGCATGCTTAATGGTTGTACTGTTGACATCCTTTTTACTGCATCCTTCCTCCACTACTATTGATACTGGTTGTTCAGTACTAAGCTTTTTCACCAGTTTGGCGTGGTCTTCCCACGCCAAAACATTTACACCATTCTTCTTTCTATATACTTTGAATACTGCAATACATTCCCTGAACTCGACAAGAGCATTCCTGTACCCCTGCATGGTGATGGTGGATCCTTTGAACGCTCCTGGATTCCTGATGTCTGATTGGTATTATTGTGTACTGTACCCTTTCTTACACATCTCTAACTACCTCTTCCTGGTGATGACAGCATATGGGGACCCAGAGTCTAACATGAATTTAATGTTTATCCCATCCACCTTTAACACAGTCTCTGGAGCTTTCCTGCCTTTGCCCTTCCCCACTTGCACAAACTCTATATTTGCTTCTTCACTTTGATCCTGCACACACTTCACATTTCCTGCATTTTTTTGCCCTCCACATACAACTGCAAAATGCCCTCTCATTCCACAATTTGAACATTTCGGAATCATGACAGGACAGCTTCTAGAGCTGGCATAATGACCCCATCATCCACAATGGAAACATTTCCATTTCAGTGTTAGTGTCTCCCCTTTCTTTTTGTGATTTCCTTCAATCATCCTCTACCTCTTGTTTGTCTTCTGTAGGATCCTGGGCATCAGGTAAATCACCCAGGAGCAGAATTCACATAGTACACAGGTAACTGTAAAAGGAAACTTCTTTACTGGTTACAGGTTACAGAAAATAGAGGTTAGGCAGGAGAGTACTGAAGTAGCTTCCACTCAGTCCCATCTTACATCTTGCAGTCTAGTCCAACGGTCAAACCTGTAATCTACTGATCCCCAGGTTCCACTTTATGCAGTATATTCCACACGTTTAACTAATGCACTCAAGATACTACATACATCCCTTCCTTAATATATGCAAAGAAAACTTGGCATTCACTCAGACTTACAGTGATCTGTAGCATGCACAGACAGGATCTTTGCATCCTAAAATTACAACCCATCAAAACATACACCAGCTCATCCGAGACAACATAACCACACTCTCAACCAATAGAACAAAATGCATCCACCTCTTATGCAAGCCTGCCACACTCAGATCTCAGGTCTCCCACGCCCAAGAACTGACTGCCCTACAAGGAGCAAACTTAACTATGCTTGCAACCACCTGCAGTTACTTAAACTCCTCCTTTTATCTGGGTCTGTCACTCCCAGATCTCGAGCCTGCCACGCTCCAGCCCAAACATGGACGTCAGAGTGTGTAAAACCCTGACCTCTGCCCTGCTGAACAAACATATCCTCCACGTTACACAGTACATTCCACGGGTTTGACTAATGCACTCAAGATACTAGACCCTCGAGCTTCAGTTCATACTACTTCTCTTCTTTCTGTATTACTATTTTTACTTGTGAGTTAGATTCTTTTTTTTTAGGTTTTTTTTATTGTTTTAATCAAACTTAGATTTTTACAATATTTTCCTGTTTCATTCTGTCTCTTAATTGTCTCTCGGACTTAAGTTCAAGTTAACTGCGGTTTGTTGGCTGTGTTAGGCTCGGACTCTGTGGAGAATTCCTTGTCTTGTAATAGAACAGTCACGATGTAATCAAGCATTTTGGCTGTTATTATTTGCCAGCTGGTTTTGTCGCCACTAATGAGTCTACACCACCATGTCGGTTCTTCCATCAATTGCTCCTTTGTTGCTACATGCACGAAAAACTTCTGTCTCAAAGCGCGCGTCGCGTGACAGGTCGTTAACAAGTGCGAATTGTTTCTTGTGGCGGTGGCTCCGTGTCGTGGCAAAAGCGGCAGTTTGCAGTTAGGGAAAGGCCTCTTATGTGTAGGATCTTATTTGTGCGAAAAAGATTCAGACGTGCTCTTAGAATCAGATTCCGAGCCCATTTGTTTGGGAAGATCTTTATGTATTTTTGTAGTTCGTTTAATTTTCTTGTATTGCCAGGAAGGTGTGCGCCAAGCCTTTGAGCTGAGGCTTGTTCCGTTGTCTTAGCCCAATCTGCTTCCTTCAGTTTTCGTAATATTCTACATGGATTGTGGATCAGTTCGTCTTCATCTGATGCAATGGAGTCCAGGAGACAGATGTTAGATTTTTCTTCCTCCGTTTCCTTCGCTGTGTAACATAGGGAGATATGTTAAACCTTTTTTGGTAATTGCTATAGTTTCTTCCAATGGTGGGTTTCCATTCAACTACAGTCCCTCTTGATTTGCATTGCTGCTAGCATGAATAATAATTTGATCCCTTATTAGGTCATCTTGTGTCACTGCCCTTCCAAAATTCCAACTTCCTTAGTAGGCTAACATACTTAATTGCTACATCATATTTATTCCTACCATCCCCTTCACCATTGCTGAAAGGTATAATTCCCCTCAATTTGGAGTTCATCTCCAGGCCATGTAGTGCGATAATGTTTTCTTCTCACTTTAGGCCAGATTACAAAAACTTTGAACCAAAGTTTGCCCTTTTTCGAAAAACCCTTACTTGTTAAACGGTATCTAGTCAATTCATCTAAACCCATTCCATCTAATACCATTCCATCGAAATTTTTCCATCTAAAAAATGTCCATCTAATGCATTTTTTGGGGGGGTAAAGGGTTAATTTTTGTTCAGGTGCATTTTAAAGGGTAAAAAACAGGGGTTTGGTGGGGGGACACCCCTCCCCCGAAACAAAGAAAAAAAATAGACAAAAAATATGCATTACAATGGACATTTTTTATATTGAAAAATTTCGATGGAATGGCATTAGATGCAATGGTTTTAGATGAAATTACCATAAACCTAGTAAACCATTGCTCCATGACATTTGCAGTTTGAAAAAAGATCAATTTTCACTGCATTTCAGGTGCAAAAATGCAATGAAAATGTATCTTTTCTTTACACTAAGGCAATGTTTGCTCTGGTGCTTATACCATGCCAAACTGCACCTTTCATGGTGCAATGGTTTACTGGTACGTCCAAATATTTTTGGGAAAAAGAGCACATTTTGCTCTAGTGTTAATACCGTGCAACTTTGCACTTGCACGGGAGCAACGTTTCTGTAATCTGTCCCCAGATGTTGGTTCTTCACAATATATGGTGTTAATATAGTTTTCCCAATATTCCTTCCATTCTATCCATGGAGCTGGAGATTCACCTGCCACTGCAAGGAAGGCCTGCGGAGGATGGATGGTTATATTCTGAATTTTATTCTAATTATGGTACTTTATGAACATTTTCTCCAGTTTAGCTTTCCTTCCCTCTCCTTTTTCTTCTGAAGAGTAATTATTGTACTGCTTTTGAATTGGCAGCTATCATGTCTTCCATTGGATTCGCTGCTGATCAGTAACCTTATCACTCTTCCCTATCACTGTGACTGTGTTTTGCTTGTAATTAATTCCATGCCATGTCTTTTCACTTTGCCTTCTTAGTGCCTCGCCCAACCTCCATGTTGGACCTCGTTCCGTTGTGCTGTATCACCGTTGTTCTGTTTCAGGACTGTTTCCTTTCAGACTTTTCCACGTTGGCTGTCATCAAACGTCCCAGAAAGTGGCAGGGCGAGTACAGTGACCCCTCGTTGCCAGATGAGGTGAGGCATGACTTCAAAGGTAAAACTTCGATATTAGTATTCAATACAAGGACCCTGCAAAAACCTTCTTCCACCATCGCCTCTATCCTCTCGCCCTCTCTCTAACCATCCACCTGGAACTCCTGAGCCATACATAATCTGGAACCCATAGTGTTCGAAGCAGCAACTGACACAAATACTACTCTCATGAAGGTGTGGCTGGCACTAGTGGCCCACCAGTGGGCTTCATCACCTTCAAAGCCTCCACCACTGCCTCCCAAGATCACCATTTTCACCACAACCATGGCCCCATCTGCTGCACCCGTCACTTCAGCCAGCACGAGATGACATATAAAAAGGCCATTGGTGCTATCCAAAAGCAAGCTGCCTGTGAGGTGTGGGCTAGGAATCAGCCACACTTCAGGAGCCACTGGATGTCTTGGAGGGGGGTGTTGCTCTACTGTGGCCTGGTGAAGCAATTTCCGTCTGGAATCCTTGATGGAAGCTATCATCAGGTGTCCATATGGGCATGATCATTCTGGGACCAGGATCCTGGTCATGATGATCTTTGTATGTTGATGATGATGGTATCCTTGCCCTTGGCACCGAGAATGGCAATATGATGGTAGGGAACGTGCCTGGAGATGGTGATCACGGTGATGTTACAGGGGCCCAACTCACCACTTCCCGTGGGACCCATCATGTCATAATGTGCCACGTGCTGGCAATGAAAGGCAAGCCAACATGTGCTGAAAGACCTATCCAGGCACCAGGTGGTGACCATGGAGAAGGTTGTCCAAGCACGGAAGACTGGGAAATGGAGCAATCAACCGGCTGGCTGCCTCCAATGTGGTCTAGAGTCAGTGCATGTACGAGGCTACAGAGGAAATTATATCCCAGAATTTGGTGGTTCTTAAACCTTCTACCACCCAGGGAGCCCTGGGGCTGGTAAGGGGATGTGGTACTCTTTCTTCTGCCAGGGCCTTCCCAGTCTCCCTTCTGGTAGAAAGTGCAGCAAGGGTAGCCAAGATATTGCAATATGCAGAGCCAGGGTCGAGAATTCCAGCTACTCAGGAACCACAGAATCAAGAGGCAGAATGGCACACAGTGCTCCATCAGCCAGCTCCTTTTGCTTCTGCATCTGTGGGAGGTCACTCTGAAGAGTGGATGTGATTGGTCTGAAGCAAGAACAGTGCATTGGCGACTGACCGTGCTGAGGCAGTTGGGAATTGGAGTGCCTTTCTCAGTACAGCTATATAATCGATTGTAGATGCCAGGGGCATAGATGGATAGTGAGTGAAGTCAAGGTGCTGCAGGCTGGGTTGTGACAGGGACATTAAAATGGGAAACGGTGCTGGTCTAAATGGAGGAGGTTATGCCACATACTTACCAGCCAGGTCCAGGTTCTTATGGATCTGGAAAGGCTTCTCTCGGCAGGATTGTAGAAAAATAGGTAGATTTAGGGGTTAAGGAACAGCAGTGGGTTATGCAGAGACTTGCATCATAGGTCATCTGGGCATTTATTGACTTGCTTATAGTTACAGAGGATCTGCTGCTTTGCCTGAAGGGTGAGGGGGGCCAATGTGGTGTGGGTACAATCCAGGGTATCTGCAACATTGGGTAAGCTTGCTATGATGCAAAAAGGGTCTCCTCCAGCAATAAGGTCAGTCGTGGTGGCGTGGCAACAAGGCATCCAAAAGCTAGCTCAGTACAACTGAGAAGATGGACTACGATATGACATGCAGTATGCCCACTGAGTATTGGAACATGGTACGAAAATGCAGCACAGCCACCACCCTGATGAGAGGACGTTTGGCACTTTTCGTCAATCTCACAGTGAGTAAGACTTTTCTCATTCCAGGGCATCCATGGTGATGGTTTCACAGTCGGCACGCTCCTCCTCGGTGACAGCCATCCCCTCTCCTCTTCTAACTCCCGCTACCCAGCTCCATGAAATGCAATGATCAATTCATGCAACTGCAGTTGCAATTTTCCCACAACCTCTATGTTGATCCATGAAATGTGTCCACTACTGTCTGTGGTACTTGTATACACTTTGTAAGTGATGGGCTACATCTGGGCCTGTATTGGCATGACCTGGTAGCCATAACCTCCCCCTTTTGTGTGATGGCAATGCTGAAGGTATATATTGTGACCTTCCGGCAGTATTCCATCTCACATTTGCGTGGTATGACAACATGCAGTGTGTTTAACTATTCCATGCAGTACTTCACTTATACAGCCTGTTTCACACATTAAATGATGTATCTACTTCTAATCATGCAGATTGTAAAAAGAGGATGCATTTGAAATACCACTTGTTACCATTAGTACCACCACAAATTATTATTGTACCTTCGAAAAATAAAAAAACAAATGAGATATGCTTAAAAGACGCCCACCTCAGGCACCAGGGTAGGGTGAGTCACAGAAAACACAAGCGCAGCCATTTTAGTAACAAATCCAGGGATAATAATTCACATCATAAACCCAGAGGTAAACAAGCCATCCAGCGGCTTATGAGCCTGTACAAGCTGTCTGGCGTTTGCAGTATAACGTGGTTATTCTTTTTACACAGAAGAGATTGGGCCTCATTACGACCCTGGTGGTACGGAGTGAACGGCACCGTAAAAGGTGCCGGCGCCGTTCACCCCGTACTGCCGCATTACGAGTTCCACTTGCGGGACACGGTAAGCACGCCAGGGAAAACCAGCCGTGCTTACCGGGTCCCGCGAGGGGAACTCGTAATGCGGCGGTACGGGGTGAACGGCACCAGCACCTTTTACGGCGCCGTTCACTCCGTACCCCCAGGGTCGGAATGAGGCCCCATATCTCATTTTCCCCTTCTTCCATCACTTCCCTTTTTCCTAGCCATTGCTACCCGCCGGAACCTGTTCCTTAACTGCAGACCCCACAAGCTCTCTACCCGTTGGGTAACTGCGGGTGTCTCTTCTTCATCCTCTAATTCATCCATGGTGTCCCAATCGTCCTCCGCAGCTCCCTATTTGTACTTTAATCTGACTTCACTGTCCCATAACCTGCTCTCTCTGCCCCTCGTTCATCACTCTTCCCAATATGAATTTCTCTATTGAAGTTTTCACATAGACATGAAACCGTACGAAATGCGTACAACATATACCTCCCCGTTACATAGAGGCCAGTACATAACCTACGCTAGGCTGATGAAACGGGTTAGAGAGAGATGGCCCGAGACGGCACTTGCTAATGACCCTGATGTCTCCCTGGAAACTATGTATGATGTCTCGGAGGGTGGGCATGAAATATCGAGGATATATGAGCTCCTTAGTGTGAGGGCTGGGAGAGAGCTGCTCCAATTGAGACAGGATTGGGAAGAAGAAGTAGGCGGGCCCTTAACAGACGGACAATGGGAGAGAGCCCAGAGGTACCATAAAAAGGTGTCCCGGAACGCGAGATTCCAACAACTTCAACTGTATGTCACGCACAGGGCTTATTTAACTCCCAAGAAAGTTGCGAAGTTTGGCGGCTCGGTTACCCAGAAATGCCCCAGATGTGGGGAAGTGGAAGCGGGGCTACTGCATATGTTTTGGGCTTGTCCGGAGGTGCACAGATTTTGGGAGAAGGTTAAAACGAAACTGGGTGGTGGGGGAGTGGTGTTGGACGTGGGATCGGCTTGGTCGTGCATGCTCGGGATTTTCCCCAGGCCCCGGCTTGGAACATATAAGCAAGATGAAGGACTTAGCTTATGTCCTGGCCAAGCGCAGAATTGCTATGAGCTGGAAAGCGGCCCACAGACCCAGGGTGGAGCTATGGTGGGCAGACCTCTTGAGATGGGCGGAAGCGGAATCCGTAGTTTGGTTTGAAGCGGTCACTAGGGGGGGTGTGGAGGAAGTAGGGCCCCTGCTGGCCTGGCGGCAATAGGTGGCCTCTATGGCCAACCCTCACCAGGGTGGTAACGAATCAGAGGACTCGGATGATGAGCGCATAAGCACTGCGCTACCTGACAATGCTCCTGTAGATGACACTAATGAGCCGGCTCTAGTTTAAGGGGCGAGGGGGGATGTGGGGGAATTACACTGCGCAAGGTGATGGTTTAATGATAATTATATATGTTGATATGATTGTATTGTGTGAGGTTTTGTTTGGTTTTGAAAAAATAAAAACAAATTAAAAAAAAAAAAACATATACCTCCCGTTCCCCCAAATTCCTTTACTCCCCCCTTTGTTTCCCCATAACTTTTGTCCCTTCTTCCCTCCGCTCACCCCGTCCCCCCAGTGCCACCAGTCCTCAACTCTGCATCACTCAATTTCTGTAAATTGCTGCGGTCAGTTGTGTGTTGGCCCTTGTGCTTCCCTCCCCCGGTCTCTGTTTATTTAGACTGCATGTAAGTCTCTTCACGGGAGCCAGAACATTCTCCGCCTCCGGATCTCTGTGCTTGTTCAGGTAAGCCACCTCAGCGAAACCCCACCTAGGTACAACTCGAAGCCATTGCTCCAGCGATGGGTCCTCAGGTCTTTTCCAAGCAGTCGCTATTCGCCATTTGGCTAGTCCCAGAAGGAATGCCACCATTTTGTTTTGTGGTTTATATCTCTTCGCTCCATATAGTAGAACCCACAGACACACCTCGTATGTACATTCATACCTACTCCCCAGTAAAGCGTTCAGCCACACTAGCACACCTCCCCAGTAGACTGCAACGATTGGACACTCCCATACCATGTGCCACAGACCCACATGATCCGTCTGCATCTCGGGCAGGTGTGAGGCGATGATGGATTTATGGAATGTAGTATTTCCGGTGTCAAGTGGCAGTAGAACTGGGTGAGTTGGAATTGTGCATTCCAAGATGTTTTCTTTACCTGTTCCCACATCCTCACCCATTTCTCCTCTGTTATGGTGACTCCTGAATCCCTTTCCCATTTCCCCTTTACCACTAGGTTCCCTTCCTGTTTTGTTGATTGCAGTGCCCCATATACCCCGGATACCCTCTTGCCCCCTCTCCTAGACCCAGTATTGTTTGCATAAGTGGGTTCCCCTCTGGTTCCTCTGGGATACTTTCCCCTATTTCTGCCATTCGCCTAACCACCTTTGCATGTGTCAGGAAGTGACGGTTTGCCACCCCATATGATTGTCTCCATTCCTTGAATGTTAGTAATTTACCCCCTACAAAGAAGTCCTCCAGTGAGGTGCATTGTTGCTCTCTCAGGATTCTGAGTCCTATGTTCAGAAGCGCTACCCTTGATGGTGGTGTCAAAGCCCACTGGTAAGTCACTGCCATATAATCCTTTCACAAGCAGCTTCCCTACCAGTTTCTTCCAGATCACTTGTATCACCCTGAAAGCCTTAGTATCTCCTTTACCTCTTATGGGTAATTCCAGCAGTTCTACCCCCTGTCTCTCCTTTGAAAATTCTCCCAGCAGCATTTATTTCCCACTTCCCAGGTTCTCTGGCCAGCGTGCTATCCCTTGTAACTGTGCCGCCATGTACTACAGTTCAAAATCAGGCATGTTCAACCCTCCCTCTTACGGTCTCTGTCGCAGCGGTTGCATGGCCACCCGACTCCGTCCTGTGTTCCATAGCCGTTGCCCCAACATCTTGTCCAGCATCTGAAAGAAAACCTTTTTGATGACATATGGGATGTTGGTAAAATATATAAAAGCCTTGGGAGGACCACCATTTTGCAAATTGCAATTCTCCCCATCAAAGATAGGGGTAGCCTCTTTCAGAATTGTACTGCTTCCCCAATACGTGAGAGGACCCTCCCCGTGTTGTACATGGATGTCTCCTCCATCTCATGGAAAACCTGGATCCCCAAGTACTTGAAGGATTCTCCCTCCCACCGGAGACCCCAATCCGGGAGTGTATCTCCCCCCCATGTTCTCAGTGCCGCCAGCGGGAATAGCAAAACATTTTCTCGGTTCATCTGGTACCCTGGTAATTTGCGCAAGGTGTCTATTACCTCTAATATTATAGGCATGTTGCTAAGAGGATTATCCATGTACAACAGAATGTCATCTGCGTAGAGGGAGATATAATGCCGCGTCCCTCCAGCCCATATGCCCACTTTGGGGATGTCTGATCTAAAATACCTTGCCAGTGGTTTTAGTGCTACGACGAACAGGATAGGTGGGACCGAGCAACCCTGTCGTGTCCCTCTCCCTAGTGACCACCCTTGTGACACGCAGTTCCCTGTTTTCACCATAGCTTTGGGGTTGTGGTACAGCAGGCGTAACCACTTCAAGAACCCATCTCCAAAGCCGTAGGCCTACAACACCCTGAACAGCCATGGCCATTCAAGTGAGTCAAAAGCTTTGACTGCGTCCAGAGCGCCTAGGGCCATTTACCACATGGTGTAACCTACTTAGGTTCATACCTGTATCCCGTCCCGCTACAAATCCACACTGGTCTGGGTGCACAAAAGTGGGAGGCACCCTCGCTAACCTGGATGCCAGCACTTTCCCCAGGATCTTAGCATTCACATTTAGTAAGGAAATAAGCCTGTATGATGTACATTGGGCTGGGTCTTTCTCTTTCTTCAATATTACTGTGATTACCGCCTCCCTCATGAACTCTGGTAGCTTACCCTTTTGGAGTGCGCTGTCGTATACTTTTTTCAGTTGGGGGGCCAGAATGTCTGCAAACATCCTGTAAAATTCCACAGGGAGCCCATCGCTCGCAGGGGCTTTATTAACATGCATCGATTTTATTGCTCCATGCATTTCCTCTTCTTCTATTGATACCTCTAGTGTTTCCCTTGACTCACTCTCCAACCTGGGTAACCATACCAGATCCAGCAGATCCGAGGCTTTGAGCTTTGAATAGGTACCTTCCGTTGCGTGCAATTGCTTATAATATCCAAGCAACACGTTTATTTCCTGTTGTGTGACTACCAGGTGTCCATTGGGTCTTGCAGTTGTGTGGTCATTTTCCCTGGGTGTTCTTGCCGTATTAACCATGCTAGGAGCCTGCCCGCTTTGTCACATTCCCCATGTATACGTTCAGTGTAACTTCTTTGGTCAAGCTATGCCAGGGAGTTTTGGACCTCCCTGTGTGCTGACATCTTTTCTGCTAGCTGCTCACCAACTTGCTGTCACTTTGCCAAATTTGCTTCCAGTTTCTGGATCTCCCCCTCTAGATTTTTCATGGATTTGTTTAGCGTCCACCTAACCCCCACCATCTGGGACATGCAAACTCCCCTCAGGGTCACATTAAAGGCCTCCCACTGTATTCCCACATCACTCACTGATCCCTCATTCAACTGAAAGAAAGAGGATATAGCCTCCCCCAGAATTTGCATGTTAGCTACATCCTCTAGTAACCCCTGCCTCATCCTCCGCAACTTGGTCCCCTGAAGGTGCCCATCGCTTGAAAGGGGATCCCCGGTGCTACCCATATAAGTTCTCCCCTTGCATATGTTGAGTACGAGGAGCCATTTTGTGGAGACCATGCTCCAACAAGAAATCGGGGCCGGAAAACTCACCCAGGGATTCTCTGTGGAACGGGCCCACAGGTCTCTGCAAAAACTGCCCCCACCAGGATCATACCCACGCCCAATAATTGCGAAAATCTTAAACTTTCGTGACAGAGAAACGATATTGAAGTTCTCAACGGAGGGAGGGGAGATCACGCGAAACAACTCCAAGATAGTAATGTATCCGGATTACACCCCCACAGTGCAACGTGCAAGGAATTCTTTTGTGCCAGTGAAGGCGAGGCTGCAGAAACTCAACCTTAAATACATGTTGCTTTACAGCTCCCGCCTGAAGGTGATCTACAATGGAAATACTATATTTTTGGATATGCAGCAAACATGTGACTTGAGCACAACAATCTAGCCGGAGATGAGGAACCCACGACGCGAGTTGATGCAAGATGAGAAATAAGCAAAACACACCTGAATCTACATACAATAACACACAAACACATGATGCAAGTCAGCCAAGCCCGCTTGCTGCTGCAAAAACATTAGCTGCAACTGTGGATGGGAGCACAAGGTAATACATAAGCAACTTGCTGCAACACTGCTGTTTGCTACTCCGAAACGGGAGCTCCGTGAACCACACATGCAGCTCACTACAACCCACCCCTCCAGTACCTGTGCAGGCCGGACGCCGGCATACCACCCGCACCTAATGCCCTGGAATGGTCCAGACGACGCGGGAGCCTCTGAGCATTGCTAGTTAGAAGCAACTGCTAGAGGCAGTTCTCTGTTGTTCAGTTTCGTCATTCACCGGAATGAAAGTTAACATTATTGAGAAGTCACCAAATGACAATGCAAAGATCCTTGGGGGGTCAGAGGAGGGAACGGGCTGGCAGGGGCAGCACTACGGGACTGTGGGGCATCCATCCCGCTCGGAGGCTGCGGCGAAAACTAATGTCACGGGGCCAAAAAGGACCCAGGAACCTCCCCCTGAAACAATATGGCGGCAGGGATCAACGTGATGACGTGGACTGTGCGAGGACTGGGCACCTACCTTCGCAGAAACAGAATCAAGTCATTTCTCTGCAGGAAGAAGGTTGGGATAGCCCTGCCACAGGAGACTCACTATACTGAGGAGTCTGTGGCCAAACTGCAAGACCACTGGGGCGGATAAGGGTTTGGAGCCACCTATTCCAGGTACGCAAGGGGGTGTTTACTTGGATCGATCCCCACCTCCCCTTCTGACTAAGTCAGAGAAAGACCTGGAGGGCTGATTTGTGATACTGTGGGGCCACATTGAGCAAACAGAGGTATGCATTGTGAATTCGTATTTCCCCAATACTAACATCCCAGCCCACCTGAACTCAATGTATGCCAAAATTGCACAGCACAGGAATGGCTTCTTTATTTGGGGGCGGGGGGACTTCAATTGCGTGAACAACCCAGAACTGGACAGGTCCACGCCCCCCACAAGTGGCCTGACGGCGGACACAACAGCACTGAACTCCATGCTCGAACGGCTGGAATTGGAATTGGCAGACACTTGGCGAGAACCACACCCAAGTCAGAATTGGAGGGCCGGGAGAAGGAAATCGAGAGGCTAGAGTCCACCCCCCCCCCCGGATAGTCAACAGGGGGAGATGCCCTTAGAACGCTCAGAGAGGAATGCAAGGAGGCTTGGGGCAGACTTGCTAAATTCGACTACACCACTAGAACCACTAGGGCCCACGCCGAAGCGGACAAACCCAGCCGTATGCTGGCCTGGCTCTGCAAGAAAGAACACCCCAGACACCTAACCACTACACTAAAAGATGAAAACGGCAACCTACACCAGACACAGCTGTGCATCAACGACACCTTTAAGCACTTTTACGCCCAGCTGTACTCCCACAAAGACCATATTCCCCTAGAAGAGATCACAAACACCCTGGACGAGATAGGACTGCCCAGACTGTCCCCCACACAAGCTGAAGCACTGGAAGCAGACATAACCACAGAAGACATAACAGAGGCAATCAAATCCCTAGGCACTTGGCAGTGAAGGGCTGCCCTCAGAATTTTACAAAACCTATGAATCATCCCTGACACCCATACTACACAAGGTCTTTCAGGAGGCACTAGAGCAGGGAGTCCTGCCTGACAGCATGAGAGAAAACGCTGAAACGTCACGGGACCACATCATTTTGAGGGCTTCATTCCCCCAATCCCGCTCCATAATTCGATCCGTTTCTAGACGTTGACCAACGACTAGGTCCCTTTTCTCTAGGAGCCAGCAATAAATTATCCCAGTTTCAGAAAGAAATAATGCCTGTTCTCTGACACATGGTTTTGACTCCACACATTCCATATAGGTGTTTGCCTTGTGTTTAAATAATATACTATGTTTCTTTGCATTCATTGCACACTTAGGCAAACCACCAATGATTGTGCATCTGTTTGTTTTGTTTGTTAATTTTTCTTAAGCATTTGCCATTCTTTCTTTGTTGCATCTGTTTAATAAGATGAATGTGATTTGATCCACATGTACACCATGAAAAAGTTTCATGTTAAACCTAAATGCAGAAAATTCTCTCTGCATTTACTAACACTGGCTAAATAAAAAGCTACAGTGCACCCTTGAAGGGCTCAATTGCTCATCATTTTGAATACGTATGACAGTTCGCTTAATGAAATAGCTTTTGCCATATTATGCATGCTGAATAACATAGCCTTTACTAAAATATATATGTAAAGAGACTTAAAGTAAGTGGCAGGATGCCATCCCTCTTGTTTCAAGTGACAGCATGAGAGAAACTCTCCTGGTCCCAATACTCAAACCCAACAAACCTGCGGACGGGTGTGGCTCATATCGCCCCCTCGCAATGCTCAATTATGACGTCAAAATTCTTACCACAATATTGGCCAAGAGGCTTTCTGGAGTTATAGGCGAAATAGTGAACACTGACCAAAATGGCTTTGTACCAGGCCGCAATACCACTCTGAACCTACACAGGCTTCAGCATATTATAGACCAGACCAATCAGAAAGAAGGCTCGTACGCATTATTGTCCCTAGACACCATTAAGGCATTTGATTCTATTTATTGGGAATGGCTGACAATGGTCCTTAAACGGTTCGGTTTTGGATGAGGGTTCATTAGATGGGTGAAAGTGCTCTACACTAAACCAAGAGCGCGGGTGAAGTCTGGGAAATGCGTACCTGCAGCATAGGACATAGGAAGGGGAACCAGGCAGGGCTGCCCATTATCGCCCATGCTTTATATATTGGGGTTAGAACCCATCACTATCTTCTTCAGGAAGCAATTCTTCGACGCGGGCATACGGGTGGGGGGGGCTGGACCACATAATCTCCCTGTATGCGGACAATGTCCTCTTATATGTCAGGGACCCGCACCTGAATGTACCAACCATGCTCAAAATCTTGGACAACTACTCCAAGGTCTCTGGAATACAGTTCAGCAGGCAAAAATCCTGCTTGTTCCCTCTAGCAGACTTGAGGGGCAGGAATGTAGAAGACCTCCCTTCGGTGGGAATACAGTGGCAAACAACCTTGTTTCGATATCTCTGGATTAACATCATGCATACCCCTACACTAATGCACGAGCACAACACAAAGGCAGCGTTTCCCACCCTGCGCATATCGATGGGCTTCTGGTCTAAGCTTCCGCTATCCATGATGGGCAGGGCATCAATTATTAAAATGATTGTCCTTCCTAGATTCCTCTATGGGTTTCAAAACGTGCACTATAACATTATCGTCCCCTTCTTTCGCCTGCTCGACACACTGCTTCGAGAATTTCTATGGGGGGAAAACAGGCACAGATTGGTACTCTCCACACTGGTCCTCCCATATAGACAGGGGGGAATACAGCTTCCAAACCTGGAGAAATATTATTTAGCTGCACAATTTAGCTTTATAACTAAGTGGCTAGCGGACAACACCACGTCTGAAACTACCCTACTGCGCCACATGTTTCCCCAATAAAATGGAAGGAACTCATTTGGGCGCCCCGGCATCTCCTGAGGGAGGAGCCTTTACTAGTTGATCTGGGTAGGAAAATATGGCACAGGTCCAAAATACTCTTACATGCAAAACACCCATACTCACCGGAAATTCCACTGATCGCAGACCTATGCAAATCCAGCGCCGACCTGGAGAATATTAGACTCTGGGAAAGGGGCGGAGTATGTACCTGGGGAGACCTATATGCTGAGGGCACTTTCCGAGAGTTTGCTTCGCTACAAGAAGAGGATGACATGCCTAGCGGCCAGTTCTTATGGTACCAAAGAATCCGCAGGATAGCACGGGCTAAGTGGGAGACCTGGCCTGAGGAACCAGAAGCAGACCCCTTTGCGACACTATTATATAACCTCGGGGAGGGAGGGAGAATCCTCGCAGTGCCACACTGAGATCCAGGTGGGAGGAAGACCTAGGGATGGTATTGACCAACAAAGAATGGGACAGGGCGCTTACTTACCCCAAAGAAGTATCTGGGAATTCCAGGTTCCGCCTCATAGAGCTAAACGTGCTACACCGCACGTACTTAACCCCACACAAAATAGCGAAGTTCAACACGCAGACACTACCCAACTGCATCTGGTGTAATACTGACGAAGCAGACCTTTTTCACATGCTATGGAAATGCACAAATGTGCAGAGCCTCTGGGCAGGGGTAGAGCAGGCCTGTAAAAGGGCAGGTATGTCACGATACGAATGGTCTCCCAGCGATTTTAGGAACCTACCCCAGGCTAGCTAAATCCAAACACACAATGAAACTTATGGACATAGCGTGCGTGCTAAGAGAACAATCGCAATGGCTTCGAAACAACCCGCCAGCCCACAATATAACACATGGTACACAGAACTGGTGCGCTGGGTGCGTGCAGAAACTAAGCTTGGGAAGACAGCGTTGCCAGATCTGTTGATGGCCCAAGCGAGGCACTAGGCGCCTGGAAAAAACTAACATGGTGCATGTTCCACCCCTCAGATGATATGCCCCCATGAGGGCCTCTGCCCGAACGTCACAGTGACCTGCCACCCACGGTAGCATCTAAGTTGGAACACGGCTGGTGACCCTCTCTGCCCCCCCCTTCCTCTTAGTAGCTTCGGTATACCAATTTAGATAGCTGTAAAATTGCCGTTGGTGTACACGTGCACCTTTCTTTTTTAACATCTTTCACAGGTTTATTATCTTATCGAAGGTGCCTTCCTGGGTGAAGTGTCTTGGTGATTCACCCTGTGTATTTTCATGCGATTTATCCAGGTACTTACATGCTTTGTGATGGATAGGAAGTAAATATGAAGTGTGCTGGACTTCCTTTTGGAGGAAGTGGCACTTGTCTAGATTGCCCTGAACCCATTCTCACAGGAGCAAGACAAGGTATGACTTATTATGGATCCAGGTCCATTCCTAACTTTGTTTGCCTTGGGACGCTATTATGTCCTGTGGCTGGTGGAGTTGGTACGGCTCATAGCTGACCACTCTGCCACATCTGTCCGGAGGCTGAGGTGTCACCACTTGACCTCTGGTCCTTCCCCTTACATAGATTTCAGTGACCCCTGCAGGTGTTGGTCAGATTCAGATAACTTCTGGTTCACAGCCTTTATACCCTGTTAAGCTAACCACAATGCAGAGCAGTATTTCACCTTGTTTCAGTGACTTAGGTAGGTGAGGGTCAAATTCAGGACACATAATCGATAGAAGCAAAGCCTGTTACAGCTTCCGCACTAGCATAGAGTAGAGTGTGAAATATAAAGCAGGGTCACAACTGAATTGCACATTTAGGGTTTGAGGTGTCAAGGTACGAATTAAGACAGAACAGTCAGTCATGGGGCTCTCAGCCAAAATATTTTGTTCACCCTTACACAGAACACATACATTATAGTACCTGAGCCTCACTACTCTAAGCTGACTGATGCAGCAGTCTCTTGTTTTCTTAAGTCAGTAAGGAGCATGGATGTGCCGCTTTTACGTTATCTGTCATCCAGGTGGCCAGGAGACGGCCATTGCTATTGGATCCAATTCCTGGGGGTGGACCAGTGACGGAGAATCACCTGGATGGGGGGTCCTTGGGAGTGGGGGTGGGAAACCGACAGGCAAGATGGGGTATCCCTCTTCTTCTTTCAACACCTTTTCCCCATCCTACCACGTAGGACATTCCAAAACACTGCCCCCCTTTTTCCACACAAACACTTTCACACAACACGAAAGACAGCGGACTAACACCAGGACTGTTTGCCTGAAGTGTCCGAATACCAGGGTCAGGCAAAGTCAGGCAATAGGCCAGAATCATGCACACCTGACAGTCCTTTGCTTCCCCAAAGGGATGAAAGGTGGAGCACAAGAGCATGATACGAGCAATGCAGTCCGCACAACGTAAGAGCTAACTCATCACGGCAGTTCAAGAAGAGGAGAAAGACGACACATACCGATGGGGTGACAAAGAGAGAAGTGACCTTGCCTTTTCCAAGCCATGCCCTTAAACCTCAGCAAATGGAAACATAAGACCATGAACAAGGCCAGCGTGTGTTGCAGCCTATGTCTATGGTACGCAAGACCCTCCTCCACTGATAACCAAGCCAGGGAAGGACGCTGGTCTCGGAGGTACCAACCTTAATTCTGAGGATGAAGCAAGGCAAGCTGTTCATCACAGCCGGTGAGTCGAGGAGAGAATTGTTAAGAGACCGAACTAAGTTGAACGAAAAGTAGCCAATGGCTAATTTGAACTTTGATAAGCTAAAGAGGGGGGGAAACCAGCAACAGAGGAGGCCAGCACCACATGGGTGCTCAGGCAGAAAACTCTGGGCATTACCCAATGGTAGAAAGACTACCGTAACCAGAAGCTCTTGGGAAGAGGCGAAAGGAGGTCAAAGTGGTCATACAGAGGTCTTGTAAAATCCGCTCTATAGTCGAAAGTCTTTGACCGGCAGATGATTGCAAAAGCTAAGGGAAGTAAATCCTGCATGATGAAAAGTTAATACATGAACTGTATATCGGATAAGTCGGCAAGAGTGAAGCCGGCAGAGGGACAATGAGGGGAAAAGACTAAAAGCCTGTTTAAAAAGACATTGGGCCTCAATACAAGCATGGCGGTCCGGGATCTACGGTACCGGTAAGCATGCCGGTACCGTAGTTCCTGGACCACCATACTACGTGCTCTGCTCGCGGGTGCCGTTTCACCCACCAGGTTTTTCCTGGCGGGTGAATGGCACCCACGAGCAGAGCACGTCGGTTGCACCGGCACAACTCTGAATGTGCCGGTGCATCCGATGTCCCCATCCCCATTCTTCCCTGTGGGGCAGAATGGGGATGGGGAGGCCCTTGATTCCGCATCCGCAAATGGGCAATTACCGGGTCCGCCAAGCTCGGCATAACCCGGTTCTTGCCCATTCGCAGGCACGGAAAAAATGCAACTCCAGCGGCAGCTGTGCCGTTTTTAACGGCACAGCTACCGCCAGAGTTGTAATGAGGCCCATTAAGATTTTATGAAAGCAAGAAGTATTGCAAGATAAGGGGAAAGGAAGTGCCCCCTTGTCATTTGGGATCCGAGCCCGGCTGAGGGAGATCCAGTGGTGGAAAACTATCACCAAAAGTTCACTGGGAAGGGAACTGTCTTGTGAATTCGTTGAATACAATTACTGAGGGATTTTCACCCAGAAGAGGGGGACCTAGGGGTGAAGCCGTCACCCAAAGTACATGTGAAGCAGAACTTTGTGTTTGTTTGTTGTGGAAGACATCATACCCTCGAAGGGAAAAAGACTTTTATTGAAAAGAGACTTTATCATCGAAGAACCTAATAGCTGGAACTGAACTGTCGGTCCGTGTTGAGAAAGCTTGAGCGTGTGCTGTGCCAGCTGGAATGGAACTGTCAGCTTGTGCTGGGAAGGCTTGAGCGTGTGCTGTGCTCCAAAGTCCCACCTTGTCCCATGCTAAAAACATGCCAAAATCGTCTATTTTGATACCCTATCCCACACTCTTTCTATAATTAGTTGTAAGGAATTGGCAGTAGGTTTTTCTTAGTGTAGGCCCTTTTATTTTGACACAACGCCACTAGGATTGCTTTATTTTTCCTTTTATGTTCCACGCTTGCTCCCATCTTAGATTTAGGTTTGGATTAGGCGTTTTTCCACCCTGCATTTATAGTTCAATAAACACCCTTGAACTGTGATCAGTTGTGTCTGTCTTTACTGTTGTCACCATGAGTTCATTACGTATGGTGTCAGAGTGGGATTTGATCCAACTGATAAAAATGGAACCTTGCTAATAATTGTGGTACCACCGGAAGGATAAAATAAAATAGTTGATTTCCTAGATTCTGACCGTGTATCCACTTTAAAAGAGATGTTATCCTCTCAGTTATATATTCCAGCTAGTCAACAGGATCTGTTTTTAAGACTCATGTCATACTAAATACCCTCTCACTCTCTCATTATAACATCCAACCGAATATTCTAAAAGTCTGTGCGGTCTTTTCTTTCTTCAAACCCAGTGCTCTAAATCCTCCTCCCTCTGAACCTTTTTCTTTTCATGGTATTCAGTCTTCATCAGCGCTGGGAACATCAGGGTTATGATGGGGCCTAGTCTCTTCTCCCCTGTTGTATTGTGGGTTCCATGGGCCACTTCCCTGGGACTCCCTCTTTCGCACATGGGAGTAGTCATCTGACTCCTTCCTTCTCCCGGGGTTGGTGGAGAACTCCCCCCAACTCCCTGGTTGGGTGGAGGTTTTCAGAATACTCTTTTGGGGCCTAAACTCAGACTCCTTTTTATCCGCAAAGTGGACCAGGTGGCTCCTTTTTAGCTGATGTTTCTGCCAGTCTAACCCCCTGATTTTCTCTTCATAGGAGTCTTCCTGGTCAGATACATTGGCCACAATATTTGTGAACCTGAACAGGGATGCACGTCCATCAATCTCTGATGGACGCTGGCCTGCCGGCTCAATCATGCTGGGCCTAATTGAGTCTGGCTGCCTCATGGTTTCTGGTTCTTGTGAACCTGTGGACATGAAGTCAGCAGTGCCTTGCGCTGGTAAGTTGACTTGAGGCCCTTGGCGACAGAGGGCATCACACTGTGATCTGGGGTTGCCCTGTCACTCTCTAACTGTTCAGGGTTCCTCAAGTCCTTATTTACCCTAGCAACCTCTTTTTCTAACCTCTCAAATTTCTGTTTCTCAGCCCCTTTTTCTTGATAGTATGCAATGGCCTGAGCCGTGTGCTCTGTTATCAGGGCTTGACTGGCCTCTATAACCTTCCCTTGCGCTACTACTTGAATCTGGTGTCCCATGTTCTCATCACCAAGGGCCTAATTTTCTTTCTGGGCCCCTTGTATTGTCTGGGAGTACTCCAACCATTTCTGTTACAGGAGAAACATCTCCTCACTCTGAGCATTTATTTTCTGTATTGTCTGATCTAAATCATGCTCTATTTGCCTTATGTGCCTCATTAATTTTCCATTCTCTAATTTTATGTTAGCCAGTTCCTGAAAACATGCCTCACTTCTCTCCAGTTCTGTTTTCTATTTACACACTTCTTGGCATAGGGCATCTTTCTCCTGATACAAGGTGCCAATCTGTTCAGTCAGGTTATCTCTCTGTTGTTTTATAGCGCCTAGCTCCTGGCGTACTTGGTCAAAATCTGTTTGGCAATGGACCTCTTTCATGATTAACTTACTATTCACATCTTCCAATTGCTGTACCTGATTTTGTAATGCAATCATGTCCCCTAAGCAGGTTGTGCTGTATACCACTTGTTGGTTCAATTTTAGTTGACTCTCTTTCAGAGAGTCAACCCCTTATTGGCACTCCTCTTTTAATGCAGATAATTGGGCCTCCTGTTATGAGTTAGTTTGTTGCTGAGCTCTCAACTCATTCTTTAGCTGCTGAATGGTATTTCCTAGTTCTAACTCAGAGTTTTGGTTTTCTCGCATTTCTCCTCTGCCTGCCTTAACTCACTATGGATTTGATTTAAAAGCTCAGACTGGTTTTGCCCAGAGGTTATGCTTTCTTGGTATTTTTCTTCCATAATTATATGTGGAAATACATGTACGCAGTGAGTTGGACCATTTTAATCTTTGATGTTCCGAGTCATATAAAACTCAGGCAGGGCTTAATGTAACAGGCCACTGTCCTGCCACACATCCATGCTTATATAGGACACCGGTTGCATAATGCTAGATAGCCAGGTTTCATGTTTGTGTTCTGCCCATTCCCCTCTAATGAATAATTTGGACAGAAGGTGCTGCCTGGCTATGTTAATTTCCATGGTGCTCATTATGAAGAGTGTTCTAACTTTGGTTATCTATGCAAGGACAACATCTCTACCCTGTTCTTGCCTAATTTAGGGTTACACTATTTTTTTATTTTGAGACACAGGCCTGGTACCTAGGGTACACGTTTTTGGATGGTGCCTTTACAGTGTAACACTGTTTTCTAGACACTAAAAGTAACACTACCTTCAATGGTTTGGTCTTGCATGTTGGACTGTCACAGGTGAAAACACTTATCTCAATCATGGCACGAGCCCCCACTCCGGCCAGGGACTCCTACCCTGACAATGAATGTGGCGCACAATAAAAACGCTTTTTATCTTTAATAAACCACAGGTTCTCTATTTCAGTGTGTCCCCAAACCATCTTGCACCCAACCTTCACAAACACCCGGTGTCACAATGGACTATGAACCAGGCCGGTGTGTATCAATAAGATATTTATTTAATTTGTTATTTAATGGAAAAATATTCAAAATACAATTTTGCAGAGTTCAATTTATAATGGAGAAAAAGATGTTACAATCATCCTTCTGTGTTACCATGAAGATCGTTTTTAAATATTATTATGTTGTTTTATCCTGTTATTTGTGTGCTTTCGAAGTCAGGTCTGCAAAACAGGGTTTAGTTCATGAAAGTCAAACATCCACAAATAAGTGCACCTTGCTTTATGGCAAGAACAGGAAAGCAATGTGGTCAAGAGTCGAAATTGAAATTTGTGTCCAGATCCCAGCTTCACCATTTAACAAAAGTGGGTGATCTTGATCACTAATTCACTATGAAAGTTCCAAATCTATCAAAACTTACAGTCACTAAATATTTCAAAATTGACAGCCCCTAAAAGTGATTTAGTTCTCAGGGGAAAATGCTCTTTAACATTTATTACTCATTGCATAACTGGCTATGCTGTTGGTTAATATATATTATTAATGGCCACTGATATTTTGCGACCACAAAATATTTTTGTTTCTTGGCTGACTCATGGCAACAGCACATGAAAAACATGTCCCTCTTCAATTATCAGTCAATGATTGGATACAGGTACCTTCCTGATAACGTCTAATCCATATAATCCTATCTATTCTATGGTATATATACCTTTTTTGTTGCTTCCAATATGACTCCTGTATCAATGCTTGAGCACTTGGACTTTCAGAGATGCTGCTAAACCCTTTTCTGTGGGGGTATGTGTTTATTTTTCATATGTCTACTGATCTGTGACCACCTAAAGTAGAACCTAATTACATTTATTGTGGCTGCTGTTGTTAAATGTGTCCTATACACAAGCTGAAACATACGTATCCTCATCATGGGCAGCTAAGGCATGAATGGCCACTTGTTCATTATTTCCATTTCAGCATTCCATCACAGAGGACGAGTTACACCCATTCCCTTGCTGCCCTTACCTCTGCACTGCACTCTTCCAAATCCTCCTACTTCACAAACCTAGCTCCTCCCTTTACAATGACCCTGTAAACTTTCATCTGCCCTCCAAGCTGTGTTCACACCTCACAACCAATTTTAATTTTGAAAGGCAGCTGCTTTAGCAGAAAAAATAAATAAAGGTCTTTCTTGGCTTAGAATTGGCCTTCAACCATCTTCCTCACAGAAGCCACGCAGTCCCCTCTTCACTTGTGCAGAAAGTATTGCAGCCAGAAGAGGAAGGAGGAACCATCCTCTATGGTTGAGGACTGCGCTGGGGGACTATTCACTTGTGGCCAAGCAGGTGTTGAATAAAGGAGACCAGAGGCTTATACATATATGTTATCATTTTATTTAGATGCAAGGGAGGTGCAGCTGCCTGGCAGCAAATGAATGACCGTTTCTGATGATTGTTATAACAGACTTCGAACCCTGCTGGGAAAGCATTCCATTCACGGGTTATAACCTTGGCACTTGGCCACTTCTCAGTTCATACATCACCTCCTTATCTTTCTGGTAACCATGTACTAATAACAGTACCTGCGGCATAACCTTTACAGTAATAACAATTGTCCATGGCCATCATATTCTTTGTGGCTTAAAAGGCCACAGGTTTATTATATATACACACCAATCAATAGAAGATCTTGATATTGACATCAAAACGCTTCACACTAACCTGAATCAAGGCAAAAAAAACTTTGGAGGCAAGATTGGTTTTTGACTGGTGAACAAAGACGGAAACACTGATTAATGAAAAATGTACAAAGTGAAGCTATTGGTTTGCACGAACCTCAGGGTTATTTAACGAAATTCCCAGATCAATATCGAAGATCATTGTATATGAAATTTCGACTTCATTTATTTATGACCAACGAAAGGCTAAGCCTATGGGCAAACCAAGCCGAGCGGGTAGAAGCCTGCAGGCTATGGAAGCAACAGACTGAAACACTTAAGCATTTGACCTTGTATTGCTCAGCCCTTCGGCTGGAAAGAACAAAGCATATGGTGTCCTTAATCGCTCGCAGAGTGGCAAACCCGCGATGCAGAGACTTGGTGTCATGTGCTTTTTGAAGATTCAAACAGGAAAGTAACAATTGCTTTGACTAACTTTCTGGACGAGATGACGCACCGCCTGGCAGCATTGAAGGACTGCAGCTAAAGCAAAGCTGGCTGGTGCATGTGCATCTTGTGAGGAGGTCCCTTTTCTCTTTTGTGGTTATTGGGAACGCAATGATTGATTTGTCTGATGGAATGAATTCCCTTTTTCTGTTATTTTTTTTCCTCCTCTTTTTGTAATAAACTGTATAAACAAATAAAAAATATATATATATACAGACCAATCAGCATCTATTCAGTTCTATTTCGTGATTGTCAACACTGCAAATCACACTTTGGTTCCATTATTACTCCTTGGTTCAAAACATTATATTTGCAATAAAAAACCTTCCCCTTATGCATCGACCAACCGACTAAATAAAAATGTTCTTACTTCCCCGGGAAACAATCATATGCACATTTTATTTGGCCAAGGCTCCCCAACCAAAATTCTCACTGGTCTGCCTGCCCTTGCAGGAGATTGTGGGCTGGAGGAGCACTGTGCCTGATGGGGGAAGCTGAGCTTTATTCCTTTATTAAAGCCCCCTCGCTGCTGGGCCTCGGAGGAAGGCTCACCACAGGAGAGGTGTAAACCTCTCCTGATTATTACCAAGCTCATTTCGTAGGGGGTCATTACGACCCCGGCGTTAAGGGGTTAACGGCGCCCTAAAAGGCTGCAGCGCCGTTAACCCCTTAACGCCTTACTACGAGGTCCCTTTATGGCTCCCGACCTTAACGGCTGGTCTGGACCAGCCGTTAAAGTAGGGACCCGCAAAGGGACCTTGATGGCAATTACGGTACCGCAATTTGCGGTACCGTAATTGCCGCCTTCCCCATTCCCATTGAGCCCTATGGGGCAAAAATGGGGAAGGCCATGGAGAAAGGGGGAATTACCGCCCCGCCAACTTTGGAATGGGGCGGTAATTCCCCCTTTCTCCATGGCGGACTCTGCCATGGGCCATGGTGCTTATAGAACCATGGTTTAGCGCCAGAGTCCTAATGAGGGCCATAGTCTTTTAAGTCCAACTGGTTGCTTGCATACCACCATGTCACAGAAGGGTCCAGGCCCTTCTTTGGCTGTCCCATGAAGATCCCCATCACAATTCCATCAACTTGATAGTTAAGTTCCATAAGAAAAGATCCATGCCCTTCTCAGAAAGGTGCACCCCATCTCCTTGCTAATACTCATGCTCTTTAGTTCGACCCATCTCATCCCTCTCTTGCCAAACCACCAAATGCCAGTCATTTTTGAAGGCCCTTTTTCCCATTCTGCTGCTCTCACTACGAATGAGTGATTAATCACCCCTGCTATTTTTCTGCTACATCTTTTCCTCTGTTCTCCCCTGACGAGATTTCCAAACAAGTCCAATCTATGAAAGTCTTGTCAAAACAGGTTCTTCCCTGTTTGTCCAAAACCAACAAAGACCACATTGACTCCCTTGCTCCTTCTCTGGCCAATTTCTGCACCACTCCTTTGTCTCTGGAGACTTCCCCTCTGAAGCACTCTCTTGTGCACCCTCTTCTCAAAACACCCTGAGCCGGCCCCTCTTGCCTGGCTAACTATTGCCCAATCTCTATCACTCCTTTCCTGGGCAAACTCCTGGAAAAGCTGCCCATCTCCCAGCTTAATCTTCACACTGATTCTGATGACTGTCTCCATGAACATCAGTCTGGAATCAGAGCTGCCAGAGGATGGAAAGAGCTCTCCTGAACATCTATGAAGACCTGATGTCCAACCTTGATTTTAATATCCCATCTGTTCTCATCCTATTTGATCTTTCTTCTGCCTTTGAGACAGTCAACCATGTCATGCTGCTCAATCGCCTCTGTGATAATCTGGGTATCACTGATCAGGCCTGGACTGGCTGACCTCCTTCCTCTCCAACCAACCCCCCAGGTCCAACTTGGGTCCTCCCTTTCCTCTCTATCACTTTCTACCTGTGGTGTCCCCCAGGGGTCTCACCTCTCTCCCTGGCTCTTCAAGCAATACCTGGCAGCGCTCACCCACTACATTGCTGCTCTCTGCTAAAACATTCAATGCTATGCAGATGACACCCAACCTGTTTTCAGGCTCCCCTCTGCCACTCATTCTCCCTCTCTCATCTTCGACTGTCTGTCTGCAATCCAGAAGTGATGTGCCACCAACGACCTCTGCCTTAATGCCAGTAAGACAGAGATCCTCCTCATCGGCACACCTGCAGCTTTATTTCATGTAACCCTGTGGGCGGCCTCCCTTAGTCCTCTCCCTGCTCTCCCACCTGCGAGACTAATAACTTAAAGGTCATCTGTGACTTCACGCTTCCCATTTCTCCTCATATCTCTGACGTCTCAAAAACGTTTAACTACCAACTGCAACTCCTCAGAGGTATTCATCCCTTCTTCTCCTTCCCCCAGAATCCCACTGTCTGCAGAGCTCTGGTTCTCTCTAGGCTGGACTATTGCAACAACCTCTTCTAAATCTGCCTGCAATCACTCTCTGTCCTCTGCAGCTCATCCAGAACAGGACTGCAAGACTTGTCCTGGGCCTCAAGCACTGGGATTGTATCTCTCAAGTCCTGAAATCTCTTCATTGGCTCCCAGTGGCTGCAAGGATTAAATTTAAGACCATTTGGATTGTCCACAAGGCTTTCTGGGGTATGGGTCCACAATATCTTCAACTCTCCCTCTGTAAATACATTCCTACTCGAGCTCTTCACTTCTTCACCGCCAACTCCCTCAGTGTCAGTCGCTTCTCCAAGCAACAAGTTGGGGGTAGATCCCTTTCTTCTGCTGAGACCTCCCTCTGAAACAGCCACCCTGCCTCTCTGAAACTTAAGGAGAACCATCTTCGAAGCACCTCATGACCTTCCTCTTTGCTTCTGCCTCTGCTCTTCCTCTCCCCAGCTATACTGTCTGCTCTGGCACAGGGCACTTGGTTACCCTCTGATTTCGGGCCCACATCCCTGCCCTCCCAGCCACACACCTGCACTGCCTCCTGGCAACCCCTGCACTTGGGTTTCTATTTGCAACCCTACAGTCCCCCTCCAGCACTTATCAGACACCTGCTGTCTACACCTTATTCTTGCACTTATCACCTGCTGGCCGCTCTACCAGTTGTTGTTCTATCACGTGTTCAGCACTTTCCACTCCCCCCTACCCCTTGCACTTTCCTCCTTCCCTCTCCCCTGCACTTGCACGTTCTCAATGTCACTGGGCCTAGTAAGATCATTGTTTTTGTCCTCCCTTTTTCCCCTCCGTTGCCTCTTCGAGCTCTGAAACACTTGTGTATGGGCACGATACAAATAAAATATCATATCATATCCTACTCGTAGCATCCTCATATCATCCTTGCATACTGGGTGGGATGTGTTCTGATACCACTCCACAGTATACACTCACAAACTGGGATATGCACTGTATGCCCCATCGCCACACGGCACTCCAATACTACTAAAATGTAGATGCCCAAATAAATTCTTTCCCATTGACACCAACTTGCAAATACTTGCATGGGGGTAATGCATAAAAACACAATTTCCCATAATTGCCTTGCCTTCAAGGATTACTTTATAACTCCCCAACAGTGAGTGGGAAGTGTCCGGATACCACTCCCCAATAAACATACTGGGAAATCTTGAGTCACACCTTCTGGCTGCACAGAATGCCATGTTCTCTTCAATCATTTAATGATAATGATGTGTTATTCATTCAGTGCTCACACCTAAGCGCTTTACAAAGAATATATCGACCTACATACAATATCACCCAACCAAAATTGATACTCCTTCATCGACCTCGGAAGGATAAAATGCTGAGTTGGCCTTGATGGGATTTAAGCCTGCAGATCACATACAGATTGCAACAGCGATCGTTCCACTCGCCATTTTGCCAGCAGCTCCCCATTATCTGGGAACCACACTCAAGAACACTTCTCTTGTTCTAAGCTCGTGCAGTGCCGGCTGTCCGTGAAAATTCACTTATTGAGCATAATTAAATTAAGCAGAACTGGTCACCTTCTCCCCTCAGTCTAGGGGTTTGCCGGCCTTTTGGAAAACGGTGACCCTTTCTTCCTTCCAGGATCTTGGGAAGTTTTTGCCTTGTTCGGGGTGAACGAAGCCTCCAGTGTCTCGGCAAGGACCTCTTCCTTGTCCTTGTTGCTGCATGCAAGGTGGGTTCGTCCCTGGATTGGTGGGTTTGGCTCCTTCTTCCCAGTTAGGCGACGAGTCATTCTCCATACTGAGCTGTCCGTCTCCTTCAGCTTGGCTGTTGCCGTGTTGCGGCCTCCCATTTCTCTGATTTGCTCCCGCAGGAGTCTTGTGAGTGTGTATTACGCCTGCAGGAGATCAGGCATGCAGAACATCTGCCACTGGCATCGGGCCCGGTTCTTATCAGCGATTGACTGTTGGATGTCTCTCGGTAGGTCGTAGATGGAACATCGGTTTGTCTTCTGCTTCGGAACTCTGCTCTTGATTGCCTGCTGGACTGCTATCGTGAAGTCTTCCACAGCCCTGTCAATGTCTTCCTTGGTATTCAGCAGGTTTGGTGTGACCTTGCTGTTCAGCTCTTCCTTGTAGCGGCTCCAGTCAGCTCTTCTGAAGTTGTACTTCTCAGCCTGCTGATAGGATTCCATCTCATCTCCCACAGTGAATGCTACTGGATTGTGGTCCGAGGTCACCTCCGCCAGTGTTTCCAGCTCCACAGAGTGTTGCAGGTTCTTCAATAGCACAATGTCCAGCACATCTGGGTTGTGACTTGCAACACCTGGGTAGTGTGTGGGCTCAGTCGGGTCTGCTACCACAGAGTCGTTCTTCCTGGAATACGCCAGCAGTGGCCATCCCCTCTGGTTGGCAGTCCTGGAGTTCCAGCATCGATGTTTGGCGTTGAGGTCTCCACCGATGATTGTCGGAACAGTGGAATCCAGCAAAGAATCCAGGTCTCCAAGGTCCAGCTTTGCTTTCGGAGGGCGTAGGCGGGACACCTTTATATACTTTGAAAGGGGAAAGCCCCCTATTAGACACCTTCTCCTCTTCCATCTGCAGACCCCATTGAAATTTTCCAGGCCTTAGTTCTTTTCGTGCGGTTCAGCTCTTTCGTGGGGTTCAGCTCTTTCTTTTGTTTAGCCTCCAGGGCCCTGGCCCAGGTAAAGCTTATGCCTCATCCAGGGTCAGCTCCACCTCCTGCGTCATCCCCGCCATAAAGTTTGTGCAGATGCGCCCTATTACACAGTGAGAGAATGCTATTTAGCTAGCAATGGGAAAGGATGGCATGACAATTGTTTTACAAAACACATTAATCGGTTTTATCTAAATACTAACAGGCCGATTCATGGAATAATTAGCGCGGCGCAAGTGGGCAAAAACGTGCGAATCGCAGTGGAATAGCGAAAATCGCAGTGCAAGTGCGAAAATCGCACGAAAAGCAGCGCACGTCGATTCATGGAAGTCCGTGCGCGAGAAAACCAGCGGATGTGCGATAAAAAGTGCGCCGCGCACGTTGGCGCACAGGCCATCTAACAGCGTGCGCCAGGTCACAGCGAAAATCGCACAGGCCACAGCGAAATTCGCACATAGCGCGGCGCACGCAACAAAAGTAGGCGGAACACTCGGAATGGGGAACAACTTGCAAAAACGTGGGCGTCATGGGGGAAGCACAGGGCACAAGTGCGCGGAACGCCCACACGCTCGTCTACAACACGTATTCATGGAATAGAATAGGGCACAAAAGCGCACGCTCAAACCAGCGCACAGGCACAAACACGACCGCCACAAGAAAGCAGGCGGTAGCGTCTCTGCGGCTGTAAGAAATGTGCGCCAAAAGGTGCGCCAACAAATAGCACCCATATACTGCCATGATGAATGTCCTATACTGTGGCCCTCCAGGACAAATGACGTGCAAAGGGGTACCCACAAACATGGACACGCTGACAAAAAATATGTGTGCGTGTATACCGGGGTGCGCGGGAAGTCTCACACGCGATTTGGCCGGGTACGTGTATTTCAGGGGTGCGCGGGAAGGTCCACACGCGATTCCATCAGGGTAGGTGTATTTCAGGGGTGCGCGGCAAGTTCCACACGCCATTCCATCAGGGTACGTGTATTTCAGGGGTGCGCGGGAAGTCCCACACGCGATTACAGCAGGGTACGTGTATTTCAGGGGTGCGCGGGAACTTCCACACGCGAATAGCCTGGGCGCGTGTATTTCAGGGGTGCGAGGGAATTTCCACACGCGAATAGCCTGGGCGCGTGTATTTCAGGGGTTCGCGGGAAGTTCCACACGCGAATAGCCTGGGCGCGTGTATTTCAGGGGTGCGCGGGAATTTCCACACGCGAATAGCCTGGGCGCGTGTATTTCAGGGGTGCGCTGGAATTTCCACAAGCGAATAGCCTGGGCGCGTGTATTTCAGGGGTGCGCGGGAATTATCACACGCGATTTGGCTTGGTACGTGTATTACAGGGGTGCGTGGGAAGTTACACACGCGATTAGGCTGGGTGGGTCCTCACAGGTGTTCCCTGTACACCCTCCACGGCCCCTGCAGGCAGCCCACAAAACAGGGGACTACCCTGCACACCTGCTCATGTCCCCTTGCACCCCCACCCCCCAGCAGTGCAGGGGCAGCCTCCACCAGGCCCCCACCCATGTCTCCCACCACCCCACCCCCCACCATCCAGGGTCAGCCTCCACCAGGCCCCCACTCATGTCTCCCACCACCCCCACCCCCCACCATCCAGGGTCAGCCTCCACCAGGCCCCCACTCATGTCTCCCACCACCCCCACCCCCCACCATCCAGGGTCAGCCTCCACCAGGCCCCCACCCATGTCTCCCACCACCCCCACCCCCCACCATCCAGGGTCAGCCTCCACCAGGCCCCCACCCATGTCTCCCACCCCCCCACCCCCCAGCAGTGCAGGGTCAGCCTCCACCAGGCCCCCACTCATGTCTCCCACCACCCCCACCCCCCAGCAGTGCAGGGGCAACCTCCACCAGGCCCCCACTCATGTCCCCTATCACCCCCACCCCCCACCATCCAGGGGCACCCTCCACCAGGCCCCCACTCATGTCTCCCACCACCCCCACCCCCCACCATCCAGGGGCAGCCTCCACCAGGCCCCCACCCATGTCTCCCACCACCCCCACCCCCCAGCAGTGCAGGGTCAGCCTCCACCAGGCCCCCACTCATGTCTCCCACCACCCCCACCCCCCAGCAGTGCAGGGGCAACCTCCACCAGGCCCCCACTCATGTCCCCTATCACCCCCACCCCCCACCATCCAGGGGCACCCTCCACCAGGCCCCCACTCATGTCTCCCACCACCCCCACCCCCCACCATCCAGGGTCAGCCTCCACCAGGCCCCCACTCATGTCTCCCACCACCCCCACCCACCACCATCCAGGGTCAGCCTCCACCAGGCCCCCACCCATGTCTCCCACCACCCCCACCCCCCAGCAGTGCAGGGTCAGCCGCCACCAGGCCCCCACTCATGTCTCCCACCACCCCCACCCCCCAGCAGTGCAGGGGCAACCTCCACCAGGCCCCCACTCATGTCCCCTATCACCCCCACCCCCCACCATCCAAGGGCACCCTCCACCAGGCCCCCACTCATGTCCCCTATCACCCCCACCCCCCACCATCCAGGGGCAGCCTCCACCAGGCCCCCACTCATGTCTCCCACCACCCCCACCCCCCACCATCCAGGGTCAGCCTCCACCAGGCCCCCACTCATGTCTCCCACCACCCTCACCCCCCACCATCCAGGGTCAGCCTCCACCAGGCCCCCACCCATGTCTCCCACCACCCCCACCCCCCAGCAGTGCAGGGTCAGCCTCCACCAGGCCCCCACTCATGTCTCCCACCACCCCCACCCCCCAGCAGTGCAGGGGCAACCTCCACCAGGCCCCCACTCATGTCCCCTATCACCCCCACCCCCCACCATCCAGGGGCACCCTCCACCAGGCCCCCACTCATGTCCCCTATCACCCCCACCCCCCACCATCCAGGGGCAGCCTCCACCAGGCCCCCACTCATGTCTCCCACCACCCCCACCCCCCACCATCCAGGGTCAGCCTCCACCAGGCCCCCACTCATGTCTCCCACCACCCCCACCCCCCACCATCCAGGGTCAGCCTCCACCAGGCCCCCACCCATGTCTCCCACCACCCCCACCCCCCAGCAGTGCAGGGTCAGCCTCCACCAGGCCCCCACTCATGTCTCCCACCACCCCCACCCCCAGCAGTGCAGGGGCAACCTCCACCAGGCCCCCACTCATGTCCCCTATCACCCCCACCCCCCACCATCCAGGGGCACCCTCCACCAGGCCCCCACTCATGTCTCCCACTACCCCCACCCCCCACCATCCACGGTCAGCCTCCACCAGGCCCCCACTCATGTCTCCCACTACCCCCACCCCCCACCATCCAGGGGCAGCCTCCACCAGGCCCCCACCCATGTCTCCCACCACCCCCACCCCCCAGCAGTGCAGGGTCAGCCTCCACCAGGCCCCCACTCATGTCTCCCACCACCCCCACCCCCCAGCAGTGCAGGGGCAACCTCCACCAGGCCCCCACTCATGTCCCCTATCACCCCCACCCCCCACCATCCAGGGGCACCCTCCACCAGGCCCCCACTCATGTCTCCCACTACCCCCACCCCCCACCATCCACGGTCAGCCTCCACCAGGCCCCCACTCATGTCTCCCACTACCCCCACCCCCCACCATCCAGGGTCAGCCTCCACCAGGCCCCCACCCATGTCTCCCACCACCCCCACCCCCCAGCAGTGCAGGGTCAGCCTCCACCAGGCCCCCACTCATGTCTCCCACCACCCCCACCCCCCAGCAGTGCAGGGGCAACCTCCACCAGGCCCCCACTCATGTCCCCTATCACCCCCACCCCCCACCATCCAGGGGCAGCCTCCACCAGGCCCCCACTCATGTCTCCCACCACCCCCACCCCCCACCATCCAGGGTCAGCCTCCACCAGGCCCCCACCCATGTCTCCCACCACCCCCACCCCCCACCATCCAGGGTCAGCCTCCACCAGGCCCCCACCCATGTCTCCCACCACCCCCACCCCCCAGCAGTGCAGGGTCAGCCTCCACCAGGCCCCCACTCATGTCTCCCACCACCCCCACCCCCAGCAGTGCAGGGGCAACCTCCACCAGGCCCCCACTCATGTCCCCTATCACCCCCACCTCCACCATCCAGGGGCACCCTCCATCAGGCCCCCACTCATGTCCCCTATCACCCCCACCCCCCACCATCCAGGGGCAGCCTCCACCAGGCCCCCACTCATGTCTCCCACCACCCCCACCCCCCACCATCCAGGGGCACCCTCCACCAGGCCCCCACCCATGTCTCCCACCACCCCCACCCCCCAGCAGTGCAGGGTCAGCCTCCACCAGGCCCCCACTCATGTCTCCCACCACCCCCACCCCCCAGCAGTGCAGGGACAACCTCCACCAGGCCCCCACTCATGTCCCCTATCACCCCCACCACCCACCATCCAGGGGCACCCTCCACCAGGCCCCCACTCATGTCCCCTATCACCCCCACCCCCCACCATCCAGGGGCAGCCTCCACCAGGCCCCCACTCATGTCTCCCACCACCCCCACCCCCCAGCAGTGCAGGGGCAACCTCCACCAGGCACCCACACATATCCCCCTGCCCCCAGGTCCTGACGATACACAATCATGGCAGTAATGGGCAGCATACCCAGCACAAACACCCAGGCAAGGATAGCATCCACTCACATAGTGAATGCAATTACATGATACAACCCCAATGGCAACAATGTAAATGGACACATGCCCGACACACACACATACACAATGGGTGCAAGTGAATGTCAAAACACATATCATGACATGTATGAAACCAATGAGAAAATAGCACAAGTGAAAGTAAAAATAAAAAATGTATTATAGATTAAAAATAAGTAAACAAATCAAACATACAACTATGTGGATAAGCAAATTAATGGTCCATGTCCGAGAACAAAAGTCATAATCAAAAAAACAAAGGAATAAAAAAAAATTGTCGTCCAAAGCAATATCATGTAGTATGAAAAAATATGAAAAACCATTTCCTCATGGTGAACACAATAAGAAATGAAAAAGAAGTATCTACAAAAAGCAAACTATATACAGGAATGTTCCAGGGTCCATGAGCCCAACACCATAAATGAAACCTACTACTACCTAATCTAAAAAATATATACAAAAAAGTGGCCATTGTCCGAGCGGTCCAAAATAATAAAACAAAATAAAGGAAACCTAACACTAACTAACTAAATAACTATATACAAAGGCAGCGGGCAAGTCCTGCGGCTCACTTGTTGATGTTGCTGGCCAGGGCATCATCGAACTCCATGTCGATGTCCTGGAGGCGGGACTCTGTCCTGGCCCCGAGGTCTCGCAGGGATAACCCCATGTTCAGCTCAAACTCCCTGCGAGCTTCCTCGAGGCACTCAGCCCGCCTCAATGCCCGACGCATGGAGAACTCCGCACTGACCATGGCGAGCCGCTCCTCTTCCGCCCGCTGCCGCTCCGCACCTATCCGCTGGACCAACTCCTCCCACACGGAAGACACCACCATCCCAGGGTTGCCCTGCCCTCCGGCCGATGGCTGCCCCTCTGATCTTGATGGCCCCGAGCCATTATGCCTCCCACGTCGAGCCCGCTGCTGCCTCCGACGCCACTGCCTCTGCCAGCACGACGGCATCCAGGCTGATGGAAACCACCGACGCCGTCGTGCACGTGCCCTGCCTGATGATGCTGTCACATCTTCCATCTGCTGGGGTCCAGTTGCAGTGTTGTCCACCCCTGCTGGACCTCCGACTCCCAACTGTGGCAGGGATGGGATCACCACCGAGCTGGCTGAATTGGTCGGGGCAGGTCCACAGGGGGCCCTGGTGGCATCTGGCCCGGAAGACGGCAAGGAGAACGACTGGTGGATAGCCTGCACAGAGGAGGAGAGGGCCGCCACATTGGCCAACACATGCAGGAAACCCCCGAACATGGCCGATCCCAATTGGGCCACGTCGGCACGGTGCACTTCGTGATGACGTGCGTGCTCCTCCCGGGAAGCACGCACGGCATCACGAATCACAGCCGTGCGCATCGCAACCCCAATCAGGACCTTCTCCACACGGCCAGGGGTTCCCACGTCCGCAGGTGGAGGGGAGTCAGGTGACATGGACATCCCCACTACCTGCGGACGGGCCTGGGACGGGGCATCCCTGCTGGTGCATGGTGGTGCACTCACAGGGTCAGGGACAGCGACATGCACAGGCCCCTCCACGGTGACCTGTGTTGCCTCCTGCCCCTGGCCCTGGACTGCACCACTTGCACCAGCAGGGATGCCCCCACCAGGCCCCATGTGTGCCCCAGTGGCGGCCTCCTCCTCCTCTGTGCAAACCACCAACCTGGATGGCTCCTCACCGTCTCCCGCCGTAGCAGGCCCCTGTGGGGGCTCACCCACCCCTTCCGCTGCAGCCGTGGGTGCATCCCCGCCGCCTTGCTCCACAGCGCCGTCTCCGCCCTCTTCTTCACTAGCCGCTGCGTAGAGGGAGACAAAGAACACAAGCATCAGGGTACTGCACAATGGTCCCCTAGACAGGAAGCAATAGCAGATGAGCACCACTGTCAAAGTACACTTCCATCATGTCCCTCCACAACACATGGGTCAGTCCAGGCAAAACACACACAGTAACAGGCATGCTGCATGCCATGGATATTTCCATGCATGTCCAATGGACTCTTGAAACATTCAATGATATGCAACTCACATGCATCATGGCTCATGCATATCACATGCACACACTTCACCTCAGTCCCATCCATCTGGCCCCAAACACACCAAACACAGCCAAAACAAGGGTAAGTTGGCTGCTTCACTGAATCTGTGCATTGTCACACACATGTGTCATGCATCCATGGCATGCACAAGTCACAGACACGCAGGTCAGGCACACAGACATGGCTACCATATATGTACCTGGCATCAGCACCCATCCCTCACCCCCACCCATGTCCAGGTACAGAGACTGGCATGCTCTCATGTTCAAAATCTGCATAGGGCTCCCCATGCCGCATTTGGACACATGCAACAACCACGTGGGTCACACATCACTGGTCGCACATGCATTACCATGATGTCCCTGCACACATACATGCATACATGGCCTATGGCACACATACAGGCAAGTATCATAGAACCAGCACACCGCAACATGCCCTGTCTCACACAGTAATGCTTGGACACTTACCGCTCAACTCCAGACGGGCCTCCCTCTCAAGGATCTGGGCGTGGAGCGCTGGGCGTACGGGTTCCAGGACCCTCTTCTGGATGGAACTCATGTGGCCCTGGCCCCCCTCCACGAGGCGCCGGGCCTTCACAAGGGTCCTGGACCTGAAGTCCTCCCAGCGCTTCTTGATCTTCTGGACGTTGCGGGTTGCCACCCCCTCCGCGTTGATGGCAACCACACAGTCGGCCCAGATCCTCTCCCGTCCTTCCTTGCTGGCGCGGGACGATCCAAAGAGGGCATCATACTGCCCCAGGACATGCTCCACCAGGACACCAACTTCGGTGGCAGTGAAGCTGGTGCCCCTCTGCCCCTCTGGCCTGGGGTTGCCACTGGTGCCAGATGTGGAAGTGCCCGACATGGCAACCCCAGAGGCAGGTGTGGGTGGGCAACTGGGTCCTGGGGCTGGGCTGTGGAGCGATGTAATCCCAGTTGGGAGTCTTCAGTTCCAGCAGGGGTGGACACAGCAACTGGACCCCTGCAGATGGCTGATGTGCAGGCACCAAATGGCAGGGCACGGTGGCAGCAGGCAGGCAGGCAGGCAGGCAGCAGCAGATGGCACGTGGGAGGCTGCTCGGGGCACTGGGGGGCAGTAACTCGGCCTTCTGGGCAGGAGCGTGGTCTTCCGTGTGTTTTCGGGTGGCCAGCTTGATATGGAGTGATTTGGCACGTGAAAATCCTGCACGTCAGCGTGAAATCCGAGGAAAGGCCCTTAGTGCGTAAGCGCGTCAGCACGCATACGCGATTCTATTCGACCAGAGTCCCTCAGTGCGTAAGCGCGTCTGTGACGTGACCCGCACGGGTGTTCCCCACTCAGCACGTGATGACAGAGCACACGTGAAAATACTGCACGTCCGAGTGTCATCGCGTGTAATTGGACAAAAGTGCGCTTACACGCGATTGGCCTATGTACGTGTATTTCAGGGGTGCGCGGGCACTTACACACGCAAGTACGTCAGCGCACCTGTATCCCGTGGTGCGTGGGAATTTCCACACGCTATTGGACTGGGAACTAGATTCCAGGGGTGCGCGGGTCACACGCTCGCCTAGTACACGCGCAAAGCATTAATTTGCGCACTTATCAAATGACAAGCCAGATGCCAGGATGAACATACCGTTCCTAGCAGCAGTGGCAGTGGGCTACCAAAGGAGGAGGAGGAGGAGAGTCAGGGCCAGAATATTCACACCCAGAACCAGCCTGTTCGGGATGCCTGATGACCAGGTGTATGGAAGGTACAGGTTTCCACCACACATAATACTGGACCTGGTGAGTGAGTGGGAGGATGACCTCACATCACCCACCCTGTGCTCCCAAGCACTCAGCCCCCTGGAGAAGGTCCTCAATGTACTGCACTTCTTAGCCACTGGATCATTTCAGCGGACAAGTGCCATAGTGGGTGGGGTGTCACAGGCCACCCAGTCACGCTGCCTACACCAGGTCTTGGACATCATCACTGCATGCCCATCAGTCCGCAGGCACATATACCTGCCCAGAACACCTGCAGAAAGGCATGCTGCGGCCCAGGATTTTTACGGTGTGGCACGATTCCCCAAAGTGCTAGGTGCCATCGACTGCACCCATGTGGCTCTACGTCGCCCCAGGGCATCTGAGCACATCTATAGGAACCGCAAGCACTGGCATTCCATCAACGTGCAGGTAGTATGTAATGCCAAGGGAATCATCACCTCAGTATATGCCAACTATCCCGGGTCCACCCACGACAGCTTCATTTACCGAATGTCCACCCTATGCCGGGACATAGATGCTGGGCGGCATGGCGATACATGGCTGCTTGGTGAGTATGTATGCCACTGCACATGCATGCATGTTGGATACTGAGCAAGGTCACAACCCCACCAATGATACCAATCACCACCTCCACAGGGGACAGTGCCTACCCTCTCAGCCCCCACATGATGACGCCAATTCGGAACCCCACCACGCCACCCCAGGTAAGATATAACACAGCCCACATTACAACCCGGGGCATAGTGGAGCGCACATTCGGAGTGCTAAAGTCACACTTTCGCTCCCTTGACCGTTCTGGCGGGCAGCTGTTATACGCTCCCCCCGTAGTGTGCAGGATCATAGTGGCAGCATGTGTCCTGCACAACGTTGCAACACGCCGGGGCCTGCCCGTGGACATGGTGGTGGCCCCACATCCCCAACCACATGCACAGCCGCTGCGCATGGGAGGGGAAAGGGCACGGGGGAGGCAGCCCGTACACAGCTAGTGGCTAATTACTTCACATAGTATTCACTCCCCTGTGGAGTGCACACTGGCCTGGCACATTCCATCTGACAGTCAATGATGACTCAACCTGACACTGATCCTGAATGTCTGGAGATTCAACCGTGAAAAGCATATCAGCCTGAGATTGTTCACCTGGAAGTGTTACAATGTGTGCATCCCTACCCACACACAACACCAATGCAGTTTTGTGAAGAAACACATTCAAGCAGCCAAAATGAATACCCACTTGCTAAATGCAACAAGAGGACAGTGCCATGTCACCCAACCCATCCCCAGCACCGCCACACAACACACCGTGCCATGTCATGCTATGTGCAGGTAAACAAAGTAATCCCCACAACATTACAAGTGTTGCAATGTACAGTGTCCCCAATTGAAACTTCCTACACCTGAAATGCTCACTGTAATGCAGGACCAACAACAAACTTGAGCAGGTACTACCATTAACATGACTTCAGTAATGTAATAAATCAGTTGTCTCACCACCTGGATATGCCTGCACTCCCACCACTTCCAACTGAACAGTGTTGGTGCCATGTAGAGTTGTAGGTGCACTGCTGCCAACAAGGACCCCATCTCCAGACTACAGGGCCTTGTGTAGACATGAGGAAGGGACCTGCAAATTGGGAGGCAGACACAGATGATGAGTTACACATCAATGCAACATGCAGTGTACAACACAACAGCAATATGCACTAGGAATGTATACACAGTATTGACTAGACTACCCACACATGTAGTGGGAGTCCAATGTCACCATGTACTTCAATGTCACTTGGGCACACCCTTTGCAAGCCCATGGAAACGGGAAGCAGGAGGGGTGTGTGTGACTCAAACCCAGGCATCTGAACCTAATACATGACAAGCCTGCATGTGCCCAGCCACAATGCAGCGTATGCCCACAGGAACCACGGAAGCCAACAAATTGTCCCAAAAAAATTGGGAAAAATATAAAAATAAATATAAAAATAAAAATAAAAATAAAAAAAAATAAAAAATGGCCATTAAAGGGCCCGGGGGGGTTGGGGAGGCCACCCAGGAGGTCCGAGGTCAGGGTGCACACCAGAAACCACCTGTGTGGATCCTGGGAAAAAAAAACACCTCCATGGGCTCATGGCCCACACGGCTACCCTATTGTGGGAGTATCACTGCTGTCGCTATTATCACCCTGTGCAGCTGCATCCGGAGGTGGTTGCACTATGGGAGGCAGCCCACGCAAGGCCCTACTCTGTTCCTCCATGGCTGCAAGCATGCGGGTGTGGTAGGTCTCGTTCTGGAGGATGAGGGTGCGGAGGTCCCCATGCAACAACTCACGGGATGCCCGGACCTCCGCCCTCGTTGCTTGCATCTCAGCTGAGAGCGTACGGGTGAGACGCTCCAGCTGCTGTTCTGTCCTTTGGTGTGTTGAAGCCTCAAGCTCAACTAGAGTCGTCCTGAGTTGATGTAGCTCCTTCCTCAGGGCTTCCCTGTGGCCCTGGGACTCTATGGAGATGGCCTCCTGCAGAGTCGCCAGTGCCGCCCGCCTGTCCCAGTTGGACGCCAACATGTCCTCCCTGTGTGACTGGCAGATGGAGTCGGTTGCCTGCTCTAGTCGCTCCATCAGCCTTTCAGGGGGGACAATGGAAGTGGCCACCCTATCCATGGCCTGAGCCATCATCTCGGATGATGCTGCCTGTTGGGTAGCCATACCGTAAATGGATTGCTCCCATGCGGTATTGCCAGGTGGCGTACGGCCACCACGTCGGCGGGCACCACACCTGTCTGGGGCAAGGCGGACTGCGCCTTGCTGTGCCGGCACTGCCTGAGGCTGCAGGACTGCATTCCCCCTCTGATCTGCTGGCCCAGGAACAGGATCAGATGTCGCGGAGTGTGACCCTGCATCCGTAACCACCAAAGGCTTAGCTGCCAACACTGACATCCCCATTGAGGGTTCTGACCCTGGTGCAGGTGGGTGGGACAGAACAGATTCCCTCCCTGGAACACTCACCTGCGACGGCACGTAGGTCTCATCATCCGAGTCAACAGCTGAGTACAGCTCGGGGGAGGTGCAGCCAGAGACACCCCTTGAGAGCACAACCTGTAGCACTTGTGGGTTTTCACCCACCAGCACACCACGTCCCTCACTGGTGGTTGGTCGGCCCTCGGACCCCTCCTGGCTCTGCACCATCTCCACAACCCCAGCAGTATCAGGTGCGTCTTCCCCTGCAATGACATAATAACAAAGAAATGGAAACCCGCATTAGCACCATGGCACACAATGAGGGCTGAGAAGCAAGAGAACCAGTACTTGATTGACACATGTCCCACATGACTAAGACCCTCCCATGCATGCACCCTCACTGCGTATGAAGGGCAGGCAAATGGCACACACTCATTACACAAAGATGGAAGATGAACACATTTTCTGCATGCTGCCTGGCAGTGGCATCACACATTGCCCTGTGATTGCCAGGTGACACACACATGCCATCACACAGATGGCATGTGCCATTGCTATTGAGTGTAGATGGAGAGGAGGGCAGCACTTATTCATTCTGTCCAGTTCCCACATGCAATAGCTTTTCTAATTGAAACAGGTCTGCTTTATCACCTGGAGCTGCCAGTCCAATATGGTCCAATTGCACAGGGACATGTGTGAACATATGATATCCAGGTAACAAAGTCACTCCACTTTACCATGGCCATGCCAGACATGTGACTAGAGGACTGAGGAATGCCTAGTATAAGTGGTGGAATGCATACAATCTGTCTGATTGAACATAGGAAAATAAGCAACAATGTTGTGGCAAGGTGACACTTCAAGGGCAACTGGGGTGCTGTTGGGCTAGATGTCTACTGTTGGCAGAAGGGATACTGCAATGGCCAATTGCAGCTGTGCAGGATGTATTGCATGAAGCACATGGCTGACACATTCGACTCAGGCGCACACACTCTCACCTGGCACACAAACAGTTGCCCTCACACACACACCATGCACATGGATGACACACACATGCATGTGCACTCACCGGACAATGCCTCGTAATCAGGCAGATCTCCCACGCCTTGGATCTGTTCCTCCGTGACGTAGGTCCCAGCGACTGACTCATGTGGAGTGAGTTCCATGTCTTCTACTGGAGACCCACCTCCAGTCACTAGAGTTGCGGCATGACTTGAGGCCAGCTTCTTCTTTGCCCTGCGCTTTAGGTCATTCCAGCGCTTGTAGCAATCATTGGCTGTGCGCCTCACGATTCCAAGGGCACTTACGATGTCCGCAACGGTCTGCCAGTGTGCCTGGCGTTGTGCAGGTGTGGTCTTTGATCCTGCAACAATGACCATCTCGTTATCATGTCCGGACACATACTCGACAAGTGCATTCAGTTCGTCATCCGTGAAGCTGGGCTTCCTCGACGGACCGGACTGTGTAGCCGTGTCTGGGGCATCAGCCTGTGCCGGACGAGCACTCTTCCTCTTCCGCTTGGAAGGTGGTGGTGATCCTGAGTGTCCTGCGCCGCTCTGGACACTAGGGGCAGGAGCCCTGGTGGGCTCTGTATCAGGTGTGTGGGATTGCACACTCAGCATGGGAGTTGGTGCAGGCATTGGCTCAAGTGTAATGGTGTCATGGGGAATGTCAGCAGAATGGACTAGGACGGACACTGTCCTGGCTGGGTGTGTGAGAGCTGGGGTGGATGGAGCCGCAGCTGCCCCTGCAGCCTCTCCGCCCTGCCTACTTGGGGCAGCAGATGACCTTGCTGCCCCAGATCCACGTGGCATGATGGCATCAACGTGCACCAGCGCACGTGTGGTAGCCCTGCTGACCTGGAAGTCAGCCATGGAGTCAGCCAGGTGTGGTGCCACAATGGGCTGGTCCAACAAGGGCTGAGCATGGATGGTGTCAGCCACATCAGCCTCAACGGGAGGGGGGGGGAGGGGGGGATAATGGGTGCCCTTGACTGGTCCTCCGCACATGGGGGGACAGGCTCACCCTGCAAGTTACGACCACGTCCCCTACCGGATCCACCACGGCCACCACTTGTGGCTCTTCCACCTTTGCCACCCTTACGGAATCCTCGCCTCCCAGCCATGGCACTGATATTAATGTGCGTATGGGAGTGGCTGTAGACTATAGTCCTGGGCAATTGGGGGTCAAAGGGGTTGGGTAACAGATGGTAATTGTACCCTAGTGCTCTAGCAAGGCTGATTGTAACCCCTGGGGAAAGATGACGGGTCACGCAACGCACAGGAGGCCCAAAAAAGGGAGATGACGTGCACGCAACCCCTCCTAGACCACGTGTGCAGAAAGAAAAACCTGCACTACGCTGTGGCACCCAGTAACACAAGAATGAACGTATGCGTGTCACACGCAGCCTAGAATGACCTCTGAAGGGGTAGGCTACACACGGGGCAAGCACAGAAGTTAGATACGTGCGTGACTCACCGTCTGCCAGGTAAAAGAGCGTGAAAAATGAGCGTGTTTGGTTGGCAACACCCCCGCCAAAAGAAGATATGTACACTGTCTGAGGAGACAGGACAACAGTAGAAGGGGACACTGTTTGAGGGAACAGGCCCAGGTAAACCAGTACGAGAGAAAAAGCTGTCAGAGGTAACAGGGAGTACGAACTGGAAACGCCGTGAAGTAAATCGCGTGTGAAACGACAAGAAGTACAGAATTCACCCACTCGCTCTCCACGAAAAGCACGTACAAGGAAATGGTGTTCTACACGTACCTTATATACAGGCCCACACGTACAGCGTCACTTACGCGGTGTGTACGTGCTAGGCCCATTTTCACCAATCACACGCTTTGTCACTTCTGCGTCTAGATCCATTTTCACCAATCACACGCTTTGTCACTTCTGCGTGTAGATCCATATTCACCAATCACACGCTTTGTCACTTCTGCGTGTAGGTCCATTTTAACCATTTACACGCTTTGTGACTTCTGCGTGTAGGTCTATTTTCTCCAATCACACGCTTTGACACTCGGACGTGTCACGCATTTTCCTGCACGTGCACGTGACTTCATGGACGCGCATATGCTGTTGATGGGTTTACGCGCTAAGGGCCTTTCTTCGATTCACACGCAGACGTGTGGGATTTTGACGTGCAAAATCACTCCCTATCAGGCTGTCCACGTGTAAGCACACGGAAGACCACGCTCCTGCCCAGGAGGCCAAATTACTGCCCCCCAGAGCCCTGAGCACGCTCCCACCTGCCATCTGCTGCTGCCTGACTGCCTGCTGGCCACGTGCCCTGCCATTTGCTGCCTGCACATCAGCCAGGGGTGCTGTTGCTGTGACCACCCCTGCTGGAACCAAAGGCTCCCGACTGTCACCCCACAGCCCAGCACCAGGACCCAGTTGCCCACCCACTCCTGCCTCTGGGGTTGCCATGTCGGGCACTACGACATCTGGCACCAGTGGCAACCCCCGGCCAAGGAGGCAGAGGGGCACCAGCTTCAGTACCAGGGAAGTTGTTGTCCTGGTGGAGCATGTCGTGGGGCAGTATGATGCCCTCTTCGGAAGGTTGCGCGCCGATGGACGTCGTGACTGCCATCAACGCGGAGGAGGTGGCAGTCCGCGACTACTAATGTGTCAGGAAGCGCTGGGAGGACTTCAGGTCCAGCACCCTCAACAAGGCCCGGCGCCTCATGATGGCAGCAGATGCTAAGGGGCGGGCGGAGCCACTTGTCGGAAGATCAGATGAGGGTCCTGGAACGCATATCCCCTGCGCTCCACATCCATGTCCTTGAGAAGCAGACCCGTCTGGAGTCGAGCGGTAAGTGTACATGCATACTGATAGTAAGTTGTGCGTGTGGTGGTGTGCCAGGAGTGTGCAGGTTGAACATGTATTTTTATGTGGCCAAGTAGGGGGGGTGTACAGGGCTGTGAGGGTGACACATGCGAGGGGTCTCATGTGTGACACATGGATGGTGCTTGTGTGTGTGGGCTTGCATGGCACAGGATGTGGAGGAATGATTGTCAGGTGTGACATGGATGTCGATGGAGACACTGCGACAGTTGGCGGAGGTGTACACATGCATCCAGGTTTGGTGTTGTGTGTGCATGTGTATTGTACTCCCTATGTTGCATGTGATGTGTGGATGACCTTTGGCTGCACATGCTGTTGTATATGAATGGATGGTGCTGGCTGTTGCATCATGGCTGTGGTATGGCTCATGTGTGCAAGTTGAAATGACATGTGTGTTGGGGATTGTGATGCCATGTCTGAGGTTTACCTATGCCACTCATGTATAACTGTCATGTGTGTATGAGTCCATTTTACAGTGCCCTGATGCCTGTGTTTTCTTTCTCCCTGTCTGCACCGTCAACTGATGAAGAGGACGGAGCAGGTGCTGTGGAGCACAGCGGCAGGGGTCGCACCACCAGCCGGAGACGCAAGGGCCAGATCCCCTCCCAAGTTGTGATCTCGTTGGGGAGTGAGGAGTCTGGTGCCGCGTCCCAGGCCGCAGCTGGCAAGGGGAGGTCCAAGAGGCGGAGGTCGGAGTTGGACTCCTCAGCAGCAGAAGAGGCAGCTGGGACCCCACAGGGCCCAACGAGGGAAGATGGCACGGAGTCATCCAGGTTGGTGGGGTGTATGGTGGTGGGTGCCCCTGCACTGCTGGGGGGTGGGGGTGGTGGGAGACATGGGTGGGGGCCTGGTGGAGGATGCCCCTGGTGGCTGGGGGGTGGGGGTGATAGGGGACATGAGTGGGGGCCTGGTGGAGGCTGCCCCTGCACTGCTGGGGGTGGGGTGGTGGGAGACATAGGTGCGGGCCTGGTGGAGGATGCCCCTGGTGGCTGGGGGGTGGGGGTGGTGGGAGACATGAGTGGGGGCCTGGTGGAGGCTGCCCCTGCACTGCTGGGGGGTGGGGTGGTGGGAGACATGGGTGGGGGCCTGGTGGAGGCTGCCCCTGCACTGCTGGGGGGTGGGGTGGTGGGAGACATGGGTGCGGGCCTGGTGGTGGGTGCCCCTGGTGGCTGGGGGGTGGGGGTGGTGGGAGACATGAGTGGGGGCCTGGTGGTGGGTGCCCCTGGTGGCTGGGGGGTGGGGGTGGTGGGAGACATGAGTGGGGGCCTGGTGGTGGGTGCCCCTGCACTGCTGGGGGGTGGGGGTGGTGGGAGACATGGGTGGGGGCCTGGTGGAGGCTGCCCCTGCACTGCTGGGGGGTGGGGTGGTGGGAGACATGGGTGCGGGCCTGGTGGTGGGTGCCCCTGGTGGCTGGGGGGTGGGGGTGGTGGGAGACATGAGTGGGGGCCTGGTGGTGGGTGCCCCTGGTGGCTGGGGGGTGGGGGTGGTGGGAGACATGAGTGGGGGCCTGGTGGTGGGTGCCCCTGCACTGCTGGGGGGTGGGGGTGGTGGGAGACATGGGTGGGGGCCTGGTGGAGGCTGCCCCTGCACTGCTGGGGGGTGTGGTGGTGGGAGACATGGGTGCGGGCCTGGTGGAGGCTGCCCCTGCACTGCTGGGGGGTGGGGTGGTGGGAGACATGGGTGCGGGCCTGGTGGAGGCTGCCCCTGCACTGCTGGGGGGTGGGGTGGTGGGAGACATGGGTGGGGGCCTGGTGGAAGCTGCCCCTGCACTGCTGGGGGCTGGGGTGGTGGGAGACATGGGTGCGGGCCTGGTGGTGGGTGCCCCTGGTGGCTGGGGGGTGGGGGTGGTGGGAGACATGAGTGGGGGCCTGGTGGTGGGTGCCCCTGCACTGCTGGGGGGTGGAGTGGTGGGAGACATGGGTGGGGGCCTGGTGGAGGCTGCCCCTGCACTGCTGGGGGGTGGGGGGATGGGAGACATGGGTGCGGGCCTGATGGTGGGTGCCCCTGGTGGCTGGGGGGTGGGGGTGGTGGGAGACATGAGTGGGGGCCTGGTGGTGGGTGCCCCTGCACTGCTGGGGGGTGGGGTGGTGGGAGACATGGGTGGGGGCCTGGTGGAGGCTGCCCCTGCACTGCTGGGGGGTGGGGTGGTGGGAGACATGGGTGCGGGCCTGGTGGTGGGTGCCCCTGGTGGCTGGGGGGTGGGGGTGGTGGGAGACATGAGTGGGGGCCTGGTGGTGGGTGCCCCTGCACTGCTGGGGGGTGGGGGTGGTGGGAGACATGGGTGGGGGCCTGGTGGAGGCTGCCCCTGCACTGCTGGGGGGTGGGGTGGTGGGAGACATGAGTGGGGGCCTGGTGGTGGGTGCCCCTGGTGGCTGGGGGGTGGGGGTGATAGGGGACATGGGTGGGGGCCTGGTGGAGGGTGCCCCTGCACTGCTGGGGGGTGGGGGTGCAGGGGGACATGAGCAGGTGTGCAGGGTAGTCCCCTGTGGTGTGGGCGGCCTGCAGGGGCCGTGGAGGGTGTACAGGGTACACCTGTGAGGACCCACCCAGCCTAATCGCGTGTTTAACTTCCCACGCACCCCTGTAATACACGTACCCAGCCAAATTGCGTGTGATAATTCCCGCGCACCCCTGTAATACACGTACCTGGCCAAATCGCGTGTGATTATTCCCGTGCACCCCTGTAATACACGTACCCAGCCAAATCGCGTGTAAAACTTCCCGTATACCCCTGTAATTCACGTACCCAGCCAAATCGCGTGTGATAATTGCCGCGTACCCCTGTAATACACGTGCCCTGGCTAATCGCATGTAAAACTTCACGCGTACCCCTGTAATACACGTACCCTGGCCAATCGCGTGTTGAACTTCCCGCGTACCCCTGTAATACACGTACCCTGGCTAATCGCGTGTAAAACTTCCCGCGTACCCCTGATATGAACGTTAACCGCTTTGCGTTCCTTGTTTGGCAGCCCTGTAAACTGGTCCAAGGTTAGCGCAGCCCTTTGCGATGATTTTGCGATTTTGATGGCTTTTCCTTGCGCGAGGGCGTTCTTGGGGGCGTTACTGGCGCTGCTGCAGGGTCGCTGCGATACTCTGCGCCACGGCTGGTTTGGGAGCCTAGAATCCATGAATACGCTGTGCGCGGAAATCGGTTTTAGCGCACGTGCCTGGCGCAGACAATCGCACGCGGACACTCTGCGCCAGACGCTTGCGACACTTTTCTGCGAAATTCTATGAATTACCCTGTCAGTGCACTGAATTTGAAGTGAAGTATATTGTGGTTCTCGCGGGACTTTAAGTTACCAGTTGTTTACAAAGGTCTCCTTTCTTTTGTGAGGAGAGGAGCAGGACAGTAACCCAAGCGTGAAATCACACGTATGTGCACCTCTGTAAATTCAGTGGAGCATGGAGAATGTAATGAATGAAACATCCCCACACCCCCTTGGGGATTCTAGCCAGCCAGGCTCGTTTGGCGCACGTTGCAACATAATCGTCACTTAGTAACACGTTAAACATTAAGCCATCAACAAACAGGCTTCCTAGAGATAATCTATCTACTCCCAGGTCACGCAGAAACGTGCACCACTAGCTAGCAGCAGCACAGAAGGTTTGCTTGCAGCGCAGTGCTCATGATTGCTGTTTGCCTATTCAAATGTTCGTGAATCATGCATTTGCTGCAGTGTATGACTTTCCGGTAGAGTGACAGTTGGTAACTAAGAAGAAGCCAATGTTGCCATTCAGTTGCAGCAGCAGTGCTGTCTGGATTCCAGCGAAATGGCATGCCCTGAGGCCATGCAGATGACACAGACAAAAATGGGATGACTGGGTTTGACAAAACACTGCATAAGTATGTTATGTGTGCAGATGATACAGTGCTTCGCGCTACCATTATCCATGTTCGCAAATTTGGATCTTGATGCGTCACATCTGCACCCACCACGTAATAAACAACAAGCATTACCAATGCCAACAGGTTTTTTTTGTGTAGATATGGGAAAGGTATTTGCCAGGCATTTCCGTAATGGTACTAACTGGCCATTAATGGTAGCAGCTTGAAAGTGGTGCACATAGATGGGCATATGATGGCAGTGCCTGGCAAATACCTTTACTAGACAAAAGCCCAAACCGTTGGCTTTGCTAGTGGCTGTTTTCAACAGGACTTCATACTGCATATAAATTGAGTGGCTGAAGGCAGACCTGGTTAAAAAATTAAACCATTAGCGCACAGAAGACTGCTTTGAAAAACCTGGCAGACACTTCGAGTACGAAGTTTGTTTTTAGGGCTTGAAAAAGTTATCCCAGGGGAGTTTTGGGCAGGGAGGGGCAGGAAATGTGTGGGAATGGCCATAGGGATTGGCATGGCCACGAGCAGACAATGGGTGGGTAAATAACCAAACCACCCCTACAAGCATTGTGTGACTCCTCATATACCGTCTCGCCCTAGCTGCACTCCAGTGCATATGTCACGGCGAGGTATAAAGATGCACCAGTGAGGTGTTTGAGGGTTGGGGTGGCTATCTATGTGTATATGTTCTCAGGAAATAAGCAGCAGTTCTGATACTCGACGTAGTGAAGGAACTCTACCATGCAACTTTATTTATTTATTTGTGCATTTAGGGGCAGCACGCAAAGCACATGGGCATCTAGGCCTAGTTACATAGAGGAAGACATAGATCAATTATGGTAAAACAAGGAGAGGGGGGGGTTTTGGCTGAAGAGCAAGGTTTTAATATGCTTTCTAAGACGTTGTAGGAAGGTTCGCCTCCCAAGTGTGGGGTAGCTTGTTCCATAGAGAGGGTTCCCAGACAGGGAAGCTTGATCTCACTGCTTTTGAGCAGTTAAACCTTGGCGTAACAAGGCAGTGTCTGTAGGTGTATCTTGTAGGTCTTTCTGAGATGTGTTTTTTTAGTTTATCCGCTAGGTAGCCCGGTGCGCCATTTGCAAGACATCAGTGGGTGAGAGACAACATTTTGAAGTTGATTCTATCCTTGACTGGGAGCCAGTGGGCTGCTCTTTCCTGGCATCGGATATATGGACCGTTTGCCAATGTCAAGAGCAGCTCTGAGTGCATTGTTTTGGGTTGCTTGTAGTTTGCAGAGGTTTTTTTCAGAGGTGCCACAAAGTAAGAAGTTACAGAGACGCTAGTTGTGGGATTCGACAATATTCTCGGGCAAACGGCACTTGCAGCGAGCAGCAGAGAGCAGATGAGAGCTGCGTCGGCCTTGGAACACGGCCTTCGAATGTGGTCGGGCTCCGGCATCCGGCATCCTGGCTGCAGCCCACAGAGAAGGCATCGGCCAATCCGCTTACGCAAATTCTTGCAGGTTAGTCCAGAGAAGGATCTTCACCTAGGTGGCAGCCATGTTGTTATGTGCTGCTTCTGGTTTAAGAAGGATTGGGTCTTCATGTAGTACCTGTGCTGGGGGTGATGTTGAGAGTCCCATAGTGGCCCATGGATGCAGCGGAGCAGATGAGAACTGCATCAGCCTTAGTATTACATATAACAAAAAGACATGCCTCTAGAAACATCCTGATTACTCTGTCCTGCTCCCTCTTCTCTTGTCCATCGGCTTCTGGACCTCTTGCTCTCATTGAAAAGCCCCTGTTTTGCTTGTTTGTTGTGTGTGCACGCTCTGAGGCCTCTGGGGATTTGGCGCGGTTTATCAGAATTTTTAATAAATAAACAAATGCTTCTTTCTGATTGGCTGGCCCCCACTCCTTGCTGAAAATGGGGTTCTTCATTTCTTTTCAAATTCTTTTAAGTTGCCAATTCTGTACTACCTCCCTGCTGGACATATGCTAATGTGCCAGGTGAATTCATGAACTTGTTCAAAGTTGTATTCTGGTTGCAGCACTGGTTCAAGATGAGGGTCGAAGTCACCCTAGCAATAGCCAGAATCAGCACTGCCCTCTCATCTGTTGTGTGCCCCCCGGTCCCATGTAATGTTGCTGTGTGCCGCCCTGACCACCTCTTCTGGCCGTTTGATGTCCTCCCCTCGGTCATTTACCTGATCTCTTCTGCCTCCTCCCCCTCCCCTTATTCCTTCTTCCAATTACCTCCCCCACATTCATTGCAGGAGTTGTCTTGATTCACGAAGGGTTCACCATCAATGACTTTTGCCAACGCTTGGATTTGACTTTTGGACATATTGTCTCTTGGGGCTTCTCCCCCTCAACTCTCATGCTGGACCTTCCCTGGATCTCATGCTCAGGTTGGCGCTGAATCACGTTGTGCCCATCGTCACCGCGAATCCTTGCCTACATTTTCTGTTTCCCTTGCAACATCATGTGTTTCACTTACCTCTGCAACTGTTCTTTACTCTCCCCCTGCTTCTCAGCTCTTTTCTCTGTTCTTTATTCTCTTTTCTCCCCTTCTCTTTCTCTCTCTCCTCTCCCTCTTACTTTCTTTGATGCACTTAATCTATCTGAACTGTCCCTGGACCTAGTATGATAGTAACAATGTTTGTCTCCCCCCCTCCATACTTGTTATTCCCCCCCATCCCCATCCAGCTCTAGCTGAAATGTCGTCAGGCCTATTACGATAGTCGCTTGTTTTGTTCCTCTGCCCCCTTTCTCGTCCCCTCTCCCTCGCCTTGTGTAATCCTCCGGCTCTACCAGAAATGTCGTCAGGCCTAGTACGGTAGTTGCCTGTCTGTTTCCCATTTCTTTCCTATCTGTGTCTTAGCACTTGCACTATCTGAAATGTCGCTAGGCCGAGTACAATAGTTAATTTTGCATTCTTGTTGTTCATGTCCTTTAAGAATGTTTTGTATTTTCCCTTGTTCCCTCCCTTGTCGTAAAGCACTTTGAAACACTTTGTGTATAGGCGCTATATAAATAAACTATCATATCATATCATATCTGTTCCCCCAAAAACAAATGAGACAGGATGTCGTGGCCAGCATCACGACCGAGCCGGGAAATAATGGGGAGATTTAGTTCCCTTTTCCAGAGCAGATAAGCAACCTTCTGCATCCAGGTGCAAAAGAAACCAGGTCACTTAGCCACATCAGGCAACAGATCGCTGGCACATCTTGTCCTTGCCAGCGTTGTTTTCCGGCCATCACCCACTCACTCGAACCCTCATGTACACTGTACTGTATAGACATCCCATCCATCATGACATTATCCACTCAACACATCACTACAGATCCTCCTTCTTACAGTGGAACAACCAGCTTACACATTCGACAACATACAATTGAGCAATCCACCCATTGCTTCCATATAGACAATCTTCACTCAAACACCCAGTTTCCTATCTATCCTCTACACTAGAACCTAGAGGCTACACTCGCAACCCTGAATTACACATCCTCCTCCTTCTGTTGAACGATAAACAACATTTTTTCTCTCAAACTAGAGCAACAGCTCTGCTAGAAAATCTTCAATTAACAATCAAGTACAGGACAACTGACCAGTGAAAGCAACATGCAGTGCCTGGAAAAAAAAGAGGAGGACTAGAGCGATAAGTGGACTCAGGAGCCAATGACTTTAACCAAACTCGAAAGGATGTTGGGACAGAAACATGAACACAACAGTACACAACATAACACTCAGGACACACCAGTAAGGGGAAGATGTCTTTCTTCCATTTCTCCAAGGCAGGCAATCATTCTTCTATATTCAAGTGCACACGCAACCAGTTCAGATTATACCACATCCTTGCCACCCCCTCGACTCTCAAACCCTCACGCACACACACATTCTACACTGCAGTCACGTTACATCTATCATGACATCATCCACTTAGCGCATGGCTACAAATGGCCTATCGTCCTGATAGGTAACTAAGAAGTCATCAGAAATACATTCTAGCAAGGTGTAGAGATTGCTTCTGTCTGTAGGTGCGGTTGCATTTTTTTTCTGTGTTTAAAGGTTTTTTATTTTAATCAAATCATACAAGTTGTAAAAGCATCATGTTATATCTTGTATCCACTCTTAAGCATAAATAAGTAACAATATAAACTTAGCTATTTATTTATAAGATAGCCTTGCATGAATACATATTCATTAATAATTAAAATTTAGATTTTAGAGGGAGGGAGAGGGGGTACGTATACATTTACGAACAAGGACATGACATAACTGGAAAAGAACATACACAGGAGGAAAACAAATGTTTAAGGAAGGGGAGGGGGCAATGGGGGAGAGTGGGTTGCAAGTATTAGATAAATGACTGTTAAACCACCAATGAATGTGCAAGGAATTCAATAAAAGGTTTCCATTTTAGTTCATGTTTTCACAGTAGAGACACAGTAGAGGCATTACACCTTTCTAGTCTATGAATGTTGCATATTTCATTCCACCACATTCGGTAAAGAAGTTTATCTAAGTTTTACAGTTGGATGAAATATTTCTGATCACCAGCATAATAAACAAAACAAACAAAAAAATGTTCAGTTCTGCTTCTAACATCTTGAACAACAGAGCATACAGCAGAAAGAACTTGCGGACAGAAGTCAATTGAAATATTGAAAATACTTTTGAGGGTTTTGCAAATGTCAAGCCAAAAGGATGTGGCAAATCTACAATCAAGAACCATATGCTTAAAGGATTCAGAAGACTGATGGCAGCTCCAACAATTGTCATTTTGTATAAGGCCATATTTGAAAAGATGCAAAGGAGTAATACAAAATCTGTGATGAAAAAAATACAGGGTTTGTATTATGTTTGCTGATGCTGTGACTTTAGATATGTGGCTCCAAGCTTTAGGCCATTCCAGTTGATTATCCATTAGTGCACAGTCTTGTTGCCAGGCTAACAAGCAGTCATGCAATATGTGTGTAGAAGTGTTTTGCCGAAGAGTCTTGTAATATGAAGAAGCAAACATAGTCGGTTTGTAGAGAGATTGTAGCCTTTCAGAATCATAGTTTTCAGCAATTGCATCAATAATATACAAGAATTGTCACAGGAATTAGTATGGGATATTGAGGTTGTCAACAAGTACATTAAATTTTACTGGAATACCTTGATCAAATAGGTGATCAAGATATTTGATACCAAGAGCAAGCCATGGCCTCCAAAATAAAATGTTTTATTGATTTTAATTAAAGGATTGAATCAAATATACAATGAGATGTAATGGTGGGACTTGGGAATTAGGGGGAATGAATACATTCTGAGGTAGCGGGCAGACAAAATAGTACATGTACATTTGATAAATCTAGTTTTAGCTTTAATGAGAAAGCAATCAGCAAGACTTTGGGGGGATACCATCGCTCTCTCTAGGCATAACCATTGGGGTATATCATTACAACATGCATGTGTAAACCATTACTGAACTTGCTTTAACACAAAGGCTATATGATCATTCCTAAAATCCAGAAACACAACCCCTCCAACAATCCGTGGTTGTTTAAGTTTACTGAGTGACAATCTATGTTTCTTTTTCCCAATTAAATTTAGCCAAGCAGGTATCAATGGATTTAAAGAAAGAGGAGGGAAGAGGAATGGGTAACATAAATAGAAGATACAAAATAATTGGTGAAATCATCAAGTTGATAGATTCTAATCTACCCCACCATGACAGAGAGGGAACCAGGAGTTTGTGAGTTCCTCTATTCTAGGGGGTAGGGAAGCAGTGTTGAGTTTAATAATATTTTTGATAGAGGAGGAAATATGTATACCAAGATATTTGAAACCATTCTGGCACCATTTCATACCTGATGTTAATATTTGATGTTTTGTACAATGCACATTGAGAGGTTACATTTCCGACTTGTCTGTGTTCATTTTGGATCCTGAGACAACAGAGAATTGTGAGATAACTTCTAAAATATGTAGGAAGGAAGTATCGGGATCTTTAAGTAGTAATAAGACATCATCAGCATACGCTGCCAGTTTAATTTGTAAATCACCACACCTTATCCCTTTTATATTAACATTTTGATTTAACCTTTCCGAAAAGGGTTCTAGGGCCAAGATAAACAAGAGAGGGCACAGAGGACACCCTTGGCATGTGCCTGTAAATAAAGGAAAATAAGGGCAAACATGCCTATTATCGAAAATGGAGGTCATCAGATTAGAGTAAAGAATTTCGAACATTGTTAAGAATGGGGTTTCAAGACCATGCCATTTGAGAGCTTCGAACATATAGTTCCATTCAACCCGATTGAAAGCTTTCTCAGTGTCAAGGGCAATCGCTGTGTAAGTATCCTTGGAGCCATGAATAAAGTCTAGAGAGTCTAGAACCAATCTTATGTTTGAAGAGGATAATCTAACTTTAATATAGCCTACTTGATCCTGTTTAACCAGTTTAGGTCGTACCAATAGAAGTCTGTTGGCTAAGATCTTCTCAAAAATTTTACAATCTGTATTGATAAGGGAGATGGGCCTATAACTTTGGGGAAGGTCAGGATCATTACCGGGTTTGGGGAATACCATGAGTATGGCTTCCAAAAACGATCCCTGAGCGCCACCCTCTTGGATAAATTGAGAAAAGAGTTCATTAAGTTTAGGTTCTAAAATGTCTTTAAAGTGTGCGTAGAAATCACTGCAAAATCTGTCGGGTCCAGGAACTTTGCCTTTCTTGAGGTCTTTATGAATCTCACTAATGGCTATGGGAGTATTGAGCGACTGAAGGTTAGCTAATGGATACTTTGAGGCAGGTGTATCATGAAGGGAATCCCGAATGAGCTCATTATTAGGAGATGTTTCAGAATTATTTAGTTTCTTAGAGAAATCAGAAAAAACTTTGATAATTTCTTTATCCGAAAATATTCTATTGCCCATGCAATCTTTAATAACTGCAATTTTGGCTTTCCCTTTTTTAAGTTTCAGGTAAGAAGCAAGGGACTTACTCAATCTATTAGAAAGTTGGTAGATTTTAGTTTTGTATTTTAAAAGGTTATCACAGGAGTATTGGTTTACGATTTTATTGTATTGAATTCTAGGTTTAATGATGGAATTCAAGATTATTTCAGAGTTGGCGCGTGTGTATTGGGGTTGCAGGGCTTTAAGTTCTTTCAAAATGTTCTCTGACTCCTGTTTAAGCAACTTTTTATTTGCTACAAAGGAAATTATGTGTCCTTGAAGGACCGCTTTGTAGCAGTTCCATTTGTTAGTGACTGAGGTGTCTTGGCTTAAGTTTTCTGAGAAGTAGTTATCATGCTGTTGTAAATGCTTCATCTTTGAGGAGGGCTGAGTTGAATCTCCATCTCTTAGAGTTTCTAGACTTTTGCGGAGAAGATAATTGAATATGAACAGGTGAGAAATCTAATAATGCTATACAGTCAATTTTGGCACCTAAAAGGCAACTTGCAAGGGTTTTAGATATAAAAATATAGTCTAGTCTAGAGTTTTGTGAGGGCTGGAGAAGAACGAGAATTCAAAGTCGGGAGGATGAGGAATACGCCATGTATTTATAAGGCCTAATTCTGAAATAAATGTTGTGAATTTCATATGAGATTTAGTAAGTTTATAGCGAACATTGGACTTCCTATCTAGGAATGGGTCCATGATCTCATTGCACTCTCCACAAACAATAAGATTGTTAGGATTAGAGAGAAAGATGTGGTTTTTAATTTGCACCCAGAAGGAGGAATCTGTCGATGTACGTCCATAGATGTTGAGGACAGTAAATTCAGTGGAGGCAACTAAAAGCATTACCATTACCCATCTACCAATATCATCGGATTCATTCGCCAAAGCTCGACAATTAAATTTCTTATTAATTAGGGTTATGACAGCATATTTCTTCCCATTGGCGGTGCTCGAGAAGACATGACCCACCCAATGACGCTTAAGTTTAGCTGCTTCTGCGTTAGAGAGATGAGATTCTTGAATACAGGCAATGGAGGGTTTGGTTCTGTTAAAATGAGAGAGGAGTTTCTGTCTTTTAATAAGGTTCTGTAACCCTTTAACATTCCACATAGTTACAATGAATGTAACAAATCACAGCAGGATAATAAATATGAAATAAAGCATGGAATGCTATAGTAATGAATAGTGCAAAAGATGCTGTAAGAGTTATATTGAACCAAGAACTAGATATTGTTTTCAAAAAGGTGGTACATTTCATGAGCGCACTCGACAAAGACACATAAGGAAGGACACATAAGGGGAGTGGGGAGACTAACAAGATCAACATGGATAACATCAAACCAGAGAAAAAAACATCAAAAACAATTGTGGATAACAGGAAGCGGCCACTCCAAACCATGTTGAGTAAAAAGAAGAAAAAGGGGGTGAGAGAGCCTCTGAGGAGACAGCCATCCTCACACTCCACTCCAGTGAAGATACTTTATGGCAGAGATCAGTAGAGATTAAAGAAACATAAGTAGTGTCGATCAAGTAGGTGGTTTCGACTTATCTACATCTTCTCTTCTGACTTTCAATGAAGTGTTTTAAGGCAATTGGGTCTTGAAAAGAAGATGTATGGCCACTAAGAGTCACTTTAAGAATGGGCGGCTCTATGATGACATATCTCGCCTTGAGCTGTTTAAGACCAGGTCTAAGAGCAAGTAATTCTTTCCTTCTAGCCACTGTAGCATTGGATACATCTTGGGTAATGAAAATCCTTCTACCATTCCATGCAAGTTGTTTTATTGATTCGGCTTTTTCTAAGATCTGAAGCACATCAGTATAGTCCAGTAGAGCAAACATGATGCTTCTAGATGGATTGTTGCTAGTGCTGTTGGAGGGCTGTATTAAATTCATTGGTCCAATACTGAGGGCCCTCTGAATGTTCAGTTGGACTGATGACAGGAGTTCTAGTAGCTTCATTAGGAGAGTATTAAGGGACCGAATTGGATCATCTCCCTCAATAACTTCTGGTAATCCCAAAATTCGTAAGTTGTTCCTTCTGTTGAGATTTCCCAATTTTTGGTATGCTTCTGCTGGGATTTGATGGTATTCTCAAGCACTTCCCTTCTACCCATGACGTCTTCAGTATTACAAACTCTCTGTTCAACTTCAGAGATCCCTGCTTCAAACCCAGACCATTTGTCATCGATTTGTTTTAATTTGACATTGGTTGCCTCCATAAAGGGTTTCAGAGCTTTTTTTCCATAAAAATGGCTTGCATGGTAGAATCAGGAGTGTCTGCTATAGGTGTCAGTGATTCACATTTCTCTCTCTTGTTTGATGGAGAGATAGGTATTTCTTTAACTTGACTTTTCTTTGATGCCATGTTGAGAAAGTAAGTCCAATGGCACATTTACAATTAATTGTACACTTGCACTCTACTTTCCTCTTGGTACAATTCTTACGCAAACAGGTATCTATTTCACAGATAAGTTGCTCAAAGGCAATCAGCGTTGGTGAAAGAGTCAAGATGAAAGAAGAGTAGCTTGCTAATGTTCAGCCACAAGTTCTTAAAAGCGATTGACCACCATATTTCAAAGTAGTTGCTGTACTTTTATGTGAGATGATTATATTCCATCAATTGCACATTAAGTTGTTAAAAATGCTTTCGTACCAGGTGAGATATCAATTCTCAAGGCTGTTCTGGTAACTGCGCAGAGTTATAAGAAAAAGTAGCTGGTTAATGTTCAGCCACATGTTCTTGAAGGCGATTGACTACTATGCTTTAAAATGGCAGTCATGCTTTTATGTGAACTAATTATGATATACCAATTGCACATTAAAATTATATGATATTTTTATAGCAGGCGAGTTCTTAATTTTCAAGTCAGGGGTTTGGGGGCAGAGGGTGCTACGAGCCATGCTATATAGCACCCTCACCCAGCATTAGCTCTTCAGCACTCATCTCACATGCACCCCTGAATCACGCCTCATGTGCTTTTACAATTGTCATTTTCATGCGCAGCTCCATGCACCATACCTCAGGTCGGGGACCTACATGGCCAGGTTATCCTCCACCAGCTTGGTCTTGAGCTCACACTCTCATTCCATGCTCTCAACACCTTTGGGCCATCCCAGTCATTTCCTCTAGTGAGGAACCAGGAAGCATGCCATGGTTTTCTTAGATTTCCAATGGTTCTTTTCCTCTTTAGCTGCTGTCCTGCATACTCTCACGCACTTCGTGCACTGTCTTGCATGACCCTGCACCCCAGTGGTGGGTGGTGAATTTTTTCATTGGACGGGTGTAAATATTTGCCACAAATATATGAGTATGACTGAACAGAGTGGTAGGTTCGGAGAGGTACTTCCCCCGATAATCTTTTTTGAACAGTTGTTTAAAATTGATGAATTATACAGCACACTGGGCCTCATTACAAGTCTGGCAGTAAGCCTGTTGGAGCTACCAGCGGGTTGCCACCAGACTCATAAACCCATAAACAGCGCCTGACTTCCTGGTGTGACTGGGAGATTCCAAGTCTGGTGGCCCGGGAAATCAGGCACCCGTAAAATGTAAGTCCCCATTCCCATAGAGTCCCATACTCTATCGGAGTGGGCACTCAGCAGCGCTGGTACCGTTGCTAATGGTGCCAGCGCTTTCGTGACCATTCTGCCTACCGTGGCCACTGCACCCAGCAGGGTGAGACCTGTTGGGCACAGCGGCTCCGTCAAGCAGACTCCTAGTTTTTCGTGGTCCGGAAACAAGGGTGCCAGTGAGCTTACCGGCACCCTTGTTTCCGGACTGGCAAACTTGTAATGAGGCCCACTGTCTGTAAAAAATGTATAAAAAGCCATGCAGTTTGCAATTAGTGTTGTAGGAAAACCTTCAATAGGTGCAAGTCACCAACAGTGCACAGGAGCATCCCCTAATGCATTTTCATTATACTATCCCCACAATATATGCCAGTATTAAAAAATGTTCATGCTAGCTGTGTCCATATATTTCCATGCTGGCTGCACCAATATATGGCAGTATCCCCAAATAATAAAATACTCATACTATCAGAAAACATGTACAAGATGGTTCTGCCAATATGTGCCAGTAGCACCCTGTAAGAACGTATTCCTACTGGCATTGCCCTTAAAAATGTCATCTCACAATAAAATAAAAAGATGTCCAAACTGGCTGCACCCATGTAGGCCGGTCTAGACAAATAATAACACTTATCATGTTTGCTTTATCATAGATGCCCAGTAAAAACTGTCATGTCACAGATATTATAGATATTAAAGATATTATAGCTGAACTAGCTGCACCAAAATGTAAGGCGAGCCACGTAATACCGCTTATCACACATGATTTGTATTGATGCCCAGTAGAAATTGTCATGTCACAGTAAGAAATAGCTAGACTGGCTGCATCAAAATGCTGCTCTAGCCATGTAATAACACTTATCATGCACCTTTTAGGATAAATGCCAGTAAAAAGTGATCTCCCGACCCGTCCCCCATTGTTCCCAAATGAGCACCCCGGCTGGCACAAACCAAACACAAGCACGCGCTCATTCACGCACACATTCTCTGGGCATTCACTTACTCATTCACAAAGCATTCACTCGGTCATTCCCATGCACACCCAGATACCATACACTCGCTCATTCACACATGCACCCAACCATACATTAAACACTCGCTCATTCACACATAACATACATATACAATTCTAAACTTACCTCCAGGCCTATTCAGGATGCTGCTGCTCGTCACAAAGCCACCTCCTACAATGAATTACTCCGGGCTCACGTGCACACCAACAAGAACCAGGAAGCACAGATTGCTTCCTGCTTCCTGAACATGCACGCAGGAGGCAGAGCACTCCATTATCAGGACCCCATTCATTCTGAATGTGTGGGGCGTTGCAGGAGTGCCCCCAATGAACAATCAGATGAACAGTCCCCCAGCATGCATCCCCAAAGGGCCATGCAATAGATTGGGGCAATTAGGGAGAGCAATGAATGCCTGGGATAACCCAAATTGTTTGAAGTATGTGTACTTTGATTTCTATGTTCTGCTTTGCAAACCTGCAAAAGAGGCCTATATACATAGATTTAAAAAAGCATTCAAAGCACTGCACGCTGTCTGCAAAATAAGTTTGAATATTTAACCGAGACGTGATTACAATTCAGCTTTTTGTTATCCTTCTTGTATTGTTTTATTTCACTAATAACATTATTTTTAATCCATTTGCATAAAATCCATATATGCGACCATAATTTGCCCTGCCACTACATGAGCATGTTTTGGTCCCCCCAGACCCATCCTCAAGTGGGTACATTTAAAACCAACAACGGTGGGGTCACAAGCTTTCCTAAAACAACAGCAATTCAAACTAAATTAGCATAATACTGAAAAAGAGAACTTGCATTCATATTTTGAAACCCAGCCCAGATCCAGTTATCATCTCCATCGATTAAAGCAGCATTTACAGTATCCCATTCACTAATCGACACATATGCGTATTTAAGGGCAAAGGGGTCAAAAGCGGGTGGGGAGGGTTCTGGCTAGGGGTAGTAATGAAGGGTAAGAGAGGGTATGTGGGGAACCCCCAAAATAAAAAAATAAAAATGTGAAGTAAACTTTAGAAGTAATTACTTTGTAGAAAATTGCCACTAAGTAATTACTGTTGATGAAATTACATGGAACCGTATTTACGCATACATTCCATAAAACCCCTCTTATATTCAAATGCTAGCCTAAATGGCTTGATTGGCTTTCACTAATTCATATTTGTCAAAGTATATCCCCTTATAAACTGAAACAACCTGCTAAACCCGGATAACTTGTGCATGAACTGGATTCAAATCTCATAAAAATGTAAAATATACATATTCTTAAAGTCTCTACATCAGTTTAATTCCTTCATTAGAGTTTATTCTGAATTCTCGCCAATGGTGGATGTGTTGCTTTCTTAGACTGCTACAGTGCATATGACGATTTCCGGCTGGAATGGTTCCAGCGGATGTATGTGTGTCTAGCATTTTGTTAATTTCCTTGTGGGTGAAATTAAAAAAGGACTTGAACCTCACTGTAGGTTTGATGCTTAGTCAACTATTGCATGTCGAGCATGTTGTTTTTCAATTAGATTAATTCCAGCTCTGATGAATCAAGGATTTTCATCCTTCTCCCCAAGGGGGAGCCTCACACTTTGAGGCTAGGGAAGTAAGCCCGCTACACAAACACATCTCTAGGGGTCTGGGCAAGTGAGACTCTACTGGAAGAGGCTCACCCTTAGAGGACAAGGACTGCTGTTCCTGTGAGGAACTCCTTATACCAGCCACCATAGCAGAATGTGTGGGTCTATCAAATATGAAGAACATCATAAGATCCAGTAGCTTGGCTGAAGACAAAACTAAAATACCTCTTTATGCCAAAGGAGGAGGACCTGTATCTATAAGAAGAGATGTACATTAAACTGAGAAGAGTAGGCTGAAGAGGAAGAGCATGGCAGGGAAAGACAAAGCACAGAGAGAAGAGTGTAAGCAGTGGAAGCCACCTTACAATATGACGCTTGGAGGAGGACCGAGCCATTGAGAGCTGCGGTGCCCATAACCTTCAGACGACTTCTGAACATCAGAGAGAAACACTGGATGCCTGGCGTTTCCAAACAAATAGAAGCCGAGGAGAAGGGTATCCTTATCCTGGTGGTGGTGTGACAACAACGACTTTATGGTGGGCCATGCGCTCATTGAGAAGCGCTGAAACCACCCTGCTGGGTTGTCAATGAGACAGCCTGCGACCCACATCCAGACCCAGTCGCAACAAGAGAGAGGACCGAGGGTGGAACACTGACAACAATGAGAAGCAAAGAACAAGGAGCAGAGAAAGAGAACCCAAGCGAGTGCTGAGCCTGATATCGTTCTCCTGCATATACAGAGGCAACAGGGAGTACGGGAGAACTGGGAGGCTGCTGGGGCATTGTTATGAAGCAGAAGAAACATGTCCCTGTGAAATGGACGAGATACTAAATATAAAGCCATATAAATTGAACTCTGTTACTGTGATAAAGAGAATAACAAATAACTCTGAAAGAGAAGGTATTAAGAACTGGGACAAACACCATTGGAAGAGGGGAAAGTACCCCATGATTTAAGAAGGAAAGAGTGGTGGAAACCAGTGAGAGAAGCCTGTAAATATGACTGGGAAGTGAAATCAGGCGAACCCGACAAGAGTAGAGATAATTTAAATGAGCAACCCCAAGAGATGGGGAAGGTCAAGTCCCTACAAAGGATACCCAACCTAAGAACGCCGGGGCTACAATAGTCATAAAAAGGACTGTGGAAAAACTGTCCCAAAAGGGGAGAAACGGGTGCCCAGCCTAAGAAAGCTTGAGTTACAAGAGTCAGAAAGGCATATAAGCCTGGATAAAAGTACAAGAAAGAGTGATAGAAAGAACTTTGGAACAACTATCTTTAAAGGAGATTCAAAACCCAAGTAATTGTAAAAGGTTTACAAAATCTTGTCCAGAAGGTGGCAAGTGACTATTTGAAGATATCATACTGAACAGGACCTTTGACTAAAGAAGAGACATTGCTATAAGAGATAATCTGGAGAGGGGAGATATTCTCCTAGCATAATTTAAATTAGTTAAAATAGTGCTACAGTCAGTTAGAACTAGTTCTGGACAGTGGACTATGGCAACAAGGAATTAAGAGGCTGACTAAGTGGTGCCATAGTGGTTGCTATACACCTTTATTGACTACTAAATCAAACATGTCTATCCCTACCTCTAAGGGGATTTCACTACCTAAACTAAATAAACTAGGATGCTTGTCAGGAAGTTTGTGTGAGTCCAAACAAAAAGGCACCATCCCGTTCACAAAGGCTCTTACTCTATCACTGTCACTACAACAAAATAACATAAAGTCCAACTACTGTTCGCAATCCAGGAGAATGACTCCCTCCTCCTGGATGTAAAGCATCAAGGAACCTCTCAGATCTGTTTAAGTTCCATGCCAAGTAAAAGTTCCAATTAGAGCAAAATATCCATTCAAAGCAAAAGTTCTATTTAAAACAAAAGTTCCAGTGGGGCTAGGAGAATGACTCCCTTCTCCTAGCTGGTTGCCCATTATCTCACACAGTTCATAACACATTTTGTAGTTCCCTTAGAGCGGATATTACAATGTGTATGTTCTTCTGAACTCTAGAACCGCCCCCCACTGGGAAGATTAAGCTACTCCTTGAGTTCCTCTCGATTCCTCAGAACCACACTTTTACAATTTTCTCTACTTCTTTATGTTTCACAGTCTCATAATTTCCCAGCCCCTCCCGGACTCATGTGTGTTTCCTTTACCTCTTCTCAGAGAACTTTTCATCGGTTTGGCCAGGGGTTGCAAGCCCACACTTCTTAGCTCAACTTATCCTTTAGTAATGCTTCTCATCTCGTCTCTTTCCACCTTGGGTTGTGGTGGACTGCCTCTGTGTAGCTGTCGGACCCCTGAGTACTGCTGTGACAGATTTTGCCTCCACCAATGGTCTCTCGCTCTCTCTGAATAGTCGCCTACTGCTGTAGGCTGCAGAAAGAGGTTTCGGCACAATAGTTGGGATGGGCAACCAAATGGTCCACGCACTACAGGTCATGCCACCACCTTTCAGTCGCAAATGTATTATGACGGTTCCCAACTGACTCGCAAGACACTTCTCTGGCATCCTGCTATTTTTCCTCTCAGTCTTGGAGACGAGCCTTGCATCAGCTCTTCTTCAGGCATCAATGAGGCCTCCCTGGTCACTTAGTTCTTCCTCTGGTTCTAGTACAGCTTCCAGCTCGCCAGAACTGCACGGGCACTGCCGGACGGGTCAGAGAATGATGAAGAACACAGTCCGTCTTTGCTGTTCAGTTTAAATAGCGGGGACAGTCCCATCGTAACTTGCTTCCAATTGTTAGCAGCTGCTCTAGCTTTCGTCCCTCTCAAGTGTAGCGTCTTTGAGTGTTTCCTAATCTCAGTACCTTTGTCATGAGATGGGTTTGATATTTCACAATAGCACATAGTTTCGGAGGCGACCATATGTTGATAAGCATTGGGCGTTGTCGTCAACCAACGTGATGGGATTTCACAGGGGTTGTGCCTCCCAATTGCGTCCTTATCCGCAGGGGAAGAGTCCCTCCCCATAAGATCCTCCCGCATGTTACCACCCCTAGGGGGACTATTGGTTAGCGGCAGTGGTCGAAGTGAGTGGGAACGGTCGGGATCAGAATTCCACTACTTTGATCTTTTACTGTTAATAGTTCCACTACTTTTTCCAATCATTTTCTCCCATTCCAGAACTATTCATTGTGAAGTTAAAGCTTATTTCTCCACTTTAAACACCCAATTGCAGTTACAGCTAAACTGAAATGTGTTTAAACTCAATTGGCTGTCAAGCAGCATGGTTGCAACCCTTGTAAAATGTGATGTTTATTGCTCCCGGACAGAGTCACAGTTCCACTACTTTTTTTGGTACACTTCTACCGCTGGTTAGCAACTTCACCTCCCTTACCTCATGGAAAGAGGGTCTATGCTGGGGAGAAGTAACGCCATCTGACAGATCGTCACAGGACATATTCATTTGGGACTTCCTGATGACTAAGAAGCACCTTTAGTTATTTATATAGGCAGGCGAAACTCTCTAGCAATAGTGAAAGGTAGGCCCTTTCTTTATTATTTTAATAAACACCTGTAAAAATGTCCTTCAAGAGTCCACCACCTTCATCCAACCCACCACACAGCCCATTTGTGCCTGTTGCGGCATGCTCATTTCCATATTAATTAAATTAAAAGAGGACTTCAAAGAATGCATATTTCGTGTTACAGAAAGAGGGAAAAACATATACAAATGAGGCCTGGTCCCATCCTAGTCCAGCCCGAAATGCTTAGTGACATCCCTGCTGCATTAGACCTCAAGCAACGCCAGACATGTCCACAGATCTTCAGCAATCATTCCGTGATGCCCTGCAATAGCACATAGCCATAATGTGGCAGTCTCCCAAATCTCTTCCCTGCTCTTACAACCAGAAAACCAGCCGGTCTCTTCTATCCACCACATTGCCTTCACCTACTGGCATCAGGCTTCTTCAGCCCATGCCCCTTCAAGTGTCTCTCAAAATCTCACACAAAAGGTGGAGATGCCACTAAAATTCCATTGGCTCTGTCTACAACCCAAGACTCTGGAATCTACTCCCTGTCAACATCAGACTCGCACCCTCGCTTTTACATTTCAGGAAGGACCTCTAAATCCTCTTCTTCAAGGAATGGCTCCTTTTTAACACCTAGATCCACACACTCTCAACTCCCCACTGTACGTGAGACTGGGTGATCTGCTCTCCACTGTTTCCTCCAATGGTTGCTTGTAGATCCCTTGCTGCCAAATTGCCCACCCTCCACTTCCTCTGTTGTTAACTCTCTGTTTCCTGATTCTCTGCTTCCATCACCATGTTCTTATCCCTATGATTGTAAAGCACTGTGTTATTTCCTGAAGCTCATTTTGCACTCAATAAATACCCTTATAATAATATTAAATAATAAGCGCACACATGGAATTGTGAAACATAGAAAAAAGGAAACTGGCAGTCCTGCCACACCTTTGTTGACAGGTATTCCCCACTGCTAAGCTTTTATAATGTGTCAGTTACCTGCCTGGGAGCACACCCAAACTTAGTCATCTCACATTTGGAACCTTACTGGGTGATGCTTCGTAGCATTTGCCCTGCATTTGCTGAGGTCCAGAGAACAGCCTCTTTCTGCCATTATCGAGTACTCTTGGCCAATTCTGAGCTGATTGAGCGGCACAAGGCTAAAGGGCAGGGTGCTCACCATCTGACCCCATGCCTGTCAAATGCCACATTTGTTATGTGATGCCCACTTATTTTGATGTACCGTGCAGCATTCCAGTAAGCGATGGAACATTTTACACATAGCAAGGTTTGAAAGAGGTGGGAGCTGGAACCTTTTTAGCTGCAGTTTATGACTATGGGGAGCCTGTTTGGATTGATAATCACAGCTATTAGGCGATTCATTTGACATCCCAGGCCACCCAATGCTATACATATTTATCTATGTGCAACAGAGGTTTTTGTTAGGGGTGCTGATTACTCGGAGGGCCCTCACTGGGCGAGGACCTGGACCAATACGGGTTCTTACTAGCTAATGCCTGAAAAGGGAATAACCTGATGAATGTTCCTGGGTCTGAATCAAAGTGCAGATGGGATAGCTACTGTGCAAACCTCACAAATGAGGATGGGTGGAGTCGGTAATAACGTGGGCAATGAAGAACCAATGCAAAATAATTGCAGAAATGAAACACAATCACAATGAAGCTATGTTATGTTATGTTATGCTATGTTATGTTATGTTAAAGGATATTTACACCGTGCACTATCACCACCTGAGTGGTCCCCTGGTGCTCTGGTACATCTGACAAGCAGGAGGGTAGGGTAAGTTAGTAGAACTGAGTGGGAAAAAGCGCAAGAAATGTGTGAGGATCTGTTGCCAACTTCAGTTCGGTTTACACCGTTCGATGAGCGTAGGTGTTATTTTTCAGTCTGTAGTTGTCATGTGCTGATGTGCGGGGACATGTGTGGTTTGTTTCATTGTTGCAGTGTAGTGAAGTGGATGTGGTTTGTTTTGATGCATAGTTATGGTTGTCTTTTGCTTAGAGTTTGAGAGGTGTAAGCAGAGGGGTGAGTTTTTTAGTGGGTTAGTTAATGGTGGAACTCCATCGTCCCCCTCCGCTTTGGCCACCTGTGGCATGTGTCCTGCCAGTATCATGCATTGTGGTGTGCTAGGAGGGACTCTAACTCCTGTATTCTGTGCAGATTTGTAGATTGTCAGCAGGTCTGTTTATTGGTGATACCGCCTCCACTCCTCCACCCCCCTGTGTTCAAACTAATGGATGGCAAAACCGTTTTGTCCCCTGGCATATCCTGGTGTCCAGTCACCATCCCCTTCCCTGCCCCCTTCCAGGCGGTGGGGACCACTTCCCTGTGCCCTTGAGCTCCCTGGGCCCAGTGGTGTATCTGTTTTAGTCATCACTCTATCCCCTTCTGCTCTAATTCCTACTGTATGTGGTTGAACATAGGACGTTCCCATCTCTTTCCCTAGCCTCTGGCAGGCCCTGTGTGGGAACGGGTGCATTCGGGTCACCCTCCCACTTGGATGTCCCTCCGCCTCCTTGTACTTTGAAGTGGTCCGGTATAGTCCTCTGTCTTGCCATTTGTGTGTTCATTCCACGGATTGTGGATGTTGTTCATTCGTTTTCATCCGGTTCTGAGTTGAAGAGCCAGGTTTATAGAGTTTTTAAATTTTAGATGGTCCTTCATGTTTCGTATTTCACTTGGGAGGGAGTTCCACATTTTAGCAGCTAGGCAAGAGAATGTTGATCCACCAAGTTTTTTCCTTGTCTATGGTTTAAGTTCCAGGCAGATTTTGTTGCTGGATCTGAGTATTCTGGTTGGATGTTGATTTTCTTTTGTAAGAATTCTGTTCCTTGGCCATGGATTGCCCTGTGTGTTATGCACATTGATTTGAATGTGATTCGTTTTTTGACTGACAGCCAATGTAGCATCTTTAGCTCTGGAGTGATGTGGTCCCTGTGTGAGAGTTTGAGTAGAAGTCTGGTCATTGCGTTCTGTATATGTTGCAGTTTCTTAAGTAGATAATCCGGCATTCTGAGATAAAGGCCCTTGGCGTAGTCTATCCTGGACATGATGAGGGAGATCATGGCCAGTGTTTTGTGCGTGAAGGAGAGGAATGGTAGAATCTTTTCGATTGTGTGCAGGTGGAAGAAGCATTTCTTAATTGTTGCGTATATTCTAGGGTAAGCTTGTTGTCCTTTAGGATTCCAAGGTGTTTGACTATTTCGGATGGTATGGGCTTTGTTCCTAGTTCTGTGAACCATGGGATGTATTGGTTGCTTTCCTGGTTTTGCATATAATTATGATTTCTGACTTGCCCGGGTTGATTTAGAGACTGGCTGTCTTCATCCATTCGCATACATCTTTGAGACAGTCTACTAGTGTTGTGTTTTCCTCTTGTACCTCTTGGATTTTGTATATGATTTGGGTGTCATCTGCTTATTTGTAGCACGCAAGGCTGTGCCTTTTCATGAGGTTGACTAGTTGAGCAATGTAGATGTTGAAAAGGAGTGGGGATAGGGAGGATCCTTGTGTTTCTCCACAGGTTGTGTCCCACGTCACAGATTTGAATGGTTTTATCCATACTGTATCTGTTCTTTCAGATAGGAAAGATTGTATCCAGAATGGCGCTATGTTGATGATCCCTATTTCTTCCAGTCTTTTGATGAGGATGTTGTGGCTGACTGTGTGGAATGCTGTGGAGAGGTCACGTAATATCAGCGCTGAGTTTGTGTATGAATCTGCGTTGGTCTTTCGGTCATCCCAGATAGAGAGACGTGCTGTCTCTGTCCCTCTCATGAGTCTGAAGCCAACATGCGCGTGGTCCAGTAAATGTTTATTCGTAGACATAGGTCTCTAGCAGTTTTGCTGGATAGGGAATGTTTGATATTGGTCTGTAGATAGAGAGGTCTTCCACATTGCCTGTAGTATCCTTGAGGAGTGGTTTGATGTACGCAGATACGAAGGCCTGTGGCACTCTCCCCATTGAGAAAGATTGGTTTTAGAGCTTTCTGTGGTATTCCAATTGCATGCCCTGTGTGAGGTTTGATGTATAGATGTCTCGTGGGCAGGGGTCCATTGGCGAGCATGCTTTGTTGCTATGTTTCACCAGCTTGACGAATCTCTCTCCTTTGCAGCGTGTTCTCTGGTGCCAGGGTAGGTGGGGCGTGGTGCATGGTCCGGTTGATTGGTCTGCTTTGTTAATATCTTATGTATGTCAGTGATTTTATTTTTAAAGTGGTCTGCGAGGTCGTCGCATAGTTTTTGTGTAGGTACCGGTGTGTTGTTGCATCCAGGTGGGTTTCTTATCTCATTTACGATCTCCTTTTTTGCATGCTTGGATTTGTTTTTGCTAGTTTATTATTTTTACCTGGTTGTAGGTTTTCCTCCATTCTAGTTCAAGTCTCTGTTTTCTTTTCATTTTATTGAGGTGAGTTGTAAACCATCTTGCCACTGCTTTCTTTTGTGATGGGATAAAGGGTTTTTCCGGGCAGATGCTGTCTTTTGCTTCAGCGATCCATTTCTGGAATAGGTCTGCTTTTTCGTATGGGTCGTTTCCGTCCAGGTTTGCGGTTGATGGTTTCGAGGATTCCAGTTGTTCTTTTAAGTTGCTACTTCTGATGGTTTTCCAATTTCTTTTCCAGATTCCACAGTATTAGTATTGGTGGTGCAGTTGAGATCAGTTTTCTGTTGGGAAAGATTGCGTTGAGAGTCTGTCCTGCTATTTGTGTCGCTCCTTTAACCATCTGGTGTAGTTTCATTATCTCGAGCTGCTTCATTAGTGATTTTTATGAGTTTGCGGTCTCTTCTTCAAACCATATGTTGAAGTGCCTAAGGATTATCAGGTGATCGTGTTTGATGGCCAGGTTCGTGATGGCTTCTATGAAGTTGTCTACGAAGGTTGCGCTGTAGGTCAGTGGTCTATAGATGAGTATGAATGTGAGGTTTGTTTTTGAGTTCGCTGTCAGGTGAAGGATTGGGGATTCGCAGTTTCTGATGTTCAGCGGGTCATATGCCTTTATTTTCAGGTTTTCTTTGTAGACTACTCCAAGGTCCTCCTCCTCTTTTTCCTTTTCTGTTTACCTGTGTGCATGAGAGGTTGTTGGATAGACAGCTGTGTAGTGTGACTTTGTAGTTGTCATCTAGCCAGGTTTCTGTGATGAATAAGATGTCTATTCCACTGCCGTAGAGTAGATTGTAGGACGCTGTAGCATGCTTTGACATTGATCTTGCATTGATCAGATTGCTGTGTATTTTTTTAACAGTGCTATGCTTTGTTCTTGGTTTCAATTTATGGTGGTCTTGTTGGCAGGTTTCAATGTTGCTCTCAGGATGTGAGGTGTGTTCCGTAGGGTCTGTTTCATTATTGAGTAGATCTGCTAGGTTTCGTTTTGGGTTCCTGACTTCTTCTGGTTCCTCTTCCGTATCTTGTTGCAGTTGCTGTTGGTGCCCTAGAGTTGTGATGATATATTGAGTGAGGGCGTTGTTTTCCCTCCTGTTTTTTCCGGATGTTTCAGGTCTTTTCCTGTGCGGTACTGGTATTTTGTTGGAGCGTCTAGCATAATTGAGAATGAATGCACGCATAAGAATGACTACAGACTACAGGCAATGATTACTGACACCAGGGATGCTACTAAGAACTTCATTTTTGTATAAACGAATTTGTAGAATACAATGGGGTTCATTACGAGTTTTCCAGTATGCAGTAAAAGTGCTGGTAATTTCTGGTAAAACCGGCACTTTTACCGTTTCTGAACAATTACAAGTTGGCTGTAACACCGTTGCCTGGTACAACCACCTCTGGAAATACCTGTGCCGGAAATACCAGCGATGGAATTTACGATGGGCCAGACACCAGCACCGGTATTGCCAGCACAAAAGTATAACTGGCCGATCACGGTTTGGGAAATAGGAGTAGTACAGGTGTTTGTAGCCAGTAATATCGGCAAAACCAAGGCAGAGATACCTACACCTCATAGCAGGCAGTACATGCACACAGGTGATGGAAATGAGGCCACAGGTGTAACCATTCCATCCAGGAGCACCCAATGCACCCAGGAAGAGTACAAAAGGGCAACACCTACCACAAAACAGTTCCCTACATAACCATGCTGCCACTCATCACAGTGTAGATGGACATGGAGCTGCTCCAGGCCAACCTAGAGTTGCAGGGGCTGGAGGACCAACAGAGGCAACAAGAGGGATTGGAGAGGAGGAGGAGAAGGAGAATGCTGGTGATGAGGAGACTCCATGTAATGCCTGAAGCTATACCCACATGAAAGGGCCACTCCACAGGCCCTCACAGACACACAAATCCTGTCCCTGTACCGCCTTAACAGGGAGACGATTACAGAACTTCTCACCCACATCCAGGAGGACGTAGGGGCAGGAACGGCATCAGGACAGCCATACCATTGCTGGTCAAGCTGGTGTCGGTCTTGCACTTCTTGGCCACGGGCACATTCCAGCACTCAGTGAGCCATCTGCATGCATTTCGCAGCGTGCCATATCCAGAGTACACGGTCAGGTGCTGGAGGCACTCTTGTGCCATGTGGGCCAGCACATTGCCCTCCTGACCACCCACTAACAGGTGAATGCCAACAAGGCATGGTTCTATGCAAATGCAGGCATGCACAATGCGGTGTGTAAGGGGTCAAGAGTCGGACACAGTGGCATATTTAGTTTTAGTTAAAGACTTGTTTTTCTCAAAACAATAAGAGGGTTGGGGGAAATCCTACCTATCCCTACTTTTATGAGAGGTTTCCCCTGCCTCAACAAAACTAAGGAATGTCTGAGACTGGATGTTAAACAAAACAAAAGTATCCTCTGTCCTGTCTCCAAACCCTAAACTGACCCTTACATTCTAAATTTACTATAAAGTGTACAAGGGAATTCACATAAGCCATATCTCTGAGATTTTTTTCAGAGTTGCAAATAAAGACGGTTGAAAAGTGGGAAAATGAAAAAGAATAGCAAAGTTCCACCAGGGAAGGGGCTTTCCCTTCACCCAGATTTCTTCTGGTAATCAAAAGGTTATTCAATCATAGTTCTGGTTTACTCTTTCATGCTTTGTATTTCCAAAAAGGATTACAATAATTTAATTCTTCAATGGTGTACTCCCCAGCCAAAATATTGCCTTTTCAGACAGTTCAAGTTTACTTTCTTTCTCACTCACGGTTTACCCTCCTGCCAGGATAACACTGTTTCCATAAATGAATGTTTGCTTTCTCTTTCACTGCTGGTTTACTCTCCTGCCAGGATAACACTATTTATTTCAGTATTTTCCTCACTTCTGTAGGTGTGAGACTAGCCTAAACATTTGCCTGGTTCACTATTCTGCCAGGGCTTTTATTCTCTCTAATTATTCTGATTGTGATCCACAATTTAAGCTCATCCAATATTGGGTTGCCAAAGAGCAGAACATTTTTTTTTGGCTTACCGGTCCTAGTCATCATAATTGCTCTATTGCTCTTCCTCGTCCCAGTACTAAAAGTGGGGTGGGGGGATGATACTGTGTTTGTCGGGGAATATCTATATGTTCTTCATCTATATCACAATAGACCATATAGATATGTTGTGTAGGTGCATGGTTGGCATTGGATATTGTGGTGACTTGGTCCTTTTGGTCAGTTGCTTACTTATCCCTCTGGAGCTTGTCTCCTCCCACATGGTGCTCCCGCAGATATCCACCCTCACAGTCAGTGTTAGGTAGCTTCTGCCTTTCTCTGGTGTGATGCATCCGATGGTATCATCACTTCTTTCCCAGCGGTGACCTCCTCCTAAGTGGCAAGGGGATGGCAGCCGCTACCTGATCCTGACCCTGAGGGAGGCTATATGAGGGAGGATCACGTGAGGGGAGACAACTTCCGGGAGGGGGTGATGGTATCAGCGGGTCAGACATGGTATCCCTCTTTACCCTTACAGGATTAACCTCCCATTTACAACCCTCTAATGACCTATGGTAATACCTCCCCTTCTCCCTCCATGGAGAGTATTGAATCCCTTTTGTTTTGACCTAAAGGCCAACGCTCAAACACAGACTTGCCTTGTAAAACTGCTAAAACCATCTGTCATACCTTCACTTTCCAATCCTCCCTAACTGGCTTGCCATCAAAACCCATTATGAAAATTCATCCAACGTTTTCCTGAAAGTTGCCAAAAAGGGACTACTGTTCCTGTTCCTATAAATACCACAACATTGTGACAAGGAGGAGGAGTGGAGGAGTGCAGAGCAAGAGAAGACCCAAGCACAGGCAGTGCTCCTGTCACTGGGATCACACACCTGTGCCTGGGACATTTAAATCAGGACTGCCAGAATCTCAGGGCTGCTCCTCTCTGTGCAAACGTTGGGCTGGAAGAAGGTCAGTGGAGCCAACCTGCTCAGGAGTTCAGAAGCAGAAGGCTTAAGACACAGCAGGAATTCCAGAAGTCAATGCAGGACTCCTGGGCATTCGCTAGTGTTGGAAAGCAATAGTTCACCTAGCAGAAACCCAATTGAAGCAGGTGAGCCCAGCTGGAGCCACGGGAAGCAGGGACGCAGAAGGAAAACAGTCTCGAGGAAGAAAGCACTCGAAAACTGTTACCAGCGGGCTGCAAAAGGAATAGGGAACACCCTTGAAGAGCCGGTGTGCCCACGCTGGGACAAAGAGAACAATGGGGCATATCAGCAGCCACGCCAAATTCAAATAATTACACATAACGGAACTGATAGAGAAAGAGAGCGTTTACGAAACCAGAGAGAGAGAAAGTGAAAGTGCATTTTCTAATGAAGGGAGACTTTGAAGTTTACGAGTATGTGCTGCATATGCATGTAACAATCGCTAACTATGACTATGTGCCACATGTGCATGATATGATATGATATGATTGGTTATTTATAACACGCTTAATACCCAGAGGTTTCTAAGCGCAAACCTGGGGATCGAACCTGTGTTGCTCCGTGTCGTCTTGCTTGCAAGGCGAACACGTTGCCCCTGAGCTTTCCTCCCTAGACGAGGTGTAAGAAACGGTACGTAAAATATATCAGACAGAGTGCATTGTTCAATAAGCCTAACGTAACAAACTATCAAGAAGGGAAGTTTGAGCAAAGGCACACAAGTAGAAAGTCCTGGAAGGAGAGTATACCAGGCAATCACAAAGAGGTGATCACAAAAAAGCCTGGCAGGAGATTTTACAAGGTAGTTACAGGTGTCTGCTTACAAGAAGCACTGGGAGGAGAGAATACCAGGCAATTGCAAGAGTGTGATTCCAGGAAGCCTGGCAGAAGAGTAAACCAGACAAGTGCAAGGGAACAAAGGAAGTTCCGGTAGGGAAACATACCAGGCAAGGACAAATTGAGGAGTATTTTAGGAATAGCCAGAAAGGCAAGATTTGGTCCAAGTGACTAAGGAGCAAAACCCCAGCAGGAGAGAATGCCAGGTATCCTGACAAAACGAAGAACACATTTGTATATGATTTTGTTATTGATGAGGAAGTAAACCCAAAGAACAAAAGAAAACCTGGCAGGGGAGTATACCAGGTATCTCAAGTACATAAAGATAAAAAGCCAAACTGTTTGTGAACTACTTTGGGGTAAATTAAAGAAACGAAAGAGGAGTCCTGAGAAGGCAATATCAGGGTGACCCAAGGCCACAGAATTCAGAGGAGAAGGGAACAAGAACCTTGAGAAGGACTAGGAACCTACCTCTGTAATAGAGGTTTAAAGACTTTTTGTATGGAAGCTCATATCTAAGAAAGCATAAAGTTTCAAGTCGACACCAATATCCAAAAGGGAGAGAGGAAGAGAGTCACCCTCCAGAGCAAAGATACTTAAGAAGCTTATGTTTTGGAAAGGTTGTGTTATATATCAAGAGGAACCCAAAAATTGCTAATTTTCTTGAATAGAAAGGAGAGTGAAGCCGACTCCAGGGGAAGAGAAGCACCCTCTGGAGCAAGTAGCCATTTCCTTGAGAGACTTTTTGTTGGAGTTATCTATTTATTTACCTGTTTGAACATTTCAAGAACACTGAAGGCCAAAGACATTTTCCTTTTCACCTTAGAGTTCATTTCTTTTGGATGTGAGGGTCAGAATAGTACTTTGGACACACAACTGTTTTGTGTTGGGCATTCTGACAATGACAGATCCTTAGTTTTGGGTTTAGGTACGGTAACACCTCTAGTGCAGGGGCAGTGAGGCATTTTCCCAACCCCTTTTTATTTCTCAATAAAAGTCTTTCTCCAAAACCACATCCAGCCTGTGTCTGAGTTTCATTCCTGACTTCTCACACTGGCCACGTAAGAGAAGCTTCCCTCCGGAGGATTTGTTACAATAGTGCTAGATTCATAAAAGGTGGCAGCCCTGGATTGTACACATGTTGGGCTGGTGGCCCCCCTGGCCTCAAAGAAGGTCTTCGGGAACAGGAAGCGATTCCGTTCACTTAATGTCCAGGTCACCTGTGATGCCGACCTCACCATCTCCCACTGCTGTACTAGATTCCCAGGATAAACCCATGATGCAATGATCCTGTGGAACAGCACACTGCCGGCATGCATGGAGGGGCACAGAGGGCAACGGACATGGATGTTGGATGAGTACATATCCAATCTCACTTACCTTGTTGTACTAATGACATGAAAATGGGGGTGGCAGGCAAATGTTGTGATTGCATGTCCAGACAAGGCCCTGTACTTGCAGCACCCACCAGCACACCACACAAATGAGAGGCTGGGAGTACATGACTGGAGATGCAGCAGTCACTGGCCAGGCAATGCAACTGCATAAGGACAGCTAGACACAATGCACTACACCTCACATCCCACAGCATGCAGAGGCAGCAATATGGTGGGCTGGGCCTCTTAGGGTGTTCAAAGTATGTCTAGGGGCACCCGCAATAGCCATGGTATAAGGGTGAAGCTGACATTGGACAACAAGAACAATGACCGAGGTTGACATCCATTCACAGAAAAACCACATAGTACAATGCTACACAAATAGCTCAGTTGCCCCAAACACACTCAGTTGCCCTGGATATTGTAATGAACCCATGGTGGCAACAGTAAAGACAGACACAAGTGGTCACAGTTAAATGGTGTTTATTAAACTATATAGGTAGGTTGGAAAAACGCCTAATCTAAACCTAAATCTAAGATGGGAGCAAGCTACAACCATCAAATAATAATAAGGCAGTCCTTGTGGTGTCTTGTAAAAAAAAGGGCTTATACTAAAAATTTTAAATATTGCCAATCCTTACAACTAAATACAAAAAGACTGTAGGATAGGGTTCATAAGAAATAAAGAAGTGTTCACAAAATCATAAGTCAGAATGTGGTAGCCGTGGGTCTCCCTTCCCACGTTTTGGGCACAGGACAAGGCGGGACATCTGAGCACTGCACACTCTCGAGCTTTCCCAGTACGAGACTACAGTTCCATTCTCAGGTATCAGGATCTTCGGTGGTTAAGTCTCTTTTTTTATACAAAAATGTCTCTTGCTTCGAGGACCTGATCTGTTAAAAATAACCAAACAAAAAATTCCTTTCCGTATGTACGTTGGGTGATGAATTTTCACCCCTGGATCCCCCTCTTCAGGGTCAGACCCTTCTCGGATGTTGGCCTCCCTCCTTTGGGTTCACTATGGCTTTTTCCTAAACAATTTCACCTGTTGCATACACAAATTTGAATGTCCATTTAGACAATCCACTGTGGACATCCCTCTGTCGGGTTCACTCTTGTCAACACAATGGGCCTCATTACGAGGTTGGAGGTAGCCCTACCTCAAACTCGCATCCGGGTCTGGCACCCATGAATGGACAATTACCAGGCTATTCCGGCCCAGCCGGACCCGGTAATTGCCCTTTTGCCGGTGCTGGGCCCGGTACATCCCCATTCCCATTGAGCCCTATTGGGAATGGGAGGGTGGTAGCACCGGTACGATTAATAATGGTACCGGTGCTAGCATCATGTCTGTTCGCAGGTGCCGGTACGGCCACCAGGTCAGACCTGGTGGCTGCAAGGGCACCCGCGAACAGAACTCTTAGTATGGCAGTACAGTAGCAACGGTGCCGGTAGAGATACCAGCGCCATTGTTGCCTTACCGCCATACATGTAATGAGGCCCAATGTCCATTGGGACATCATGCGTTGCTCCGTTCTGCAGGCATCACTCTGTTGGGTTCACGTTTGCCAGACCCACAGTTCGTTCTACTTTCTCACTGTGCAGGATTCACTTCCCTTTGTCTTCCAATTACTTGTCGATCAAAGTCTTTCGAGTGTACAGGGGGTTTGCTAGACCCCTGTATGACCACTTTGACCTTTTCCTTGCGGCTCTCCTAAGGCCTTCTGGTATCAGTAGTTTCAACAATAGGGGATTTAACCAGAGTCTCTCAAGTGAGCACCCACATGGTGTCGGACCCCTCTGCAACTGGTTTTTCCCTGAGGTGTTAACAGTGCTTTAATTTTCCCTTAACTTGCCATTCGCAAATTTCGTTCAACACAGAGCGGTTTCTTATCGATTCTTCTTTCGACTCACCGGCTTTGATGAAACGCTTGGCTTTTCTTGTCTTTGAAGTCAAAGACGGTACCACAGTAGCAAGCATCTCTCCCTGTCCTGGTTATCAGTGTAGGTGGGTTCTGTGTGCCTTTGACTTCTGCTGCAAAACACGTTGGCTATTTGCAGTCTTATGATTCCTTTCACGGAGGCTTCGTGGGTCTTGCTCGAAAAGGGCAAGGTTGCTTCCCTCCTTGTGTCAGGAATCGAGGGTGGAAGCTGTGGGATCGATGGACGCTCTAGTCCTCACCCATCATGGCTGCCTCCACTATAAATCTAGGCCCCGCCTCCAGCTCGGCGCGTTGTATCTGTGTATTGCCTACACTTCTACCAGCGCTCAGAGTTGCTCGTAACTTTCTTTCCGAGTTTTCCTTCACGCTCTCGTTTTCGGCGTGAGCTTGTTTTTTCTCCTTCTGTCCGCTCTCTGTTTTTGTCTATGTGGTTTTCGTAACCGACTATCTGAATTCTGCCTTTCTCTGCTCGCGATCCCTTTCGCGCTCCGCTCCTTGCTTACCTCTCTGTTTACTTTTTCTCCGCTTGCGAACCCTTCGCACTCTGCTCCTCGCTCGGCCTTCCTGATACCTTTTTCTCCGCTCGCGATCCCTTTCGAGCTCCGCTCCTTGCTTACCTTTCTGTTTACTTTTTCCCCGCTTGCGAAACCCTTCGCACTCTGCTCCTCGCTCTGCCTTCCTGAAACCTTTCTTTGCTCGCAATCCCTTTCGCGTTCCGCTTCTCTCTTAGCCTTCCAGTTAACCAGTTCTCTGCCAGCAAAACCTTTCGCACTCTACTTCTCGTTGTTACCTTCCTGTGCCTTATACCGCTTGCGGCTCCTATCAGTTTATGTATCCGAGGCATCTGGCACTCCAGACATTCTACAGTGTCCTGACTTTGGAGAAAGCCCTCGCTTTTCGATCCATAATTCCTGAATCTTCATCATTTCAGCCTGGGAGTACCTGCCTTATACCTTGCCTTAGGAACCACTCCTTACCTTGCCTGCAGATCTTCATTCAAGGGTTTTTTCTGCCGTTCCGGCTTTTTCCCTTGGGCACCGAGGCTGGCCCACTGGGAGCCCCCACGGCAGGTTTCCACTACTGCCAAGGTGGCCTCCGGAGGGGCCAGACCTTACTTGCACGATAAGAAGGTTAGAAAACCTAAGGATCTTATCTCTACCAAGAAAAAGGAACGTCCCGGAATCCGGACTACGGTAAAGGACTCAGTATCAGAAGATTTAGGTGAGGAGAAGGGGGAGGTGGAGCCGAAGTCTGACAGCATACAACGCCCAACTACAATCATGGCATCCTTGGAACAATACCAGGAACTCGTAGCGGCTATACAGAACCTGACAGCTGAAGTACAATCCCTAAGGGCTGAAAACATAGTCCTTCGCCAACAAGTAGTATTGCGTCGAGATGACTACGGAGACCTACCCACGATGCCTCTCTCATTCGGCAAGTATGATGGTCATCCAGGAGGTCTCAAGGATTTCCTGGACGCCTGTAAAGTATACTTCACATTCAGGCCTCATGCATATGAGACTAGCCGTGCCAAGGTCGGATTCATAATTGCCAATCTCTCTGGAAATGCCTTATCATGGGCAACTCCACTGGTCTCCAATGATGATCCATCCCTGAATGTCTACGATCAGTTTGTGACAGCCTTTAAGGATAGATTTGATAGACCTGAGGTTCTATACTCCTCATTAGAAGCCATTCTTGATGTCCGTCAAGGAAATACAGACGTGCAAACATATATCTCACGCTTCCTCAGACTGGCTGCAGAGGCGGCTATGGTGGTGACTGGGGAAGGCCCCGAAGCTCCTGGCTCCTTAATCGTAGCAACAGTTCCGACCCAATACCATGAATACACCGAAGTCTTTCTGGATACTCTCCCCAAGCAGCTACCCCCACACCGGGCAGAGGACTGCTCTATCGACCTGGTGCCTGATTCTATTGTGCCTTTCGGAAGGATGTATCCCCTGTCCATTCCGGAACGAAGGGCCCTCAGAGAATATCTGGATGCTAATTTAAAGAACGGGCTGATTCAGGAATCAAAGTCATCCTGCGGTGCATCATTGTTTTTTATCCCCAAGAAGGATTCGGATGAGTTGCGCCCATGCATAGACTTCAGAGGCCTTAATAAGATCACTATAAGGGATAGGTACCCCATGCCCCTGATACGAGACATCCTGGAGGCGGTTCAAGCGGCTAGGTATTTCACCAAGTTAGATCTAAGAGGGGCCTATCACCTCCTTAGGATCAAGGAGGGGGACAAATGGAAGACCGCCTTTCGCACTCCGTTCGGCATGTACGAGTATAGAGTCATGCCGTTCGGTCTTGTCAATGCCCAGCAGTTTTCCAGAGGTATATGGACAAGGTGTTTGCTGACATGTTATACCTATCCGTGGTGGTCTACCTAGACGACATCCCCGTCTACTCCAAATCCCTTGATGAACACAGAGCACAGGTCAAGAAGGTGTGAGAAGACTCCTTACCCATCGGTTGTTGGTCAAGCCCGAAAAATGTCAGTTTGAAGCTACTTCTGTGTCCTACCTTGGGTTCATCCTTTCTCAAGAAGGGATCGAAATGGCGCAAGAAAGGTTAAGGCCATTCACGATTGGAAGGAACCCGGAAACATAAAGGAGCTACAGTGTTTTCTGAGTTTAGCCAATTTTTATCGGCGTTTCATCCCCAACTTCTCACAAACTGTGCTCCCCCTTACCTCTCTACTTAAGAAGGGAGTATGGTTTTCTTTTGAAGGAGAACCTCAGAAGGCTTTCCAACTCCTTAAAGAAAGATTCTCCACGGCTCCCATCCTGATACAACCTGACCAGATAAGACGGCTCCATTGGAGCAGTGGGAGCCATACTCCTCCAAGAATCTGAGGACGATCTTGAGCATCCTGTAGCTTATTTTTCCAAGACCTTAACATGTAGCGAACAGAACTATTCCGTATTGGAAAGAGAGCTACTAGCCATCAAGCTAGCTTGTCAGGAATAGCGTCATCTCCTACAGGGAGCTGCTCATAGCTTCTTGATTCGCACCGATCACAGAAATCTCAGGGTACTCCAGCAAATGGAATGCACCAATGCCCGTCATGCCCGATGGGCCTATTTCTTTCTACAGTATGACTTTGTGATAACTTACATTCCTGGGACGGAGAACAAGAAGGCTGATGCCTTATCCCGAAGTAAGGGGGAGGTGGCAGGATTATATCAAGGGCATGACTTTGTTCTCCCCAAGCTCAGGATTTTGGCCTCCACGACCACTTTTCTCAAGGAGCCTATACCCCTGTATCAGAGTTGCCCAGAGCTCGCGCCTACTATCACCAAGGGGAAGGATGGATTGTATTACCATGAGGAGGCGCTTTATGTTCCCACCAAGAAGCTTCAAAGAATGGTTCTTTCCTGGTGCCATGATTTACCCTTGACAGGTCATCCTGGCATCAGAAAGACATATGACTTATTAAGTAGGGGTTTCTGGTGGCCAACGCTAAGAAAGGATGTGAGTCAATACGTCTCTACTTGCTCTGTTTGTGCTGCAAACAAGTATCAGACTGGTAGGCCAATAGGTTTGTTGCAACAGCCTCCTCTAGCTAATCGCCCCTGGGAACATATTTCCATGGATTACATTGTGGATCTTCCGGTGTCTTCTGGTATGACTGTAATTATGGTCACTTGTGACTCCTACAGCAAGTTAGCACACTTTTCAGCCTTTCAGCAACTGCCTTCGGCTTCAGAGACAGCTACCGTCTTCCTCCGTGACGTAGTCCGCCTGCATGGTTTGCCTAGGACTATAGTCTCTGATCGTGGTTCCCAATTCACCTCAAAATTCTGGGCCACTCTCTGTCGGGTTCTGGGAATCCTTAGGGCTCTCTCCTCGGGCTATCACCCCCCAAAGCAACGGCCAAACGGAAAGACTCAATGCCAGCTTGGAACAGTACCTTAGGTGTTTCTGTAGTCCACAGCAGGAGAGGTGGTTTGAATTTCTCTCCCAGGCCGAGTTTGCTTATAACAATGCAATTCACACCACCATACAGATGAGTCCGTTCTTTTGTACATACGGTTTCAACCCACACCATCTACCCTGGGTTAATACACGATCGACCAAGGTTCCGGCCTTAGATGAGGCTCTCAGAGATCTGCACGAGGTACAGGAGACAGCCAAGAAAGCTCATCTAGCCAGCCAGAATGCCCAGAAGAAGTGGGCAGACAGGAGCAGACGCTCAAACCCCGACTGGAAGGTGGGACAATTGGTATGGCTGTCAACCAGATTTCTTCCGAGATGGATTCACAAGGGGAAGTTTTCTTCTAGATTTCTAGGACCCTTTCCCATAGTTCAACAGATCAATCCGGTGGCTTTCAAACTTAAACTCCCGGATTCCCTCAAGAGGATTCACCCTGTCTTTCACACTTCTCTTCTCAAGGCGTACAAGGAAGACCCAGTTCAGAGGCCTGTTCATAAGGGACGCCCTAAGGTTGATCCTGCCCCGGACGAGTACGAGGTGGCTCGTTTGATCGATTCCCGGTATCGTAAGGGCAGGTTACATTACCTGGTACATTGGAGGGGCTATCCTAAGGAGGAGAGAACCTGGGAGCCTGACTACCACATACATGCTCCTCATCTTGTGAAAAGGTTCCATCGTTTTCACCCAGGCAAGCCGGGGGGACCCCCAAGGAAGAGGGGGTATACTGTCAGGAATTGAGGGTGGAAGCTGTGGGATCGATGGACGCTCTAGTCCTCACCCATCATGGCTGCCTCCACTATAAATCTAGGCCCCGCCTCCAGCTCGGCGCGTTGTATCTGTGTATTGCCTACACTTCCACCAGCGCTCAGAGTTGCTCGTAACTTTCTTTCCGAGTTTTCCTTCACGCTCTCGTTTTCGGCGTGAGCTCGTTTTTTCTCCTTCTGTCCGCTCTGTGTTTTTGTCTATGTGGTTTTCTTAACCGACTATCTGAATTCTGCCTTTCTCTGCTCGCGATCCCTTTCGCGCTCCGCTTCTTGCTTACCTCTCTGTTTACTTTTTCTCCGCTTGCGAAACCCTTCGCACTCTGCTCCTTGCTCTGCCTTCCTGATACCTTTTTCTCCGCTCGCGATCCCTTTCGCGCTCCGCTCCTTGCTTACCTTTCTGTTTACTTTTTCCCCGCTTGCGAAACCCTTCGTACTCTGCTCCTCGCTCGGCCTTCCTGATACCTTTTTCTCCGCTCGCGATCCCTTTCGCGCTCCGCTCCTTGCTTACCTTTCTGTTTACTTTTTCCCCGCTTGCGAACCCTTCTCACTCTGCTCCTCGCTCGGCCTTCCTGATACCTTTTTCTCCGCTCGCGATCCCTTTCGCGCTCCGCTCCTTGCTTACCTTTCTGTTTACTTTTTCCCCGCTTGCGAAACCCTTCGCACTCTGCTCCTCGCTCTGCCTTCCTGAAACCTTTCTCTGCTCGCGATCCCTTTCGCGTTCCGCTCCTCTCTCAGCCTTCCAGTTAACCAGTTCTCTGCCAGCAAAACCTTTCGCACTCTACTTCTCGCTGTTACCTTCCTGTGCCTTATACCGCTTGCGGCTCCTATCAGTTTCTGTATCCGAGGCATCTAGCACTCCAGACATTCTACAGTGTCCTGACTTTAGAGAAAGCCCTCGCTTTTCGATCCATAATTCCTGAATCTTCATCATTTCAGCCTGGGAGTACCTGCCTTATACCTTGCCTTAGGAACCACTCCTTACCTTGCCTGCAGATCTTCATTCAAGGGTTTTTTCTGCCGTTCCGGCTTTTTCCCTTGGGCACCAAGGCTGGCCCACTGGGAGCCCCCCACGGCAGGTTTCCACTACTGCCAAGGTGGCCTCCCGAGGGGCCAGACCTTACTTGCACGATAAGAAGGTTAGAAAACCTAAGGATCTTATCTCTACCAAGAAGAAGGAACGTCCCCGAATCCGGACTACGGTAAAGGACTCAGTATCAGAAGATTCAGGTGAGGAGAAGGGGGAGGTGAAGCCGAAGTCTGACACCTTGTCACCGCTTCGGTTCTCGCCGCCTTTCTCCTCCTCTTGAAATGCCACCCTGGGATATGTGTATCGATGCGCGGTCTGCCTTGCTCATAGTGTGCTCTCGTGCTCTACCTTTTATCCCTGTGGGGAAGGGCAAGGGCCATCAGGTGTGTGTGGTTCTAGTCGATTGCCTGACTTTGCCTGACCCTTGTGTTGGGACATGTCAGATAAACAGGTCTGGTGTTAGTCCGTTGTCTTTCGTGTCATGAGAAAGTGTTTGTGTCGGGAAAGGGGCGGAGTAGAGCTTCCGAGTATCCTACGTCGTAAGATGGGGAAAAGGTGTTATAAGAAGGGGAATACCGTGTCTCATCTGTCGGCGTCCCACTTCCACTACCCGAGGTTCCCGCAACAAGGTTATCCTCCCGCACTGGTTCACCCTCAAAAACTGGATCCAATAGCGTTGGGCATGTTCTGGCCACCTGGATGACAGATGCCCAAAGACTAGTCAGGGAGACACCTTCAGGTTTCTCACAATATCCTTCCCAGACCCCGACACCCTTGGTGTAAGCTGAGGGGGGTTGGGAACGACTGCAGGGCCCACAAACACCAATGGATCCCATAAGATGAAGCTCCCAATAATACCCCCATACATGGGATGACATATTGCCAAACTGAAACTGAGGGGCATGTCCCTTGCATTTGAAATGGCAGGCACTCAGTTCCCCATGCAATCTACCCCATCATGGATGCCACACAGACGACCTGCACATGTAATCCAGACTTCCATCAAGGACTTTGCACGGGAGCAATGCAGAGGCCCAGAGCACCCACCATGACATGCTGCGTTGTCAGTCAAAGACCCTGAAAGCAATGAGTGTTGGCTGTCAGCTTTTTGTAAGTAGTACCATGTCAGACTGGACCCCAACCCCCTGAGCACTACAATCCACATGCAAAAACTGGAATGTGAAACAGTGTAGTGCAATGCCACATAGGACATTAATGCACAGATTGTGTATTGAGATGCTGCTGCAACAGGCAACACATCTGCAGATTGTCATGAGTCATACAGGTGTCTTTCCCCCTTGTGGGTGACTCTGGATACCCGCAGCTTCCGCGGCTGATGAACCCTCTTAGGAATCCCCAGACACTGCAGGAAGTGGTATACAACAGGGCCAAGACTAGGATGACCATTGAGCGCACCTTCGGCCTATGGAAGGCCTGCTTCAGATATCTACACCAATCTGGGTGGGTGTTAATGTACAAGCCCAACAAAGTGGGACAGATTGCCTTGGCCTGTGCGATGTTACATAACATCTGTGTCAGGTGTAACATTCCTCTACCCCCAGATCTGGACATGCCTCCCACTGAGGATGATGCTGCAGTGCCTGCAGGTCCTATGTATGTTCGCACAGAGCGTATGGAGGCCAGGTATGGGCACGTGGCCTGGAAGGAACTGCTTGGGAATTCTTTTTTGATTTCCACGTCCACATTACACTCCCCTTGCATCTATGTATAGATTGTACACATTCACATTAAACACTTGTACATCAAAACGAATGTCCTGTCATTGCTTCAAGTGAAAATGTGTTTTATGTGTCAACGTGCATTGTGAAATGCCCTGCACCAAAACAGCTTCCCACCACCCCAAACACCCCCGTCAATAAAGCCTCCCAAAACACACTAAGTGAAAACACCCAGTCAGTGTCCAACTGTTACTTCTGGGGCCAGATTACAGAAACTTTGCACCAGTGCAAGCGCAAAGTTGCACGGTATTAGCACTAGGGCAAAGTTTTCCCTATTTTTAAAAATAGTGGCATACACTAGAAAACTACTTTTTGCCCTGGTGCTTTTAATATGCCAAACTGCCCTTGTCAAGGTGCAGTAGTTTTCTAGTGTGTGCCACTGTTTTTAGAAATAGGGCCAACTTTGCCCTAGTGCTAATACTGTGCAACTTTGCCCTTGCCTTGGCGCAAAGTTTCTGTAATCTGGCCCCTGGTGTCTCTTGGGCATGGGGCTCTTGAGGAGGCGCTGTGAGTGGTGCCTTGGGGTTCCAGTTAGGGAGCCCTGTGTGGGGGTCACAGATGTAGAGGCTCTTACCACTGGCCCCAGATGTACTGCAGAGACAGAGGAGGAGTCAGTATGCTCACACACTCTCTGGGCCAGTGTGACTATGGCGGCGGTGGCATTCCCAAATGACCGGGCCACTCTATGACTGCATCCCTGCCCGTATTTGCACATGGCGCACATCTCCTGCAGATGCTGGCCTGCAAGATCCGCCATGGAAGTCTGCCACTCCTTTATGGCACGCAGGCATGCATTCATGGCTGACACATTGGGCGGACAGAGATGGTGAAATGTGTATGGACCCAGGGCTGTAGCATAGTGACAGATATGATATGTCATCTTCCCCCTCATCCTCATCAGTTGTAGGCACATGGGCCCTGCCATGATGGGCAAGTGGCTGCACTGCCCGTGATAGCAAGGTGGACGTGCTGGAACCCCGGCAACTACCGGACACAGGAGGGATGGCAGCACTGTGTCCCATGACAGGGGCTGAGTCTGGCCTGGCAGTGGTGGGTTTGGCGACTGCCATGTCAACGGGCTGGCTTGTTGAGGGGCCACTGAGCGCCGCCATGAGGATAGCGATATCAACAAGACTTGCTGGTGTGTCCACAGCAGTGGTAGGTAGAGGGGGGTGATGGTGGGGGAGGTGGTGATGGTGACAAAGGTGGCCCTGTAGCCCTGTCCTGCTGCTTTCCCCTGCTGGCAAGGGGTCTGGCTACCTGTTGGGAACAGAATGGCATGCTGTTAGCCATCTAGCAGTAATGTCTATGGGCTTGCATTACACTCATGCAACATGGTGTGTGTCCTGGATCTGCACATTTCATGTGGATTACTTGGGTGTTTTGGCTCCAATGTGTGCTCATACATGTAGGTGGTGGTAGTGCACATTGCAGCAGCAAATGGGAGATTTGGGGTGAATTGGGTTTTAAAGATGGCCACCAGCAATTTTGTTGGCAGTATCAGTATTACTGGCACTAATACCGGCCGATGGCTGTTGATGCCGGTAATACCAGTCTGCCGGTATTACTGTTTTTGGCAGTAGGGTGGGTTTGTGCCTGAGGACTCGTAATATGTCCGAAAATTTCACTGGTTGCCCCGCTGGTAACGGTAACACCGGCACGCCGGTATTTCTGCCATTTTACTGGCAAACTCGAAATAAGGGCCATTCTGCCTCATTACAAGGTTGCCGGTCTGCTAGCGGGTGCCTGTCAGCCCGGCAGGTCCAACCTGCCGGATTGAATGGCACCAGCGAGTAGACCTACACTGTAGCGCCGGCAGTATTATTAACAGTGCCTGCGCTACCGGCCTCCCCATTCCCATTGAGTCCTATGGGACTCAAATGGGAATAGTGAAGGCCGTTGGGAAAGGCTGACGCCGCTCTCTGCAGCTTTCCGCTGCTCGACAGTGCGCAAGGTGCCACTATGCCGATCCAAACAAGGTAAGGCCACTGGCCTCAGTGCCCGCATGTCTTACCCCCCTGAGGAAGGCCTATGTCAATACCATGCGCACATCGCCCTGCAGCCACAGAAACGCAAAACTCTGGTCGCGCACCCGCCCCACCATCTCCACCACCTACACCCTAAGTCTAGCAGACCGCAACGTGCAAGTAGGCCTCAGATGTCCGCCACTTTCATGCAGGCGCAACACTACCTTGACCCACACGGATGACACATCCGTGTTCCACTGGCATGCCTACCCCACGGCACCCTTGTACATTGAAGGCTTTCCACCTCATCTCATAGACACCTTCAGCACCAACCCGGCCCCTACGGCCGCCACAATCGAAATGCTCAATACCATCACTGACCTTGCACTACCATCCATGCCTAGGCCTAGTGGTGCTTCCATGCTGAATCTTGTTACTGCTGATACTGTTGCCCTTGTGACTAAAAGTGATTGTGCACTGCCTGCTATGCCCAGTGCTGTCCCCATGCCTAATGTTGTTACTGCTGCTATTGCTGCCCTTATGACTAAAAGTGATTGTGCACTGCCTGCTACGCCCAGTGCTGCCACCATGCCGAATGTTGTTACTGCTCCTAATGCTGCCCCTATGACTAAAAGTGATTGTGCACTGCCTGCTATGCCCAGTGCTACCCCCATGCCGAATGTTGTTACTGCTGCTACTGCTGCCCCTATGACTAAAAGTGATTGTGCAATGCTTGCTATGCCCAATGTTGATTATATAACTGCTTGTGCACTGCCTGCTATGCCCAATGTTGATTTTATGTCAAAGGTTGCTACTGCTGCCCCCATGTACAATGCTCAAGCCATATTACCCCCAAGCCTGGACCACCTTGTGGGATGTATTTACCCATGCATCCTAGCCCTACCTCAAAACTGTGCAGTACTGACATGGAAAACATCATGATGGCCAGAGCTTCCCAGAAAATGCACAGGGAAATGCATGAAGAATAGGCTGCCACTCATTTTTGCCGATGTTATGGGCACAGAAGGACGCTGCCTAAAACCACCATTGGACTACCCGCACAGTAGTCTGAAACCATTGGGAATGGCAATGCTGATTGCCAAATGCAACCTAGAATTGTGGGGAATTCATTTCTTAAATCCCAAAAATGGGTGCAGTACCAGTACTCACCACTATCCAAAAGCCGGCGTTTTAAAACCACTCTGTTTCCCTGAAGGCAAGTCAAAATGCCTATTTTCAAACATTGCAATATGTGCAAAATATTAACTGAACACCAGCAGACATTTGGCAGAATGGAGTTTTGTGTGCCTACAAAATCTGGGAAATGAAGATCATAAGACAAGGTTTATAACAAGACTGGCTGCGCTGTGGATTTCAGCAGTTTAAGTTGCACTGGATTGAAAGACACTAAAAAAAAATCTAAATGTTTAAATTGACTGAGTGACCTACTTTTGAGTGTCACATAGGTTGTAACTGTTTAAATGTCATAGTTTTAAACTTAGAATCAGCCTTCTAGCTGCATATGTGAAAATGTTTAGTTTTATTTGAATGCAGAAACTGGGGAACAAAAAGTGACATTTTATCTGAAACTTGGCTTAAGGAACTTGAATTCTGCCTGGCAACTACCCCCATCAGGAGGAAACTTGAGTCACAGCTGTGTTCCCAGGCCAACCTTCCTTTTGCTGCCCACACTAAGGATATGCCATCTATCTGATAATTGAATTATCTGTGCTCTGCAAGAGAGTGAACAAAGCCCTCTTCACTCAGGCAAAGGTTTTTATTACCGCAGTCGTAAATTGTAGCTTCCTCTTGGCAGGAGCTGGGAGGAGCACTGCCTGTGAGAGCAAGCTGGCTTGGCAGAAACTGGAAAGACTGGTTTCTATACCATGTGACCTGGGAAACCACACCCCTTTGGAGCCAGAACATAACTTTAAAAAGATGAATAACTCATAGAGCGGACATGTGAAAATTTTATAAATGATACCATAATTCTTGTGATTTTTCTGCCCACATTTTAAGAGGTTTTTCGACCCGGTGGCATGTTCAGGGGGGTTTCAGCGGAAAAGTGGATATAACTCTAAATGTATGCATGTTAAAAATCTGAAACTTCATCAGTTAATGTCCCTACTCCCTGCACACATGTATGTAAAGTTGGGTCAATGTCAGAAATTGCAAAATCAGTTAAAAAGTGAAATATGTGCCATTTCTGAATGCAAGCTCCCAGGAAGAGCAGAGTTTGAACAGGGGATACCTCCTGTAATGCATGATGGGTGCATATGATTTTAAAACAATATGTACCTCTGCAAATATGTATTTGTTTCAAATCTAGATTTGTGTGTAAATTGACAGGAGGAGTGGACTTTCTGCAGGCTGTAAAATGACATCACTCTGACTCACAGTTCATTCCCCAATCAAATGATAAATGGAAGTTTGACCAATTAGAAGCTGAGAGAGAGGTAGGGTCAGTGATGCTAGAACACACCCACATTCTAAACACATAAAAGCAGACAGACAGGACAGATAGGGGACCTTCCAAATCCATCTGCAGCGGGACGCTCTGACGGAAAAATCCATACTTACCTCCATACAACATCCAGAGATCCAGACTTCAAATTCATCAATCTATCCAGAACTAAGAGACCAGACCAGAGAGAAAGCAGTGCTGTACTAAGAGACCAGACCAGAGAGAAAGCAGTGCTGTACTAAGAGACCAGACCAGAGAGACCCAGACCAGCAGAGAGAGTGACCAGAGCCCAGTCTAAAACACTGACCAGATCCGTGATGAGGCCCATTTAATTCAAGAATATAGTGTGAGTACCCAGCAGAACTGTGTAGAACCAATCTCTTAGTTTAAATTCATCTAATTCAATCTATTTAACCTAAGTAGAACTGCCTCCTAGCTGTCACCTGTCATTTCTAGTTGCAAGCTGCACTTGTCATTTTGAGCTTTTGAAATTTGCAAACCCAAAAACGACCTTTATTAAATCGCTCATATCTCCGCGACCGTTTGGGCTAGAGACTTGCAGTAACTTTCCTCTGATAGCTTAGAATCGTAGCTTTGAATTGCACCAAGAACCGCATTCCTACCCCTTATAGTTTTACCGCAATCGCGGAACACGCATCCGCGAATTTTACCGCGATTTGCAATTTCTTCACCTGTAAAAACTGCTGCTGTTTGCTTTCCATTTGCCAGAAATTCGTTTAACCTGCTAACTATCCCTGCATCATTGCTAGTGTGAGCCTGGACTAATATTAACTAGATACCACTCACCCTGAACCTCTGAAAGGGAATTAAAAAGCATTTCCAGCATATTTCTCATCCATTGCCAGCCCATATCAAAGCAATTTGGGCTTGTGTTTTCAAAACTCCTATCTGTTTTCTGTTGTCTAAGCTTGCTGGATTGAACTGATTACATTGATTGCATTTCTGAGAACTGTGTGTTTTCCTCCCATTTCCTTGCATTGCATAAAGAGGGGGGGGAGTGAATAGCCAGAGAAGAGTGATTACATTGTTTGGTTGAAATCATATTGAGTATTTTCTGTACTGCATTCATTGAATATTGCATCCACCTGAGCTTACATAAAGCATCCTCTACCACATTATACTTTTGTTCCTAATTACCAGTGTGCTACCTTATCCATTTCATCTCAACTCCTTAGTAATTATAAAGAAGTGTGCTAGTGCCAGATTCTCTGTTGTCAATCTTTATCATATCAGATTAAGTGTGCTATTCAATTATTAATTTATTATAAAGCGTGATATAATATATATTGTAAATTATCAAATAAACCTTTTAAACTTGCAAAACAGAACTACTTCTTGGCCCAGTGGGGTCAGGGGGATTCCAAGAGAGGGGTGTTATATAGGGGTAGTCATCCAGAACGCATGAACTGGACCGAAAGATATATCAATAAGGGTTTTCATTCAGTATTCTAGACTAGGCGTTAACTTAGCTGTAGTGCTGAATTGAATCCTCTTACAAGTGGGGGCTCGAGCCGGACGTTTGGGTTAGAATACCACTTGTGCAGCTTAATACAGTGTGCTAACTGACGGGATACATACATCCGGTCGGATCACCACGCTGCATTACGCTGTGAAGCACTCCTCAAAAGGGACACTCCAAGAAAAGTTCTGTTCTGCAAAACTAAAATACTAACTTCTGTAAGTCAGGACAGAGACCAATCTCTAGAATGACGACCTTGGTAGATATGAAAATAGCCAGAGAGCACTTCTTACACAAACTATTCGTGAGAGGTGAATGGACTCACCAGGACCAAACAGTCTGGTTGCAGGCCATCACGCAACAGGTCACTGAAACAGGGTCAGATATATATAGAGATCAGGGTCCATTACACGTGGCCCTGAGTGAACTATATATGGCTCCTAAGGCCAAAGATGAGCACGACAAGATTGTTAGGATAGCGGCATATTTATATTTATACATGGGAGCCATACAGAATAAATGTGCTGAAGGCCATGATCTGGCAAAAAGGCAACAGATGGCGTTAGAGAAGGCCCAATCTGATCTGGACTCTTCTGAGCAAAGGCTGCACAGAAGCCAGGAGTCAGAAAATGAGACCAGACAGTACATCACTAAAATAAAGGAGGATATGGATGTGCTGCAAAAGGAAAAGTCAGAACAGGATACCAGATTTCTGGCCTTGCAGAAGGAACACCAAGAAGGTTTGGACTCCCTACTGCAAAGCCAGAAAAAGCTGGAGCAACGGCTAGACTTCAATAGGGCATGTGCTGAGCAGGTAGTCACCCTGCAAGGCCACCTAGATAGAGTGAAGGAGGAGAGCAATAAACTGATTCTGAAAGACCTGGATACCCAGGCAGAGTTTGATCAGGAGCGCCAGAAAGCTGGTGCCTTCCAAAGGCAAAGGGACGACCTGGCGGCACAAATGCAGGCTCTTAGTCAGGTAAGAGACGCCTTAGGCCAGGAAGTCTGCCATTTAAAAAGAAAAATGGAAGAAAATCACCTGGCCCACCAGGGGCTGGGTGACCTCCAAAAAGAACACCAGAACTTGGTAGAGCACACCAGAAGGGTGGAAGATGCTCTAGCAAGAAAGGAGCAGGCCAATAGGGACACAGCTCAGGAGGTAACCCTCCTGCAGCAAAGACTGGCCCAGTTCTCCAGGACCAACCAGGAAGCACAGAGGGAAAATGAGGCCCTCTGTCAACACAATGATAGGCTCCAACAACAGGTAGCGATGCAGGAGAGACTGATAGAGTCGAGTAAGGCCTTAACAGAGGAACTGAAAGCACAAATGCAGGCTCTTGCATTGCAACAGGGAGCAGGGGCGGATAGAGATGAGGTCCGCTGGGAAAGAGAGATTCCTGACCATAACCGCAGGAGCCCTAACACCAGGGGCCTTCATCTCCCCCAGTCCCTGGACTCTACCACCCCCATGTCCCCTGGCGCACATGAGCACAGGGCCGCAGGGATGGCAGATCACTATCCAGCTAAGAGTATGGGGCTCATAGGCCAGTACCACTCAGGAATGGAGGGGTGGGCATCCGGGTATGGGCACCCAAGTACAGTACAGTTCAATGGGGAACCCCAGGAGAGTAGGCCCATTAAGGGCATCCTGAAAACCTCTGCCCAGTTAGGTCAGTGGAGGGGGTACCCATCAAATCCTGGCAGCAAGGAGGAATCTGAAGACTCCTCTGAACTGCGCAGGACACAGGAGACCAGGTCCCCACATTCTGCCAGCCATTCCCAGGCTCGCAGAATCCGGGAAAACCTGGAAGAACAGACGGGAACCTCTGGGAGCAGTGCCTCTGAGTCCGAGGAAGAATGGACAAGGGTTACGCGAACCAAAAAGGCCAATAAGGCAAAAAGGGCCTTGCTTAAGGACCCCTTAAAGCAGATTAAGGCGATCAGGAGCGTCATCACGCCTTACCATAAGAACGCTAAGTATTCTGTTTGGGAGCACTTAGAGTTGTTTGAACAAATGATGGAGACTTTCCATTTGAAGGACAGCCAAAGCTGCATTCAATATGTAAAGTGGACCTTCTCCCCGGAATACTCCAGTTTCTTTGCGGGGCTGGAGGACCAAAATCATTTAAGATGGTCCACCTATAAGGCGGCCATCCTGAAACATTTTTCTGTTCACAGAAATCCTCAAGAGGCTCGCAAGGCAGCCTACAATTTGCAATGTGGGGAGGATCAGGCCCCACGAGAATTTGTGCAGGAGTTAAAGCGTGCTTTTGCGCAAACCACCAGAAGGGTGCGCACAGATAGTAGAGAGTTTGTCAATACGTTTTTCCATGCCTTGCCCAAATATATAATGACCCAGCTCGTGAGAGATTTTCATGAGAAAAGATCTTTAGACTGGGTCATTGAACAGGCTACCCGGATCTATGAGGTGCAGAAGCCCATAGAAAATAAAAGCAATGCCCAGAAAAACCCCAAAGCCAACAGCACCCCTGCTGCTGTCAAGGTGGCAGAGGTAAAGGTCACCCCCGTTTTGGATCTGGAGATGGGGGGGCCTAAAAACCTACCTGCACCTAATAATGCTAGGCCCAGAAGGTCCTCGGGCCAGTCACAGACAGGGAGCCAGGGAGGCAGCCCCACAAATGGGGTCCCTCGCTCTCCTGACTATGTAAGTCCTCGCTACAAAGGTAACAGACCCATCCTGGGTTATGTGTGGACTCCTCCAGCCCAAGGGGGGGGATCCAGCCAAGCACCTAACCCAGGGAACTTCCCTCCAAACTTCCCACAGGAGGGCAGAAATTTACCAAACCCTGGGCAGAACTTTTTCCCCAGATATCCTCCCGACTTCCAACCCCAAAATCATCCATCCTTCTTTCCCCAATTCCCTGAGCCCAGACCACTGAATCCGGGAGAGGGGAGGCCAAGGGTGGAGGGGTACCCAAATCTTCCCAACCAGGGGTACTACCAAAGAAGGGACAGCTACCCTTCCCGGGATCAGCCCAGGGGAGAAAACAGGGCCCCGTATCAGCCTGAGCGGGTTTCCCAGTTAGAGCGCCAGGTTCAAAACATGGCGCGGGATCTGGGTCACATACTGAGGGCTCAGCAGAACCCTCAGATGGGCGTGCCGGCGCAGAACGCACCCAACTCTGGACCTGGTGCTCCAGAACAATGACGGGGGCAGCACCCCGATAACACACCGGTTCCCAGGGAGGAGGCACAAAGGGAAGGGGGGTGTAAAGCCTTGGAGGAAGCTTCCTTCCTCACTTGTAAACAGCCCCTGGAAACCCAGGAACCAGAAACGAAATCTCTTGCCCCTGAAAGTCTGCCCCCTAAGGAGCAGAGGGGGGGTAGGAGAAACAAAAGACCCAAACAGACTCAATTTGAGGAGGAGGTACAGATCTTCCAATTTGAGGGAGAGGGATCCTCAGAGGATCCTGGGAAAAGGATCTTCTCCTTCAGAGAGGGGGGAACTCCTCCCAAAGAAAAATGGGTCAATAGGGATGCAAATCCAGACTGGGGAGATGTGGAGACTGAGCTACCGCCGCCCACCATCTCATCCCAGAACCAAAAGCAAGAAAATCCCCTGGTTCAAACCCATCCTGGTGACTGCCTCCAAAAAGGGGGGGGCGGCCCAGAACCGGAGCCAGGGGAACCCACAATGGCTCTGATCTCCAGTTGCCAACTTTTTCTTTCAGATTCCCAAGGCTCTCCACAGAATTCTGCCCAAATCACTTCGCTAGCGATGTCCAAAACCAGAAAATTAGCCCACCAGTTGTCCAAAAATGTACATTATCTGTGCCCCCTTGAGGAGAAGGAGGGAAGATATTATGCCCCGGTACAAGTACAGGGACAGGGTACAATTTTGGCACTGGTGGACACTGGATCTCAAGCTACCCTTCTGTCCAGAAGGGCCTTTGATGAACTGAATGCAGGAAGGGGAGAGAATTACCAAATTCCTCTCACCTCTCTTCCTGGACAACTGCAGAACTTTGACGGGAAGGAAATTCCCGTCGAGGGGACGGCAGATTTGGACATTAAAATTGGGCGACATAAGTTGAAACACCCGGTCATAGTTGTGACCCCAGAGGGCACCCCTTGTTTACTAGGGAATGACCTCCTGAGAAGGTTGTCACCCCTAATTGATTGCGTAAACAAGGTCCTCTGGACCCAGACTAGCCGACCAATAAAATTAAAACAGAGTGTCAACCATGTTAGTTTAAACGGCACCTGCCACATGGTTGAACAAAAATCTGACCAAGTAGAATTTCACTTCCAGAACAACCAGATTCCAGACGTGACAGTAATAGCGGTAGGACAACAGACTGGTGATGGGGGGTCCTCTCTATTTCTGAAAATCAACCTTCCTTCCAATTTAAGGTGGTATTCCACGCTGGAAGGAAACACTCTGAGATTCTATACTAATCCACAATCAGAAACTCACACTCCTATAGTCCAGAAAGATGTGAAATCAGCTCAGAGCCTGGCTGATATTCAGCAAATTGAAGAGCAGTTGTTCATCCCTGTTCAGTTAAATGATGGGAAGGACTCTGTTCTCGCTCGAGTGTGTGTGAACAACGGTAAGAGCTTCATCAGCGAAGCCATGTTTCGCCAACTCCCAAAAGATCCAGCCATTCCCACCTTCAAACTGATAGACAAATGGGAAATGGACCTGGAAGCACCTAATTCCAAACATCTCCTGCCAAGCAGGTGTATGCTCAAAATCTCCATTGGCAACAAGAGCATAGTCCACAATTGTTGGGTCGTGCGAGACGTCCCTGCCGCCTTTTACTTAGGCAGTGACATTCTCAATCGCTTTGCCATTAGTTTGGACCTAATAAACTTCAAAGCTTGGTCCCGATTAGCGGATAATCCCATGGGCTTTGATGATCCAGAAGAAGCATTTAGGTCAGCTCAATTACTACCTTATGCAGTTGAAATTCAGATTAAAGAGGAAGTCACCATCCCAGAAAGGACCCGACAATTCTCCCTGGAAGTGAAAGTTAAAAGGGGACAAGAGTTGAAAAACCCTGATGCTTACATACATCTAAATGCTTCTCTCCAACAGCAAGGGTTGGGGGTAAACCCAACACCATTAGTCAACATAGAACATGACACCATTCCAATAGAGGTGGATAACAGCAACTTAAAGAGTATTACTCTAGCCGCAGGCACCATTATTGGAATGGCGGTTGATGACCGACATTTTTCCATCGACTTAGTAAATGAACTGTTAGGACCAATCCCCAAGGACTGTTTTGACAGTGACAGTGATGACAATACAACACCAGACAGGATCTTTACCCGGCATGGGGGGAACTTCCTGGTGTACACTTCCTGCCCCTATGGTAAGGAAGATGTGACTTGTGACTTCAGGAGGGATGAGGTGATTTTCCAGGTCCATGAGGGCTGCCTTTCCCACCTGAAGCCTCCGGTCCAAATCAGCACTCTGACCAGGGACTTCTCCACCCAGCTGGAGGAGGCCGCGGAGATAGCCAAACCAGAAGTCTTTCCAGGCTTCAGGCAGATGGTGGAAGAGAGAGTCAACCTAGCTGATGCCTGTGTGACTCTGGAACAAAAGCAAAAGTTGAAACAAGTTTTCTTGGATTTCCAAGATCTCTTTGCGGTAGACTCATATGACTGTGGTCGCACTGACATCCACACAACAACAATCCCCACGGACCCTGGCATGACTCCTGTGTTTGTGAAGCAATATCGCTTGCCTCTCGCATCAATGGAGTCCCTTACCGAAATAATTAAGAACCTTGAGTCCCGGGGAATAATCCGTCCAGTCCACAGCACCTTCAATAATCCGGTGCTGGGAATATTGAAGCCAAACGGCCAGTGGAGACTCTGCGCCGACCTCAGGGAGCTCAACAAACGGGTCCATACTTCCCGATGGCCTCTGCCCTACATTGACCAAGGGCTGGCCCAGATCCAGGGGTCACAGGTATTCACTGCAATAGACCTGACCAATGGGTACTGGACCGTGCCTGTCAGTAGGGAGGACCAATACAAGCTGGCTTTTACCTTTGGGGGCCAGCAGTACACCTGGACCCGGACTCCCTTCGGATACCTTAACTCCGGTAATGAGTTCAATATTTTCCTACATAAGGCCATGCCCGACCTGGGTGCAAGGGGTAACCTGGCTTATGTAGATGATGTCCTCATCAAAAGTTCATCTGTGGAGGAACATATAGCGGAGATCCGTTATGTTCTGACACAGTTGAGGGCCGCCGGAGCAAAACTTTCCTTTCAGAAAGCACAGTGGTGTAGAACCCGTGTTAATTTCTTGGGGCATGAGATTACTCCTCAGGGTCTCTGTCCCCAGGAAAAGAAAGTGGAAGCACTTCAGAAACTGAAAGACCCCACAACTCTGCGGGAACTAAGGAGCCTCCTTGGACTGACTAATTACAGCAGAAAGTTCATTGAGGGCTACGCAGAGATCACCAGACCCCTGATTCATCTCCTGAAGGGGGGGGTCAAGTGGGAATGGGGTCCAGAACAATCCGAGGCAGTAAAACAACTCAAAAGAAGCCTCTCACAAGCACCTTGCCTAGCTTACCCTGTCAGAAACAAGGAGTTCTTCCTGGAGACGGGGTTCTCTAATACGTGCTTGACGGCAGTATTATACCAAAAGCATGACAAGGTCAATAAAGTAATCTCCTATGCGAGCAAAACTTTATCCTCTGTGGAGGAAAAATTCAACGATTGTGAGAAGGCACTCCTGGCAACGGTGTGGGCATTGAAGAATTACCGCCCGTTTATCCAGGGGGAACACATCATAGTGGAGACTCCACACCAGCCTCTGCAATATCTCCAAAGTGATAGAATCCGGGCCGGAAATGTGAGTAATTCCCGAATTACTTCCTGGATTCTGTCAATGCAAGGCTTTCCTGTGGAGGTCAGATATGGCCAAAACAAGAAGAGTCCCCTCGCGCAAGGTCTGGCTGACTTGCATGATTGTGCCAGAGAAAACTGTCTCGAGGACGAAAGTCTAAAAATAAAGGACAACATGGAGGCATACCTTAATTCCCCCCACAAAGTCTTTGAAGAAGACAAGTGTGAGGGAATGCCCACTGTGTACGTGGATGGATGCTCTTACCATGTTGACAACAACGGGGAGAAAGAACTGGTGGCTGGCGTAGGGAATGCATGGGTGAATGAGTCCCCAGAACCCTCCGCTGGATACAAAATTGGTCCCCGAAGTAGTCAGGTGGCAGAATTGATGGCTGTGCATCAGGCCATCCTCACTGCTGTCCAACATCAACTCCACGAACTGGTCATAATCACAGATTCGGATTATGTACGGAACGGGTTCGTGGAGCACCTGGTTAATTGGAAAACCAGAGGCATGTTATGTGCTAACAACAAACCCTTGAAACATGGGAAGTTGATCCAAAACATTGATGACCTGGTCACCTCGAATGAGATGACCATCTATTGGAAGAAGATCAAAGGTCATTCCAAAGTAGAGGGACCAGACAAAACTGGAAATGACTTAGCTGATCAGCTGGCCAAAACCGGGGCCATCCAAGGGGATCTAATTGAGATTGAGTCCCTATTGGGGGAAATCCAGGTCACTGCTATCACTAGGTCCCAGACCAATGCTCACAACGACCTTTCAATTGCACAATGGAGTAAGGAGACCCCTGATGCTGATTTGATTACCGCTCAGAAGGGGGATCCAATTATTGGTAAATTTTACCAGCACCTTGAGGACCCTGAGAACTTTCCCCTGACGGATACCGATTACATTGGGAAAGAGGACCTAAGAGTGTTGATGAAATGTCCAAAAATGTTCCGAATCCAAGACGGTTTGCTGGTAAGGAAATCCAAAGCTGGCCACGATCAGTGGGTGGTTCCTACCTCATTCCGAAGCCTGATGTTAAGTCACGCCCATGATGCGGCCACCGCCGGTCATAGGGGGTTTCACACAACATTGGAAATCTTAAGAGAGGTTGCATACTGGCCACACATGGGCCAGGACCTCAACCAATATTTGAAGGGTTGTCTTGTGTGTGCACAATTTCAGCCGACATCCCTCACACACCGGGCGCCTTTACAAAAGAGGGGAATGACACTGCCATGGTCAGATTTACAAATCGACTTTGTAGGCCCTGTGATTCGCTCGGCTAGGGGGAATAAGTACATGTTGACTGTGACATGCTTGTTTACCAAGTCGGTGGAATGTCTCCCAGCCCCAAATTGCAAGGCAGAAACTGCAGCTGCCTTGATGATTAACCACATCTTTTCCCGTTTTGGTCTACCTCAAAGGATTGAGTCAGACAGAGGTAGCCACTTCACCAGTGAAGTAATGACAAAGATGTGGGAGATACTGGGGGTCAAGAGAAAGCTGCATATTGCTTATAGACCAGCTTCTTCTGGGGCAGTAGAGAGATATAACCGGACAATTGTGAGCATATTAAAGAAGTTTGTGGCAGATTCTGGGCCAAGTTGGGATATCCGATTACCTCTGGTCCTAATGGCTATCAGATCTACCCCTTCATCTGCAACCAAAATGTCACCATTTGAGTTGATGACTGGGCGCAAGATGGTGCTTCCTCAGCATTTGCTCTACAGGACCCAAGAGCAGACACTGATAAATGCCTCCACAACTCATGAGTATGTGGAGAATTTAAGGAAACACCTCCAACATGCTTTTGCTTATGCTCAGCGGAATCTAGAAAGATCGGCTGATAGCATGAAGACCCATTATGACCTGAAAACTTCCAGGAAGGAATATCAGGTGGGAGACCGGGTCTATCTATACAACTTCCAAAGGAACCAGGCCAAGCAGCGCAAATTTTTGCCTACATGGAAAGGACCCTTTGAGATCATCGATAAGATCTCCCCTGTGGCCTACAAGATCCGCATCCCCAAAGGCGGTTCGGCAGAGGGGGAAGACAAGTGGGTACACATAAACCAGTTGAAGTGTTGCCATCCCAGGCACACTCTGCAACAACTGGAGGAATCCTCTGGAATCCTAGCGGGTACTGTATCAGACTAATTCAGTTCCAACCATAAAACATACCACATCTAGTCTCTAAAATATTGTGATTTGCATGAAACTGTCTCTTAGTTATACTGTTTTTATTTTTTCAAAATAAGAATGTAATGTTTTGGTATGATGAAATGCCTATGCTGCCCCACTATCTCAACAGTGGTGGAAAAACGTCTATGAGTAGGTATTGCCGCTCTTCCTTTGTCGTCCTAGGAGAAAGAAAACCTTGAGACTGGCCAAGGAGGATGATTCGGAGACCGGGAACGAAGATCCAATGGGCCCAGTGGACCGCCCAATATTCCCATCAGGACCGGCGAGGAGAACCGATCGATCCGACCGGATGGAGGAAAAGATGCTGAACTGTGCCATCTATTGGAAGAAGATGAGGAAACATCCCAGATCTTGCGAGTCCCATCAGTGAAACCGAATGGCCATCGCAAGAGGGGGGCTTGTGGGATGTATTTACCCATGCATCCTAGCCCTACCTCAAAACTGTGCAGTACTGACATGGAAAACATCATGATGGCCAGAGCTTCCCAGAAAATGCACAGGGAAATGCATGAAGAATAGGCTGCCACTCATTTTTGCCGATGTTATGGGCACAGAAGGACGCTGCCTAAAACCACCATTGGACTACCCGCACAGTAGTCTGAAACCATTGGGAATGGCAATGCTGATTGCCAAATGCAACCTAGAATTGTGGGGAATTCATTTCTTAAATCCCAAAAATGGGTGCAGTACCAGTACTCACCACTATCCAAAAGCCGGCGTTTTAAAACCACTCTGTTTCCCTGAAGGCAAGTCAAAATGCCTATTTTCAAACATTGCAATATGTGCAAAATATTAACTGAACACCAGCAGACATTTGGCAGAATGGAGTTTTGTGTGCCTACAAAATCTGGGAAATGAAGATCATAAGACAAGGTTTATAACAAGACTGGCTGCGCTGTGGATTTCAGCAGTTTAAGTTGCACTGGATTGAAAGACACTAAAAAAAAATCTAAATGTTTAAATTGACTGAGTGACCTACTTTTGAGTGTCACATAGGTTGTAACTGTTTAAATGTCATAGTTTTAAACTTAGAATCAGCCTTCTAGCTGCATATGTGAAAATGTTTAGTTTTATTTGAATGCAGAAACTGGGGAACAAAAAGTGACATTTTATCTGAAACTTGGCTTAAGGAACTTGAATTCTGCCTGGCAACTACCCCCATCAGGAGGAAACTTGAGTCACAGCTGTGTTCCCAGGCCAACCTTCCTTTTGCTGCCCACACTAAGGATATGCCATCTATCTGATAATTGAATTATCTGTGCTCTGCAAGAGAGTGAACAAAGCCCTCTTCACTCAGGCAAAGGTTTTTATTACCGCAGTCGTAAATTGTAGCTTCCTCTTGGCAGGAGCTGGGAGGAGCACTGCCTGTGAGAGCAAGCTGGCTTGGCAGAAACTGGAAAGACTGGTTTCTATACCATGTGACCTGGGAAACCACACCCCTTTGGAGCCAGAACATAACTTTAAAAAGATGAATAACTCATAGAGCGGACATGTGAAAATTTTATAAATGATACCATAATTCTTGTGATTTTTCTGCCCACATTTTAAGAGGTTTTTCGACCCGGTGGCATGTTCAGGGGGGTTTCAGCGGAAAAGTGGATATAACTCTAAATGTATGCATGTTAAAAATCTGAAACTTCATCAGTTAATGTCCCTACTCCCTGCACACATGTATGTAAAGTTGGGTCAATGTCAGAAATTGCAAAATCAGTTAAAAAGTGAAATATGTGCCATTTCTGAATGCAAGCTCCCAGGAAGAGCAGAGTTTGAACAGGGGATACCTCCTGTAATGCATGATGGGTGCATATGATTTTAAAACAATATGTACCTCTGCAAATATGTATTTGTTTCAAATCTAGATTTGTGTGTAAATTGACAGGAGGAGTGGACTTTCTGCAGGCTGTAAAATGACATCACTCTGACTCACAGTTCATTCCCCAATCAAATGATAAATGGAAGTTTGACCAATTAGAAGCTGAGAGAGAGGTAGGGTCAGTGATGCTAGAACACACCCACATTCTAAACACATAAAAGCAGACAGACAGGACAGATAGGGGACCTTCCAAATCCATCTGCAGCGGGACGCTCTGACGGAAAAATCCATACTTACCTCCATACAACATCCAGAGATCCAGACTTCAAATTCATCAATCTATCCAGAACTAAGAGACCAGACCAGAGAGAAAGCAGTGCTGTACTAAGAGACCAGACCAGAGAGAAAGCAGTGCTGTACTAAGAGACCAGACCAGAGAGACCCAGACCAGCAGAGAGAGTGACCAGAGCCCAGTCTAAAACACTGACCAGATCCGTGATGAGGCCCATTTAATTCAAGAATATAGTGTGAGTACCCAGCAGAACTGTGTAGAACCAATCTCTTAGTTTAAATTCATCTAATTCAATCTATTTAACCTAAGTAGAACTGCCTCCTAGCTGTCACCTGTCATTTCTAGTTGCAAGCTGCACTTGTCATTTTGAGCTTTTGAAATTTGCAAACCCAAAAACGACCTTTATTAAATCGCTCATATCTCCGCGACCGTTTGGGCTAGAGACTTGCAGTAACTTTCCTCTGATAGCTTAGAATCGTAGCTTTGAATTGCACCAAGAACCGCATTCCTACCCCTTATAGTTTTACCGCAATCGCGGAACACGCAATGCGAATTTTACCGCGATTTGCAATTTCTTCACCTGTAAAAACTGCTGCTGTTTGCTTTCCATTTGCCAGAAATTCGTTTAACCTGCTAACTATCCCTGCATCATTGCTAGTGTGAGCCTGGACTAATATTAACTAGATACCACTCACCCTGAACCTCTGAAAGGGAATTAAAAAGCATTTCCAGCATATTTCTCATCCATTGCCAGCACATATCAAAGCAATTTGGGCTTGTGTTTTCAAAACTCCTATCTGTTTTCTGTTGTCTAAGCTTGCTGGATTGAACTGATTACATTGATTGCATTTCTGAGAACTGTGTGTTTTCCTCCCATTTCCTTGCATTGCATAAAGAGGGGGGGGGGAGTGAATAGCCAGAGAAGAGTGATTACATTGTTTGGTTGAAATCATATTGAGTATTTTCTGTACTGCATTCATTGAATATTGCATCCACCTGAGCTTACATAAAGCATCCTCTACCACATTATACTTTTGTTCCTAATTACCAGTGTGCTACCTTATCCATTTCATCTCAACTCCTTAGTAATTATAAAGAAGTGTGCTAGTGCCAGATTCTCTGTTGTCAATCTTTATCATATCAGATTAAGTGTGCTATTCAATTATTAATTTATTATAAAGCGTGATATAATATATATTGTAAATTATCAAATAAACCTTTTAAACTTGCAAAACAGAACTACTTCTTGGCCCAGTGGGGTCAGGGGGATTCCAAGAGAGGGGTGTTATATAGGGGTAGTCATCCAGAACGCATGAACTGGACCGAAAGATATATCAATAAGGGTTTTCATTCAGTATTCTAGACTAGGCGTTAACTTAGCTGTAGTGCTGAATTGAATCCTCTTACAACCTACCTTGCCTACTAGGCCACTGACCTCTACACCTCCAATGGCTCACACGCTCAGCTGTGCCCTGCTCAACGCTCATTCCGCACCTGCCCACGCCCTCAACATCAATGACTTGATCATTAAGGATAATCTTGACCTCCTAATCCTCACAGAAACTTGGCTCAACGAATGCTCAGGCCCGGCACTATCTCTGGCTATTCCACCTGGATACTCCATCCTTAAGAAAGACTGCACCTCTCAGAGAGGTGGAGGCATGGCCATCATCGCCAAGGAAACCCTTGCCGTCAGAGAAGTAGCAGGGCAACTTGACCACAATAGTGACTACCTCCCACTAAACATTAATGTCTCCCCTAATTGCACCATAACCATGCACATTGTCTGCAGACCTCCAGGTCCCTGCACTGACTTCCTTGACACCCTCATCTTCGCACTGTCCGATAACATCAAAAAGACCACCCAGGTCATAATCCTGGGCGATCTCAACCTAGGGCTCAATGACCCTAAGGACTCCCATGCCCATGCCAAATCCCTCAAGAATGCCCTATCCACCTTGGGCTTCACGCAATCTATTTCTGATCCTACCCACATCAAAGGGCGCACCCTCGACTGGATTAGTCACCATTACTGCTCCTTACTCATCACCGCTAACACTCCCATCCCATGATCTGACCACCATTTCATCCAATTCAACCTTAACACCAAATGAGAGCCCATCTCACCTCTGCCCCGTGCCCAGCAACATTCGCAAGGAGCTCTCGCCAACTCACAGTTGAGAATATAGCACCTGACCTTCTCAATCTGGTTCTGCAGGCCCCATTCTCTAACAACCCAGAAACCCTAGCTAACACGTTCAAAGATGTCTTCACCCAAGCAGTTGATGCCATTGCGCCACTGACCCACAAAAAAGCCAAGAAAGCCAAACATTCCAACGCTTGGTTCTCCAAAGAACTCCTTGATCAACGTGCCCAGAAGAGTATTGCCCTTTCCGCATGGAAAGCCAACCCATCTGAAGCCACCAAAAATGCGTTCAAAGCCATCTCAAAATCCTACAAAACCAACATCACCCTAGCCAAAACTGCCTCCTTCAACGCCAGGATTTATGATGCCAAATCTGGGTCTAAGGAAAGCTTCACCATCTTTAGGGATTTGGAAAAACCATCATCTCCTCCTCCCTCTCTCATCAAAGATGATAATTGGTGCAATAGTATTCAATCCGCCATGCTAGACAAGCTAAACACTCTTCAAACTAAAAATCATGGCCATCAAAAAGCCCTATCCCGCCTCATAGCCAACCTGCACGGTAAATCCACTACACCCACCATGACTAACTCTGCTCCTCCATTTGACTTTAAAGACATTACTGAGCTGAAGTTATCGCTTTGCTCAAGTCCATCAAACCTTCCAATTGTAAGGGAGATGCCTGTCCTGCCAGTCTCATTAAAGACTCGGCACATATCCTAGCCCCCTTCCTAACTGCTTTTATCAACTCATCCTTCCAGTCGGGCCACATTCCAACTGGACTTAAGGAGGCTTGGGTACGCCCACTCCTCAAAAAACCCTTGCTGGACCCAACAGTCCCAGGGAACTATAGGCCCATCACCACTGTACCTTTCCTGCTCAGAATTCTGGACAAAGCAGCCTACCTGCAAGTCCAAAAGTTCCTTGAAGAAAACCGTCTCCTCGGCCTGCAGCAATCTGGCTTCTGCCCATGACATGGCACTGAAACGGCTCTCCTGGACGGAAGAGCTCCAAACTGTACATAATAATAAACACCAGGCGCAAAAAAATTGTCAGGCTAACCCCTGTGACACCACTAAAGAAATCTTCAAATCCATCACCTAAAAATTCAGACTCCATTTTCACTACCAAATCTGAAGCATATAATCGATGGATATCCGACGCCAACTCACAATCCAAAGAACTCTTTACCATCTTTAATTAACTCACTGACCCTCCTATCTGCACAGATGAAATCATTAAAGACGAAGCATGGAGCACCAGCATACAAGCGGCCATGCTAAATAAAATAGACCTTCTACAAAACAAAATACAAGACCATTTTAAAGCCCTACTGAACCAGAACCAGAGCCAGCCAATACAGACCCTGCCCAGCATCAAAACCACCAACTTCACTAAATTTGCATTTAAAGACATCACAGAAGAAGAGATCATAGACATCCTCAAACACCTTAAACCCCCCTAATGCAAGGGCGAAATATGCCCTCCCAAGATCATTAAGGAGTGTGCCGAGCATCTTGCACTACTCCTTACCACTTTCATCAATGCCTCATTTAAATCAGGCATTTTCCCAGACAGCCTTAAGGAGGTGTGGGCGCGTCCTCTCTTAAACAAGCCCACACTAGATCCATCCCAGCCTAACAACTACCGGCCAATAACAACCGTCCCGTTTCTGCTCAAAATACTAGACAAGAACGCTCATAGCCAGATCCAACATTATATAGAAACCAACTCCATACTGGGAAAAAGACTGGATTTCGCAAAGGGCACAGAACCGAAACCCTGTTAGATCTAAAAAATCAAATAATGCAGATCTTGGACAACGGCAAGCCCATCCTCCTCCTCCTACTAGACCTCTCAGCGGCATTCAAAAACCACAAAAACCTCACCACACACCTCACGCATGATGCACACTTCTCTGACCAAGCAGCTTCCTGGATCACCTCCTTCTTAGAAGGCAGAGCAATGAAAGTCTTCTCCAACATAGCAAATGCAGCTCCCACCATCATTCACTGTGGCGTCCCACAGGGATCTTGTACTGCCCCAATGCTATACAATATCTATCCAATCTCTTCACTAAGCCCCTTCCTCTAACCGGCTCATACCACCAAGATGACACAACCCTACGGCAAGTCTACTCCACTATTCAAGCCTGGATGGCCGCAAATGGCCTATACCTCAATGGGGATAAGACTGATATTCTTATCCTTGGCCAAAAATGTACTCTAGCCAAACTAGACTCTCTCTATTCCAACTTCAACATCGACAACTGCATCATCCCAGTCCTATCCTCTGTGAAGACGCTAGGTGTCCATATTGATGCTTCACTTTCCATGAATAAGCAACTCAGCGCTATTGTCTCTGCCTCTGCACATAGCACCAAACTCATTAACGCCATTAAACCTTTCTTAACAAAGCACAACTGTCTATCAATAGGCAGAGCTACCATAGGGGCCAAGCTTAATTATTGTAATGCGCTATTAGCTGGCACCTCCTCAAAAAACATAAACAGACTCCAAATCACCCAAAATAACTCACTCAGAACAGCACTAAGCATATCAAAAAGAGACCACATTTCACACGTGAGAAAGTCTGTTCACTGGCTCCAAGTCAAAGACTGCATCAATTCTTACTACCACACACAAATGCATAAACCTACAGCACCATCCTACCTCTCAGATATACTATCAAGATCCACCTCATCCAAGCCCACTGGAATGTGCTACTCCAACCAACTCCCCATCCCTCGCATCAACAGAGCCAAAGCAGGAGGGGTAGGCTTCCCATATCTAGCCCCGAAGCTCTGGAATGCGCTCCCCACTGCCCTCAGAGCTGAAACTTCTCTCCCTGCCTTTCGTAAAAACCTTAAAGCTGCTCTCTTCAACTAACCACTTTCTACCCCTGCCCTATTCCTCTTCCTCCTCCCTACTTTTGGAAATTACAAAATGTTCTATTTATATGGCATAATATGTTTTACTGCCTGCTTTTCTATATAACTAAGCTATGATCACTCAATGTAACAAGCGCCACGATGCTTTCGGGCTGCTGCACGCTCTACAAATATGAATAAATAAATACAAATAAATTGCTTGATCAACAGCCCTGATTGATAATACTTTTCTTAGAATAAGCAGTTTTGCATATGTTGGGTAAGAACGTTCATAGAATATCCTAGTACGACATATAAGGATTAGTATAGTTTATGTGAGGTAATATTCGTCTCCGAATATATAAGATCAACATATGTAGATTAACATTGCTAAATTAATTTCCCTCATTTTTCTTTGAAGATATCAGTTTAAAATATGTTGGTAACAGTGTTCTTTGAATATGTAAGCTCAGTATGTGTTACTAGGTCCCAACTATAAACACAGTCCCTTACCCTCTCCAAGTTGGCCGAAAGTATGCAGCTCGGTCAGCCATCTTGTCAGCATACCTTACTACGGTTAACATAGGAATGGCTAGTTTAAATGAGCCGCATTACGAGTCCCACCCCACCGCTACTCCAGTCGAACAGTTGAACCCACATGATAGGAAAATACCACTTTACTAAGCGGTAAACTACTCTACTACTACAGCAGAAGATCATGTCAAACTCTTGCTCTAGGTAGATCTTTGCACAAACCTAGTATAATGGACTGTTTTGATTTCCCGGTAGTGCGTACAGCGGCCCGCTCCCACATCATGATATGAAGACAGGTCTGTAACGTCAGATTGTTATACACACATAAGGCAGTACCACGTTTCGGAGTATTAGATGTGACTATGTTTTGATAGCACCAAGTCACCTTTAATGGAGATCACAATACTTAGCATAGGACACCCCAATGGGGTCAACACTTGCACGTTCGCACATAGTGATGGATTAGTACAGTAACGGGGACTGCAATAGACGATATGCTGCCCGAACACCTAGTAACGATACACACCCACATGTTGACACAAACGTGGTTAGAGTGAGAGATAAGTACAGTAACGACCATATCAACATAATGTATATTAATTGGATGATTGACACAATAACGAGCACAACTATGTGATGCATATCAAGCTGATGATGGCTAGCATTATTGTAGTAAAAACTGTAGAGAGCACACTTTTGTTTAAGTCTCTGATCAAAGAATGTAACTTGATCGTGACACATCGGCTAAAACTCTGTTTATGTTTTCTTATTTGTTGTCACCTGTTATACATGTCTGTCTGTCTTGTGGCCTTACATATACAAACACTTATGAGCTTAATGAATCAAATACACATTACTGTTTCCTTAATTTATAATATCTCATTGCACGCTATGGTTATGTTTACTAATTGGTACTACTAACTGTCCGATGAATACTGTTGCACTATTTTGATGATTTTACACCTTGTGATTGGTTCTCAACTATAAATTCTGATTGAATATTGATTAGATGTGAAATATATGCCCTGATGAAGGACGCTATCTAGTCCGAAATGCATTGGCATTTTTTTCGCATATGCACTTACTGTGAATCAATAAAATATCTAAACTCATAATTTACAAAGGATCAAGATTTTTGTCACGTAAACAATCTCAGGAAGAATTGATAAAAACAAACTCTAAACTCTTACAGGCCGATTCATGGAATAAATGTGCGCCGAAAATCCCGGCGCAGAGGGGCCAATACGTGCGCTGCGCCGAAAATTAGCGAAAAGCGCAGGGAAACCAGCGCACGTCGATTCATGGAAGTCCGTGCGCAAGAAAAGCAGAGGACGTGCGCGGAAAAAGCGCGCGGCGCAGGCCGGCGCACAGGTCAACCAACGTCGTGCGCCACGGCCACTGCGCTATCACTCCGAGCGCAGCGCACAGCTCTAAAGTAGGCGGAACACAGGGCGGGACACTCGGAATGGGGAATAAAATGGGGCACAACACTCGGAATGGGGAAGAATGTGGGCGGCACGGGAAAGTATAGGAGGCAAGTGCGCGGAACGCCCACACGCTCGCATACAACACGTATTCATGGAATAGAATAGGGCAAAAAAGCGCACGCTCAAAGCAGCGCACAGGCACAAACAGGCACAAACACGACCGCCACAAGAAAGCAGGCGGTAGCGTCTCTGCGCCTGCAAGAAATGTGCGCTAAAAGGTGCGCCAACAAATAGCACCTATATACAGACATGATCAATGTCCAATACTGTGGCCCTCCAGGACAAATGATGTACAAAGGGGTACCCACAAACACAGACACGCGCTGAGAGAAAAAATAAACGTGTGCGTGCATACCGGGGTGCGCGGGAAGTTGCACACGCGATATGGCCGGGTACGTGGATTACAGGGGTGCGCGGGAAGTTCCACACGCGATATGGCCGGGTACGTGGATTTCAGGGGTGCGCGGGAAGTTCCACACGCGATATGGCCGTGTACGTGGATTACAGGGGTGCGCGGGAAGTCCCACACGCGATATGGCCGGGTACGTGGATTGCAGGGGTGCGCGGGAAGTTCCACACGCGATATGGCCGGGTACGTGGATTGCAGGGGTGCGCGGGAAGTTCCACACGCGATATGGCCGGGTACGTGGATTGCAGGGGTGCGCGGGAAGTTCCACACGCGATATGGCCGTGTACGTGGATTTCAGGGGTGCGCGGGAAGTTCCACACGCGATATGGCCGGGTACGTGGATTGCAGGGGTGCGCGGGAAGTTCCACACGCGATATGGCAGGGTACGTGGATTTCAGGGGTGCGCGGGAAGTTCCACACGCGATATGGCCGTGTACGTGGATTACAGGGGTGCGCGGGAAGTCCCACACGCGATATGGCCGGGTACGTGGATTGCAGGGGTGCGCGGGAAGTTCCACACGCGATAGGGCCGGGTACGTGGATTGCAGGGGTGCGCGGGAAGTTCCACACGCGATATGGCCGGGTACGTGGATTTCAGGGGTGCGCGGGAAGTTCCACACGCGATATGGCCGTGTACGTGGATTTCAGGGGTGCGCGGGAAGTTCCACACGCGATATGGCCGTGTACATGGATTTCAGGGGTGCGCGGGAAGTTCCACACGCGATATGGCCGGGTACGTGGATTGCAGGGGTGCGCGGGAAGTTCCACACGCGATATGGCCAGGTACTTGGATTTCAGGGGTGCGCGGGAAGTTCCACACGCGATATGGCCGTGTACGTGGATTTCAGGGGTGCGCGGGAAGTCCCACACGCGATATGGCCGTGTACGTGGATTGCAGGGGTGCGCGGGAAGTTCCACACGCGATATGGCCGGGTACGTGGATTGCAGGGGTGCGCGGGAAGTTCCACACGCGATATGGCCGGGTACGTGGATTTCAGGGGTGCGCGGGAAGTTCCACACGCGATATGGCCGTGTACGTGGATTTCAGGGGTGCGCGGGAAGTTCCACACGCGATATGGCCGGGTACGTGGATTGCAGGGGTGCGCGGGAAGTTCCACACGCGATATGGCCGGGTACGTGGATTGCAGGGGTGCGCGGGAAGTTCCACACGCGATATGGCCGTGTACGTGGATTTCAGGGGTGCGCGGGAAGTTCCACACGCGATATGGCCGTGTACGTGGATTTCAGGGGTGCGCGGGAAGTTCCACACGCGATATGGCCGGGTACGTGGATTGCAGGGGTGCGCGGGAAGTTCCACACGCGATATGGCCGGGTACGTGGATTTCAGGGGTGCGCGGGAAGTTCCACACGCGATATGGCCGTGTACGTGGATTTCAGGGGTGCGCGGGAAGTTCCACACGCGATATGGCCGGGTACGTGGATTGCAGGGGTGCGCGGGAAGTTCCACACGCGATATGGCCGGGTACGTGGATTTCAGGGGTGCGCGGGAAGTTCCACACGCGATATGGCCGTGTACGTGGATTTCAGGGGTGCGCGGGAAGTCCCACACGCGATATGGCCGTGTACGTGGATTGCAGGGGTGCGCGGGAAGTTCCACACGCGATATGGCCGGGTACGTGGATTGCAGGGGTGCGCGGGAAGTTCCACACGCGATATGGCCGGGTACGTGGATTTCAGGGGTGCGCGGGAAGTTCCACACGCGATATGGCCGTGTACGTGGATTTCAGGGGTGCGTGGGAAGTTCCACACGCGATATGGCCGGGTACGTGGATTTCAGGGGTGCGCGGGAAGTTCCACACGCGATATGGCCGGGTACGTGGATTGCAGGGGTGCGCGGGAAGTTCCACACGCGATATGGCCGGGTACGTGGATTGCAGGGGTGCGCGGGAAGTTCCACACGCGATATGGCAGGGTACGTGGATTTCAGGGGTGCGCGGGAAGTACCACACGCGATATGGCAGGGTACGTGGATTTCAGGGGTGCGCGGGAAGTACCACACGCGATATGGCAGGGTACGTGGATTTCAGGGGTGCGTGGGAAGTACCACACGCGATATGGCCGTGTACGTGGATTGCAGGGGTGCGCGGGAAGTCCCACACGCGATATGGCCGGGTACGTGGATTTCAGGGGTGCGCGGGAAGTTCCACACGCGATATGGCCGTGTACGTGGATTTCAGGGGTGCGCGGGAAGTTCCACATGCGATATGGCCGTGTACGTGGATTTCAGGGGTGCGCGGGAAGTTCCACACGCGATATGGCCGTGTACGTGGATTTCAGGGGTGCGCGGGAAGTTCCACACGCGATATGGCCGGGTACGTGGATTTCAGGGGTGCGCGGGAAGTACCACACGCGATATGGCAGGGTACGTGGATTTCAGGGGTGCGCGGGAAGTCCCACACGCGATATGGCCGGGTACGTGGATTTCAGGGGTGCGCGGGAAGTCCCACACGCGATATGGCTGTGTGCTCCCAGGCATTACCTGTACACCCTCCACGGCCCCTGCAGGCAGCACACACCACAGGGAACTACCCTGCACACCTGCTCATGTCTCCCACCACCCCCACCCCCCATCCACCAGGGACACCCTCCACCAGGCCCCCACCCATGTCTCCCACCACCCCCACCCCCCATCCACCAGGGACACCCTCCACCAGGCCCCCACCCATGTCTCCCACCACCCCCAGCACTGTGGGGAACCTGCCAGCAGGCCCCCACCCATGTCCAACCCATGTCTCCCACCACCCCCACCCCCCATCCACCAGGGACACCCTCCACCAGGCCCCCACCCATGTCTCCCACCACCCCCAGCACTGTGGGGAACCTGCCAGCAGGCCCCCACCCATGTCCAACCCATGTCTCCCACCACCCCCACCCCCCATCCACCAGGGACACCCTCCACCAGGCCCCCACCCATGTCTCCCACCACCCCCAGCACTGTGGGGAACCTGCCAGCAGGCCCCCACCCATGTCCAACCCATGTCTCCCACCACCCCCACCCCCCATCCACCAGGGACACCCTCCACCAGGCCCCCACCCATGTCTCCCACCACCCCCAGCACTGTGGGGAACCTGCCAGCAGGCCCCCACCCATGTCCAACCCATGTCTCCCACCACCCCCACCCCCCATCCACCAGGGACACCCTCCACCAGGCCCCCACCCATGTCTCCCACCACCCCCAGCACTGTGGGGAACCTGCCAGCAGGCCCCCACCCATTTCCCCCTGGCCCCAGGTCCTGACGATACACAATCATGGCAGTAATGGCCAGCATACCCAGCACAAACACCCAGGCAAGGATTGCATGCACCCACATAGTGAATGCAATCACATGACACAACCCCAAAGGCAAGTATGCAAAAGAACACATGTCTGTCACACACACATACACAATGGGTGCAAGTGAATGTCAAAACCCATATCATGACATGTAAGAAACCAAAGAGAAAATAACACAAGTGTAAGATAATATAAAAATGTATTAAAAACACAAATCAAGTAAACCAATAAAACTTACAACTATGTGGCAAAGTAAATAAAAGGTCCATGTCCGAGAACAAAAATGATAAACCAAAAAACAAAGGATTAAAAAATAAATATAATTTGTCCAAAGCAAAACCATGTAGTAGGAAATCAAAGAAAAACCATTACGTCATGGTGTAAACAATAAAAAATTTAAAAAATGTATCTCCCAAAATATATCAATATATACAGGAATGTTCCAGGGTCCATGAGCCCAACAGCACAAATGAAACCTAATACTAACTAATAAAATAAATATGTACAAAAAAGTGGCCATTGTCCGAGCGGTCCAAAATAATAAAAATAAATAAAGGAAACCTAGCACTAACTAACTAAAAAACTATATACAAAGGCAGCGGGCTAGTCCTGCGGCTCACTTGGTGATGCTGGCCAGGGCATCCTCGAACTCCATGTCAATGTCCTGGAGGCGGGACTCTGTCCTGGCCCCGAGGTCTCGCAGGGACAACCCCATGTGCTCACCAAAATCCCTGCGAGCCTCCTCGAGGCACTCAGCCCGCCTCAATGCCCGATGCATGGAGATCTCCGCCCTGGCCATGGCGAGCCGCTCCTCTTCCGCCCGCTGCCGCTCCGCACCTATCCGCTGGCCAAACTCCTCCCACACGGAACACACCGCCATGCCAGGGTTGCCCTGCCCTCCGGCCGATGCCTGCCCCTCTGATCTTGATGGCCCTGAGCCATGATGCCTCCCACGTCGAGCCCGGTGCTGCCTCCGACGCCACTGCCTCTGCCAGCACGACGGCATCCAGGCTGATGGTAACCACCGACGCCGTCGTGCACGTGCCCTGCCCGATGATGCCGGCACATCTTCCATCTGCTGGGGTCCACTTGCTGTGTCGTCCACCCCTGCTGGACCTCCGACTCCCAACTGTGGCAGGGATGGGATCCCCACCGAGCTGGCTGCATTGGTCGGGGCAGGTCCACAGGGGGCCATGGTGGCATCTGGGCCGGAAGACGGCAAGGAGAACGACCGTTGGATAGCCTGCACAGAGGAGGAGAGGGCCGTCAGATTGGCCAACACATGCAGGAACCCCCCGAACATGGCCGATCCCAATTGGGCCACGTCGGCACGGTGCACTTCGTGATGACGTGCGTGCTCCTCCCGGGAAGCACGCACGTCATCACGAATCACAGCCGTGCGCATCGCGACCCCAATCAGGACCTGCTCCACGCGGCCAGGGGTTCCCACGGCCGCAGGTGGAGGGGAGTCAGTTGACATGGACATCCCCACTACCTGCGGACGGGCCTGGGACGGGGCATCCCTGCTGGTGCATGGTGGTGCACTCACAGGGTCAGGGACAGCGACATGCACAGGCACCTCCACGGTGACCTGTGCTGCCTCCTGCCCCTGGCCCTGGACTGCACCACTTGCACCAGCAGGGATGCTTCCACCAGGCCCCATGTGTGCACCAGTGTCGGCCTCCTCCTCCTTTGTGCAAACCACCAACCTGGATGGCTCCTCACCGTCTCCCGCCGTAGCAGGCCCCTGTGGGGGCTCACCCACCCCTTCCGCTGCAGCCGTGGGGGCATCCCCGCCGCCTTGCTCCACAGCGCCGTCTCCGCCCTCTTCTTCACTAGCCGCTGCGTAGAGGGAGACAAAGGACACAAGCATCAGGCTACTGTAAAATGGTCCCCTAGACAGGAAGCAATAGCAGATGAGCACCCCTGTCAAAGTACACTTCCATCATGTCCCTCCACAACACATGGGTCAGTCCAGGCAAAACACACACAGTAACAGGCATGGTGCATGCCATGCACATTTCCATGCATGTCCAATTGACTCTTGAAACATTCAATGATATGTGACTCACATGCATCATGGCTCATGCATATCACATGCACACACTTCACCTCAGTCACATCCATCTGGCCCCAAACACAACGAACACAGGCGAAACAAGGGTTAGTTGGGTGCGTCACAGAATCTGTGCATTGTCACACACATGTGTCATGCATCCATGGCATGCACAAGTCACAGACACGCAGGTCAGGCACACAGACATGGCTACCATATATGTACCTGGCATCAGCACCCATCCTTCACCCCCATCCATGTCCAGGTACAGAGACTGGCATGCTCTCATGTCCTAAATCTGCATAGGGCTCCCCATGCCACATTTCAACACATGCAACAACCATGTGGGTCACACATCACTGGTCGCACATGCATTACCATGATGTCCCTGCACACATACATGCATACATGGCCCATGGCACACATACAGGCAAGTATCATAGAACCAGCACACCGCAACATGCCCTGTCTCACACAGTAATGCTTGCACACTTACCGCTCAACTCCAGACGGGCCTCCCTCTCAAGGACCTGGGCGTGGAGCGCTGGGCGTACGCGTTCCAGGACCCTCTTCTGGATGGAACTCATGCGGCCCCGGCCCCCCTCCACGAGGCGCCGGGCCTTCACAAGGGTCCTGGACCTCAAGTCCTCCCAGCGCTTCTTGATCTTCTGGACGTTGCGGGTTGCCACCCCCTCCGCGTTGATGGCAACCACACAGTCGGCCCAGATCCTCTCCCGTCCTTCCTTGCTGGCGCGGGACGATCCAAAGAGGGCATCATACTGCCCCAGGACATGCTCCACCAGGACACCAACTTCGGTGGCAGTGAAGCTGGTGCCCCTCTGCCCCTCTGGCCTGGGGTTGCCACTGGTGCCAGATGTCGAAGTGCCCGACATGGCAACCCCAGAGGCAGGTGTGGGTGGGCAACTGGGTCCTGGGGCTGGGCTGTGGAGCGATGTAATCCCAGTTGGGAGTCTTCAGTTCCAGCAGGGGTGGACACAGCAACTGGACCCCTGCAGATGGCTGATGTGCAGGCACCAAATGGCAGGGCACGGTGGCAGCAGGCAGGCAGGCAGGCAGGCAGCAGCAGATAGCACGTGGGAGGCTGCTCAGGGCACTGGGGGGGCAGTAACTCGGCCTTCTGGGCAGGAGCGTGGTGTTCCGTGTGTTTTCGGGTGGCCAGCTTGATACGGAGTGATTTGGCACGTGAAATTCCTGCACGTCAGCGTGAAATCCGAGGAAAGGGCCTTAGCGCGTAAGTGCATCAGCACGCATACGCGATTCTATTGGACCAGAGTCCCTCACCGCGTAAGCGCGTCTGACGTGATCCGCACGGGCGTTCCCCACTCAGCACGTGATGACGGAGCACACGTGGAAATACTGCACGTCAGAGTGTCATCGCGTGTAATTGGCCAAAAGTGCGCGTACACGCGATTGGCCAATGTACGTGTATTACATCGCGTGTAATTGGCCAAAAGTGCGCGTACACGCGATTGGCCAATGTACGTGTATTACATCGCGTGTAATTGGCCAAAAGTGCGCGTACACGCGATTGGCCTATGTACGTGTATTACAGGGGTGCGCGGGCACTTACACACGCAAGTACGTCAGCGCACCTGTATGCCTGCTGCGTGGGAATTTCCACACGCTATTGGAGTGGGAACTAGATTCCAGGGGTGCGAGGGTCACACGCTCGCCTAGAACACGCACAAGGCATTAATTTGCGCACTTATCAATAAACAAGCCAGATGCCAGGATGAACATACCGTTCCTAGCAGCAGTGGCAGTGGGCTACCAAAGGAGGAGGAGGAGGAGAGTCAGGGCCAGAATATTCACACCCAGAACCAGCCTATTCGGGATGCCTGATGACCAGGTGTATGGGAGGTACAGGTTTCCAGCACACATCATACTGGACCTGGTCAGTGAGTGGGAGGATGACCTCACATCACCCACCCTGTGCTCCCAAGCACTCAGCCCCCTGCAGAAGGTCCTGAATGTACTGCACTTCTTGGCCACTGGATCCTTTCAGCGGACAAGTGCCATAGTGGGTGGTGTGTCACAGGCCACGCAGTCACGCTGCCTACACCAGGTCTTGAACATCATCACTGCATGGCCATCAGTCCGCAGGCACATATATCTCCCCAGGACTCATGCAGAAAGGCGGACGTGCATCCAGGAATTCTATGGTGTGGCTCAATTCCCCAAAGTGCTTGGTGCAATTGACTGCACACATGTGGCTCTACGTCCACCCAGGGCAACAGAGCACATCTATAGAAACCGCAAGCACTGGCATTCCATCAACGTGCAAGTTGTATGCAATGCCAAGGGAATAATCACATCAGTATATGCCAACTATCCCGGGTCCACCCACGACAGCTTCATCTACAGAATGTCTACACTATGCCGGGACCTGGAGGCTGGCCAGCATGGAGATACATGGCTGCTTGGTGAGCATGAATGCCACTGCACATGCATGCATGTCAGATACTGGGTCATGACACAACACCACTAATGATACCCATCACCACCTCCGCAGGGGACAGTGCCTACCCTATCAGCCCCCACATGATGACCCCAATCCGGAACCCCACCACGCCACCCGAGGTAAGGTACAACACAGCCCACATTGCAACACGGGGCATAGTGGAGCGCACATTCGGAGTGCTGAAGTCACGCTTTCGCTCCCTTGACCGTTCTGGCGGGCAGCTGTTATATGCTCCCCGAATAGTGTGCAGGATCATAGTGGCAGCATGTGTCCTGCACAACGTTGCAACACGCCGGGGCCTGCCCGTGGACATGGTGGTGCCCCCACATCCACAACCACATGCACGCCCGCTGCGCATGGGAGGGGAAAGGGCACGGGGGGTGGCAGCCCGTAGCAACTGGTGGCCAACTTCTTCACCTAGGAATCACAGTGCTGGCTAGTGCACACTGCTCTGGCACATACCATCTGACAATCAATGATGACACTACCTGACAATGTCACAAAATTACTCGACAATAAACTGTCAGATACACATCAGCCTGAGATTGTTAACATGGAAGTGTCACTATGTGTGCACCCCTACCTACACATACACCAGCAATGCATCACAACGAGAAGACACAACTCCATCAATCAAATATGCATTGCCACAGGCGATTCACTACATGACAACATTGCCATGTCACCCATTCCCTTCACAGTCCCGCCACTGAGGACACCATGTCATGGTATGTGAGAGCAAACAAACTGGCCATCACAACATGACACCGGTGTCACAAATAGCAGTGCCCCAAATGGAACATAGCCGCACTTGAACAGCTAACCGCGCTGGAGCCACTACTACACACCTGTGTAAGAGTAATTTCAATCAAATTACACACCAACCCACCCTGAAGCCCACCCAAACAAGACACAATGCATGTAATCAATGGTAGTCTCATTACCTGATTCTGCTGGTATGTCCTCACCGTCCAGATGTACAGTGATGGCGCCACGCAAAAGTGTCAGTGCACATCTACCGACATGTAGTCTGACTCCAGAGAGTATGCCCGTGTGAAGAACTGTGTGAAATACCTGCAAAACATGAGCAACATATGTAAGTAGAGGCACATATCAAACCATCATGCATAGTTAGGTGCAACAACAATGTACACTATGAATGTCTACACAGTATTGACTATGGACTGGCCAACAGCTCATGGGAGTCCAATGTCACCGTGTAATTTGCTGTCACTTGGGCACACCCTTTGCAAGCCCATGGAAACGGAAGCAGGAGGGGTGTGGATGTCTGCTACCCAAGCATCTAAACCAAACTCAGGACAAGCCTGCATGTGCCCAGCCACAATACAGTGTATGCCCAGGTACCCACACAAGGCAACACTCTTGGAAAAGAAAAAAGAAAATTGAGAAAAAATGGCCATGAAAGGGCCGGCGGGGGGGGGGGGCCACCTATGAGGTCCGAGGACAGGATGCACGCCACAATCCACCTGTGTGGATCATGGGAAACTAAAACACCCCATAGGCTCGTGGCCCACACGGCTACTCTGTTGTGGGAGATGAGTCGCTATCGCTCTGGCCAGACCCTGCAGCTGACTCAGGAGGTGGGGGAGCTGCCTCAGAAGATGGTGTGACAATGGGAGGCAGCCCACGCAAAGCACGAGTTTGCTCCTCCATGGCTGCAAGCAGGCGGGTCTGGTAGTTCTGGTTCTGGGTTATAATCATGCGGAGGTCCCCATGCAGTAACTCCCGGGATGACCTGACCTCCGCACGAGTTGCCTGCATCTCGGCCGAGAGCGTCCGTGTCAGACGCTCCAGCTGCTCCTCTGTCCTTCTATGGGATGAAGCCTCAAGCTCTAACAGGGTCGACCTGAGGTGACGGAATTCTTCCCTCAGGCCTTCCCTGTGGCGCTGGGACTCCATGGAAAGTGATTCCCGCAGAGTCGCCAGTGCCGCCCGCCTGTCCTTGTTGGACGCCAACATATCCTCCCTGTGTGCCTGGCTGATGGACTCTGTAGCCTGCTCCAGTCGCTCCATCAGCCTTTCTGGGGGGACAATGGAAGTGGCCACCCTATCCATGGCCTGTGCAATCATCTCGGATGATGCTGCCTGTTGGTTGGCCATACCGTAGATGGATTGCTCCCAAGCGGTATTGCCAGGTGGCATACGGCCACCACGTTGACGGGCACCACACCTGCCTGGGGCAAGGCGGACTGCGCCTTGCTGTGCCGGCAAGGCCTCAGGCTGCAGGACTGCATTCCCTCTCTGATCTGCAGCCCCAGGAACAGGATCAGAGATTGTGTGGTGTGGCCCTGCATCCGTAACCACCGGAGGCTGAGCTGCCGACACTGACATCCCCATTGAGGGCAATGGCCCGGCTGCAGGTGGGTCGGACAGAGGAGATTCTCTCCCAAGAACACTCACCTGCGACTGCACATAGGTGTCATCCTCCGAGTCTACACCTGAATACTGCTCGGGGGAGGAACCCCCAGAGACACCCCTCGACAGCACGACCTGCAGCACTTGTGGGTTTTCACCCACAAACACACCACGTCCCTCACTTGTGGAAGGTCGGCCCGGGTTGCCCTCCTGGGACGGCTCAACCACCACATCCCCAGCATCAACAAGTGCTTCGTCCCCTGCAAAGACATGAAAGAGAAAAATGGAAACAGGCATTAGCACCATGGCATGCAACAAGGGCTGATGAACAACAGAGGCAGTAGTTCTACGACACATGTCCCACATGACTGGGAGACCTCCTATGCATTCACCATCACTGGGTCTGTAGGGGAGGCTCAGGGCATACAATGTACAGATTGGAGAGCAACGCCTGCTCACCATGCTGCCTAGCACTGCCATCACACATTGGCCGGTGATTGCCATGTCAAAGGCACATGCCATCACACACATGGCATGTGACATAGCCACCAAGTGAAGAGGGAGAGGAGGGCAACTTTTTTGGATTTCTACCACTCTGGTCCTGACATTGCATCATCACATCAATAAGTTGACATGTTGTACATGGATCTGCTAGTCCAAATTGGCCACGATGCACAGTGCCTTGTCTACATCAACAAAATGCAGTAAACAATGAGATTCCACCTCCCCATCACCTGTAAAGGAATCATATAGCATTCGTGAAGCACCGGTCCAGAAATGTATGAAGGTACAGCGGAGCACTGAGGGGTGGTGGGGCAGTAGGGGATGCCAGTCAACAATCCTACTGGTGCTGGTGTCATTCATGTCACGCAAGTGCAGGGGTGGGTGGCACAATGATGTGCAAGGGGAAGTGGCGGCTGGAAGTGCTGTACAAGGTAAGTAGGACTTAACGTCAAGGGCAGATGGTGTTAGGCGCAGACAAGTGCTGGGGGGGGTGGCCTATAGGGGTACAGAGACAATCATGCAGGTCTGTGGGCTCGGAGGGGACAGGGGAGGTACACACTGCATCTGGCTCGGCAAGGTCCTTGCAGATTTCTATCTGTCCTGCAGAGTTGTCACATGCCGCAGATATGTGCCCTTGGATTGGGGATCTCATCTTGGTGAAAAGGGTGAGGCGCTATTGCCTTTGGAGCATGTGGCAGGCCAGTTTGCCAGAGGATGAGCATGATGCAGGACATTCCCTCTCTGCCACCCGGCACCTGTGGTCTGGGTTCACATGATCCGAGTCATGCCAGGACTCTGCATTGGCATGGGGCTTCAGACAGGTGGTCATGACCGTGGCAAAGACATCCAGTGTACCTGACATAGAGTGGAGCATGGAGTGGGCCCTGTCAGGATGGGAGTGAGCCTAAGGGGGAGCTGGATGGGGGGGAGATTTTGGCAGCATGAGCCTCGACTGACACACACTTCATGGGTTGGAATACCAAGAAGGTGTGTGACAGTGGTGAGGGTGGCTTTGCCTCTGGTGTGGTGAGGGTGAGCTGGGAGGAGAGGAGAATGTGATCACTCCAGGAGAGAGGAGTGCAGAGATGGACGGAGAGGGGAAAGTCAGATGAGATCAGAGCATCAAGAGTGTGCCCTGCAGAATGAGTAGGGACAGACGGGAGTCTAGAGGGTGAGAGGGAGTTGCTGAGGTCACAGAAAGGTCACGTGGGGGGGTCAACAAGCATGCAGGTGGATGCGTACAGCAACAAGGAAGAGGATTTCTGTGTCTGGGGACATGAGTGAGGAGGAGAGGTGAGGACACTCAGAAAGGAAGTAGTACATTTGACCAGTTTTCCCAGACACAGTACCACAGTTTGTGAATGTCAAGGTGTGGTAGAGAGAGACGTCACACAAGCCATTCCAGAGTGGAGTAGGTCTAAGTAGGAGTGACAGTGGCAGGAATACCCTCAGGGAAGCCAAGGGCACACACCCCCTGCACAGTAGTGGCGGGCAAAGGAGAGGGTCTCCTGAACATCAGGTAGGAGTGTGTGAAGGATGCAGACAGAGCTGGCCGTCAGACATGTTTCCATGAGACCAAGGATGTCAAGGTGCATAACCTCATGTAAGTGACAGATATCGGAGGAATGCCTGATGCAGCCGCAGTGAAAGGAGTGTAATTGTGGAGGAGGTTGACAGCCTTGGAGGACTTACGGGGAGTGCTAGAGATCAGAGGTGCAGCATGTGTAGGAGTTGGAGTGGGAGGCGGAGAAGGATCATGGGAGGGTGCAGGGAGGCAGTGCAGGATTGATGAGGAGAGAGGAGGGGGGACAGCAGGAGAGGTAAGGAAGTTGATGAGATGTGGCTAGCATTTCTCAAGGAGAATGAGGTTGGCCTAAGGGCCTTGGACTGAGATGCTCCCATTACCATGCACATCAATTGTGGCCTCTGAGGATTGGAAGGAGGCCAGGAGTACACCCCAACGGGTCCCACCATTGATGGTGGAAGAGGAGCAAGGAGAGAGGACAGGGACCATGTGAAGGGTCTATGGGACAGGCAAAGGCATGTATGAGCAGATGTCAGTGAGAGTTGGCTTTGAGTAGGCTCAGATGCACTTGTCAGCAATAGGGTGGGTCGCATTGGAGGGCAGGGTGCCCTCATTTGACTGTTAGCAAGCAGGTGTCGTGAGTAGGGCACGATGGTCTGAACTGTAGAAGTCAGGGAAGATAGACCATGAAGAGCAGCATGGAGTGTGAGGGAATGGGGCTCGAAACCAGACGGTACCAAAGCACACAGGTAGGAGGTGGATGTCAAGGCAACATCCACAGTATGACAGCATGTTGGTTGGCATTTATATACAGAGGACGCATTAGCATGTGGTATCATTGCATGTCAGGCATGTGAAGATGAAACTTGATTGGCTGGGGGAAAGTATAGGAATGGTATGTAAGACATCAGATGAATAGACAGGGGAGTATGAGCAACAATGTAGTGACAAAATGACAATTCAAGGGCAACTTCCATGGTGTAGGGCCATATGTGCACTGTTGCCAGTTGGGATAGTGCTGTGGGCAGATGGTGTTGCACTGAACATACTGGATGAGGCACATGGGTGCCACTATCTACTCTGCCACACACCCCCTTGACAGGCACCCAACATGGATGCTTCACACACACACCATGCACATGGATAATACACACATGCATGTGCACTCACCGGATGATGCCTCGTAATCAGGGAGATCTCCCACACCTTGGAGTTGTCCCTCGGTGACGTAGGATCCAGCTACGGACTCGTGTGGTGTGAGTTCTATTTCCTGTGCTGGGGACCCACCTCCAGTCACCAAGGTTGCGGCATGACTTGAGGCCAGCTTATCCTTTGCCCTGCGCTTAAGGTCATTCCAGCGCTTCTGGCAATCACTAGCTGTGCGCCTCACTACTCCAAGGGCACTTATTCTGTCAGCAATGGTCTGCCAGTGTGCCTGGCGTCTGGTATGTGTGGTCTTGGACCCTGCAACGATGACCATTTCCCTATCATGATCTGACACATACTGAACAAGTGCATTCAGTTCGGCGTCTGTGAAGCTTGGCTTCCTTGATGGGCCGGACTGTGCAGCCGTGCCTGGGGAATCAGCCTGTGCCGGACGTGCACTCTTCCTCTTGCGCTTGGAAGGGGGTGGGGATCCAGAGTGTCCTACGCCGCTGTGGACACTAGGGGCAGGAGCCGTGGTGGACTCAGTACTGGGTGAGTGGGATTGCACACTCAGCATGGGAGTAGGTGCAGGCATTGGGGGTAGTGGGATGGGGTCAGGCCTGATCTGAGGTGCATGAACTAGGACCGACACAGTCTTGGCAGGGTGTATGAGAGGTGGGGTGGATGTAGCCACACCCTGGATACGGGGGCCAGCAGATGACCTATCTGGCATAGATGCGCGTGCCCTGATGACACCAATGTGCACCGGTGCACGTGCAGTGGACCTGCTGACCTGGATGTCAGCGATGGGATCACCCTCGGACAGGTCTGCTGCCACAATGGGCTGGTCCAACAAGGGCTGATCAGGGTTGGTATCAGCCACATGACCCTCAACTGGGAGGGGGGGGGGGCATGGGTGTCCCTGACTGGTCCTCCAGACTGGGGGGGACAGGGGCACCCTGCAAGTCACAACCACGTCCCCTAGTGGATCCTCCACGGCCACCACGTGTGGCTCGGCCACCTTTGCCACCCTTACGGCTTGCACGCCTCCCAACCATGGCACTGATGTTATTGTGCGTATGGGAGTCGGTGTGCACAATTGTCCTGGGCAATTGGGTGTCAAAGGGGTTGGGTACCAGATGGTATTCGTACCCTAGTGCAGTGGCAAGGCTATATGACACCCCTGGGGAAAGATGACGGGTCACGCAACGCACAGGCACCCCAGAAAAGTTAAGGAACGTGCACAATACCCCTCCTAGACCACGTGTGCTGATGGAAAACCCTGCACTACGCTGTGGCATCCAGTAACACAATGAACGTATGCGTGTCACACGCAGCCTAGAATGACCTCTGAAGGGGTAGGCTACACACGGGGCAAGCACAGAAGTTAGATACGTGCGTGACTCACCGTCTGCCAGGTAAAAGAGCGTGAAAAATGAGCGCGTTTGGTTGGCAACACCCCCGCCAAAAGAAGATGTGTACGCTGTCTGAGGAGACAGGACAACAGTAGAAGGGGACACTGTTTGAGGGAACAGGCCCAGGTAAACCAGTACAAGAGGAAAAAGAGAAAAAGCTGTCAGAGGTAACAGGGAGTACGAACTGGAAACGCCGTGAAGTAAATCGCGTGTGAAACGACAAGAAGTACAGAATTCACCCACTCGCTCTCCACGAAAAGCACGTACAAGGAAATGGTGTTCAACACTACCTTATATACAGGCCCACACGTACAGCGTCACTTACGGCGTGTACGTGCTTGGCCCATGTTCACCAATCACACGCTTTGTCACTTCTGCGTGTGGATCCTTTTTCACCAATCACACGCTTTGACACTCCTGCGTGTAGCTCACTTTTCACCAATCACACGCTTTGTCACTCCTGCGTGTAGATCAATTTTCACCAATCACACGCTTTGTCACTCCTGCGTGTAGATCCATTTTCACCAATCACACGCTTTGACACTGCACGTGCAGGTAACTATAGACGCACATATGCTGGTGACGGGTTTTCGCGCGATTCGCTGAGTGTGGGGTTTTCACGTGCTAAATCACTCCCTATCAGGCTGTCCACGCGTCCAAACACGAAAGACCACGCTCCTGGCCAGGAGGCCAAATTACAGTCCCCCAGAGCCCTGAGCACGCTCCCACCTGCCATCTGCTGCTGCCTGACTGCCTGCTGGCCACGTGCCCCAGAGTGCTGGTGGGTGGGGGTGGTGGGAGACATGGGTGGGGGCCTGGTGGAGGGTGCCCCTGGTGGATGGGGGGTGGGGGTGGTGGGAGACATGGGTGGGGGCCTGATGGCAGGTGCCCCTGCACTGCTGGGGGGTGGGGGTGGTGGGAGACATGGGTGGGGGCCTGGTGGAGGGTGCCCCTGGTGGATGGGGGGTGGGGGTGGTGGGAGACATGGGTGGGGGCCTGATGGCAGGTGCCCCTGCACTGCTGGGGGGTGGGGGTGGTGGGAGACATGGGTGGGGGCCTGGTGGAGGGTGCCCCTGGTGGATGGGGGTGCAGGGGGACATGATCAGGTGTGCAGGGTAGTCCCCTGTTTTGTGGGCTGCCTGCAGGGGCCGTGGAGGGTGTACAGGGTACACCTGTGAGGGCCCACCCAGCCTATTCGCGTGTGATAATTCCCACGCACCCCTGTGATACACGTACCCTGGCCAATCGCGTGTTCTACTTCACGCGTACCCCTGTAATACACGTTCCCTGGCCAATCGCGTGTTGAACTTCCCGCTACCCCTGTAATACACGCACCCTGGCTGTTCGCGTTTGATAATTCCCGCGTACCCCTGTGATACACGTTCCCTGGCCTATCGCGTGTTCTACTTCACGCGTACCCCTGTAATACACGTTCCCTGGCCAATCGCGTGTTGAACTTCCCGCTACCCCTGTTATACACGCACCCTGGCTGTTCGCGTGTGATAATTCCCGCGTACCCCTGTAATACACGTTCCCTGGCCTATCGCGTGTTCTACTTCACGCGTACCCCTGTAATACACGTACCCTGGCCAATCGCGTGTTGAACTTCCCGCTACCCCTGTAATACACGCACCCTGGCTGTTCGCGTGTGATGATTCCCGCGTACCCCTGTAATACACGTTCCCTGGCCTATCGCGTGTTCTACTTCACGCGTACCCCTGTAATACACGTTCCCTGGCTAATCGCGTGTTGAACTTCCCGCGTACCCCTGTAATACACGTACCCTGGCAAATCGCATGTTAAACTTCCCGCATACCCCTGTAATACACGTACCCTGGCTAATCGCGTGTATAACTTCACGCGTACCCCTGATATGCACGTTACCCGCTTTGCGTTCCTTGTTTGGCAGCCCTGTAAACTGGTCCAGGGTTAGCGCAGCCCTTTGCGATGATTTAGCGATTTTGATGGCTTTTCCTTGCGCGAGGGCGTTCTTGGGGGCGTTACTGGCGCTGCTGCAGGGTCGCTGCGATACTCTGCGCCACGGCTGGTTTGGGAGCCTAAAATCCATGAATACGCTGTGCGCCGGATTCGGTTTTGGCGCACGCGGCTGGCGCAGACTATCGCACGCGCACGCTGTGCACCAGCCGCGTGCGCTACTTGTGCGCTAAATTCTATGAATTACCCTGTAAATTACTGTACGTAACCCCAGAGTGGGAAATGGGGTGTGCAGCCCACACCGAAGGCTGATTAGCATAGGTCTCTTGGATTTTCTAGTTACTTGGAGTGCCCAGCACTGTGGCTCCAATTAGTGGGCTGCACCCCCACACACACAAACTTTACACAAAAAGAAACTGTCTGGACTTGATTTGAAGATAATTAAACAGGCAGTGCCGGAGGGGGTGTGGCTAACCGCCATGTAGAGAGGACGCGATTTCGGCGAGCTCCGCTAGATGTGCCACTTATAAGCTGTTTCCTACGGCTCTGAAACATTAAACAGACCCTGCAAAGCACCACGATTGCTGCGGACGCCAGCGTGAAGCTCCAGGACTCTCCACACACAAGGGTGTAAGCCCGAAAGACTTGTTTTGCTGCCCGCAAATAACTGTTCGGCAAGAAGCCAAGATGGCGGCTCTCACACACTGAGCCCGGGGAGCCCAGCGCCAGCCCAACAGACCGCGAAACTACAAACCTGCACAATCGCTCGTGAGAGGAAGTGGAAGAGCGATTTGGTGGCGCAGCTGCCGAACGGGTCATCGGCAGCGTTGCATGGGCCACCGACACTCGAGGGGCCGTGGACAATATGAGGAAACCACCGGCCTGGCTGCGGGGAGCCGCAGAGACCAGGCCGGACCTGCCAGAAGAGGTGAGAGCAGAGCAGAGGGGCTCGATCGGGGTGGCTGCACACAAAGCCTAGTGCAGATGGCCCGCCGCCCCGCCCCACTCCCAGACAGGTCCCACCGGTGAGCGGAGGACACCCCCCGCCCTGCTGGGACCACACCGCAAGCACCGCCTGCGCACCCCCAATACCCGAATGAACCAGGAGAAAAGCGGGGGCACATGAGGGCTGGCAGGAGACCCTAAAACACGAACCACAACAGACCCGACCGGATCTCTAGCTGTGAGACGGGTCACCCTTCTGGAAGGGTCCCTGGACCCCTCCCTGCCGGAGGCCCCGGGCGAATCTACAGTCCACTCGTGGAGTGAGGTTGGTGAGCAGCGAGGGGGTTGCGGTTCCTTCAATCCGAACACGCAGAGCTGCCGAGCACTGGCCTGTGGCCCTCTGTGTGAGCCTCCCACCAAGTCACGCGCCGGCAATCAAGCGGGACCTTGTAATCTAGCCCCCGCTGCATTAAGCGGACTCCGGCAGCAGACAACGCACAACACAGGCCTCCATACTTCGAAGCCGCAAACAACATTCGAGGCCACAAAGTAAAGCACACATCCCCGAAACTGCCCTCAGCGCCCGAAGCCCACAGACAGCGCCGGAACCAGGGGAATTCTCGCCTGGACAAATCGACGGGGAACGGGGCTGGGTCCAAGCAGTGCCAGACCACAAAGACGCTTTCATGGGCAACGGACTCCCCAACCCTGAGGCCTCAGACACGCCATCTGTTGAGATGGAAACTGGCCCCACTGTAGCGGTGGCCGAACCCAGCAATACCCAACTCCTGGAGGCCATTAAGTCATTCCAAGCAACAATGGTGAACAAAATGGATGCCGTGGCCACAGATCTGGGCCTCCTACGCCAGGATGTCCGCTCCTTGGCTGATAGAACAGAAGCGCTGGAGACCCAGGTACGCAAAAATACGGAAGCAAAAACCCAACTCCTACATGACGTGGATGGCCTCCAGCATAGAGTCAAGATCGGCGCGGGAAAGCTGTAGCAGGGCTTCTCCATAGAGAGGGCTCATAGGTCACTTGCTAAGAAACCACCACCAGGCGGTCCACCTAGGCCTATGATAGCGAAAGTACTGAACTACAGGGAGCGAGAGGTCATTTTGGCGTATTCACAATCAGGTGGCCAGATTATATTTTATCCCGATTACACCTTCCAAGTACAAATGAACAGAGCTCAGTTCATACATACGAAGGCCAGATTGAAAGCAGTAGGATTGCGATACATGCTTCTATACCCCTCAAGGCTAAAGGTGATACACAACAACAGGGCCCTCCTGTTTGACACCCTGGAACAGGCACGGGACTGGATGGATGGACAGCAACTACCTGACATTGAAGACAAAAGGCGGAAGCCGCATTGAACCGCCTTCCAAAAAACTGCAAGAGAACTTTTCTTAATACAACTGCGGATCAGCAGAAGGACCTAGCCTAACGAGCGGCTGATATGATCCTACTATACGGAACGCTGAAGCAAGAGCTCCCCCAACCCCCAGGAGTTTCCTTTTCAGGGTACGTTTACCCGCCCGTAGGGCACCCGAAGACCATGTCTGGTCCTAAGGAGCGGAAACGGGACAGTCATAATGAGGGTCACCTCGCTGGACCAGTTCTACGTTTGGGAAGTTTGTTGAAAGGGAAGGAGAAATGGAGAGTTAGCACCCACGTTGGGAAATTTGATCAAAAAACACTGAGATCTCAGGATAACTTCACGACAGATACATCATTAACAGGACCTCGACCGAGGCCGAGGAGGAGCAACGGACACCACGACGCCTATGGCTGAAAGAATAAAAGTAATGACGTGGAACGTCAGAGGCTTGAACAGCTTTGTGAAACAATGCCGGATACACGCATATTTGCGACGATGCAAGGTTGGAATTGCTATGCTCCAGGAGACACACCTAACGAAGGAAAAACTGAAGGCGCTAGCCAAAACATGGCGAGGGACCCTGATAGGATCCTCCTACTCCTCTTACGCAAGAGGGGTCCTGATATGGATCGACCCGACCATCCCATTCAGAGTAGTGAGCACCAAGACGGACGACGAGGGCAGGATGGCACTTGTGCAACCCCCTCACTGTACCTGCACAATCCCGAGCACCTCCGGCTCTACATTTTAGAGATTTTAGATTGTTTCCATAAACACACGGGCATTCAGATCAACAAAGACAAGTCTTGTCTCTACCCACTTGCTGTATTGTATAGTGAGGAGCACAGATCCCTGCCCCTCTCGACCTTCAATGGCAGGTGACATCCTTTAGATACTTGGGTGTTACCATACACCGTAACCCTAGCACCGAACATATTCTTAACACGGTTAGGGCTAAAGATGCCCTTGCAAAGTCCATGGATTTTTGGGGTAAGCTCCCACTCTCGGTAGCGGGGCGGGCGGGTCTCCTCAAAATGGTGGCACTCCCCCGTTTACTGCATTGCTTTTCCAACGTCCCCTTTAACATCCCCCGCTCCTTTTTCAGAGACATAGACAAACTCTGTAGGGGATTCCTTTGGCAGGGAGGGTGGTGCTGGACATTCTCCATAGACCCTATGAGAAGGGGGGATTGAAGGTCCCTAATTTCGAACCATATTACTTGGCTAGCCAACTGAGGCATGTGACGCAATGGATGGCAGATGAAACCACCTCAGACACCCGACTTCTCCAACCAGCTCTGCCTCGACTGTTACTCCGAGACTTACTATGGGTTGAGAAGGGGGCTCTGAGACATTACCCATATCTGGCCAGGCTTGGAACCCAGCTCTGGAAGCAGGCCTGTAAAACAGTGGGGGCGACAGACCCGTATTCCCCGCAGATCCCCATCGGGGCAGTCATGGCTAAGCTCTCATGGGGACACACAGAAACACGCACCCAGTGGGAACCCTATGGGGTGGCAGTATTAGGAGACCTCACTTACGAACAGGAGCTCATGACATTCACTGACCTCAGCGAGTCCACAGGCCTGCCCACAGGCCAGTTTTTGCTCCACAGAGCAGTAACACAGGCCATGAAGATCAGATGGCCGGAGGCCACCACCCAAGTCATTGAGAACGATATAATTGAGTCAATGCTGGACACTGCTGAGGGGGGCCACGCAACCTCCAGACTATACTAAGCCCTACTGCAGGGCACGACCAAGAGTGAACTTAAATGCAAAGAGAGGTGGGAGAGGGAATTGGGCCTTGAATTTGAGGACAAAACATGGGAGAGAATAACCCATTACCATAAACAAAATCTCAAGAAATGCCCGTCTCCAACTCATCCAGCTGTACATTACCAACAGGGCCTACCTTACACCTGACGCCATATCGAGGTACAAAGGAGACACAACCCAGACATGCCCCAAATGCAACGAGCCGAGGGCGGGAATGACCCACATGTTCTGGGGCTGTCCGACGGTCCAGAGGTTCTGGGCCCAGGTGAAAGAGAGGGTAGCAAACGCGGAGATTGAAGTGGAAATTCACAAGCCAGCAGCCTGCATTTTGGGAAGTTACAAGCGAAACAGTAAGAATAAGCCCCTAAATAAACTCATAGACTTGATATACATAACAGCGAAAAGACGCATAGCCATGTGATGGAAAAGCGCCAGAGGCCTAAACGAGGCCCTTTGGTGGGGTGACCTCAAAAGATGGATAGCCGCTGAGACGGCGGCCTGGGAGACAGCGATTCAAGTACAGAGACTGGACTCCGGTGAAGAACTACTCCGTTGGGTGGCGTTAACAGTGCCATTGCTCCACCCAGGGGCTCAAGACAGCGCCTCGGTCAGTACGGACAGTCCCAGATAGAAATATTCAAATAAAATGCAGCTAGCCCCCAAAAAAAAACAAAAAAAAAGGCAGTGCCTACTCACAACACCCACAATTAGATAGTACCCAGTGTTGCTGAAAAAGAAAAAGGAAACCAAAAAGCACCCCTCCTCCCTCTCCCTTCCACCGCACCTCGAAAATATTTCCCAATGTTCACGGATTTTCTTTGTGTAAGAAGCAACAGGTCAGTATAGCTATGGAAACACTGTTAAATGTTTGGGTAGAATTTATTCGAAGCAGGTTAGTACAGGCACCTTCTGTACAGCTCTTCAGGAGCAGTCAGTTAGTCCCAATGTTCACAACCTAGTAGTGCAAGTATAGTCTTCGTTAAATCGTTTTACATAGGCTAGAAAGCAATTCCATCTCACAGAAAATGGATATCCCATTTTGCCAAATGTCATTTTTCTACCATAAGAAAGTCCTATATTTTTAGCATCCAATCATCTATAGTTGGTACAAATGGTGTTATCCATCACGAAATAAGGCTGCTTTTCCCAATCAGTAGCATTTGCTGTATAACTTGTTTCCTTGAACGTGCCTTTTGATCCTCCTTTATCCCAAACAGGGATAATTACACTGTGCTTGTTATGTTACTAATAGTCATGGCATTTATTACCTCTGCTAGCTTTGACCAAAACCAATCTCTACCATATATAAAAATACATTCCAGCGCCCCCACAACTGCGCCAGCAGAAGCCTTTTCCCCCCTCCTGTCAGGAGTCAGATACAATCTTGCTATAAATGTGTATGCTTGTTCTTGGTGCTGTGCACCTACAGCAGTTTTCCTGGTCTCACCCAAAATATTGCTCCAAGTATCCTGCGGGAGATCACATGAGAGATTGTGCAAGTCCTTTTGCCAACTTACAATATATGATGTTAGGCCCTCCTTTATGTAGTCATAAATCATAGACCTGGCGCCCCTTTCAATTTTAGAATCAAGTAAACTGTTTCAAGATTTTGTTCGTCGTCTGGTGTCTGCCTCTTTATTATCCTTTTGTAGCACTCTGTCAGAGCAGACCTCCTTCTCGACGATATGGAGGAGGGCTACACACACCCAGGAAAGAAAGACTCTTCCCCTATTTACAATACCCACAGACAGGAAATAGTTCATAGGCGGGAGCGACATATAGCATGATGCGCCCCGTTTCAATAGAAACAGGTACCATGGCTCAGGAGCTGCAAGGAGAGAAGCACAGTAGTAGTTAATATCTGTATGGATACTGTCAAAAAGAAACGTAGGTTCCCCTGCTTTCCCCAAGAAAAACTACTGTAGAATTCAGGAGCCTTGTGTGAACCACCTGTCACATGTTATATGTGTTGCTTCACATGGATCCAATAACTCCTTCCTTAGTAAATCTACAGAAATACCACCAAATGATTTACTATTACGGCCACATTGTACGGCGGAATTAACGTTGGATTACAAGTGGCAGTATAGCACTGTTAGTCCCCATTTATGGAGTCCATGGGGATGTCGGCTGAATTACCACTTGTGGTAATTGCGCCAGTGGTAATTCTGCTGAAATTGACGTTTTTTGGCAGTAAAGTGACGGAATTACCTCCAGCATTTTTTGGAAGGTTTTTCCTCCACCTCACCTTTAAACCCTTAGCTTGGCAGTGTGGTAATAAGGCATATCCACCATGTGTGGCTACACTGCTGAACTCATAATTGGGTCCTTATAGTTTGCAGGGAATATCCTTACCTATGGCAGTCTTTTAGGAACGTAATTAAAGATTTCTTAAAGCTCGGGTAGGTTGAAGTGAATATAGTTAAACCACCTGCTCTCAATCTTAGCTCAGCCTCGAGTTGTAGTATGTCTTTTTGGTTAAATTCAGTTAATCTTAATATTATACAAGTTTTGTTTTCGTTATTATTCTTTATTTATTTACTTTCTATTTCAGTATTTAGTTGTATTTCGGAAAGTGATAATATTGTAGCTATGGCAGCTCAAAAGGGAAACATTATTGACTCATTACAAATTGTGTCTTGGAACACAAATGGCTTAAATAACCTGATTAAGAGGAAGAAAGTTTTGTCACAATTGAGACATTTAAAAGCAGATATTATTTTATTGCAGGAGACGCATTGAACAGATGCAGAGGCTGCTAAATTTGAGAAATGTTGGGTAAGCCAGATGTATCATTGCATCTATTCCTCAAGCTCTAGAGGAGTCTCGACATTGTTTAAAAATAATTTTCAGGGGGCTATTATAAGATCTAAGCCAGAAAAGGAAGGCCGTTGGTTGTCAGTCACGATACAAATCCCAGAGTTGGAGTTTACCATATGTAACATCTATGCTCCTAACATAAACAGTGGGCAATTTTTTCATGGATTGTGCCGCTTCTTATTAGATACAGGGGTAAAGAACCGGTTGGTGGGGGGTGATTTCAATTTGGTAGTGGGCCCAGTTTTGGATAGAAGTAGTCAGTTGGTCAGAGATGGTAGGAAAAAAGACTTGGATTGACAGACGTTTGGCGATTGGGAAACCCGACAGGGAGAGAATACACTTTCCATTCCGATGCTCATAACATTTATTCACGAATAGATAATTTAATGGCGTCAGGATCAATGACACAAAGCTATGTAAGTTGTGAGATTGAGAGTATCGTGATTTCAGATCATGCACCCATTAAATTAGAACTCTCACTCAATTATTCGTCAGGCAAATCTAAAGTCCGGAGAATGAACACCACAGTTTTGAGAGATGTTGAGTTAAGGGATATTTTGGTGAAGGAAGAAGAGGAATAGATCAAAACAAATATGAATGGTGAAGTGGGGATTGATATGTTTTGGGAGGGGTTTAAGTGTGTGATGTGTGGGGAGGTCATGAGAGTGTCTGGAATCAAAAGAAAGAAGAGAGAGATGGAAGTGAAAGATCTAAATCTCTCAATTAAGAACTTGGAAAAAGAGTTGATTGGTTCGTCAGATAAAGGGAAAATGATGAGGTTAATGAAATTGAAATATGATTTGAACAAAATATTGAGTGAGGAGGCGGAATCTGCAGTCTTCAGGACAAAATGTAGATATTACGAAGGAGGAGAGCGGTGAGGCTGATTACTTGCGCATAGTTTGAGGGTGAGAGAGGCAAGCATAGCAATTTGTGCGATTAAAAAGGATAAAGGGGTACCTTGGGACCCAAAATAAATAAATAAGGTGTTTAAACAATTCTATTTGGATGTATTTAGTGAGCCAATGAGCATGGAGCCTGCTAGAATGGACCAGTTCCTATCATATTTGCAAATAAAAAAATTGACAGAGGTTGGGAAAGAAACTCTAGACTCAGATCTGACTTTAGAAGAAGTCCAAAAAGCAATTTGGAGCGTGAACTTGGGGAAATGCCCAGGGGCGGATGGCCTTTCAGCTGAATTTTATCGGGCAATGCCAGAAAGTGTCCTAATTTTATTGAGAGACATGTTTGCAAGTGATAAAATGAAGGGCGCTTTACCATCTATGTTAAGACATGCAACAATATCCCTTTTACTTAAACAAGGTCATCCAGAGCTGGAACCTGTCAGTTATAGACCCATTAGCTTGATTAATTCAGACTGCAAAATTTTAAGTAAAATCTTGGCGAATAGATTGGAGAAAATTATCCCGAGATTAATACATACCAATGAAGCAGGGTTTATAAAAGGTAGAGTTTCAGCTTCGAATGTGCGAAAGTTGCTACTTACCTTGGAAGAATCGCAGATTGAAGATGGATTATGTGGCCTTATCCCATGACGCAGAAAAAGCTTTCGATCGATCGAGTCAGATGGGAGTTCTTGTTGAAAATGATGTTGAAGATGAATTTCGGTGCTGAGTACATGAGATGGATTGAAATGCTGTATAAACATCCGACAGCAGAGGTAAACACGAATGGAACAATTTCAGAAATATTTGAATTGCAGTGGTGCCCATTATCCCCTTTACTCTTCGTGATTTCAATGGAGCCACTGGCTGAGGCAATAAGATCTGAGAACAGGATTAAAGGCATTAACTTTAATGGAGTTTGTCAGAAGTTTTGGTTATACGCTGATGATCTGTTGTTGGTTGTTCGAGATCTTGAAACATCGATTCTGGCTCTGATGAGTTTGATTAATGAATTTGGTTTGGTATAAAATTATAAGATAAATTGGTTAAAATCAGAAGCCCTGCCCTGTTCTCATGCCGACCAACGGAGAACTGATAAAGAATTTTGGCTTCAGATGGTACCCTTTCAAGATGAAATACTTGGGTACATGGATTACGTAGAATATTAAGGAGATGATGAACTTAAACATGGACATGACTGAATATGTCATTGGGAGGCAAAGTGAACACGATCAAAATGATAATAACACCACAGATAAATTATATCTTGAGCATGATCGCGTTCATGTTGAAGAAATCTTTATGGAAGAAGTTGGATAGCAAACTTCAGTCTTTTTTGTGGAACAGAAAGGCTCCTAGATTGAAATTGTGGAAGCTACAATTACAAAATGATAGAAGAGGGTTAAACATCCCACATTTTGAACGTTACCATCAAGCGTTCACGTTGCGCCATGTCACGTCGTTCATTGTAGGAGAGGAAGATGATTGGGCAGAGGCGGAGGCTAACATGGAGGGCCCGCTAAATACATGGGCAATTCTATCATCTTGTAGTACAGATTGTGGGTACCATTCGGTCTTGACAGAGTTTTTTAGATCAACCTGGAGGGCATATGAAGTGGCATCCAAGATGGGGCCAGGGCTAATTAACACCTCTTGAATTTGGTTTAATCTGGCTATAAAGATAAAGAACAAACCCATATTTTGGATACATTGGTTTTGTGGCAGGAATCAAATAAATCGAGGATCTATTTGATGGTGAACATTGGAAGACACAGCAAGAGTTAAAAATTGAATATGACTTATCTGATTCCACTTATGCAGAATATAGGAGTTTAAAAAGAGCAGTCAAAATTCCAATTTTGCTCGATTCAGATTTAATTACTACAATTAGGAAAATAGGAAGACAAGAGAATATGGCATCTTAAATGTACCATGTTTTAGGTAGGAGTACAGAAGGCAATAAGAAGATCTTAGACACATGGTCGGCATGCCTAAAAGAGGAGATGACGCTAAGGAGATGGGAAGCTTTGTGCAGGAACATCAAGAGGATGTCTTTAAAGGTAGGTGAAAGGGCACGTCAAATAAAGATCCTGAACAGAGTGTTTTGGACTCTGGCACAGATTTATAAGAAAAGGCTGATCATGACTGACACATGTTGGGGTTGTGGTCTTGCACGTGGTACATTAGATCATCTGTTTTGGGGGTGTTACAAGGTCAGAGACTTTTGGAGAGGGATTACAGGTTTGATGAACAGAGTTGTAAAGGACGAGTTGGATTATGATTTTGAGACGTTAATTCTAGGAGAAAATAAATTATTGGAGGATTTAAGTCATCATCAAGTGACCTGGATTTTAAAAGGAGCTCTAGTGGCCAAAAAAATAATCCTGTGGAATTGGAAGTCGACAGGGTTTTTAACAAGGAACTCTTGAGTGTAGGAAATGTATTTGATTTGTAATATTGAGAAGTTGGTTTTTACAATGCAGAAAAAAGAAGCCCTGTTTCAGAAAATGTAGGGGCCTTTTCTGAGCTTGGATATGGACTGAGATTCTGTAGCAAGATGAAGCTGACAGATAAGCTAAGTACATTTCTGTTATTCTACTTATTTTTCTCGAAATACACATGTATGTATATTTATTATTGTGTTCTCGAAGATTGATATGTTGCTTGTATGTATATATTCTTTTTTTTCCCCCTGCTTATCAATCTTTTTACTCAAGTTTGTAGGATTGGACTTTGAATTTTAGGTTTGATGGTTGTGGGGGGCAGGGGATTAGAGTTGTTATATTAGAATCATTTTAAGATTGTTCCAGTTGTATATGTAGACATTTTTGTTATTAATATTGTTATTATTTGTAATTTGAATAAACTAGTTAAAAAAAAAAGATTTCTTAAAGGATAACTTGGAACTTAGGTATAACATAATAGTAACATGGAGTCAAAGGCTAATTACCAAAAGCCCTCCCCGGGAAACTTCTGGTACCACCCCCAGGTTTACTGGGGCATTTACTGTGAAACAGTTTAAGGAGTCTCGGACAGTGGATATCCTTGGCCTTAATCAAAGAACGTTCCTGAGGTCTGTAACCCTTAAAGTCCACCAAGTATTCTACCTGACTCCTGAAATAACAGTAGTCCAGGATTTGACTTTTCTCATATTCCTCTTCGTGACCGACTGCCGGCAGTTTCAACATGATCAGCATATTTCGTAGATCGTAATCTGCAGCCTTGAAGAGAGAAACGTGAAAGACAGGATGGATCATGTAGGTCTTGGGAAGTCTGATCTTCATGGTCACAGGATTCATGACCTTGTCGAAAAATGAAAGGACCAATGTATTGAGGTTTCAGCTTTTGTGTACGGGAAGAGATATAGAGATTTCTCTAGCAAGCCATAGGGGGTCATTACAGGTGTGCCGGTCTGGTAAAAATGCCAGGAAAAAACGATAGTACTAGCTCCAGCATTTTCACTGGACCGGCACACTCCAAGTATGCCGGTAGGGTTAGTGAACTACCAGCAGGCCTGACCTGCGGGATTCAGGCCCCTTCTAGCAAATAATTGCTGCAATCACCAACACTGGTACTACCGGTGCCGGTGATTGCGGCAATCCCCTTTCATGGAGTCCTGTGGGACTCCATGGAATGTAAACCTACAGCTGTTGCCGTTGCCGGCACCCCTAATATCCCAGTAACACCGGGATACTAGGTGGTGGTAATGGTAAGGCGATTTTGCTGGTAACTCGCTGGTAATACAGGCGGGTTACTGGCAAACCCATATTGACCCCCATAATCTCCAGCTGGGTAGTTGTGTTCTGGTAATCGTCTTTTATCCGCAAACATCTTGGATTACTCTTGGGCTCCAGTTAGATGTACATGAGCCTTCTTTGTCCTTCACGTAGTTTCTGCAACAGCTCTTTTACTACAGGTACTGTGGATGGTAAAGCTATCCCGAAAGGAATACACACGGATTCCATCCATAGGATACATGAAAAGGCAAATCTGCTAGTGAAGTATGGGAGGCATCATTGTAGGCAAATTCCACCAAAGGTAATAGGGAAACCCAGTCACCAGAGTATTCTGATATATAACAATGTACATATTGCTCAAATGTTTGATTAATTTGTTCAGTCTGCCCATCACTCTGCAGATGGTAAGCAGATGAAAAACATACCTTAATTCCACTGAGAGATTTCCAAAATGTAGATATGAACTAGGACCGTCTGTCTGAGATGATATGTTGGGGAAGTCCATGGAGTCTGAAAATGTGTTGCAAAAATTCCTGAGCCAGTTGGGGGGCTATAGGGACTCTGGGTAAAACTATAAAATGCCCCAACTTTGTAAATGAGTCCACAACTGTCCAGATGACTATTTTCTCTTTGACCCTTGAAAGGTCAGTGATAAAAATCCAAGCAACAGGTTTGCCACGACCCCTCAGGAATAGGTCATTTTCACAGCAATCCGATAGGTTTGGTGCAGGTTTTTTTTGCACAAGTACAAACACCACATCCTCCTACATAATCTTGTTGAACCTTCCTCAAGGTATACCACTTAATGCATCTTTCCAGTTTTAATTGTGTCTTGTGGATTCCCAAATGCCATGTTCCCGGTATATCATGACTCCATCGTTAGGCCAATGCTTACAATTCCCTTATAGGTATCCATAATGTATTCCCTTTACACAGGAGTCCTTAGCATAGTTGATGAGAAGGATGGGCTTCTAGGAAAGTCATTTGGACTTTGGGAGTGTACTCTTTCTTAGGTTTATTCTCCAAGGGTTGCCAAGGAGAGGAAGTTACTATCACTACCTTTTTAGGAGAAACGAACGGTACACCCTCAACTTCTTTGACTTCACCATTATGCATGCGGGAAAGGGCATCAGACGTGGTGTTTAAAGGCCTTGCTTTATATGTAGCCAAGAAATCAAAGTGAGAAAAGAAATGAAATGCATCCAACGATGTTGACATTGATTCATGGCTTTCGCAATTTTAATAAATTCCAGGTTACGATGATAGTATGCCTAGCTCACTCAAGATAATGTCGCCAGTTGAGAAAGGCATCCTTTATAGCTAAGAGCTCTTTTTTAAATATGCTAAGGTTACATTCTGCTGGCATCAGGGTATGGGAATGATAAGCAACCAGATGGAATATTCTCATAACAGGCTCTTTTTGCAGGAATAAACTACTGATAGCCAAATCGGATGCATCTGCTTCGACCACCTAAGGTACACTCGGATCCGGGAGACGTAAAATAGGAGCCATAACGAATCTTTCTTTCAAACATTGAAAAGCTGTTTGAGACTCTATAGTTCCATGAAAAGGTGTATCTTTTTTAAGAAGGCGGGTCAATGGAACTAAAAGCTTAGAGTAGGCCGTAATGAATCATCCATAGAAATTGGGGAATCCTAGAAACCTTTGGATGTCTTTGACATTTTTCAGAACAGGCCAGTCTAATATAGCGTCTATGTTTTTGGGGTTCATTTCTATTCCTCAAGGTAATAATATATATCTTAAGTAAGCGATTGTCGCCTGATGGAAGCAACACCTTGTGATCTTGGCGTATAATTGATTCTCTTGGAGTCTTCTCAATACATCTCGGGCATGTCTGACATCATAAGAATAGGAGGTGGAATACAGGAGTGTACTATCAAGATAAATGACTATGTATACATCTACGATGTTCATGACCGCATATTGGGGAAGTTTTGAAATGCTACTGGAGCTTCGTACAACCCTAAAAGGCATGACCAGATATTCAAACTGCCCAAACTGGGTCCGAAATGACATCTCCCACTCATCGCCCAGAAAAATTCTCACCAAGTTGTACACCCCCTTTAGGTCCAACTTAGTATAAATGCTAGTGTTGCATGCCTGATCTAGGAGCATGTCAACTAGAGGAGGGGGATATCTGATCATAACGGTAATTGCATTGAACTGGCAGTAATTCACGCATGGTATTAATTCAGCTTTGTGTTTCTAAGGTATAAACAAATATTGGATCTCCCGCAAGAGATATTGAATGGCATATGAAACCTTTCTCGACGTTTTCATCCACATAGTCTTTCTTCAGAATAAGATTTTCTTTTTCAGAAAGAGCATATGTCCTCCCATAAGGTATTTGAGCCCCAGAAACCAGCCCAATGCAACAGTCATAAGGCTGGTGTGGTAGTTCATTTGCTTCCACACAATCAAATACAGCAACATAGGCAAGGTATTCTGAAGGGATACCTTCATTGGTGATTCTTCCTGTACCAGGTTTGCTTATTTTAGGACAACAGGGTGGTTTCACGTTTAGCGTAAATGCGTTTGGGGAATCATTGCGTGTCTCATTTGATGTAATCGCAGGGAATACTAAATTCAATTTCTGCCAATCTATGAGCAGGTTATGGCAGCGCAGCCATGGTATTTCCAATATGATCTCAAAATGGGGGACAGCGATGGCATCCAAAATGATATCTTCTTGATGGTTGGGATGAGTTTTTTTGTAGGTGGGACCTGTAAGGGAGGCATGGTATCACAAGTATGACACTAACACAAAAGTTACAAGTTTCAAAACCTTAGTAGATTCTTGGGGGTTGGAAAAACTCGTACGTTGCCCTATAGCTATGATGGGAGTAGTCTCTACCATCAAATAATAAAGAAAACGCAGTCCTAGTCAGTCTGTGTCAAATTAAAATGGCCTTAACTAACAAAACTTAATGCTTGCCCTATCTCTTATTTTAAAAAGTGTGTAAAGGGGAATGTGTATGCAAAGAAAAGTCAATGTTATAACATAAAGGATCAATGTGGCTGAGTCAGCTCGCCTCCCCACTTTGGACAGCACAGAGTAAGGCAGCCCCATAAACAGGATGACACACTCTGGCTCAGGTTATCACAAAAAGGCAGCTCAAAACATGGGTCAAGGCTCACTTGGCCTTCCACGTTAAAGTCACTTATTCCAGCTTTCCAAAAGTTCTTTCACAGTTCAACAAATGTTCACGTAGGTCTCCCTCTGTCGGGCTCGGACCTCTCAAGGAGTCAATAGTTCACGTAGGCCTACCTCAGTAGGGTTTGGAGCTTTCAATCAAAACCTACCTGATTCAACATAGATCTCCCTCAGCCGGGCTTGGACCTTGCAATCACAGCCCTTGCAGAGGTTCCATTCCCCAAGCTTCATTCACATTCTTTAGGGGTTCCCTTCTCCTAACTTATTTCTTGTTTCCGTTTCCCTCACCCACGCTCAGACCTTTCACTGATGTTGAATACTTTCGAATGTGCAAGGCTTTTACCATAGACCTCCGCAGGACCACTTTGACTTTCACTTCAGCTTTCCCTTAATGTTATTTGTCACAATGTCTCTTGGTATTGGTAGTTTTATACCTCAATCAGAGAAGTTCAAGGAAATCTTCCTCTTGAAGCAATGACCTTTTAACTTCCCCTTTTGTCAGGGTTAATCAAGACCATTGAGCATTTCATAGTTTGTTCACTTTGCTGCTTTATAACAAGACATCAAACATTTCACAGAGCTTTCGAGTGGTCTATTTCCTTTCGTCGGACCACTCCGCTACTCTGTATCACTGGTTTCACAGTTATCTGTAACTCACAAGTTCATTACTGGTTTGCTTTCTTTTGTGTCTCCTCAGCATGTGCACAACCTTCAATCGTGCAATACACTGTTGCAGGTTCAATCTTTTCTTGACACAAACTGGTCTTTCATTTCTTTCGTTAACTCACCGGTTGTGTGTATTCTTTTCTTCTCTTTGCAGTTTTGATTAATGAGTCAAGTTTGATACCACAGGCTTGGTCTCGCCACCACAACTCTGTTGTTTACCCAGGAGGGTAGCTGACGTCCTTGAAACACAATGCAGGCTTCTTCCTGTCTAGGATTTGGATTTCTCCATGTCTCCATCGTGGTTTCCCAGAGGCAACAACCTCCTGCAGGGAACTTCAAGGTGTTCCTACCCCTCGCTATGGTCCCTCGAGCAGTCATCCTGCTCCAGTGGGTTCACATTCACCCTGGAAGATCTTCTACTTCTTGTGTCTCACCTTGCTCAGAATGTGTCTCTATGTTCTGCCTTTTATCTGTGTGGGAGGAGCTAATGGGTATCAGATGTATGTGAATACGGTCAAGTGCCTGACTTTACCTGATCTGATTAATGGAACATGTCCAATGAGATGTTCAAGGGTTAGCCACTTTACTCTCAGTCGCCCTTTTCCTTGACCCTGTGTCTATGTAAAAGGGGGGAGTTGGAACATTGGAGAATCCTAGAAAATAGGATGGGGTATGGGCAGGGGAAAGGGGAGGATATCGTGTCTCACCATCAGTTGCCACACCACCCACTCCCTGAAGATCCCCCACCCAGGTGATCCTGCCGCACTGGTCCACCCCAAGGGTCTGGATCCAAAGACGATGTCTGTGCCCTGGCCACCCGAGAGAGATCCCCGGGGACTAGCAAGTGAGACACCCTTTGGTTTCTCACAGACCCGAGATTAAACTAGACCTGACAACTGACACTATTGATTCTGAGTTAACTTTGGTTATTAAAAGATTCCTTGTTGCTTGGTTGAAACTAGGTCTATGATATTTTCTGTAGCACTGCTATCGATAAGTGCAACCTTTCCCAGCCACTGTTGTACAGCTGCATATAGATCTATCTTGAGATAGGGAGGTGATGCTTGTGTAGGTAGGACAGGAACTGAGTTACAGGGAAGTTGTTGGGAAGGGCTCATCATATTCTTCCTTCTCCATGATGTGCGGGTCCATTTTTCCCATGTAGAGGAGTTTGTTTGTTACAAAACCGTACGGGATAGCTGTCATTCCCACAGTAAAAGCATACATTCATCCTTCTTCTTCTTTCCTTCTCCTCAGGGATCGGTGGTCCTCGAGTGCTACCCAACTGCATTGGTTCAGATTCAGATGGATGAGTTACAACTTCGTTGTCATATTTAGCAGGGTTTCTTCTGTACGCTAGATACAATCTTTCTTCTTTTCGTTCTAACATCATCTGGTCCAAACTGACAACCAGGGATATATTCTCCATCAAGGATTCAGGAGGAGAAACAACCTGACTGATTGCAACTTTCAGCTAATCTTTGAGTTCTCTATAAAAAAAGAGTCCTTTGAACCTCCTCTGCCTATAAGATCTGTGCTGCTAGGGCACGAAAACAGGCTATAAACGACAAAAGGCCCTTGTTACCTTGATGTATATCTACTAATTCATTGCACACTGTCTGGGATGCATACTGGCGATAAATATAGCTTAAAAGGAATCCTAGAAATCGTTAAAGTTTAAAAGAATAGGGTTGTTAGCATAAACATATGGTGCTGCCCAAGACAATGCGGTTTTCCCAAAATTTTACAAAATACATGCAATGTTGGCTTGATCGGTAGCATAGAAAGTGGTTCTATTTAGGAAATTAATCTTGCATTGGGTGCTGTATGCCCGAAATTCTCGTGGGACTCTGCCGTATTTGGCAGGCACGGTTGGGGAAGATATGGTAGGGCCCAGTCCGGGACCTGGTAAGGGAGCTGGATCAAGCACCAGTGGAGATATTGGTGTACAATTGCTGGACTGAAAGTCCCTGCTGTGGCCCCTGCCACCACACCCCAAGCATACCCTACGCCAGGAACCCTCCCAGATATTTATTCCATCTTTCCCTGTAGTCAAGTTGTTCTGGCGTAGACCATAGCTCTCGGAAGTCGACAGACACTGTGCTCCCCCTCCCTGAAAGACCAAGCCCAACAACCTAATCGAACAGGCTGTGTGGCTAGGGACCCCAGGCAGGAGTGCTACTGGACACACCCCCTCTAGAACTGGTGACACAGAAAATAAGCTACAGAAATGATAATGGGACAGCAGGGCAGCCGAAAGATGCAAAAAAGAGGTAACCATAACACAGGTATCAGCGTCTTACCCTTTATCTTGCAGCTCCTGGCATTTATGGAACACCTGTGAATGACCATGGTGCTTTTAGAAAAGATTCAATCATATTCTATACCTAATTACCTATGACCATGGTTTACAAAGCATCAAAGTGCACAGGTCCAAGGCAATGTGGAATCAATACCATTGCAAAACACTGTGTCCTGCTTCCTAGAGCTTCATATAAGCCTGGAAGTGCGTGAAGATAAAAGTAAGAGAAAAGGACCAAAGGACCACATGCCATGTGACGTCATGCATCATGTTCCACTGTGTTGATGCTTTACCATGAAACGCAGTGTCTGGGATCCCCATGATGCCACGGCAACCTGAAATGGCAGAGGAATGTCCCCCTGCATTGCGGCGCCTGCCACAACGTACTACAGCCTCTCCAGCCACCTCCCGGTGAGTGCAGCTGCAGACAGGGTGTTGTGGACGATAGCCGCAACATCCGCGGCTGGAGCCTAACATCATGCCCTATCTCCAAAGCCCACCCCCACCCTGTGGGACTCGCCAGACAACAGAACCCGACTTGGAGGAAACCTGGCATGGAATCACTTGAAAGGCACGGAGCCATGACGTCCCAGTGAGACTCCCAAGACCGTTCTTCCACTGCATACCCTTTCCAATGAATCAGATACTGTAGAGTATGACCCCAATAATGGGAATCTATGATATAGTGTACCTCATATTCATCTTGGGCCACCACCGCAGAAAATGATGAGGAGAAGTCTCTGGGATACACCTGTGACTGAACAGCAGACTTTAAAAAGAAAATGTTAAAAAACAGGATGGATCTTATACTGCGGGGTTAATTCCAGTTCTATGGCAACAGGGCTGATAATACAGAGAATAGAAAAAGGGGTTCTATGTGATATTTCTGCTTTTTGTGGCCCACCTAACAAAAAGACAGATTTTTCTGAGCCAATTTTAGGTGGCCTGCAAAAATCAAAAATATCCTATATCCTTGCCCCCCCCCCTCACCCTCCCTCTCTGGCCTGATGTCTTTGAAATTGGGGGGTTTCACCCCTCTTCTTCACCCGCTGCTGCCTCAATCCCAGCCCAGAAATCACTTATCCCAAAAACACACACACACATACCATAACACCACAACACTTACCTGTTCTCTCACGATGGCTCTTCCAGTCCCGATGTGCCTGTCAGCCCCTGTGTGCACTTGTGTGCGGCAAGGACATGACAGATCGATTCAGAAAGACCGCTGTGTGTGGTCACAGAGTGGTCTTTCCAAATCGATCTTTCTTTTAATCGTTTTAAAAAAAAGATATTTTCCCTTAGGACTGAAAAAGGATCGATAAATCATGGCTTGAATTTCTTAGAACTTGATGGAAGTTTAATGTGGGCAGGGGATAACCATACACGATTGCACATTTTCTACAGTGGGGCAGGTGTTCTTCTCTTGGCAGATTAGAGACGAGCATGTGCTTGTGCCAGATACAAATGCTTCCAACTGATTCATAGTCCTGAAGAGATACATAGTATCTGTTCCTTGACAGAAGGTACCCTTTAATCGAACACCTTCAACCGAAGAAGTGAAAGGTGCTGAAAACCATAAGACACATGAAATGGGGTGTCGTGCAAGGAAACATGAAACAAGTCAATATAGGCAAATTTGACCAATGGAAGACAGTCCGTCCATCCTTCTTCGTTTTCAATGATGTAATACCGCAAGTATTGAACAAGAGTCTGGTTGGCCCTCTCACTTTGACCATCCATCTGAGGGTGGTAAGCTGACGAGAGGCGATGTTGGATACCCAATCGTTTACATACCTCTTCCAAAAGACAGAAAGAAATTACGATCCCTGGTCACTAATCAAAACTCGAGGTATTCCATGGAAACAGAAAATGTGGAGAATAAACTGGGGCAGAAGGCACTTTCTTCAAAGGAATAAAATTAGCCATTTTCTTAAACGAATCGACAACGGTCAAAATGGCTGTATGTCCTTTGTCTGATGGAAGATCAGCGATAAAGTCAAGTGAACAGGTAAGTCAAGGACCTGGTGGAACTGGGAGAGGCTGTAACAGCCCTTGGGGTTGTTGCCTCCAGACATTTTATCCGAGCACATACCCTACATCAATTAATATAATCCATGGTATCTTTTCTCATGGTATCCCTTCATACAATCCGATGCAGTTTCTCCAAGGTTTTTCTAATACCAAAATGCCCTGCTCCAGGCAGGTCATGACACCATGACAATATCGTTTCCTGACTCTTCCGTGTAGGCAACCATAGCTTAACTTTGTGGAATAGGAGACCTTGGTTTTCGGTGTTGTCTGTATCCTTACAAAGGAATGCAGCTCTATCTAGGAGGGAATATTCTTTTTTTAAGGGCATCCTCATAACAGGAGTGGGTGGGTGAGATGACCCCAGTGATTTTATCTGGATCTATAATGGGTACGCCTTCCATCTCATCCTCATCAGTTTTATAAGCTGTAGAGAGGGCATCGCCCTTACAATTCAAATTACCTGGTTTCAATGTCACAATAAAGTTGAATCTGGCAGAGAAATGTATACAGCAATTCTGACGCTGATTCATGCATCAGGCTGTTTTTAAAAACCCTAAGTTCCTATGATCCGTTAAGACCGTGATGGCGTGACGGGCACCTTCCTGCAGATGTCTCCAATTAAGGAAGGCTTCCTTAATGGCTAACAACTCCTTCTCAAAGATGCTGTAATTATTTTCTGCAGGCAAAAAGGTGCGAGAGTAGTAAGAGAGAGGGTGATATTTCTTAGTGTCAGGATCCGCTTGCATTAGGTTAGCTCCCAAGGCCCCACACTTCTACAATTCAGTAAAGAACTCCAGACCCACCTCTTCAACAAGTCTCTCTTCCTCATCACCTAGGCCATCACATTTCCCCTGTGCCACGTGACTTGCTAGATGCCGTCCGCCCCACTGCTCCCCGCCACCTTGTACAGCTGTACCACTTGTAAGTGTGTGGAGGAGACTGACACACAGGTGTAATGATTGTTTTCAAATACTTTTATTAAATAAATAAAGGTTTTGGAAATACCTTCCTGTCCCTAATACTAAGAGGGGTTTCCCTGCCTCAAAAGAATATTCAAAGAAGTCTGTCAGGATAGTCCAAAAAAATAAGTCCACCGTTGTCTCAAAAATCATATTTACAGCCCTCACTCTAAGAATTCACACTAATGTGAAAAGGGGATCTTCTTCAGTCTCAAAGTTCTTTTCCAGCTTACAAAACAAAGTTCCAAAGTGGTGCAGCAAATGAGGTTGTCTCACCCTCTGAATGTCTAATGAGGGTCATCCTTCTTTCAATGTTCCAAATATGTCCACAAAACAACAACAGTAGGGCTTTGCTTCACTTCCCCTTGGTTTCCACTCCTGCCTCATCTAAATGTTTAGGGAATATCTCCCTTTTCTTGCCTTTGTTTTGTATGTACAAATTACTAGGTCGGAATGCTTCCCTTCCCCTAGCTTCTTCCCAGTATATCCTGTTCCAACTGTGAGCTCAGAGCCAATTTCACTAACCTGATATAAAAGGTGATTCAAATAGCTGCTCTTAAAAGATCTCCCTTCAGGTATTTGCCCATTGACAGAAACAATTCCACAGAAAGGTACAGAACCGCAGGCGAAACCTCGGGGGAATAAAACCCTGGACAGAAGACGTGAAGATGGCTCTTCAGGTGTCATGCTCAATATTAAACTGCGGGCAGTCAATGCTCATCAGGAGGGGCTGCTCGTGGTCGATGATGAGGCTATAATAGCAACGGATCGGGAAATCAAGACCGAAGTAAAGTGATTGCAGGAGACCCGGGACTCTAAAAGGGATACAAGGAAAGAATTGAGCAAGGAAAGAAAACGCATTCACTCAGATCACACACAGAATCCCTAGAAGTGTGTACTTACAGAGCGCCGGGCTACTGGTAGCAACATGCTGCCTTCAGGAGCCGCTACTGTATTATAGACAACGTTCTTTCTGCTTGATGCCCCACGTCGACGTGTATACTCTAGACTACTGATTCTCCTTGCGGTCACCATATTGGTAGAAACAAGGGCCCAACGCACAGCAGCATGTTGTTGATCCCGTCAACATTGCCATAACTACTACCGTACATGGTACGTTGTGATAATTCCTCTTGTCTTCTCCTTGATTTCACAGACAAATTGGTACATCGTCCTACCAGGTACTGTGTCTATGAAAAATGCATTGGCTCTCTCTTCATATGTGAGTAAGTCCCAGGCTTTTGCCTTTTTTGCACTTTTAATTGTGGTTTTCTCATTTTGCATCTAATTCTTTGGTCACAGCTGGTATACTATCCTGCCAGACACTGTGACTACGAAGCTTGCTTTGACTATTTCTTCATATGGCTGTGAATCCCAGACTCGCCTTTTCTGTATTTTTAATTGTTCTTCTTCTCGCTTTTCCACTACTACTTCGTTGATCACAGCCAGCCTGGTACATTATCCTGCCAGGTACTGTGAGTATGAAGATTGCTTTTGGAGGCCTTGATTACATTTGTGGGTGCGGGTCCCAGACCTGCTTTCATGATTATTCCTACTTTTAGCCATCCCACAAAATGTCCGGTCTCTCCGACCTCTCTGGAGAGTTTACTGATAGTTTTTTGTTGTTTGTGGGTGCTCTGGGCCTTCTGGGCTTCTCTCTGTGGCTTCCAGGGACTACAACGGCTTGCCCTGGCTCTTGTCCTCTGAGCTGCGCATTTCGGCTTCTCCATGCGCTCCAAGCTTCCCGTATTGTCGGCGTCCCGTCCCCTCTACTGCTGCTAGGATTTGAATCTCCTGCTTCCTCCTGGGAGGGTGTAACGCTCACCTGATTCCCGCAGAGGCGCCGGTCTTGACTGGGTGAATGCCGTATCTTCAAAGGTGATGTGTAACACACGGTTGGCTCTTTGGGCTGGACCTCTGTGCACTGTATGTCTGACTCGAAGAGTAAGATGTCTGCAGATAGAAAATATGGGATTAATGAACTGGGGTTATTGGGTGCCTCTCTCCTCTTCCCTTTCTCTTCTCCTGTAGAACCCCAAAGGTTAACACCCTCACCTTAGGTAAGTGAACGCCGAGCTCTCCATCTGCCTCGGGGCAGGGTGCCGTAACCAGTTTCTTCACTGGATAAGGGTGCAGGCCTCTTGACCTCAGAGGACTGCTGTCCGTCGTTAACTGCACGAACGGTAAGTTCTGGGCACTTCAAATGTCTTAAAAGTCTTTTGTAATGATATCTCTTGTTTTGCAGGGTTCCGGCGATGGCGGATGGCGGGCTGATGAGAGTTGAGGATCGAACCCGCGTGAGGAATAGAAGCGCCTGGAAGCACGTAAGTAAGCGCTCGTAGCCTGCTTCACGATGCGCACTAACTGTCCCTTTTATCTTGCAGGTACAAGTTCGGAGCTTTAGAGAAGCTGAAGGGTGCTGGAATACCCACTGGATTCAGCGTGGGAAGGAGTAATGGCACGTGAGTAATAAAGTTGCCCAATGTCTTTAAACGCACCTTCTTTTGTCTTTCAGATGCGGGATGCAGCGCCGAAGGCCTCCGGAGCGTGCGAAGAGCTGGTAAGCTTTTGTCTTTCAGATGCCGGAATGCAGTGCGAAGACCTCCGGAGCATGCGAAGAGTAGGTAAGCCTTTGTCTTTCAGATGCCGGAATGCAGCGCGAGGCGTTGGTGACAGCCGATGGACCAGGTAAGAGATGCGCTGCCACTGAAGACCGTAGTGCTAACCTGTTCTTTCTTTGTCTTTACAGGTGCTGCTGAAGACTGGATTCCAGGATGGTAAGCCTTTGTTCCCTTAGGCCCAGGATCAGAAGACACAATGAGCGTTCTGCTGCAGAGAATGCAGAATAACGCAAAGCAAGATTCATCCATCGGGTGTGGTTTAAATAGCCTCCTGTAGTGCTTAGGTGTCTCCTTCCACAGCCACGCCTAGGTAAGAAAAGAGTTCCTGCTTTCCAGAAGAGTTGCAGTGCTCTGAACCTAGGGAGTGGCTCCTGCCCCACCCAACAGGAAAAGTAGTCCCAAACAGAAGAGGATCAGGGGTTCAACTGGCAGGTAAGTAAGCAGCATGGTCTGCTGCAGGTAAGTCCACCCAAGCATTATGAGCCCGGCGCTTCCAGCGCTGGGACTGGGCATCTTTATGAGCCTGGTGCCACTGGCGCCAGGACAGGGTCCAAAAGGTCCCAATTGGGACTGGCTGGCACTCGGAACCGGGGTTATGGGTCTGCTTCCAAGGGAGTCGGGCAAGTCCTGATCTTTTGGAAGCAGAGATCATGACAGCACCCCCCCTCAAGGCCCCTCCCAAACCGGGCTTCTCCGGGGGTTTGGGCTTGTTAGGAAATGTTCGATGAAATCTTTTGATTAGATGAGGCGAGTGGACATATTCTGCAGGTTCCCAGGATCTTTCTTGGGGACCGTAGCCTTTCCAGTCAATCAGGTAAAATAGTTTAGATTTGGAGATCTTGGAATCCAGGATGCTTTTGACTTCAAACTCGAGTTCTCCATCAACTAGAATAGGTTTTGGAGATGTAGTTAGTCGGGTTTGAGGTTGCACGGGTTTTAATAGAGAGACGTGGAAGACCGGATGTATCTTCATGTGAGGGGGCAAGTCCAACTTGACCGCTACTGGATTTACTATGGTAGTGATGGAATAGGGACCAAGGTATCTTGGGTTGAATGTGCGTGGTCCTTTTAGAGGTAGATATTTGGTGGATAACCAGACTTGATCTCCTACTTGATATTGGGGGGCTTCCTTCCGATGTTGGTCTGCTCCTTTCTTGTATTGTTCTTTAGCCCTTTGAAGGTGAGAAACGGCTTCCTTAAAGGCTTGGGTGATTGTAGAATGCAGGTGGTCTACTGCTGGTGTTCCAAGATCTTGGAGTGGATCCAACTCCGAGGTTCGAGGGTGACTACCGTATAAAAGAAAAAATGGGGTCTTCCCAGTTCCCGAGTGGACAGAGTTATTGTAGGCATATTCGGCTATCCAAAGGATATCTTTCCAAGTTTTTTCAGTTTGTTGTAGCATGCAGCGCAAATACTGTTCCAGAGTTTGATTGGTCCTCTCGGTTTGTCCGTCGGTTTGAGGGTGGTGGCTGGTCGAAAGTCTCACATCAATTTGAGCCGACCGACAGCAACTTCGCCAAAAATGAGAAATAAATTGACTACCTCGATCCGAAATTAAAACTGAAGGAAAACCGTGCAGTCGGACAATGTTTTCGAGAAATTCTCGGGCCAGAGTTGCTGCTGTTGGTAAGCCTTTGAGTGGAATGAAATGCGCCATCTTGGAGAATAGGTCCACGATTACTAGGATCGTATTGTATCCGGAGCATGGAGGTAGATGGGTGATGAAGTCCATAGAAAGCGTATGCCAAGGGCGAGGCGGGATGTCAATAGGGCGTAAGAGGCCGGCTGGTTTTTCCTTTTGACTCTTGTTTTGGGCGCATACTCCACAGGACATTATAAAGTCTCTGATATCTTTTTTCCAAGACGGCCACCAGAAGTAGCGCTTGATCTTTTCCGAGGTCTTGGTCATACCGGGATGTCCTTCCATTAAAGAATCGTGAAAACCAGAGATTACCTTTTTCTGTAAATCTGTGCTGGGCAGGTATAACCGTTCTTGGAAATATAATAGGTTGTCCTTCACCGTAAAGTCCTTTCCCTGCAGATGCCAATTCTGTATGTCTGCTGGAGTTACCAGTAGCCTGGCTTTATCCTTAACTTCCTCTATGGATTGTGTGGCGATTACACCTAGAATTCTTTGTTCGGGAATGATAGGTACAGGTTTAGGATTGATCAAATGTTCTTCCACTCCCATCCGAGAAAGGGCATTAGCTTTACCGTTTTTTGTACCAGGTCGATAGGTAATTATGAAGTCAAACTCGGCAAAGAATAGTGCCCAACGGAGTTGCCTAGAGGATTGAGCTTTTGCGGTTTTCAAATATTGCAGGTTTCGGTGATCTGTAATCACAGTAACGGTGTGTCGGGCCCCCAGAAGATAATGCCGCCAAGCCTTAAAGGCGGACTTGATAGCTAGAAGTTCCTTATCAGTAATAGTGTAATTGATTTCAGGAGGCGAGAATTTGCGGGACCAAAATGCCACGGGATGCAACTGATTGGTTACTGGGTCCTTTTGTGATAGAACTGCCCCCATGGCAAGGCTCGAAGCATCAGTTTCAACGATGTAGGGGAGTTTTGGGCGAGGATGTTTTAAGATCGGTGCAGAGATAAATCTAGTCTTCAAATTCTGGAAAGCTTGTTCCGCCTCGGTAGACCATTCAAAACGTTTGTTTTTCTTTAACAAGGCGGTGATGGGCTGGACTATTCGAGAGAATTCGGGGATAAACCTGCGGTAAAAGTTAGCGAAGCCTAACATGCTTTGAACACCTTTTACGGAGGATGGCGATGGCCATTTGAGAATTGCATCGACCTTCTTTGAATCCATACGCACTCCGCTAGGTGATAATATGAATCCCAAGAATTCAACTTCAGTCACGTTGAAAACACATTTTTCCAACTTAGCGAAAGGTTTGTGTTGACGCAATCTCTCGAGGACCATTTTCACGTGTTTCCGATGTTCAGTTTCCGATGAAGAATAAACGAGGATGTCGTCAATGTAAACAACAACACAAACATCTATGAGCTCTCTGAGGACATTGTTCATAAAATATTGAAAGGCGGCCGGGGCATTGCAAAGTCCGAAGGGCATGACCTGATATTCAAATAGCCCATACTTGGTGCGGAAGGCCGTCTTCCATTCATCGCCCTCTTTTACTCGTACCAAGTGGTAGGCTCCTCTAAGATCCAGCTTTGTATATATGCATGCTTTTCTGACTTGGTCCAGGAGTTCAGGGATCAAAGGTAACGGATATCTATTCTTAACGGTGATCTGGTTCAGGGCACGATAATCTATACAAGTTCTAATGTCCCCTTCTTTTTTTGGAACGAAGAACAAAGCTGAGGAAGCAGGGGTCTTGGAAGGACGAATAAACCCATTCGCTAGGTATTGATCCAGGTATTGTCGGAGGTGAAGATTCTCAGGCTCGGTGAGGGCATAAATTCTACTACAAGGAGGAGTAGATCCAGGTATCAGGTCTATCTGGCAGTCATAAGACCTATGAGGAGGTAGAGAGTTAGCCTGATCCTTCCGGAAAACATCTTGGAATTCTAGGTATTCAGGAGGTAACTGAGGAGCCTCCGAGGAAATTGCTGCCAGTGCAACACCAGGTCGAGGGTGACAAGTAGAGACACATTCTGGAAACTGAACCGTTCTTGCTCGCCAATCGATCTGGGGATTGTGCTTCTCTAACCAAGGAATTCCTAGAATAATCTGGAACTGAGGGGCCTTGATCACATCGAACACGATCTTCACATGGTGTCCATCTTGACTTACTAGCGTCACTCCTTGGGTGGTATGCGTTACTGGTCCGGAGGCTATCTCCGTACCATCCACCGTAGTAATGACGTCCTTTACAGCCTTTGGACAAAGAGTCAGATTCATCCTCAAAACCATTTCATGATCCACATAATTGCCGATGGCACCGCTGTTGACGTAAGCTTCAATCGCATGTAATCGATCCGGATGTTCAGGGCTAATGAGGACCATAGGTATCACGAAATGCGAGGTCACGGAACTGGTTTTAACGCTCGGCAAGATGACCTCTATTCTTGTCGGGCGAGGTCGTTTCCCTGCTCAGAGTTTGTGACCCTGGTAACTGCTGCTCCTACTGCCTTCTTGGCTGGTTTCACCGGACAGTCTTGAAGAAAGTGCCCTGAGTTTCCGCAATAGAGGCATAATTGCAGCTGTTTTCTCCTTTCCCGCTCCTTTTGTGTTAGTGGTCCTTTCAGGCCCCCTATTTGCATGGGTTCCCCGGAGTCTACTCCTTTGGTAGGAGTTGGTGATTTGGAAAATACTCGAGCATCAAACTTGGAACGATCGGCCTTCCTGTTCTGCAGTCTGTGGTCAATTTGAACGACTAAGTCAATATAGTCCGAACAGTCTTGCGGGGGATTCACTACTTGGGCTAACACATCTTTGAGCTCTCCACGTAGACCTCTATAAAACAGCGTAATCCTTTTGTCCTCTGGCCATCGAGTTTCCACTATCAGTCTGTTGAAAGACGCAATATAAGCCAAAAGGTCTTGATTACCCTGTCACAATGAAAGGAGCTCATTGTCCAAGGCCTGCCCCTGTGAATGTCTTGCAAACAGTTTTTCCATACTGAGCTGAAAAGCTTGAAAATCATGGAGAACCGGATTATCTTGATTAACTAGAGGGATCGACCAGTCTGCCGCATTGCCACTAAGGTACGAAAGCACGAAAGCTACCTGAGCTTGATCTGTTGGAAAGGCTGCTGGCCGGCATAAGAAGTGCAACCGGCACTGATTAATAAATACTGCAAACCTCTTTGGGTCACCAGAAAATCGTTCGGGCGGAGCCAGAGGTACATTCCCAGGCTCTGGAATGCGCTCCCCACTGCCCTCAGAGCTGAAACTTCTCTCCCTGCCTTTCGTAAAAACCTTAAAGCTGCTCTCTTCAACTAACCACTTTCTACCCCTGCCCTATTCCTCTTCCTCCTCCCTACTTTTGGAAATTACAAAATGTTCTATTTATATGGCATAATATGTTTTACTGCCTGCTTTTCTATATAACTAAGCTATGATCACTCAATGTAACAAGCGCCACGATGCTTTCGGGCTGCTGCACGCTCTACAAATATGAATAAATAAATACAAATAAATTGCTTGATCAACAGCCCTGATTGATAATACTTTTCTTAGAATAAGCAGTTTTGCATATGTTGGGTAAGAACGTTCATAGAATATCCTAGTACGACATATAAGGATTAGTATAGTTTATGTGAGGTAATATTCGTCTCTGAATATATAAGATCAACATATGTAGATTAACATTGCTAAATTAATTTCCCTCATTTTTCTTTGAAGATATCAGTTTAAAATATGTTGGTAACAGTGTTCTTTGAATATGTAAGCTCAGTATGTGTTACTAGGTCCCAACTATAAACATAGTCCCTTACCCTCTCCAAGTTGGCCGAAAGTATGCAGCTCGGTCAGCCATCTTGTCAGCATACCTTACTACGGTTAACATAGGAACGGCTAGTTTACATGAGCCGCATTACGAGTCCCACCCCACCGCTACTCCAGTCGAACAGTTGAACCCACATGATAGGAAAATACCACTTTACTAAGCGGTAAACTACTCTACTACTACAGCAGAAGATCATGTCAAACTCTTGCTCTAGGTAGATCTTTGCACAAACCTAGTATAATGGACTGTTTTGATTTCCCGGTAGTGCGTACAGCGGCCCGCTCCCACATCATGATATGAAGACAGGTCTGTAACGTCAGATTGTTATACACACATAAGGCAGTACCACGTTTCGGAGTATTAGATGTGACTATGTTTTGATAGCACCAAGTCACCTTTAATGGAGATCACAATACTTAGCATAGGACACCCCAATGGGGTCAACACTTGCACGTTCGCACATAGTGATGGATTAGTACAGTAACGGGGACTGCAATAGACGATATGCTGCCCGAACACCTAGTAACGATACACACCCACATGTTGACACAAACGTGGTTAGAGTGAGAGATAAGTACAGTAACGACCATATCAACATAATGTATATTAATTGGATGATTGACACAATAACGAGCACAACTATGTGATGCATATCAAGCTGATGATGGCTAGCATTATTGTAGTAAAAACTGTAGAGAGCACACTTTTGTTTAAGTCTCTGATCAAAGAATGTAACTTGATCGTGACACATCGGCTAAAACTCTGTTTATGTTTTCTTATTTGTTGTCACCTGTTATACATGTCTGTCTGTCTTGTGGCCTTACATATACAAACACTTATGAGCTTAATGAATCAAATACAAATTACTGTTTCCTTAATTTATAATATCTCATTGCACGCTATGGTTATGTTTACTAATTGGTACTACTAACAGTCCGATGAATACTGTTGCACTATTTTGATGATTTTACACCATGTGATTGGTTCTCAACTATAAATTCTGATTGAATATTGATTAGATGTGAAATATATGCCCTGATGAAGGACGCTATCTAGTCCGAAATGCATTGCCATTTTTTTCGCATATGCACTTACTGTGAATCAATAAAATATCTAAACTCATAATTTACAAAGGATCAAGATTTTTGTCACGTAAACAATCTCAGGAAGAATTGATAAAAACAAACTCTAAACTCTTAATTACTGTACGTAACCCCAGAGTGGGAAATGGGGTGTGCAGCCCACACCGAAGGCTGATTAGCATAGGTCTCTTGGATTTTCTAGTTACTTGGAGTGCCCAGCACTGTGGCTCCAATTAGTGGGCTGCACCCCCACACACACAAACTTTACACAAAAAGAAACTGTCTGGACTTGATTTGAAGATAATTAAACAGGCAGTGCCGGAGGGGGTGTGGCTAACCGCCATGTAGAGAGGACGCGATTTCGGCGAGCTCTGCTAGATGTGCCACTTATAAGCTGTTTCCTACGGCTCTGAAACATTAAACAGACCCTGCAAAGCACCACGATTGCTGCGGACGCCAGCGTGAAGCTCCAGGACTCTCCACACACAAGGGTGTAAGCCCGAAAGACTTGTTTTGCTGCCCGCAAATAACTGTTCGGCAAGAAGCCAAGATGGCGGCTCTCACACACTGAGCCCGGGGAGCCCAGCGCCAGCCCAACAGACCGCGAAACTACAAACCTGCACAATCGCTCGTGAGAGGAAGTGGAAGAGCGATTCGGTGGCGCAGCTGCCGAACGGGTCATCGGCAGCGTTGCATGGGCCACCGACACTCGAGGGGCCGTGAACAATATGAGGAAACCACCGGCCTGGCTGCGGGGAGCCGCAGAGACCAGGCCGGACCTGCCAGAAGAGGTGAGAGCAGAGCAGAGGGGCTCGATCGGGGTGGCTGCACACAAAGCCTAGTGCAGATGGCCCGCCGCCCCGCCCCACTCCCAGACAGGTCCCACCGGTGAGCGGAGGACACCCCCCGCCCTGCTGGGACCACACCGCAAGCACCGCCTGCGCACCCCCAATACCCGAATGAACCAGGAGAAAAGCGGGGGCACATGAGGGCTGGCAGGAGACCCTAAAACACGAACCACAACAGACCCGACCGGATCTCTAGCTGTGAGACGGGTCACCCTTCTGGAAGGGTCCCTGGACCCCTCCCTGCCGGAGGCCCCGGGCGAATCTACAGTCCACTCGTGGAGTGAGGTTGGTGAGCAGCGAGGGGGTTGCGGTTCCTTCAATCCGAACACGCAGAGCTGCCGAGCACTGGCCTGTGGCCCTCTGTGTGAGCCTCCCACCAAGTCACGCGCCGGCAATCAAGCGGGACCTTGTAATCTAGCCCCCGCTGCATTAAGCGGACTCCGGCAGCAGACAACGCACAACACAGGCCTCCATACTTCGAAGCCGCAAACAACATTCGAGGCCACAAAGTAAAGCACACATCCCCGAAACTGCCCTCAGCGCCCGAAGCCCACAGACAGCGCCGGAACCAGGGGAATTCTCGCCTGGACAAATCGACGGGGAACGGGGCTGGGTCCAAGCAGTGCCAGACCACAAAGACGCTTTCATGGGCAACGGACTCCCCAACCCTGAGGCCTCAGACACGCCATCTGTTGAGATGGAAACTGGCCCCACTGTAGCGGTGGCCGAACCCAGCAATACCCAACTCCTGGAGGCCATTAAGTCATTCCAAGCAACAATGGTGAACAAAATGGATGCCGTGGCCACAGATCTGGGCCTCCTACGCCAGGATGTCCGCTCCTTGGCTGATAGAACAGAAGCGCTGGAGACCCAGGTACGCAAAAATACGGAAGCAAAAACCCAACTCCTACATGACGTGGATGGCCTCCAGCATAGAGTCAAGATCGGCGCGGGAAAGCTGTAGCAGGGCTTCTCCATAGAGAGGGCTCATAGGTCACTTGCTAAGAAACCACCACCAGGCGGTTCACCTAGGCCTATGATAGCGAAAGTACTGAACTACAGGGAGCGAGAGGTCATTTTGGCGTATTCACAATCAGGTGGCCAGATTATATTTTATCCCGATTACACCTTCCAAGTACAAATGAACAGAGCTCAGTTCATACATACGAAGGCCAGATTGAAAGCAGTAGGATTGCGATACATGCTTCTATACCCCTCAAGGCTAAAGGTGATACACAACAACAGGGCCCTCCTGTTTGACACCCTGGAACAGGCACGGGACTGGATGGATGGACAGCAACTACCTGACATTGAAGACAAAAGGCGGAAGCCGCATTGAACCGCCTTCCAAAAAACTGCAAGAGAACTTTTCTTAATACAACTGCGGATCAGCAGAAGGACCTAGCCTAACGAGCGGCTGATATGATCCTACTATACGGAACGCTGAAGCAAGAGCTCCCCCAACCCCCAGGAGTTTCCTTTTCAGGGTACGTTTACCCGCCCGTAGGGCACCCGAAGACCATGTCTGGTCCTAAGGAGCGGAAACGGGACAGTCATAATGAGGGTCACCTCGCTGGACCAGTTCTACGTTTGGGAAGTTTGTTGAAAGGGAAGGAGAAATGGAGAGTTAGCACCCACGTTGGGAAATTTGATCAAAAAACACTGAGATCTCAGGATAACTTCACGACAGATACATCATTAACAGGACCTCGACCGAGGCCGAGGAGGAGCAACGGACACCACGACGCCTATGGCTGAAAGAATAAAAGTAATGACGTGGAACATCAGAGGCTTGAACAGCTTTGTGAAACAATGCCGGATACACGCATATTTGCGACGATGCAAGGTTGGAATTGCTATGCTCCAGGAGACACACCTAACGAAGGAAAAACTGAAGGCGCTAGCCAAAACATGGCGAGGGACCCTGATAGGATCCTCCTACTCCTCTTACGCAAGAGGGGTCCTGATATGGATCGACCCGACCATCCCATTCAGAGTAGTGAGCACCAAGACGGACGACGAGGGCAGGATGTCACTTGTGCAACCCCCTCACTGTACCTGCACAATCCCGAGCACCTCCGGCTCTACATTTTAGAGACTTTAGATTGTTTCCATAAACACACGGGCATTCAGATCAACAAAGACAAGTCTTGTCTCTACCCACTTGCTGTATTGTATAGTGAGGAGCACAGATCCCTGCCCCTCTCGACCTTCAATGGCAGGTGACATCCTTTAGATACTTGGGTGTTACCATACACCGTAACCCTAGCACCGAACACATTCTTAACACGGTTAGGGCTAAAGATGCCCTTGCAAAGTCCATGGATTTTTGGGGTAAGCTCCCACTCTCGGTAGCGGGGCGGGCGGGTCTCCTCAAAATGGTGGCACTCCCCCGTTTACTGCATTGCTTTTCCAACGTCCCCTTTAACATCCCCCGCTCCTTTTTCAGAGACATAGACAAACTCTGTAGGGGATTCCTTTGGCAGGGAGGTAGGCACAGGGTGGCGCTGGACATTCTCCATAGACCCTATGAGAAGGGGGGATTGAAGGTCCCTAATTTCGAACCATATTACTTGGCTAGCCAACTGAGGCATGTGACGCAATGGATGGCAGATGAAACCACCTCAGACACCCGACTTCTCCAACCAGCTCTGCCTCGACTGTTACTCCGAGACTTACTATGGGTTGAGAAGGGGGCTCTGAGACATTACCCATATCTGGCCAGGCTTGGAACCCAGCTCTGGAAGCAGGCCTGTAAAACAGTGGGGGCGACAGACCCGTATTCCCCGCAGATCCCCATCGCGGCAGTCATGGCTAAGCTCTCATGGGGACACACAGAAACACGCACCCAGTGGGAACCCTATGGGGTGGCAGTATTAGGAGACCTCACTTACGAACAGGAGCTCATGACATTCACTGACCTCAGCGAGTCCACAGGCCTGCCCACAGGCCAGTTTTTGCTCCACAGAGCAGTAACACAGGCCATGAAGATCAGATGGCCGGAGGCCACCACCCAAGTCATTGAGAACGATATAATTGAGTCAATGCTGGACACTGCTGAGGGGGGCCACGCAACCTCCAGACTATACTAAGCCCTACTGCAGGGCACGACCAAGAGTGAACTTAAATGCAAAGAGAGGTGGGAGAGGGAATTGGGCCTTGAATTTGAGGACAAAACATGGGAGAGAATAACCCATTACCATAAACAAAATCTCAAGAAATGCCCGTCTCCAACTCATCCAGCTGTACATTACCAACAGGGCCTACCTTACACCTGACGCCATATCGAGGTACAAAGGAGACACAACCCAGACATGCCCCAAATGCAACGAGCAGAGGGCGGGAATGACCCACATGTTCTGGGGCTGTCCGACGGTCCAGAGGTTCTGGGCCGAGGTGAAAGAGAGGGTAGCAAACGCGGAGATTGAAGTGGAAATTCACAAGCCAGCAGCCTGCATTTTGGGAAGTTACAAGCGAAACAGTAAGAATAAGCCCCTAAATAAACTCATAGACTTGATATACATAACAGCGAAAAGACGCATAGCCATGTGATGGAAAAGCGCCAGAGGCCTAAACGAGGCCCTTTGGTGGGGTGACCTCAAAAGATGGATAGCCGCTGAGACGGCGGCCTGGGAGACAGCGATTCAAGTACAGAGACTGGACTCCGGTGAAGAACTACTCCGTTGGGTGGCGTTAACAGTGCCATTGCTCCACCCAGGGGCTCAAGACAGCGCCTCGGTCAGTACGGACAGTCCCAGATAGAAATATTCAAATAAAATGCAGCTAGCCCCAAAAAAAAAACAAAAAAAAGGCAGTGCCTACTCACAACACCCACAATTAGATAGTACCCAGTGTTGCTGAAAAAGAAAAAGGAAACCAAAAAGCACCCCTCCTCCCTCTCCCTTCCACCGCACCTCGAAAATATTTCCCAATGTTCCCGGATTTTCTTTGTGTAAGAAGCAACAGGTCAGTATAGCTATGGAAACACTGTTAAATGTTTGGGTAGAATTTATTCGAAGCAGGTTAGTACAGGCACCTTCTGTACAGCTCTTCAGGAGCAGTCAGTTAGTCCCAATGTTCACAACCTAGTAGTGCAAGTATAGTCTTCGTTAAATCGTTTTACATAGGCTAGAAAGCAATTCCATCTCACAGAAAATGGATATCCCATTTTGCCAAATGTCATTTTTCTACCATAAGAAAGTCCTATATTTTTAGCATCCAATCATCTATAGTTGGTACAAATGGTGTTATCCATCACGAAATAAGGCTGCTTTTCCCAATCAGTAGCATTTGCTGTATAACTTGTTTCCTTGAACGTGCCTTTTGATCCTCCTTTATCCCAAACAGGGATAATTACACTGTGCTTGTTATGTTACTAATAGTCATGGCATTTATTACCTCTGCTAGCTTTGACCAAAACCAATCTCTACCATATATAAAAATACATTCCAGCGCCCCCACAACTGCGCCAGCAGAAGCCTTTTCCCCCCTCCTGTCAGGAGTCAGATACAATCTTGCTATAAATGTGTATGCTTGTTCTTGGTGCTGTGCACCTACAGCAGTTTTCCTGGTCTCACCCAAAATATTGCTCCAAGTATCCTGCGGGAGATCACATGAGAGATTGTGCAAGTCCTTTTGCCAACTTACAATATATGATGTTAGGCCCTCCTTTATGTAGTCATAAATCATAGACCTGGCGCCCCTTTCAATTTTAGAATCAAGTAAACTGTTTCAAGATTTTGTTCGTCGTCTGGTGTCTGCCTCTTTATTATCCTTTTGTAGCACTCTGTCAGAGCAGACCTCCTTCTCGACGATATGGAGGAGGGCTACACACACCCAGGAAAGAAAGACTCCTCCCCTATTTACAATACCCACAGACAGGAAATAGTTCATAGGCGGGAGCGACTTATAGCATGATGCGCCCCGTTTCAATAGAAACAGGTACCATGGCTCAGGAGCTGCAAGGAGAGAAGCACAGTAGTAGTTAATATCTGTATGGATACTGTCAAAAAGAAACGTAGGTTCCCCTGCTTTCCCCAAGAAAAACGACTGTAGAATTCAGGAGCCTTGTGTGAACCACCTGTCACATGTTATCTGTGTTGCTTCACATGGATCCAATAACTCCTTCCTTAGTAAATCTGCAGAAATACCACCAAATGATTTACTATTACGGCCACATTGTACGGCGGAATTAACGTTGGATTACAAGTGGCAGTATAGCACTGTTAGTCCCCATTTATGGAGTCCATGGGGATGTCGGCTGAATTACCACTTGTGGTAATTGCGCCAGTGGTAATTCTGCTGAAATTGACGTTTTTTGGCAGTAAAGTGACGGAATTACCTCCAGCATTTTTTGGAAGGTTTTTCCTCCACCTCACCTTTAAACCCTTAGCTTGGCAGTGTGGTAATAAGGCATATCCACCATGTGTGGCTACACTGCTGAACTCATAATTGGGTCCTTATAGTTTGCAGGGAATATCCTTACCTATGGCAGTCTTTTAGGAACGTAATTAAAGATTTCTTAAAGCTCGGGTAGGTTGAAGTGAATATAGTTAAACCACCTGCTCTCAATCTTAGCTCAGCCTCGAGTTGTAGTATGTCTTTTTGGTTAAATTCAGTTAATCTTAATATTATACAAGTTTTGTTTTCGTTATTATTCTTTATTTATTTACTTTCTATTTCAGTATTTAGTTGTATTTCGGAAAGTGATAATATTGTAGCTATGGCAGCTCAAAAGGGAAACATTATTGACTCATTACAAATTGTGTCTTGGAACACAAATGGCTTAAATAACCTGATTAAGAGGAAGAAAGTTTTGTCACAATTGAGACATTTAAAAGCAGATATTATTTTATTGCAGGAGACGCATTGAACAGATGCAGAGGCTGCTAAATTTGAGAAATGTTGGGTAAGCCAGATGTATCATTGCATCTATTCCTCAAGCTCTAGAGGAGTCTCGACATTGTTTAAAAATAATTTTCAGGGGGCTATTATAAGATCTAAGCCAGAAAAGGAAGGCCGTTGGTTGTCAGTCACGATACAAATCCCAGAGTTGGAGTTTACCATATGTAACATCTATGCTCCTAACATAAACAGTGGGCAATTTTTTCATGGATTGTGCCGCTTCTTATTAGATACAGGGGTAAAGAACCGGTTGGTGGGGGGTGATTTCAATTTGGTAGTGGACCCAGTTTTGGATAGAAGTAGTCAGTTGGTCAGAGATGGTAGGAAAAAAGACTTGGATTGACAGACGTTTGGCGATTGGGAAACCCGACAGGGAGAGAATACACTTTCCATTCCGATGCTCATAACACTTATTCACGAATAGATAATTTAATGGCGTCAGGATCAATGACACAAAGCTATGTAAGTTGTGAGATTGAGAGTATCGTGATTTCAGATCATGCACCCATTAAATTAGAACTCTCACTCAATTATTCGTCAGGCAAATCTAAAGTCCGGAGAATGAACACCACAGTTTTGAGAGATGTTGAGTTAAGGGATATTTTGGTGAAGGAAGAAGAGGAATAGATCAAAACAAATATGAATGGTGAAGTGGGGATTGATATGTTTTGGGAGGGGTTTAAGTGTGTGATGTGTGGGGAGGTCATGAGAGTGTCTGGAATCAAAAGAAAGAAGAGAGAGATGGAAGTGAAAGATCTAAATCTCTCAATTAAGAACTTGGAAAAAGAGTTGATTGGTTCGTCAGATAAAGGGAAAATGATGAGGTTAATGAAATTGAAATATGATTTGAACAAAATATTGAGTGAGGAGGCGGAATCTGCAGTCTTCAGGACAAAATGTAGATATTACGAAGGAGGAGAGCGGTGAGGCTGATTACTTGCGCATAGTTTGAGGGTGAGAGAGGCAAGCATAGCAATTTGTGCGATTAAAAAGGATAAAGGGGTACCTTGGGACCCAAAAGAAATAAATAAGGTGTTTAAACAATTCTATTTGGATGTATTTAGTGAGCCAATGAGCATGGAGCCTGCTAGAATGGACCAGTTCCTATCATATTTGCAAATAAAAAAATTGACAGAGGTTGGGAAAGAAACTCTAGACTCAGATCTGACTTTAGAAGAAGTCCAAAAAGCAATTTGGAGCGTGAACTTGGGGAAATGCCCAGGGGCGGATGGCCTTTCAGCTGAATTTTATCGGGCAATGCCAGAAAGTGTCCTAATTTTATTGAGAGACATGTTTGCAAGTGATAAAATGAAGGGCGCTTTACCATCTATGTTAAGACATGCAACAATATCCCTTTTACTTAAACAAGGTCATCCAGAGCTGGAACCTGTCAGTTATAGACCCATTAGCTTGATTAATTCAGACTGCAAAATTTTAAGTAAAATCTTGGCGAATAGATTGGAGAAAATTATCCCGAGATTAATACATACCAATGAAGCAGGGTTTATAAAAGGTAGAGTTTCAGCTTCGAATGTGCGAAAGTTGCTACTTACCTTGGAAGAATCGCAGATTGAAGATGGATTATGTGGCCTTATCCCATGACGCAGAAAAAGCTTTCGATCGATCGAGTCAGATGGGAGTTCTTGTTGAAAATGATGTTGAAGATGAATTTCGGTGCTGAGTACATGAGATGGATTGAAATGCTGTATAAACATCCGACAGCAGAGGTAAACACGAATGGAACAATTTCAGAAATATTTGAATTGCAGTGGTGCCCATTATCCCCTTTACTCTTCGTGATTTCAATGGAGCCACTGGCTGAGGCAATAAGATCTGAGAACGGGATTAAAGGCATTAACTTTAATGGAGTTTGTCAGAAGTTTTGGTTATACGCTGATGATCTGTTGTTGGTTGTTCGAGATCTTGAAACATCGATTCTGGCTCTGATGAGTTTGATTAATGAATTTGGTTTGGTATAAAATTATAAGATAAATTGGTTAAAATCAGAAGCCCTGCCCTGTTCTCATGCCGACCAACGGAGAACTGATAAAGAATTTTGGCTTCAGATGGTACCCTTTCAAGATGAAATACTTGGGTACATGGATTACGTAGAATATTAAGGAGATGATGAACTTAAACATGGACATGACTGAATATGTCATTGGGAGGCAAAGTGAACACGATCAAAATGATAATAACACCACAGATAAATTATATCTTGAGCATGATCGCGTTCATGTTGAAGAAATCTTTATGGAAGAAGTTGGATAGCAAACTTCAGTCTTTTTTGTGGAACAGAAAGGCTCCTAGATTGAAATTGTGGAAGCTACAATTACAAAATGATAGAAGAGGGTTAAACATCCCACATTTTGAACGTTACCATCAAGCGTTCACGTTGCGCCATGTCACGTCGTTCATTGTAGGAGAGGAAGATGATTGGGCAGAGGCGGAGGCTAACATGGAGGGCCCGCTAAATACATGGGCAATTCTATCATCTTGTAGTACAGATTGTGGGTACCATTCGGTCTTGACAGAGTTTTTTAGATCAACCTGGAGGGCATATGAAGTGGCATCCAAGATGGGGCCAGGGCTAATTAACACCTCTTGAATTTGGTTTAATCTGGCTATAAAGATAAAGAACAAACCCATATTTTGGATACATTGGTTTTGTGGCAGGAATCAAATAAATCGAGAATCTATTTGATGGTGAACATTGGAAGACACAGCAAGAGTTAAAAATTGAATATGACTTATCTGATTCCACTTATGCAGAATATAGGAGTTTAAAAAGAGCAGTCAAAATTCCAATTTTGCTCGATTCAGATTTAATTACTACAATTAGGAAAATAGGAAGACAAGAGAATATGGCATCTTAAATGTACCATGTTTTAGGTAGGAGTACAGAAGGCAATAAGAAGATCTTAGACACATGGTCGGCATGCCTAAAAGAGGAGATGACGCTAAGGAGATGGGAAGCTTTGTGCAGGAACATCAAGAGGATGTCTTTAAAGGTAGGTGAAAGGGCACGTCAAATAAAGATCCTGAACAGAGTGTTTTGGACTCTGGCACAGATTTATAAGAAAAGGCTGATCATGACTGACACATGTTGGGGTTGTGGTCTTGCACGTGGTACATTAGATCATCTGTTTTGGGGGTGTTACAAGGTCAGAGACTTTTGGAGAGGGATTACAGGTTTGATGAACAGAGTTGTAAAGGACGAGTTGGATTATGATTTTGAGACGTTAATTCTAGGAGAAAATAAATTATTGGAGGATTTAAGTCATCATCAAGTGACCTGGATTTTAAAAGGAGCTCTAGTGGCCAAAAAAATAATCCTGTGGAATTGGAAGTCGACAGGGTTTTTAACAAGGAACTCTTGGGTGGAGGAAATGTATTTGATTTGTAATATTGAGAAGTTGGTTTTTACAATGCAGAAAAAAGAAGCCCTGTTTCAGAAAATGTAGGGGCCTTTTCTGAGCTTGGATATGGACTGAGATTCTGTAGCAAGATGAAGCTGACAGATAAGCTAAGTACATTTCTGTTATTCTACTTATTTTTCTCGAAATACACATGTATGTATATTTATTATTGTGTTCTCGAAGATTGATATGTTGCTTGTATGTATATATTCTTTTTTTTCCCCCTGCTTATCAATCTTTTTACTCAAGTTTGTAGGATTGGACTTTGAATTTTAGGTTTGATGGTTGTGGGGGGCAGGGGATTAGAGTTGTTATATTAGAATCATTTTAAGATTGTTCCAGTTGTATATGTAGACATTTTTGTTATTAATATTGTTATTATTTGTAATTTGAATAAACTAGTTAAAAAAAAAGATTTCTTAAAGGATAACTTGGAACTTAGGTATAACATAATAGTAACATGGAGTCAAAGGCTAATTACCAAAAGCCCTCCCCGGGAAACTTCTGGTACCACCCCCAGGTTTACTGGGGCATTTACTGTGAAACAGTTTAAGGAGTCTCGGACAGTGGATATCCTTGGCCTTAATCAAAGAACGTTCCTGAGGTCCGTAACCCTTAAAGTCCACCAAGTATTCTACCTGACTCCTGAAATAACAGTAGTCCAGGATTTGACTTTTCTCATATTCCTCTTCGGGACCGACTGCCGGCAGTTTCAACATGATCAGCATATTTCGTAGATCGTAATCTACAGCCTTGAAGAGAGAAACGTGAAACACAGGATGGATCATGTAGGTCTTGGGAAGTCTGATCTTCATGGTCACAGGATTCATGACCTTGTCGAAAAATGAAAGGACCAATGTATTGAGGTTTCAGCTTTTGTGTACGGGAAGAGATATAGAGATTTCTCTAGCAAGCCATAGGGGGTCATTACAGGTGTGCCGGTCTGGTAAAAATGCCAGGAAAAAACGATAGTACTAGCTCCAGCATTTTCACTGGACCGGCACACTCCAAGTATGCCGGTAGGGTTAGTGAACTACCAGCAGGCCTGACCTGCGGGATTCAGGCCCCTTCTAGCAAATAATTGCTGCAATCACCAACACTGGTACTACCGGTGCCGGTGATTGCGGCAATCCCCTTCCATGGAGTCCTGTGGGACTCCATGGAATGTAAACCTACAGCTGTTGCCGTTGCCGGCACCCCTAATATCCCAGTAACACCGGGATACTAGGTGGTGGTAATGGTAAGGCGATTTTGCTGGTAACTCGCTGGTAATACAGGCGGGTTACTGGCAAACCCATATTGACCCCCATAATCTCCAGCTGGGTAGTTGTGTTCTGGTAATCGTCTTTTATCCGCAAACATCTTGGATTACTCTTGGGCTCCAGTTAGATGTACATGAGCCTTCTTTGTCCTTCACGTAGTTTCTGCAACAGCTCTTTTACTACAGGTACTGTGGATGGTAAAGCTATCCCGAAAGGAATACACACGGATTCCATCCATAGGATACATGAAAAGGCAAATCTGCTAGTGAAGTATGGGAGGCATCATTGTAGGCAAATTCCACCAAAGGTAATAGGGAAACCCAGTCACCAGAGTATTCTGATATATAACAATGTACATATTGCTCAAATGTTTGATTAATTTGTTCCGTCTGCCCATCACTCTGCAGATGGTAAGCAGATGAAAAACATACCTTAATTCCACTGAGAGATTTCCAAAATGTAGATATGAACTAGGACCGTCTGTCTGAGATGATATGTTGGGGAAGTCCATGGAGTCTGAAAATGTGTTGCAAAAATTCCTGAGCCAGTTGGGGGGCTATAGGGACTCTGGGTAAAACTATAAAATGCCCCAACTTTGTAAATGAGTCCACAACTGTCCAGATGACTATTTTCTCTTTGACCCTTGAAAGGTCAGTGATAAAAATCCAAGCAACAGGTTTGCCACGACCCCTCAGGAATAGGTCATTTTCACAGCAATCCGATAGGTTTGGTGCAGGTTTTTTTTGCACAAGTACAAACACCACATCCTCCTACATAATCTTGTTGAACCTTCCTCAAGGTATACCACTTAATGCATCTTTCCAGTTTTAATTGTGTCTTGTGGATTCCCAAATGCCATGTTCCCGGTATATCATGACTCCATCGTTAGGCCAATGCTTACAATTCCCTTATAGGTATCCATAATGTATTCCCTTTACACAGGAGTCCTTAGCATAGTTGATGAGAAGGATGGGCTTCTAGGAAAGTCATTTGGACTTTGGGAGTGTACTCTTTCTTAGGTTTATTCTCCAAGGGTTGCCAAGGAGAGGAAGTTACTATCACTACCTTTTTAGGAGAAACGAACGGTACACCCTCAACTTCTTTGACTTCACCATTATGCATGCGGGAAAGGGCATCAGACGTGGTGTTTAAGGCCTTGCTTTATATGTAGCCAAGAAATCAAAGTGAGAAAAGAAATGAAATGCATCCAACGATGTTGACATTGATTCATGGCTTTCGCAATTTTAATAAATTCCAGGTTACGATGATAGTATGCCTAGCTCACTCAAGATAATGTCGCCAGTTGAGAAAGGCATCCTTTATAGCTAAGAGCTCTTTTTTAAATATGCTAAGGTTACATTCTGCTGGCATCAGGGTATGGGAATGATAAGCAACCAGATGGAATATTCTCATAACAGGCTCTTTTTGCAGGAATAAACTACTGATAGCCAAATCGGATGCATCTGCTTCGACCACCTAAGGTACACTCGGATCCGGGAGACGTAAAATAGGAGCCATAACGAATCTTTCTTTCAAACATTGAAAAGCTGTTTGAGACTCTATAGTTCCATGAAAAGGTGTATCTTTTTTAAGAAGGCGGGTCAATGGAACTAAAAGCTTAGAGTAGGCCGTAATGAATCATCCATAGAAATTGGGGAATCCTAGAAACCTTTGGATGTCTTTGACATTTTTCAGAACAGGCCAGTCTAATATAGCGTCTATGTTTTTGGGGTTCATTTCTATTCCTCAAGGTAATAATATATATCTTAAGTAAGCGATTGTCGCCTGATGGAAGCAACACCTTGTGATCTTGGCGTATAATTGATTCTCTTGGAGTCTTCTCAATACATCTCGGGCATGTCTGACATCATAAGAATAGGAGGTGGAATACAGGAGTGTACTATCAAGATAAATGACTATGTATACATCTACGATGTTCATGACCGCATATTGGGGAAGTTTTGAAATGCTACTGGAGCTTCGTACAACCCTAAAAGGCATGACCAGATATTCAAACTGCCCAAACTGGGTCCGAAATGACATCTCCCACTCATCGCCCAGAAAAATTCTCACCAAGTTGTACACCCCCTTTAGGTCCAACTTAGTATAAATGCTAGTGTTGCATGCCTGATCTAGGAGCATGTCAACTAGAGGAGGGGGATATCTGATCATAACGGTAATTGCATTGAACTGGCAGTAATTCACGCATGGTATTAATTCAGCTTTGTGTTTCTAAGGTATAAACAAATATTGGATCTCCCGCAAGAGATATTGAATGGCATATGAAACCTTTCTCGACGTTTTCATCCACATAGTCTTTCTTCAGAATAAGATTTTCTTTTTCAGAAAGAGCATATGTCCTCCCATAAGGTATTTGAGCCCCAGAAACCAGCCCAATGCAACAGTCATAAGGCTGGTGTGGTAGTTCATTTGCTTCCACACAATCAAATACAGCAACATAGTCAAGGTATTCTGAAGGGATACCTTCATTGGTGATTCTTCCTGTACCAGGTTTGCTTATTTTAGGACAACAGGGTGGTTTCACGTTTAGCGTAAATGCGTTTGGGGAATCATTGCGTGTCTCATTTGATGTAATCGCAGGGAATACTAAATTCAATTTCTGCCAATCTATGAGCAGGTTATGGCAGCGCAGCCATGGTATTTCCAATATGATCTCAAAATGGGGGACAGCGATGGCATCCAAAATGATATCTTCTTGATGGTTGGGATGAGTTTTTTTGTAGGTGGGACCTGTAAGGGAGGCATGGTATCACAAGTATGACACTAACACAAAAGTTACAAGTTTCAAAACCTTAGTAGATTCTTGGGGGTTGGAAAAACTCGTACGTTGCCCTATAGCTATGATGGGAGTAGTCTCTGCCATCAAATAATAAAGAAAACGCAGTCCTAGTCAGTCTGTGTCAAATTAAAATGGCCTTAACTAACAAAACTTAATGCTTGCCCTATCTCTTATTTTAAAAAGTGTGTAAAGGGGAATGTGTATGCAAAGAAAAGTCAATGTTATAACATAAAGGATCAATGTGGCTGAGTCAGCTCGCCTCCCCACTTTGGACAGCACAGAGTAAGGCAGCCCCATAAACAGGATGACACACTCTGGCTCAGGTTATCACAAAAAGGCAGCTCAAAACATGGGTCAAGGCTCACTTGGCCTTCCACGTTAAAGTCACTTATTCCAGCTTTCCAAAAGTTCTTTCACAGTTCAACAAATGTTCACGTAGGTCTCCCTCTGTCGGGCTCGGACCTCTCAAGGAGTCAATAGTTCACGTAGGCCTACCTCAGTAGGGTTTGGAGCTTTCAATCAAAACCTACCTGATTCAACATAGATCTCCCTCAGCCGGGCTTGGACCTTGCAATCACAGCCCTTGCAGAGGTTCCATTCCCCAAGCTTCATTCACATTCTTTAGGGGTTCCCTTCTCCTAACTTATTTCTTGTTTCCGTTTCCCTCACCCACGCTCAGACCTTTCACTGATGTTGAATACTTTCGAATGTGCAAGGCTTTTACCATAGACCTCCGCAGGACCACTTTGAATTTCACTTCAGCTTTCCCTTAATGTTATTTGTCACAATGTCTCTTGGTATTGGTAGTTTTATACCTCAATCAGAGAAGTTCAAGGAAATCTTCCTCTTGAAGCAATGACCTTTTAACTTCCCCTTTTGTCAGGGTTAATCAAGACCATTGAGCATTTCATAGTTTGTTCACTTTGCTGCTTTATAACAAGACATCAAACATTTCACAGAGCTTTCGAGTGGTCTATTTCCTTTCGTCGGACCACTCCGCTACTCTGTATCACTGGTTTCACAGTTATCTGTAACTCACAAGTTCATTACTGGTTTGCTTTCTTTTGTGTCTCCTCAGCATGTGCACAACCTTCAATCGTGCAATACACTGTTGCAGCTTCAATCTTTTCTTGACACAAACTGGTCTTTCATTTCTTTCGTTAACTCACCGGTTGTGTGTATTCTTTTCTTCTCTTTGCAGTTTTGATTAATGAGTCAAGTTTGATACCACAGGCTTGGTCTCGCCACCACAACTCTGTTGTTTACCCAGGAGGGTAGCTGACGTCCTTGAAACACAATGCAGGCTTCTTCCTGTCTAGGATTTGGATTTCTCCATGTCTCCATCGTGGTTTCCCAGAGGCAACAACCTCCTGCAGGGAACTTCAGGGTGTTCCTACCCCTCGCTATGGTCCCTCGAGCAGTCATCCTGCTCCAGTGGGTTCACATTCACCCTGGAAGATCTTTTACTTCTTGTGTCTCACCTTGCTCAGAATGTGTCTCTATGTTCTGCCTTTTATCTGTGTGGGAGGAGCTAATGGGTATCAGATGTATGTGAATACGGTCAAGTGCCTGACTTTACCTGATCTGATTAATGGAACATGTCCAATGAGATGTTCAAGGGTTAGCCGCTTTACTCTCAGTCGCCCTTTTCCTTGACCCCGTGTCTATGTAAAAGGGGGGAGTTGGAACATTGGAGAATCCTAGAAAATAGGATGGGGTATGGGCAGGGGAAAGGGGAGGATATCGTGTCTCACCATCAGTTGCCACACCACCCACTCCCTGAAGATCCCCCACCCAGGTGATCCTGCCGCACTGGTCCACCCCAAGGGTCTGGATCCAAAGACGATGTCTGTGCCCTGGCCACCCGAGAGAGATCCCCGGGGACTAGCAAGTGAGACACCCTTTGGTTTCTCACAGACCCGAGATTAAACTAGACCTGACAACTGACACTATTGATTCTGAGTTAACTTTGGTTATTAAAAGATTCCTTGTTGCTTGGTTGAAACTAGGTCTATGATATTTTCTGTAGCACTGCTATCGATAAGTGCAACCTTTCCCAGCCACTGTTGTACAGCTGCATATAGATCTATCTTGAGATAGGGAGGTGATGCTTGTGTAGGTAGGACAGGAACTGAGTTACAGGGAAGTTGTTGGGAAGGGCTCATCATATTCTTCCTTCTCCATGATGTGCGGGTCCATTTTTCCCATGTAGAGGAGTTTGTTTGTTACAAAACCGTACGGGATAGCTGTCATTCCCACAGTAAAAGCATACATTCATCCTTCTTCTTCTTTCCTTCTCCTCAGGGATCGGTGGTCCTCGAGTGCTACCCAACTGCATTGGTTCAGATTCAGATGGATGAGTTACAACTTCGTTGTCATATTTAGCAGGGTTTCTTCTGTACGCTAGATACAATCTTTCTTCTTTTCGTTCTAACATCATCTGGTCCAAACTGACAACCAGGGATATATTCTCCATCAAGGATTCAGGAGGAGAAACAACCTGACTGATTGCAACTTTCAGCTAATCTTTGAGTTCTCTATAAAAAAAGAGTCCTTTGAACCTCCTCTGCCTATAAGATCTGTGCTGCTAGGGCACGAAAACAGGCTATAAACGACAAAAGGCCCTTGTTACCTTGATGTATATCTACTAATTCATTGCACACTGTCTGGGATGCATACTGGCGATAAATATAGCTTAAAAGGAATCCTAGAAATCGTTAAAGTTTAAAAGAATAGGGTTGTTAGCATAAACATATGGTGCTGCCCAAGACAATGCGGTTTTCCCAAAATTTTACAAAATACATGCAATGTTGGCTTGATCGGTAGCATAGAAAGTGGTTCTATTTAGGAAATTAATCTTGCATTGGGTGCTGTATGCCCGAAATTCTCGTGGGACTCTGCCGTATTTGGTAGGCACGGTTGGGGAAGATATGGTAGGGCCCAGTCCGGGACCTGGTAAGGGAGCTGGATCAAGCACCAGTGGAGATATTGGTGTACAATTGCTGGACTGAAAGTCCCTGCTGTGGCCCCTGCCACCACACCCCAAGCATACCCTACGCCAGGAACCCTCCCAGATATTTATTCCATCTTTCCCTGTAGTCAAGTTGTTCTGGCGTAGACCATAGCTCTCGGAAGTCGACAGACACTGTGCTCCCCCTCCCTGAAAGACCAAGCCCAACAACCTAATCGAACAGGCTGTGTGGCTAGGGACCCCAGGCAGGAGTGCTACTGGACACACCCCCTCTAGAACTGGTGACACAGAAAATAAGCTACAGAAATGATAATGGGACAGCAGGGCAGCCGAAAGATGCAAAAAAGAGGTAACCATAACACAGGTATCAGCGTCTTACCCTTTATCTTGCAGCTCCTGGCATTTATGGAACACCTGTGAATGACCATGGTGCTTTTAGAAAAGATTCAATCATATTCTATACCTAATTACCTATGACCATGGTTTACAAAGCATCAAAGTGCACAGGTCCAAGGCAATGTGGAATCAATACCATTGCAAAACACTGTGTCCTGCTTCCTAGAGCTTCATATAAGCCTGGAAGTGCGTGAAGATAAAAGTAAGAGAAAAGGACCAAAGGACCACATGCCATGTGACGTCATGCATCATGTTCCACTGTGTTGATGCTTTACCATGAAACGCAGTGTCTGGGATCCCCATGATGCCACGGCAACCTGAAATGGCAGAGGAATGTCCCCCTGCATTGCGGCGCCTGCCACAACGTACTACAGCCTCTCCAGCCACCTCCCGGTGAGTGCAGCTGCAGACAGGGTGTTGTGGACGATAGCCGCAACATCCGCGGCTGGAGCCTAACATCATGCCCTATCTCCAAAGCCCACCCCCACCCTGTGGGACTCGCCAGACAACAGAACCCGACTTGGAGGAAACCTGGCATGGAATCACTTGAAAGGCACGGAGCCATGACGTCCCAGTGAGACTCCCAAGACCGTTCTTCCACTGCATACCCTTTCCAATGAATCAGATACTGTAGAGTATGACCCCAATAATGGGAATCTATGATATAGTGTACCTCATATTCATCTTGGGCCACCACCGCAGAAAATGATGAGGAGAAGTCTCTGGGATACACCTGTGACTGAACAGCAGACTTTAAAAAGAAAATGTTAAAAAACAGGATGGATCTTATACTGCGGGGTTAATTCCAGTTCTATGGCAACAGGGCTGATAATACAGAGAATAGAAAAAGGGGTTCTATGTGATATTTCTGCTTTTTGTGGCCCACCTAACAAAAAGACAGATTTTTCTGAGCCAATTTTAGGTGGCCTGCAAAAAGCAAAAATATCCTATATCCTTGCCCCCCCCCTCACCCTCCCTCTCTGGCCTGATGTCTTTGAAATTGGGGGGTTTCACCCCTCTTCTTCACCCGCTGCTGCCTCAATCCCAGCCCAGAAATCACTTATCCCAAAAACACACACACACACATACCATAACACCACAACACTTACCTGTTCTCTCACGATGGCTCTTCCAGTCCCGATGTGCCTGTCAGCCCCTGTGTGCACTTGTGTGCGGCAAGGACATGACAGATCGATTCAGAAAGACCGCTGTGTGTGGTCACAGAGTGGTCTTTCCAAATCGATCTTTCTTTTAATCGTTTTAAAAAAAAGATATTTTCCCTTAGGACTGAAAAAGGATCGATAAATCATGGCTTGAATTTCTTAGAACTTGATGGAAGTTTAATGTGGGCAGGGGATAACCATACACGATTGCACATTTTCTACAGTGGGGCAGGTGTTCTTCTCTTGGCAGATTAGAGACGAGCATGTTCTTGTGCCAGATACAAATGCTTCCAACTGATTCATAGTCCTGAAGAGATACATAGTATCTGTTCCTTGACAGAAGGTACCCTTTAATCGAACACCTTCAACCGAAGAAGTGAAAGGTGCTGAAAACCATAAGACACATGAAATGGGGTGTCGTGCAAGGAAACATGAAACAAGTCAATATAGGCAAATTTGACCAATGGAAGACAGTCCGTCCATCCTTCTTCGTTTTCAATGATGTAATACCGCAAGTATTGAACAAGAGTCTGGTTGGCCCTCTCACTTTGACCATCCATCTGAGGGTGGTAAGCTGACGAGAGGCGATGTTGGATACCCAATCGTTTACATACCTCTTCCAAAAGACAGAAAGAAATTACGATCCCTGGTCACTAATCAAAACTCGAGGTATTCCATGGAAACAGAAAATGTGGAGAATAAACTGGGGCAGAAGGCACTTTCTTCAAAGGAATAAAATTAGCCATTTTCTTAAACGAATCGACAACGGTCAAAATGGCTGTATGTCCTTTGTCTGATGGAAGATCAGCGATAAAGTCAAGTGAACAGGTAAGTCAAGGACCTGGTGGAACTGGGAGAGGCTGTAACAGCCCTTGGGGTTGTTGCCTCCAGACATTTTATCCGAGCACATACCCTACATCAATTAATATAATCCATGGTATCTTTTCTCATGGTATCCCTTCATACAATCCGATGCAGTTTCTCCAAGGTTTTTCTAATACCAAAATGCCCTGCTCCAGGCAGGTCATGACACCATGACAATATCGTTTCCTGACTCTTCCGTGTAGGCAACCATAGCTTAACTTTGTGGAATAGGAGACCTTGGTTTTCGGTGTTGTCTGTATCCTTACAAAGGAATGCAGCTCTATCTAGGAGGGAATATTCTTTTTTTAAGGGCATCCTCATAACAGGAGTGGGTGGGTGAGATGACCCCAGTGATTTTATCTGGATCTATAATGGGTACGCCTTCCATCTCATCCTCATCAGTTTTATAAGCTGTAGAGAGGGCATCGCCCTTACAATTCAAATTACCTGGTTTCAATGTCACAATAAAGTTGAATCTGGCAGAGAAATGTATCCAGCAATTCTGACGCTGATTCATGCATCAGGCTGTTTTTAAAAACCCTAAGTTCCTATGATCCGTTAAGACCGTGATGGCGTGACGGGCACCTTCCTGCAGATGTCTCCAATTAAGGAAGGCTTCCTTAATGGCTAACAACTCCTTCTCAAAGATGCTGTAATTATTTTCTGCAGGCAAAAAGGTGCGAGAGTAGTAAGAGAGAGGGTGATATTTCTTAGTGTCAGGATCCGCTTGCATTAGGTTAGCTCCCAAGGCCCCACGCTTCTACAATTCAGTAAAGAACTCCAGACCCATCTCTTCAACAAGTCTCTCTTCCTCATCACCTAGGCCATCACATTTCCCCTGTGCCACGTGACTTGCTAGATGCCGTCCGCCCCACTGCTCCCCGCCACCTTGTACAGCTGTACTACTTGTAAGTGTGTGGAGGAGACTGACACACAGGTGTAATGATTGTTTTCAAATACTTTTATTAAATAAATAAAGGTTTTGGAAATACCTTCCTGTCCCTAATACTAAGAGGGGTTTCCCTGCCTCAAAAGAATATTCAAAGAAGTCTGTCAGGATAGTCCAAAAAAATAAGTCCACCGTTGTCTCAAAAATCATATTTACAGCCCTCACTCTAAGAATTCACACTAATGTGAAAAAGGGATCTTCTTCAGTCTCAAAGTTCTTTTCCAGTTTACAAAACAAAGTTCCAAAGTGGTGCAGCAAATAAGGTTGTCTCACCCTCTGAATGTCTAATGAGGGTCATCCTTCTTTCAATGTTCCAAATATGTCCACAAAACAACAACAGTAGGGCTTTGCTTCACTTCCCCTTGGTTTCCACTCCTGCCTCATCTAAATGTTTAGGGAATATCTCCCTTTTCTTGCCTTTGTTTTGTATGTACAAATTACTAGGTCGGAATGCTTCCCTTCCCCTAGCTTCTTCCCAGTATATCCTGTTCCAACTGTGAGCTCAGAGCCAATTTCACTAACCTGATATAAAAGGTGATTCAAATAGCTGCTCTTAAAAGATCTCCCTTCAGGTATTTGCCCATTGACAGAAACAATTCCACAGAAAGGTACAGAACCGCAGGCGAAACCTCGGGGGAATAAAACCCTGGACAGAAGACGTGAAGATGGCTCTTCAGGTGTCATGCTCAATATTAAACTGCGGGCAGTCAATGCTCATCAGGAGGGGCTGCTCGTGGTCGATGATGAGGCTATAATAGCAACGGATCGGGAAATCAAGACCGAAGTAAAGTGATTGCAGGAGACCCGGGACTCTAAAAGGGATACAAGGAAAGAATTGAGCAAGGAAAGAAAACGCATTCACTCAGATCACACACAGAATCCCTAGAAGTGTGTACTTACAGAGCGCCGGGCTACTGGTAGCAACATGCTGCCTTCAGGAGCCGCTACTGTATTATAGACAACGTTCTTTCTGCTTGATGCCCCACGTCGACGTGTATACTCTAGACTACTGATTCTCCTTGCGGTCACCATATTGGTAGAAACAAGGGCCCAACGCACAGCAGCATGTTGTTGATCCCGTCAACATTGCCATAACTACTACCGTACATGGTACGTTGTGATAATTCCTCTTGTCTTCTCCTTGATTTCACAGACAAATTGGTACATCGTCCTACCAGGTACTGTGTCTATGAAAAATGCATTGGCTCTCTCTTCATATGTGAGTAAGTCCCAGGCTTTTGCCTTTTTTGCACTTTTAATTGTGGTTTTCTCATTTTGCATCTAATTCTTTGGTCACAGCTGGTATACTATCCTGCCAGACACTGTGACTACGAAGTTTGCTTTGACTATTTCTTCATATGGCTGTGAATCCCAGACTCGCCTTTTCTGTATTTTTAATTGTTCTTCTTCTCGCTTTTCCACTACTACTTCGTTGATCACAGCCAGCCTGGTACATTATCCTGCCAGGTACTGTGAGTATGAAGATTGCTTTTGGAGGCCTTGATTACATTTGTGGGTGCGGGTCCCAGACCTGCTTTCATGATTATTCCTACTTTTAGCCATCCCACAAAATGTCCGGTCTCTCCGACCTCTCTGGAGAGTTTACTGATAGTTTTTTGTTGTTTGTGGGTGCTCTGGGCCTTCTGGGCTTCTCTCTGTGGCTTCCAGGGACTACAACGGCTTGCCCTGGCTCTTGTCCTCTGAGCTGCGCATTTCGGCTTCTCCATGCGCTCCAAGCTTCCCGTATTGTCGGCGTCCCGTCCCCTCTACTGCTGCTAGGATTTGAATCTCCTGCTTCCTCCTCGGAGGGTGTAACGCTCACCTGATTCCCGCAGAGGCGCCGGTCTTGACTGGGTGAATGCCGTATCTTCAAAGGTGATGTGTAACACACGGTTGGCTCTTTGGGCTGGACCTCTGTGCACTGTATGTCTGACTCGAAGAGTAAGATGTCTGCAGATAGAAAATATGGGATTAATGAACTGGGGTTATTGGGTGCCTCTCTCCTCTTCCCTTTCTCTTCTCCTGTAGAACCCCAAAGGTTAACACCCTCACCTTAGGTAAGTGAACGCCAAGCTCTCCATCTGCCTCGGGGCAGGGTGCCGTAACCAGTTTCTTCACTGGATAAGGGTGCAGGCCTCTTGACCTCAGAGGACTGCTGTCCGTCGTTAACTGCACGAACGGTAAGTTCTGGGCACTTCAAATGTCTTAAAAGTCTTTTGTAATGATATCTCTTGTTTTGCAGGGTTCCGGCGATGGCGGATGGCGGGCTGATGAGAGTTGAGGATCGAACCCGCGTGAGGAATAGAAGCGCCTGGAAGCACGTAAGTAAGCGCTTGTAGCCTGCTTCACGATGCGCACTAACTGTCCCTTTTATCTTGCAGGTACAAGTTCGGAGCTTTAGAGAAGCTGAAGGGTGCTGGAATACCCACTGGATTCAGCGTGGGAAGGAGTAATGGCACGTGAGTAATAAAGTTGCCCAATGTCTTTAAACGCACCTTCTTTTGTCTTTCAGATGCGGGATGCAGCGCCGAAGGCCTCCGGAGCGTGCGAAGAGCTGGTAAGCTTTTGTCTTTCAGATGCCAGAATGCAGTGCGAAGACCTCCGGAGCATGCGAAGAGTAGGTAAGCCTTTGTCTTTCAGATGCCGGAATGCAGCGCGAGGCGTTGGTGACAGCCGATGGACCAGGTAAGAGATGCGCTGCCACTGAAGACCGTAGTGCTAACCTGTTCTTTCTTTGTCTTTACAGGTGCTGCTGAAGACTGGATTCCAGGATGGTAAGCCTTTGTTCCCTTAGGCCCAGGATCAGAAGACACGATGAGCGTTCTGCTGCAGAGAATGCAGAATAACGCAAAGCAAGATTCATCCATCGGGTGTGGTTTAAATAGCCTCCTGTAGTGCTTAGGTGTCTCCTTCCACAGCCACGCCTAGGTAAGAAAAGAGTTCCTGCTTTCCAGAAGAGTTGCAGTGCTCTGAACCTAGGGAGTGGCTCCTGCCCCACCCAACAGGAAAAGTAGTCCCAAACAGAAGAGGATCAGGGGTTCAACTGGCAGGTAAGTAAGCAGCATGGTCTGCTGCAGGTAAGTCCACCCAAGCATTATGAGCCCGGCGCTTCCAGCGCTGGGACTGGGCATCTTTATGAGCCTGGTGCCACTGGCGCCAGGACAGGGTCCAAAAGGTCCCAATTGGGACTGGCTGGCACTCGGAACCGGGGTTATGGGTCTGCTTCCAAGGGAGTCGGGCAAGTCCTGATCTTTTGGAAGCAGAGATCATGACAGCACCCCCCCTCAAGGCCCCTCCCAAACCGGGCTTCTCCGGGGGTTTGGGCTTGTTAGGAAATGTTCGATGAAATCTTTTGATTAGATGAGGCGCGTGGACATATTCTGCAGGTTCCCAGGATCTTTCTTGGGGACCGTAGCCTTTCCAGTCAATCAGGTAAAATAGTTTAGATTTGGAGATCTTGGAATCCAGGATGCTTTTGACTTCAAACTCGAGTTCTCCATCAACTAGAATAGGTTTTGGAGATGTAGTTAGTCGGGTTTGAGGTTGCACGGGTTTTAATAGAGAGACGTGGAAGACCGGATGTATCTTCATGTGAGGGGGCAAGTCCAACTTGACCGCTACTGGATTTACTATGGTAGTGATGGAATAGGGACCAAGGTATCTTGGGTTGAATGTGCGTGGTCCTTTTAGAGGTAGATATTTGGTGGATAACCAGACTTGATCTCCTACTTGATATTGGGGGGCTTCCTTCCGATGTTGGTCTGCTCCTTTCTTGTATTGTTCTTTAGCCCTTTGAAGGTGAGAAACGGCTTCCTTAAAGACTTGGGTGATTGTAGAATGCAGGTGGTCTACTGCTGGTGTTCCAAGATCTTGGAGTGGATCCAACTCCGAGGTTCGAGGGTGACTACCGTATAAAAGAAAAAACGGGGTCTTCCCAGTTCCCGAGTGGACAGAGTTATTGTAGGCATATTCGGCTATCCAAAGGATATCTTTCCAAGTTTTTTCAGTTTGTTGTAGCATGCAGCGCAAATACTGTTCCAGAGTTTGATTGGTCCTCTCGCTTTGTCCGTCGGTTTGAGGGTGGTGGCTGGTCGAAAGTCTCACATCAATTTGAGCCGACCGACAGCAACTTCGCCAAAAATGAGAAATAAATTGACTACCTCGATCCGAAATTAGAACTGAAGGAAAACCGTGCAGTCGGACGATGTTTTCGAGAAATTCTCGGGCCAGAGTTGCTGCTGTTGGTAAGCCTTTGAGTGGAATAAAATGCGCCATCTTGGAGAATAGGTCCACGATTACTAGGATCGTATTGTAGCCGGAGCATGGAGGTAGATCGGTGATGAAGTCCATAGAAAGCGTATGCCAAGGGCGAGGCGGGATGTCAATAGGGCGTAAGAGGCCGGCTGGTTTTTCCTTTTGACTCTTGTTTTGGGCGCATACTCCACAGGACATTATAAAGTCTCTGATATCTTTTTTCCAAGACGGCCACCAGAAGTAGCGCTTGATCTTTTCCGAGGTCTTGGTCATACCGGGATGTCCTTCCATTAAAGAATCGTGATAACAAGAGATTACCTTTTTCTGTAAATCTGTGCTGGGCAGGTATAACCGTTCTTGGAAATATAATAGGTTGTCCTTCACCGTAAAGTCCTTTCCCTGCAGATGCCAATTCTGTATGTCTGCTGGAGTTACCAGTAGCCTGGCTTTATCCTTAACTTCCTCTATGGATTGTGTGGCGATTACACCTAGAATTCTTTGTTCGGGAATGATAGGTACAGGTTTAGGATTGATCAAATGTTCTTCCACTCCCATCCGAGAAAGGGCATCAGCTTTACCGTTTTTTGTACCAGGTCGATAGGTAATTATGAAGTCAAACTCGGCAAAGAATAGTGCCCAACGGAGTTGCCTAGAGGATTGAGCTTTTGCGGTTTTCAAATATTGCAGGTTTCGGTGATCTGTAATCACAGTAACGGTGTGTCGGGCCCCCAGAAGATAATGCCGCCAAGCCTTAAAGGCGGACTTGATAGCTAGAAGTTCCTTATCAGTAATAGTGTAATTGATTTCAGGAGGCGAGAATTTGCGGGACCAAAATGCCACGGGATGCAACTGATTGGTTACTGGGTCCTTTTGTGATAGAACTGCCCCCATGGCAAGGCTCGAAGCATCAGTTTCAACGATGTAGGGGAGTTCTGGGCGAGGATGTTTTAAGATCGGTGCAGAGATAAATCTAGTCTTCAAATTCTGGAAAGCTTGTTCCGCCTCGGTAGACCATTCAAAACGTTTGTTTTTCTTTAACAAGGCGGTGATGGGCTGGACTATTCGAGAGAATTCGGGGATAAACCTGCGGTAAAAGTTAGCGAAGCCTAACATGCTTTGAACACCTTTTACGGAGGATGGCGATGGCCATTTGAGAATTGCATCGACCTTCTTTGAATCCATACGCACTCCGCTAGGTGATAATATGAATACCAAGAATTCAACTTCAGTCACGTTGAAAACACATTTTTCCAACTTAGCGAAAAGTTTGTGTTGACGCAATCTCTCGAGGACCAGTTTCACGTGTTTCCGATGTTCAGTTTCCGATGAAGAATAAACGAGGATGTCGTCAATGTAAACAACAACACAAACATCTATGAGCTCACTGAGGACATCGTTCATAAAATATTGAAAGGCGGCCGGGGCATTGCAAAGTCCGAAGGGCATGACCTGATATTCAAATAGCCCATACTTGGTGCGGAAGGCCGTCTTCCATTCATCGCCCTCTTTTACTCGTACCAAGTGGTAGGCTCCTCTAAGATCCAGCTTTGTATATATGCATGCTTTTCTGACTTGGTCCAGGAGTTCAGGGATCAAAGGTAACGGATATCTATTCTTAACGGTGATCTGGTTCAGGGCACGATAATCTATACAAGTTCTAATGTCCCCTTCTTTTTTTGGAACGAAGAACAAAGCTGAGGAAGCAGGGGTCTTGGAAGGACGAATAAACCCATTCGCTAGGTATTGATCCAGGTATTGTCGGAGGTGAAGATTCTCAGGCTCGGTGAGGGCATAAATTCTACTACAAGGAGGAGTAGATCCAGGTATCAGGTCTATCTGGCAGTCATAAGACCTATGAGGAGGTAGAGAGTTAGCCTGATCCTTCCGGAAAACATCTTGGAATTCTAGGTATTCAGGAGGTAACTGAGGAGCCTCCGAGGAAATTGCTGCCAGTGCAACACCAGGTCGAGGGTGACAAGTAGAGACACATTCTGGAAACTGAACCGTTCTTGCTCGCCAATCGATATGGGGATTGTGCTTCTCTAACCAAGGAATTCCTAGAATAATCTGGAACTGAGGGGCCTTGATCACATCGAACACGATCTTCTCATGGTGTCCATCTTGACTTACTAGCGTCACTCCTTGGGTGGTATGCGTTACTGGTCCGGAGGCTATCTCCGTACCATCCACCGTAGTAATGATGTCCTTTACAGCCTTTGGACAAAGAGTCAGATTCATCCTCAAAACCATTTCATGATCCACATAATTGCCGATGGCACCGCTGTTGACGTAAGCTTCAATCGCATGTAATCGATCCGGATGTTCAGGGCTAATGAGGACCATAGGTATCACGAAATGCGAGGTCACGGAACTGGTTTTAACGCTCGGCAAGATGACCTCTATTCTTGTCGGGCGAGGTCGTTTCCCTGCTCAGAGTTTGTGACCCTGGTAACTGCAGCTCCTACTGCCTTCTTGGCTGGTTTCACCGGACAGTCTCGAAGAAAGTGCCCCGAGTTTCCGCAATAGAGGCATAATTGCAGCTGTTTTCTCCTTTCCCGCTCCTTTTGTGTTAGTGGTCCTTTCAGGCCCCCTATTTGCATGGGTTCCCTGGAGTCTACTCCTTTGGTAGGAGTTGGTGATTTGGAAAATACTCGAGCATCAAACTTGGAACGATCGGCCTTCCTGTTCTGCAGTCTGTGGTCAATTTGAACGACTAAGTCAATATAGTCCGAACAGTCTTGCGGGGGATTCACTACTTGGGCTAACACATCTTTGAGCTCTCCACGTAGACCTCTATAAAACAGCGTAATCCTTTTGTCCTCAGGCCATCGAGTTTCCACTATCAGTCTGTTGAAAGACGCAATATAAGCCAAAAGGTCTTGATTACCCTGTCACAATGAAAGGAGCTCATTGTCCAAGGCCTGCCCCTGTGAATGTCTTGCAAACAGTTTTTCCATACTGAGCTGAAAAGCTTGAAAATCATGGAGAACCGGATTATCTTGATTAACTAGAGGGATCGACCAGTCTGCCGCATTGCCACTAAGGTACGAAAGCACGAAAGCTACCTTAGCTTGATCTGTTGGAAAGGCTGCTGGCCGGCATAAGAAGTGCAACCGGCACTGATTAATAAATACTGCAAACCTCTTTGGGTCACCAGAAAATCGTTGGGCGGAGCCAGATGTACATTCCCAGGTAGGTTGATCTGCACTGGGTTCGTAGAGGATGTTGAAGGAAGATTTGCCCCTGATGCGGGTAACGGAGTTTGTCCGGCTTGTGACTGTAGCAATTGTCTAGCGAGATCGTCTGTTCGCTCCTTGGAAATAATCAGTTCCCTTCTTAGAGCATTCGTTTCCTGACGGGCTGCATGCACTTCTGCTCTTAGTTCCCCCAGTAACTGGGCTAGCTGGTCGGTATCCGAGGTTTCCATAGCGCCTGGGTGGGAGTTTTGCGATAGGCTTTGCGTTCTGTAACGCTCACCTGATTCCCGCAGAGGCGCCGGTCTTGACTGGGTGAATGCCGTATCTTCAAAGGTGATGTGTAACACACGGTTGGCTCTTTGGGCTGTACCTCTGTGCACTGTATGTCTGACTCGAAGAGTAAGATGTCTGCAGATAGAAAATATGGGATTAATGAACTGGGGTTATTGGGTGCATCTCTCCTCTTCCCTTTCTCTTCTCCTGTAGAACCCCAAAGGTTAACACCCTCACCTTAGGTAAGTGAACGCCGAGCTCTCCATCTGCCTCGGGGCAGGGTGCCATAACCAGTTTCTTCACTGGATAAGGGTGCAGGCCTCTTGACCTCAGAGGACTGCTGTCCGTCGTTAACTGCACGAACGGTAAGTTCTGGGCACTTCAAATGTCTTAAAAGTCTTTTGTAATGATATCTCTTGTTTTGCAGGGTTCCGGCGATGGCGGATGGCGGGCTGATGAGAGTTGAGGATCGAACCCGCGTGAGGAATAGAAGCGCCTGGAAGCACGTAAGTAAGCGCTTGTAGCCTGCTTCACGATGCGCACTAACTGTCCCTTTTATCTTGCAGGTACAAGTTCGGAGCTTTAGAGAGGCTGAAGGGTGCTGGAATACCCACTGGATTCGGCGTGGGAAGGAGTAATGGCACGTGAGTAATAAAGTTGCCCAATGTCTTTAAACGCACCTTCTTTTGTCTTTCAGATGCGGGATGCAGCGCCGAAGGCCTCCGGAGCGTGCGAAGAGCTGGTAAGCTTTTGTCTTTCAGATGCCGGAATGCAGTGCGAAGACCTCCGGAGCATGCGAAGAGTAGGTAAGCCTTTGTCTTTCAGATGCCGGAATGCAGCGCGAGGCGTTGGTGACAGCCGATGGACCAGGTAAGAGATGCGCTGCCACTGAAGACCGTAGTGCTAACCTGTTCTTTCTTTGTCTTTACAGGTGCTGCTGAAGACTGGATTCCAGGATGGTAAGCCTTTGTTCCCTTAGGCCCAGGATCAGAAGACACGATGAGCGTTCTGCTGCAGAGAATGCAGAATAACGCAAAGCAAGATTCATCCATCGGGTGTGGTTTAACTAGCCTCCTGTAGTGCTTAGGTGTCTCCTTCCACAGCCACGCCTAGGTAAGAAAAGAGTTCCTGCTTTCCAGAAGAGTTCCAGTGTTCTGAACCTAGGGAGTGGCTCCTGCCCCACCCAACAGGAAAAGTAGTCCCAAACAGAAGAGGATCAGGGGTTCAACTGGCAGGTAAGTAAGCAGCATGGTCTGCTGCAGGTAAGTCCACCCAAGCATTATGAGCCCGGCGCTGCCAGCGCTGGGACTGGGCATCTTTATGAGCCTGGTGCCACTGGCGCCGGGACAGGGTCCAAAAGGTCCCAATTGGGACTGGCTGGCACTCGGAACCGGGGTTATGGGTCTGCTTCCAAGGGAGTCGGGCAAGTCCTGATCTTTTGGAAGCAGAGATCATGACAGAGGGCTTCTCTCTTCAGCAAGTCCTTCTTCCCTTTTTTATGTTCCTTTCCGATTTGCTTCACGCAAATTGACTAGTGCATTTGTAGTGGTTCGGTAGATCATTCCACATTACTCCACACTTCCTCGTCCCAGAACTATAGTCATCCCTCTACTCAATGTTCTTCCTCGTCTCAGTGTTTCTTGGGGAAGTGACATTGTCTGTTCTGCAAACATACATGAAAGTGTGTGGGGTTATTATGTCCTGTGCAGGGTAACAGGGTGATGAAGGTTGGGGTGTAAGGAAATTATACTGCGTTTCCCCCAAGGTGTCATCCCTCGTCCCATGGGGGTTCCCCTCCCCTATGAGATCCACCCCCTCAGTACCACCCCCAGGGGGACTATAGGGTATCAGCCTCACCTTCCTGGCCGGCATTGGGAAGAGCTTCTCCCATGGAAGCAGAGACGACATCGTAGGATTCATCACATACCCTATATCCATAAAATATTGGAATTCGCATGTGGATTTGAAGGGGAGCTCTCTTCATGTATTTTTTGGGGGGTCTGTTTTATCCCAAGACCAAAGGGGGGAATCTATGGTAAACTCCTCCTCTTCCCAGATATTAAAAGGGGAATATGTGGGTTGGTTTTCATTAATACCCACAAAAAGATTTTTGAAATCAGGAAAATCTGTCCCTATAATGGTTTCCTCTGGCATGATTACTTACTGTATTCATTTTAGTTTTTCTACCTCTGATATTTATGAATACTGGAGTTTGATGATATATTTCCTGATCTCCATGTATACATGTAATTCTGATAGGGGTATTTTCAGACAGAGCCTCAGGGTATATTAGGTCAGCTCTTACAGCTGCTTGTCTACTACCGGAATCCATTAGGGCAGAGACGGGAATTCCATACACAGTGTTTTTTTAGCGGGTGTTAATGGGAGATAGAATACAAAGACAGTTGTTCATAGTATCCACATCTGAATGATCTTGTTCTTCTAGTTCACCCCAATTTTCTCCCATCATCCTCCCTATTTCCATGGGTTTTTTCTTTACGGTTTTCTGGACAATGGGCCTCATCACGAGTTGGGCGGTAACGCCGGCGCTATTAGCCCTACTTCCAAACCCCCTGGCGCTATTAGCGCCGGATCACGGGTTTAGCAGAACGGTTAGTGCCCATTGCCCATTGGGCCATTCGTGAATTCCTCATTCCCCATTGGGCCCAATATGGAAAATTTGCGCTATTACCGCCGGCGGATTTCCCGCCGGTGGTCATAGCACCGCAAATCGGCAAATTTGCCACGGATTTCCCCCCAGCTCAGAGCTAGGGGGAAATCACCAAGGCCATGATCTGGCGGACCGTTAAATGTGGCGGTAATAGCGCTACCGCCGCAGTTAAGGGTTACCACCAGACTCGTGATGAGGCCCAATGTCTGGTTAGATGCCGCCTCTTGCCACAGGAAAATCCTAGGACTATTGGTGGTTTTAGGGTTTTCCCATCATCTGGTTTTCATATTCCCTGTTCCCTGGATTGTGGATACTTCCTTTTCTCTTTTTATTCAAACTCTTTTTTCCTTGTTTTAAAGAGTCTAGGAGTAATTTCTTTAGCCCAATCTTTGGCACTATGTTTTATTTCCGGATGATTGTTAGGGTGGAAACTTGGTTTTGACTCCATACGTACGTCTTTGATCTTATGCAAGGTTTTTAGCTGTTTACTTGCATCTGCAAAACTCTGAGCGGTTTGTACAACCGTTGTCATTGTGGGTTTATTTATTTGGAGAACCACTCTTTGCAGATATGGGGCACACTGTTTACCAACAGTTCTAACACTAATATTTCCAGCACTTCTGGAAGGGTTTTCTTTGCTAGTCACAGGGATAGCGTGCTCTGTAATCTAGCTTCGAGTTCTACAGAAGCTTCGCCCGGACTTAATTTCACTGAACTTGTTTGGATGAAGATTTTCCGTTTGTCCCACCCTCTGTAATAAGTTCTGTTGAATCTCACTAAATGATGTGGTTCTGAGTGGGTTTAGGGTTTGATAGGATGCCTGCAACTCTCCCTTCAGTAAACAGGCCTAATAGCAAGTCTTGAGATCATCACACCAATTAAACTGTTGTGCCAGATGTTCAAAATTTAGGAAAACATTTCCAAATCATCAAGAAGGAGCATAGGACGAAAGTCACTGTTTGGAATCTGAGGTGACCTCTAACCGGTGAAAAGGGAACTTATTACTTGCCTTTTAATTTCAGCAGCTAAGAGTACCCGGTTTGTATAAACCTAGTCAACATCCCACTCCTGAAACCATATGTAAGGGTATGGAAGGAGGAGACAGACACACAGGTGGCATGATTGCTAGCTAAGACTTTTATTAAATACATGAGGGTTGGGGAAATACCTTCTTGTCCCTTATACTAAGAGGGGTTTCCCTGCCTCGAAAGAATATTCTAAGGAGTCTGTCAGGATTGCTCAAAGAAATAAGTCCACTCTTGTGTCAAAAATCCTATTTCCAGCCCTCAAACTAAGAACTCAAACTAATGTGAAAAGGGGATCTTCTTCAGTCTCAAAGTTCTTTTCCACCTTACAAAACAAAGTTCTAAAATCGTGCAACAAATAAACTTCAAAAGAAAGGACAACCTTACTCCCCCGGTTGTCTCACCCTCTGAATGTCCAATGAGGGTCTTCCTTCTTTCAGTGTTCCAAAAATGTCCACGTCCAAATGTTGAAGGAATATCTCCCTTCTTTTGCCTTTGTCTTGTATGTACAAATTATTAGGGAGGATGCTGCCCTTTCCCTAGTTTCTTCCCAGTATATTTCACAGTCAACCTGGATCTTGTTTCTCCCAGATACTGTGACTATGAAGATTCCTCCTGTATTCTCCTTGATTCTACAGCCAATCTAGCACGCCGTCCTGCCAGTACTGTGACTATGAAGAGTGCTTTGGATTTCTCTTTATATGTGAATATGACCCAGGCTTTTGCCTTTTCTCCACTTTTAATTGTGGTTTTCTCATTTTGCTACTACTTCGTTGGTCAAAGCCAACTTGGTATACTATCCTGCCAGGTACTCTATGAAAATTGCTTTGGCTCTTTCTTCATATGGGTGTGAATCCCAGACTCGCCTTTTCTGTATTTTATTTTTCAAACATGTCTTATTAAGCATTTTCCAAAACAGTACAACAAAACTAATCCGCCCACTCCCACCTTCCCCCGCCCCCAATGACAGTTTGCTTCCTTTGATCGAATGTCTCAGCTTCGACCCTCTGTGCATCCCCCATTCTGTTGCTTCAAAGGAAGTCCAATACTCAAAGTCTCTTTGGACACGAGTTGATACAGATAGCCCAAAACCAGATCCCAATCAACCTTGAACCTTCCACGGTCCCCTTGAATCACGTACATCACCCATTTCACAGATACATGATGCCATATTCTTGCAATTCACTCATACTCTGAGGGGGCCTCTGGCTTTTTCCACTTCTGGGCTACCAGAGCTAGTGCCACCATGCTGAGGATGATATAAGCCTTATGTTGAGCCTTCGTGGGAAACATCCCCAGCACTGCTCTCATGCCCATCCTTGCTTCTTTATAGTCCCTTATGATGTGCTGGCCAAAGTTGTCGTTCATCGCTCCATTGATGCATTACCAGAACTGCGCAATAGTTGGGCATCCCCACCAAATGTGCTCCCATGTGCCCTCCTCCCCACATCCCCTCCAGCATGCCCCTGACACCTCTGGATACCATTTGTGCAGCTTCTCAGGGGTCAGATGCCATTGCACGATGATCTTCACCCACATCTTCCTAATCTGGACTGCCCTCATAAGTGCCGGTATGTTTCTCCACAAGCTCCATCATTGATCTTCCAACACAGGTCCCCCCTGTCCCCTCTCCCAAGATATCATGTAGGTACAGTCCGGACATGTCTGGGGTTCAGAAAATAGCTTGTAAAGTGCAGAGAGCATATGCTGGTCTGGGGGTGAGTTCCCTAATCGAAGCTTGTCTAATCCTTGGGGCCATCAGCCAATGTCGTAGATGTGTATACCTGAACCACTCCTCTTCCCCGAGTCTGAACTGCTCCTTACATTGAAGGAAGGTCTTGACTTCCTGGTTTTCCACCATGTCCCTAAGTTTCTGGCACCCCACCTCCTCCCATCGAGCATATGCTCCCAATTACTCCTCTGGTTGAAATTGATGGTTATGAAACAACAGTGTCAGGAGGGAGGGAAACATCGTCAGACCCACATGCTTAACCAGGGAGTCCCATACGTCACCCACTAGGGCTGTGAAAATGTCCCTAGAACTGCTTCCCTAACAGTTGAGCTGAATTGATCAGCTGAGGTTCTGTGTGCCGGTATGAGAGATGTTTGTATGCATCTTCCTACCACTAATTACTACGATGTACAATCATATTCTGTCCCTAGCTAATACAAACAATCCACAAATGAATTACCTTCAATAAAGCACAACATCAAGACAACAAAATTACTGTACCTGTTATCATAAGTATATGTCTGTGTTCTTAAAAGTGCGACCAGACAAATACTTCTAGTATGGTTTTAAAATGTACTATACCTGTAATACATCTTCACTGTCCTCCTTCACATATATGTGCTGTACTGCAACACGCGCTAAAGGATCAGGCTGCTTATAATAGAGTCTTATTAGAGGACATTATAGCCTTCCAATTACAAATAAAACAACTGAAAACTGAAAACAGTCAATTAATTATCAAAGGGTTTGAGTCCCAAAGTGATTTTGATCAGCTGCATCAAGATAAGAACACTTTGAGGAAAGAGAAAGACCTATTAAACCAAGAGAATAGTGTCCTTTCTCAGGAACTGACTAGCATTAGGCGAGAAAATGCAGAATTAATGGAGCATGGAGGCAAGCAGAGCAGCACAGTGCAGAAATGTCTCTTGAAAATAAAACACTCCAAATATGCGTGCACAATGCAGGCCTCAAAAAACGAAAATGAGTCCAATTGCGAAGAAATCAAGGGATTAAAAGATCAATTGATGGCTCAAAGCACAGCGAGAAATAGGGACTGAGAAAAACAGGTGTGAGAGGTTGGAAAATGAAATAGAAAGATTAAAGCAGGCTCTGAGGCACCCTGACCAGTCAGAGTATGGAAAAGTACTGTCCGATCAAGGAGCAGTGACCTCTCTACCATGGACCTCATGCCAATTAACCAGTACTTCATATGTCCAGCATGCTGCTGACCTCATACATACCACTTATCAAGAACAGGTAAACATGAGGCAGCTGGTCTCACCCAGGCCTAGTCAAACTGAGCCAGAAGGCCAGTCCTTGTCGGATATTGATGAACATTCATCTCTCCCACACAGAAGGGAAGGTGGCCGGACCAGTGGGTCCTGGGAAATCAAAAATACTACAGGGAGTAGTTCAGACCATAAGGACTCCTATGTGCCCCCAATGCGCCCCCTGAGTGTCTGTGTGCCTCCCACTGCACCCTGTGAGTGTCTGTGTACCCCCGAATGCACCCCCAGGGTGTCTGTGTGCCCCCAATGCACCCCATGAGTGTCTGTGCGCCCCAATGCACCCTGTGAGTGTCTGTGTGCCCCCAATGCACCCCGTGAGTGTCTGTGTCCCCCAATGCACCCCATGAGTGTCTGTGTTCCCCCAATGTACCCCCTGAGTGTCTGTGTGCCCCCAATGCCCACACCCCCGAGTGTCTGTGTGCCCCCAATGCACCATGTGAGTGTCTGTGTGCCCCTCAATGCACCCCCTGAGTGTCTGTGTGCCCCCCAATGCACTCCTTGAATGTCTGTGTGCCCCCAATGCACCCCCTGAGTGTCCGTGTGCCCCCAATGCACCCCCTGAGTGTCTGTGTATCCCAATGCACCCCCTGAGTGTCTGTGTGCCCCAATGCACCGTGTGAGTGTTTGTGTGCCCCCGATGCATCCACTGGGTTGTCTGTGTGCCCCCAATGCACCCCCTGAGTATCTGTGTGCCCCCAATGCACCCTACGAATGTCTGTGTGCCCCCGTAAATGTCTGTGTGCCCCCCCTAGAACCCCTGTGTGCCCCTACTGGCCCCTGTGTCCCTCTGTGTGCCTCCACTGGCCCCCTTATCCCTCTGTGTGCACCCTCTCGCTCCTGCGTCCCTCTGTGTGCCTCCTCTAGCCCATATCTCTTTCTCTTCTGCCAGCCATCTTGCCCTCCCCTTCCCCCACTTCACCTCTCAATTATCTTGGCACTTACTCTTATCATTGCCCGTTGACCTTTGATAAGAGCTTGTCTGTCTCCCCCCCTTTTCCTCCTTGTCTTCTCCTCCCTCTCTCTCCCAGCACTACCTTGATCAGGTGTTGACCCTTAAAATAGTCACTTGTTTTGTTCCTCTCCTCTTCCCTTCCCTCCCCTCCCCCACAGCTCCCCTCCTCCCCCTCCTCTTGTCATTCTTGCACTGCAACAATTGTCGTCAAGCATAGTAATGCTACTGCTAGTATTGTCTCCTTTTTTCCTTCCCCTGCTCTCTCTTATTGTTCCATGCACTTGTACTATCTGTTATGATATGATTCCTCACATTCTGATTTGTTTCAGGGACCTGTAAGAATGTAACTGTACTTTCCCATGTTCCCTCCCTCCTTGAAGCGCTTTGAAACACATTGGGCCTCATTACGACCCGGGCGGTAAGGGATTACCGGTACCGGTAAGGGATTACCGGTAGCGGTAAGGGCACTGGTGCCGGTAATCCCTTACCGCCCAATTCCGAGGTTTTACCAGCCGTTAAGGACGGGACCCGCAAAGGGACCTTGGAGGTAATTACGGTACCGCAATTTGCGGTACCATAATTACCGCCTTCCCCATTTCCATTGAGCCCTATAGGGGCAAAAATGGGAATGGGGAAGGGCCAATGGTGAATGGGGGAATTACCACCCCGCCAACCTTGGAATGGGGCGGTAATTCCACCATTCACCATGGCGGAATCGGTAAGGTACCAGCGTCAACCATGGTGCTAATAGTGCCATGGTTAACGCCTGGGTCGTAATGAGGCCCATTGTGTATAAGCGCTATACAAATAAACAATCAATCAATCAATCAATGAAAATATCAGGGAGTTGGACTGGCAGAAAATAAAACTACAAAGGGACCACTTCCTCCACTTTTGCAGAAAAGAAAAGCCAGAATTTCAGCCTCGAAAGAGCATCTTGAAAACCTCCACACATTCAGAGATATGGGGGGATTTCACCAACATACCTGGAAGGAGGGATGAGGAGGATGAGTACTATCCTGCGACAGAGGGTGACCGCAGGGGAACTGACCTTGAGAATCCATGGTGACACAGGAAAGAGGAGTCCAGACCCCGGGACTCTGGGAGGCTTTCCCAGCTTCATAGCGGTAGGAGACCCAAGAGGATATGGAATGGGCCGCAAACAGTAGCAGCTCTGAGTCAGAAGATGAGTGGACTCAGGTGCAGCAGAAAAGGAAGGCTGCCAAACAGAAGAAAGGTTTGGTGAAAGACCCAATCCAACAGATAAATGCCATAAAGAGCTTCATGACTCCCTACCACAAGAATGCAAATATTCAGTATGGGAGCGATTAGAACAACCCAGCACCCTGGTCTGAGGCCGGGGGAGGACGGGGGGGGGGTGGACGGGGAAGGGGAATGACTGAAAGACAATTCTGACAACCAACAGGTTCCTGAGGAGATGACAAGATTGGAAGGTAGGTGCCAAGCCCTAGGGTATGCCTCATTTCCTACCGGAACAAATCCCTGGAAACTTCTGAGCCTGAATATGATCTTCTACCCCCGACAAGCTTGAACCTAAAGAACAGAGGGTAAGTAGGAGAAAGCAAAAAAGAACCCACATTGTGGAGGAACTCCGGATCATTAGCTTTGAAGGAGAAGAATCCCTGGAGTATTCAGGTAAGAAAAGGTTCTCTTTCAAGGACAGAGGAATTCCTCCCAAAAAAAAGGGGCCCCAAAAGACCCTGTTTTTAACTGTGTATATATGGAAACAGACCCAGGGTAAGAAGTTCTTAAACCCAACAATATCACCCAGATGATCCTGTAATCACTGAGGTATCCTCCCCCAAACAGGTTCTGGGAACTGGCTCCAGGAAAAAGGGAGCCTCAAAGAATCAGGGGAGAAAGAGGGTCCCACAACTCCATGTTTGTGAGGATGCCAAATCTTTCTTACAGATTCCCACACTCCAACACAGAAAACTGCCCAAGATCACACTGTATCGGAGTTCAATGTAAAAAGTTGACCGCCACGCTGGCACATAATTCACATTTTCTTTGCCCCTTTGAAAAGAAAGAAGGGAGATTTTATGCTCCCATCAAGGTACATGGCCAGTGTGCATTATCAGCGCTGGTCGATATTGGATCGCAAGCCACACTCCTCTCCAAAAAGGCCTTTGACCAACTAAATTCAGGAAGAGTCACCAAATTCCCCTCTCTCCTTTTCCCAGACTATACCAAAACTGCGATGGGAGTGATTTTTTTCCATCGAAGGGACTGCCGATCAGGAAATAAAAATTAGGCAACATAGAATGAAAGCCAGTGATAGTCGTGACTCAAGAGGGCACACCCTGTCTACTGGTGAATATCCTCCTTTGGAGCTTATCACCCCTGATTGGCTGTGAGAACAAGGTCTTCTGGACCCAGACTCACCGGCCCATCAAACTCAAACAAAGCACAAACTATGTAAGCTCGAATGGCACCTGCCATTTAATTGAACAATGGTCTGACAAAATAGAATTTAATTTCAAGAATAATCAAGTCCCAGATATCGCTGTCATCTCTGGTAATGGGAACTCTTCTCAATTCTTAAACATCAACCTCCCTCCCAGTTTCAAGTTGCATTCCACACTGGAAGTGGATACTCTGAATAGTTATACATGTCCAAAATCAGAATAAAACCCGAATTCCACGACAAAAGATGAAGAAAAACTGACATTCAGAAAAAGGGTGTACAGTTGTTTTTCCCCATTCAGATAAATGAGGGGGAAGAGCCTGTTCTCACCAGTATGCCTGAATAATGGAAGAAGCTTCATCAGCGAAGCATTATTCAGGAAACTCCCAAAACATCAGACCATTCCCACCTTTAAGTTGATTGATAAATGGGAAGTAGGTCTGCAAACCCCAAATTCCAAACATCTCTTGCCTAGCAGGTGTATGCTAAAAATGTCAATTGGCGACAAAAGAAAAGTACATAATTGTTGGGTCGTGAGTGATGTCCCTTCTTCCTTTTATTTAGGTAGTGACATTCTCAAACGATTCGCAATCAATTTGGATCTGATTAATAATAAAGCCTGGTCACAACTGGGGAGTAACCCCATGGGTTTTGACAACACTGAAAAAACATTCTGGTCGGCTCCATTGCTGCCTTAAGTAGTACAAGTTCAAGTGAGACAAGAGATTACCATCCCAGGACAGGTGCAACAATTTATGATTCCCCTAAAAAATAAGCGAGGACAGAACCTCAAAAATCAGTATGCCTCTATAAATGTGAATCATTTTCAACAACAAGGTTTGTATTTAAATCCAACACCTCTAGACCTAGAACACAACATTATTCGAATATTGGTGGATAACAGTGGCCCTCGAAGTGTCAAGTCGGGCACAGACACCTTTATTGGAATGGCAGTTGATGCCCAACATTATTCTATTGATTTAGGTAATCCAATCATTGGACCAATTCCAAATGACTGTTTCGACATCAGCAATGGTCATCCTCCAGAAAAGATTTTTACCAGACAAGGGGGGAATTTCTTGGTCACCTCTTCCTCCCCTTAAAGGGTGGAAGAGGTGGCCTGTGACATTAGAAGTGATGAGGTGGTATTCAGAGTAAATGACGACTACCTCGAATCCCTGGAACCTTCTGTCCATGTCAACATCATAAAAAGATATCTCTTCACCCAAATGGAGGATAACGCTGAATTTGCCAAGCCCGAGGTCTTTCCAGGCTTCAAGCAGATGGTTGAAAAAAGGATCAATCTTGATGATGCCTGTGAGACCGAGGAGCCGAGACAAAAGCGAAAACAGGTCTTCCATGAATTCCAGGATATCTTTTCAGTGGACTCATATGACTTTGGACGCACATATATACATTCAACCACCATACCCACGGACCGCGAGATGCTGTCATGATGCCTACCCCCAGGCATCAGGACCAAGCCCATCAGCTCCGGGAGCAGGCCTTCAGATACTTATTAAAACCCCAACAGCCCCGGCTAGGGGTTGTTTGGGTTCAGTCCTGGCGCCTTAGGTGCCAGGCTCATCATAGAAATCAGTCCTGGCGCCATAAGCGCCAGGCTCATAGACTTTACTTACCTGATGCAGACCATGCTGCTATTGAGTCCAAGCCAACGTGAGGCCTGGATGGGACTATTTTATTACAGGGACTATTTTTTACTCGGGCGTGGTTCTAGGGAACTTCTTACCTGGAACTACTTTGAAGGCTATTTAAACCACGCCCGAACAACAGCACACGCTTCGCGTTATTCTGCATCCAGCAGCGTAACGCTCACCGTGCCTGCAGTCTGCATCCAGTCTTCTGCCACGCCCGCCTCGAAACTGGAGCTCCTAAAACAAAGAGGAAAGAAAATGACAAGGTTAGAAAACCAACTATTTTTTAATTCCTCACCTGATTCCGGATCCATCTCACCTCCGGACCTGGAAAGAACATAATTTCAGTACGCGTCGCATCTCCAGCTGCAGCGCCGCGCCATACTCACCAGTCCTCACAGCATCTTTCCATTCGGCGCTGCCTCCATCATTTCTTTGCCGAACTCCGGCACCTGAGGGACAAAAGAAAACAACAAGGTGAGCCGAGAAAACCAACAAATATAACTCTTATCACCAAAGACTTACCTGATTTACCACCGGAAGCATTATTCTATAAATCTCCACATCTTCATGTGCCGCACCTGCAAAGAGAGAGAAAACAACACGTTAAACACGTGCAACATTTACCGGACAGCGTCGGGTAATACAGACTCTTACCTGAGTGCCACCAGCCGCCACGAGGGCATCTTCTCACGATCTCAGCTGCAAGACAAGGAAGGAAGGGGGGACAAGAGTGAAACATCGGACATATTGAACTCTATGAACTTGATACTTACTGGATCTTGCCAGGAACATTAGAGTCAATACTCTCCGGAACTCTCCCACGCCTTCAAACCAGTGAAGTAACTGGCATCAACGCGCCCCTGCAATCCATGCAGGATGGAGAGCTCATCTTTCAAGAATATAACGTGAGATTGCTGAGGGGGCACTTCGGAGGTGATTAGTTGGGAGGACTGTGGGGGGTGCCATCACTTGAATTCACGGGTGGATAAATCCATCTCTCCACTTGCAGGAGAATACTTCTACGGGTCACGCAGTCAGTCATCTCTGCACTACGCATCACGTTGGTGGAGACCGCAACCGTCCAGATCCGACCGATGCCCCTGTGGGAGCCAGGTGAGCATAACAGATGGCTCCAGTAGTTGTGAAACAATACCGGTTACCTCTCGCGTGCATGGAGTCACTCACAGAGATTATTATTAAACGTTGAATTCTGTGGGATAATTTGTTCAATCCACAGTATCTTAACAACCCGGTACTGGGGATACTCAAACCCAATGGCCAGTACAGACTTTGTGCAGACCTGAGAGAGTTGAACAAACGGGTCCACATGACAAGATGGGCCCTTCCCTAAATCAATCAGGGACTGGCCCAGATCCAAGGGTCAAAGGTGTACACCGCCTTTTACCTGACCAACGGTTACTGGACAGTACCAGTGAGTAGTTAAGACCAGTACAAGCTTGCCTTTACCTTCGGGGTAGCAGTACACGTAGACCCGAACCCCCTTTGGATACGTACATTCTGGCAATGAGTTCAACATCTTCCTACATAAGGCCATGCCCAATTTGGGCAAAAGGGAAAACCTGATCTATTCGGATGATGTTTTGATCAAGAGCTCAAGTCTGGAGGAACATACAGCAGAAATCCGCTATTTTCTAACCGAGTTGCAGAAAGCCGGAGAAAAATAGTCCTTTCAGAAGGCACAGTGGTGTAAGACCCAATTGAACTTCTTAGGGCACGAGACCACCCCTGAGGGTCTCAATACCCAGGTGAAGAAGGTTGAAGCCTTACTGAAATTAAAAGTCCCTACCACTCTGCAAGAATTAAGAACCCTTCTTGGACTCACTAATTATAGACGGAAGTTCATTGAAGACTACGCAGAGGTCACTTGACCTGTGGCCCATTTATTAAAGGTTGGAGTCAAGTGGGAGTACGGTCCGGAACAAGCCAGGGCAGTTAAACAACTCTTTTGTCTTACCCCGGTAAGCTCACTGGCACCGTTGTTCTGGACTGGCATATTGCAGGTCTGCCTGCTGGAGCCGCTGTGACAGACAGGTCTGACTCTGCTAGGCACAGCGGCCACAGTAGGCAGACCGGTCTTGGAGGCACCGGATCCGTTAGTAACAGTCTCCCATAAAGGATTGAGTCGGACCAAGCGAGTTATTTTACCAGTGAGGTGATGACCAAGATGTGGGAGATTCAAGAGGTAAAAAGAAAACTCCACATTGCCTAATGCCCAGCCTCGAGCTGGAGGGGTTGGGGGGTTGAAAAGTACAATAAGACAATTGTGGGCATCTTGAAGAAGTTTGTGGCGGATTCTGGACCCAGTTGGGTCATCGATTACTGTGTGTCCTGATGGCAATTAGGTCCACACCATCTTCTGCAACAGAAATGTCTCCATTTGAGCCTATGACTGGACGCAAAATGGTTCCGGTAAGGAGACAAAAGGTGCTGGTAAGCTTACCGGCACTTTTGTTTCCGGACTGGTTTATTACTGGTCTGCCTGCCGGAGTCACCGTGCTTGACAGGTCTGACCCTGCCGGGCACAGCGACCACGGTAGGCAGACCAGTCACGGAAGTACCGTCACCGTTAGCAACAGTGCCAGTGCTTCTGTGTCCGCACTCCCATAGAGTCCAATGGGACTCCTATGAGACTTTATGGAAATGGGGACTTACAATTTACTGGTGCCTGACTTTTCGGGCTGCCGGGGTTGTAATCTCCCAGTGGCACCGGGAAGTCAGGCGCTGGTAAATATTTATGGGTCCAGCAGCAACCCGCCGGTAGCACCAGAACTTTTACCGGTGGACCTGTAAAGAGGCCCAATGTGTGGTTTTGGTTGTAAAATTGTTAGATGTGGGTTGTTTTCAAATTGTATGCCTATTTACTGGTGAATGTGGTATTGTACAGTATACTTAACCTCTCTTTTACTCCCCTCTGCAGACTAAATAACTCCATTACCTTTGCAGCCTGGGGGAAGGAAGTACCTAAAAGGGAGCGGGTGGGGTGGTTCCAGGACAGAGTAGCCACTCCCTCAGGATGGGAAAAGGAGCAGACATGCTCCAACGGAAACAAAATAAATTAAAAGAGAGAAAACAAAAACCCTGTTCTCCCTTGCTCTTTCCTACGAGTGACCTGAGTCAAAGATCCGGGGGGGGGGGGGGGTCTGTGGGGTGTCAATTCAGCCCCGGAACGATATGAACTGAGAGGCTGTGCAAGGCCACTACTGCGGGATTAAAGCTGGGTGATGGATGAGACCCACTGGAACATGCAGGCCAGCCCAAAACATTTACTTTAAAGCATGAGGCCTTGTAAATGCAAAAAATGGTCTCCACTCAACTTTACCAAAATGGAAAGCCACTCAGGTGAAGGAAAGTGTGCCTTAGAACTGTAATATTGCAGAATGTGTCGAATGGATTCCAAAAAGGCATGTGGGATTGCAGATGCTGACTTTGACACAGGAAGACAAACAGCAGCATGTTACTTTGGGCCTCATCATGCTATTACTGCCTCATTTAAGGGCTGGCCTGATCACGAGTTGGCCGCTAAATGGGCTGTGTTACCTCCAGCTTTTTGCTGGAGGTGAAAATCCCATTTAGCACCCTGTTTTCGGCAGTATTACTGCCGGCGGTAATAATGCCCAATGGGGAATGGGGATTTTCCGTTACCACCCAACCCATGATCCGGCGCTAATAGCGCCAGACTGGATGGCGCTAACGCGATTAAAGTTGGGCGCTATACCGCCGGGATACCGCCCAACTCGTGATGAGGCCCATTGACTTCTATGCAATACAAGACTGTGATCTAGAAATCTAAGTGAAGTTGTGACTTATATCTAAAAGTGAAGCCAATTGACATATTTCATTTGACACAAACAGAAACACTTACTTCCCAACACATAAACTGGCATTTAAATGGAAAGGCCTACTTGGAGTTTTAAAGTGGACATTGGTTTTCCCATGTTAAACTGTGGCCCAAGTGTGGACAATTCAGAATAAACACTCATATCTTTTCAACTGTGAGATAAAGAAAATATATTTACACATGGAAAGAAGGCCCAAAATGCAATATAAAATGTTACATGTAAAACCCATCTTTTCAATTTAAAAAGCTCTTCCTTTTAGAATTATACATGTAGTCTGCTTTGCAGCTCCCCACTAAACTGTAATATGGACTTGGTTATCTGTTTATGACTTCCTGAGACCTTTGGATGGTGTGTACCAGGAATGTGCTCTGCTTTCAGTTAAATGCAAAGAAATACAGCATTTTGAGATCGAATCCATGGGAGAGGTCAGATAAGACAGCCTCATGACCTGACCTCTTGGACCTAATAAACTGACTCTCATCTGTATACAGAGAATCTGAATGGAACTTCAAAGACTGTTACACCAATAGCCAACAAGGAGCCAATCCGATGTCCAGGTCATGTGACTTTAGGGAAAACGAAACTGCTTGGATTTTCTGAATGTGAAACTGAAGACTTCTATATTAATACATTGCCATTTCATTAACATTGGACTCCTTTTCCCTTAATAACAGGAGAACTGTGTGTTGTAATAAGCTCACCCCGGACTCATAATAAAGATCACAAAAAGCCTGTCAGTTTTATGTAAATATCAACAACATGCAATTTGCATGTGTAATTTGAGCTAGAGATGAAAATTAGATTGTGACACTCCTATACTATAAATGACAGAAACCCAAAACTTGGTGAGCTGATAGAAAGTAAAATGAATGTGTGTGTTGTGAAGTTTGATGTTCCTCACTATTTGGGTGTTGGAATAAACCACAATAAATGATAGCTCCGCCAGGAAGGTCATGCCATGGTCAAAGTAATGTCCCCAGATCTGGCGGACATCGTTGAATCCAAAGATATATATTTTTTGGTGAGTATCTGTAAATTTCAGAAAGTTGTCATGTTGTGACTTTCAGCGAACCAAAAATGTAACTTTAAATGTCATGTTAAAAAGAGGGATTTCCCTCCTCCCCTCATTATCCATAATCCAGACCTCAGAAATCCCTTGCCCTATCGGCTGCCAGAGGTCGGGAGCAGAGCTGACAAAACCATCGGGGTACCGCCTTGCCAGGAGAAAAGCTGACTAAAAACCATCTTGGAGGGAGACTGCTTCCTACATTGAGAGGCCCTAAACCTTGCATGGGAGGCAGAGACTGAGAAACCTAAAAGCTGCCTGGGCCTGACATTTGAGGAGCCAGATGAAGACTGGGTTCTGGTGACTATCCTTGACAGAAGCCTTTGACCAGATCTGTGCTTTCTAAAGATGAGCCCTGCTGTTCCCCTGAGTGCCCAATAACCAAGGTATCCCATGTACATAGATTGATCCAACTGACATTAAACGTGTGGGGGAAATCTGCCAGACTTAATCTCCTTCCTGCATAGTGGGTGAGGGGGGCAAAACTGTGTAGACCCTGGACATATTTGACCCCAAATATAACTCAATTAATTCCCCTCTCAAAAGCACCACATCCATTTTAAACTGAAGTGTGAGGGCAATCTCCCTGTTTTAACCCATTCCTTTTCATTAGTGGGTTCTCTTCCATTACTGGGAGGGGGTAAGAGTGTGTAAACCTTTAGCTTATTTAACTAAAAAATGTCATTTAACTAATTCCCATAGGGTAATTTATCATGCGGCGATGTTTATTCAAAATTCGAAATTGACGAAGATCATCCCAATGCACAGTAAATGACTCAAGTATTTAATGTAAGTGGGTATCCCTGCTGTTCATTTGAGTATGCTAGTGTTCCCAAAACAAAAATCCAAAAACGTAACTGTCCATTTGAATGTGCTGTGTTCCAAAACAAATTGTCCCATTGATTCCATTTTCTAAAACCCTACCTTTCAAATTGAAAAGCCAAACAAAATTCCCAATAGACTCCCACTCCACAAACCTTTTAAACCAAGGGGTGTCACAGATAACTGATGCTTAGGGCGTGGGGTGCTGGGAGAAAAGAGCATGTTGATAAAGTAATGATGGTGGGTTTTTAAAGGTTCCTATGTGTTAATGTGCAGAGAAATTCTCTGTGTGTTCTAATTTAAAAGTCAACCTGTGTTTTGTTGTTGCAATTAAAAGTGTATTAAGAAACACATGTCAGTCTATTAATGTAAGAACATTGTTCAGGTGCTGTGATTATTGTATTGTGCCACGGAGTTGGTGGCTTGTGTTATTGTGGGATAGCGATTATTAATTGTGTATCTTGAATACAAATATACTACTTCTATACACCGGCCTGGTTCCTGGATTATTGGTGGCACAGGGGGTAGAGGCTGAGTGGTATTAGAAAGGTTGGAAACCTGACCAAGCCTGAATCTATTAATAGTGTTACTGTGCAACACCTTGACTGGGGAGGGAAGGAACTCCCCGAGTTAACAGTGACTGCCCAATAAATCGTTACACCTCCATGCTTTGGATGCCAGCTTTGGCAACTGGAACTTTGCTAAGCATTTTTTACCTCTTCCAAGTGCACTGTGACTGTGAAAAGATCAGGTAAGGAGAGGGGGCACAGGTATGAAATGGCACATAGTTAGGCATGACTCGTATGCAAATCGGTAAGCACAACATTGTAAACACTCTCTTACACAAACTTAATATAACACAAGGGCCCTCATTACAACACCGGTGCTAAACCATGGCGCTATTAGCACCATGGTTGGTGCCGGTGTTGTAACGGGTCCGCCATGGTTCAATGGGGAATTACCACCCCATTCCAAGATTGGCGGGGCGGTAATTCCCCATTGAAACATGGCCCTTCCCCATTCCCATTTTTGCCCCATAGGGCTCTATGGGAATGGGCAAGGCGCTAAGTACGATAGCGCAAATTGCGGTACCGTACTTAGCACTAAGGTCCCTTTGTGGGTCCCTACTTTACCGGCTGGTATAGACCAGCCGTTAAGGTCGGGTCCCCCAAAGGGACCCCGTAATCAGGCGCTAATGGGTTAACGGCGCCGCAGCCTTTTACGGCGCCATTAACCCATTAGCGCCAGGGTCGTAATGAGGCCCAAGCAACCTTGCAAATCTCATTATTGAAAAATTATGACAGGGCTAATGATAGGACATTGATGCCTCATTGTGACCTTATCTTAATACAATGGACACAGTTCATGCAAATCATTGCAAGCCGCTGGGGAATGCTGCTCACATGACTGGCAATGAGAAAATGAAGAGAGTCTGTTTCTGTGTGTAAGTACAGCCAAGTAGACTATGTGGTAAAAACTCAATCGGCAAGCTGCCACTGTCCAGCATTCACCACTTTATGTTGTGAAATGTTCTTGATCACTTATCCCTGTTAAATCTACAAAATCGTCTTGTTCATCTCTTGTCTTCTGGATTAAAGGTGGCAACTTAATCAATACACTTAACATGACTACATTAATCACACAGGGCTGTCATATGGGTAGAGGCTTTGGGCCTCATTACGACCCTTGCGGTAATCCGCCGTCATTACCGCCATGGCGTAATGAACGTTAACGCCGTGGGACGATGGCGTAAAGTGCGCCACATTAGGACCCATCGCGCACGAGCATTACGCCATGGCGGTAATGTAAACAGCGCCATGGCGGTAATGCCCCCAAAACGGCACCTACCGGCATCGTATGCGGCGCAAGGTGCACCACCGCCACCGCCGTACATAGCGGTGACCGTAGTTAGCGGTCACCGCAATTAGCGGTGACCGTAGATAAGCGGAACCGGAAGTAGCGTCACCGCGGCGGAACGGGAAAGAGCACGGCGGCCATCTTTAAAAACACAATCCATTGCCATCCTCCGAAACCACTGGACATCCGAGCCTGAGACCCCGCCAATACCGTCTTCAACCTTCTACCTGCAGGAAGATGCCTAAAGTTCTGAAAAAAGCCTGTGACCGCCAGCGGCAAGACCGCTTCTCCAGAGAGGAGCTTACCATTCTAGCGGAGACCCTCCAGGAGAACGCTGCCGTGGTATTCTCCAACCAACTGACAAGACCGGCCATATCCAAGAAGAAGGCCATATGGGCACTGGTAGCTCAGCGGGTCAGTGCCGTGGGAACAACACCCCGCAATGTCAAACAGTGCCGCAAGCGGTGGGACGATCTCCGGCTCAGAGTCAGGAGCATACTATCAGCCAACATGAACCTGGCAATGGCAACTGGGGGAGGATCGGAGTCCCCTATAAAATTGCAGCCATGGGAGGAAATCTGTGCCTCCACAATCGGAATGCAGAGCATTGAAGGAGTAGGAGGAATGGAGAGAGGAGCCCCGACATCGGGCGATGCAGGTAGGTGGCTCAAATCAAGGCATGCAAATCTCACCTAAGTCCATTCATGTGAAGTACAATGTTGGCCCATAGTGTGAATGCAACACATCAGCAGGAGACTGCCCACAGATACATCCGATCTGCACCCTGTACACATGCAGCACGCACACCCTAACTGCAGGCACCCACATACCTCCATGCTACTTCCACACAAAAGGGAGACAACTTTTTTCCCCTGCATGAAATGTGCCACATGTACTAACTGATGAGATGCCAGTCGCCACAATGCCCGGCCAATGTCCGCAGACCCATCAATAACACTCTCCCTCCTCTGTCCCACCACAGGCTCAAATTCCGACCTTGAGGAAGAGGACACCACAGCCTCCACACCCACCAAGAGGGCCAGGCCAACTGTGCCAACGCCACAACCCTCCACCTCTGTCGTCCCGAGGAAAACACCACAGCAGGCAAAATCCCTGCAAGGGAAACAGGACAGGGCACAGACAGCCACCCCAGCAGGCAGTACAGCAGCAGCAGCAGCAGCAGACATCACACCAATCATGCCCACAGAAGCCACAGCCTCTGCTGCAAGCAGCACAATTGGGGAGAATGCTGCCATTGCTGCCTCCTCCGATAGCGAAGCAGGGATCTTTGAGGAGAGTGATGTCAGAAGCCCCACAGGCCACCCTCATTCCCCCTACCTGTCCCTAAGCAGCCCGCATGCGGATGCCACTCAGGGTCAGCCAGAGGATGACGATTGGCCAGCCACTCCATCCCCGCTGCAGGGGCAGATCAGCCCAATGGGAATACCACTGCCATTAGCCATGGGCCAGAATTCCAACCATTCTCTGGAGGCGATTGCCACCCGGCAGCAGCAACTTTCCTCGCTGCTCGAAGAACATGTTGCTGAATGTGGGGGGTCAAGTGCAGCAATGGATAAATGTGCTGAGACTGTGAAGGCAGCTATAGAGTCGTCCACAAAGGACATCTGCGCGGAACTAGCTGCTGTGCGGCACGCCATCACTGACCTTGTGCAGACAATACGGGCCATGCGTCCAAATGAGCAGGCAGGATCCTCCTCGGTTGCCAGCTCGACACCGAGCAGCCCCATCCGCCGATCGGGGAGGAACCTCCGCAGCACAGGCAGGGGTGCCCCGGGGGCCAGTGGAGGGGGCTGCCAATAGTGGCCGGACAGTGTAGGAATCCTACTACTGACACTGCTGCACAGACCAACTCACACCTTTGTTGGGATTCCAGGGGGGGGGGGAGGTGGGAGGTGGGAGGGGGTGTGTTGGGGTGTGCAGGGGGGTGGCGGGGTGGTGTGTTGGGGAGTTAAGGGGGGAGTTTGGGGGGGGGTGTGTGCAGGGGGGAGGTGGGAGGTGGGAGGGGGTGTGTTGGGGTGTGCAGGGGGGAGGTGGGAGGTGGGAGGGGGTGTGACACGACAGTTCATAGTTCAAATACACTTTTTCGTTTCAAAAAAGGAAATGTGTGGACATTTTCATTGCGTATGTGTGCTTTATTGGTGTCCAGTCCTCAGTGTGCATGCCCCAGAGTCACACAGTGCCCCAAGTGCAGTCTCCATGCGATGAACACCAGCCGTGTGTGCTAGAAGCAGTGGTTGATGATACTTTGGCGCATGGCACGCCCCTCCTGTGCATCGCCTCCTCCATGTGGTGGCGCCCCTTCTGCACCCTCCTCATCCTCATCCTCATCGTCAGGTGGTTGCAGTTCTGCGTCAGGGGGCAGGGGCACATTCCGTCTGACGCACATATTGTGCAGCATGACACATGCCATGACGATCTTTGCCACCTTCTCATGGCCATACAGGAGTGCCCCACCAGACCTGCTGAGGCTTCGGAATCGTGCCTTCAGGAGGCCGAATGTCTGCTCTATGACCACACGAGTACGTGTATGTGCACGGTTGTAGTCCTCCTCGTGCTGGTTCTGCGGGTTCCGGACTGGCGTGAGGAGCCACCTCTTCAGGGGGTAGGCTGCATCACCTGTATGTAGGCGAGAATGTATGTGTCAGTCATGTTGTCTGATCAGGAACATGATGTCCCACCATGGCTGGCATGGAACTGTTACCTTGGCTCACTTCTACATGCACTAATTGATTCACACTATGCAACCAGTATATGCTCATTGCTGCCATGGCCTGTTTTGCATGCCATCACCCTATGTATGCAGAGGGGTTTTGTGCATTGTGAGTGGCCTTCCTCTGTATCCGTTCTTTGTGTTACTCACAGCCAGGTGGAGTATGCATCATCCCCCCCCCCTTTCAGCCAGGTGGAGTATGCATCATCCCCCCCCCCTTTCAGCCAGGTGGAGTATGCATCATCCCCCCCCCCCTTTCAGCCAGGTGGAGTATGCATCATCCCCCCCCCTTTCAGCCAGGTGGAGTATGCACTGGTACGTCATTCCCATGCCCACTTCCATGACATCGCACTCACCGAGTAGCCAGGATCTTGGGCCTGCATGTCGCTCCATGTAGCGTGGTATTGTGGAGTTCCTCAGGACCATGGAATCATGGGTTGATCCGGGGAATCGGGCACAACAATGTGTGATGATCTTGTTGGAGTCACAGACCATTTGCACGTTGACAGAGTGGAACTGTTTCCGGTTGCGGTACGGTACCTCCATGGCACGTGGAACCACCAATTCCACATGGGTGCAGTCGATGGCACCAATGCAACCGGGTATGCTGGCTAGTGCATGGAAACCCACTTTGGTGTTTGCAATCTCCTGGGCAGTCCGTGGTAATGAGATGTGGTCGTCTGTGTGCTTGAGGAGGGCATCGAGCACTTGGATGAGTGTTCGTGAGAATAATGGTTGTGAAATGCCATGCAGGTGCCCCACTGTGTGCTGGTAGGTGCCTGTGGCCAGGAAGTGGAGTACAGCCACTACCTTCAGTAGGGGGGGGATGGCGGTTGGACTTTCTATCATGCTGACGATGTCGTTGTGTGTCATGTCTACGATGGCGGTGATGGTGTCCCTGTCCAAACGGTACAGGGTGTGGATCTGCTCAGCAGTGAGGTTGTTTGGATTGGCTCTGATGCGTGGGATTGGGGGCTGCCTGCGTGGTGGCACTGGCTGTGCTGGTGGGGCTTGCTGGGCCTGCCTTGCCCTCCTTCTCCTCCTGCGTCTCCTCTGTGCTGCCTGTTGTTGTTGTTGTTGCTGTTGCTGTTGTAGTAGCACATGCATTGCTATCAGGTCCTCCAGCCCCAACATTGCTAGTCGTATTGGCATCATTGTGGAGTGTGACTGGGTGTGGGTAGGGGTGGGGTGTGCTCTTTTTATACTCCCCTGAGTCTGTATTGCCTTCACCTGTGCTGTTTCTGTGCACCTGTGGCAGCTGCATTCACTTGAATTGGCCCTTTACGGTTGGTTCGCGATGGCGTTATTTGCACCATGGCGGTAAGGTACTTAGCGGCCTCATTGATGGCGTTAGGTGCATGTCCGCTTGGGTCGGCATTTGCGTGCCTTTCCGCCATGGCGCTAAGTACGGTGTGGGCGGTCGCGTGCGCGCACCCTTAGCGCTGTTTGCGGCAGCGTTAACTACGATGCCGCTATTGGCATCGTAGTTAACGGTCACGGGTCATGATCGTACCTGGCGGAAAACGATGGCGGTAAGCATTTACCGCCATCGTTTTTCGCTTAGCGCCAGGGTCGTAATGAGGCCCTTTGTCTTTGGTTGGGGCTGGTGGCTGTTATAAAAAGTTACAGCAACTTCCTTCTGCCCCACCCACCAGCCTCATACAATTCATGAGCAGTTAGGCTTGTGCAGACTGAGAGTAGGATAAGGAAGGCATGGCATCAACAGTGAGACAGACACAAGTGACCACAGTTCAAGGGTCTTTATTGAACTTCAACAAGGGCTTGATGAACGCCTATCTAACCCTAAATATATAGATGTGAGCAAGCTACATCCATCAAATAATAATAACACAGTCCTAGTGGTGTCTCATCAAAATAAAAGGGCATATACTAAAATAAACTATTGCCAATCCTTACAGTTAATTATACAAAGTGAGGGGTAATGTTTATGAAAAAGAAAGAAGTGTTCCCAAAATGATATGTCAGGATGTTCAGGCCATTGGCCTCCCTTCCCCACGTTTTAAGCATGGGACAAGACGGATCACTCAAGCACAGCACACACACTGGCTTCTTTGGCACGAGGATACAGTTCCATAACCATCATCAGGGCCTTCTGTGGTACAAGCGTCTTTACCTCATCTACAAAAAACAAAACACAAAGTTACTCTCTTCTTATAAAAATTCACTTTGGGTGATTCACCCTGGACTCCCCTCAGCTGGGTTCAGATCCCTTTCATGTCACAATCGTTTTTTGCGGATCCCCCTCTTCCAGGATAAGATCCCCGTTTTTACAATGTTCAGAGAATATTCTTTTTCGAGTAACTCACAGTTCAGCCTGGATCCCCCTCTGCCAGGCTCAGACCCTTCCTCCTATACGATTAATCTCCCTCAGCCCAGCTCGGACAATTGCAGTTTGCATTTAACTATGGAAGGCCTCCTAGAGCGCAATAGTGTCCCTGGACGCTGTCAAAGCTTTTGATTCGGTCCGCTGGGAGTGGCTGATCAGTGTGCTCGCTCACTATGGCATAGGAGAGGGGTTCCTCCGGTGGATCAAGCTGCTATACAATGATCCTAGAGCAAGGGTGAAAACAGGGCGATTTGTGTCAAAGGAGTGGAGGTTACACAGGGGAACCAAGCAGGGATGCCCACTATCGCCAATGTTATATATCCTGGCCCTGGAGCCGTTTGCGGCCTTTCTTAGATCAGAATATAGGGACACCGGGATAGACATAGACGGGGTCCTCCACCAAGTTTCGCTATACGCGGACGACATGCTGCTATTTGTGGAGAACCCAGCCGCTAACCTACCATGTCTCCTAGAGGCGATCGGGGCATACACCAGGTTATCGGGCATAGCAATAAATAAAGAGAAATCCCTGGTTTTCCCATTGGCAGGGCTAAAACAGGTCCCCCCGGGTGGCCTCCCGGACCTGGGCCTGGCGTGGGCTCCAAACTCCTTCAAATATCTGGGAATAGAGATGCATCATGATACAGCCGATACCCACAGAACCAACACATTGGTGGCGCTGGAAAAGATACAGAAGTCGATGGCCTTCTGGGGAACACTACCACTGGGGATGATGGGGAGAGCGGCCCTCCTGAAAATGGTTGTGCTGCCGCGCCTACTATATTATTTCACGAACATCCCATACACAATTCCCAAAACCTTCTTCAACAAATTAAACACAATAACACGAACCTTCCTGTGGGGGGGAGGAAGAAACAAGATCGCAATGGGGACACTCCAGAAGGACTATGAGGAAGGTGGCATCAGAATACCGGACTTTGAGAAATATTATTTGGCAGGACAGCTTCGCAGTCAGGTGGCTGGGGGAAGACGAAACAATTGACACAATTACCTTTCAGCCAGCACTGAAAAGATACTACTTGAGAGAAATACCGTGGCTCGATAAACCTCTGCTCAAGACCCTCCCGAACATGCTTACCATCGCAGTGGGACTATGGAAGAGGGCATGGAGACTCCAGGGGGAGAAAGACCCGTATTCGACGCAGATCCCACTGGCGGGCCTCTTGGGGGCGAATTCAAACATGCTGGTGGCATATCGAGCGCACTGGGAAGCCAAAGGCGTGGCACAAATTGGAGACCTGACAAGAGGGGAAAGGTGGGCAGACTTTCAAGAAATGATGGAGGAATACGAGATACATGAAGGCCAATTCATCCTCTACAACGGCATGATACGAAACATCAAAAAAAGATGGCCAGAGCGGACAAACCAGGAGGAGGAGGATATGACAAAGCTAGACGCATGGTACGATATATCAGAAGGAACCCATACAACTTCCAGGCTATATGAACAACTGTTAAAAACAGAAAACTCACAGGAACCACACACGAGGAGGGGCTGGGAAGAGGAACTTCAGAGGCCCTTCAGTGATCAAGAATGGGCCAGGGTGCTACGATACCCAAAAAAAGTGTCAAGGAACGCACGGTTCAGGCAGGCACAGTTATACGTAACGCACCGAGCATACCTCACGGCCAAGAGAATGAACAAGATGGGGAGGGAACATCTAAACAGGTGCCCCCGCTGCCTGGCGGAGGGAGCTGACATGACACACATGTTCTGGACCTGCCTGGTGATACAAGCCTTCTGGGATAAGATCAGAACCAAAATAGCGCAAAGTGGACTTCAAATACAAGCGGAGCACCCTGAAAAATACTTGCTGGGACTCTTCCCGAGAGGAAGCAGACATGAGTCGCACCTAGCGAAAATGAAAGACCTAATACTTATACTGGCAAAAAGGAGAATAGCAATGACATGGAAGTCAAGGGAGGGCCCGAACATAGAAGCATGGTGGTCAGACCTTCAAAAGTGGGCACTGGCAGAGACCGCGGTGTGGATTAGAGCAGTGAAAAGAGGAGAGGGGGAGACAGCGCAAAAACTGGCCGCGTGGAACACCCTGATGCAGGACCTATTCGACAATAGGGAAGAAGGAGACAGCGACGACCCCATAGGGTCCAACGACCAGTGAGGAAAACAAGGAATCCCGGTACAAGGCCCCATGATGAGACAATTCAGGCAAAAACTCTGGGATGACCCAACAAAGTGGCTGCACAAGAATGATGGAGCCGCCAGAAGACCCTGGTGCTGCGGAAGTACAATGAAATCCAAGAAATGTGCTAATGCGCCAGTTATGCCGCGTAATAACTGTCTGTATGTTTGTTTTTGTTGTTTGTTATGGTAAAAAACCAATAAAGAAATTTAAAAAAAAAAAAAAAAACTATGGAAGGCCTCCGAATTTGCACAGAATTTAGCTTGACCCGTTGCAGGGCCACTTCAATTTCAAGATTTCCTTTTCCACAGTTGTCAATTAATTGGATAACTAACAGAGATCTTAGAATGAGCACCCACGTGGCGCTGGACCACTCTGTCTACTGTAAGGAACTCATGGTGGCAACAGTAAAGACAGACACAAGTGATCACAGTTCAAGGGTGTTTATTGAACAATGAATGCAGAATGGAAAAACGCCTGAGCTAAACCTAAATCTAAGATGGAAGCAAGTGTAGACCCTCAAATGAAAAATAAGGCAGCCCTAGTGGCATTGTGTCAAAATAAAAGGACCTATACTAATAAAAACCTATTGCCAATGTTCTTACAACTGATAGGGTTTCAATAAACAAAAGAAATGTTCCAAGTAATAAGTCAGGATGTGGTTGCCAGGGGTCTCCCTTCCCCACGTTTTCAGCACGGGACAAGGTGAGACCTTGAAGCACAGCACACGCTTGAGCTTTCTCAGCACGAGCCAACAGTTCAGTTACAGCTATCAGGTTCTTCAATGGTAAAGTCTCTTTTCACTAAAAATTCTCTTGCCTTCAAGGCCTGATGTATGCAACAAACAAACACAAACAAAAAGTTATTTTCCACATTTCATGTTGGGTGATGGCTTCACCCCTGGGTCCCCCTCTTCTGGGCGGCGACCCCTTACATACCGTATTCAACCAATCAATTGTGCAATTCCTTTCTCAATGAACTTAATGACTTTTCATCACTGGATCTCCCTCTACTGGGCTTGGACCCACTTGACAAGGTGAACGTTCCAAAAGAAATGAAGCAAACCAACAAACAAAAGTTCCTTTCTTATTGCAATAGAGGTGAGGATTCTTCACCTCTGGCTCCCGCTCTTCTGGGCGCAGAACCCTTTTGAATATTTGGCTCGGTTTTTAGCCTCCCTCTTCCAGGTTCACTGTGGCTTTGCACAAAGACAGTTCACCTTTTAACTTTCAGCAGTCTTAATGTATTTTCAAACACTTCTCACGGACATCCCTCTGATGGGTTCATCTTTGTCAACACACTGTTTCTTGTGACTTTAGACTTTGCTCCTCTCGATTGACATCACTCCACCGTGTTCACTCTTGCCACTTCTCAATTTCCTTTTACTTTTTATGATTGCGGGATTCACTTCCCTTGCTTTCTTTTGGTGCGGTAGTCACTTCCCTTGCTTTCTTTATAGTTTGCCAGTCAAAGACTTTTGATTATACAGGGATTTTGCTAGAACTCCTGTATAACTACTTTGATCTCTTTTCGCCTCTTCCCAAGGGCTTCTGGATACGGTAGTTTCTACCATCAGGTAATCGGCAGAGTTTCCTGTTTGAGTACCCATGTGGTGCCGGCCTCCTTTGTTGCTGGCTTTCTCCCTCTTTCTTCAATTGTATCTTTACAATTTCAAAGTTCAGATTAGCTGTTGGCTACTTTTCGTTCAAGACAGTTCGGTTTCTTGTTGATTCTCCCCTTGACTCACCAGCTGTGATGAACCGCTTGCCTTTCTTTATCCTTGGAGTCAAGGTCGGTACCTCTGAGACCAGTGTCCTTCCCTGGCTTGGTTATCAGCCGAGGAGGGGCTTGCGTACCGTAGACATCTTCTGCAACACACGCTGGCTATTGTTTGCTGTCTGATATTTTGTGTGGAGGTTTCACAGGCGTTGGTCGGAAAGGGCAAGGTTGCTTCTTTCATTGTCACCCTCTCTGTCTGTGCTGTCTTTCTCCCCCTTTTGAACTGCCATTCTGAGTTAGCTCTCACGTTATGCAGACCGCCTTGCTCGTCTTGTGCTACACCCTTTATCACTGTGGGGAAAGGAAAGGGCCGTCAGGTGTATGTGATTCAGGTCAATTGCCGGACTTTGCCTGACCCTTGGGATGGGACATGTCAGGTAAACAATTTTAGGGTTAGTCCGTTGTTTTCTACATTGGGAGAAAGTGTTGGTGTCGGAATATCCTTCGTGGTAGGAGGGGGAAGAGTTGTTATAAGGAATTGTAGCCCTCATACTGGGAGGGTTGGTAGTGATCTCGGAAGGGTGGTTTTTGTAGGGTTTGTGGAGTGAACGGGAATAGCTAGGATTGTAAAATGAACAAGAGAGATTGGGGGAATGGTAGTTGTCTGTCATAACAGATTGAGTGTTCATAAAAGAATAACCAGAGGGTTGTGGAGATGAAGGAGGGGGAGTATTCAGGTGAAAACCGGGAAAACGAGGATTCTGGGAGTCGTGGTTTTTGAGGGTGACTGTGTTCCTAATTAGGTTATCAGAGTTGTAGAGGTGTTAGGATTTAATTAAGGGAGCTTCTTTGGGTGGAAGGGAGGTCGATGTAGAATAACCAAGGAAAACCTCAGGGACTTTGTCCTGTTCACCTTCCTCCTAAGTATAATACTGTGTCTCCCTTTTGGCATTCCCCTGAGCATAACCCTGTGCCCCCCTACCCAGGTGATCCTCTCTCACTAATCCGTCCCCAGGGTTGGGATCTGAGAGCGCCAGCCCTCCCCTGGCTAACTGAATAAGGATTTCCTGAGGTCTACTTGGGAGAATACCCTCAGATTTCTCACATTATGGTATCTTGCTGCGCCTCCAAAAGTCCAATCACATAATTTGTCTGGTTTTCAATTATATTCGCTCATACAATGTTGCAGCTTGCAATCTTGGTCCTAACACAGGCTGGTTTGGTATCAGTCGCTTTGATTTACCGGCTGAGCTCTCTTTACTGGCGCTGCTTTGTTATAGAAGCCAAGGACAGTTACACAGTGGCAATCATTCCTGCCCGCCTTGGTTATCGGCGCGGGAGAGCCCCAGGTAGCTCCAATGCACAATGCAGGTTTGTTCAGCTTTATTTCCCGGTCTTAGGTTGCTTACTTTACAATGTTCATGAAAGTAACCGTCTGAAAAGGTCAAGGGCACTTCCCTCCTGACAACCCTCTCTGGTCTTGCCGTCTTTCTCCTCATATTGAACTGCCAACTGGGAAATGCTGTTTCCTCGTGTGCTTTGCCTTTTATCCGTGTGGGGAAGTCTGATGGAAGTCAGGTGTGTATAATGATCAGTAATTGCCTGCCGTTGACTGACCATTGTATTGGTACATGTCAGGTATACGACTACGGTGTTAGTGCATTTTCGCTCATGATGAGCTGTCCGCGAGAAAGTGTTCATGTCGGGAAAGGGGGTGGGGTTGAGTTCCTAGGTATCCTACCTGGTAGGATGAGGAAAAGGTGTTACAGGGAACGGGATACCGCGTCTCACCATTCGGTGTCCCACTTCCATCCCCCAAAGACTTCTCATCCAGGTGATCCTCTCACACTGGTCCACCCCCAGGAACTGAATCCAAAAGCAATTGCCATGTCCTGGCCACCTGGATGACAGATTCCCAGGGACTAGTGGGTGAGACACCTTCAGGTTTCTCACAGTAGCGACGCAGCTAACCAAACAGACAAGGCGTGTTTTTATTTAGTGTGCTTCCAAAGAACACACTGCCTTGTCCACTGCTATGCAGCTTTATCTGGTTACAGATCAGTTGATAATTAGTGCATGCAAGATAACCATTTGCTGAAGCATAGAATTGGGCAATAAGCATGTATGCCTCTTATTCTTCAATGCATAATCTCCTTGCAACTCCACAGTACACGGAGTAGCCCATTCTGCAAATGTGTTCCTATGCTATTTGCAAAAACACAGCTGTGCAATGCTTTAATGAAGATCGCTAATCATTTTTTTTTTAAAGAGTGAATCATATTCTGCTTTTCTTTAATGTGATAGCACTATGAGCACTGTAAATGTATCTTTTATTGATCAGTTTTAAAGGTCGTCTTTATAATTGAATAGGAGTCCACCCCGTGGGCCTAACCTATCCAGAAAGAGAGAGAGAGAGAGAGAGAGAGAGAGAGAGAGAGAGACAGACAGACAGACAGACAGACAGACACAGAGAGAGTGTGTGTGTGTTTTATGTTTTAGTCATGTCATCAAGTGGGTCCAATAAAAGCCAATTGAGCACTCCCCACCCTACTATAATTGGCCTGAGCTGCCTCATGCTTATTACCTATTTACCTAAAATCTGGGTGCCCTTGTACTCATTCCAGCTCACTATTTTCAAATGGTTGCTACTGGATCCAGTTGCTCACATGTGGGTGAATAATATATCTCCTGAACTGCTCTCAAGAAAGGTCCAGGGATCATTTTATATTATCAGCGGAATTGCATTATTAAAACCTATATGCTTCAAGTTGAAGTTAGTTACACTAGCATGAGATAGGCACAAGAAGACACCAATATGGCCACACCACATAGAGAGCAGAGGGACATTGTAGGTGTTGTACCGTGCATGGCACTTGATTGCTTACATCAATACTGACACATTAGTTGAGGGATTTAACACTCTTGCCACTCACACAATACTATTCTTTTGTTACTGTGAGTTACCGAAGAAGTGCTAACTGGCCACACATTGTTTCTATTTTTTAATGATGTTTAGGATTGCCAAAAGGGAATCTTTACATTCCCAAACAGTGGGTCTCACTACGAGGTGGGTGGTAAGGGATTACCGGCACCGGTAAGGGCACCGGTGCCGGTAATCCCTTACCGGCCTATGACGAGTTCCCTTTGCGGGTCCTTCCTTAACGCCTGGTTTTACCAGGCGTTAAGGACGGGACTCGCAAAGGGATACCGGGGTCAATAACGGTACCGAAATTTGCGGTACCGTTATTGCTGCCTTCCCCCTTCTCATTGAGCCCTATGGGGGCTCAAATGGGAATGGGGAATGGCTCCGGTGAATGGGGAATTACCGGTCCCGCCAACCTCGGAATGGACCGGTAATTGCTCCATCCACCAGACCGGAGTCGGAACGATTTTGGAGGCAGCCATGGCGCTAATAGCGCCATGGCTACCACCAAAGTCGTAATGAGGCCGAGTGTCTGTAGTACAGGATCTAAAAGTGAAGTGGTACCTTCAGTTGCATCTATTGCACATTGGAGATGTTGGTCAGGGGTATAGCTTGTGCATGGGTGCCACAACCTTTCATTCATGCGGCCCAATCGTGTTCTGGCACTTGGTAGTGTTTGGAGGCTTCGTTTGGTGGCTGAGTGTGAGTTGATAAATGGTTCACCTTCAGGGGCGGGCCCGTGTTAAAGTTCCTTCCTGCATTCTCTTGTTTATCAAGGCTGCACATGAGGCAGTAATTAATTTTCTTCAGTGACCTTTTTGCATGTCAAATTCCAGATCTTCCTGGAAAGTGCTATTTGTCAATGTAAGATGGGCCATTGCATTTTAGCACAACAGCCCTATTGCAGCCTGCTATTCATTAATTTGCAGAACAAACAGTAAATAATGTTCAATAAGGAACTTTATCCACAAAATGTGCAGCAAGAAGCAGAAAGCTGGTTTCAAAAAATTATGAAAGCATGTGAATCTCTTTTGATAATACACATTTAGCAATTTACAGAAAACTCAAGTTTCCAATTCTTTGTGTGGGTAGCACATTCAGGACAGCTTCCTTTCCATGCAGTCTGTGCTGAGTGTTCGGAGTACAGTAGCTGCCAAGTTTCTGTATTTTGCTTTTTAGCCACTGGATTTTTGCATTTGCAACTGCTAGTGAGGAATGTGGGCTTGTGGCATGCCCTGGGGGTCTTTTTTTCTCTCTCTTTGTCTCTCTCTCTCTCGATGCGTTCCTTGCCACAATCTATATGTGACAACTGTCTAACAAATGAAAATGCTTCCGAAAAATTCCAACATTTGTAAATATTTATAAAATGATACAATCTTTTTTTCTGTTGCATATCCCTACAGGGGATGACTGTAGATTTGCTTGGCTCAGTTTCTAAGGGCTGAATTTGTTTACACATCTTTCATTTCATGAAACAGCCACATCTATTTTCTTTCCAATGCATGGCATCATTTGGCCTTAGATGTCTGACTACGTTCACACTAATTTGGTAAAATGGGCCAATACACACTAATATTAAAGCTACATATGGTAATCCATTCTTGAATGCAATGTATATCATATTACAGTAATACCGTAAGCATATTTTGACCAGAACTGAGGGGGTACGATAAAGCAACGCCACTAGCCAATCCCTCTAAAAAACGCATCCCTCTGCTTACACCTCCTAAACTATAAACAAAACACAACCATACCTAGACAGCACAACGAACCGTACGGGGAACACTCAGGTGGCGATAGTGCGTAGTATAAATATCCTTTAACATAACATAATGTTCATTCTTTTCGTCAAATAGCTCATTCGTCCGTCACATAGTTAGTCATCAAGCACGCAGCACACATGCCATGTTCAATCGCCTAGATATTGGGCCTCATTACGACCCAGGCGGTAAGTTACCGCCTGGGCCGTGACTTTACCACCATGGCGTAAACTACGTTTACGCCATGGTGGTTGGCGGACTTACCGCCCCATTCCGACCTTGGCGGGGCGGTAAGTCCCCAATCCCCATTTACCCTTCCCCATTCCCATTTTTGCCCCATAGGGCATAATGGGAGTGGGGAAGGCGTTAATTACGCCACCGTAAATTACGGTGGCGTAATTAACTCCATGGTCCCTTAGCGCCATGGATTTTAACACCTGCTAAAAGCAGGTGTTAAGTCCGCCATGGCGCTAAGGGACCTCGTACTCAGGCGGTAAGGGTCGGCGCTGTTTACGCCGCCGTAAAACCCTTACCGCCTGGGTCGTAATGAGGCCCATTATGTAAAGTTAAGTTTACATAATTTCCAGATTTTCCATTCACTTGATGGGAGGGTGGTTTACTGCTTCGAATGACAGATCTCACTAATAGAAACTAAAGTTTCTTATGTCCACTTTCAGTATAGTGAATTTTATCAATTATTTGTGGATATTTGACACCTTGTGTCCTTAAAACTGTTAGTGGGTTCCTTTAAGGACAAATAACCACAAGACCCTGTATTCAGTGCTCTAAGGCAGCCAGGGGTTGGTTTTGCTTTTGTGAAAAAATGCAACAAGAAAGACAGACAAGCCAAGACGTTGCTTCAGACAGGTGGTTCAGAAAACTAACAACAATTAAAAGCGGCTATTGGATCTATGTACTGCAACAGAAAAGCGACTATAGCTGGTAGGATTCAGTAACCGAAAGCTAGATAGCACGGACGGTGTTCAAACTGCATGAATCAGGAACTACAGGTAAAGGCAGTTGATAGAACACTGGGTAAACAGATTGAGCTTATGAAGCCCTCGCAGCCCACAGTCAAACAGGGTGGAGCTGATTGCGTCCTGGGGAAGCTGTGTACATTTGCAAATAAAACCTCCCTCTCTCTTGGTAGCCTAGCCTGCTGGAGCTTGTAACAGGGGAATGCAATCAGGGTCTCCCCACTTGTAGCATCTTATTGCAACTAAGCGTAATCCTTTTACCTCACACAGCCCTATTCCTTTAGGACAGAATACATGTACCAGAATGCATCAGCTGGTTTAACCCAAAACCAGGAATGGAACATGAAAGTGCTTCCTCCCTCTCTCCCTCCTAGGGGCTTTCAATCTCCCCTATCTTCTCTAACTGCTACTCTATCACCTATCCTATCTCTCTTTCAAGGTCTGGAAGGAAAAAGTTCAAGAAGGATATCCGTTCTCCAATCCAAGCCTGCCCATCACTGACACCTAGGTCAATGCTTCTTCCAGGCAGACTGTCACTGACATCCTCGTTGTTGTTCCCTCTCCCGACCTTTGGATTCCACATATGGTCTCAGTGTTCTTCAGTTTATCGTCTTCTCCCAATAATGGTGGCACCCATTGGGAAGTACTCTTGGCATATTTCCCATCCCCTAGGGCCATCATTAATAGCTACCTAAATGGCACTATCATGGTCCTGGGCTCGCAGCCCAACCTCCTCCTTCTTGATAGGCATCTTTCATCTCTCATCAGCGTCCTCCCTTCCCCTGTGACTCCTCCTTCGGCCACCCCTCTGCCACCACCGTCGGGCGTACCACATTCCTGCACCCCTCCTCAGAAGACCTTCAAAAGTCAACACTCACTTTGCGAGCAAATACTCCTCTGAAATGTGCCACTGCCTTGAAGATCTTGACCTTGATGTCCTCACTCTCACCGAGCCCTTCCAGCCCCATCCCTTGCACTTAGCACATGGACGTTCTTTCCCTTGCACTTGCTGCATTCCCCTGGCACTTTCCACATGGCCTACCCTTAGCACTCCCTAACCCAAGGGCCATTACTGCCCTGACTAGCACTTCCACCCCTCTTCTCTCCCCTGCACTTCTTGGTACTGCACTTGCATGATCCGAATGACACAAGGCCTAGTCGGACCATTTTTGTTTTTCTTCATCACCTTTTGCTGTATAGATGCATTATAAATAGCCAATAAATAAATAAATAAACAAAAGTAGTTTGGTCCAAAGGTGCAGCAGTAAAACAGGTAAATGAATGCCTTGACTGTTTTGGTGTTTTAGCATGGAAGTTATGCTACAAACAAAGTCTATGAATGGGTGCATAAAGTGGTACTGAGGAGCAGGCAGGTATATTCCAAACAATACTGCAGTAGTATGGTTGTGGTGCAGATCTGTCTGCACACATGGTTCAGAACAGGCTAGTTGGTGATTGCAAAAAGGCATTTCCCCTCTGACACAAATACGACTTCTGAAACTGGGTCCATCAGTTAAAGTATTTCACCCTTGGGACTCTGCAAGCAATTGCAATTTTACTCAATGTACCTACTTCCCAACACCTGGTAATTATGTATGGTAATTATGTATTGCTGTTATCTGCGGGGCTATCTGTGCACTGCAAGGTAAGTAGATCCATACCCCCATTCTCGCTCATCCCCAACTCGTTCATTGCCAAACGCATACAACTCCTCCTCCTAGTCTCCTATAAACCTACTAGCCTTCCATACTAAGTCCCTGTTCCACCCTTGCTTCGTGTGTTCGCTACCTACATTTCTGCCATATATTTAACGCCTCATACTAGAATTTCTGCTTGTCCGACCGACCTCCCAGCTACATACTGTTACAGCACTCCGGGCCACGGACTACGCTTGTTGCTTAATCCCACATGGCCCATTCCACCGCTCCCAGCAGCAGTCCATGGTTATGCAGCTGATGCACATCTGTGCTTGCTATACCTGCCCAAATAGTGGAGTTCAAACCACAGATAGGAGTTTATAGATAGTCTGGATTTAATTGATGCTTGGAGGTTTGTTCATTCGGAGGAGAGGGAATTCTCCTTTTATTCGCTGGTGCGTGACTCTCACTCGAGGATTGATTATTTTCTTATTTCTGATAGGTTGGCTGGCAAATTACAGGACATGACTATTAAGGAAAGAAATATTTCAGACCACTCTCTGATGACAATGCAGTTGAGTATTGGACAGGAGAGGTCAGTGTTTTCTAAGTGGCGACTTAAAACTTATGTATTACAAGAACAGGGAGTAGCAGACTCTCTGGAGGGTTTTACGAAGAATTTCTTTGAGATGAATGTTGGCTCCGCTTCTGATATCATGGTCTGAGAAAGTTATAAGGCGACTGTGCGGGGAGACCTGATGAATATTACATACCGGGTTAGAAAAAAGAGCTTGACTGAGCTCCAGACATTGGAAAGGGAGTTGGAGGAAGCACAGAAAAAATATGCAGTATCTAAGAGTGATGGGGATAGGATCGTGGTGGGAAAAAATGAAGAACTATTCAGGCAAAAAATGGATGTCCAATATGAAAAAGGCATGTTTTTTATGAAGCAAAGGTTCTGGGAGCAAGGTGACAAAAATGGGAGACTGCTGGCAAATAGGTTGCAGGGCCTAACGGATAGCTCCTTTGTTCAAAAATTGGTGAATGATAATGGTGAACATATTATTAAAAAGGGTGAGATATGCGCGGGTTTCGGAAATCTTATGATACTTTATATCGAGAAGATCAATTCCCGACTTGAGATAATATGTACTCCTTTTTTGATAAGATTGTTATGCCAAATTTGAGTGAGGATCAGTCTATGATGGTGGATAGCCATATTACGGAGGAGGAATTATTGATAGCAATTGGTCAGCTCAATAAGGTTAAGTCACCGGGGATAGACGGTCTACCGGTAGAATTTTACCAGACATTGAGTGGTATGCTGGTGCCATTCCTGTGCACCCTGTATAATGGCTTTATGAGGAATGGGATCATTTGCCCCACCATGAAGGAGGCTTGTGTTATCGTTCTCCCGAAACCGGGAAAAGATGGTAGAAAATGTGAGAATTATAGGCCGGTTTCACTTCTGAATGTGGACCTCAAAATGTTTACTAGAATATTGACTAATAGACTGGATGCGTGCATTGGTAAGCTGATTGGTAGCTCTCAGGTTGGATTTATGAGAGGTAGGTATGGTAATGATCATATTAGGACGTTGATTGAAATTATGGGTCTACCGAAGACAAAAAACTTGGGATACCTTATTGCTTTTTATGGATGCGGAAAAGGCCTTTGACAGGGTCAATTGGTCTTTTTTTTATCACACTCTTAAGAGGATGGGATTTGGTGACACATTCATTCGGACTATTAGAGCGTTGAACTCAGATATTAATGCAAAGGTATGGGTGAATGGGGTTATGTCCTCCTCATTCTTGTTGTCTAGGGGGACTAGACAGGGTTGCCCATTGTCTCCATACCTGTTTAATCTGGCATTGGAACCTCTCATTTTATACTTGAAACATGAACAGGGACTTCATGGTCTCCGATTTGGAAATAATGATATCAATGTTTTAAGCTACGCTGATGACATGAGTATTATCTTGTCTAATCCGGCGGAGGGATGTGCGAAACTCAAACATATGTTTGAAGAGGTAGGTCAATTGTCAGGCCACAAGATAAATTGGGGGAAAACAGTGGCCTTGCCTCTGGATGTTAGTATCCCACGTGATGTTTTGGGTTCTTGGAACTGCCCCTAGGAAATAGGGAAAATGAAGTATCTGGGTATCCCCTTCGTCTGAGATTTCAAAAGAATGGCTGGATTCAATGTATCACGAATATTGGAGGTGATTAAGAGGGACATATTATAGTGGGGCCAATTGAGGATGGGGATATGGGCTAAGATTAATGCCATTAAAATTGGACTTTTACCAAAGATTCTCTACATCATACAGTCCATCCCCCTAAATTTCACAAAAAAAGCAATTACTCCTGATGACAAAGCCTTCCAAGAATTTCTTTGGGGGGAAGGTAAAAGGCCTAAAGTTCCTAGATTTATTCTAACATGTCCTATGAAGGGTGGGGGATTTGGATACATGATCTTGATGAATTATTGCACTGCCTTTGTCTTGAAGAAATCGACTTCATACTTCTCGGATATTATGGAATATGTTCCCAATTGGCATATTTGAGAGTACTCAATTTTCACCTTATGCTCTTAGTGATATATACTCTATGTCAAAAGTACCGTCTTCAGTGAAGAAGCTGCCTATTATGTGCGCTACTAGGGAGGCGTTACTGCGCTTTATGGAAATTGATGGTGGGAATGCTTGGATGCATTATGATGCATCTTTGTGGCATAATGTGTGTTTGCAGTTAGCAAATAGGCCCTTATGCTGGAAGAGTTGGATCAGTAGGGGCATACTCAGAATTCATGATGTGTGGCTAAACAATCACATGATCCTCTTTGACCAATTGAGAACGTCTTTTGGGATTGGGGCTAGGGAAAAAGGTTGTGATGCCTTGAATGCTCTCTTGACTGAAAGGACAGGGATGTTGAACGGGGTCATGAATGAGAGACCTTCATTGTGTGAAATTCTCTGCTCTACCTCATGTGTGGTTTCCACGTATATGAGGTTAATGCCGATGGAAGGAATGGATGTGGAGGCTTGGGATAAACTTTGCCCGCCATGCTTGGACGAATGACCTTGGTACGGATATCCCCATTCAGGAGTGGATCTATTTACTTCATGTAGGGTGCAAGCAAAGATGGATTTACAGCTGTGATATATTAGACAAAGGGTCCTCTACAGGTTGTATTGGACACCGTCCAAGATGGCTAGGTTGGGACCTTCGGATTCTGATTCTTGTTGGGGGTGTGCATGTGGCGGGGGTTCTTTGATGCATATGTTATGGATGTGCTCCAGAGTGTCAGATTTTTGGTCTGGTGTATTGGATAGTTTAGACCTTGTAGTGGAGGAGAAGCTTCCTCGCACTTTCCATTCAACCATATTGTTATCCTACGGGGGGAGAGGGGACAGGGCTAGGGATAGTGCAGACTGGATTAATAGGGTTTTGGTTTTAGCAATGAAACAGATGTTGCAAGTTTGGAAATCTAGAAAGAAACCTGGTGTGCAGGAGTGGCTATTGGACATGCATATCTTGTCAAACTATGAAAAAATTATGCTATTTGGACAGGGAAGGGAGGGACATTATTCTCGGCTTTGGGGACCTTTTAATGACCTATACGGTTGAGAGTGCAGTTTCCAGTGTTTGGTGGTCTGTCCCTTGAATGGGGGATGTTTTTATGGTGATGGGGGACTGTTGCTTGTGCATTTCTCTGTTGTTTTGTCTCTTTGGTTGTTGTGTGTCATGGATCTTTCATAAGGTTGTAAAATGTTTTCCTAGATGAGTTATAAATATCCATATTGTTATGTATTTGATTAGTCAATTTTAGTTCTAATGTTATTATAAGTTTTGCAATTTGGACTTAATGTTATGATATGGAAATTGTTATACTGAATTTTGATTGTAGTTTAAAATGTTAAATAAAGTGATAAAAAAAGAAGAAAATGAAACTACAAAGGGACCACTTCCTCCACTTTTGCAGAAACAGAAAAGCCAGAATTCCAGCCTAGAAAGAGCATCTTGAAAACCTCCACACATTCAGAGATATGGGGGGATTTCACCATACCTACCTGGAAGGAGGGATGAGGAGGATGAGTACTATCCTGCGACGGAGGGTGACCGCAGGGGAATTGACCTTGAGAATCCATGGTGACACAGGAGAGAGGAGTCCAGACCCCGAGACTCTGGGAGGCGTTCCCAGCCTCATAGAGGTAGGGGACCCCTAGAGGATAGGGAAAGGGCCACAAACAGTAGCAGCTCTGAGTCAGAAGGTGAGTGGACTCAGGTGCAGCAGAAAAGGAAGGCTGCCAAACAGAAGAAAGGTTTGGTGAAAGACCCACTCCAACAGATGAATTCCATAAAGAGCGTCATGACTCCCTACCACAAAAATGCAAATATTCGGTATGGGAGCCATTAGAACAACCTAACACCCTGGTCTGATGCCCCCGGGGGGGACGGGGAAGGGGAATGACTGAAAGACAATTCTGACAACCAACAGGTTCCTGAGGAGGTGACAAGTTTGGAGGGTAGGTGCCAAGCCCTAGGGGATGCCTCCTTTCCTACCGGAACAAACCCCTGGAAACTTCTGAGCCTGAATATGATATGATATGATAGTTTTTTTATATAGCACCTATACATAATGTGTTTCAAAGCGCTTCAAGGCAAGGGAGGAAACAAGGGAAAAAACAATGACATTCTTACAGGCCATGAACAGTAAAGATGTGAAATTAACTATCGTACTCGGCCTGACGACATTTCAGATAGTGCAAGAGCTAAAACATAGATAAGGAAGGGAGGGGGAGAGTGGGAAGGAAATGGAAACAAACAGGCGACTACCGTACAAGGCCTGACAACATTTCTGGTAGAGCCGGAAAAAAAACAAGAGGTGAGGGAGAGGGGTGCAGAAAGGTAGGGGAGGAACAAAACAAGCGACTATCATATTACGCCTGACGACATTTCAGATAGTGCTGGAGGGGGCTTGGGGAGGAAAAAACCAGTAAGGGGAGGGAGGAGGAGACAGACGGGGTTGCTATCATACTAGGTCCAGGGACAATTCTGATAGAGTAAGTGCATAGAAGAAAGTAAGGGGAGGAGATAGGAAAAGGGAGAAGGGAAAGGAGGAGTGAACAGAGAGTTAGCAGTCAAAAGAGTGGAGAAGCAAGAGGGGAGAGTGAATACAATTGCAGAAGTCAGTAGCAACACATAATGTTGCAAGCCAGAATACAAGATGAAGATGGGAACAGCATGATTCAGGGCCACCATGAGTACAAGATGCAAAAGAAGTTCAGCATGAGAGTTGAGAAAGGGTGATGCACCTTGAATGAATGAAGTCCATAAAAGTAAAATCCACCATTGTCCACAAGACGGTGATGGTGAAACCAGAATGTCTCAGGACAGACTCCTGCAGAAGTAGGCTTGAGTGGGGAGAGGGGGGAGCAGGGTAGAAGAATCAAGCAAAACAGGCAACACCTGTGTGCAAGAATGGGGGGGCACAAGGGAACATGATATTCTACCCCTGAAAAGCTTGAACCCAAAGAACAGAGGGTAAGTAGGAGAAAGCAAAAGAGAACCCACATTGTGGAGGAACTCCAGGTCATCAGCTTTGAAGGAGAAGAATCCCTGGAGTATTCAGGTAAGAAAATGTTCTCTTTCACGGACAAAGAAATTCCTCCCAAAAAAAAAGGGCCCCAAAAGACCCTGTTTTTAACTGTGTATATATGGAAACTGACCCAGGGCAAGAAGTTCTTAAACCCAACAATGTCACCCAGATGACCCTGAAATCACTGAGGTATCCTCCCACAAAAAGGTTCTGGGAACTGTCTCCAGGAAAAAGAGGGCATCAAAGAATCAGGGGAGAAAGAGGGTCCCGCAACTCCATGTTTGTCTGGATGCCAAATCTTTCTTACAGATTCCCACACTCCAACACAGAAAACTGCCCAAGATCACACCGTATCGGAGTTCAATGTAAAAAGTTGACCGCCACGCTGGCACATAATTAACATTTTCTTTGCTTCTTTGAAAAGAAAGAAGGGAGATTTTATGCTCCCATCAAGGTACGTGGCCAGTGTGCATTATCAGCGCTGGTCGATATTGGATCGCAAGCCACACTCCTCTCCAAAAAGGCCTTTGACCAGGAAGAGTGACCAAATTCCCCTCTCTCCTTTTCCCAGACTACACCAAAACTTCGATGGGAGTGTATTCTTTCCGTCGAAAGGACTGCAGATCGGGAAATAAAAATTGGGCAACATAGGGTGAAAGCCAGTGATAGTCGTGACTCAAGAGGGCACACCCTTTCCACTGGTGAATAACCTCCTTTGGAGCTTATCACCCCTGATTGGCTGTGTGAACAAGGTCCTCTGGACCCATACTCACTGGCCCATCAAACTCACCAAAGCACAAACTATGTGAGCTTGAATGGCACCTGCCATTTAATTGAACAGTGGTCCGACAAAATAGAATTTCATTTCAGGATTAATCAAGTCCCAAATATCGCTGTCATCTCTGTAGGAGAACAAACTGGTGATGGGAACTCTTCGCAATTCTTAAAAATCAACCTCCCTTCCAGTCTCAAGTTGCATTCGACACTGTAAGGGGATACTCTGAATAGTTATACATGTCCAAAATCAGAAGAAAACCCAAATTCCACGACAAAAGATGAATAAAAACTGGCATTCAGAAAAAGGGTGTACAGTTGTTTTTCCCCATTCAGATAAATGAGGGGGAAGAGCCTGTTCTCACCAGAGTATGCCTGAATAATGGAAGAAGCTTCATCAGCGAAGCATTATTCAGGAAACTCCCAAAAGATCAGACCATTCCCCCCTTTAAGTTGATTGATAAATGGGAAGTAGGTCTGCAAACCCCATATTCCAAACATCTCTTTCCTAGCAGGTTTATGCTAAAAATGTCCATTGGCGACAAAAGCATATTACATAATTGTTGGGTCGTGAGTGATGTCCCTTCTTCCTTTTATTTAGGTAGTGACATTCTCAACAGATTCGCAATCAATTTGGACCTGATTAATAATAAAGCCTGGTCACGACTGGTGGGTAACCCCATGGGCTTTGACAACACTGAAAAAGCAATTGGTCTGCTCCATTGCTGCCTTATGTAGTACAAGTTCAAGTGAGACAAGATATTACCGTCCCAGGACAGGTGCGACAATTTACGATTCCCCTCAAAATTAAGCGAAGACAGAACCTCAAAAATCAGTACACCTATATAAATTTGAATCATCATTTTTACCAACAAGGTTTGTATTTAAATCCAACACCTCTATACCCAGAACACAACATTATTCCCATATTGATGGATAACAGTGGCCCTCGAAGTATCACGTTGGGCGCAGACACCTTTATTGAAATATGACAGTTGATGCCTAACATTATTCTATTGATTTAGATAATCAAATCATTGGACCAATTCCAAATGACTGTTTCGACATCAGCAACGGTCATCCTCCAGAAAAGATTTTTACTAGACAAGGGGGGAATTTCTTGGTCACCTCTTCCTGCCCTTAAAGGGTGGAAGAGGTGGCCTGTGACATTAGAAGGGATGAGGTGGTATTCAGAGTAAATGACGACTACCTCGAATCCCTGGAACCTTCTGTCCATGTCAACATCATAAAAAGAGATCTCTTCACCCCTATGGAGGATAACGCTGAAATTGCCAAGCCCGAGGTCTTTCCAGTCTTCAAGCAGATGGTTGAAGAAAGGATCAATCTTGATGATGCCTGTGAGACCGAGAAGCAGAGACAAAAGCAAAAACAGGTCTTCCATGAATTCCAGGATATCTTTTCAGTGGACTCATATGACTTTGGACGCACATATATACATTCAACCACCATAACCACGGACCATGAGATGGCTCCAGTATTTGTGAAACAATACCGGTTACATCTCGTGTCCATGGAGTCACTCACAGAGATTATTAAAAACGTTGAATGCTGTGGGATAATTTGTCCAATCAACAGTACCTTAACAACCCGGTACTGGGGACACTCAAACCCAATGGCCAATAGAGACTTTGTGCAGACCTGAGAGAGTTGAACAAACGGGTCCAGATGTCAAGATGGCCACTTCCCTAAATCAATCAGGGACTGGCCCAGATCCAAGGGTCAAAGGTGTACACCGCCTTTGACCTGACCAACGGTTACTGGACAGTACCAGTGAGTAGTGAAGACCAGTACAAGCTTGCCTTTACCTTCGGGGTAGCAGTACACGTAGATGCAAACCCCCTTTGGATACGTACATTCTGGCAATGAGTTCAACATCTTCCTACATAAGGCCATGCTCAATTTGGGCAAAAGGGGAAACCAGGTCTATTCGGATGATGTTTTGATCAAGAGTTCAAATGTGGAGGAACATATAGCAGAAATCCTCTATTTTCTAAACCAGTTGCAGAAAGCCGGACAGAAACTGTCCTTTCAGAAGGCACAGTGGTGTGAGACCCGATTGAACTTCTTAGGGCACGAGATCACCCCTGAGGGTGTCAATCCCCAGGTGAAGAAGGTTGAAGCCTTATTGAAATTAAAAGTCCCTACCACTCTGCAAGAATTAAGAACCCTTCTTGGACTCACTAATTATAGATGGAAGTTCATTGAAGACTACACAGAGGTCACTTGACCTGTGGCCCATTTATTAAAGGTCGGAGTCAAGTGGGAGTGGGGTCCGGAAGAAGCCAAGGCACTTGAACAACTTGTTTGTCTTACCCCGGTAAGCTCACCGGCACTCTTGTTCTGGACCGGCATATTGCAGGTCTGCCTGCTGGAGCCGCTGTGCCTGACAGGTCTGACTCTGCTAGGCACAGCGGCCACAGTAGGCAGACCAGTCACGGAGGCACCGGAACCGTTAGTAACAGTCTCCCGCAAAGGATTGATTCGGACCGAGCAAGTCATTTTACCAGTGAGGTGATGACCAAGATGTGGGAGATTCAAGAGGTAAAAAGAAAACTCCACATTGCCTACAGCCCAGCCTCGAGCCGGGGGTGTGCGGGGGGTTTGAGAGGTACAATAAGACAATTGTGGGCATCTTGAAGAAGTTTGTGGCAGATTCTGGACCTAGTTGGGTCATTGATTACAGATTGTCCCGATGGCAAATAGGTCCACACCATCTTCTGCAACAGAAATGTCTCCATTTGAGCTCATGGCCGGACGCAAAATGGTGCTGGTAAGGAGACAAAAGGTGCCGGTAAGCTTACCGGCGCTTTTGTTTCCAAACTGGTATATTACAGGATTGCCTGCCAGAGCCACCGTGCTTGACAGGTCTGACCCTGCCGGGCACAGCGACCATGGTAGGCAGACCAGTCACTCCATTACCTTCACAGCCTGGGGGAAGGAAGTCCCTAAAAGGGAGCGGGCGGAGTGGTTCCAGGACCATACCCCAAAATCCGAAGAGAGGGCTGCAGGCCAGAATACCCACTCCCTCAGGATGGGAAAAGGAGCAGACATGCTCCAACGGAAACAAAATAAATTAAAAGAGAGAAAACAAAAACCCTGTTCTCCATTGCTCTTTCCTACGAGTGACCCGAGTCAAAGATCCGGGGGGGGGGGATCTGTGGGGTGCCAATTCAGACCCAGAATGATATGAACTGAGAGGCCGTGCAATGCCACTACTGTGAGATTAAAGCTGGATGATGTATGAGACCCATTGGAACATGCAGGCCAGCGCAAAACATTTATTTTCCAGCATGAGGCCTTGCAAAGGCAAAAAATGGTCTCCACTCAACTTTACCAAAATGGAAAGCCACTCAGGTTAAGGAAAGTGTGCCTTAGAACTGTAATATTGCAGAATGTGTCCAATGGATTCCAAAACGGCATGGTGGGTTGCAGATGCTGACTTTGACACAGGAAGACAAACAGCAGCATGTTACTTTGGGCCTCATCATGCTATTACTGCCTCATTTAAGGGCTGGCCTGATCACGAGTTGGGCGCTAAATGGGCTGTGTTACCTCCAGCTTTTTGCTGGAGGTGAAAATCCCATTTAGCGCCCTTTTTTAAGCAGTATTACTGCCGGCGGTAATAAGGCCCACCGCCCCATTGGGTCCAATGGACCCAATGGGGATTTTCCGTTACCGCCCAACCCATGTTCCGGCACTAATAGCGCCGGACTGGGTGGCGCTAACGCTATTAAAGTTGGATGCTATTACCGCCGGGTTACCGCCCAACTCGTGATGAGGCCCATTGACTTCTATCCAATGCAAGACTGTGATCTAGAAATCTAAGTGAAGTTGTGACATATATCTAAAAGTGAAGCCAGTTGATATATTTCATTTGACACAAACAAAAACACTTACTTCCCAACACATAAACTGGCATTTAAATGGAAAGGCCTACTTGGAGTTTTAAAGTGAACATTGGTTTTCCCATGTTAAACTGTGGCCCAATTGTGGACAATTCAGAATAAACACTCATGTCTTTTCAACTGTGAGATAAAGGAAATATATTTATCCATGGAAAGAAGGCCCAAATGCAATATAAAATGTTACATGTAAAACCCATCTTTTCAATTAAAAAAGCTCTTCCTTTCAGAATTATACATGTAGTCAGCTTTGCAGCTTCCCCACTAAACTGTGATATGGACTGGGTTATCTGTTTATGACTTCCTGAGAACTTTGGATGGTGTGTACCTGGAATGTGCTCTGCTTTCACTTAAATGCAAAGAAATACAGCATTTTGAGATCGAATCCATGGGAGAGGTCAGATAAGACAGCCTCATGACCTGACCTCTTGGACCTAATAAACGGCCTCTCATCTGTGTACAGAGAATGCGAATGAAACTTCAAAGACTGCTACACCAATAGCTAAGAATGAGCCAAGCAGATGTCCAGGTCATGTGACTTTAGGGAAAATGACACTGCTTGGATTTTCTGAATGTGAAACTGAAGACTTCTATATTAATATATTGCCATTTGATTAAAAATGGACTCTTTCTCCTTAATAACAGGAGAAATGTGCGTTGTAATAAGCTCACCCCAGACTCATATTAAAGATAACAAAAAGCCTGTCAGTTTTATGTAAATATCAACAACATGCAAATGTGTGTAATTTGAGGTAGAGATGGAAATGGGATTGTGATACTCCTATACTATAAATGGCAGAAACCCAAAGCTTGATGAGCTGATAGAAAGTAAAATGAATGTGTGTTTTGTGAAGTTTGATGATCCTCACTATTTGGGTGTTGGAATAAAGGACAATAAATGATAGCTCTGCCAGGAAGGTCATGCAATGATCAAAGTAATTTCCCCAGATCTGCCGGACATCGTTGAATTCAAAAATATATATTTTTTTGGTGATTATCTGTAAATTGCAGAAAGTTGTCATGTTGTGACTTTCCGCGAACCAGAAATGTTACTTTAAATGTCATGTTAAAAAGAGAGATTTCCCTCCTCCCCTCATTATCCATAATCCAGACCTCAGAAATCCCTTGACCTATCAGCTGCCATGGGTCGGGAGCAGAGCTGACAAAACCATCAGTGTACCACCTTGCCAGGAGAAAAGCTGACTAAAAACCATCTTGGATGGAGACAGCTTCCTACATTGAGAGGCCTTAAACCTTGCATGGGAGGCAGAGACTGGGAAACCTAAAAGCTGCCTGGGCCTGACATTTGAGGAGCCAGATGAGGACTGGGTTCTGGTGACTATCCTTGACAGAAGCCTTTGACCAGATCTGTGCTTTCTAAAGATGAGCCCTGCTGTTTCCCTGAGTGCCCAATAACCAAGATCTCCCATGTACATAGATTGATCCAACTAACAACAAACGTGTGGGGGAAATCTGCCAGCTTTAATCTCCTTCCTGCATAGTCGGTGAGGGGGCAAAACTGTGTAGACCCTGGACATATTTGACCGCAAATATAACTCAATTAATTCCCCTCTAAAAAGCACCACATCCATTTTAGACTGAACTGAAGTGTGAGGGCAATCTCCCTGTTTTAACCCATTCCTTTTCATTAGTGGGTTCTCTTCCATTACTGGGAGGGGGTAAGAGTGTGTAAACCTTTAGCTCATTTAACTAAAAAATATCATTTAACTAATTCCCATAGGGTAATTTATCATGTGGTGATGTTTTGTCAAAATTCGAAATTGACAAAGATCATCGCAATGCACAGTAAGTGACTCTAGTATTTCATGTAATTGGGTATCCCTGCTGTTCATTTTGAGTATGCTAGTGTTCCCAAAACAAAAATCCAAAAACGCAACTGTCCGTTTGAATGTGCTGTCTTCCAAAACGAATTGTCCCATTGATTCCATTTTCTAAAACCCTACCTTTCAAATTGAAAAGCCAAACAAAATTCCCAATAGACTCCCACTCCCCAAACCTTTTAAATCAAAGGGTGTCACAGATAACTGATGCTTAGGGGGTGGAGTGCTGGGAGAAAAGAGCATGTTGGTAAGTAATGATGGTGGGTTTTTAAAGGTTCCTATGTGTTAATGTGCAGAGAAATTCTCTTTGTGTTCTAATTTAAAAGTCAACCTGTGTTTTGTTATTGGAATTAAAAGTGTATTAAGAAACACTTGTCAGTCTATTAATGTAAGAACATTGTTCAGGTGCTGTGATTATTGTATTGTGCCACAGAGTTGGTGGCTTGTGTTATTGTGGGATAGCTATTATTAATTGTGTATCTTGAATACAAATATACTACTTCTATACACTGGCCTGGTTCCTAGATTATTGGTGGCACAGGGGGTAGAAGTTGAGTGCTATTAGAAAGGTTGGAGACCTGACCAAGCCCGAATCTAATTAATAGTTTTACTGTGCTCTTGACTGGGGAGGGAAGGAACTCCCTGAGTTAACAGTGGCTGCCCAATAAATCGTTACACCTCCATGCTTTGGATGCCAGCTTTGGCAACTGTAACTTTGCTAAGCATTTTTTACCTCTTTCAAGTGCACTGTGACAGTGATAAAATCGGGTAAAGAGAGAGGACACAGGTATGAAATGGCACGTAGATAGGCATGACTTGTATGTAAATCGGTAATCACAACATTGTGAACACTCTCGTACACAAACTTAATATAACACAAGCAACCTTACAAATTTCATTATTGAAAAATGATGACAGGGCTAATGAAAGGACATTGATGCCTCATTGTGACCTTATCTTCATGCAATGGACACAGGTCACGCAAATCATTGCAAGCCGCTGGGGAATGTTGCTCACCTGACTGGCAATGAGAAAATGAAGAGAGTCTGTTTCTGTGTGTAAGTAGATATAGCCAAGTGGACTATGTGGTAAAAACTCAATCGACAAGCTGCCACTGTCCAGCATTCACCACTTCATGTTGTGAAATGTTCTTGATCACTTATCTCTGGTAAATATACAAAATCGTCTTGTTCATCCCTTGTCTTCTGGATTAAAGGTGGCAACTTAATCCATACACTTAACATGACTACATTAATCACTCAGAGCTGTCATATGGGTAGAGGCCTTGTCTTTGGTTGGGGCTGGTGGCTGTTATAAAAAATGGCAACAACTTTCTTCTGCCCCACCCAATAACCTCATACAATCTTTGAGCAGTTAGGCTTGTGCAGACTGAGAGTAGTGTAAGGAAGGCATGGTGTCAACAGTAAGACAGACACACGTGACCACAGTTCAAGGGTCTTTATTGAACTTCAACAAGGGGGTGAAAAACGCCTATCTAACCCTACATATATAGATGGGAGCAAGCTACATCCATCAAATAATAATAATACAGTCCTAGTGGTGTCTCATCAAAATAAAAGGGCCTATACTAAAAAAAACTATCTCCAATCCTTACTGCTAATTATACAAAGTGTGGGGTAATGTTTATTAAATAGAAATAAGTGTTCCCAAAATGATATGTCAGGATGTTCAGGCCATTGGCCTCCCTTCCCCACGTTTTAAGCAAGGGACAAGATGGATCACTCGAGCACAGCACACACACTGGCTTCTTCGGCACGAGGATACAGTTCCATTACCATCATCAGGGCCTTCTGTGGTACAAGCGTCTTTACCTCATCTACAAAAAACAAAACACAAAATTATTTTCTTCTTATAAGAATTCACTTTGAGTGATTCACCCTGGATCCCCCTCAGCTGGGTTCAGATCCCTTTCATGTCACAATCGTTTTTTGCGAATCCTCCTCTTCCGGGATAAGATCCCCGTTTTTACAATGTTCAGAGAATATTCTTTTTCGGGTAACTCACAGTTCAGCCTGGATCCCCCTCTGCCAGGCTCAGACCCTTCCTCCTATACAATTAATCTCCCTTAGCCAGGCTCGGACCAATTGCAGTTCGCATTTGACTATTGAAGACTTTCGAATGTGCACAGAATTTAGCTTGACCCGTTGCAGGGCCACTTCAATTTCAAGATTCCCTTTTCCACAGTGGCCAATTAATTGGATACCTAACAGAGATCTTCGAATGAGCACCCACGTGGCGCGGACCACTCTGTCTACTGTATCGAACTCATGATGGCAACAGTAAAGACAGACACAAGTGATCACAGTTCAAGGGTGTTTATTGAACAATGAATGCAGGATGGAAAAATGCCTGAGCTAAAGCTAAATCTAAGATGGGAGCAAGCTTAGACCCTCAAATGAAAAATAAGGCAGTCCTAATAGCGTTGTGTCAAAATAAAAGGACCTATACTAAGAAAAACCAATTGCCAATTTCCTTACAACTGAAAGGGTTTCAATAAACAAAAGAAGTTTTCCAAGTAATAGGTCAGGATGTGATTGCCAGGAGTCTCCCTTCCCCACGTTTTCAGCACGGGACAAGGTGAGACCTTGAAGCACAGCACATGCTTGAGCTTTCTCAGCACAAGCCAACAGTTTCGTTCCAGCTAGCACAGTACATGCTCAAGCTTTCTCAGCACGAGCCAACAGTTCAGTTGCAGCTATCGGGTTCTTCAATGGTAAAGTCTCTTTTCACTAAAAATTCTCTTGCCTTCAAGGCCTGATGTATCCAACAAACAAACACAAACAAAAAGTTATTTTCCACAGTTCACGTTGGGTGATGGCTTCATCCCTGCGTCCCCCTCTTCTGGGCGCCGACCCCTTGCGTACCATATTCAACCAATCAATTGAGCAGTTCCTTTCTCAATGAACTTTGAGTAATGACTTTTCATCACTGGATCTATCTCTACCTGGCTCGGACCCACTTGACAAGGTGAACGTTCCAAAACAAACAAAGCAAAACAACAAACAAAAGTTCCTTTCATATTGCAATTGAGGTGAGGATTGTTCACCCCTGGCTCCCCCTCTTCCGGGCACAGATCCCTTTCGAATATTTGTCTCGGTTTTTAGCCTTCCTCTTCCAGGTTCACTATGTCTTTGCACAAAGACAATTCACCTTTTAACTTTCAGCAGTCTTTTTTTTTTAAATAATTGTATTAATTTTATTTCAACAAACAATACAAACCAAACTTGCAGTGCATACAATAACATTATAAACGTACATCACTTCAAAATGTCCACTGCTTCTCCCCTTCCCTCTCCCCCTTACAAGCCTATTCCTTTCCGTGTTCTGTTCATGAATCCTGTGATAAGGATTCCTCCTCCATATTTTCTGTTGGGTCTCGTAGTAACCCAAATAACTCCGCTATTAATTGTTTCCAGCCTATCAGGGTCTCAGCCTCTTCCTCCCCCCGACATTACTTGCAGCTTGCCATACCGCAGTTTCCGCCTCGGCCCATTTCTGTAGATCTTTCCCCCATACTTCTATTCGTCGTCTCTGGCATACCTTCCACCCCATGGCAATTCTCCTCTTTACAAGTGCATACGCTAAATCCTTTAATTTACTCACATGCTTGAGTTTACGTGGTCTCGGAAACCCTCCCATCAAACAGACCCACACTGTATCTACCACAATCTTGATTCCTTTTTCGGCCAACCTGTGCGCCACCTCACCCCAAAATCACTCAATGACTGGGCATGACCAGAACATATACACCATTCCGGCATTTTCCTCATCACATTTGGGGCATGCTTGTCGCCCTACATTTTTAAATTTGGCTATTCTCTGGGGCGTCATATACGCCCTATGGGTTACATACAGTTGTATCTGTTGCAATCTTGCATTCCTCAACACTTTTTTGTGGTACCCTTGGGCCCGTTCCCACATCCCATCACTCATTGGGGCTCCCACTTCCTCTTCCAAGTCCTGTCTCAGTTGTGCCACCTCCTTCCCCACCTTGGACATCAGCAGCTCATATATTCTGGATATCTCGTGACCCCCCTTTGCAATGTCATATATTGTGTCTATGCTAGTGTGTCAGGTGTATCGACCCACGTTCAAGTTATTATGCTGCAACATTTGGTGCTGTGGGCTTAGAAAATCCAAGAAAAGCCCACATTTGCGCCAGGATCCAGGAAAACCGCACAGTTTTTGCGCACACCAAAATGGTCGCCTGACCCGCCACCCACCAGTGCGAATGTGATGGGCCAGAAGCGCCATGAGTGAAACGTGGTGCCAAAGGAAAAACAGCAGTGCCTGTTAGCTCAAAAAAGCGCTTTGAAATCACCTTTGTTTCTCTGAATGCAAGCTCAAAATGCCTATTTCAAACATTGCAAGATATTCAAAAATCTTACTGAACACCAGCAGACGTCTGGGAGAATGAAGTCTTGTGTGCATACCAAATCTGGAAAGATGAAGAGCCTAAAATAATGTTCATAACAAAACTGGCTGAGCTGTGGATGTCAGCAGCTTAAGTGAAATGGGATTTAAAGCCACTAAAATTGAAATGTTTGAAATAAATGAGTGACCTACTTTTGAGTGTCACATAGGTTGCAACTGTTTAAATGTCATCGTTTTGAACTTAGAATCAGCGTTCTAGCTGCATGTGTCAAAATTGTAAGTTTGATTTCAATGAAGAAAAGTGGGAACAAAAGTGACCTTTGGCTGAAGACTGGCTTAAAGGGACTGAATTCTGCCTGGCAACTACCCACGACAGGAGTTGAAACTTGCCCAGCAACTGTATTCACAGGCCTGGCCTGCCTTCTGCTGCCCCACCAAAAGGAGATCACACCTCTCTGATTGAATCAGGGGAGGGGTACCTGGGAGCAGGGAAACAGAACAATGAACTTCCCTTTGCTCCAAGCAATTGCTAAATCATGGGGTCGTAAATGGCTTTCTCTTGGAAGGAAATGGGAGGGGCACTGCCTCTGTGAGCCAGCTGAGCTTGGAGGAAGTGGACAAACCAGAAATTCCCCCATGTGCTTTGGGAAACCACACCCCTCTGGGCCAGAGCATAATTTTAGAAAGGTGGATAATTCATAGTACATAATTGTCAAAATTATATCAATAATATCATTATTCCTGTGATTTTTCTGTGCACATTTTAAGAGGTGTTAGGACTCTGTGGTATGTTCTGGGGGTGTAGTAGCGGAAAATAGGTTATTACTCCAAATGTCTGTATGTTAAAAATCTGGCACTTCATTATCTGATGCCCATATTCCTTGCGCATATTTGTGTACATTTTGGAAAAGTTTAGAGATTGTGTTCTGTATGAAAAGGGCAGAATTCTGTCAGACGTGAACACAACATTTTACAAAGACAGGGATCGGATGGTTTGGTGCTACAGAAAATATGTTAACCGGACATATAATATTAGAAGAATTGTACATAGATAAATATGCATTTAAGTCAAAAATAGATTTGTGTGCAAAGTGACAAGGGGAGTGTTCTTTCTGTATGCCATAAAAATGATGCCTGATGACACAGGATGACTCACAATTCAGTTCCCCAGTCAGGCGACAGAGAATCCTATAGCCTATCAGGATCCTCAGAGGGTTGGGCATAGAAAGTCAGCCTTCCCACCCACTTTCAAAAGACATAAAAAGAGCCACTGAGACACAGGTAGAGATTAACTTTCCACTTCAAACTGATTTCTTGCGAAGCGCTTTGCCAGAAAACTCCAGAACCAGAACTTAGAATCCAGACTTCAGAACTTGTAGCAGAGAGGCCTAGTGCACAAGCTGAATCCTCCAGAGGCCTCAGAATCCAGCAACCTAACCAAACTATTCAACAGCCGGACAAGCTGTTTGATTTTGGCCTAGAACCCTGTGCCAGACCCAGAAAGCAGAGCTGTATCCAGACCGCCGACCAGACCAGACCGCTGTGCAGTGCCAAGAACCTTTGCCAGAACCAGAGATCCAGACCAGCAGAGCAGAGAGAACCGCAGCTAAACCTGTTGACCAGATCTGTGACGAGGCCCATTCCCTCCAAAATTAGGAGTGAGTATCTAGCCAGAGCTGTGCAAAACACATCTCTTAGTTTATAATAATATAATTCAAACCATTTCCACCTATTTAGAACTGCATCATAGAAATTGTGTGTTCCTTCTGTGATTTCAAACCTGTGAAAGTGTCATGAGATTTTTAACTTTCATTTTAAAGCTAGGAACCTAAGCTTTCCAACAAGCCCAAAACCGACTTTCTACTCCTTATAGTTTTTCCGTAATCGCGATCGACGCACTCGGAAAAAGTGCCGCGAATTGCAATTTGACTCAATTTCTCCACCTGTCAAAAACAGCTGCCTTACTTGCAACTGCTGAAATTCGTTTTCAACCTGATAATCATTCCTGAATAATTGCTAGTGTTGACCTGAACTAATTCAAAGTAGCTGTCACTTACCCTGAATCTCCTAAAGGGAATTAAAATCATTTTTAGCATATTTTCACTTCATTGCAAATCACATTAAAAGTATTTCTGCATGTTTTAAAAGCATACTGGTTGCTCCAAGCTTGCTAGGGGGGAACTAGAATTTGTATTGTGTTTGATTGTATTCCTGAAAACTGTGTGCTCTCCTTCCATCTCCTTATATTGCATAGGGGGGGAGTGAATTGCCGCAAGGGGAAAAGTGATTATATCATCTCTTGTTGAAACCATATCAGTTTATCCCTGTGCTGCATTCTTTTCCATCATTGCATTTCCTTGAAACCATAAAGTAGTCTCAGCTACCTTATCCTTTCTATACCAACTCCTAAGTGATTAAAAAAAAGTGTGCTAGTGTAATATTATCCATTGTTGATCACTGTCATATTCATAAGTGTGCTATCAAATATTAATTTATTTATAAAAGTGTGATATATATATATTGTTTAATTTTTCAATAAATCTTTTAATTCGCAAAACAAACCTACTTCTTGGCTCAATGAGGTCAGGAGGATTCAAAGAGAGGTGCGTTATACAAGGTTTTCTCATCCAGATCTATGAACTTGTCATAAAAATATATAAATAAGGGCTTCCCTTGGGCATCCCAGACTAGGCATTGACTTCGTTAGAGTGCTGAATTGAAGTCACTTAACAAGTGTCCGGTTCTTCTTCTAGTACTAGTTCGGACCATGTCTGCTTGATTTTCCGTACCACCCTGTGGTATGTAATGTACTGGCCCGTATGTAATCCAGTTTCTTCCTCTAACACCGCAAAGTCCCTTATGTTCCCCTCCTGCCATATATCACCCATGGTTGCTATCCCCACCGGTTCCCAGTGTTTCCTAATCATCATCATTAATTGCTTGTCTTTGCCCGCCAGCGCCACTAGTGGTACCTGCGGGGAGCACGGGAATGAATTGACCATCAGCTGGCAGGCCCTGCGCCATATCTTCCACCCTAGTATCATCATCCTTGTGCGCCCCACCATATCTACCTTAGGCAGTCACATAATTTCCTTTAGGAAGTATGGGGCACAGTCCTGTCGGAACAGCGTGGACTCTGAGGTTGACTCTTCAGAGAGCCATTTAGCTACATGTTGCTGCTGACTTGCTATGTAGTAATTTTTGTAGTTTGGCAGTTTTATGCCCCCTTTTTCATATTAGTTTTGTAGCTTCCAAAGGACTACTCTATTCCTCGTCCCATGCCAGAGGAAATCCCTGTACATGTTTTCTATCTTAGCAAAGGTCCGCCTTGTTATAAGGTGTGGGATATTTCCAAAATAATGCAAAAGTCTCGGTAGGACTACCATTTTCAACATTGCCCCTTGCCCCATCATCGCTAGGGGTAGCTTCACCCAAAACTTCATGTTACTTCCAATTTTCCTAATCGCCTCCTCTGTGTTATACTGGTGTTCCTCTTCTACCATGTGGTATATATCTATTCCTAGATATCGGAATGTGCGCACCTCCCATGGTATTTGTAGCACCGGTAGCTGTTCTAATGGGATCTCTTTGTACCTGCCCAGTGGAACTATACTAGATTTTTGGGGGTTCACAGCTATGCCAGACAGCCTTGCATATCTCTCCACCACTTCCAGAATGTACTGGAGGTTTTCTTCCGGGTGCCTTAAATACAACAACATGTCATCTGCATGCAAAGAGATTAGATGCGGTTCCCCTCCTACAGTAATGCCTATCGGGTCATACTGTTGTCTCAGGTATATGGCCAAGGGTTCCAGGGCAAGAATATACAACATAGGAGACCACGGGCATCCTTGCCTAGTACCTCTACGAATTTGCCACCTCTCTCCGATATCACCGCTCCTGTTTTAACTCTAGCCAACGGCGCGCTATATAGCATTTTGGCCACTGTAAGTACCCAGGCCCTATCCCATAGCCAGCCAGGGCCGCCATCAGCCACGGCCATTTGACCCAATCAAAGGCCTTTATTGCATCTAGCCATACAATTGCCAGTTCACCTTCGTCCTCATTTGCATGCTCAACAACTCGATGGATTCACCTACGATTGTTGGATATGTTCCTGTTTGGAACATAGCCAGTCTGGTCGGGATGTATTAGTTTAACAATAACCTTCCTCATTCTATTTGCCAGAACAGCTGTTAATATGTTACTGTCTTGATTGAGCATTGACAGGGGTCTGTATGATTCACAGTTATGACCGGGCTTATTGGGTTTGGGCAGCGGTATAATTGGCGCTTCTCTAAGGGACTCTGGCAGCCTACCCACTTCATACACTTCGTTTAGCATTTCTAAAAGTGGAGGAAGCACTTCATCCTTATATGTTTTATAAAATTCGTCAGTCCTTGGAGTCTTGCTAGTAGGCAACTGTCTCACTACTTCTTCCAACTCCTTTAAGGTAATCGGGGCATCCAGCTCCTCCTTCTCTTCGGCACTGATCTGCGGCAGTCCTATATCTTCCAGTGTTTCTACTATTTCTGTACAATCATTGTCTTCATCATCCCCATACAGGTCGATAATACTCCACAAATTCCTGGTTTACTCCCTCCTGGGTGTCCACTACGCTCCCATCCTCCCTCGTTATTTTTCTGATTGTGGGCCTGGGGGTCTCACTCTTGTATAGCTATGCCAAGACCCTCCCTGATTTATCACCCCGCATGCTGTCTCTCTATATACTTCTTATAGTTAAGATTGCACAATCTCTCCCAGTGCCCCGCACATTTCTGCTGCAGCTTAAGTATTACTTCATTAGCTTCTATTTCCCTCTCCGTATCCTGCAGTTCAGCCTGGATCCCTCCTTGTAGCCCTCTGGACTTAGCTATAGCTAACCCCCTCATTACCAGTTTAAAGGCCTCCCAAAGCATACCCGCTGTCTCTACATTGCCAGCATTTATCTCAAAGTATTTTATTATTTCCTCCCTCATGTCCTCCCTGAAGATGGTGTCTTTCAGTGCCTCTGCTCTGAGGCACCATGTCGGGATCTTTGCCCTCGGGGGTCGGTATTGCCACCTCTGGATTAGCGGTGAGTGGTCTGAGAGGACCCTCGCTTTATATTCCGTTTGCGTTATCTCAATCATTAACTCTTGTGTGGCAAACATATAATCCAATCTAGTATGCAGATTTTGTAGGGCTGAGTAGTGCGAATACTGCTTCTCCTGGGGGTGGTGTGACCTCCATACATCCACAAACCCGAAATCATCCAACAGCGTATGCAGTGCTCTAGCAGCTGGGGTGGGTCTATCCGTTTTACCATCTGACCTATCTACCCCGGGGTTTAACACGCAGTTGAAATCTCCTCCCCTGATCACCACCCCTCCCAAGCATGTACTGAGTTTGTTGCATAAGGTTCTAAAATATGCTGCTGTGTTTTGGTTCAGGGCGTACGTGTTTATGATGCTTATCTCCCTATTTTCCACCAGCCCTCTCATCATGACCATCCTCCCGTCTGCCTCCACGGTGGACTGTAACAGCTGGAACGGGAGATGTGGCACCACCCAAATGATCATCCCCTGGCATAGGCCAAATATGATGCCCCTACCACAGTCCCCCTCCATCTCTTCCGGATCATCTCTATCTTGTCTTGCGTAAGATGAGTCTCCTGCAGCAGGGCTATGTCTACTTTCTGTCTGCGTAAGTATAGCATGACCTTATTTCTGTTTAGATAACTATTGAGCCCTCTGATGTCCCTCTCCTCCCACCACAAGTGCAGTCCATGACCAAGTACATTTCCATTCTATGCAGGCTCGTTTCCCAACATAAACTTCCCCAAACAACAAACACTTCAAACTTCCCAACCTCCCTCCCTCCTGCCTCCCACCCCAAAACCCTACCCAACTGTTGCCCAGCTCCATCCCTGGATCTCAGGCATCCCCGCATCTAGCCCTTTTCTGGCAATTGCCTTTACTCACGGCTCAGCAAGGTGAAGTCGCCCTAATGGCGGCCCTACTACTCTAACTCCTGGGGGTAGGTTGTTTCCATCTCGCCACTCCCTTTTGCTTCCATGTGAGCATGCTTAGTGCTACCCAATATACATTCACATTTTATATTCTAGTCCAACAAGTCCAAATGTCTCTTATTGCAACTTTCAATGTTATATATCCTCGCCCTGCCCTTGTTACTCATGCGACAATCCGTTTATTTTTCCCCGGGGCCCCCCCTTCTCCATCCTTGCATCCTATATAATGTAACCCCCTCACTTATCGTGATCCTCGTTATCTTGCTTCTCGCCTTGTTCCGGACAACCCTGCATATCCAGCTATGCCGGCGTGTCCTCCAGGGTGTCAAAAAAGTACGCCCTACTTTTGTGCAGGACCTTGAGCTTTGCGGGATACAAAAGCATGTACTTGATTCCAGCCGTACGCAATCTTCTCTTGATCGCCACATAGCTATAACGCTGTCTCTGCACCAACATGGGGGTATGCTGTGGTGGTTGCAGATGCCCTTTCGATCGTTTCTCCTTTGCGAAAGTACTCCAGGATCTTCTCTCTGTCTTTATAGTTCAAAATCTTTGCTATTATCGCCCGAGGGGGGGGCTCCAGGTCGTGGTCTCCTCATCAGGGCCCTATGCGCCCATTCAACAGCAAATCCTTGTGAAAGTTTGTTGGCTTCTATTTCTTGTAGGATCAAATTCTCCACGTAGTCCGTGGGGTCCTGTCCTTCCTCTCCCTCCGGTAGGCCGACCACCCATATGTTGTTCCGTCTCGCTCTCCCTTCAGCCTCATCCACGTGGTTCTCCAAGTTGGCGACCTGTTGCTTCAGTATGTGGACTTCCTTTGCGTTGCTTGTGCTGGTTTCCGTGTTGGTTTTCACTGCACTCTCTAGGCCGCTTATTCTTTCAGCCAGCGCTCTCACATCTTGTCGCAGCAGGTTGACCTCTAGCCCAACCGCATCTATTTTAGTTTCCAAGGCGGTTCTTAGGTCCGCCATCACTGTCCCCCACGAAGCTTTCAACTCCCTAATGGCTGTTAGGATCAAGTGATCCTCTTTTGTCGGGGATATTTCTGCAGGCGCGGCTGCCGCACCCTGTACCGGGGTGGTTGGAGTCTGTTGCAGCTTGGCAAAAATGTCCATAGTGGGCTGCTTGCTCTTGCCTCCTCTCACCGACATTGTGTAGTCCTGCCTATGTACCGGGGCCCAGCTTTTCTGTAGCGTGCGAGTCCTTCTTCCCCGTTCCTCCTTCTCCGTGGTTGTGGCACGCTGCGGCACCGCCAGGCCTATATATCTCCTGTGCATTATCCCGGTCCGGTTTCTGGGGGTTACACCTCTCGCTCTCGAGGGTAGTCTGTTGCAGCTCACGCACGTCGTTGCGGTCCGCTTCTCTTTCCAAGTCTCTACAGGTCCCCCACGCCAAGTGGTCGAGCAAACCCCTCAGGTATTTGCCCTGTTCGCTGGGCTATTCGGGCCCCTTCTTTCTTCGTCTCACGGCTGGGCCTCTTCGATGCCAGGTGTGCCGTGTAACGGTGTGTCCCACTGGTTCTATATTCCCAGTGCAGTTCTCTCAGCCGCAGTTGCTTCCCGCTTCACATTCCACCCGTTGCGCTCTCCCTGCCAGCCTTCGTCCTCCGTGGGTCTGCTGGGCGTACCTCAGCCTCCTTTGTTCTAGCGCACCGGCCATTTTGTCTGGGGCATCGCACCGCGGCCACAAACTTTCAGTTGATCTTGCCAATCTTCCTGAAGTCACCAAGGACTCAGCTTTTCATTAAACTTGCCCCACGCCTTTACACATCCAATAGTGTATTTCTGAGCACGATCATGCCTTTTTTAGCTTATTTTCACGCAGGTCCATATCGGATCATCGGGAGCAGTTCAGAAGACATGTCCTACTCCATGGCCCTCTAGCCACGCCCCCAACTTTCAGCAGTCTTAATGTATTTTCAAACAATTCTCATGGACATCCCTCTGATGGGTTCATCTTTGTCAACACACTGTTTCTTGTGACTTTAGACTTAGCTCCTCTTGATTGACATCCCACCGCCGTGTTCACTCTTGCCACTTCTCAATTTCCTTTTACTTTTTATGATAGCGGGATTCACTTCCCTTGCTTTCTCTTGGTGCAGGATTCACTTCCCTTGCTTTCTTTTGGTGCAGTAGTCACTTCCCTTGCTTTCTTTATAGTTTGCTGGTCAAAGACTTTTGATTATACAGGGATTTTGCTAGACCTCCTGTATAACCACTTTGATCTCTTTTCGCCTCTTCCCAAGGGCTTCTGGATACGGTAGTTTCTACCATCGGGTAATCGCCCAGAGTTTACTGTTTGAGTACCGACGTGGTGCCGGCCTCCTCTGTTGCTGGCTTTCCCCCTCTTCCTTCAATTGTATCTTTACAGTTTCAAAGTTCAGATTAGCTGTTGGCTACTTTTCGTTCAAGACAGTTCGGTTTCTTGTTGATTCTCCCCTCGACTCACCAGCTGTGATGAACCGCTTGCCTTTTTTTATCCTTGGAGTCAAGGTCGGTACCTCTGAGACCAGCGTCCTTCCCTGGCTTGGTTATCAGCGGAGGAGGGTCTTGCGTACCGTAGACATCTTCTGCAACACACGCTGGCTATTGCTTGCTGTCTTATAGTTTCTGCAGAGGTTTCAAAGGCCTTGGTCGGAAAGGGCAAGGTCACTTCTTTCCTTGTTACCCTCTCTGTGCTGTCTTTCTCCCCCTTTTGAACGGCCTTGCTGAGTTAGCATTCATGTTGCGCAGACCGCCTTGCTCGTCTTGTGCTAAACCCTTTATCACTGTGGGGAAAGGAAAGGGCCGTCAGGTGTATGTGACTCAGGTCAATTGCCGGACTTTGCCTGACCCTTGGGATGGGACATGTCAGGTAAACAATTTTAGGGTTAGTCCGTTGTTTTCTACATGGGGAGTAAGTGTTGGTGTCGGAATATCCTTTGTAGTAGGAGAGGGAAGAGTTGTTATAGGGAATTGTAGCCCTCATACTGGAAGGGTTGATAGTGATCTCGGAAGGGTGGTTTTTGTAGGGTTTGTGGAGTGAACGGGAATAGCTGAGATTGTAAAATGAACAAGATATATTGTGGGAATGGTAGTTGTCTGTCATAACAGATTGAGTGTTCAGAAAAGAATAACCAGAGGGTGGTGGAGATGAAGGAGGGGGAGTATTCAGGTCAAAACCAGGAAAACATGGATTCTGGGAATTGTTGTTTTTGAGGGTGACAGTGTTCCTAATTAGGTTATCAGAGTTGTAGGGGTGTTAGGATTTAATTAAGGGAGCTTCTTTGCGTGGAAGGGAGGTCGATGCAGAATAACCAAGGAAAACCTCAGGGACTTCGTCCCCTTGACCTTCCTCCTCAGTATAATACTGCGTCTCCCTTTTGGCATTCCCCTGAGCATAACCCTGTGCTTCCCTACCCAGGGGATCCTCCCTCACTAATCCGTCCCCAGGGTTGGGATCTGAGAGCGCCAGCCCTCCCATGGCCAACTGAATAAGGATTTCCTGAGGTCTACTTGGGAGAATACCCTCAGGTTTCTCACACAACGGTATCTTGCTGCGCCTCCAAAAGTTCAATCACATAATTTGTCCGGTTTTCAATAATATTCGCTCATACAATGTTGCCGCTTGCAATCTTGGTTCTAACACAGGCTGGTTTGGTATCAGTCGCTCTGACTTACCGGCTTAGCTGTCTTTACTGGCGCTGCTTTGTTATAGAAGCCAAGGACAGTTGCACAGTGGCAATCATTCCTGCCCGCCTTGGTTATCGACGCGGGAGAGCGCCAGGTAGCTCCGATACACAATGCAGGTTTGTTCAGCTTTATTTCCCGGTCTTAGGTTGCTTACATTCCAATGTTCATGAAAGTAACCGTCTGAAAAGGTCAAAGGCACTTCCCTCCTGACAACCCTCTCTGGTCTTGCCGTCTTTCTTCTCATATTGAACTGCCAACTGGGAAATGCTGTTTTCTCGTGTGCTTTGCCTTTTATCCGTGTGGGGAAGTGTGATGGAAGTCAGGTGTGTGTAATGAACAGTAATTGCCTGCCGTTGACTGACCATTGTATTGGGACATGTCAGGTATACGACTCCGGTGTTAGTGCATTTTCGCTCATGATGAGCTGTCCGCGAGAAAGTGTTCATGTCAGGAAAGGAGGTTGGGTTGAGTTCCTAAGTGTCCTACCTGGTAGGATGAGGAAAAGGTGTTACAGGGAAGGGGATACCACGTCTCACCATTCGGTGTCCCACTTCCACCCCCCAAAGACTCCTCATCCAGATGATCGTCCCACACTGGTCCACCCCCAGGAACTGGATCCAAAAGCAATTGCCGTGTCCTGGCCATCTGGATGACAGATTCCCAGGGACTAGCGGGTGAGACACCTTCAGGTTTCTCACAATAGGGACGCAGCTAACCAAACAGAGAAGGCATGTTTTTATTTAGTGTGCTTCCAAAGAACACACTGCCTTGTCCACTGCTATGCAGCTTTATCTGGTTACAGATCAGTTGATAATTATTGCATGCAAGATAACCATTTGCTGAAGCATAGAATTGGGCAATAAGCATTTATGCCTCTTATTCTTCAATGCAGAATCTCCTTGCAACTCCACAGTACACGGAGTAGCCCATTCTGCAAATGTGTTCCTATGCTATTTGCAAAAACACAGCTGTGCAATGCTTTAATGAAGATCGCTAATCATTTTTTTTTTTAAAGAGTGAATCATATTCTGCTTTTCTTTAATGTGATAGCACTATGAGCACTGTAAATGTATTTTTTATTGATCAGTTTTAAAGGTCGTCTTTATCATTGAATAGGAGTCCACCCCGTGGGCCTAACCTATCCAGTCCACCCCGTGGGCCTAACCTATCCAGAAAGAGAGAGAGAGAGAGAGAGAGAGAGAGAGACAGACAGACAGACACAGAGAGTGTGTGTGTGTGTTTTATGTTTTAGTCATGTCATCAAGTGGGTCCAATAAAAGCCAATTGAGCACTCCCCACCCTACTATAATTGGCCTGAGCTGACTCATGCTTATTACCTATTTACCTAAAATCTGGGTGCCCTTGTACTCATTCCAGCTCACTATTTTCAAATGGTTGCTACTGGATCCAGTTGCTCACATGTGGGTTAATAATATATCTCCTGAACTGCTCTCAAGAAAGGTCCAGGGATCATTTTATATTATCAGCAGAATTGCATTATTAAAACCTATATGCTTCAAGTTGAAGTTAGTTGGACTAGCATGAGCTAGGCACAGAATGACACCAATATGGCCACAGTACTGACACATTAGTTGAGGGATTTAACACTCTTGCCACTCACACAATGCTATTCTTTTGTTACTGTGAGTTACCGAAGAAGTGCTAACTGGCCACACATTGTTTCTTTTTTTTAATGATGTTTAGGATTGCCAAAAGGGAATCTTTACATTCCCAAACAGTGGGGGTCATTACAGGTTGGGCGGTAAGGGATACCGGTCACCGGTAAGGAGACCGGTGCCGGTAATCCCTTACTGCCCAATTCCGAGGTCCCTTAGCGGACTGGTCGGACCACGCGTCCTTTACGGGTCCCGTTAGGGGACCAGGGCGCTAATTACGCTATTAGCAGGCCCGTAATTAGCACCTTCCCCATTCCCATTGAGCCCTATGGGGGCTCAAATGGAAATGGGGAATGGCATTTGGAATGGGGACTTACTGGGTCCGCCTACGACGGAATGTCCCGGTAAGTCCCCACTCCACCAGACCGAACCCGGACACGATTTTGGAGGCAGCCATGGCGCTAATGGCGCCATGGCTTCCTCCAGCCTCGTAATGGGGCCCAATGTCTGTAGTACAGGATCTAAAAGTGAAGTGGTACCTTCAGTTGCATCTATTGCACATTGGAGATGTTGGTCAGGGGTATAGCTTGTGCATGGGTGCCACAACCTTTCATTCATGCGGCCCAATCGTGTTCTGGCACTTGGTAGTGTTTGGAGGCTTCGTTTGGTGGCTAAGTGTGAGTTGATAAATGGTTCACCTTCAGGGGCGGGCCCGTGTTAAAGTTCCTTCCTGCATTCTCTTGTTTATCAAGGCCGCACATGAGGCAGTAATTAATTTTCTTCAGTGACCTTTTTGCATGTCAAATTCCAGATCTTCCTGGAAAGTGCTATTTGTCAATGTAAGATGGGCCATTGCATTTTAGCACAACAGCCCTATTGCAGCCTGCTATTCATTAATTTGCAGAACAAACAGTAAATAATGTTCAATAAGGAAATGCACACTTTATCCACAAAATGTGCAGCAAGAAGCAGAAAGCTGGTTTCAAAAAATTATGAAAGCATGTGAATCTCTTTTGATAATACACACTTAGCAATTTACAGAAAACTCAAGTTTCCAATTCTTTGTGTGGGTAGCACATTCAGGACAGCTTCCTTTCCATGCAGTCTGTGCTGAGTGTTCGGAGTACAGTAGCTGCCAAGTTTCTGTATTTTGTTTTTTAGCCACTGGAACTTTGCATTTGCAACTGCTAGTGAGGAATGTGGGCTTGTGGCATGCCCTGGGGGTCTTTTATTTTCTCTCTCTTTGTCTCTCTCTCTCTCGATGCGTTCCTTGCCACAATCTATATGTGACAACTGTCTAACAAATGAAAATACTTCAGAAAAATTCCAACATTTGTAAATATTTATAAAATGATACAATCTTTTTTTTCTGTTGCATATCCCTACAGGGGATGACTGTAGATTTGCTTGGCTCAGTTTCTAAGGGCTGAATTTGTTTACACATCTTTCATTTCATGAAACAGCCACATCTATTTTCTTTCCAATGCATCACATCATTTGGCCTTAGATGTCTGACTACGTTCACACTAATTTGGTAAAATGGGCCAATACACACTGATATTAAAGCTACATATGGTAATCCATTCTTGAATGCAATGTATATCATATAACAGTAATACCGTAAGCATATTTTGTTCAGAACTGAGGGGGTACGATAAAGCAACGCCACTAGCCAATCCCTCTAAAAAACGCATCCCTCTGCTTACACCTCCTAAACTATAAACAAAACACAACCATACCTAGACAGCACAACAAACCGCACGGGGAACACTCAGGTGGCGATAGTATGTAGTATAAATATCCTTTAACATAACATAAAATGCATACTTTTCGTCAAATAGCTCATTCCTCCGTCACATAGTTAATCATAAAGCACGCAGCACACATGCTATCTTCAATCGCCTAAATATTATGTAAAGTTAAATTTACATAATTTCCAGATTTTCCATTCTCTTGATGGGAGGGTGATTTACTGCTTCGAATGACAGATCTCACTAATAGAAACTAAAGTTTCTTATGTCCACTTTCAATATAGTGAATGTTATCAATTATGTGTGGATATTTTACACCTTGTGTCTTTAAAACTGTTAGTGGGTTCCTTTAAGGACAAATAACCACGAGACCCTGTATTCAGTGCTCTAAGGCTGCCAGGGGTTGGTTTCGATATTTCTAAAAAAATGCAGCAAGAAAGACAGACAAGACAAGACGTTGCTTCAGACACGTGGTTCAGAAAACTAACAACAATTAAAAGCGGCTATTGGACCTATGGACCGCAACAGAAAAGCGACTATAGCTGGTAGGATTCAGTAACCGAAAGCTAGATAGCACGGATGGTGTTCAAACTGCATGACTCAGGAACTACAGATAAAGGCAGTTGATAGAATACTGGGTAAACAGATTGAGTTTAAAGTTTCTTATGTCCACTTTCAATATAGTGAATGTTATCAATTATGTGTGGATATTTTACACCTTGTGTCCTTAAAACTGTTAGTGGGTTCCTTTAAGGACAAATAACCACGAGACCCTGTATTCAGTGCTCTAAGGCTGCCAGGGGTTGGTTTCGATATTTCTAAAAAAATGCAACAAGAAAGACAGACAAGACGTTGCTTCAGACACGTGGTTCAGAAAACTAACAACAATTAAAAGCAGCTATTGGACCTATGGACCGCAACAGAAAAGCGACTATAGCTGGTAGGATTCAGTAACCGAAAGCTAGATAGCACGGATGGTGTTCAAACTGCATGAATCAGGAACTACAGGTAAAGGCAGTTGATAGAACACTGGGTAAACAGATTGAGTTTATGAAACCCTCCCAGCCCACAGTCCAACAGGGTGGAGCTGATTGTGTCCTGGGGCAGCTGTGTGCATTTGCAAATAAAGCCTCCCCCTCTCTTGGTAGCCTGGCCTGCTGGAGCTTGTAACAGGGGAATGCAATCAGGGTCTCCCCACTTGTAGCAGTTTATTGCAACTAAGCGTAATCCTTTTACTTCCCGCAGCCCTATTCCTTTAGGACAGAATACATGTACCAGAATGCATCAGCTGGTTTAACTCAAAACCAGGAATAGAACATGAAGGTTCTCCCTCCCTCTCATTCCCTCCTTCTCTCCCTCCATGGTGCTTTCAATCTCCCCTATCTTCTCTAACTGCTACTCTATCACCTATCCTATCTCTCTTTCGAGGTCTGGAAGGAAGAAGTTCAAGAAGGATCTCTGTTCTTCAATCCAGGCTTGCCCATCACTGACACCTAGGTCAACGCTTCTTCCAGGCAGACTGTCACTGACATCCTCTTTGTTGTTCCCTCTCTCGACCTTTGGATTCCACATATGGTCTCAGTGTTCTCCCATTTATTGTTCTCTCCCAATAATGGTGGCACACATTGGTAGTACTCATGGCATATTTCCCATCCCTTAGGGCCATCATCATTAATATCTACCTAAATGGCACTGTCATGGTCCAGGGCTCGCAGCGTACCCTCCTCCTTCTTGATAGGCATCTTTCATCAACGTCCTCCCTTCTCCTGTGACTCCTCCTTCGGCCACCCCTCTGCCACCACCGTCGGGTGTACCACATTCCTGCACCCCTCCTCGGAAGACCTTCAAAAGTCAACACTCGCTTTGCCGGCAAATACTCCTCTGAAATCTGCCACTGCCTTGAAGATCTTGACCTTGATGTCCTCACTCTCACCGAGCCCTTCTAGCCCCATCCCTTGCACTTAGCACATGGACGTTCTTTCCCTTGCTGCATTCCCCTGGCACTTTGCACATGGCCTCCCCTTAGCACTCCCTAACCCAAGGACCATTACTGCCCTGACCAGCACTTCCACCCCTCTTCTCTCCCCTGCACTTCTTGTTACTGCACTTGCATGATCCGAATGACACAAGGCCTAGTTGGACCATTTTTGTTTTTCTTCATCACCTTTTGCTGCATAGATGCATTATAAATAGCCAATAAATAAATAAAGAAACAAAAGTAGTTTGGTCCAAAGGTGCAGCAGTAAAACAGGTAAATGAATGCCTTGGCTGTTTTGGTGTTTTAGCATGGAAATTATGCTACGAACACAAAGTCTATGAATGGGTGCATAAAGTGGTACTGGGTAGCAGGCGGGTATATTTCAAACAATACTGCAATAGTATGGTTGTGGTGCAGATCTGTCTGCACACATGGTTCAGAACAGGCTAGTTGGTGATTGCAAAAAGGCATTTCCCCTCTGACCCAAATACGACTTCTGAAACTGTCCATCAGTTAAAGTATTTCACCCTTGGGACTCTGCAAGCAATTGCAATTTTACTCAATGCACCTACTTCCCAACACCTGCTAATTATGTATTGCTGTTATCTGCGGGGCTATCTGTGCACTGCAAGGTAAGGAGATCCATACCCCCATTCTCGCTCATCCCCAACTCGTTCATTGCCAAACGCATACCTCTCCTCTCAGTCTCCTATAAACCTACTAACCTTCCATACTAAGTCCCTGTTCCACCCTTGCTTCGTTTGTTCGCTACCTACATTTCTGCCATATATTTAACGCCTCATACTAGAATTTCTGCATGTCCGACCGACCTCCCAGCTACATACTGTTACAGTACTCCGGGCCACGGACTACGCTTGTTGCTTAACCCCACATGGCCCATTCCACCGCTCCCAGCAGCAGTCCATGGTTATGCAGCTGATGCACATCTTTATCTGCGCTTGCTACACTTGCCCAAATAGTGGGGTTCAAACCTCAGATGATACCACCTCTAAGAGTCTCTCCCGAAACTATCTCATTTGCTCATCCAGAAAATGCAAGTATCATCCCTCTACTTTGCTTTTGAACCACTCCACTTTGACACTTTCGTCTATCAATACAATTTGTATTCTGTAACTGCAGATTGCAATAATCAGCCTTCCTTACCCAGTAACTGCAGATTACAATTATCAGCTTTCCTTACCCAGTGGTTTGGCCCGATCACCCTTACAAATTATACCAGTCTTGCTCACTTGTGCACCTGTAGCAGCCCTGTCTACCATGAGGCAAGACTGGGTCAGATTGTGTGCGCACACTAATTATGTGTCCCGTGTGTTTACGCTCATGTCAAGTAGCCACCCGCACCCCGAGGTTAAGCTTTGCAAGACTGTGATTTCATACTTATTGTGTCTCTTGCCTCTTTGCACACCTAAAGTAGCCCCCTTGACCATAGGGTGAGGCTCTCCAGAGTATGCTCACAGTCTACTATTATGCTGTAACCATGTCAACAGGTTCTCGCAATTTGTTTTTTACTGTGCTGTTTTGCACTTGCTGTAACTAGCGCCTTTATGCACATGGAATTTGTGCAGTGCTATAAATGTCATAATAAATAACTACCTATTTGCTATTCACCTTCAGTGAGAAAATAAAGATAAACACATTTCAAAAATCATATGGAACATATAGAGATGGTTAAGCCTGGAGTATGTTCAGCGAGCACATCTGCAAACTATGCATTTGGATAACCTTTTATGTCGACCGGGATTTTAACGTGGCCTAACAATGTGGCCCATAAGCCTTTGTTCGATTGCAAACTGAATGTGTGCATCTGGGATGCCACCCTTTTCACCATTTTCCATGAACCTTTCTGAAAACATTTAGTTTAGAAGGAAAGCTCCTCCAGTTCATGCACATCAAAAACATACATATTATTGGTCAGACTTATTCCCTCTTCATCACCATATCCATGGATGACACCCCGCGCGGTTGCCTCTGTTTCCCTGAATTAAAATTTGCAGCAAAGTTTAAAACAAAGTGCCATATGTCAGTACAAAAATTGTCAAGTACACTCAGTGGGCTTCATGCCGAGTTTGCCGGTCCGGAAATAAGGGTGCCAATAAGCTCACCGGCACCCTTGTTTCCAGACCAGCAAACTACGGGTTTGCCTGCTGGAGCCGCTGTGCCCTACAGGTCTGACCCTGCCAGGCACAGCGGTCATGGAAGGCAAAGCCGTCATGGAAGCATGGGCACCGTTAACAACTGTGCCCGTGCTTTCGTGTCCCCACTCCCTACTTCCAGGCTGGCAGACTTGTAATAGCCTGGTGGTACCAGGAAGTCAGGTGGCAGTAGTTTTTTATGGGTCTGGCAGAAACCACCAGTAGCACCGGAAGGGTTACCGCCTGACACATAATGAGGCCCAGTGTCTTTAGCTCAGTTGTTCGAGGTCAGTCCCCACAAATACAATTACCATCAAGTGCACGACCATAACTTTTTCTCGTGTCTTGCAGAAGATGAATGGTAAATAATTGTGATCTACCATGTACTAGTGTACCAAGGCAATGGAGGGTGGTGAGTAACAAGCAAATAGTCAATTAGCAATGCGGGCTAAAGAAGTGGGGCTACTACATCCAAACATTAGTGCCCCTGCGACTTCTGCCTGGTAAGAATGCTGGATTAACATCAACCACACAACTAATAGTTATTGTTCCCTCAATCCTTGTTCTGTAGTCAAGATAAATTCTAACAATGTTAATATTACATCTTGCATCTGTTGTATTGTAAATATTCAATGATGTGATCACATTATTTTCAGTTTATGTTTTATTTGTCGTAATGAATATTTTACCGGGGCTTTTTACAAATAGTTTGAGAATTGAAAAGCATATGTATCTACAATTTTAATTAAAAAATACTTTTCCAAACAATGTTAGGAGATTGAAACTTGCTTGGTAAAATATTGTGAAGAAAGCTACAAATCCTTTAAATCTGGAAGTCAACCTTCCAACAAGTGCAAGTTGTGGAGGACAAACCTCTTTTGCGATGTTCTGTGGCATAGACAGGGCCCTGGGAACACATTCTAGAGCCATTCCATGCATATGCATGGCCAGTCCAGTCAATCACAGATCTCTCACAAATTCAATCTGCTGGAATAGTGGCTTGGTTACCCACTGTTTGCTCCTTTTTGTAAACGCCATGTTTTAACAAAGCATTCTAATGGCTCTTGCCATTTTTGTTTGTTCCCTACAAAGTTCTCGTTGTGTGCAAGTACAGTCAGTCTTGTTCTGTTCTCCATACCGTCTATGCCAAAATGCAAACTTTTTGGCCTGTACTTTAGGCACATGTTATGGAACAACTCCAGTGTGGCAGAATTCAGTGAGTCCCTTCATGTCTCTTGAAAGCGTTTTGTCATACACAATTTTCTCAAAGTACTGTGTGAGGAGGGGAACCTGACACCAACCACTTTTTCTTACGCTCCTGCTCCTTAGTCAAAAGGCCCATTTCCAGAATCATGGAAATGTTTGTTTTCTCTCCAAGAGTGTATGTTTGAACAATGGTGCAGCTTTGAATGCCATTTTTCAAGTAGAATTTCTACAGATCCATCAAAGGTTTCTGAGCTCCACCAAATATGGTTGCTGGTAGACTGTTACCACTTTGAAATGTTTCTGTACCGTTTTTCTTTACCTGCAGCTGTGCTTGTTTTAGAAATTGATTTTGCAACATGCCATACATCAACTTGATGCTGTATGCTGCTGTATGTTTGGGAACTGCTCTTCCATGACCTTTGTTATTCCAATGTGCCTGTCAGTGGCTAGGAGTTATATTTGTATTCCCCTGTATTCCAGAAGTTCGATGGATTTAACTAAACCATATTTCTCGATGGAAACAGGCGATGTACATTCAGACACTTGCATGCCGACCCAAATCACTCTTTTCTTTTGCTTTTCTTGCCTTGCGAGTGGTAAGTGCAGTATTTAGCAGAAAAACAGGACTGTCCATCGCCAGCAAGCCTGACTGTTTTGACAGCAAGTGTAATGTCCATTGATATCTGTTCGAGTTTCCATGCCTGGCTAATAGTGGGGAACAAGAAATCCTTCTGATATTTGTAGTACTGGGTTTTAGCAAGGAACTTAAGTCCCACAAATTGACAGAAACTTGATATTTTACTGAACGTTAATCAATTGAACAACAAAGCAGATGAACAAAAGTAAATTTCCAGCAGGCACTTTTCTAAGCATAGGTTGTGCTGACCATGAAAATGTGTTATGATGGAGGACACAGCTAGCCTGGATTTTCAGGTTTGTGCCTTTGACTACACAAGTCAAATTCACTGATGGCTCCCCATATATCTTCCTATATAATTTATGATCAAATTTAATCATTTGTATAATCTCTAGCAGGCAGCAGTCAAATACAATGTATTTTGGCTCCTTTAATAGCCAATCATCCAGCAGTACAGTGGTTTGTGATTCGATGGTACTGCACAAGTCCCCTGCACTAGGAATACTGAATTCCAGATCATGAGCACATTCGTCTATCAATTGCAAAGATGCTTCAAATATTTTGGGCTGTGATATTTCCTGATTTTGTGCATGAATTGGAGAAACAGGGAACATTGTATGTTTCTTCGGTTGACATTTATTTAGAGGGTGTAGATTGTGTCAGAGGGTCTGCAAGCAATTTCGATATATCTGTGTTGTCCGTTTCATCTGGGTGACGGTTTGTAATGTAACAATGATCCATGTTTACTTTCCATGGCTCACTGGGGTTATTTCATATAAAATCAGGATCAACAGGATTAACAGGCATTTCTAAAAAAAAATCAGGCTTAACAGGCATTGCTATCTGGCACATCGGTCTCCAGGGAGTGGGATATGGAAGGGAGACACAGAGTTAGTAGAATTGTCCATGATCATATGGTTACATCTGTAAGAACAGTGGGAGCCCCCAATAGTCTGGTAATTGACATACTATTAGGACCTCTTAGACACCATCAGCATGGAAATACGCAACACATTCTCGTTTCCCTGGCAGGAACGAGGAAGAAGCACGCACGCATGCGCAGGTCGGTAATGTGCGAGCCTCAGGGTGGCGCGCTGCACACTCTGCGCACGCGCGGAATGAAATGCGATCAGGACACGGGCGTCCCGCTGAACACCCGCGCATGCGCTGTGGGTTCTGTTATAAACACCCCACATGCGCATGTGCGATTGGGAAGTGGCCTGGCCCGCCGAAACGCATGCGTAAAAGTACTTAAACAACACCGAACACAGTCTACATTCGCAAGTTCATGGACCGGAGGAAGCACCTCGAGATCCGGACACCTGACGACTCTGGGCACACACGCACCTCGCGTAGAGAGGTGAGGGATAGGTCACTACCCAACCAGCAAACCAGCTCCTTCTTTGCCACGGAGCTATCGAGTTACTCTGAACACTGTTAAGGTTAGAATTACCCCTGCCTAGTTTGCCAAATAAGGAGGGTGTGAGGGATGATTCAGTTCACTCCATTAATATTAAGGGTCTCTTCATAGGAACCAATTTTATAAATGATGGCATACAAATGTATTTATAATCCCTCTAGAAACATGCACTGAACTGACATTCTACTCTGTTTTTTCTCCAGAAGTTCTTCTTGTGAGAGTCTTCTCGAGGTATAACTGACTACACGCACAGCGAGCTATGCACAATCGATCCTACCTACAGGGTGTGTCCAAAGACCAAAGATAAAGGTGCTATTGGCACTATAAAAGAGGTACTTTGTTTATAATTATTAGAGTTGCAACTCTTAAAGTGATAATTGGCTTGAAGATGAGATTGTCAAGATTGACCCAGCGTAATGACACTGATAGTAGAATACCTTCTATGTTTTTTGCTTCAGGAACTGAAATCACGAATTTATAGAACTTTTGGAAACAAATAGTATCATTGGCCCTGAAGATGGACTGGCGTAAAGTCCGAAACGCGTTGGCAATACATTGAAATATCCTGAAGCTACTTTGGATTGGTGACTTTGAACCAAAGAACTTTATCATATTATTTGATTTTGTTATTATCACATACAGTGAAAAGGGCCTTTGCAAATGCAAATTTATGTGCAAATCTATGAGTGAAACAAAACACTTACAAATTGTGAATGTACTAAAACAAATTTTGTGAGACAAACCAACTATGGTGGGACTTTGATCATGTTCACTAAAAAAGGTTTTGTAAAATTATACACTTTGGTTGATTCAAATAACCCACTTAGGGTTTTCTGACTCTCTATGGTGTAAATTATTGTATGAAGGAATTGTTTGTTACATTTTGTGAACTGAATTAAGTGCATGACAAACAATTAGTTGTCAAACTGTAAGTTAACTAGAGGTTATACACCTATCTTAACTTCATTGAACATTTGTATTTTGAAATCATAATATAAGCCTTTATAATAATACACTAAACTTTGAACAGCAAGCAGTGGGACCTGTATTAGACCCCACATGCCGGCAACATTAATGTTTTTGGGATTGAACTCCCCTTGGAGTGCACTAAGGGTTGGCATGTAGCAATACATGCCCTCTTCGCTAGTTATTCCATATATATTCTGGCAACTGGACATCTGCATCACAACTCTTTATCTTGAGTGGACCATGCTGTGCCTCAAAATGTAGTTGCTCCAAAGTGACATTGGTTTGGCAAGCGACATCATTAGTTTGTGGTGTTGTCTGGGTCTTTATGCCCCTCTTGTGCCTGGGCCTCTTACCAATTTAAAGGAAAGCATGCTCATTGTACTGCACACATACAGAATATATGATTTACAAACTAAAAACAAAATATGAATGAAAGAACTCCAAAACAGCTTCTTTAAAACAAATAGGTTTGTTATTTACCCTTGTTTTCTTAATTTGCTTTGAAACAGTCAACTTCGATTTGCCGATCACAAGACCAAACTGAAAAACAGCATTTTTACAATGTATAAACCAACTAATTTACTCTTTCACTTAAAGAAACATGTATACATATCTAGAAATAGAACCTTCTTTACGTATGTAAAACATTCAAACCTATTAAAAATTACATGACAATCAAATGAGATGATAATTACAACAAGGTTGTTAATTGAATTGTTTGCAATTTGCAGAAAGTATTTAAAACCGTCCAACAATTAACACTTAATTTCATACAAAATATTATTAACCAACAACTGCTAATATAACTCAATAAATTCTCACTTCTCATACCTCATCCTCCAGACTGGTTGCAATAATAGAATAGTTTGTTGTTGAAGTTCCAGCATCCCCCTATATCAATGTAATTGTTATAATAAGGATGTTAAAGAAAAATTACAAAAATCTTGTAAATGCAAAAGATGGTTGATGACGAGATACACTCCTTCATGCTACTTTGTATCAATAGCTAATATTATACATAACTGTAATAGATATGTTTAAAGTGGAACTTGACCATATACATGCATTGTTTGTTCCAATCTGAAGGATTAGTAAAAATAAATTACTTGAAAGGTGAGTGACTCAGGAACTGTGGTCGATGTTGAATCTCGGTCCTTTATTCAATGTATATATTCATAACAGCGTTCAATAAAAAATGTGCATTAGTATAATATTTTAGACCACATCAAAATCTCTGTAGTAATTTAATGTGCATGTCGCTTGGTCTCACAGTTTGGATATTTGACAGGTCTGTAGTTTCCTCTGTACTTCCATCATTGTGGTCTCTGTAAAGAAAGACATGGTAATTAACAGTTTTAACGAAATAACCAATTTATAAAGGATGCAATGCAAGTGTTTAGAAAGGTTCTCATTGCATTGAACTATTAGAGTATCCCTAAAGTAGGGATACCCAAAGTAGTATAAAGTGAAACATTTATAAAGTGTGGTACATTGTGCTGTGAAGGCAAATTGTGTAATATGCCATTGATGGAAATATTCTCCAAAAACTCCAAGCCGTTTATCAAGTTACCTTTTCACACACTATTTCTATAGATTGAGTGGTCATTGAGAGCAATCAATTTTTTACATACCAACATACATAAAAAATGTGTCGGTCACTACTCACCGGAGCCAGAGTGTGCTGAAATTCTGTTGGAACTGCATTGGGAATTAATTTTGCGAATGAGTCTGGGGCACCACTTTTTAGTGTACTTTGATGGTTCGTACATATATTCTGAGCGGTGCATGTTGCAGATGCGGAATCAGTTGCCCCACACGTCTTCCAAGACATCCTTCGCTCTGCTTTCAATCTCTGATACTGGAAATCTGCAATTCAAGAGCCATCTTCCTATTAAATCTGAATCCTTTGGGAACACATGCAGGACTGTGCCAGGAGTTTTGACATGGCTGATGTCAGGGCAAGCAAAAATGATACATGAAGGCATTGTTGGATTGTCCGTAAGATCTGTTGAAAAAATATAAATGAATATTACAATAAATAAAGTATCACAGTGAGTAAAGGAACTATTACATACTTTTGTTTGTAATCTTTTTTTTAAATGTTTTTAAAAGGCCTGTAAATTGGTAGAATCAATACAGCAATCAAATTAGTCATAACTCATTGTTCTACCGCAAGCTGAAGCATATTACTAGCCCGTTGAACAAACTTTGAGCCACCAAAATAATACATACATTCAAAACATGGACTACGAAACATTAGATTTGGATACAATACTCTGTAATGTTTTGTGCTAATTCCAAAGATGAAAATATATAAAACGGGTGATAATGGTGAAGTCTTTGAGATAAATTAAAACGAGACTACGGTGTACACCGAGTATAAAGCAATAGAAAGTTGCCAAGCAGCAATCGATAAAACTACAAAAATAAATAGTTGACCCATTCTTACTTGGACGAACAGATGAACCGATTCAGCAAGCCAGGTAACAAGTGGAGAGACGATGATATCCATTGTAGATTGCAGAGATGCTTTCTTGGTAACTATCAAGGTGTTTATAAAGGCTTACAAAAGTGAGTATGCATTTGAATGTCTGACGTGTTCGTTCACACCCACCAAGCATCGATGCCAATGTTTGCCATCCTCATTCCCACCCACCTAGGCCCCTTCCGAGCACACGGCGACATGTGCCAACTGCCATTGATGGTGGAGGGGGATGGATGTGGATGAGGCAAGCTCATTAGGGCAGCAGCATAGTCAAAGGAGGGATACAAATGTTGATTGCAGGGACGGGGTCTTCAATGGGGAGTCTGGAGACATCAGCTCTACGGTGGCCATGTGGACTATGGTCCCCGTGTGAAATATCCCTTTGAGGGGTGCATGGGGTTCAGCACCTTCAGCTTTCCCATCCACCCAGCCCCCTCGGTAGTGCACGTCCACAGGTGCCAACTGCCATTGATACTGGAGGGGCAATCAATGGGCATGAGGCGAGCGCAATATGCCATTAAACTTCTTTCATGAACCTCCTAGACGGTCGGACGCGTTGTGGACTTTTTGAAAAATTCAAACAACTATTCATATCAAATCATTTTTTTAATGTTGTTATTAGGTTGGTAATGTTGATGGCACAAAGAAACTACACATTGTACTGATGCAGTTGAGGTGCTGTGTCTGTAAAAATCATTGGTATTGTCAGTTGTCATTGGGGTATTTCTCGCGAATGACTCGAACGACACAGGCAGGTATTACTCGATGAAGGTAGAATCCCAGTCTTCCATGAATCCACCATTTAGAAACAAGATAGGACAAGACCTGTACCACCTGTGCAAGAGAAACAGAAATAGTTTACTTGAATAACCTGATAATTGTATTTATTTACTTTGCAATGCCTTCTAAATTCAATAGCATTGTTATGCACAAAAAAGTACCTTTCGGAACAAAGTACTTGTGATTTGAAGTAGCGATCAATTACAAATGTAAATGCTCATTTAAGAAAGAACAGTTTCGGACATAGTTAAATAAAGTGAAAGAAACGTAATTGTTTGGACGTTAAGTCTAGTGATGAATACTTTGGTTTGAAATTAGTACAATAAATGTTTTGAATTTACAGAAAAAATTGTTTGTCAGTGATCAATCGAAGTAAAAATTATGTAGGAGAACAACATAAAATGTTAGTTGTCTCTGTTGTCAAACATACAACAAATAAAGAGTAAACAGAATTATTTGGATTATGAGGGCGAAATGTAGCTCGAAGTTTGTGCATAAAGACCATCATCATTCGCAACTCAGATCTTATAAGGCTGGCTGCCTTTAAGACATGCAGCTCGGTAACCCATAGCAGTGTTGTGTCTTCTTTGGGAATTTAGGCCAAGCAGCCAGAGTTTTCTCAGCCACAGCAGTTCTCCACCACGGTTGGCATAACCTCACAACGATGGCAGGTAATGTCTTCCATGCGACTGGGTTCAGGCTCCAGTGATTGATCATCACAAATTTTATCTGATTCATCATCGTTTCGGCTTCTTTCTCTTTCAATCATTTCCTCTTTGGCGTATTCAGGCTCAGACTGATAGGCTGAATTGTTGCCATAGTTCCTGAATACTGAAGAAGTACAAAATCAACAGTCAGAAAAATATTAATGTTTTTGTTTGTATACAGTAACGAATGTTAAAGACAAGAGAAGAAACAGCCATGTTACAAATACCCATAGTGCAAAGACAAGAATAATAGCCACAAACTTTGAAATTTCGCATTCACAAATGTACAAAATTAGCCTTGTAAAAGTAGAATTTAAATATGGTTCATTAAAGACGTGTACATAACATAAGAAATGTTTAACTAAAAAGCAACTACTGAGTTAGTTAATTAACTATTAATTAATAGTTAATTAAGTGTAATTACCTGTTCTCAGTGCGTCACACTTGTAAGATAGCTGAACAGAGGTGAAACAAGTCAGGGAGGCTCGAATTGAAATACACTGACACAAAGGAAGAAGAAACTGCAATGTTGTGTAGTCGAAAAAGGTTTGTTTACACTTGTCATGGAAGGAGGCGTCTTGGCATGTTTATGTAGACACATCAATAAATTGCGCAAAGAGGCGTTGACATGAGAGATACATTGGCATTGTGAAAAGGGGCATAAGAAACTAGTGATGTTAGCTTGAGGGGCGGGTGATCTGAATTACTGTCACATGGGCACTTGAACTTGGGGCGAGGGATCAACGGATAAGATTAGCACAAGCTGGCGGCACACTACCTGTTATTTTTGCATGTATAATTGTGAGAAAAACCAAGGTATGGTGCATGGGAAATGTATTTAAGATCGACCTCAGTATAGTAAAAAAAATACATGCCCAATCGATTGGGACAATACAATTTCTGAGCAAACTTCCCCTTTAAGAACATTCTCAAATTCTGAGACTGTGGAAAATGAGAAAGAAACCGCTTGTAGTGGGCTGGGTGTCAACCATGCAAACACTTTCAAGTTTTGAAAATATTATGCTTCAAAGAGAGAATCGAGAGAAAATGTATTTGGAGTTATGGGGGCCCTTCAATGATATGTATGGATGAGTCCAGATTAGAGCGTTCAAAGTTTGAATATATTTGTGTTGGTCTAGTTGGGGGGAATGTGTATGGGGATGTGTGTTGGTTTTGTGACTTGTACTTTTTGTTTGTGTGTTTTGTATATTATGTATTGTTACTTCAAACTGATTAGGTTTTGTGTTGCTAGTAGAATGTATAGATCTAAATTGTATCACTTCATACTTCTAATACTATGTGATATTTTAGACGAAATGCATTCTGTTTACATTGAAATTATAGCAACTCAAGACCTGTGTACTTGTTGAATATGCTGTGTTTCATTTAAAAAAAAATTGCAAAAATGTAAATAAAGTGGTGGGGAAAAAAAGAACATTCTCAAATGTTCAAAGTTAACGTCACATATGTATGTTTATAAGGCACCAATAGGCCTGGGAAGCCAAAAGTAGCTCCTGGTAGCTATTGCTTTCAAGCTAACCAGGTTCTCCTAGACTAGAGGCAGGAGGTAAATAGCTCCCAGCAATTTCAAACCCTGCAGAGTGTGACGATCCTTCAGATGACGTCACTTCTCCCCAGGGCAGAACCTCTTCCCATGAGGCTAGGGAGATGAGGCCACTAACCAACAGTCCCCTGAGGGGTGGTAACATGCGTCAGGATCTCATGGGGAGGAACTCTTCTCCTGAGAATAAGGATGCACTTGGGAGGCACAACCTCTGTAAAATTCCACCACCTAGGCTGGTGGAATTTCATTGGTTACTCTCAAAGTTCTTCCAAGTGTGTCCTCAGAGCTCATCCAGCTGCAGCACAATGGCACCCCTCAGTTCTTCCAAGTGCAATACACTGGCCACCCCCACAACCCCTCCAAGCGCTAAACACTAGGGACTCCCACAAATGTCTCTAAATGTAATAAATTAGATGTTGCAACAAGCCTCTCGCAGTTCTTTCTAAATGTGATACATGGCTAATCTTCACAGTTCTTACAGCGTGTGGCACATTGCTAATCTTCACAGTTCTTTTTACAAGTGACGCGTGGATAATCTTCACCACTCTTCCAAATGAGACACAAGGTGAATCTTCACAATTCTTTGAAGATGTGACTCATGGCCAATCTTCACAATTCTTTCAAGATGTGAAGCATGACTAATCTACACAGTTCTTTCTAATGTGACGCATGGCTAATAGTCATGGTTCTTCTAAATGTGACATGTGGCTAATCTTCACCATTCTTCTAAATGGGGCACAAGGCTACACGCAACAGTTCTTTCTAAATGTTACACGTGGCTAATCTTCACAGTTCTTCTAAATGTGGCATATGCTAAATTTCACCATTCTACTAAATGTGACGCAAGGCTAATCTTCATAATTCTTTCAAAATGTGGTGCATCACTAATCTTCACAGTTCTTTCTAAATGTAATGCATGGCTGCCAACCACGTGCTACCCTCACAGAATCTTCTAAGTGCAATACACATGCTACCCTCACAAAATCTTCTAAGTGCAATACACATGCTACCCTCATGGAATCTTCCAAGTGGAATAGACATGCTACCCTCACAAAATCGTCCATGTGCAATACACATACTACCCTCTTACAATTGTTTAAGTGCCATACACATGCTACCCATATAACTCTACTAGGTGCAATACACATGCTACCCTCATGGAATCTTGTAAGTGCAGAACACATGTTACCCTCACAGAATAAAGTAAGTGCAACACAAATGCTACGCTCATAGAATGTTCTAAGTGCAATACATTACAATGCAACACATTTAGTTGTAATAATACCATCTCAAGCAGAATACGTTTTTCAACTGCCTGTTGGCCCTAAACTCATCTGACATATGATCTATAGAGTCTGTGGAGTACACTTCTCTCTGCAATAATATAGTTCATTTTTTTCAGTTGAAGCTGACTTTTTGGAGTACAGCAATATTCTACTCCAGCGATTCTCAGATTGTCCTGTGTTGTTCACAGTGCCCATTGGTAGCTGTAGTATTTTTGCGGTTTCCTCCACCTGAACCTGACTTGTTTTCCTTCCCAGGGGAAGATGATGCCAAATGGGGAGTTGCACCTATATTTTACATTTGCCCAGCATAGCTTCTCTGGGATCTCTCACAAATGTTGCCTCTTTTGTAGTGTTAGAGCTGCAAGATCTTGAAAGATAAGCCATTGTTGTCCCATGTATGAGATGGTACCCTTTTCCCTTTATGCTCGTAGTAGCTATTCTTTGGTGTGATCGGCATGAAGCATCATAATGATATTGCATGATTGGGCCCTTTGGCACTGACAAATCGGTCCAACGGAATTAATTCTGTTAACAGGTTATTCCTTTTATTGCAATCTCTGGGAAAAGGGCTTCAAACTTTTTATGTGCCCATTCTTTAAGATTGCTGCCCTCTAAATCCTCTTTTACACCTCAGATCCTCAAGTTTTCCCGGCTGTGTCTGTGTTTCAGATCTTCAATGTTGGTCACCAACAGTTTTATGTTTCGTTTTGCATCAGCTAATTCTTCCTGTAGATGGATAATGTCTTCCTGTAGAAATTGAACTGTGGTTTTCACTTTGTTTATACAGATGTCCATATGTTGCGGGTCTTGGGAGGCGTCTGAGAGGGACTGATCAACTGTGGCATTATATAATTCTTGCTTTAGAGTAAAGGTCATCTCCTCTTTGAGCAACACCCTTGGAAAGAGGTGTTGAACTTATGAAGCTGTCTTCTGCTTGTCACCCTTTACGCCAATGTGTTGCTCTTTCATCTTTGCTGGCCAAGTGGACTCCACAGAACACAGTGCTTTGATGGTTTTAGATTTGTTGGTGGCTTAGCGTGATGAATTCAAACTCTTCAGAAATGGGTCTACTGTCCACCTTGGTCTCCTTCTATGTCTTATCCCAAAGAGTGGTGCCCTGTGTATACACAGCAATGGAGTTATTTTCACGGTGCAAGGGGATTTAGCAGATTTTCAATTACTGCCCTAACTCATTGACTCCTTAGAACGTTACGGACAGTAAATGTAGTCAAAACATTGGAACACTATTATACCATGCAGGCCCCTTCTGCCGCCTTCAGTTTCACAATATTGTATACTAGGCAGCGCACCCTTTTTAATGCCACACTAACTTAGCAGCGGCCCCGGGGCAGTGTATGTTGCTGGTCCCTTCATCCACGTAAGCCGGCAGTTTCAAATGGTACCCAGGAGCACTCACACCATCAGCTCCTCATAGGTGGTTTTGCTGAGGTCCTCTGCCATTTTGCCCCACACAGTAGTGTCTCTCTGAGTGGCAATGTCTGCTGGGCTAGGAGATCACACCTGCATTTCCTCCTCAAAAGACCTTACACATCTCTCATTTGAGGCACCTGTAGCTGCAGGCTGCCATGCAAACTGTCTTCTCAGTGCTCTGTGTTTAGCGAACCGATCCACATTTCCATATTAGTTGACAGTGGTTGTTTCCCCATATCCTTTGCCTCTTATGGAGCACTTTCTCTCGGCACTATAGTTTCCTGCTGTGGGTGCGGGTGCTCTGAATAAGGTTGCAGGCATGGAGGTACTTTGCTGACTAAGGGAGAGGAAGGAAAATCCCCAGAGTTGACGGAGCTCGCTCAAAAGGCAGCCATTTTGGATGCTATGGCCATGCCCCCTCACAATTGTTTTTTTTAGATCACAGTTATTAAGGCCCACAAAAACGGTTCCTTTGTGTCCTGCTCTTAGGGCAGGCCGTGTCTGACTGCAGTTTCAGGCTGTTTGTACTGGAACCCCACGGTATGACCAGCATGTCAGGGTATGGGGGCATACAGACCACTACCTTTGTGTATCGGACATACTGTTCGTACCACCTATATTTCACAGGGGCTACACCTTCGACTTTAACTCTTGTGTTTGGGAATGTGTATACATGAGATTTAGACACATTTAAAGCATAAGCAGTCAAATATAATGACCTCAAGGAAATACTTCGCATCACATATGGGAGTTGCATTTACAGCAAAATATACACTAGCTCTCCGTTCCCCAGACAGATCTCCTGTTCGGGTGATGCTGGATACCCAGGACCTGCTTTTAGCTGCTGCTCATCAAATCCTTATTCCGATCCCTGCATAGGAGAGGTGTCGCAGCAGGGATAATTCATTTTCTAGATGTAATATCTGATATGTTTTGTCTGGGCACTGTGAGGCCTTTGGGTGGGATGCGCCTTATACAAGCATTAAAATAAATGAATTAATAAACATTATACTCAAGAAACCTGCTGCTCATCAATAACCTTTCCTTCTCCATGACGTCCTTTCCTATCCCTTATATGCAACACGCTACCCCTTTCTTGCATCCACTGCCGCAAACGCACTGAGCATCTCATCTCTGCTGTCTGACAGATCTTGCTCAGCCACCAGCATCAAGGTGCTTCCACCCAGGCCACCGTAAGTTTCACTCACAATGCCAAAGTAGAATAATCCATTTGAGCCAAGTCACACACAAAACAGTGCTACCTAGTAGCCACCACTGGAAGTTCAACTCCAGTTCGAAACCACATAATCAAGGCATTGTGGGTATGCAAATTAGCCCATATGCAAGCTATTTGCAGAAAATTGTCTTTCTTACGGGCCAGTGCCATTTTATACATAACTGTCTTTTTTGGGTTTATTAAGCTATCAAGACTGCCTCACAACTGCATGCCTGGTTCACCCTTATTAGAGATCATCAGTGCAGTATAGGCTGGCAGCCTTGTGGTTAAGCAATGAAAATGTCTAAAATACAGAACTCTCACATGTATGTAAAACAGCACAGGGGCCCTAGAGGTGGAACCAACCTTGCTGAGCTCTATTTGAGTATATTTGTTTCTTGTGATTATGGTGGCAAGGTCAAAGGTTTGTGTTGAGGTGTAGCCCACACCTCATTTGTTTAGTAGAGAGAAGAGGGGTTAACCTGGATACCTCGCATCTGTTTTTTCAAAGAAGAAGTAGATTTTCCATGCAGTTATCTCACGTTTTGTGCTTGGTAGCAAGTGGGTTTTTGTTATATTTCGTCTTATTGTTTGAGAAAACCTCTTATAAATACAGTGGGGGCTCTTATGTCCCAAATGTGGTCAGTTTACATGTGTTTCAACCCATTGGTCCTCTTCAAGGCTATGTAACACGCGGTCTGGCGCCCCCTATAGGGTCCTTGTGTGATAAATTGCGTTAGTTCCTGTAAATACAGCTTGGCTCTTGTTGGGCCCTAATATTCCATATTGTTCCGCTTAGTAGCGTGTGACGAGCAGGACGCTTCTACGTGGAACAACATGGAATATTAGGGCCACGACTTTTCACACAAGGACCCCATAAGGGGCACTGGCCCGCATTACATAGCCTTGAAGAGGACCTACAGGTCGAAACACGTGTTGGCTGACCACATTTGGGACATAAGAGCCCCCACTGTATTTATAAGAGGTTTTCTCAAAACAGTAAGACGAAATAAAACAAAAACCCTCTTGCTACCAAGGACAATCTACTTTTTCTTTAAAAAAAACAGAAGTGAGGTATCCAGGTTAACCCCCTTCTCTCTGCTCACATGTATGTACACTGCAAACATGTAAGTGCAAAACACACATAAACTGAAAACTGATCTGTTCTTGATTTACCCGGATTTCTTCTTATTTTAACAAAGATATTCAACCTTTGACAAATCTCACATTGATCAAATCGTTAAGTTCCCAGATACTGAAAGCATATACCCTGGTGCTGACAACCACTACAAGAACACTGCTTAAACATGTGTTAGACACCATCACCAAACACGCACGCGAAGGCGGTTGATTGTGTGTTTATTATGTATTAGTGCGCGGCTCACCCGGAGGTATCTGGGCATATTACAAGAATATTCATATTCATGGTTACAGACAAAAGAAAAGCGGTGCACACAATATTTACATATAAGAAAAGCATGTTACATACATAATCATACACAACAAAAGCAGGGCAGGGTATGTAACTAAGAGATGCACAAAAATAGGCATGGAGATATATAAGGAACACATAGAAGGTACGGGCAAAAAAGAAAATACTATTCTGGTACTTAGAAGTACAGCATGACTGGCAAGAGATATATACATATAGTAGTCGGATATAGTGTCTCTATGCGGACATGGCATGAGGGATTTGCAACGGTGTGTCTTTGGAGAGAGCCATCGTTTGTTATCTTTCCTGAATTTGTAGATTGGAAATGGCAAACGCACTAATTCTGGTCTATTGCCCATTGTATTTTGGGGAGCTCGGCGGCGTCCTCTTGCGGTGGCAGCGGAAGTTGCCTGCCTATCAGCTGGCGCGTGAGAGATGCGCGGGCGGCGCGTGCCCCGGCAGTCGACGGAGAGTGGTGGACGCGCTGCGTGAGCGCGCGAAGCGCCGCTTCCGAATGGCCGGGGCCAGTGTGGAACCCGCCACGCTTTGGCAGCTGTGGCTATAATGTCTCACGCGGTCCGAGCTGGAGGCTGCGGCTTGGTTCCCCCCGCTGGAATGTCCCAGCCGCGGCCTCCGCAGTGCCCTCTAAAGCACCACCGGCATTCGCAGTACCGCTCGTTAGCCCCCCGCCCCCTCCCCACAGCTCTGACGGGTCCCAGCCAAGCTTCCCTCAAACTCCTCCCCGGTGTGTGTGTGTGTGTGTGTCCTGCGCAAGGTGCCGCCCACTCCCTTTCGGAACTCCGGGGGTCCTGTGTGGCAGGCGCTACTGGTCGTGCGCCACTTTTGGGATTGTTTTCTTTTAATACAGGGCTCGAGCAAGTAAACTTGCAACGCCTTTCCCGGGTCCAGGTCAGCCGGACGGAGGAGCGACCAGCACTTGATTTCGCCACCAGGAAGCAGAGCCTGAGGAGCAGGCACGGCCCGCGGCATGAAGCTGAGCCGGCAAGTGACGGTGCTGGGCAGCGCGGTTTTCTGCGTGGTTGTCTTTTCCCTCTACCTGATGCTGGATCACAGCCAATTTGACCAGCCCAAGAGTCCCCGACAGGAGGGCAGCGGCTTCCCCAAGGTGAGGCGGGGATAGTTTCAACTGTGGTAGGGGCTCCTGTCCCTAGGGAAACTCTAACGGGCGTTGGTTGACGAGTTGCCTAGTCCTTGACAGCTGGGCAACCTCTGTCCAGGGCACTACTTCCTGACTGGGGAAGCTTCCTTGGACGGGGGCAGTCCTCCACGCCACATTCTGCCCCCTCCCCAGCTCCTGTACCATTCGCCGGTTCCTGACAAAGTTTCTTTTTTGCTGAGCTCTTAAAACGTCTGTGGTAGCAACTGGTGTGTGGGAGGAAGCGACCGCTGGGAGGCGCCAGAGTGCAGCACCCTGCCGGGAAACCGCCTGCGCGCACCTGGAGCGGCTCAGGACAATGTGACACCCAGCGGGGGGCGTGCCCGGCCACCACTGGAGCCTCTGATGTGCCCGCGGGCAGGGGTGGCATCCGGCAGAACAAGCTTTGTGGGACGGCTTTTTTTTTCTCTTTTTTTCACAGTGCACGTTTTTGGGTGTGGGCCATGAAGGGTGGTTGTTTACATCTATGTACTAATTGTATCTAAACATACAGTTGCCAGAGTGTATACGACTGCACTAAACCATGCTTAGGAAATGGTTTCTCATCCGTGTCTCAGTGGGCGCACAGTCTATTAAAAAAGCAGAGTCGCGAAGGATCGGGTTTACAAATCATTAACTGCTGCGTTATGTAGTATAAACCACAAATAATGTGATATTTTAAGACTCGCAATTAAACCTATTAATAACGCCCACTGCAGGAACACACGCTATGTCGGCCACTTTGTGCTCTGGCGTTTTTTTGAACAGCTACGAGTACATCTGACATAATCGTAACTCTTGGTTAAAATGAGATACATGAATGGCAATGAGAGTGTCGTAGTCCTTAAAACCCCACGCAATTTAATTTAAAGTTGGATAATGCCCAATTTCTGTTCCACATAGCGGCACTGCAGCCCTGTCTGCTGTACGAATGGATTGGATGGTAGTGGAACTGCACATTCCAGATGTTATTGCTATGGCGGGGGAGTATGGCTTAACTTGGTGTCTGCTCACCATAAAATT